>NC_047090.1:156709119-157929119 GCF_902459505.1 Geotrypetes seraphini | reverse complement strand
ATGGAAGGAGGTGTTCAGCTTCTGTAGCATAGAAGTGTGTATATGTACTGTATATATAGTGATACAAACCTTAGTTTGAAAGGATTATATTCAGAACTATCTTTCCTATTACCTATTGTCCTAGTCCTACCAAAAAAAAAACCCCTGCGATGGCCCTGCCACCCTGCTGACCACTTCTAAATGCTGTCTTGCTTCATAACTATCTGGTGGCCTTGCCACCCTGCTGACCACTTCTAAAAACTGTCTTGCCTCATAACTATCTGGTGGCCCTGCCACCCTGCTGACCACTTCTAAAACCTGTCTCCCTAGTTGAATACATGTGCATGCACACACATGTAGAGGAGTTTTTGAAAAAAATTAATTCCATGAGCTGTGCTATACATGCTTTTACTACTTGTTTGTGGTCTAGCAGGTTCCTTCTGTTTTCTAAAGACAAGTAGATTTAATTCTGGCTCATATTCAGACTATGGGAGATCACCGACTGGTATGTAGCAATACTGGAAATTCAATGCCTGTGCCATATACGGCTACCACATTAGAGCATGAATTGCCATATTGGAATGGACCAAAGGTCCTTGAAGCCAAGTATCCTGTTTCCAACAGTGGTCAACCCAGATCCTAACCATCTAGCAGATTTTATTTTGCTTATCCTAGGAATAAGCAGTGGGTTTCCCCAGGCCATCCCAATAATGGCCTATGGACTTCTCTCTTAGGAAATTTGTTCAATTATTTCAATAAATGCGTGGATGAGGAGATGGTGTGAAGAAGAGGGTTTTCACTTCATGAGGAACTGGACAACGTTCTGGGGCAAGAACAAGCTCTTCAGGAGAGATGGACTACACATGAGCATGGCGGGAACTAGACAACTAGCAAACAACATCAAGAGAGGAATAGAGCAAGCTTTAAACTAAGACGAAGGGGAAAGCCGACAGTCGATCAGGTGTTGATGATTCGGAAGACAGTATCCCGAAAGGATACCGAGTGGGGAAAGTGCTGGGAAGACACCAAACAGGCGATGAGAAACCAACGGAGCCAGACGATTCAAGAGGAAGATAGGAGGAGTCTACTACAAGGGGAAGACAAAATGGAACAAGAGGAAGGGAATGAACAAAATGAGGAAACATACCACATACCATTAAGGGGTGACAAGAGAGACAAACAGGAGTCTGCAGGACAGGAAGGGGACGGAAATAACAATGAATTGCAAGGGAAAATAACAAGAAAACATAAATATCGAGACTTAAATTGTATGTACGCTAACGCAAGAAGCCTGAAGAACAAAATGGGGGAGCTAGAAATCATGGCCAAAGATGAGAACCTAGACATCATAGTGATCACGGAAACATGGTGGAACGAGGAAAACAAATGGGACATAGTACTGCCAGGATACAAGCTCTACTGAAGATACAGGACACATCAGAAAGGAGGAGGAGTAGCACTTTACGTAAAGGATACCATTCACTTGACCAGAATGGACAAAGCAACGACAAATGACCAACTGGAATCAATATGGGTTAAAATACCAGGAAGAAAGGGAATCGAGATTAAGATGGGACTGTACTACCGCCCACCTGAGCAAATAGAAGCAAAGGATGAAGAACTGACAGCCGAGTTGAGGCGAGAATGTAAAAACGCAAACACCATAGTTATGGGAGATTTCAACTACCCCGGGATAGACTGGAACCATGGAGTTTCAAAATGTTCAAAGAAATCAGTTCCTGGAGGCTGTACGGGACTGCTACTTGGAACAGCTTGTCAAGGAACCGACGAGAGGGACAGCTATTCTGGATTTAATTTTCAATGGGCTGAGAGGACCTGCCCAAGAAGTGGAAGTAGTGGGACCATTAGGAAACAGTGATCACAACATGATACAATTTAAAGTGGAAATAGAAATGCCAAAGGGGAAGAGAACCATTGCAACAACGTTCAACTTCAAGAAAGGGAAATATGATGCCATGAGACAAATGGTAAAGAGAAAACTCAGGAACAGCTCCAGAAAGACACAGATGGTGGAGCAAGCCTGGACCTTATTTAAAGACACGGTAAACGAAGCACAAAACCTGTATATACCCAGATTTAGAAAAGGGCGCAAAAAGAATCAAGCAAGAGACCCAGCATGGTTAACCAATGTAGTTAAGAAGGTGATAGGAGACAAGAAAAAAATCTTTCAGGGAGTGGAAAAAGGATATAACCGAGGAAATTGGAAAGAGCACAGGAAACATCAAAAAGAATGTCACCGCGTGGTCAGAACAGCAAAAAAAAGAGTATGAAGAGAGACTTGCCAAGGAGGCACGGAATTTTAAATCATTCTATCGATATGTGAAGGGAAAGCAACCGGCGAGGAAGGAGGTGAGACCCCTGGATGAGGGAGACAAGAAGTGAGTGGTAAAGGAGGAAAAGGAGGTGGCAGACAGATTAAACACATTCTTCTCGTTGGTCTTCACAAAAGAGACACATCCAACGTGCTGGAACCTGAAAAAATCTTCAAGGGGGATCAAGAGGAAAAATTATCGTGCATGGAGGTAAGCCTCGAAGACGTAATCAAACAGATAGATAGATTAAAAAGGGACAAATCTCCAGGCCCTGATGGAATCCACCCGAGAATACTAAAAGAGCTCAGAGACGAAATAACGGTGTTACTACATCAGATTTGCAACCTATCCTTGAAAACAGGGGTAATCCCGGAAGACTGAAGGATAGCGAATGTTACACCTATCTACAAGAAAGGATCCAGAGGCGACCCGGTGAACTATAGACCAGTCAACTTAACCTCCGTTCCGGGGAAGATGGCCGAATCATTAATCAAGGACAGTATCAATGAGCATATAGAAAAAAACAATCTGATGAAAACAAGCCAGCATGGTTTCTGTAAGGGAAGATCATGCCAAACTAATCTACTGCACGTCTTTGAGGGGATAAGCAAACAATTGGACAAAGGTGAGCCCATAGACATCGTATACCTGGACTTCCAGAAAGCCTTCGACAAGGTACCCCACGAGCGACTACTAAGGAAACTGTGGAACCATGGGGTGGAAGGGGACATACACAGATGGATCAGAAACTGGCTGGCGGACAGGAAACAGAGGGTAGGAGTAAAGGGGCAATATTCTGACTGGAAAGGGGTCACGAGTGGCATCCTGCAGAGGTCAGTGCTGGGACCGCTGCTGTTCAATATATTTATTAACGACCTGGAATCAGGTACGAAGTGCTAAGTTATAAAATTTTCGGACGACACAAAACTCTCCAGTAGGGTTAGAACTGTTGAGGAATGTAATTAACTACAAAGGGACCTGAACAAACTGAGTGAGTGGGCAAATAAATGGCAGATGAGCTTCAATGTAGAGAAATGTAAAGTCATGCACATAGGGAAAGGAAACCCGATGTTCAAGTACATGAGGGGGGGGGGGATGGTATTGGGGGAAGGCAACCTAGAAAAGGACTTGGGGGTTTTGGTGGATAAAACAATGAAACCAGCGGCACAATGCACAGCAGCCTCCAAGAAGGTGAACAGAATGTTGGGCATTATCAAAAAAGGTATCAATACCAGAACCAAGGAAGTTATCCTCCCACTGTATAGGGTGATGGTGCGCCTGCATCTGGAGTACTGCGTTCAATACTGGTCGCCATACCTTAGGAAGGATATGGCGATACTTGAGAGGGTCCAGAGAAGAGCAACAAAAATGATAAAGGGCATGGAAAACCTTTCATATGCTGAGGCTGGGGCTCTTTTCCCTGGAAAAGCGGAGACTTAGAGGGGACATGATAGAAACATACAAGATCATGAAGGGTATAGAGAGGGACAGATTCTTAGACTGACGGGAGCAACAAAAACAAGAGGGCACTCAAAAAAATTGAAGGGAGACAGATTCAAAACAAATGCTAGGAAGCTCTTCTTCACATAGAGCACAGGTGTCAAAGTCGGTCCTCGAGGGCCGGAATCCAGTTGGGTTTTCAGGATTTCCCCAATGAATATGCATGAGATCTATGTGCATGCACTGCTTTCAATGCATATTCATTGGGGAAATCCTGAAAACCCGACTGGATTACGGCCCTCGAGGAGGGACTTTGACACCCCTGACATAGAGGGTGATGAGCACATGGAATGCGCTTCTAGAGGAGGTGATTGAGCAGAGTACGATGTTGGGTTTCAAAACGGGATTGGACGAGTTCCTGAAGGAAAAGGGATTGAGGGGTATAATTAGAGGGATACTATACAGGACTATACTATACAGGACGAAATGTTTTAGAGTAATAGATCACTTACAGGTCATTGACCTGGGGGGCCATCGCGGGAGCGGACTGCTGGGCATGATGGACCTATGGTCTGACTCGACAGAGGCGATGCTTATGTTCTTATGTATTTTTTTCTCTCACTAATTCTTATAATATGGTATATAGTATTATTATTAGAGTTTTTGTCCCCAGATAATGAGAGCATAACTCTAGATTCCACAAGTTCTCTTCCCCTCTTGAAATGTCCTTAAAATTTCAATGTGGATACCTAACTTTCTACCTTTTAGAGGCTACTACTGTATAGTGTCCACATGAACTATTAAAAATGTAATACATAGAAACATAGAAATAGACGGCAGATAAGGGCCACGGCCCATCTAGTCTGCCCACCCCAATGACCCTCCCTTACCTTTCTCTGTGAATAGATCCCACGTGTCTATCCCATTTGGCCTTAAAATCAGGCACGCTGCTGGCCTCAATAACCTGAAGTGGAAGACTATTCCAGCGATCAACCACCCTTTCAGTGAAAAGAATTTCCTGGTGTCCCCGTGCAGTTTCCCGCCCCTGATTTTCCACGGATGCCCCCTTGTTGCCGTGAGACCCTTGAAAAAGAAGGGTCTCTTCTTCCACCTCGATGCGGCCCGTGAGATACTTGAATGTCTCGATCATGTCACCCCTCTCTCTGAGTTCCTCGAGCTGCAACTTATCCAGCCGTTCCTCGTACGGGAGATCCTTATTGCATGATCTGTGAATGACCCAGATTCTGTATAGAGGTGTGTGTATATATAAGATTTGTTTTTTATTATTGTCATTTAGTATAGTGAATACAAAAGATTTAATTTTACCCTGCTGTTAAAAGGTCATCGTGTTCTTGCTTCTGCTGAGGAGCTTTTATTCCTGCCATTTGGGGGCTATGAAATTTAAATTCTAATTTGAAAGGAAAAAATTTTAGGATCTGTGTTGTCCTGTGATGAGGTCAGAGCCATATGACTCTCTTTTTAAACATGTTATAGATCTATAACCTGGGCTAGTTCCTAGTGAGAGATGGGTGGAACGCTAGTGAATTAATCATTGAGGTCTCTATCCACAATACAGCTTGCTATGTCTTGGTATTTGCTTCATGGAAAAGATGAGGTTTTTAGAACTACAGTACTTCAATCTTATGAGAATGTTTTGTTTTAATAGTTGATACAGCTCTGACTTGCATTCATTTGCCATTTCTGGCTTGCAAAGAATGTTCAGATTAATCTGAATTACTCCCTGTATGCAACTGAAAAGACAGTACAACCTAGGAAAGAAATTGATAGTCCCATAAATGTTCCATTTTACCTGTCTGCTTTTGGTACATGGTGATCAGGATAAAACCCCAAACAACCTTTATACTATGGAATTATTCCAAACTGTTGTGTTAGCCTACTTTCCAAGGAGAAAAAGGCTTATGAGATCATTTGTCTGGCTGTCCTCTCATCTACACTAGAGAGCTGCACAGGACTGTGGATTGTAGGGATCCCATGGGGATGGAAGAGGTGGTCAGATTGCGAGGAGTGTACTCAACTTTTGACTCCAGAATGAGGCTTGGGATGTTCAAAAGAACTTCAGTAGAGATTCTACCACAAATCCAGCACTGAAAAATCAAACTTCATAGTCTTTGTACTTTTTGAAAGAATAAACAGATTTGTGATTAACCATTCCACTCGGGTTTTTATAGACATCAGCTGTCTTTTTCAGGATAAAGAACTCTAACCTCTTAACCTTCTCTCATGGGAATTCAATCTTTTTATCATTCGGTTACCTTTCTCTGTACCTTTTCTAATTCTGCTATACTTCTTTTGAGCTGCAGCATCGAGAATTGCACACAATACTCAATCCTGTGGAATTACGCTGTGGAACGATAGAGGTGGTTGTTATTTTTTCTGTAGCAAAGACAGGATTTTTGTACCATAGCTGTTCCTTTCCCCTAGTCACAAACTTTGCAGCAAGGTGTCATGCGAAACTTCCTAATTCCTCCCTTTTAGCACTGGAGCACATTTCCCTCTTCAGATTTTCCTCTTGCAGGCAAAATCAGAAGGTGTGTTCTGATCTGCTTTGTTTTCTTTTATTTTTGGGTATTTTTGCTGTCCATCTTAAATTTTTTTTTTTTTCTTCCCCCTGCGTGGATTTGGTGCTCGAAGGTCCCCTTCTTAGGCTTACTCCACCGGGGAAAGGACACAGTCCCGCTTGGGCGGACTGCTTCTCCCAGGCCAGTCTCTTGGAGTACCTGTGGAGTCGGCTGCTTTGCGTCCCTTCAGGAGTTTGAGGTCCATTCCCCTGGAATCTGGTTCACCTAATTTAACAGAGGCTTGAGCCTAGGCTATGGGGCCCCCGTATAACAACCCTCTTGTGAAATATCTCCCCCTGACTTGTCATATGGATTTTCAGGGGTGGAAATTTGTGCTTGTGGACTACCCACCCACAGCCAGAAGAACTCCAACTGCGGACTTGTTACTGGCATTCTCTGAGGCAGAAATCCTTTCCCTGCAGGCAGGCTGCTGCAAGCCGACAGGCACCAGAAGTGATGGTGAGTACTCCCATTATTCCCTATGGGGAAAATTTGAGGGGGGACGGGGACAAAGACAAATTCAAGGATTTCTGGGGTTAGTTAGGTTTCCCCTCCTCCAAAACCACCTTTTACACATTTTCTTAAATTTTTCAGTTGATCTCCCATAGGCCATTTTTAGTGCAAAATTTCTGGCAGTGGCCATCTTTTCAAAGTGCTTTTTTTTTTTTCTGCCTCAAAACCCCTCATTTTGCCTAGAGACCATCTGTAATTGATGCCACACACCAGTCTAGCCTCAATTCCTGTATTTTTAGTGTAGATTTATCGGCCGTCTTTCGCACACCACAGAGTGCAGGAAGAAGGGGCGGGAGCTTTGGGCTTGGTATCTAATCAGTCTTCCAGGGCCTTGGAACCCCAAAAAGCCTGGTCTGCAGGGAAGAGATCCTGTTCAGAGGCCACACACAACGAGGGGGCAAAACACAAGGAGGGTCTAATTCTTCAGTCTGGGATCTTGTAGGGCAGGGCTGCCCAAGTCCGGTCCTCAAGATCTACTGGCAGGCCAGGTTTTCTGGATATCCACAGTGAATATGCATGAGAGAGATTTGCCTGCACTGCCTTCTTGGTATGCAAATTTCTCTCATGCATGTTCATTGTAGATATCCAGAAAACCTGGCCTGCCAGTAGATCTTGAGGACCGGACTTGGGCAGCCCTGTTGTAGGGGTACTTGGGACCTCCAGTGCAAGGCTTTTCTGATTTTTTTCAACCTTTTGTGGAAAGCTTACTTAACGGGCCTATGAATGTGCCAGCTCCACATCTGAGAGTGGGTGAGGGAGAATCCATGTCCCAAGCAGGCATCTCCACCTCATACCATGCCAACTCCTAGTATCGGTGACCCTTCGGACTAGAACTGGGATAACTGGAAGTCTTTCCATGCCCTTATTATCACATGGTTCCTCTGTGTCTGAGGATGATTTGGTATCCTTTTGGGGTATGAAGGTCATGAGGTAGGGGGCGGCTGTGGATCACGGTGATGATCCCTCAGTGTGTTGTCTTTTCATAAGAATATAAGAATTGCCATACTGGGACATACCAAAGGTCAATCAAGCCCAGAATCCTGTTTCCAACAGTGGCCAACCCAGGTCCCAGGTCCCAAGTAGCAAAAAAGATTCTATGCTTTTCCTAGGAATAAGACTTCTTTTTTAGGAAATTATCCAAACCTTTTTTTTTTTTTTTAACCCTGCTAAGCTAACTGATTTCACCACATTCTCCCAAAACAAAATTTGAGAGTTTAATTACATATTGTGTGAAGAAATATTTTCTCCAGTTTGTTTTAAATCTACTACTTAACATGTCCCCTGGTCCTAGTATTCACATCTACCCTTTCCACACCATTCATTATTTTATAGACCTCTGTCATATCACCCCTGAGCCATCTCTTCTCTAAGCTGAAGAGCCCTAACCGCTTTAGCCTCCCATAGGAAAGTGGATCCATCCCCTTTATCATTTTTGTTGCCCTTCTCTGTACCTTTTCTAATTCTGCTATATCTTTTTTTGATATGGTGACCAGAACTGCACACAGTATTTGAGGTGCGGCCGTACCATAGAGTAATACAAGGGCATTATAACATTTTCATCTTTGTTTTCCATTGCTTTCTTGATAATTCCTAACATTCTATTTGCTTGCTTAGCAGCCATCACACATTGAGCTGAGGGTTTCAACGTATCCTCAACAATGCCATCTAGATCCTTTTCTTGGACGGTGACTCCTAACACAGAACCCAGCATCACATAGCTATAGTTCGAATTCCTCTTTTCCACATGCTTCACTTTGCACTTGCTCACATTAAATATCGTGTACCATTTTCACGCCCAGTCTTCCAGTCTCACAAGGTCCTCTTGCAATTTTTCACAATCCTCTTGTGATTTTAACAACTTTGTCATCAGCAAATTTAATTATCTCACTAGTTATTCTCATCTCTAGATCATTGATATAAATATGTAAAAAAGCAGCGATCCCAGCAGAGACCCCTGGGAAACCCCACTATTTACCCTTCTCCATTGAGAATATTGACCATTTAAACCAACCCTCTGTTTTCTGTCTTTCAACCAGTTCTAAATCCATTAAAGGACATTAGAAAGTAATTTCCTCAGAAGTCTTTCATGAGGTATTGGCAAATACTTTTTGAAAATCCAGATACACAATATCAAAAGTTTCACCTTTTATCCACATTGTTCATTCGCCCCTTTAAAGAAATGTAGTAGATTGGTAAGGCAAGATATCCCTTGACTAAAACAATGTTGGCTTTCTCTCATTAATACATGCTTATGTATATGTTCTGTTATTTTGTTCTTTTATAATAGTCTCTACCATTTTGCCTGGCACTGATGTCGGACTCACCAGTCTATAATTTCCCAGATCACCTCTGGAACCCTTTTTAAAAATCGATGTCATGTTGGCCACCCTCTAGTCTCCTGGTACTATGTTGATTTTTTTTAAAAATTACATTGCTACACGCTGAGATCCTTTTTTATTTTTTTCCTCTCCTAAATGCTAATTCCTTATGTGGAACCTAGCAACATACCAGTCCGCATTTAAATTTCATCTGCCACTTGGATTCAGTCTTGCATCTGCTTGTGATTAACAACATTAAATTCTGTATCATCTATAAATTTGATTACCTTGTTCCTGTTTCCAGATCATTTACAAATGTTAAGCACTGCTGCCATTACAGATCCCCGACTAACATAAGCTGACATAGTAAAGGAATTGATTTTACAGGAAAATCACCATTTTTTCCCCTTTGCTAAGATTGAAAATACAGTGGTGCCTCACACAACGAACTTAATTGGTTCCAGGAGCAAGTTTGTTATGCGAAAAGTTCGTTATGTGAAACGCGTTTTCCCATAACAATACATGTTAAAAAAAATAATTCGTTCTGTAGCATAAAATATGCTAAGATGACATAAAAAAAGATAAATTTATTCCTGCTATGTGTGACTGTGGTATTCTGTTAGCATGATATTTCTGTGTAGCATTCTATAATAATTTGGCTTATTCAATTTTCTTGATAGTAGAGGGGATATATGTGAAGGGGAGGGGAGACAGGGGTTTTGTTGATCCTTGCTGTGTATTATAATCACCCCCCACATACTCCCCAGTACCTTTTTAATCATCCCCCCTCGGTACCTTTTTTAATTCCTCCCATCTTTCCCAGCCAGTGGCGTACAGGCCAGAAGCGCAGAGATCAGGAGCAATTCCTCTGCACGCCTGTGTGGGCCCATGCCGATCTCCGAATGGCTGCAGTTAGTTCTTGTGAGTCTCGCGAGAGCTGACTGCAGCCATTCAGAGATCAGCGCAGGCCCAGGCAGTAGCACAGAAGGCTTGCTCTTGATCTCTGCGCTTCTGGCTGGGAAATTTGCTAGACCACCAGTTACGAGTGAGCGGGTGAGATTAAAGTTGCAGCAGTGGTGGCTTTTTAAAAAAAATATGTGGCGGCGGGGGGAGGTTTAAAAATATGCGGTGGCGGCAGAGGCTTAAAAATATGCAGCAGCGGTGGCAGGGGGGTTTAAAATATGGGAGCCAGGCGGAGAGAGGGCAGTTAAGCGCAGTGCCTGCGCGGAAGGATGCAGCTCGGGCGACTTCGTTGTGTGAAACGAAGTTCGTTGTGGGAAGCAAGACCTGAAGTTCGTTGTGCGCAGCGTTCGCTGTGCGAGGCGTCCGTTATGCGAGGCACCACTGTAATGGCGATCTTTTGATTACAAGCTGCAAAATTCATTATAGAGAATGGCATGGGGACAAATTTGTCCCATCCCCGTGGGATCTCAATACCCCATCCCATTCCTGCAAGCTCTGCCTTAACCATACAAACTTCAAACACTTATGATTTTAAAGTGTTCGAGGCTTGTGCAGATGAGGACGGGGACAAAGCTCGTGGGGGAAGGGATGGGAGTAGAGAGATCCCGCAGGGATGGGAATATTTGTCCCATGTCATTGTCTATGTTGTGGTTCTTTTAATTCCTGTAGAGAGAATTTTGAAAATGCCTTTTAAAACTTTTGGCCAGTAGTTTTCTCTTCCTCTGGACTTGCTGCACTGTGGTTTTCTTCCTCCAGTCTTGGTCCTGTTATTGCAACAGTCCAGTCTTAAGCCAGATTCTCCAGAACTCAGCTAAGATGGGCCTTAAGTCTGGGCTCTCTATGTGCTGCTATTGTATTATGGATGAGACTCCCTTCTTCAAGATTGTAGCTGTTGTATACTGGGCTGCATTTAGCTCTGTATGCAAAGGTCTAGCCAGAGAACCCACTTGATCTGTGTAGTTAGTAGCCCTTGCCAATGGGCCAGATCCTTTGAGCTCCTTAGTGAGGGGACACCAACCTTATTGAATCCAAATAATGGCATTACTATACTTATTCGTGTGGTATTCCACCAAGACCTGTAAAGCATGAAGATAGCACAGGGGCAAGTTTATTTCTTGATATACTGCTTGTGAGTGAACTGTCTGTGCAGTTTACAAATAGCATAGTGCCACTCTCAACGTTCTCTGGGCTAGATGCACAAAACATGGTCGCTAAGGGCAAACTTATTTTTTTTGGGGGCTGATTCTGAAACGGCGACTGATGTTCCAACAAGTTTGCATGTAAATGATTTTTGTAGAGGTTCGCTATAATCCCGTCCGATCGGTTGATGTGAGAGCGACTTTGACACATGTGCAGAGCCGGTTTGGGGAACCCTCAAAGCATCCTCCTGCCACTTAGCTGTTGAGGCATTATTTTTTTTTTTCAATGGCACAGATGTGCATATGTCACACATGCACAATATCTGTCCCCATTAAAAAAACAAAACAAAAAAACTGCAATCTTATCCCCCCCCTCGATGATGGTTTCCACCACCGACGAACCCCGGAACAAAAATGGAGGCAGGAAGGATACCCACTCAGTTCTACTGCTGCAAACTCTCCCTCTGCTGAACTAACCCCCACGAACCGACCAATCTCCTCCACTTCCCCACTTTACCAAAAATCGGCATGAGAGCTGCCCATTCTCTCCTGCCACCGGATGCCCCTCCGGCCCTCCATACCTCTAATTTACAATGAAAACAGAAGGGACTCCAAAATTGCGGGCCTTTCCCTTTCCGGTGTGTGCTGGGATGCATGGGGAGGGGCCTATGGCCCTGATTGGCTCAGAGGTCTAATACCCCTCCCAGGTATGGGGAAGATTTGGGGGGCATGGTTTGGGGCATTCGGTGGCAGGAGGGAGTGGGCATACTTTTGGTGGGCATCCCTACTGCTGAAGTGTGGGGAGGGTGGTTCCGCAGAGGGGGTGGTTCAGCTGGCACGGGGGGAGGGTTTCATGGCGGTAAGAGGGAGTGGGCAACCCTCCTGTCATTGGGGGTGGGGGCTGTTCATTTTTTTTTTTTTTTAATGGGCCAGATATTTTTGTATGTGTTATACACATACATCTGTGATCCGTTTCTGGCATGCAACGTTAGACCATTGGTCGGATGGCTGATTTGAATATTTATTACCTCGTTTTAAAAATAATGAGGTCATTTGCATTTCAGAATCAGAGACTATACAACCACACGTAAAATCACATGGTGGGCTCTTTTGAGAATCGGGTCGGCAAATTCTGTCTGTTGCTAAACCAGTCAAACTGGTTTAGCGACCATCGGTACATGATTGGAGAGTTTTGTGCATCTAGCCCTCTGGAGTGTCAAATACTATGTGCTTTGTCCTATGTCTGACCATGCCATTCTTTCTCATACAGTGTTCACCATCTCTGTTCTACTATACTATAAACTGTATGCCACACAGTGTTGGCTGCTCCATGTTTTCCATGCTAAGTTTTATCATGCACACTGGCCTTACCATTTTTGTCTCATCATATCATACTAGGTTGCTGTGCTATGTTGTTGCCGTACTATGTTTGCCATGCTATGTTTCATCATACTGTGTTTTATCATGTTTTCCAGTGCAATAGGTGAGACATTCTAGACCAGTGTTCTTCAACCTTTTTACACCTATGGACCGGGAGAAATAAAAGAATTACTTTGTGGACCGGCATCGGTCCGCAGTCTGGCGGTTGAAGAACACTGGGCTAAGTCATGGGCCAAACCCTGCCCATCTCTACCCAATCTCCACCTCAGACTCTGCCCCCACGGAGAAGATTTGCAGGGCAGCAATGTGGTCAACTTTGCACATATTTGCTAAATTTTACTGAGTAGATATGACCCTTTGGGACTGCTTTTGTACTAGAACCTATTGCACTGGAAAAAAGGTTGTTCTTACGTTGATAATCTTTTCCAGTAGATAGGTGAGACATTCTAGACTCCCGCCCTGTCCTTCCTGCACCTGCCTAATGTCTCATTCTGTTTATGCTTCTCCACATTGATGCCAGTCAGCCCTTCGGGGGTTTTGAAGAATTCTGTATATATATATGTTGGATGTGCATGCAGGGGTTTTTTCCTGAGCTCATTTGATGCCTTCTAACTGTTTCAGTTTGAGTTTACAAGTTGAACAGCACAGTTTCTGGGAATTTTCCCTTTGCTGTTTCTATTTCACATTGAATATAGAAGCTCTCGGTACATGGGTACTAACTGTAGGTGGTGCTATAGCTCCCAGTGAAGTACAGGAGGGTCACAGAAAAAATACAGGCTGGATTTCTTCCTCATATGGTTTGCGGTCATTGGGATACAACCCACTTGTTTAGAATGTCTCACCTATCTACTGGAAAAAATATTATCAAGGTAAGAACTTAATCTCTCTTAACCATGCTTTAATTAGTTTATATAGAGGTAACCCTTCCCCCCAAAAAAAGAGGAAAAAAAGTTGACTCTAATATAAACCGGGGTGGGGTGTTGGTTAATATTCAAGTCCCTTGCCATGTCCTGCCAGGCTCTGCACTGTGTTCTCTCTCCCTCCCTGCTCTGCATCCAGCCCCCCTCACTCCCCTGTCATTCTCTGCACCCTGTTCCCCACTCCCTCCTGATGCCTTGTAGGCCTCCACTGGGCCTGCCATAAGTCCTGGTGGTCCAGCGTTGGGAACCCTCCCATCCATGGCAGGAGTGACCTTCCTTCACACCTGCCCATGCAGAGCCACTAGCTGATTGGCCGCTGTGAGTTCATGGCAACTAATCGGCTACTGGCTCTGCACGGGCAGGAGTGAAGGAAGGTTGCTCCTGTCCGTGCAGAGCCACAAACTGAGACTGAGGGTTCAGACTCACATTGTTCCTTATGACCCTAGACAAGTCAGTCGGCCTTCCATTGCCCCAGGTATATTAGATTGTGAGCCTGCCAGGACAGACAGGGAAAAATGCTTGACTACCTGAATTAAATCCATGTAAATCGTTCTGAAAAATGAATGAATAAATTTAGAATCTTCTGCCCTTCCTTAATTCTGTTTTGGAAAGATTCAAAAGACATTTTCTAGTTCTGCATCCAATATATTTGCAATGTATGGGTATTAAGAATTAGGAAAGAAACTACAGTCCTCAAATATAGATAGTAGCTACAATCTTAGAATTGATAAGGCAGAGATCATAATCGGGCCTCCCTGGGTATATGGAGATAAAAAGCTGCTTAATTTAAATCTTAATTGGGAGGGGTATGATCATAATTAAAGGTATAAATAAATAAATATAGTAAAAGTTCAAGGAACTGTTTGCTAGCAAGTAAGGAAAACCTAGAGGAAATCAGAGCCAATAAATGGACAGTTGAATGTTTTTGAGTAGTTTTAGAAGTTCCTTTAAATAGTAATTGTTTGTCTTCTATAATAAAATACAGCAATTTTGCCCATTTTCCTTTTGTGATACTACTACTCATAGATAAAAAACATTTGAAATTCTAGTCTGTGAAATTCTAGTCTGTGGTTTCTATCAATATAGAAATCTGTGTTTCCTGAAGTGTCTATACTGCACTATGTTTCTATAAAACCTTTTTTGTATTTTATTTGTATACCATTTATGTATCCTAAGGCAAGGGTTCCCAACCTGGGTGCCCTCACCCCAGGGGTGTGACAGTGACTTGTGTCTCTTAGTGACAAATCACAAGTCGTCACTCAGCCAGCTGCCAGTGTGTCTTGAACAGTGGTAGTAGGTGGTTGTGATATTACTTTTGTAGGGGGTGCAAATATTAATCAAACACTTTTTTTTTCTAGGGGTGTGGATTATAGAAAAGGTTGGGAACTACTGTCCTAAGGGGATCCTAAGCAGTTTACATTGAATAGTGATCAGGTATATTCCTAAGTATTTTCTCTATCTATTCCAGTGGTCTCACAATCTTTTAAACTTGTGACATTACTGTGGCTCTTTAATGGCTTGATGGATCTGCTCTTGCTGTATTTCAGAATGTATGACAACATGTCCACAATGGTGTACCTGAAGGAAGACAAGTTGGAGAAGCTTACCCAAGATGAAATTATTTCTAAAACAAAGCAAGTGATTCAGGGATTGGAGGCACTGAAGAATGAGCACAACTCCATCTTACAGAGCTTACTAGAGACACTCAAATGTTTAAAGAAAGATGATGAAACAAATCTGGTGGAAGAGAAATCCAACATGATCCGCAAGTCTTTGGAAATGCTGGAACTTGGACTTAGTGAAGCACAGGTAGGTACCACTGCATGAACCAGTGCTCTTATCCGCCCCCCTTGCAAACAAGTGTCAGAAATCTCCTAAAACTATACACTCTTCCCTCAATATTCGCATGGGTTAGGGGAAGAGCCGGCCCGCGAATATTTTTCTGAATAACTTTTGGGCTGACTCTGACCCACCCCGCCACCCTTCCACCTTCCCCCCAGCATCCCGGACCTTACCTGGTTGTCTAGC
The DNA here is from genome assembly GCF_902459505.1 of Geotrypetes seraphini. Classification (NCBI taxonomy): domain Eukaryota; kingdom Metazoa; phylum Chordata; class Amphibia; order Gymnophiona; family Dermophiidae; genus Geotrypetes; species Geotrypetes seraphini. The sequence goes on along the minus strand of NC_047090.1, from coordinate 157,913,527 downwards.
AGTCTTTCAGGGCAGGAGCGAACTCACGGCAACCATTTTGGATGAGTGATCTGCACGGGGTAGGAGCGTAGGAAGATCGCTCCTGCCCTGAAAGACCGCTAGACCACCAGGTAAGTTCCAGGGAGGTCCGGGAGACGGGAGGGAGGTGGGGGTGATTCTGGTTTTAGGAAATCGTGAATAATCAAAATCGCGAGTCCTAAAACAGTGAATTGGGAAGGGGAAGTGTAGTGCCCGAAGCAATGTCCTAGTTGTTTCACCCTAGTTTCTATCTGGGTAGGAAAGATGCTAGTTATTAAGTAATGCTGCTAAAATGTTTTTTGTCTGTTGAATTTGTTTCCTGCCTCCTTTTCTTATCCCTTAGGCTGTGTCTAGGCCTGTTTTGGGTTCACACCATTAGAATAGAACGAAAAGGAAGTTACACGTAATGAACCCATTTATGTACATCTAGAATTCAGAATACTTTTTTCTAGTGTGATGTGGTCTAGTAGCCCTGAACCATAGGGTTATGAATCTGAACCTGCAAGTTGCTTGCAGAATGCTGTCAATCTGCTCTGTGGTTTTATTATTTTTGAGTATTTTTCCTAGTGTTCGTTTTGGAGACTCACTGCCCAGAATTCCCACATGTTGGGACCTCTGGGAGAAGACACAGACTCGTGTTCTGGAAGTATGCTTCTAGCAGGATCAACCTTTGGAGACACCTGTCTAGTTGGCCTGCATTGGTATTTTTTTGGAGCTCAGGGCCATCCCCTGCATAGCTGCTCACATCCCTGATTTATCACGAGTTTGAGTGCAAGCTGTTTGGCTCCTTCCCTGCTTGGTCAGGATTAATAGTGGGCTGGCTGTGTGGTCTTCTCCCCTTTGCGCCATGAAGTTTTCCGGGGGTTGAGGCTCAGTTTGACAGCCAGAAGACTAAGTTTGTCAGGCAGCGTTCTTCTCCATTAGTCCTAGCTGCACTCCTAAGCTAAAGCAGGCAGGCTCATGGCACAGTGAGTAAGGCTATTATATCTTATTGGGAAAATCGGGGGGTGGGGGGTTTGGTTGTCCCCAAAAGTGAAATTTGAAGGTTTCTGGAGCCAGAGCCAAAGTTCCCCACCTCTAAAACACCTTTCCTTGCATTTTTTTGTGCTTCAGGGGAGTCCCCACGGGTTATTTTTGGTGCAATTTTGCTGGCAGCATCTATCTTGATTTTTAAACGATTTTTTTTTTTTCTAAAGCTGCCTTCTGCCTCAAAACCCCTCAATTTTACTTAAAATCGATAGGGATGGGACTCTTCAGGCCTTCCTACCCGTATCGTGCTAGGTTCGTGCTGGATGGTCTACTTGAACTCCCGAGGGTCCTCAGCATCTGCGTTCAACAAGACTTGAGGTGGTGGCTCAGGGCTTCTCGCCTCGGCAGGTGCCCCAACCAGATGAGGCCACAAACTTGGACCAGGATGTTCAGTCTGACATAGACTGGGAGAATGTAAAGTCTGTTTCCATGCCATTATTATTTCAGGATGCAGTTTCTCTGGCAGAGTCTGGTTCTCTGCATAGTACAGTGGTTAAGAAGTGGTAGTGGTCCAGGACCAAGGGGGAAGATCCACAGTGCACCAGCTGTTTGAAGCCTCTGCATTTTTGGGCATTATGTCTACCTCTCTATGAGAACTGAAGCTGGAAGCTTTTCCAGCCTCCCCCCCTCCCCGTGCTTTCCCTCACATGAATTGCCAGAGGTGTCCCTGCAAGTGGCTAAGACTATGTCCAAGTTTTAACCTATGGTTCTGGATTTCCACCAGCTGTTTGTTCAGCCGAAGGTGGATTATGCTGCTGGTGCAGGTCACCAAACAAACCTCCTTGCCTAGTGAAGAAGCTATGAAGTTAAATGATACACAGGAGTGTAAAGTGGTTGTCCTTTGATACAATTTGAAGCTTTGGCCCTAGGGATTAAAACAGCAGCCTCAACTTCCTTTGTGGGACGTGCTTGCCACACCTGACTGGCTCAAGTCCTTACCTCAGATGGACCTGACCCCCAAATGTTCCTATCTGGGGTGAATTATATCAGGCAATTTATATGACATCAGTTATGAGCACAGTGTCTGCCTATGCCATCTTTGCCCAGAGGATGATCTGGATCAGATAGTGGGCAGGAGATTCAGCCCCTAAAGCCACACTAAGCAGTCTTCCTTTTCAGGGGAAGATGCTGTTTGGTAAGAGTGTGGATTAGAGAGTTGCGCGGGGACAGAAATCCCACCCATCCCCGCGAGGAATTCCTCCGTCCCCGCCCATCCCAAGAAACTTCAGAAATAGTTATTTCATTTAATTATGCTACTGAATTAAAGGCTCTGGTAGAGACCCATTTACAAATAAGCAAAGACACTTTGTTAATTTGGAAATATTAATTGGGAAGAATACATACTTTGTAAATAAATTTCTACCAGTTGGCCTACCCTTTTGCCAAGCTTGGCAGGCAGCAGTAGCATCCTTGAGTCACAGATGCTGGCACCTCAGTGGCTCATGGATGTTGCCAGCGACTGCTGTGCTTGGTGGAGGGGAGTTCTGGCCATCTCTGTAGGTGATGCTTGGGGATCCCCACCAGTCACAGCAAGGGTCAGCAAGTACTTCAACACTGTAGAAATAAAACCAGAAATGCATTTCCTTTTCTTTTGAACACAACACAAATTCATCTGCTATAAACATTTTCCAAAGCTAACATATTTTAGTCAATAAATTCTGTTTTTTACCTTTGTCTGGAGACTTATTTTTCCATAAAGTTGGTCCCAGTTTCTTTTTTCCGCTTTCCCATCTTCTGTAAATTCTTCTGTTGCTGTCCATTGGTTCCTCCTACCATGGTCCAGCATTTATCCCTTTCTCATCTTTCGCCCCTGCCCACCAGCCCCATGCCCAACATTTCTCCTATCACCCCTCTCCAGCACCATGCCACATCTCTCCCTCCATTCCTTTCACCACTATGTCCAACATTCCTCCCTCTTGCATCCATTTCAATCTGTCCCATTGTTCTCTTTCCACTATATTTCTCCTATCTGTACCTCACTCCCTCCCTATGACCAAAAATTCAACTTTTTTCCATCCCCCGTGTACACAACCATATTTCCTTCTCACTGACACACCCATGCCTAATTCTCCCTTTCTGTTTCCTCCCCCACCTCAGCATCTCTTTCCCTCCCTTCCTCTCTCCCAAGTTCAAGCCTTCTGTGTCCAAAAACGCATTCCCTCCCCACCTCAGCATCTCTTTCCCCTCCCTTCCTCCATCCTCTCTCCCAAGTTCATGCCTTGTGTCCAAAAACGCATTCCCTTCCCCCTTTTGTGTTCCACGTTTGCCTCTAATGTTCGACCTCCTTCTGTCCCTCATTTGCTTCCCACGTTCGACCCTTTCTGTGTCCTGCATTTGCCTCCCACGTTCATGTCCAGCCCTCATCTGCCAGCAACTTTCTCATCCAAATGGAGCTTTGGGAGGTAGCTGGAGCCGTGAGGCTTGTCTTCTATTTCCTGCCTGCCCTGCAGCAGCACACATAGCCGACCGGAAGTCTTCCCCGATGTCAGCGCTGACGTCGGAGGGAGGGAGGGCTCTGCTTAAGCCCTCCCTCCAATGTCAGCGTTGATATCGGGGAAGACTTCCGGTCGGCTATGTGTGCTGCTTTAGGGCAGGTAGGAAAAGAAGATGAGCCTTGCGGCTCGAGTTGCATCGATCCCCGTGACCTGAGGGGGCATCCCCACGGAATCCCCACGACCCGAAGGGAGAACCCACGGGTCCCGCGGGATTCCCGTCGTCCCCGTTCAGCTATCTAGTGTGGATGACCTGATGACCAGTGTTACGGGCTGTTGCCCTAAGGCCTTGCCATACAGCAGACCATGGATGGTTTAGGGTTCAGAACTTGGGAATTTTTGAGGCTCTTGAAGGTCCCGTCCTTATGCTGGAGGCCAAATGACACAGAGGTCCTTTTAGGGGTCAATGCAGAGGTTTAGCGGGGACAGTAGACAGCAAGCCTCTGGCTCTTGTTCCTCTCCAGCCTCCAAGAAAGCACAATGATGCCTGACAGGCCTGGTTGGCATGGCTCGTCTTTGGATGTAGAATGCAGCTCTGACAGCCTGGTTGGCACGGCTCCATCTCTGGATGTAGAGTGAATTGGACTGCCTCTTTCTTTTTTTTTTCCCCACTGTTTCATCTCCTGATATTGATCGCAGCTTTGGCTGCTTGTTTGGCTCTGCTCCATCCCTGACTGTAGAACATGGACTTAGCTGTCTGGTTGGTACTACCTCATCCCCAGATGTAGGATACCAGATCCGGTTGCCTTTTGCTACTTCTTCCCCAGATGTTTGTGACTACAACTGCCGTTTGGGCACATCTCCATCTCTTGATGTTGGGTGTGTCTCTAGCTCCCAGTTCGGACATGGTTTCATCTCAGAAGGTAGCACAAGGCCTCAGCTTCCTGTTTGGCACTACTATTTCTCTGGTGGTAGGGCATGGTTTGCAAAGCTGGTTGACACACCTCCATGTCTGGATGTTGAGCACTGCACCTTCATTGGTTGGTGAATGAGGATCCATCTGCTAGTGGCTCCTCTGCTGCTTGCCATATGCCACTCCATCGCTGTAGGTCAGGTGCTGATCCATGGCTTGGGGCCATAGGTGGCTCTGTCTTGGTACAGCTTGCTTGCTGGATGTTGAATGCTGCTCTATTTCGGTCTGCTGGGCATACCTGGTTCAATGCTTCACCCAAATTGACTTTGACCATCTCTCATCTCTCAGATGCATGCTCTCCGCTAGTGGTCAAGTATATAACCTGGGCACAGTTCCATCCCTTGGGCATCTTCTCTAATGTCTGCCTAGGATGTGGATAATACTCGTTCTTCCATCACAGGGCGATCTCTGTGGTTTCTTGGGTGTCCTGACGGCTCGAGAGATGTTTTGTTACCACCAAGCATTCGCAGACTTGCCTTCATGGTTTCCTTTGTTGCTTTGGTTGGTGCAGCTCTTGATCTTGAAGAGGAATGGCACTATTACTATGGTCCTTCCTTCAGTTTCTTGGGGAATTTGGATTAGTATCTCCTTTTTGCTGTTGTCCTGTTTACTGTCCTGTCCTACTGAGGACTTCTTTGCTACATCCCACTCATTTCTAGATTGTTTCATACTGTACAATTTTCTTTCCTTTAGTCAACAGCAGATGAATCCAGAGCCCTGCCCTTTTGTTTCTTCTTTACTCTGGATAATTTGGCCATATGGTTTACTTGATGTGGGCCTGGTTGATAGGTATGTGGTGTGACTGTGTTAGGCGTCCTTGGCCAATAGGCCTGTTTGGCCTACTACTCTGTTATGAGAAATACTGGATTACCAGTGAATATCATCTTATATATGACAGAGAGCACCAAACTGAGTTGTATTTTTTTTTTAGGGACCTTTAAAATTGAATTGCCATAAAAATGTTTCATCTATTTTTTGAAATTACAGTAGTAGGTGACTGAAAACTGGATGACTTTTGTTTCTGTTTGAGAGGCATCTATAGTCCTCAATATGTACTGTATATACTTGTCTATAAATCAGTTTTGTTGATAAGTTAAGGACAGTTTTAGAACTTAAAATGGCCAGAAATATTGTAGTCATCTGTAAGTCTCACATTACTCCCCATCTCTCTCTTTCTGCTCTCCAGCATCTCCCCTGCCTTTCCTAAACTCAGTTATGTGTCCCATAGCCCACATCTTTACAAATTTCAACAGTTAGCCATAAGGAAACGGCTAAGTCATCAGATTTCAGTATGTGAGAATTATATTTTTATCCTTCACTGATAAGGTTTTTCAGTCTAAACTTTAGTAAGTTCACTAATTCAAAATTATATTTTCACAAATCACTCACCCTTCCTATCCAAGAAGAATATTATGATTTGGGTTTAATTAATAAATTTTATTTTAGGGCGGGGAGGGTGGACTCCTTTTGCCTTTTTTGATTTAAAGTCAATTTCACTTACCAACTTTTTAAACATGTCTCTGCTAAACTTCTTCTTTGGCCGATGGCTCAAGCAGTAGGTTCAATCAAATGGCTTTTAGTTGTAACTCTCTCCAGGTTACCTGGTGATATGTAGATATCCCAGAAGGCATGCCCTCCTCTCAGTGTACTTGATCAGAACAGACTTTCAATTAGCCAAAATATTTTACAGATTTTAAACAAATTGCTACTATTTTATTTTTATTACTTGCTAGTCTCACTTGCCTCCTTCCAAACTTCTTACCTCTCTCCCCCTTTACAAAACTGTGCAAGAAGTTTTTAGTGCTGGCCGGCTCTCTGAATGCTCTGTGCTGCTCCAATGGTCATAGAGTTGTTCCCTGAATTGAGTTCTTCCCACACTAGGGGCATATATAGCACTGGTTGTTTCCTCTCAAGTAATCAGCACAGTGCAGTTTTCCATAAAACTAACAATACACTTTCTCCTCCGTATTTACAATTTCCGTATCTACGGTTTTGATTATTTGAGATTTTCTGCCAAAAATCATTTTCATTTTTCTGGCTATTTTAAGCCCTGTGAGCCCCCCCCCCCCCTAAACCTTACCTGGTGGTCTAGCGGATTTTCGGGCAGAAGCGATCTTCCCACACTCCTGCCCCGTGCAGATCGCTCACAGGAAATTGCTGCATTGAGCTCCCGATGTAATCTCGAGATTACAATGGGAGCTCAAGGCAGCCAATTCCTGTGAGTGAAGGAAGATCGCTCCTGCCCAAAAACCCGCTAGACCACCAGGTAAGGCTTAAGGGGGGCTCACAGGGCTTAAAATAGCCAGGGGAAATGGCGGTTAGGGGCAGAACTGGCCCGAATATTATTCGTTTTTTTAATATTCGTGGGCTGGCTCTGCCCCTAACCACCGCAAATACGGAGGGGGAAGTGTAATAAGAGTTATGGTACTAATTTGAATGACCTATAGATGGCCCAGGTTTATTGATGGTATTTTGAAGTCAAACTTTCTCAACTTACAGACAAGTATGTTTAAATCATAATTTTATTGAGCAATTCAAAAAGGCACCAATAACTCATAAGTAGCAAAGATTTATTTCTAAAATTTCTTAACTGCCTATAAGCGGTTTACAGCATAAAACATTCATAATGATTCAAAGAGAAACATATAACAATACTTTCAGGACATACATTTAACCCACTAAAAATAGGGAATTACAGTAGGATTACATATCATCAATCGTTAATGAATCAAGAGCATTATTCATAGTTCAGATTTTTCTTTACAAAGAGATGTCACAGAGACAAGATAAACAGGCAACAAATCACTCACAAGAAAAATTTTCCAGTTTGAACAAAACCTACCAACCCCCAAACCTTCCCCCCTCCCCTAGCCAAGCAAATATATAGTATGTTATTGGCTGTGCACTGGAGTTTTAGCTGAGATAAAGAAGTTAGCATACATAATAGTATATATGAGTATCTATAGTGTAAGAATTACTTCATGCAAATCAAATAGTCTGGGTATACTTTCATCAGGCCTATATTGTCAGGGATTTTGGCTTTAAACTAAAGAGCTGCACGGGGAAGGGGATTAAGGGAATGCTGTGCCAGATTCCTTCAGGTATGGAAGAAGATACACAGGAGTGGAAGAATTTGCTGTGGGATTCCCATGGGAGTGTAGTCAAAATGTAGCAACTCTAGAATGATGTTAGCAATGCAAAGAGAGGCAGCTGGAACACCAGTCTGAGGTTTGGAACATTCGTTGGCTGGAAAAAAACCCAAACAAACCCAGGTGGGGTTTGGAGTGAACTGAGGGCTGTGAGCAAGTAAATATTGTCAACTCCTGCTGGTACAGGTGGAGATGGAATTAGGTACAGGTGAGGATGGGTTAGATTCCATTGGGGATAGTGGTGATGGGTGAAATTTCTCTCTCCGTGCAACTCTACTATAAAACCAGATTGGGGGGGGAGGGGGTATATTTTCTCCCTACCTTCTTATAAAACAGCTGGATTATATTTTTCTTTGTGCAATGATACTAAAATTAAGATAGAAAAGGGCTTTTAGCCAAGGCAGCAATTTGATTGACTGACCACTCCCTGGAGCTTTTATATGTAATCGTGGTCACAGAATAGTTTTATTTAAAATTTGCTGACTTCAGTCAATAAAGGAGTTAGTGCATTTCAGCTCTCATGCTAAGTGAAGCTTAGCCTTTGGTGAATGTTTACATGAAAGGCACAGAAAATGTGGTGGTGGTGATGTGCTTGATATTGAAAAAGGTAAAAATATTAAGATGGGTAACAGGAGTTATCCCAGGACAAGCAGGCATGATATTCTCACATGTGGGTGACGTCATCTACGGAGCCCCGGCGCGGACAGCTTTTCAAGCAAACTTGATTGAAGTTTCAAGTTTGCACACTGCACCACGCATGTGCATGCCTTCTCGCCCACTAGAGGGCGCATCCCACCTCGTGGTCCTCAGTTCAAATTTTTCCGCGGAGCAAGAAAGCCCTGTGGATCTGAGCTCCAGTGTTTTTGCCTTCTAGCTGCCGCGTTTAGTTTGTTTTCCCTTCGAATTAGTTCGCGGTGCTGTTTTTCTTTTCGGTTCCTTTCAAAAAAAAAAAAAAAGTCTTTCGTTTTTCCTCGGACTCCGGGGGCTCCCGGAATCCGTGGCCGCGGGACGTCGGTACGTTCCCGGCCTTCTTCTTTTTCTTCGTGGATGTCCCGTCCTGTTACGGGATTCAAAAAGTGCAGCCGGTGTGAAAGGTTGCTTTCCATCACCGACCCTCACCGGTGGTGCATTGTCTGTCTTGGGCCCGAACATCCGACAGACTCGTGTGATCGCTGTGCTACCTTCCAAAACAGGGCCCTCCGTCGCCGTAAGGCAAGAATGGCCGAATTGTTCGCCGTCGACGCACCTAAGGCCTCGACGTCGGCTTCGGCCCCGGCCTTGACCTCGGCCTTGGTGTCCTCGGGGGCCTCGGCCTCGCCTCGGCCCTCTTCCTCGAAGGCGTCGTCAGTGAAGCAAGCTTCGGGTAAGTCCTCTGTTCCATCCCCTTCAGCAAAGAAGCCATCCTCGAGTCAGGCCAAGGCGGGTGGGTCGACCCCGGCCCCGCATCGGACCTCGACTCCGCACACCCCGAGGGAATACTCGAGACCGAGGTCGCCCTCCAGGGAGTGTGCCCCGGACTCGGAACTCCCCACCTTCGTGGGGATTCCGGCCTTCCAGGATCTCCTCCGAGCTCTGATCTCATCGGAGCTGTCGGGAGCCCTGGAAGTGTTGCAGCGTGCTGCGGTTCCGGCGGCCTCGACCTCGGCCGGGGCGCCTTCGGTCTCGGAGGCCCCGGCCTCGGCTCCCTCGGGAGCCCCGACCTCGGCGACCTCGGTCTCGGGTACGGTGGCCCCGTTCACCTCGGTCTCGGCCCCGCCCCGGACCTCGACCTCGGGGGAACCCCCTGAGCGGAGTGTAAGGCCCAAGGAAAAGTTGCGCAGAGTGCACCGTCTTTCCTCCTCTTCCTCCGGGTCTTCCAGACACGCCTCGCCCTCGACGCGACCTCGGACGGGGCGTCGATCGAGGAAGTCTAAGCGACCCCGAGGCTCGCCTCGGCGCGACCGCTCCTCGTCGTTCGGGGGCGAGGCGCTGCAGGTGTCGGAGTTGCGCCTCGACAACCCGAGGCTCCTCCGCTCACCTCATGGGAAGTCTTCCCGGGCCGCCTCGCCGAGGAAACGGGAGAGTGTCCCACGAACCCCTGGGTCCTCACCCAAGGGCTCTGCGAGGAGGATAACTTCCCCTTCCCCCTCGAGGGCCCTCGAGAGGGGATCCTGGGATTCGGGATCGGTTAGGGATCCTCATTATTCCCATGAGGCCTCCCCCCTCTCCTCGGTGGGGCGGTCGAGAACCCCGTCTCCCCAGGCTAGGCCGTCCTCATTTTCATCCTTCGTTCAGGACATGGCCCAAGCCCTGGGGATTGACCTGATGGTAGGCTCTCGGTATTCCAAAGAATTTTTGGAAGAACAGGACCTCCCCACTCTTCCTAGGGAGGTGCCTAGACTCCCTCTCAACAGTGTCCTTCTGCAAACCTGGCTGAATAACTTGTCAAACCCTCTTACAGTCACGTCTGTGCCTTCAAAAATGGAATCGAAGTATAGGACGATTCCCCCTAAAGGGTTCGATAAGGCGCAGCTCTCACACCAGTCTCTTCTGGTGGAGTCTGCTCTTAAAAAATCACAGCCCTCACGGGTTTCTGCGGCGGTTCCACCAGGCAGGGAGGGGCGGACCCTGGACAAGTTTGGCCGTCGCCTCTATTCAAATTCCCTGATGGCCACCAGGGTTCTAAATTACGCCTTCACCTTTTCCTCCTATTTGCGTGGTATGGTGAAGGACCTTCCTCAATATCGAAACTCGTTACCGGACTCCCAAAGAGCAGGATTCGATAAGTTTATGTCCAACCTGTCTCAATTGCGGTTGTACCTATTCCACGCAGTGTACGACGCCTTTGAGCTGGTTTCGAGGGTGTCGGCCCTCGCGGTGGCCATGCGCCGCTTGGCCTGGCTTCGCACCCTCGACATGGACCCAAACCTGCAGGAACGCCTGGCAGACTTGCCTTGTGTGGGGTCCGAGTTATTCGACGAGTCATTGGATGCAGCGACCAAACGCTTGTCGGAACAGGAGCGCTCTCTAGCATCCCTGGTCCGCCCCAAACCTAGGCCCCCGCCGCAGAAACCCTTTCGGCCTCCGCCGCGCCGATACCCTCAGAAGTCGACCCCGGCTTTCTCGAGACCGCCTCCGAGACGTCCGTCTCAGCGAGGCAGAGGGGGACAAACCCAAGCCCAGGCGCAGGGCCCTTCTAAGCCCGCGCCTTCCTTTTGACGGGCTGAGCGGACGGGGCGGGTTCCCCTCCGCACTTTCACAGGAACCCCTTCCTATCGGGGGCCGTCTTCGGTCCTTCCGGGAGGCATGGACCGGGATTACCTCAGACGCTTGGGTGCTCCGGATCGTCTCCGAGGGCTACTCGCTCAACTTTGTGTCCTCGCCGCCGGACAGTCCCCCAAGTTTAGTCCCCTGCAACCGTTCGCAGCTACCGACCCTTATAACCGAAGCCAAAGCCCTCTTGAAGCTTCGGGCGGTCGAGCCGGTCCCCAAGGAACAGTGGGGTACGGGGTTTTACTCCCGCTACTTTTTGGTCCCAAAAAAGACCGGGGACCTGCGCCCCATACTGGACCTCAGGAAGCTCAACAAATTCCTGGCCCGGGAGAAGTTTCGAATGCTATCTCTCCCGGTTTTGTACCCCCTCTTGGGGGAAGGGGACTGGATGTGCTCCCTCGACCTGAAGGAAGCATACACCCATGTTCCGGTGCACCCCGCCTGTCGAAGATTCTTACGATTCCAGGTGGGGGACCTCCACCTCCAGTACAGGGTACTGCCCTTCGGCCTGGCCACGTCCCCACGAGTATTCACGAAGTGCATGGTGGTGGTTGCAGCAGCCCTCAGGTCACGTGGACTCCATGTGTTCCCTTACCTGGACGATTGGCTCATCAAAGCCCCGACCAGGGAGGGGGTTATCTCAGCGACCCGACAGTCTATTGCCTTCCTGCAAACTCTCGGGTTCGAGATAAACTTTCCAAAGTCTCAGTTGAGGCCGTCGCAGTCTCTTCAATTCATAGGTGCGGTGCTGGACACGGTGCGCCTACGCTCCTACCTGCCGACCCAGCGTTTGGAAACCTTGGTACGGATGAGCCGCCAGGTCTCTCAACTATCGAGGGTGTCGGCCAAGCGCATGATGATGCTGCTGGGCCATATGGCCTCGACGGTACATGTCACGCCGTTTGCGAGGCTACATCTGAGGATCCCTCAGTGGACCCTCGCGTCCCAGTGGCGTCAGGAGTGCGACCCGGTGTCTCGCCTCATTTCGGTAACTCCGCCCTTGCGGAAATCGCTGCGTTGGTGGACAGACTCTTCAAATCTGTCCATGGGGCTATTGTTCCGCACTCCGCCTTTTCGCAAGGTCCTGACCACGGACTCCTCGGAGTACGCGTGGGGAGCCCATCTTGACGGTCTTCGCACGCAGGGCCTGTGGTCGACAGAAGACCGTCAGTGTCATATCAACGTGCTAGAGCTGCGAGCCATCTTCCTAGCACTTCGAGCCTTCGTTCACATATTGCAGGACCAGGTGGTCCTCGTCCGCACGGACAATCAGGTGGCAATGTATTATGTGAACAAGCAGGGAGGAACGGGGTCATGGCCCCTCTGCTCCGAAGCTCTTCGCCTCTGGGAGTGGGCGGCCTCCCGGAACATCTTCCTCCGGGCGGTCTACATCCAAGGAGAACGGAATTGCCTGGCGGACAAACTGAGTCGACTTCTGCAACCGCACGAGTGGACTCTACACTCAGCAGTTCTACGCGAGGTTTTCGCTCGCTGGGGAACGCCACAGGTGGATCTGTTTGCCTCTCCGGAGACACACAAACTACCACTATATTGTTCTCGGATGTACTCGCAGGACCGTCTGGAAGCGGATGCCTTCCTACTCGACTGGGAAGGGAGGTTCCTGTATGCATTCCCTCCGTTCCCTCTGATCATGCGAACGTTGGTACACCTAAAATCGTCCACGGCCACGATGATTCTCATAGCACCTCGGTGGCCGCGTCAGCACTGGTTCTCCCTGCTGCTCCAGCTCAGTGCCAGAGAGCCTCTTCCCCTGCCTGTCTCTCCTTCTCTGCTGTCTCAGAGTCAAGGATCCATGTTACATCCCAATCTGCAGTCATTGCACCTGACAGCCTGGTTTCTTGTTCCCTGACTCCTCCGGACCTGTCTCAATCGGTGAAGGAGGTGTTGGAAGCCTCCCGCAAGATCTCGACGAGGCTTTGCTATGCGCAGAAATGGACCAGGTTTTCCACCTGGTGCTCGTCTTTTCACCTGGATCCGGTATCAGTTCCGGTATCCTCGGTTTTAGAATATTTAATTCATTTGTCGCGCTCCGGCTTGAAAACCACTTCGGTGCGGGTTCATCTCAGTGCGATTTCTGCTTTCCACCAACCTCTGGAGGGACGCCCTCTGTCACTCCATCCCTTGGTGACACGCTTCATGAAAGGGCTACTCAGGGTTTGCCCCCCTCTTAAGCCTCCGTCTGTCGTGTGGAATTTGAATGTAGTTCTGGCTCAACTGATGAAACCCCCTTTTGAGCCACTCAACAAGTCCCTCTTGAAATTTCTGACTTGGAAGGCGGTGTTTCTAATTGCCCTCACCTCCGCCAGGCGGATTGGGGAGTTGCAAGCCTTGGTTGCGGACCCTCCTTTCACGGTCTTTCATCACGACAAGGTGGTTCTCCGCACCCATCCTAAGTTTTTACCTAAAGTTGTTTCGGACTTCCACCTCAATCAGTCCATTGTCCTTCCTGTGTTCTTCCCGAAGCCCCACTCCCATCCTGGCGAGACGGCGCTTCACACGCTTGACTGTAAGAGGGCGTTGGCATATTATCTTCAACGCACCAGGTCTCATCGGAAGGTCCCTCAATTGTTTTTGTCCTTCGATCCCAATCGATTAGGGCATCCAGTTTCCAAGCGCACTCTGTCTAACTGGTTGGCCGCTTGCATTTCCTTTTGCTACGCTCAGGCTGGCCTTCCTCCCCCGGGTCGGGTCACGGGTCACAAGGTCCGAGCAATGGCAGCTTCGATAGCTTTTCTCCGATCCACTCCGATGGAGGACATATGTAAGGCTGCCACTTGGTCTTCGGTTCATACATTCACCTCTCACTACTGTCTGGACACTCTATCCAGGAGTGACGGCCGGTTTGGCCAGTCAGTATTGCAAAATCTGTTTTCCTAAATTGCCATCCTCCCACCTGCCCTGTTTTGGTTAGCTTGGAGGTCACCCACATGTGAGAATATCATGCCTGCTTGTCCTGGGATAAAGCACAGTTACTTACCGTAACAGGTGTTATCCAGGGACAGCAGGCATATATTCTCACAACCCGCCCGCCTCCCCGGGGATGGCTTCCTTGCTAGTTATGGAACTGAGGACCACGAGGTGGGATGCGCCCTCTAGTGGGCGAGAAGGCATGCACATGCGTGGTGCAGTGTGCAAACTTGAAACTTCAATCAAGTTTGCTTGAAAAGCTGTCCGCGCCGGGGCTCCGTAGATGACATCACCCACATGTGAGAATATATGCCTGCTGTCCCTGGATAACACCTGTTACGGTAAGTAACTGTGCTATGCTAGCTGGGGAGTGAGGGCAATGATATACAAGATCTTCCATAGTTTTGTTAGCTAAGCTCCATGCAATCATAAAACCATGAAGAGCAATTGACTGCCTAGAAAATTGTGACCACCTCAAACTGAACCAACAATGATTGGGAATCTTCCCCTTTTTGAAATTAATAGCAGCATGATGATGGATGGGGGGGGGGGGTGTAGGGATGGAAATTGCTGAAAATAAAGCAGCAAAAAGAAAAAAAATTAGCACAATGTTTATTAAAAAACATTTTTGTGATAATTCACCTTTCAGATATAGAGGTGCCAATGACAATTGCCAGTACATGAGCCTTCTAATTATAACCATGCCTTGCTTTTCTGATTTGAATTATAAATAATAATCAGAAATTATAGATAGCATATTAGAATTGGACATAGACTTCCCCTTTTCTGTAATAAAAATTTTCAGTCAAGTCTTGGAATTCTAAATCTCAGGTTATACCTTAAAGTCTGATCATGATAATGCAATTTCCAGGTTATTGTATCTGTCCCTCAGCCTTTCAGAGGTACATTAGGTCAGCATCTAAAAACAATAAAAACCCAAATTGGTAATCAGTAACTTGACAAAGGCAGAAGGGATACTTGGGCAAGCCAACCGCTTCTTTGTTCCAGTTAAAATGGATTAGAATTTCTTTTTTCCAAAGCTGCACATGAGCTGATGGTCCTTCAGCTTCTAATAAGGATTGTGCTTGTAGAATTTTACAGTAGTAACATCTAAATTCAACTTTGGTCCAGCTTAGTTCATGAATTTTCAGACTGTTGGCATATTCTGTTTAGTGGATTTGCTTAAACCTTGATATTTCTTGGGTATTGTAGGTAATGATGGCATTATCCAACCACTTAAATGCAGTGGAATCTGAGAAGCAAAAATTACGTGCTCAGGTACGCCGACTATGCCAAGAGAACCAGTGGCTGCGGGATGAGCTGGCCAATACTCAGCAGAAGCTGCAAAAGAGTGAACAGTCTGTGGCTCAGCTAGAAGAAGAAAAAAAGCATCTGGAGTTCATGAATCAGTTAAAGAAATACGATGACGATATTTCCCCATCAGTATGTAGCTTTTGTTTGAAGTGTGTTAGAATCTTTTTCTCAAATTCCATTTTTCTTTCTGCAGTGCCAAAGCACATGGTTCCATGTCTAAAATCTCATATACTTGTTTGGAGTGTTCAAGAAAATCTCTCTTAAATGGTATACAGTATTCCCCCGAAATTCACAGGGGTTCCAGGAACCCCCGCGAATCTTGAAAACCCGCAAATACGGTTTTTCATGGAGGAGACTGGAGAGGGCAGCGGGAGAGGCAGGAGAGAGCAGCCGGAGCGCTGGCAAGTGCAGGAAATCACTCGCTTTATTCTCTGACCGCCTCTTCCTACACTAAGTCAGGCCTTACCAATCGGGAGCTGTGTGTCAAAGCAGCTCCTGATTGGTAAGGCTCGACTTAGTGCAGGAAGAGGCGGTTTGAGCATACAGCGAGTGATTTCCTGCACTCGCCATCGCTCCGGCTGCTCTCTCCTGCCTCTCAGCTGGCCTCTCCTTGTCGGTGGTTTGCGGTGGGGAAAATACCGCAAATGACTGGGACCGCGAACAACCAGGGAAACACTGTACTTTCTTTTAAACTGTTTGTTCAGGTCTTTTTTTTTTTTTTTTTTTTATAAAAGGCAAACAAAACAGAATTCCAGTAGTTGGGTAGCAGTAAAATTTATTTGCACCTCCTAGATGTAGCTGGATCCATCCTCCTGGATTAGCACACTACTAAATCTAATAAATGTCCAGGTTTTTTCAGACCTAGTTGTTTACTTGTGAATTTACAGCATCAGTTTTGTATTTGTGTGGAACCTCTGATGCGAATGATAGATGAACATCTGTAGTTTTTAATGAAACTTATAGCAGCTGATACAAAACTCCTTCCTCAAGAAATGCATTCCATAATGGTGTCATTGTGAGGCCGAACAAAAAAAAGTGCACATCAATCTTTGGATAATTATAATTTATTGAAAATAATCATAAAAAGTATATCATAATTCGTGGCCTTAGAATTACATGGTTCTAAGTGACAATTTTCAGTATTTTTAACTCCGATGACTTCTGGGTTCTATCTGCCATGTAGATGTTACAACACTCACGAGGATTTATTGCAGTTTAACCATTCCTTCATTTCATAAGAAATTACATGGTTCTATGTACAGAAATTAGTCTATGCATGGGATTACAAGGTTCTAACTGCGAGCCAACAGCATTACAGTTAGAACCATGTAATTCTAAGGTTGCGAATATAAAATATAAGCCTTAAATAGAGTGCTTTACATGGACTGTGTTGGGTCCAAAGATATGAGTGAAAGGACTCTATTTAAGGCTTGGTGTCTTGCATATTTTATATGTGATGTATTTTTTATGATTTTCAATGAATTATAATGTACACAGTCCCTTCCCCACTTTTTTTTGTTCTGCTTTGCATTGTGTGGGGTTGGTTTTCCTGTTTTTTTTTGTGGAGTGTCAGTGAGGCCTCCATAGCTTTGTTCCATGGCTTCATTAACAACATTCTTCAGCAATTTCAAAGTCTGAAGTCATATAGTTGTATAGTTTTGTCATGTCAGATGTTTGCATATATCTGGGATCCAGATTTGCTTTGGTATCTGGTAGTAAAAATTTCTATTTACCAAAATAATGTTTGAATCTTGATATGTGTTATTTCTAGTGTGTTAGAATGCCAAAGATTAAGGGCTCCTTTTACTAAACTGCGATAGCGTTTTTAGCGCGCACTAAACCCACACTACGCTCAATGCTGGCGTTAACATCTAGCATGTGCGGCAATTCTGCGTGCGCTAAGCGTGCACTAAAACAGCTATCACAGCTTAGTAAAAGGAGCCCTAAAAGAATTGAATGCACTGGACACAATGTTGTGTATCTTAAATATTCTGGATAATATTGCAAGAGGGAAGAAAGATTTGTACTTATAGTAAACTAGGTTAATCATGTCCATGACTGACTGAGCCAAGAGCAGAGCAAGATATTCTAGCTGGCACGTGTATATCACATTTTTTAAAAATAAATTCGTTAGTTGCTTATTTAAAAGAACACAAGTGCACACTGGATAGTGAATCAAAACAGTGGCAGCTTAAATTATCCTAGGACAAGTAGGTAAAAGTGTACTTGCACTTTAATTTTTCAGAAACTTCACGACTGAGCATGTGCAAGTGCCTTCCTGCCCGATGTCGGCTTGCAGTACCTCAGTTCTTCGTTTTCCGTGGAGTGAAGTGCTTTTTTTTTTTTTTCTGGACTCTGTCCATTGTGCGTTGATTTCCCATCAACGTTTTTTCCTTTTGAGCTTTTTGGCTAGTCTTTTTTTCTTTTTTATTTCTTCGGTCTGTGAAAATATTTTTAAAAAGAGGGGTTTGTTTCCCCCCTTTTTTTTCTTTGGGCCTTTTGGTCCTCTTTTTTGGTCCTCTGTTTCTTTCTCTTATTTCACATCATTGAGTTTAACCTTGCCACTGAGATTGAGTGGGTTCAAAAAGTGCTGTCTGTGCCAGTGCCCTATCTCAGTCACTGACCTGCACAGTTTTTTGCAGTGTTTGGGCCCTGAGCCTCGAGTGGACAGTTGCACTCATTCTACCTTGCAGAAACGCTTGTTGAAGGCTCGTCGCATCCAGCAGGAGAAGCCGCTTGGCTTGACTATGGATTCTGGTGATATATCTGAGCCCTCGGTACCAGCGGCAACGACATCGGCGTCAGATGTGATTCCTGCATCGGGCAAGCCTGCCAAGAAGCCACCCTTGTACCAGCAAGCATCACAGGCTCCTACCACATAGAATCCATTAATGTAGGCCAAACATCGACACCATTACTCTCCTTCAGTGCAGGCTTTGTCTCCTTCAGGGCATGCATCCTTTTTGAGGTCACCCACCTCTCAACATCTTGCCACACCGATTGTACCGGCAGTTGAACAAAGGATACTGGTGCAGATCTTCAGGGAACCACTCAATGAGTTTTTCCGGAGGGAGATTGGTGATATGTTCAAGTTGCACTCGACATCATTGCTTGCATAGACTCCCTTGGTACCAGCTCAGTCTAAGCATAGCACTCCAAGGCTGTATGGTACTGATTCCAAGTCTACATCAAGATGCTGGTCTCCTTCCTATCAGAGATCTTCATCTAGACATCACTTCCAATCAAGATATCAATCCTCTTCATTGAAACATCAATACTCTGTATCGAAGCATCAATGTACATCACATATTTCCAGAACCAAAAGATCCTAGTGTCATTTGTTCTCATCATCGTATCAGTACTGACGTCATCGAAGCAGTTCTTCTCAACGTTCTCACCGGTCTCCTCCAAAATTCTCATCATACAGAGAATCACCTGGAGTTCACGAAGTTGATTCTGACCTCTCCCATCACGTACTGGTTCTGAGTGTGAACCTATGTTAACCTTAGGAGAAAATTAGAATCTCTGGAGAACTTGTCAAGGTCTAATAATATTAGATTGATTAATTTCTCTAGGAGTGCTATGTTTACACCTAGGGAAATGGTAAAGAGATATATGTTGGAGGTTTTGGAGATCACCAAGGAGCTACTACCTCCTTTATCTCAGGTTTATTATTTGCCTGGAAAATTACAAAATCAGCAGCAAGAAATTGCCCCTGATTTGAGTGTAAATGCATTGCTTGAGCTTTTTGATAGAGAATTAGTAACACCTATGACATTATTATTGATGGTGGCTATGGCACTGGATAAAAATTGGCTTATGAAAAATTTCTTCAAACATAAGCAGAAATATTTTATTTTAGGTTTAAAAGTACAAATGTATCCAGATTTGGCCAGGGATACCCAAAGGCATTGGAAATAATTTTTGTTGTTAACACCTGGGGTTCTAGCCTTAGGGGTGACATTTTATTTACATCATACTTGTAAATGTGTTGTGTATTATTCTTCTCAAAAGTATGTATTCTTCGAACCTTTCCAGCTAACATTTTTCCTATCGCTATCGCGACTGGAGAAGAAAAAAGATAAAATCTAAATTAACCCTATATTAGAATATTATTACATTACATTACATTACATTCGGGATTTCTATTCCGCCATTACCTTGCGGTTCAAGGCGGATTACAAAAGGTTAGTTTAAGGACAGGATTACAATGAATTACAGAATTACAGAGTTAGAGAATTATAGAATTACAGAGTTACATAATTACAGAATTACATAATTACATGAATTATAATGAATAGCTAGATAGGTTAGATGTAGATCTTAAGGGCTTTTAGAGGTCGTGTTGTTATTGCTGTTTTAGGAATTTCTTGAAAAGTGTGGTTTTTATTTCTTTTCTGAACGTCTTATAGTCTGGGGTTGTCATCAGAAGGTTGGAAATCTGTTTGTCCAGTCTTGCAGCTTGTGTGGCTAGGAGGCCGTCATGTTGTTTTGTTCTTTTTACTTCTTTGGATGGGGGGGGTATGAATGGGGAGTGCGTTTTTCTGTGTCTGGTGTTGGTTGCTTGGATGAGGCGATTGTTCAGGTATGATGGGCTGTCTCCGTGTAGGGTTTTAAATAATATGCAGTAGAATTTGAATTGGATTCTTTCTTGGATTGGGAGCCAGTGTGAGTTGATGAAGGCCTCAGTGATGTGGTCGTGTTTTTTCAATGAATAGACGAGTCTTAAGGCTGTATTTTGGATTGTTTGGAGTTGTCTTATCGTATTTGCTGGACATGGGAGGAATAGTATGTTACAGTAGTCCAATATGCCTAGTATCAGGGATTGTACTATAAGTAGGAATTGTGTACTTTCAAAGAATTTTCGGACTTGTCTCAGGTTTCTCATGATTGCGAATGATTTTTGAGTTGTTTTGTTTATTTGCGGTTGCATTGTGCAGCATCTGTCTATGGTCATGCCTAGTAGTTTTATGGTTGTTTGGATGGGATATTTGGTTGCGTTTATGTCTAGTATGGTTGTGGTTTGGATCTTGTCGTTTTCTAGGAGGATGAATTTGGTTTTGTCTTGGTTGAGTTTAAGTTTGTGATTTTCCATCCAGGTTGTGACTGCTTCCAGTGTTTGGTGAAGTTCGTCCGTCATGGTTGGTTTGGAATGATCGTATGGGATGAGGATGGTGATGTCATCCGCATAGCTATAGGATGTTATGCCTAGATTATCCAGATGAGTTCCTAGAGAGGCAGTGTATAGATTGAAGAGGGTGGGGGATAGTGGAGATCCTTGTGGTACGCCGCAGGGGTTTGACCAGGATTCTGATTTTTCTTTGTTTGATTTTACGCTGTAGGTTCTGAGTTTTAGGAATCCTTCGAACCAGGCGTATACTTTATCTGAGATGCCTATTGCATCTAAGATCTGTAGAAGGATGTTGTGGTCTACTAGGTCGAATGCCGCCGATAGGTCCAGTTGTATGAGTAGCATTTTTTTTTCCTGTACTAAGTTGTTGTCTAACGGTATCCATGAGGGAGCCTAGTAATGTCTCTGTGCTGAAGTTTGTTCTGAATCCTGATTGCATGGGGTGGAGTAGGTTGTGGTCCTCTATGTAATTGGTGAGGAGTTTGGCTACTAGGCCTTCTATAATTTTGACATATAGCGGAATTGAGGCTATAGGTCTATAGTTAGCTGGGAGGTTTTGTGGTGCCTTTGGATCTTTTTGGATTGGGGTGATGACGATTTCGCTGAGGTTGTCAGGGAATGTGCCCTCTGTGAGCGTGAATTGGATCCATTGTAGAGTTATGGTGCGGAACTTTACACTAGAGGTGGTAAGGAGATATGAGGGGCAATGGTTGAGGTCACAGGAGGCATGGCTGTATTTTTTGTAGAATTTGTTGAATTCTGACCATTGTATGTTTGGGAATTGAGTCCAAATTCTGTCTGCTGCGATTGCCTCTTTTCCTGTAGGGTGGATTGTGATTGGATTTTGCTTGGATGGGTTGAGGATGAGTGTGGCTCTGGTGTTGGTGATTTTATTCTTGAAATGTTCTGCTAAGAGGGTAGGTGATGGTAGAGGTGTGTTCGTGGTGGTAGTGTGTGGTTTGGTGTCTGTTAATTCTTTCAGGATTTGGAAAATTTTTTTGGAATCTTGTGTTTCTGTGCCTATGAGCTTGGTATAGTAACTTTTCCTCTTGTCTTTTAGTCGATTTTTGTAAAGTTTGTTGATTTTTTTCCAGTCGGTTTTTGTTTGTTCTTGGTTCTTTTTTCTCCATTTTCTTTCTAATCTTCTACACTGTCTTTTGAGTTGGAGTAATTCATTATCAAACCATTGGTCTGATTTCCTGCTGATTCTGGTTTTGGTTTGTAGGGGTGCCAGATTATCAAGGATGTTGGTGGATACATTTTTCCAGTGGGAGATGAAGTTTTTTGGGTCGCAGTCTTGGATGGTTTCGTCTACCTTTGACCAGAAGATGGTTGGGTCGATATGTTTGCGTGAGGTATATGTGGTTTTTTTTGATTGAGGTGTGAATTTGGTTTTGGTCCAATTGATATTGAAGTTATAGATGTAGTGGTCTGACCATAGAGATGGGGACCATGTTCCGTTAGGAGTTTGGATTTCTTGATTGGATGGTTGGTGAGACATGAATGCTGTAATGTCCAGTTGATGACCTTTTTCATGCGTGGTTTGTGGGTTTAGGATCTGGAAGGATAATGCATTGAGAAAGGATAGACAGTTGTTTGCTGGTATGGAGGTTGGGTCTTCTAGGTGTAGGTTTAGGTCTCCTAGTATGAGGTTAAAATCAGCTGTTAGTGATTTTTGGTAGATGAAGTTTTCAAATTCGGGTCTCACTGTGGTCCAGTTTCCTGGTGTTATGTAGCAGAGCAGGCAGTTTAGAGGGTTTTTTTGTGTTGTGTTTGTGAGTTGGCACGCTAGGAAATCCATTTGTGGAGTGGATACTTTCTCGAGTATGTTTAGAGTTATGGAGTTTTTGAATATTATTGCTAGTCCTCCTCCTCTTTTTTTCTCTCTGCAGGTTACTGTTATTTTGTATCCCGGCGGGCATACTTCTTTTATTCTAGGGTCTGTGTCTGAGGTTAGCCAGGTTTCAGTGAGGAATAAGCAGTCAAGTTTTTCTGTTGTTATCCAATTTTTTATGTTTTCTGTTTTGGGTCCTAGAGATCTGATGTTGACATAGGCACATGTAAGGGAGGTCGTGTTTGTCTGTGGAATGTAAGTTGTTTCCGGGTATATGAGTGTTGTTGTGGTTGTTTGAGGTTTTGTTTTCGGGGGTGTTGATCTTCTTCTCCAGATAACAGTGATGGGGTGTTGATTGTTGGTGTGGTGGTTTGGGTATCTTGGTGTGAGTATTCTTCTGTTGGGGATTTGGAAGTTGGTTGTGCTTGCGGTTGAGGTTGTGGTGGGCAGGTTGTTTGCTGTTGTATTCCAGCTAGAAATGAGGAGGAGTATCAGGATGGTGGCTATTTTGTGTGTATTTCGGGAGGGCTTCATGTTTGATGTCAGGTTTGGAGTGTACGAGTTGTTAGGTAGAGGGAGTGGTTCTCTCTTAGAGACCTGGTTGTAGGGGGAGGAGCGGGGGATCTTTCGCTCCTTACCTTATAATGGAGGTAGGAGGTAGGCAGGCGGTCCGGTGGAGTGGTCTCCGGGGTGTAGGTGCTCACGTCTCTAAGGTCCACTGGTGCTCCTCTCAGGTGCTCCACGAAGGCGCCCACTAAGGCGCATGCGCCTTTGTCGTGCGCCTTCGTCGGCACGCCGAACGGCGGCGCGCCGTTGGCGCTGTGTCTTTTTAAAGTATGTAGTCCTCCTGCGGGATCGGGGGGGCGGAGCAGGGCTCCCACGCCGGCCCGGTCGTGCTGGGAAATGGCGGGTGCTGGCGCTGTGTCTTTTTAAAGTATGTAGTCCTCCTGCGGGATCGGGGGGGCGGAGCAGGGCTCCCACGCCGGCCCGGTCGTGCTGGGAAATGGCGGGTGCTGGCGCTGTGTCTTTTTAAAGTATGTAGTCCTCCTGCGGGATCGGGGGGGCGGAGCAGGGCTCCCACGCCGGCCCGGTCGTGCGGGGAAATGGCGGGTGCTGGCGCTGTGTCTTTTTAAAGTATGTAGTCCTCCTGCGGGATCGGGGGGGGCGGAGCAGGGCTCCCACGCCGGCCCGGTCGTGCTGGGAAATGGCGGGTGCTGGCGCTGTGTCTTTTTAAAGTATGTAGTCCTCCTGCGGGATCGGGGGGGCGGAGCAGGGCTCCCACGCCGGCCCGGTCGTGCTGGGAAATGGCGGGTGCTGGCGCTGTGTCTTTTTAAAGTATGTAGTCCTCCTGCGGGATCGGGGGGGCGGAGCAGGGCTCCCACGCCGGCCCGGTATTATAATGGGATAGCTGGATTTCAACCAGATCAGCCTCATTCTTTATTAATTTTCCCCTGATTTCGTTAATTTAATTCTTGGATCATATTTATTGGGGGACTAGAGCTGAACTTAAGCATTTGTTATTTCCTTCATATTTTGTTCTTGTATGTATCAATCTTATGCTTAATTTGTTTTCTGTACAAGTTTATGCTGATAGAGTAATATGAAAATGATAAATAAAAAAAAAAAAAAGTCACAAAATTTCACCTGAATCAATCCATTGTGCTTCCAGTTTTTTCCCCTAAGCCACATTCCCATCCTGGAGAAACAGCTCTTCATACATTGGACTGTAAGCGTGCCTTGACTTATTACATACAAAGGACTAAGCCATACAAGACTTCACCTCAGCTGTTCATCTCTTTTGATCCTAACACATTATGCCTGCCTATCACCAAGAGAACTATTTCCACATGGTTAGCGGCCTGTATTTTTTTCTGCTATGTTTAGGCTGGGCTGCAGCTTGAGGGACATTACAGCACACAAGGTCTGAGCTATGGCAGCATAAGTAGCTTTCTTACGTTCCACTCCCATTAATGAAATTTGCAAAGCAGCTACTTGGTCCTCTGTTCATACCTTCACATCTCACTACTGTCTAGAATCCTATTCCAGATGAGATGGTCATTTCAGCTAAACAGTATTACAGAATTTATTTTCTTCTTAATGGCTAACTCTTCCTTCATCCCTTCTCAGTTAAGCTAGGGAAGTCCGTATGTGATAATATGATGCCTGCTTGTCCTAGGATAAAGCACAGTTACTTACTATAATGGGTGTTATCTGGGGACTGCAGGCAGATACTCTCACATCCCTCTCACCTCCCCTGGTTGGCTTTTTAGCTTGCTTATGGAACTGCAGTACTGCGAGCTGGCGTCGGGCAGGAAGGCACTCACATATACATGGTGCAGGCAGTCATGAAGTTTCTGAAAACTTAACTCTTTAATTGGCAGATAATGAATCATCTGCTTTATGTAACTTTATATTGACCGAGAGCAACAATGCTAAGTAACAGGCATTTGGAAATGCAGATCTCCCATTAGAGGCATATAAACATATGTTGCTTCTGAGCAACAATGCCAAATAAAAGGTTAAAGTGCCTGCACTGGGCTCCGTTTATAATGTCGCCCACATGTGAGAATATCTGCCTGCTGACCCTTGGATAACACCTGTTACGGTAAGTAACTGTGCTTTAGGGTAGGGAAAATGGGGTGCCTTTCTTATATAACATGATTCTTTGTTTTTAAGGATGATAAAGACACTGATTCTACTAAAGAACCTCTGGATGACCTATTCCCTAATGATGAGGATGATCAAGCCCAAGGAAGTAAGTAGAAATGCAATGTCCTGTCATCTTTGACTGCATTCAAGGCCAGAACAGGTTGTTCTCCTTTTATTAATTATATCTTCAAGGATAGCTTGCTTTCTGCTATTTACTGTAGTAATTGTTGATGGGTTAGAATTTTAGTTCTGTTTTGAGTCACTGTAATATGTTACCGTTAAATATGATTCTCTGGAGCACATTTAACATATTTTCAGAGAAAAATAGAAAATGATAAAAAGTATTTATTGCACTGAATTGAATTTCTTTTATGTGTTCTGCTCCCCTGTAAGCTTTTTTTCTCTAAGAGTAGTTCATGACACTTGAGATATTTCTGAAGGTTTTTGTGTTTGACAAGTTTTGTTTCTATTACAAACAGTTTTGGCATTTTGTTCTAAAGTTGTTGAACAGTTGTTTCTTCTTATCATTGTTTGGGAGTTCAGAGCTGCCTGCATTTTTAGTAACATCTGTTCTCCATAGAGAAGATGACTCGGTCACATAAGTGAATGATGAGATCTAACATTACTAACCTGAACCAACTCTTTGAGCTCAAAGATCTAGAAAGCCTTCCTGAGTATATGTGGAAGTTCCATGCTCAGTAGCGTACCAAGGGGGGAAGCAGACCGCCCTGGGTGCAGACCATAAGGGAGTGCTCCCAGGGTCAGCATCATGGCCTAGGAACTTCACTGCTCTGCCAGCATTGTGCTTTCCTCTCTGCTGGATCCTGCTTTTTCTGAAGCAGGAGGAAGGCCAGACACCAGCAGGGCAGCGAGTTAAGGCTGCCAACAATGAGAGAACGCTCTGAACAGACTTCTTACAGCCCACCGGGACCTTCCCTTTACTGCATCATTGATGACATCATTGATGTGTCAGAGAGAAGCCATGATGGAGCAGGCCGCAAAAATATCTCACAATAGGGGCCGATGTGTCCGGAGGGAGTGATAGAAAGTTGCTAAAGGTGGGAGGTCGGGGGGAGGGTCAGGGGGGAGGGAGACGAGAGAGGAAGAATTGTTGGACATGGGGTGGAGGAGAGGAAGGGAGTTCAACAAAAAGGTAGAAAGGGAAGAGGGAGAAATCCTGCATATGGTGAAGGGGAGGGAGAAATGTTTGACATAGGGTGGAGGACGGGAGAGAAAAATGTTGCACATAATGATGGAGGGGGAAGAAGGGAGAGATGTTGCATGGAGGGGAATAGAGAGGTGGGAAAGAAATGTTGGCTATGGCAGTGGAAGAGAAGGTCCAAAGATGGATGTGAGAATGGAGAAAAAAGAATACATCAAATGGGTAGGAGACCTTGGCGAGTGAGTTAACAGAAGACAAACGGAAACTAGAGCCTGGTTTTTAAATGATAAAATGACCAGACAACAAAAGGTAGAAAAAATAATTGTATTTTCTATTTTGTGATTACAATATGTCAGATTTGAAATGTGTATCCTGCCAGAGTGGTGTTAGACAGCAAGCGTGAGCTAGGACCTAAAAGAGAGGAAGGGTTGGTTTTTTTTTTTTGGAGGGGGGGTTTCTCTACACCTCGGCACCTGCGTGGGGTTGGAGAGGTTGTAACTCTCTATGTAATGTTATATTGTAACACTGAATGTTAAACTGTAACCCCATTCTGAGTGCTTTGGGGAGGACGGGATATAAAACAAAATTACTAAAAATATTTTTCAGAGGGGGGCAGGATTAAAAAAATGATTGTCTCAGGGTGTCACATACCCTAGGTCCCCTACTGACCATTCTGCTGCTCTTTTTAATCTCTCTCTTTTTTTTTTTTCTCTATTCTGCTCCTAGCACACTTGCTCACAAATAAACTTTATGTATTTTTAAATCTTTTAATGATTTAACAAAACCCACCCATCCAAGGCCTAGATGCACTAAAGCCAGTGATTGTTGCTAAACCCATTTTGCCAGCTTTAGCGATGATCACGTTTGCTGACCCGATGCAGAAAACTGCTCACCGTGTGGTTTTATGCACAATTGCTCATTCTCTGATCGACCATTCAAATAAGCTCATGTTAGCTAGTAGAGCGATTGATGCTGTAACATGGCTTCCTGATGCACAAAAAAAGTGATCGCTTACCTGTCTAACCATAGTTTAGCCCTTTTTTTTCAATGGGCATGGATGCTGTGCATGTTACATATATATATCATCTGCCCCATTTAAAAAAAAGGAAAAAAAGCACCCCGTCCCGCTGATGAAGGCCCTCCCAACATCCCTCCTGACACATCAGGAACCGAAAACCTCCCTTGCTCCACGGCAGTGAAAAAGGCAGGAGGGATGCCCACCTGCCACCAAAGGTCCTCCTCCTTCCAATGTAACTTCCGTTTTCGTTGAAAGTTACATAAGAAGGGAACTTGGCAGGAAGAAGGTTCAGTGAACTTCAGTGCAGCGTGCGACATTGCCTCTTCATCCTATGAACGTTTCTAAGAAGCTAGTAGGCCTGCCCCGGGAGGTGCAAAGGGGCCGACGGGGGAGTCAGGTTTTTTGGGGGGGGGTTTGCTATTAACGGGGGGGGGGAGCTGGGACTTGCGAGCTGCTGCTGCACCCGCAAAAGGGGTATGAGGTTGCTTGGGCTGCTGGACCAGCTGAAGGGAAGGGAGACAGTTGCTAGTTCTGGTCTGGGGATTGGGGGGTGAAAGGAAATGGGTGCTGGGCCCTTGTGGTGAGTGGAGCTGGAGGGAAGGGAGAGGTGCCAGACCCATACCTGGGCACTGAAGATAGGGGATAGAGGTGTTGGAACTAGAAGGAAGGGAGAGAAATGTAGGACCTACAGGGAGGAAGAGAGAGAAGGAAAGGGAAAGAGAAAAGCTGAACCAAGGGGATGAAGGAACAGCGAGTGAAATATTGAATATAGCGGAGGGAGGGATAAAAGAGTGTGAGAGATGCATTGGTGTAAGGGAGTAAGAGGGGAGAAGCTGGACATGGGGAGATATACAAAAAGAGGGGAGATGGTGGGCATGGATGGGAGCATAGGAACAGGGACAAAAAGGGGAATGCTGCATCTGCATGGGGGTGGTATATGGACACAGGGATAATGCTAGACATGGGAGGGTATATGAACACAGAAGATGGCTAGACATGGGGAGAATAAGAACACAGAAGGAAGATGCTGGATGGGGGGCATAGGAATATAGGAGGAGGGGATCATAGAATGATGAGATGAGGGCAGGGAGATGGGCACAGAGGAGATACTAGAAAGGGACATATAGGAGACATGGAGAAGGCAGATGCTGAACATGGAGAACAATACATAATACAGAGATAGAAGATAGATGGTGAGCATGGAAAAAGAAGAAATGTCAAATGGTTAGAAGACTCTGGCATGCCAGTATTTTACTGGACAATTATCAGAACGGCTTTTTCCGAGCTTCCGTAGCAATCTCCAACTCTGCCATGCAAATGTAGTACAATAAGGTCATTAATATTAAAATGGACTCTCCGATATATAAAGGAGCACTCTGGGCAATTCTCTATCCTCGCCAGGTGATTCCCTAACCTCCTGAGAACTAGTTAAGAAATATGTTTATCTCAGGACAAGCAGGCAACATATTCTCACGAATGGTTGACCGACGGAGCCCCGGTACGGACCACTTTAAGTCTTTAGAAAGTTTGTGATAGCCCGAACCGTGCATGCACGAGTGCCTCAGTTTCTTAGTTTTCACAGAGCAAAAAGTTGCTTCATCAATGGCTGTTGATATTTTTTTCGCTCCCTTCCTGCTCATGCGGCTTATTTTTTTGAATTTTTTTGTCAGTTTTTTATAGTGTAAATTTTTTTTTTTTACTTTGTTGCTTTCGCAAGTTTGGCCCAGCAGGGCCTGTTTCCCTCCTTGCACCTCGACTTTTGATTTTGCCAAGGCCATTTTTCCCTCCATGTCCCGTCCTCAGAAGGATTTTAAGAAGTGCGGACGGTGTGCTCGCCCTATTTCCATCACAGATCCATATCGTTGCTGCCTCCAGTGTATGGGGTTGGAGCATAGGGCTGAATCGTGCACTCGTTGTTCCTCACTTCAGAAGAGGACCCTTAAAAATCATCTGATTCAACAGCATCTCCTCTCCGATTCCGCTATGGAGGGTGATTTCGACACCAGCGCCGACTTCAGGGTCTGCACCGAAGACGACATCGCAACACCCGACGTCGATGGATTTATCTTCAGTGTCGCATGCAGTGGGTAAGCCAGCTAAGAAGCCTTCCCCCACCACTTCGGGCTCCCAGGTCACTTCAGCAGTGAGCCAAGTCCTTCAGACCTTGAGGAGACCCAAGAAACAATCAGCTCCTATATTGGTGAGTGCCTCAACATCGGCCTCCTCATCGCCGGAGCGCAGATCAGCACCAATGGTACCGGCAAAAAAGTCAGCAGTACCGGTGCCTGACCTAAGGCAGCAAATTCAACAACTGCTGCGAGAGGAGTTAAGGGAGCTCTTACTCCCTGTTATGGTGACACCGCTCCTCCGGTGCTAGTCCAGTCTGAGTCTTCCATATCAGCAGTGAAAGTTGCAGTCTTGGCATCGACATTGCAAAAATCTTCCTCAGTGCCATCTGAATTGGCTAAACGCTCGATGTCTGAGACAGCTCGGCACGTTCTTCTTCCCACACATCTCCTGAGATGATGTCAGCCAAATCGGTTAAGGCAGGGATCTCAAAGTCCCTCCTTGAGGGCTGCAATCTAGTCGTGTTTTCAGGATTTCCCCAATGAATATGCATTGAAAGCAGTGCATGCACACAGATCTCATGCATATTCATTGGGGAAATTCTGAAAACCTGACTGGATTGCGGCCCTCAAGGAGGGACTTTGAGATCCCTGGGTTAAGGCTTTGAGGAAGATGAAATATACGGAATCATCAACACCCAGTGCTTGATACTGTATTCTACCCACTCGAGACTCGGACCTCTGGGGTGATTCTGAAGAGCCTGCTCTGTCTGATGAGGATGTCTCTTTAGCTGAAGACTCAACTTCCATCTTCTCAAGAACCTTCTCAATGAATGGATAAGTCGTCTTTTTCAAAATTTTTGAAAGACATGGCAGAGACACTTTCGATACCTCTTGAAGCTGACTCAAAAAAATCTAAACAACTTTTGGATGCATTAGATTATGACTAGCCACCTAAGGAGTTTCTTCGACTTCCCCTTCATGACATCTTGCGGGAGACCTTTTATAAGAACTTAAAAACTCCTTTGACCATCCCTGTGGCTCCTCGCAAGCTGGATTCACTATATAGGGTGGTACCCATTCCAGGCTTTGACAAGCCTCAGCTCCCCCATGAGTCTCTCCTGTTGGAGCCCACACTTAAAAATCTGCTGGAGCCAGTGTCAATGCTTCTGTACCTCCTGGCAGAGAGGGTAAGGCAATAGACCTTTTTGCCAAACGATTATATCAGAATGCCATGCTTGCCAACCGGTCTGGTAACTATGCTTTCCATTTCTCCTATCTCAAGCATTTAGTTACCCAAGTGGCCACTTTTAAGAATAGAGAGTTGCGCGGGAATAGAAATCCCATCCGTCCCCACGAGGAATCCCCCTCCATCCCCGCCCATCCCTAGAAACTTCAGAAATAGTTATTTCATTTAATTATGCTACTAAATTAAAGGCTCTGGTAGAGACCCATTTACAAATAAGCAAAGATACTTTATTAATTTGGAAATATTAATTAGGAAGAATACATATTTTGTAAATGAATTTCTACCAAAGCCTCTAATGTAAATATAAAATGTAAATACTCAGCTGATGAGAACCCCCAAGCTGTCAGCTGAGGACTTCCTTTGCAGTTGGCCGGGGCTCCTTTTGCCAAGCTTGGCAGGCAGCAGTAGCGTCCCTGAGTCATAGATGCTGGCACCTCAGTGGCTCATGGATGTTGATAGCGACTGCTGTGCTTGGTGGAGGGGAGTTCTGGCCGTCTCTGCTGGCGGTGCTTGGGAATCCCCACCAGTCACAGCAAGGGTCAGCAAGTACTTCAACATTGTAGAAATAAAACCAGAAATGAATTTCCTTTTCTTTTGAACACAACACAAATTTATCTGCTACATGCATTTCCCAAAGCTAACATATTTTAGTCAATAAATTCTGTTTTTTACCTTTATTGTCTGGAGACTTATTTTTCCATAAAGTTGGTCCTAGTTTCTTTTTTCCGCTTTCCCATCTTCTGTAAATTCTTCTTTTGCTGTCCATTGGTTTCTCCTACCATGGTCCAGCATTTAACCCTTTCTCATCTTTCACCCCTGCCCACCAGCCCCATGCTCAATATTTCTCCTTCTATCACCCCTCTCCAGCACCATGCCACATCTCTCCCTCCATTCTCTTCACCACTATGTCCAACATTCCTCCCTCTTGCATCCATTTCAATCAGTCCCACTGTTCCCTTTCCACCACAATATTTCTCCCTCTCATCTGTTCCTCACTTCCTCCCTATGACCAAAAATTCAACTTTCTTCCATTCCCTGTGTTACACAATCATCTTTCCTTCTCACTGATACACCCATGCCTAATTCTCCCTTTCTATTTCCTCCCCCACCTCAGCATCTCTTTCCCTCCCTTCCTCTCTCCCAAGTTCATGCCTTCTGTGTCCAAAAATGCATTCCCTCCCCCCCACCTTAGTATCTCTTTCCTTCCCTACCTCCATCCTCTCTCCCAAGTTCATGCCTTGTGTCCAAAAACACACTCCCTTCCTCCTTTTGTGTTCTGCGTTTTTCCTCCCATGTTCGACCTCCTTCTGTCCCTCATTTGCCTCCCACTTTGACCCTTTCTGTGTTCTGCGTTTGCCTCCCATTTTTGTGTCCAGCCCTCATCTGCCAGCAACTTTCTCATCCAAATGGAGCTCTGGGAGGTAGCTGGAGCCGCGAGGCTCGTCTTCTATTTCCTGTCTGCCCTGCAGCAGCACACATAGCCGACCGGAAGTCTTCCCCAATGTCAGCGCTGATGTCGGAGGGAGAGTTTGAGCTATGGCAGCTTCTGTAGCTTTCCTTAGATCAGGGGTGCCCACACTTTTTGGGCTTGCGAGCTACTTTTAAAATGACCAAGTCAAAATGATCTACCAACAATAAAATTTTAAAAAAACACAACGCACACTGTACGCATAGAAAATGTTAATTATCATTCCTATTCCAGGGTTTTTCAAAGAGATCAAAGCAGATGACTCTATGCACTATCACCTCAGTAACAACCATACAAAAATAGACAAATATACCCCCCTCCCTTTTTACTAAACCACGATAGCAGTTTTTAGAGCGCAGGGAGCTGCGCTGAATGCCCAGCGCTGCTCTCGACACTCATAGGCTCCCTGCGCTAAAAAACTCTATTGCGGTTTAGTAAAAGGGGACCTTAGTGTAAAATATAGACAGCAGATATAAATTGAGACACATTTCGATCACTAAATTTAAAATAAAATCATTTTTCCTACCTTGTCTGGTGATTTCATGAGTCTCTGGTTGCACTTTCTTCTTCTGACTGTGCATCCAGTCTTTCTTCCCTTCTTTCAGCCTGTATGCTTCCTCTCCTCCACACCTCATTCCCTCCCCCAACTTTTCCTTCCTCTCTCCCTGCCCTTTCTTTCTCTCTGCCTCCCTTTCCTTTTTTTCTGTTTCTCTTCTTTCCTTCTGTCTCCCTGCCTGCCCTTTTTCTTTCTTTCTCCCTGCCCTCCCCCAAGACACTGCCACTGCCATCGGGGACCCAAACTGCCATCGGGGACCAGGACCCAAACCGCCACCAATAACAGGCCCGAAAGCCGACGCCAATAACACGCCCAAAAGCCGACGCCGCCCCAACCTCTCCCTGCTTCGGCCGACCAGCATCGCGAGGAACTGTTGGGGAAATGCTGCCGGGTCCTGCCTTCGTGGAAACAGAAAGTAGGCAGGACCCGGCAGCAAGAAGAGGAAATGCTTCAGTAACATGTCTCCCGCCTTAGCCCGTAGCGAACGCTTGCTTCAGGGCTCTCAACATGTGCGTGCAGGCTTCCCTTCTCCCCCCCCTCCCCCTCCCCGGGCATAACTTCCGGTTTCGGAGAGAAGAGAAGCCTGCACGCACACGTTAGAGCCCGGAGCATAAGTTCGCTAGGGGCTGAAATCGTAGATCAGGACGGCAACACGAGTGCGATCGACTTGAGTTGCCTTCCTGAGCTACTGGTCGATCGCGATCGACGCGTTGGGCACCCCTGCCTTAGATCTATGCCCATTGAGGAAATCTGTAAAGCTGCCACCTGGTACTCAGTTCATACAATCACTTCTCACTATTGTCTGAAATCTTTCTCCAGATGGGATGGGCACTTCGGCCAATCTATTTACAAAATTTATTTTCTTAGGCCAAAACTCCCACCATCCCTTCTCTGGTCACCCATTCATGAGAATATGCTGCCTGCTTGTCCTGGGATAAAGCACAGTTACTTACCGTTACAGGTGTTATCCAGGGATAGCAGGCAGATAGTCTCTCATCCCTCCCCGGGTTGGCTTCTTAACTGATGGACCATGCACCCTATGTCGGGCGGGAAGGCACTTGTGCATACGCGGTTCTGGCTATCAAGAATTTTCTAAAGACTTAAAGTGGCGATGCACTTTTAAAGTGGTCCATACTGGGGCTCCATCAGAGACGTCACCCATTCGTGAGAATATCTTCCTGCTGTCCCTGGATAACACCTGTTACTGTAAGTAACTGTGCTATCTATTCCAATAAAAAAGTGTCACCATATAAAATTCTGTTTCAATGTAATCTTTGCCCTTTCATGGTAAATATATTATTTGGATTAGCTAGTTTTTGTTCTCTTCTTCAACTCCACCTTTGTCTTTTGCAGTACAACAGCAGCACAGTAGTGCAGCAGCAGCTGCCCAGCAAGGAGGATATGAAATCCCAGCCAGGCTTCGTACTCTTCATAACCTGGTTATTCAGTATGCATCCCAAGGACGGTATGAAGTGGCTGTACCCCTTTGCAAACAAGCTTTGGAAGATCTGGAGAAGAACTCTGGCCACGATCATCCTGATGTTGCCACAATGCTCAACATACTAGCATTGGTGTACAGGTTAGTATTTTGGAGTTCCTAGAAGTTGAAGAGTAGTCTAGTGGCTGCTACAATGTTCTGAGAACTTGAGGAAGTGGGTTTGATTCTCACTGCAGCTCCTTGTGACTCTGGGCAAGTCACTTAACCCTTCACTGCTCCAGGTACAAAATAAGTACCTGTATATTATATGTAAACAGTTTTAATTTGTAACTACAGAAAGGCAGTATATCAAGTAAGTCCCATCCCCTGTCCTATATGTTGTTTCTCAATATTGGCCTTTTTCTCAGGATTTTAGCAATAATGGAGGTTAAAATGGTGAAGTTTTCTCAGAATTGTGCCTGACAAATATTTACTTCAGAAATGTTCAATTTACCTTGCACAAGCAAATGCAATGTAAAATGAATGGAAGATATCTGGAGACGGCTCCTTGTTTTTACTGTGGTTGACTGTGACCACTTTATGGTAAGCTCTGCCTCCAAGTAGTAATCCATTCTGTTACATATATATTTTTTTAAATTTTCCCCCTCCCGATTTCTTCTATTGTTTATGTCACACTGAATGATTTTCTATTTTTCAACAAAATGTAATAGCAATATATATAGGTGATTAATATATACTCCTTCAAAAAAGTGTGTGTTTAATTACTATGTATAGCCCTAATTCTATTTCATTGTTGTAATTATGTGTTATATTGTAACCCATTCTGAGCTCTCTGGGGAGGACGAGATATAAAACAAAATTAAATTAATTGTTTGATTGAGCAGGGACTATGGGCTCCTTTAACTAAGGTGCGCTAGCGTTTTTAGCGCACGCACAAGATTAGCACGCGCTAGCTGAAAAATTATCACCTGCTTAAAAGGAGGTGGTAGCGGCTAGCGTAAGCGGTATTTTAGTGCACGCAAAGCGCATGCTAAAACCGCTAGCGCGCCTTTATAAAAGGAGCACTATGTCTTTTTGATGTACAGCTCTGCGTATGCCTAGCAGCGTTATAGAAATAATTAGTAGTAGTAGAGGAGTTGAATGTAAACACTTTTTTTTTTTGTAATTATCACATTTGTTTAAGAAAGTTATCCCAGGACAAGCAGGCAGCATATTCTCACATGTGGGTGATGTTATCCACGGAGCACCGGTACAGACAGTTTTAAGTGCATCACCACTTTAACATATCATAGTAACATAGTAGATGACGGCAGATAAAGACCCGAATGGTCCATCCAGTCTGCCCAACCTGATTCAATTTAAATTTTTAAATTTTTTCTTCTTAGCTATTTCTGGGCAAGAATCCAAAGCTCTACCCAGTACTGTGCTTGGGGTTCCTACTGCCGAAATCTCCGTTAAAACCAACTCCAGCGCATCTACACTCTCCCAGCCATTGAAGCTCTCCCCAGCCCATCTTCCACCAAACGGCCTTATACAGACACAGACCGTGCAAGTCTGCCCAGTACTGACCTTAGTTCAATTTTTAATATTATTTTCCGATTCTAGATCCTCTGTGTTCATCCCACGCTTCTTTGAACTCAGTCACAGTTTTACTCTACACCACCTCTCTCGGGAGCACATTCCAAGCATCCACCACCCTCTCCGTTAAAGTAGAATTTCCTAACATTGCCTTTGAATCTACCACCCCTCAACCTCAAATTATGTCCTCTGGTTTTACCATTTTCCTTTCTCTGGAAAAGATTTTACCATTTTCCTTTCTCTGGAAAAGATTATGTTCTACTTTGTTTTTAGAAACTTTGTGACTGCCTGCACCGCGCATTTGTGAGTGCCTTCCCTCCCAGTGTAGGCTCACGGGACCTCAGTTCTTCGTTTTCCACAGAGCGAAGAAGTCGTGTGTCTGAACTCTATTCAGTTTTTTATGCTTTGCCTTCCCGCTACGTGTTTTCTGATTTTTTTAAATTCTATTTTTCGTGTTTAGTTGTTGTTTGTTTTGTTTTGTTTTTTTTCTTTTGTGTAAAAAATAAATAAATAAACAACCCAAAGTGTGATTTTTTTTTTTTTTTTTTTTTTTTTTTTCTCATGTTTTTCCTCAAGGGCTGTGCCCTTCGAGGCCCCATTCAATATCAAGGAACCAATAGCCCTGCAGATCTTTCCATCTCTTCTCACTCAGAGTCAAGTATCTCTTTTACATCCCAATCTTCAGTCTTTATACCTGACAGCTTGGTACCTTTCGGGATTACATTGGCTGACACTGATCTCTCTGATCCTGTCCGGCTTGTTATAGAGGCATCCAGAAAACCACCTACTCAGCAGTGCTACCAACAGAAGTGGACTCAGTTTTCTGCGTGGTGTACTCTTCATCATGATATTTCATTCTGCTCTATATCCTTGGTATTGGATTATCTTCTACATTTTTCCAACTCCGATCTTAAGACCACTTCAATTAGAGTTCATCTCAGTGCTATCAATGCTTTTCATGGGCCAGCCAGCGGTAAACCCCTGACTGCTCATCCTCTTGTATCCAGATTCGTGAAAGGACTTTTCAATATCAAACCACCTTTAATGTGGTTCTCTCTAGACTCACAAAGCCTCCTTTTGAACCAATGTCTTTGGCTCATCTCAAATATTTCACTTGGAAAGTGGTCTTTCTCATCTCCCTTACTTCTGCTCATCGAGTGAGCGAGCTTCAAGCGCTGATGGCAGACCCTCCTTTATAGTGTTCCACCATGATAAAGTAGTGCTTCGCACCCATTCAAAGTTCCTTCCAAAAGTAGTTACTGAATTTCATCTCAATCAATCGATTGTGCTTCCAGTGTTCTTTCCCAAAACTCATTCTCATCTTGGACTGCAAACGAACATCGGCTTATTACTTACAACAAACACAGCCACGTAGGACATCTCTTCAACTGTTCATCGCATTTGATCCTAACAAAATTGGGACTGCCTGTATCCAAGATAACTATTTCTAAACTAAACTAAACCTTAGGTTTGTATACCGCGCCATCTCCACAAGCGTGGAGCTCGGCACGGTTTACAGGGTTAGGTTGAAAAGGAGCTACAATGAAAGGTTATAGGAAAGGAGCTAGGAAGATATATTGGCAGCTTGTATCGCCTTCTGTTATGCTCAGGCTGGGCTGCAACTGGGGGATTGTGTTAACAGCACACAAAGTCCATGCTATGGCAGCTTCAGTGGCTTTCTTACGTTCCACTCCTATTGATCAGATCTGTAAAGCTGCTACTTGGTCCTCAGTTCATACATTCACATCTCACTACTGTCTGGAATCTTATTCCAGATGGGATGGTCACTTCGGCTAAGCAGTATTGCAAAATTTATTTTCTTAATGGCCAACACTCCCTCCATTCCATTCTAGTAAGTTAGAGAGTCCAACGTGAGAATATGCTACCTGCTTGTCCTGGGATAAAGCAGTTACTTACCATAATGGGTGTTATCCAGGGACAGCAGGTAGATATTCTCACAACCCACCCACCTCCACTGGTTGGCTTCTTAGCTTGCTTAAGAAACTGAGATACCACGAACCGGCGTCGGGCAGGATGGCACTCACGCATGCGTGGTACAGGCAGTCTTGAAGTTTCTAAAAATTTAAAGTGGCGATGCACTTTTAAAGCTGTCTATACTGGGGCTCCGTGGATGACATCACCCACATGTGAGAATGTCTGCCTACTGTCCCTGGATAACACCTATTACGGTAAGTAACTGTGCTTTATCGAACACCCATATATCACCCATGTAGAAAAGAAACTGCCCCCTTAGTCCTTTCTGAATGGCTGCTGCGAGTTTCCCATGGTCTTGCAAGGTTGCATGGGATGGGAGCATAGTAAGATTGCTTCTGCCCCGGTTCACTGCTGGACTTCCAGGGCTTTAAAGATAGGTTTTTTAAAAAATATGGGAGGCAGGAGGGAGGTGAAAACGTATCTGGATGATCCCCAAGCATCCCCGGTCAAGGGAGATACATTGTTTTCCTCTGCTGCCCCTGGGTGTTTACTGTTTTGCCAGCTCCCTCCTCTGTCTTGCTGCAGCATTTGCGCGGCCCCAGAAACATTTTTTTAAACCAATGCGGCCCAGGGAAGCCAAAAGGTTGGACACCCCTGCTTTATGGGATAATATTCTATGGATATTATGACAGTCAAAAGTGGAACGTTTTAGATGACACGGGTCCCATTATGTCTGGTGTGAAAACAAATACAACATTCTACAGTAAGAACATCATACCATCAGTCAAACATGATTTTTCCTAAGCCTGTCTCCTTTTACCTTAGGAGTAACCTAAAGGAAGAGTAGTGAATTCCTGGAACAGCCCGCCCTGTATAAGTAGCAGAGATGAAGACTATCTGAATTCAATAAAGCATGGGAAAAGTGTATAGTATCTCTAAGGAAGAGGAAGGGATAGTAGTAGATGGCATGGATGGGCAGACTGGATAGGCCATATGGTGTTTACCCTCCTTTTTCCTCTATTTCTCTATTTGTAAGTTGATTAAAATCTACTAAAGCTCTTTAGCAGAAAAGAAGGTTTTAAAACAGTTTGGAAGTTATGGCTATGGTATCTCAATATTTTTGTAAATATTAGAAAATGAAAGTGATTTGCCTCTTAGTGGCTTTAATACCAATTATGTTGCTGATCCTTCAGCCTTGTGGCATGTTCAGTTCTGTTGCAAAACACACAACCAAAGGGACAATCGTAACTCATCTTTGTATTTTAGGTTCTCATAAAGACATATTGGTATGCATCTTGAAAATAAGCTTTTGAAAGTGTGATATAAAATTTCAGAAAGGATACTTAGGTGCTCTTGATTGTGATTTTATAATCTGGAACTGAACATAAGTCATAGTAAATGTTGCTTATGTGCCGTTTCTCTTTTTAATTCTGTATCAAAGCTCTCTGTGCCTTTGAATATTGGAAGGACGAGTCTTTTTAAAAAAAAACCAAAAAACTTTTGCTCATAAAATTGACTTGTGAAATCTCAAGTAGTGTTCTATAGTAAATAGAAATAAAGAGAAACGAGAGGACAATAAAGTGATATCTCCCTTTATTTGACTCGATACATTTTCTGACAAGCATTTGAAGGTAGAGCTGCCTTGTTCAGATCAGATATGAGCAAAAGACAGTAACTAAGTAGTGGGATAGGGGAGAAATGTGTACCATACTGTCGCTCCTCCCTACCCTCACTCCACCCTTACATTACCTTTCCTTCAGGAATGCATTTTACACTGAAAAAAGCTTTGCCTTTGAAAGCTTGTCAAAAAATGTATTTGTCCAATACAAGTGTTCCTTCTTTTCTTTTCTTGTTTATTACCCTTAAAGTGGACCAACATGACAACTGCACTAAGCTGTTTTATATAGCACTCTATTTTCAGTTTTGACTAACACTTGGTATTGTCTAATCATGGCTCTTTAATTTAGAGAATGGCTATTTGGCTGGTATATGATATGAACAAACTGTCTGAGGTCTTTCCTCCTTTTCCACTGATTGAGAACAATCCAGCAACTGAAACATGTTGAGACAGTAATGTTTATGTCAGATGACTAAGCAATAGAACATGATATTGAGTTGAATTCCATTTTTTGGTTTTGATTTTTGCTCTCTTTGATTGTGGAATTCTGAATATTATTTTTCTTTAATTTAGGGACCAGAACAAATACAAAGATGCAGCAAATCTCTTGAATGATGCCTTAGCAATCCGTGAGAAGACACTAGGCAAAGATCACCCAGCGGTTTGTATATATTTGTTATAGTGATGGGGGGGGGAAATGTTTATCATAGTGTGTTTGTGGTTTGGTTGTGTGGTTTTGTTTTTTTTGTGTGTAGTGTTTTCCCAACTCATTTTACTGTTAAATTCAACAGGAAAGTGTGTTGACCTGGCTTTTCACTAGATCCTGCAGGTAGGCGGCTACTGTACACTGACAAAGGTTTCTAAATCCTTTCCTGATCAGTTATGTGTGGATGTTTAGTGCCTTCTAGGGGTACATGATTCAACTGAAGCTACTTCTTTCATAATGACTGCACCATTATATTTACTTTACATTTTAAATCACAACTGCATGTACATTTTAAAATTTTTACTTCTGAAACAATGTTCTTCTTTTGTTGATTATTCAGCCTTTGAAATAGCAATGATGTAAATCTTATAATGCTGCTTTAAAAGGGTTTCTTTATCAATCAGAATCCTAATTTTTGTAATTGACCCATTGGAGCTGGGAACAAAAAGCTTCATATAACCTCTAGTACAGTGGAGATCTCATCTATATCTTGTTTTTAAAAAATCCCGAAAACATCTGATGGTCTTAAAACTGTTTTTTGACAATGCTGCATTCTGTGTCTAGTAAATCTTACATAACTTAGCCATGAGTTTGTTTTCTCTATGCAAAATGATTTTTTTTGTTTTGTTTTAATAAACCTTAGTTAAATTTTAGATCCCAGTTCACTAGTGTTCTAGGCAAGTTACTATAATAGACATTTATATATATGAAATAATACAAACTTCAACCAAAAAGTAAACACACAGTACAATTTATTGCATACATAAAATAGCCAAGCACAAAAGAGGGCAATTGTAGCCATCCAAAATCTCAAACAAAATCTGTCTGTTCTTACCTTACATCAGTCAAATGCTTCTTGAAATAGAATAGAAAATTGTTTCTTATATAAAGACTACTTGAAATTGAGCCTACAAGCAATGAACTAATTGTAGTATATCAAAGTATCTTGTGATTACCTCGGTACTCTTCCTGGCTTGAGCATTCTTATAAATTTATTTATTTATTCATTTATTTAGTCCATCCTACCAAAGGAGCCCAGAACGGGTTACATAAACTGCACCCTTACCACCTATAGCTTAAAAAAAAAAGAAAAGAAATTGAACTGTGCCCAAAACTATGGACAGTAAGTGTAGTTCAGCAAGAATCTTCACTGAGTGATAAGTAGAATAAAAGCAAAAATTAGTAAGTTCATTTTGGATAGATAGAGATGTGGGGAAAAGCCGGCAGCGGGAGCGGATGGTTCACTGTGAGGTATCCTTGGAGGATACTATTGAAACAACATATTTATGGAATCCCAGTAGAGAGATTTCAATAATGATGAAAGAAAGCCAGGAGAGTTTAAAAGGAAAGCAGAGTAAAAGACTCATATTTTCCCTGTCTTCTCAGCAGCCTGAAGTTGCAAGGAAAAAAACCATAATGTGAAGTGTCTGTATACAAATGCTAGAAGCCTAAAAAATAAAATAGGAGAGTTTGCGTATATAGCACTGAATGATGAGGTAGATATAATGGGCATCTCAGAGACCTGGTGGAAGGAGGACAATTAATGGGACACTGTATTACCTGGGTACAAATTATATCGCAAGTACAGAGTATGTCAAATTGGAGGGGGGATGGGGGAGGTTACGCTATATGTTAGAGAGGGAATTGAATCAAATCAAATAAACATTCTACATGACAGCAGTGTGGAATCCATGTGGCTAGAAATCCATGTGTGAAAGGAAGTAATATAAAGGTAGGGTTATACCACCATCCCCTGGGACAAAATGAGCAGACATATGAAGAAATGTTTTCAGAGATTAGGAAAGCTGGAGAACTGAGCAACAGTATAATGGTGATTTCAATTACACTTCTCAGAACAAATCTTACTTATGTCAAAAACAGGAATCTATTCACCAACTAAGAAGCACTGTTTTGCCGTGCACATTCTTCACATGAATCTACTCAAAACCCAAACCACACAATAGTAAAATTGGGAGTCAAAAGGCCTCAGATAGGCTTCATGGGCCAAAATAACTCCTAACAGTTCTTCTTGAAGGCTTTGTTTCATACATTATAATCGTATCATACATTATAATCGTATCAAAAATCAGAATTTAGCAAAAGCAGCTCCCAGCAGCAAAATCTTTCTTCAAAAAATATACAGCAATAAATATCCAAAGAAACATCACTTAGCTTTTGTTGATATCTAACCGTGCTCTGTTCTTAATCCAATAGTTCTGTCCTGCGGCATTTCTTTCCGTTGCGTTTTCTTCTGATTAAAATTCAGACATGAAGATCCAACAGGGTCATCATCCCTGTTTTGCCAACCTGGCTTCTTCAGGAATATTCCATAGAAAATAAAAACCGGCATAAACAACAAACTCCAAAGCTTCACCCCAACATTAACTAGCTAAATGTTACATCGAGGAGTGCTAGGGAGGTAAAATTCCTAGACATCATAAATAACTGCTTCTTGGAGCAACTGATCCATGAACCGATAAGAGGGGGAGCTATTTTAGATTTGGTCCTTAGTGGAATGCAAGGCATAGTACAGAAATTAACTGTGTTGGGTCTGCTTGGAAATAGTGATATAATGTAATCAAATTTGAGCTGATACCGGCTGTGACGTCGCAAAAGAAATGTACTGTAGAGTAGAGAGCTGCGTGGGGACAGAAATCCTACCCATCCCCGCCAGGATCCTCTCCATCCCTACCCATCCCCGTAAGGAATTTCCTCCATCCCCGCCCGTCCCCATAAAAAGCAGCGATTACTTCTGACAGGATCATCAATTCCACGGTTTCTTTTGTGTTTGCGCTGCTGTTTTTCTTGTGGAATCTCTTTGTTGGAACCCTTTTTTTGTTCTCTGTTCAGGTAATCAACTTATAAACCCCCTTTTACTAAGACTGATGTGTCCATTATATTATATGGATGAACCCTGCTTCCAAAGCCTTCCATTCCCGTGGGAATCCCGTTGGCTAGAAGGGGGTCCCCTTGGAAGTCCCGTGGGTTAGGGGGGGATTCCCAAGGGACCCCCGCGATCCCGATTCCCGTGCAGACCTCTACTGTAGAGACATTTAATTTTCGAAAGGGCGACTATGATAAAATGAGGAAAATGGTTAAAAAGAAGCTAATAAGATCAGTTGCAAAGGTTAGGACTATAAACCAGGTGTGGATGTTATTTAAAAATACCATAGTTGAAACCCAGACCAGATGTATAGGTAGTCGTTGACTTATGACCACAATTGGTTCCGACTGCTATGTCATAAGGGGATCAGGACATAAGACGGCCTATGTTAAATTAAGGCAAGAATATTAGACTGGGTAATGATATTTTAATCATCTTAAACCAATCTGTTAACATTTTTTTTTTCTTTCTAAGTCAAAACAACAATACAATTGTGGATAAACCATCAAAAATAAGAAATACAGTACAGTAAAGTACATTTAATTCATGGCACCACTGGTGCTTGGCTGCAGATTGTCGATATCTCCTTCATCAGACGAGGCTGCGGAACCGGTGATGGGTGGAGTTGCTCTTTTCATAAACATAATGAGCTTCGTCTGAATTGTTTGCTTTTTTTTTTCTCTTCATAAATTTCGCAGTAAGGACGAAATGTGTCTTGTGCCATCCGTTCAATCCTCGCAAATCGTTCAATGTTTGGGTTCCTGTCTTAAAAATGGGCAAGGAGTTTATTCAGTAGAGATAACCCTTCTGACAATCCCTTTGTGGTGAACATTCGTTGTGGCTCCTCATCCTCTTGGTATTTCTCTAATTCTCTTAATTTTACTTCCACCACTCTTTCTTCTTCTAATTATATCAGCTCTTCATTCGCAAGTTCCCCTGATTCCCGGTCTAGCAACTCCTCAACATCTTCCATTTCACATTCCAATGAAAGGTCTTTTGACAGTTTCACTATTTCTTCACGAATTTCATCAAGTTCTTGTTGACTGTTAAATTCAGCAAAGGTATTCACATAGCGCTTAACACACTTCTTCCATATACCATTCATACACTTCTCCATCACTGAGTCCCAAGCAGTAGCAAGATTTTTTTTTTTTTTAATACACTTAAGAATGTTATGCTGTTTCCAGTCACGTAGTGATAGTTCAGGGTTGGCATCTATAGCAGCTATGGCTTGGGCGAAAGTGGTTCTGAGATAGATTGCCTTCAAAGTAGCAATCACCCCTTGGTCCATAAGAACATAAGAAGTTGCCTCCGCTGAGGCAGACCAGAGGTCCATCCTGCCCAGCGGTCCGCTCCCGCGGCGGCCAATCAGGCTTAATTGCCTGAACAGTGTTCCTGACTAATTTTGTAACTGCCCCTAATCCTATCCCTATTACCTACCTCTACTCCTATCTATACCCCTCAATCCCTTTGTCCTCCAGGTACCTGTCTAGACCCTCTTTGAAGCCCTGTAGCGTGCTTCTGCTTATCACATCCTCCGGTAGCGAGTTCCATGTATCCACCACCCTCTGAGTGAAAAAGAACTTCCTGGCGTTTGTTCTAAACCTTTCCTCTTTCAATTTCTCTGAGTGCCCCCTTGTACTTGTGGTTCCCCGTAATTTGAAAAATCTGTCCCTGTCTACTCTTTCTATGCCCTTCATGATCTTGAAGGTTTCTATCATGTCTCCTCTAAGTCTCCGCTTTTCCAGGGAGAAAAGCCCCAGCTTCTTCAGTCTGTCAGTATATGAGAGGTCTTCCATACCCTTTATTAGCTTAGTTGCTCTTCTCTGGACTCTCTCAAGTACCGCCATGTCCTTCTTGAGGTACGGCGAACCAGTACTGGACACAGTACTCCAGGTGCGGGCGCACCATTGCATGATACAGTGGCAGGATGACTTCCTTCGTTCTGGTCGTGATACCCTTCTTAATGATGCCCATCGGTTGAATAAGTGGTATAGTGTTCGGGGGCAAAAATAACACTTTCACATTGGGCTAGAGATCAGCTAAGTGATGTGAATGTCCAGGCGCATTATCAAGCAACAGTAAAATTTTGAAGGGGATTCCTTTCTTCAAACAGTACTCACACACTTGAGAAATTACATTACATTACATTAGTGATTTTTATTCCGCCATTACCTTGCAGTTCAAGGCGGATTACAGAAGAGGATTTCTGGACATGTCCATAGGTGTTACAGAATAGAGCAGGTTGCTTCAGAGGATTGAAATGTTTCATACGGTGTTAGTCTTCATGGATTTCTTGACTAGCAGGGTTTTTATTTCTTTTCTGAAAGTTTTGTAGTCTGGGGTCGCGATTAGTAGATTGGAGAGTTGGTGGTCTAGTTTTGATGCCTGTGTGGCTAGAAGGCTATCGTACAGTTTTTTTCTGTTTGATATCTCTGATTGGAGGGTATGTGAATGGTGTCTGGGTTCTCCTGTATCTGTTTGTGGTAGTTTGGATTAGGCAGTTATTCAAGTAGGCTGGGCTGTCACCATTTATGGATTTATGCATCTCAAAGCAGCTCCTGAGGCCTGACTTT
Organism: Geotrypetes seraphini; assembly: GCF_902459505.1. Lineage (NCBI taxonomy): Eukaryota > Metazoa > Chordata > Amphibia > Gymnophiona > Dermophiidae > Geotrypetes > Geotrypetes seraphini. Next base: position 157,868,564 of record NC_047090.1, on the reverse strand, counting down.
AGTACAGGAAGAGATGGTCGGAGCATACCGTAAGTGATTTCCTTCACTCGCTGGCGCTCCGGCTGTCCTCTCCTGCAGACCGCAAATTTGCGGGGGAGCCCTATAGATTAAAAAACCCAAAACATCCTTTTAAAGAATGAAAAAAGGATCAGAATGAAGAAAATTAGTAGATACAAGCAGTGACAAATTAGATGCAAAACATTGATAAAGAAACTAAACTAAACCTTAAGTTTGTATACTGCATCATCTCCACAATCGTAGAGCTCGGCACGGTTTACAGGAATTGGTATAGAGAAGGAACTCCAATGAGGGCTACAGGACAGTATAGAGAAAGTTTAGAGGGACTTAGTATAACAAAGAGGAGGAAGTATTACATTTTTGAGAATAGCCAAGTTTTCAGATGTTTTCGGAAAAGTTGGAGGGCGGCCAGATTCCGAAGTGGGGTAGAAAGGTTATTCCAGAGCTCTGTGATTCTGAAGGAGAGGAATGCCCCTAGTTTTCCTACAAAGGATATGCTTTTAATGAGGGGAAGGATAGTTTGAATTTTTGGGTGGATCTGATGATATTATGATTCGAGGAATTCCAAGATAGTGGGATAAGGGGGAGGAAGGATGCCGTGTAGGATCTTGAAAGTTAGGCAAGCGCATCTAAAGTGAACCCTAGAGATTACTGGAAGCCAGTGAAGCTTAGACAGGAGCGGGGAGACATGGTCAAAATTTACTTTTTGTGAAGATTAGCTTAGTCGCGGTATTCTGAATCCGCTGAAGTCTTTGAAGGCTTTTCTTTGTTAGGCTTAAGTAGATGGAGTTACAATAGTCCAGTCTGGAAAGGATGATGGATTGTACGAGGACAGCAAAGTGTTGTTGATGGAAGCAGGATCTCGCTTTCCTCAGCATGTGAAGGCTGAAAAAGCAATTTTTTACCAAGGAGTTGAGGTGGTCATTGAAAGATAGTGTAGAGTCAATGATGATGCCCAGAACTTTGCTAGAGAACTCAAGCTGCAGTGTGGTGCCAGAGATCAGTGGGATGATGGTGGGTGGCTGATCTAATTTTGGGCCGAGCCAAAGTAGTTTTGTTTTGGACTCGTTCAGTTTCATTTGTACGTTGAGGGCCCAAGATTGAAGGTTTGTTATACATGAGGATATGTCCTTAGAGAGATTGGTGAGGTTCGAGTTGGTCTCGAGGAGGACAAGGATGTCATCAGCATAAGTGTAAAGTGTTTCCTGGGGGGATAGATGGAGGAGTTTCAGGGAGGACATATAGATTTTGAAAAGAATGGGGGATAGAGGAGAACCCTGCGGGACTCCACAAATCGGTTTCCAAGGAGAGGATGAGGTGCCATTCATATTAACAGTGTAAGAACGGGAGCGTAAGAATTTTAAGAACCAGTCTAAGACTGTGGAGTTAATGCCAATCTCAGAAAGTTGGAAAATAAGAATATCATGCTAGACAATGTCAAATGCTGCAGAAAGGTCAAGTTGTAGAAGAACAGCAAACTTATTACGAGAATGAAGTTGTTGAACCTTTGAGATTAATGAGGCCAGTAGGGATTCGATGCTGAAGTTGGGTCTAAAGCCTTATTGGTAAGGAAGGAGAATGGAGAATCTCTCTGAATAGGATGAGAGTTGGGTAGATATGATGGACTCTAGCATCTTGGTCAGGAGAGGAATATTTGCTGTTGGGCGGTAGTTGGAAGGTGTGGAGGGGTCTAGGTCAGCTTTTTTCAGTAGTGGGGACAAGGCAATATGTCCCTTTTCTGCAGAAGATAGGCCTGATAGTAGGGCAGAGTTTATAAGTTTGGTAAGAGATGAGATGGCCTGTGCGGGAATTTTCTCATATAGATAGGAGAGGAATGGGTCCAAGGTGCAGTTGCAGGCTTTCAGTTTGAAGCAGAGTTTAGAGACCGGGGATTCGGATACGTGCTCAAAGGCAGTCCAGGATCTGTCAACTGGGATAGGGTTGGGGACAGTTAGGGTAGGGTTGAAGTGGGTGGGCAAGAGACTGCTGGTGGGAAGGAGCATCTTAAGGTAGTGACCTTTTCGTTGAAGAATTTTGCTAGATCATAAGCTGATGGAGAAGAGAGGGGCATGGTGGAGTCGTTTTTAGAGGTTAAGGAACGCCAGAAGTTAAACAATGCACTACTCTGGTTTTTGGATCTGGAGATTTTATCACCATAGAAGTTTTTCCTTGCTTTTTTAGTACTGTATTGTAGAACTTAATATTGATCCTCCAGGACTGTTTATCTGTAGGGGATTTAAATTTTTTCCATTTCTGCTCCAGTACTCGACATTTCTGCTTCAGTTCTCTGTGATATGGAAGGTACCAAGGGGCCTTACGGTAGTAGGAGACAGTTTTAGTGGATAGTGGGGCAAGGGAGTGGTAAGTGGTCTCAGAGAGTGACCCAGTTGTGCCAATTGATTTCTGGATCTGCAAGCATAGGAGTGGAGGAGAATTGGTTGAGAAATTTGGTCCAGAGCAATTCGCTCGCAATTTTTATTGCGGAAAATAATGGAATTTTAGGTACGGGGTGGGGCCCCAAGGTGCGACATGAAAATGGGGAGACAAAAAGCCCCTAAGAAGTGGTCGGACCAAGGGACGTGTTCCCAGCGAGTGTCATCGACTGAAGTTTTGTAATCGGTAAGATCGAGGAAGCTGATGATGTCTAGTGTGTGCCCCTTTTCATGGGTTGGAAAGGATTCGGCGGGGTGGGGGGGGAACCTAGAGAGGTGAGGAAGTTATTAAATTCAGTCGTATCCTTGTTGTTGATGTCGTCTAGGTGGAGATTAATATCCCCAATGATCAGTAATCTTTGAAATTTAAGGAAGGCGTTTGTTATGGTCTCGAGGACTAGTTCGAAGGATTTGTTCCAAGGGGTTGGTGGGTGATATAGTAGCAGGATGCCCAATGGGTGAGGGTGGAGTTCATCATTGACTGAAGCTAGCATATATTCTAGTGAGGTGTGACTACTCTTTTCAAGGAGCTGGACATCGAAGAATGATTTGTAGAGGAGTGCCAAGCCACCTCCTTTTCGGTTAGTTCTGGGGGAGAAGAGGCCTTGGTAACTGTGGGAACAGAGATCATTTTGTGTAAATAAGTCATTTTTTTTTTTTTTCAATCCATGATTCTGTGATACGCAAGAATCCAGGGTTAAGATCCTCAAGTAGGTCCTTCAAAATTTGAGTCTTGTTGCATGCGGATCTGGCGTTGCAATAAAGTTTCGAGACTGGGGTGAGAGAATCAGAGGCATGGTTGGGAAGATTGGCAGGGGAACAGGCTTTAAAGAGGCGTGATTGACTCTTCGAGGGGTTGTTTTTTTTTTTTGAAGGGATGACTTCTGGTGCGCATCAGCGTGGGGATTCTGAGGCCAGGGCAAATGTTGCTGCCATTTGTGGAGTCGAGTAAGTTGGGAGAGGGAGGTTTCAAGAAGAGGGTGGTATTGAAAGATGAGCAGAGTAGGAGAAGAAGGAACCCACGGAGGTAGCTCCATGGTGAGAATTAGGGGAAGCCTTTGGGAGGGCTGGGAGGCAGGACCTAATTCTTTCACGTGTAAGTAATTTCGAACAGAGGAAAGGCTTAACGTCAGCTCAGGGAGAGAGCTTGGGGCTTATTTAATCTCTGAGTAGTGGTTTAAATCAGGAGAACAACTCAGCATCTAGTTGAACAAGACAAGAACGGAGGTGAACTTAAGCGTCTATTGGATTTAAGTGGGAGCTTGAGCGGAGGTAAAACTGGGCAACTAATCAGGATAAAACTTTGCACTATGCCCAATTAACATCTATTAGTTCGTGGGAGAACAAAATCAGAGGTGGAACTTAGCATCTAAACAAGGAAAAACTTAGCACTGAGACCGATCCTTAGCAATGAGCACAACTTGACATCTAAATAGCTTTATGTAAGAACTTAAACTGGGCGTCTAATCAGGAATAAAGAAATATGAGAGACTATGAAGAAAATCTTGCAAAAGAGGCAAAAACTTGTAACAATTAGTCATGGGATAGGTGACAAAGTTCAGTTGTGGATTAGGAATTGGTTATCAGATAGAAAACAGAGGGTAGAGTTAAATGGCCATTTTTCTCAATGGATGAGAGTAAATAGGGATCTGTACTGGAACCGGTGCTATTTAACGTATTTATAAATGATCTGGAAATTGGAAAGAGTGAAGTGATTTAAATTTGCAGATGGCACTAAATTGTTCAAAGTTGTTAAAACACATGCAGATCATGAAAAATTGTAGGCAGACCTTAGGAAATTGGAAGACTGTGTGTCCAAGTGGCAGATGAAATTTAACGTGGACAAATGCAAAGTGATACATATTGGGAAGAATAACCCAAATCATAGTTACTGGATGATGTGGTCCATCTTGGGGGTTAGCGCCCAAGAAAAGGATCTGGGTGTCATTGTAGACAATACAATGAAACCTTCTGCCTAATGTGTGGTGGTGGCCAAAAAAGCAAACAAGATGCTAGGAATTATTTTTTTTTAAAAAGCATGGGTAACAAGACTAAGAATGTTACAATGCCTGTGTATCGCTCCATGGTGCGACCTCACCTGGAGTATTGCATGCAATTCTGGTCTCCTTATCTCAAGAAGATATAGCAGCACTAGAAAAGGTTCAAAGAAGAGCGAGCAAGATGATAAAGGGGATGGAACTCTTCTCGTATGAGGAAAGACTAAAAAGGTTAAGGCTCTTCAGCTTGGAAAAGAGATGACTGAGGGGAGATTTGATTGAAGTCTACAAAATCCTGATTGGAGTAGAACGGGTACAAGTGGATCGCTTTTTTGCTCCGTCAAAAATTACAAAGACTAGGGGACATTTGATGAAGTTATAGGGAAATAATTTTAAAATTATTAGGAGGAAATATTTTTTCACTCAGAGAATAGTTAAGCTCTCAAATGCATTGCCAGAGTTTGTGGTAAGAGCAGATAGCGTAGCTGGCTTTAAAAAGGTTTGGACAATTTCCTGGAGGAAAAGTCCATAGTCTGTTATTGTGAGAGACATGGGGCAAGTCACTGCTTGCCTTGAATCGGTAGCATGGAACGTTGCTACACTTTGGGTTTTGGCCAGGTACTAGTGACCTGGATTGGCCATTGTGAGAATGGGCTACTGGGCTTGATATACCTTTGGTCTGACCTAGTAAGGCTGTTCTTATGTTCTGTCTTCTTTAAAGCAGACTCCTTAGATTTGGTCACTCTCATATCAATGGGCCTGCAAAGACAGATGCTCCTTCAGACTAATGAAGGTGGTAGAGCAATCTGTGAACACAATTTGGGGCTGAGCTTTTCTTCTAAAGCAGAGACTCGACAATCTCATCTACCTGTGTTGCACTTTCCACACTCAGGTACACTTTCATGCATCATTGCCATCTTGAGCATCTATGGTATATGGGAGTAAAAGCTCCCAAAATTGTCCATGCTGTCTTTCCTTAGGCAACTGACCCTTTGGACCCTCTCCTGGCATTCCTTTTCTGAGCCATAAACCTTCACAGGATGTTTCCAGAGATAGAACAACTTTTTCTCAAAAACTCTAAAATTGGTATCTTCTGAACCCTAGGCCAAAGAATGGTATAACTTACTCTAAGCTTCAGCCACTCTTATGGAAGAGCAAAAAAACAGATTGATACTCTGATCCCAAATTCCAGAAGTCAATGTACTTTACTCCTCAAGTAAAAAAAAGATACTGCAATATAAAACAAATCTTAACAAGAGTTTTTATACTGAAAACTGGCCTTGTCAATAAATTAGTCTATTTCTAATAGAGAACATTACCATATTACATGAATGCTCCTTTATTTTCCACAGTGAACAAGACTTTCTTCGCAGTCATCAATATAGTCAAAAGAGAAGCTGAATTTTAATGTCTGAGTTATCTATACAGCAAGGAACCATAATATTTGCTACACAATGGAAAATAGAATTGTCTGTAACCAATTTTAAAAAAATAGGACACATTGCTGTAAAGTTTTTTTGTTTTTTTTTTTAAAGAATTTTAAGAATAACCCCTTCTTCCAGACCTGAGCATGTAGTCTTTACAAGCTAGGCCAAGCATGGATCAAAGATAGTGCAGATTCTATCACAAGCTGAAAAGATATTAACCTGTTGTCAAAGTATGCTGTCTTGCCTTTGACCTGGTCGACCATGACATTTTGCTCAGCTGCCTTGACTCCATCGGCATCACCGGACAGGTATTAAATTGGTTCACAAGCTTCCTAACTAACTGTACTTACCAGGTCCACAGTAACCAGTCCCATTACTGGCGCAATCCCTGTGGAGTCCCACAAGGCTCTTCCCTATCCCCCTCCCTATTCAATATTTACTTGGCTCCACTGGCACGGACACTAGCTGACTCAAACCTAAAATCATTCATATAAGCAGAAGACATCACCATTATCATTCCCTTTACTTCATTAACACAAGAGACGGAACAAACTCACCTCTTTTGTCCTCACCAAGTTAGAACTATGGACCTCACAATTCAAATTCAAATTGAACACTGAAAAAACCAAAATTTTCCTGGCAAGTCCCACCCATAAACTAACAAACACTTCCCTGAAATTGAATGGACTAGACTACCCTATCAACCCCACCATAAAAATCCTTGGAGTCATCCTGGACCGAAGCCTGACCTTCGATGACCTTCGATGATGCTTTTGCACCCTCTGGAAACTTCGCACCATTAAACGTCACTTCGACCACCTCTCCTTTCGACTCTCTAATATTAAGCATACTAGACTACTGCAACATCATATACCTGGGATCCTATAAAAGTACCATCAAACGTTTAAGAATAGTCCAAAATGTGGCCGTTCGCCTCATTTACGATCTCAAAAAATATGACCATGTAAGCCCCTATTACACCAAACTCCACTGGCTACCAGTAGAGGCAAGGATCATCTTTAAGTTCGCCTGCCTCTGCTTCAAAACCTTAACAGGCTCTTCTCCAATCTATCTGTCTGAGCACCTTGAAATCGCAGGCCCCTCTCGCACACGAAACGCTTACCTGTTCACCTTTCCCTCCCTAAAGGGCTGCCTCTACAAGAGATTCCTCGATAGATCCTTAGCATTCCAAGCAGGCAATTGGAACAATTGCCTAACCGCCCTCATTTCTAATTCCCCGCCCTACCAATTGTTCAGGAAGTCAGTCAAAACCTATCTCTTTGACAAATTCCTCTAACTTCTCCCCTCCCTCCCTTCCCTGCCCCCTTCTCTGACCTCGATATGCCTCCTGACTCTCCGACTCCTCCGATCTTGCCAAGCCACTAAATGGCCTATCAAAACTGATCTCTTAGTTTAACTAAATGTCCTGTCTTTGTTACGCCTTTATATTAAATGCCTCATCATTGCCATGTATGTAACTTCGCTGTAAATGTACAGTCTCTTCATCTATTAACCGCATTGAACTTCCATGGTATTGCGGTATACAAGAATAAAGTTATTATTATTATTATTATATTTTCTTCAGTGTTACCTATTTTACCCTTTTCATCAATTATAGGTTTGAGGTCTTCATTGTACATATAGGGTATGAAGCAAGTGAAGTAATGTACCGTATTTGTTTTTATACTCACATCCCTTCTATTTATTGTTTTTCTCTATTGTTGGTAGGTTGCTGCCACACTTAATAACCTTGCAGTGCTTTATGGAAAGCGAGGGAAGTACAAAGAGGCTGAGCCTCTGTGTAAGAGAGCTCTGGAAATCCGAGAAAAGGTACAAAGTAGAATGGATTTATAGTGTGTCTGGACTTTGTTGCATTAACTCAACATAACAGTTGCTGGAACCATCCATAAATTTAAAAAAATATTAAATGTGCTCATTTTGCCATATATTTTTAAAATCAGATGACTTCTGTTCATGTTTAGACTTTAAAATAGTGTAATTTTTAGGTTAAGAAAATGTCTAGCAGCCATGTTTAGCCTTCATATTAGTTTTCTGGTGCAGAATCCTGGTGTACAAAGAATAACCTTGTCTCCAGCATGACAATTCATAGTTCAGTACTGAGCTGCCAGTCCAGTTTATTTGGGTAAGGTAATGTGAACGAGGGTGGGACCCAGAGCCTGAATAAGACGCTGACTGCACAGTTGTTGCAGACAAAGGAAAATAATATTTATAAAAGGTGTAGGTCAGGGACTTTGTTCATTCTCAAGAGAAAAATGCAACATAAAACTAGTCCATAATGCAAGTGTCATGTGGCCAGCTCCTGCAGGGCCACTGTTTACCTTACTGTCTCAGGACAATAGCATGCTTTTAGCCTGGCAAGGGTTAAAGTGAGGCTTGTCCTTCCTGACTGTAGAAGTGGTAATTCACACAGACATGGAGGCATTTGCTGTGGGGCATCCTTAACCTGGCTGTGCCTCTAACTTTCATACTTCCTTGTTCCTGCTTTATCCCTCCCATGTCACTATATCTTTTAGGTGGGACTGTTGCTCTTAAGGTGGTTCTGACACTTGGTAAGGGTGAAATGTACTGTAGGTCTGGCTTCGGGGCATGTCTCGCAAGGAGCAGAGTCTTTGCCCATGCCACTTTTGGAACCGGTACCCTCGATCCATGGCTTGCCTGGTCCGGACCCTTCCTCTGCAATGCCGGGCCTCGAACCTTGGGGAGCGCCTCAGGGGGCCTCGTCTCAGCCTCTGATGCTTCGATCCACGGCCTCCAGTCCCATCTACTCGGTGGCTGCCTCGTCTGGGCGTCGCTCGCCTCGTCGCTCGAGGCCTGCTTCTCGACATAGCTCTGGTCGTCGATTGAGGCATTCATCGAGACACGCCTCGCCTTGTCGGAAGCAACCTTTCCGGGAGTTTTCTCCGGAATACTCGCCCCCCTCCTCCTATGCCGGAACTCGAGGACTGTGGGGGTTCGTTCTCTCCGTGCCGGTCCTCGGCATCGGCGGACCAGGCCGCCTCATCGTCTTCGAGCCCGCCTCGAGGCCCGGCGCTGGCGGACCAGTTGTCATTCTCGTCCTTCCTGAGGCAGATGGCGGTGGATCTGGATATCACCCTGGATTCGGGTTCCAAGTTCTCGAAGGAGTATCTGGAGATGATACATCTTCCTCAAGCTCCTGCCGAGTCTCTACGCCTGCCTCTACACAAGCTTCTGGACCAGACTTTCATGAGATGCTTCGAGACCCCGTACTCCATCCCGGCGGTCCCGGGGAAGTTGGATGCTCGATACCGCACGGTGCACCATAAGGGCTTCGACGGGGCACAGCTCTCGCACCAGTCTCTCTTGGTTGAATCCTCTCTGAAGCGGTCTCATCCCTCCCAGGTCTATGCTTCCACTCCTCCTGGCCGGGAGGGCAAAACCATGGACAGATTTGGCAGGCGCATCTACCAGAACTCGATGATGGCTTCTCGAGTCCTCAATTACAGCTTTCACTTTGCAACCTACTTTGAGTTTTTTCTCTCCATTCTTCAAAAGTTTTTACCCTATCTGAACTCTCAGGCTCGCTTCGAGTACTCGGAAGTGCTGGCATCATTGTCCCAACTCCACCTGCAGATGATGCAATCGTCTTACGACGCTTTTGAGCTCTCAGCCAGAGCGACTGCCTGTTCGGTGGCCATGAGACGCTTGGTGTGGTTCCCGCACCATTGATATGGACCCGAATCTCCAGGACAGGCTGGCGAACGTTCCCTATGCGGGAGCGGACCTTTTCGACGAGTCCATCGAGGCGGCAACGGAGAAGCTATCCAAACATGAAAAATCTTTTCAGTCTATCCTCCACCAGAAGCCCAAGCCTGCCATATCTCGTCCGTCTCGTCCTCCTATGATTTATCAAAGGTGCTACCCGCCGAAGCAGGCCCCCGCCATTCGGCCGCCAGTGAAGAGGTAGCATCAGCAGAAGCCCCAACGAAAGCCTCAACCTTCTGCTGTTCCCAAGGCTCCCCAGCTTTTTTGACTGTCTCGTAGGGAGCATAACTTCCATCGTTCTGCCCTCCCCGCTTTTTCCCATCGGAGGTCGTCTCCATCATTTTTACCATCGATGGACGACTATTACCACCGACCTCTGGGTCCTTTCCATCATAAGAGAGGGATACTCTCTTCAGTTCCATCATGTTCCTCCGGAACATCCTCCAAGAGAGTATCCTTCCAACTTAACCCAGTCCGCCCTTCTTCTTCAGGAAGCTCAGGCTTTGCTTCGTGCCGTCGAGCCGGTCCCTGTGGACCAACAGACCAGGGGGTTTTACTCCCGGTACTTCCTTGTTCCGAAGAAGACGGGCGACCTGCGTCCTATTTTGGACCTCAGGGTGCTCAACAAGTTCCTGGTCAGGGAGAAGTTTCGCATGTTGACCCTGGCTTCTCTCTATCCCGTCCTCGAGCAGATCGACTGGTTATGCTCCCTGGATCTCAAGGAGGCCTACACTCATATTCCCATCCATCCGGCCTCCCGTCAATACCTCAGATTTCGGTTGGGTCACCTTCATCTTCAGTACAGAGTGCTTCCTTTCGGCCTAGCTTCATCTCCCAGGTCTTCACCAAGTGCCTGGTTGTGGTGGCCGTAGCACTCAGGAACCATGGTCTGCAGGTGTTTCCCTACCTCGACAACTGGCTTATCAAGGATTCCACATCTCAGGGGACCGTCCGGGCCACTCAGAGGACAATCTGGTTTCTACAGAGTCTGGGATTCGAGATCAACTTTCCCAAATCCCATCTTCAACCTTCACAGACTCTCCCCTTCATCAGAGCTGTTCTGGATACTATTCAACTCAGAGCGTTCCTTCCTCCTCAGCGCCTGCGGCTCTTCTTCATCTTTGTCACTCGGTCTCTTCTCGCCCGTCCATCTCGGCGAGACACATGATGATGCTCCTGGGCCACATGGCCTCTACGGTTCACGTGACTCCTTTTGCCAGACTTCACCTGCGGATTCCTCAGTGGACCCTAGCTTCTCAATGGTCGCAGATCTCCGACCCTCTGACTCGTAACATTCAGGTCACTCCTGCTCTGCTGCAGTCGCTTTGCTGGTGGATGCTCTCTTCCAATCTTTCCAGAGGTTTGCTGTTTCACATGCCTACCCATCAGAAAGTCCTTACGACTGACTCCTCGACCTATGCTTGGGGGGCTCATCTGGACAGGCTCCTCACCCAGGGCTATTGGAAGAGTGCGGATCGTCTGTCCCATATCAATCTCCTGGAACTCAGGGCGATTTTCAATGCTCTCACTGCTTTTCAGCATCTGCTTCACGACATGGTGGTCCTCATTCGTACGGACAATCAAGTCGCCATGTATTATGTCAACAAACAGGGAGGCACGGGATTGGCCTCCCTCTGTCAGGAAGCTCTGAAAGTTTGGGATTGGGCGATTCGGCACAACGCCTTCCTCAAAGCTGTCTACATTCAGGGGGCGGACAATGCCTTGGCGGACAACTTGAGTCGCCTTCTACAGCCTCACAAGTGGACTCTCCATTCCACGCCCCTTCATCAAATCTTCTCCCTGTGGGGAACGCCTCAGATAGACCTCTTTGCAGCTCCCCACAACTTCAAACTGCCTCAGTTCTGCTCCAGGATCTACACTCCTCATCGTCTCGAGGCAGATGCTTTTCTTCTGGACTGGGGAAATCTTTCTGTATGCGTTTCCTCCGTTTCGTCTCATTCAAAAGACTCTGGTCAAGCTCAAGTCCAACCGGGCCACCATGATTCTGATTGCTCCTCGGTGGCCCAGGCAATCTTGGTACTCCCTTCTTCTGCAACTCAGCAGCAGGGAGCCCTTCCTTCTACCAGTGTTTCCATCTCTGCTTACGCAGCATCAGGGATCTCTGCTTCATCCAACCTGCAGTCACTACACCTGACAGCTTGGTTCCTCTCAGTGTAACTTCCCTTCAGTTTTCACCAGCTGGCGAGATGTTTTGGAAGCTTCAAGGAAGCCTGCTACTAGACAATGCTATTCCCAGAAATGGACTAGATTCTCTACTTGGTGTTTTTCTCATCACAAGGAACCTCAACATGCCTCCTTGTCCTCTGTTATGGACTACCTTTTGCACCTGTCTCATTCTGGTCTCAAGTCTACATCGATCAGAGTCCATCTTAGTGCAATTGCTGCTTTTCACCAGCCTCTTCAAAGGAAACCTCTTTCTGCACATCCAGTGGTTTCCAGATTCATGAAAGGACTTTTCCATGTCAATCCTCCCCTCAAACCGCCTCCGGTGGTTTGGGACCTCAATGTTGTTCTTTCTCAACTTATGAAGCCTCCATTTGAACCTCTTAACAAGGCTCCTCTGAAATTTCTCACTTGGAAAGTGGTGCTTCTCATTGGCCTCACTTCTGCCCACCGAGTGAGTGAACTTCAGGCGTTGGTTGCGGATCCGCCCTTTACAGTGTTTCATCATGACAAGGTTGTCCTTCGCACTCACCCAAATTCCTCCCCAAGGTGGTCTCGGAATTTCATCTGAATCAATCCATTGTTCTTCCTGTGTTTTTTCCGAAGCCGCATTCTCATCCTGGAGAATCAGCTCTTCACACTCTGGACTGTAAGCGTGCTTTGGCTTTCTACCTGGAACGCACCAAGCCTCACAGAACTGCTCCTCAACTTTTCATCTCCTTTGATCCAAACAAGTTGGGATGCCCTATCTCTAAGCGCACCATCTCCAACTGGATGGCGGCTTGTATCTCTTTCTGCTATGCCCAGGCTGGATTGCCCCTTCACAGTAAAGTCACAGCCCATAAGGTCAGAGCAATGGCAGCCTCTGTAGCTTTCCTCAGATTGACACCGATTGAGGAGATTTGTAAAGCTGCCACTTGGTCCTCGGTTCATACCTTCACCTCACACTATTGTCTGGATACCTTCTCCAGACGGGATGGACAGTTTGGCCAAACAGTGTTGCAAAATTTGTTCTCCTAAGTTGTCAACTCTCCCACCATCCCATTGTGGTTAGCTTGGAGGTCACCCACTAGTGAGAATACCTACCTGCTTGTCCTGGGATAAAGCAATGTTACTTACCGTAACAGTTGTTATCCAGGGACAGCAGGCAGCTATTCTCACATCCCACCCACCTCCCCTGGGTTGGCTTCTCTGCTAGCTATCTGAACTGAGGAGACACGCCCGGTGCATCGGGCGGGAAGGCACTCGCGCATGCGCGGTGTGGGCAACTCAAAACTTCTAAAAGTTTCTACAGGCAAGTATGCTTGTGAGATGTCCGCATCGGGGCTCCGTTGGATGACGTCACCCACTAGTGAGAATAGCTGCCTGCTGTCCCTGGATAACAACTGTTACGGTAAGTAACATTGCTTTACTGTACCAATCCTCAAATAAAGCCTGGTTCATCCAGGCATTACGGCTTGATCTATAATAAACTGGCAAAGTGTGCTTGTTCACATTCTTAAATGCACATGTATTTTCAGAATGGTAATTAATAAGGGGTTCAACTGAACCCATTGATATTCCCTCCAAGCAGTAGAGTGAGTCTATCCTTGTGTGCTTTAAATCCTGGCATGCTTTTGGCTTCTTTGTGGATATAAGTGCGTCCTGGCATCCGCTTCCAATATAACCGTTTCATCCACATTAAAAATTTGCTGTGCCAGGTTACCCTCCACCTTGATTATTTCTTCTAAACTATCAACAGACTTTTTAGCTCCTTCCTCATCCGCACTCGCTGCTTCTCCAGTCATCCGAACATTATGCAACAGGAATCTATTTTTAAACCTCTTAAACCAACCAGTTCTTGCCACAAATTCTTGACTGTAGTAGTCTCCAGCGCATTCCTTTAAAGTTCTAAACAGACTTCTAACCTTTGACTGTACTGTAAAGAGGCTTAAGGGTGTCCACTTTTGAATCTGATCTTCCATCCAAATGTTTAACGGTTTCTCCATTTCATGGATGGGCTCAGTACGTTGCTTCATAATCACTGTTGACCGCAAAGTGCAGAACCTTTCACAGCTTCACAAATTCTATTTTTGTCCTTTATAATATTTGACACAGTAGAGTGTGATAGCATTCACTTTCTTTCCTCCTTCATACTGTTTTATTATTATCATTTTGGTGTCCAGATCTATGGCCTTTCTTCCCTTTTTGGAAGGCTGAGGAGTAGACGGAGACAATTTCTTCTTTGTTGACATTTTTACAGCTTGAAATTGCCAAAACAACTCACGTGGGGCAATACCCCTGCATATGTTATCACGCTGCGTTGCGAGACTTCAGAGAGCGGAAGTCGCATTGTAAGGTCGAACAGTCGTAACTTGGATAGGTCGTAAGTCAACGACCACCTGTGATACCTATGCCCCAAATGTGTTTGATAAAAAGAAAATCAATCTCCTTAGAATCACATTATTAATTCATGTGATACATAAATTATATGTAATAATAATAATAATTTTATTTCTTATATACCGCTATACCCTAAGTTCAAAGCGGTTTACAATGAGAGTCGTGCCGAGAGAGAGTGCAGAGTTTATAGCAGGAGAACAGGTGTTTACAACAAGATACATGTGTTTAGAACAAGATATAAGATACCAGCTTTGGGACCACTAATCTGAGATACATTGGCTTTGGAACAGGATATCTAAGATACATTGGATTGAAACAGGGTAAATCAGTATGGGGCAGTTTGCAAGAAGATATGGCTGTAAAAATACAACTGGTTGGGTAGCTTGCAAGAATATACAGGCGATTAGAATACAGGAGTTAGCAATATGAGGCGAAGTGATTTGGGTCATGTTACAGAACGAAGGGTTCAGAACAAGGTATAAGAGTTCAGAGCTGCTTACAGGAAGATAATTACAATAAGAGTAAGATACAGTATATTACAATGTGAGTAAGATAGTTGAAGATATTTGCAATAAGAAACAGGGTGTTACAATGTGAACAAGATACAGGAGATCAGCGCTGTTTATAGGAGGATATTTACAATGAGAATATGAGAGGATTACAGCAATATACGTCGAAAGGGGAAAGGTAGCAGATGGGCTTTCGGGGGGTTACAATTGGTAGAAGAAAAACTAGATGGCGTTGAAGAGACGGGTCTTCAGTGATTTTCTTGTTATTGGAGAATAATGCATGTATTAATTTGGAATGTCCTGCATTTTTAGGTACTGGGCAAAGATCATCCAGATGTTGCTAAGCAGTTAAATAACTTGGCCCTGCTATGTCAGAACCAGGGTAAATATGAAGAAGTTGAATATTACTATCAGAGAGCACTTGAGATATACCAGACAAAACTGGGACCAGATGATCCAAATGTGGCAAAGACAAAGAACAACCTGGTAAGGGTTTTTTGAAAATTTTCCAACAAAAATGTGAATGTTAGCTGCGAGTTAATTTAGTCATGCTAATATTATGCAGTATCAAGAACTGTGAGGGTATAACTAAGCTTCTAATTGTTTTCTTTTAGGCATCATGTTACCTAAAACAAGGCAAATTTAAGCAAGCAGAAACATTATACAAAGAGATCTTGACCCGTGCACATGAAAGGGAATTTGGATCTGTGGACGGTAAGGGCATGTTGGCATTGCAGCATAAGGGCTTTATGGTTTGTAACCAAAACAGCAACCTGTGAGTTCTTGAAAGCTCATGTACTACAACGTCTTTTTGGTTGGTCCTTTAAGATGTACCATAATCTAGTAAGGTTTCAAGTCTATTTTGGCTTTTTTTTTTTTTTTTGAGGGGGATGGGGGAGTGATTCTTCATATATTCACAAATGTTCATATTTCTGTTAAATGTCATATTGGTCAATCTTGGACTTGCTTCAGTTTTGAAACTGGTCATCTTTTTTTCAAGTTTGACTCCTTTTTGCCTTCAGAGGTCTCATTTGAGTAGCATAGAAATCTTTTCGGTTAGTGTGGGTCTGCGAAGGCACTCCTTCAGTGTTGGCTAGTTAAGCTTGTCAGAGTTGCCACAGTTCATAGTTCAGCTTTATTAATATACTGCAAATAATAAAATATCTAAGTGGCTCACAAATCAATATATAGAAATGGGTAAGATTAGTGGAAAGAAACAAATTGTAGGGGGGCTTAATAAAAATTCCAAAAAGGAATCGTAGCTAATTTAAAAATAAGGAACAAATAGAAGATGTGGGGGGGGAGGGAGAGAATAAGTGAGCAAGAGAGGTTAGACAGACTGGTAATTGAGTAGGTTACACTAGTGCAGTGGTTGGCAAACCGCGGTTCGCCACTTGAGTGTGGCTCGGCTAGAGAATGTGGCCCAACAAGGAGTTTTGTGTGGCCCAGCTTCTCCCTCCCTTCTGTGTCTCCCTCCGGCGGGTAGTTTTCTGGCTGGCTCCCTTGCTGTAGTTGTCTGTGGGCGGTGTTGTCTCCTTGTGCGTGATCTGCGGCTTTGTCAGAAGCGTTCCCTCTGACATTACGACATCGGAGAGAAAGCTTCCGAATCAGCCGTGAATTGTGCGTGAGGAACCGCCGCTGCCCATAGATGACTGCAGCAAGGGAGCCAGCCATTTTTGCATGAGTTAGAAGACTACTTTACTTTATTGTGATGTACTAACTGACCAAGACGACCAAGGCTTACAGTTCACGGATCCTTCTGACTGAGTTAGCTGTAAGTAGGAAAAGTAATTTCCATGTGAGATGCTTTGGCAATTAGGGCTCCATCAGCACTAAGGATGCCTTTATGAGAGTAGAGATCATAATGGTTTTGGCCTTGCATGGAACACCAGAAAGAAAATATTTTCAATTTGAAGGCATAGAATTTCCTTCTGGAAGGTTTTCTTGCTTCAACATAAATATCCTGAATTGAAAATGGCAGACCCAAGGAAGTAACTAGGCATTGCTCGATTTTCCAGATCATCAGAGTTAGAGAACAATGGTTGATTATATGTTAAGGTTGGAATCGCATATCCTTCATTCTATAATGTCAGCACCTAAATGTCAATGTAAGTGCCATTTGCATGCTAAGATTATAGAATACTATGACTTACACATACACATTTTATAGATTTGCATATGTTGGGTGCTGAACAGTATTTTATAATCTGAGCACGCAAGTTGCATAGTGGACAACTAATGTGGGTGGGGCATGGGCATATCCCATAATATAAATGTTATAGAACAGTACTCATATGTGCTAAAGTGCCGCATTTATGCCCATGCATTTATACCTGTCATAGACATGGAGTAAGTGGGCACACATACAGAGGACAGAGTTAGAGATGGTGGGCAATGATGTGAAGGGAGAGAAGTTGGACCTGGGGTGATGTGGAGGAAGAGGGAAAGATGCTTGAAGGGAGAACTGTTGAGAAGAGAAAGGGAGAAATGGTAGACCTGGGGTAGGGATGAGGTGGGAGGCAGTTGGGAAGAGAAGTGGAGAGAAGTTGGATCTGGGGATGGGAGGGAGGGAGAAATTTTAGGCCTGTGGATGGAAGGCACAGAGATGCAGCATCTTCCCCTCCCCATTTCATTGTTCAGCCTCAAGGGGGGAAGGAAGAAGAAAAACAGAAAAGAGAGGGAGCAAAATGTTGGACCATGGAGATAGAGGAGAAGAGATGGACCCATGGGAGGGCAGGAGGGAAGAGAGCTGGGATAAGAAAGGGGATGGAAAGAAAGGGACAGGGAGTTATAGCCTGACCAGTGGAGAGAGGGAGGGGGATTCTGAAAGTGGTGAGCCATGTGGATGAGGTCAAAAGGGAGATGACAAAATGAGTGAGAGAACAGTGAGTACAGTGGTAGAAATGTGGTAATAGGGAGTAGATAGCAGGAAATAGGAGGCTGGGAAAGGAGTGAGATGGGAAATGGGAGAGCTAGGGACTGAGAGAAGATGGAGAATTGAGAGGTAGCTGAACATTTAAAAAGAAGAAGGGTGAGAGAAAAGACCAGATTTGAGTGGACAGAAGCAAAAAAGAAAAGAAAAAGTTAAAGCTGAAAGAGAAAAATCAATATGTTGGAGACAAGCATAAGGAGGAAATGGAACGAGAGGAGAAAAAAGTGAACAGCAGACACTGGAAAGAAAATTAGTTGAAGATGGATAAAAAGATAGAGAAACTGGGACCAAGATGATGGAAAAACAAATATTCAGACAACAAGGTAGAAAAAATTGTTTTATTTTGAATTTATTAACTGGAATATGTTAGCTTTGGGATATGCACAAAAAACTGCAAGGCCGCGGTGTGACGGCGTTTTGATAGAAACATCACTTCAAGTGGTTTACATAAGTTTTTACACCCTTTTTTATACACCCAAAGACTTCCAAGACTCCTGATGCAGGCCGGGAGGCCTAAACATGTACATGTCGGGTCATTGAGTTACTTTGGATGAATAAAGATTTTGGATCAATCAGATGAGTTGAAAGACACTTTTTTGTGCACCTTTCTGATTGGACATTTCCACTTTGATTTGTTTCTTTGTAGCTTTGGGATATGTGCATCACAATTATTTTTGTATTCAGTGGTGTAGTCATATTACAGCTGATTTAGGGGAGGGACTGGAGCCCAAAATTAGTGGATGGGCACCAAAGTTTCTCCCCACCTGAGTGCAATTTACAAATACTTGAGCTATTGAGGATTTCCAAGCCCTGCCACCTGAAGACATCTTCCTTCAGTCTGGCAACCCAAAATCTACAAGCTTTGCAGCCAATGGCAATATCCTCTAGCTGCCACTGCTTTCATGCATGCATGAAAGCCAAGGTGGGGGGGCAGGGAGGAGGGAAGACAGCAGCTCTGCAATATTGCTGCCAGCTGCAGAACTTGGGAAGTTGGAGGGGAGGAGGTGGCCATCAGTTGGTGAGGCTTGGGGATCCCTACTAGCTACAGCAGAGGAGATGTTCATTTTGAGGGAGCCTAAGCTCAAAATAGGAGGCCCAAAAAAGCAGTAATATTTACCCTGACTGAACGATCCTCCACTTGCGCTGCTGACAGCTGATGCAGCATCCCCACTGTGATGAGGCTCATCTCTGAAGAGGCTCACCGTAGCTGTAATAGAAGTGAATGAGAGAACCAGGAGTGCGTATCCCTGCTCATCAGAGTGGGGATGCAGAAGCTTGTGGCTGCTCCCACTGTCAGTGGTGCACTTGGAGGATCACTCAGTCAGGGTAAGCATTACTGCTTTTTTGGGTTCCTTGAGTTGAGTGAGAATGAGCCAGTCACAGCTTGTCCTTCAGTGTGTACAGTGGTCAGTGCCTGGTGTGCCGAAAAGTCTCATGCGAGCAACGAGAGTACCTTAAGCGCATTAAGCTACTTGTATCTTTCAACCAGCTGCAGATCTTGCAGGTATTTTTGGCATTAATTTAATAAGTTGTTCTAACTTTGTGTTGCTGCTTTTATTGTTATAAATTAACACAAAACACGTTTTAGGTGCCACCTATTTGACATGGCTACAAAGAAGAAGCAAAGAAAAACGGAAGACAAAAACCGTGAATTTAAAGTTGAATGGGCCGAATCGTTTGTGTTTATACAAAACTCAAATGGCCTTCCAACCTGTCTTATTTGTCAAGAAAAATTGGCGCATATCAATAAATCAAATTTGGAGAGGCACTTTACAACTAAACACGCGTCATTTGGCAGTAAATATCCCACCGGTGATGCGAAGAAGAAAGCAGTTGAGGAACTTCAGAAGAGTCAAGAAAAATCAAGTTCTGTTTTTAATTATTGGGTGTAATCTTCCAACAATGTTAATATTGCAAACTTTATTGTTAGTCAAGAGATTGCTAAGAGAGGCAAACCATACACAGACGGTGAGTACATTTAAAGTTTTTATAAATGCATCCGAAGAGCTATTCTGGGATTTTAAGAACAAGGCAGAAATTCTTTAAAAAATTAGTTACCACTGTCTGTTAAAACAGTAAAAGATAGGACAGTCAAAATGTCTTTGAATATAACCAATCAGCAAATCGAAGATCTTAAATTGGTTTCAGCTTTATCAATAGCGGTTGACGAGTCTTGTGACATAAATGACACAGTGCAAGTTTCACTTTATCCCAGGACAAGCAGGCAGCATATTCTTGACTGATGGGTGACGGCACCGACGGAGCCCCGGTACGGACAATTTTAGAGTGATTGCACTCTAAGAACTTTAGAAAGTTCTAGCTAGGCCGCACCGCGCGTGTGCCTTCCCGCCCGACAGAGGCGCGCGGTCCCCAGTTTTCTTAATTCCGCGGAGCTAAGAAGACGCGTGTTTCCAACGGCTGTCGGAAGTTTTTTCTCTTTTCACTTGCCTTCCCGCTCGCGCGTAATTTTTCTCTTCATAATTTATTTCTTTCTTTGTTTTTTACCGTTTGTGTAAAAAAAAAAAAAAAAATCGTATTATTTTTCATTTTTTTTTCTCGATCTGCCCCGGCGGAGCCTGTTGGCACCATCGAAGCCTCGGGCTTTGATTTTGCTACAGCAGTTTTTCCCTTCATGCCCCCGTCACCGGGTTTCAAAAAGTGTCAGCGGTGTGCACGCCCTATCTCCCTCTCCGACCCGCACAAGTGGTGCCTCCAGTGTCTGGGTCCGGACCATAGGGCTGAAACCTGCACCCGCTGTAGTTCTTTACAAAAAAGAACTTTAAAAAATCGTCAAATTCAGCAGCGGATCCTTTTCGGTACCGCTATGGAAGTTACACTGGTATCGACGTCGACGACTTCCTCCAAATCGACTCCGACTGCCTCGGCACCGCAAGATACATCGCCGGTGTCGACTCCTGTAGGTAAGCCGGCTAAGAAGCCTTCCCCTACTGTTCTAGGCCCGCCAGTCGAGCATGCAGTGAGCCAAGTCCTGCAGACTGAGCGCCGGCCCCGTAAGCGCTCCGCTTCCATTGAAGTCACTGCCTCGTCATCGGCATCGACTTCACCCGAGCGTCGAGCGGCACCGAAGGTACCGAGCAAGAAAAAACCGGTACCGGTGCCATCGGGACCAACGTTGGATGAGCACATTGCATCTATCCTCCAGGTCCAGCTTAAGGATCAACTCCAAAACTTGCTCCCGGCTCTGTTGACTCCGAACCTTCCAGTATTGGTACCGACTGAGCCTTCGGTGCCGTCTGTCGACCAGCCTCTTTTATTGACATCGACTGTTTCGGCACCGCACAAATCTTTATCCATGCCTGTTCTGTCAGCGGAACCGAAGCGGCGTACTACTCCTTTGGTTTCTGACCCGGTACCGTTCTCTGAACCCCGTACCGTACTACATTCCCCAGGTACCGTCTCCACCCGTTCAGGTAAATCGGTACGCAAGACTAAGCATACTGAAACATCTACTCCACTTTCCCAGGGCCGTTTCCAATCGGTACGGGACCCTGACTTGTGGAACGACTCGGATGATCCCCTCGGTACCGAGGAAGATTATACATCTGATGAGGATGAACCATCGGTGCAGGATCCGGCTGCTAAGCCAGAGCACTCCTCCTTCACCAAATTTTTAAAGGAGATGTCAGACACCCTTTCTATTCCCTTGGAGTCTGACTCTAAAAAATCCAAGGCATTTCTGGATGCTTTGGATTTAGACCAACCTCCGAAAGAGTTTTTAAAGTTGCCCCTCCATGACATCTTGAGGGAAACTTTTTATAAGAATCTGGAAACTCCTTTGACGATTCCAGGAGCCCCAAGAAAACTGGAATCTCTGTATAAAGTGATTCCAATTCCAGGATTTGACAAACACCAACTTCCTCATGAATCTCTGCTGGTAGAGTCAACCCTGAAAAAATCTGCAGGAGCCAGTGTATACGCCTCTGTCCCTCCTGGCAGAGAAGGAAAGGCCATGGATAAATTTGGGAAACGCCTTTACCAAAATGCGATGCTGGCCAACCGTTCAGGTAATTACGCATTCCACTTCTCTTTTTACCTGAAGCATCTCATTCAACAGGTGACCTCTTTTCAAAAGTATATTCTTGACCGTAAACTTCCTGCTTTTCAACAATGTACCTCTAGTCTTTTGCAACTCAGGAAGTTTATGGTCCGTTCAATTTATGATACTTTTGAACTGACATCACGGGCTACTGCTATGTCTGTGGCAATGAGAAGGTTGGCATGGCTACGTGTCTCAGACCTGGATGTAAACCACCAGGACCGGCTTGCCAATGCGCCTTGCCTAGGGGATGAGCTGTTTGGGGAGTCCATGGATACCACCACGCAAAAGCTCTCCGCCCATGAAACTAGATGGGACACCTTGTTGAAAAACAAGAAGAAACCTCCTCCTCCTCGTCCATTCAGGCAACAATCTTCATATCAAAGGAGGTTTTCTGCTCGACCGGCTCAGCCTCATCCCCCTCAACCTCGCAGACAGCGTCAACAGCAGCAACAGGCCCGTCAGCAACAACAGCCTACTGTAAAGTCTGCTCCTCAACCTAAGCCGACACAGCCCTTTTGACTCTCTTCTCCAGGGCATTGCCAGTCTTCCTCCCTCCTGTCCTCTACCTCAGCCCATAGGAGGTCGACTACATGTTTTTCTTTCTCGCTGGGAAGCAATCACCTCCGACCAGTGGGTACTTGCTATCATCGCCCACGGCTACTCCCTAAACTTTCAGACTCCTCCACCATTAAGTCTGCCAAAAGAGTCTGCTTCCAACAAGGCTCAGTCCCTCCTCCTCTCTCAGGAGGTTCAATCCCTCCTTCTTCTCAATGCCATCGAATCAGTTCCTCAAGACCAGCAAGGCCTGGGATTTTATTCCCAGTACTTTCTCGTCCCCAAAAAGACCGGAGATCTCAGACCAATATTAGATCTCAGAGATCTCAACAAATGTCTGGTCAAAGAGAAGTTCAAGATGTTATCTCTTGCCACCCTATACCCTCTTCTCTCTCAGGAAGACTGGCTATGTTCCCTCGATCTCAAGGAGGCGTATACTCACATTCCAATTCATCTGACGTCCAGACCAGAGTTTCGGTGAGACCCTGAGGGATTCCAGCCCACGCCGCCGGAGACCGAGGACGACCATCGGACCTGCCTGCAGGTCTAGAGAGCCCGCCCCGACTCCTCCCCACTGCCTGCCGGGAGAGGAGACTTCTGCAGCCATCAAGTCTCACCGAGTTTCGGTGAGACCCTGAGGGATTCCAGCCCACGCCGCCGGAGACCGAGGACGACCATCGGACCTGCCTGCAGGTCTAGAGAGCCCGCCCCGACTCCTCCCCACTGCCTGCCGGGAGAGGAGACTTCTGCAGCCATCAAGTCTCACCGAGTTTCGGTGAGACCCTGAGGGATTCCAGCCCACGCCGCCGGAGACCGAGGACGACCATCGGACCTGCCTGCAGGTCTAGAGAGCCCGCCCCGACTCCTCCCCACTGCCTGCCGGGAGAGGAGACTAATTTTTTTCTTTTTTTTAGTCCCCCTAGTTTCTACTCTAGATCCCTGACCCAAGCCTCTCACCCCCACTCAACAAAATGGCACCCTCCACTACCAAACTCCTATGCATCCTGTTACTGCTTTCCCTACTCTCAACAAACTGGAAAACAGCAGGCTACCACTTTTCAACAATCCCAATAGTGACAACAACACACAGACAGACACATCCACACAAGAAACTTCAGATAGGAAACCTGATAGAATGCACAACAACCACACAAGAAAGCATCCCAACCACATGGGGACGAAAACCACCCCACAACACAAAGAAGTCAGGTCACAAACTCTCCCATACTTCCAAGAACCTCCTTCACCCACAGCTTATTCCCAACATCCACAAGAATCAAATCACAATCCCCTGCGCGTATATGAACATAAGATCAATCAGCCCAAAGGCAGACCTATTAAAAGACTGGATAGTTAAAGAACAGTTAGGCTGCCTTTTCCTAACCGAAACCTGGCTATCCTCCGACTCGGACCCTAGCATTACAGAATTCTGCCCTAAGGGATACAAACTCGAATTAGTCTGCCGAGAAAAAAAGCGAGGGGGCGGTCTGGCTATCCTAGTGAAAAACAACCTTACCATTACAGTCCTAGACAAACACTCCACCCCCCAATCAGACCTGCTTGCCTGTCAACTCTCCAGTAACTCACTCAAAGATACCCTAACTTGCATCCTCTGCTACATCGTTCCAGGAAAATGGAATACCACAAAACATGATCTTGAAGATTTCATCTTCCGGAACTCATTAACCTCAACACACAACCTGCTTCTTGGCGACATAAATCTCCACCTAGAAGACAGCTCCTCCAAACAAGCTGAAGGCATAATCTCATACCTCAATGCACTCTCCTACCAAATTCTGTATCCGCAACCCACACACGAAAAAGGCCACCAACTCGATATTGCAGCTTACATGGCCCAACACCCCCATACACCTAACATTCATATCACCAATGGGGCTTGGCACCCCTCTCTATGGTCAGACCACTTCAAATTCACCTTCAACATCTACTGGACACAAAGCACAAGCAAACACGAAACCCACAAAACCACCTTCAAAACCCGTCCAAAAATCGACCCCTCTACCTTCTGGACCACAGTAGACCCCGCAATCGCCTCCATAGACCACAAAGTATTCATTCGCCAGTGGCGCTCCCTGAGCGAAACAACCCTGAATGGACTAGCCCCAGAAAAGACAAAACACAAACTTTGCAGATCCTCTGACAAATGGTTCGACACAGAACTTCTTCAACTAAAAAGACACTGTAGACAACTCGAAAGAGTATGGCAAAAAAAGAACCAACCAAAGTAGCTTGGAGAAACCTAATAAAACAATACAAAGCCAAACTTAAAGAAAAACGAAGAGCTTACTACTCCAAACTAATAGGCACAGAATCCATAGACACAAAGAAACTCTTCCAACTTGTGAAAAGCCTCACAGACACACAGCCATTCCTAGCCACTCAAGGAATCCAACCTCCAACGGCCACCCAACTAGCAGACCACTTCAAGAACAAGATCGCTACCATCAGAGCCTCCTTCTCCAATTCACCGACCCTCCTAGAAGAGATCATAATAAACCCAACAACTGATGAAGCCACTGCAGCCGACAGACACTGGTCCAACTTTAAAAAGGTGCAATGGTGGGACTTTAACCAACTCTACAATAAATATAGTCGAGCCTCATGCGACCTGAATAATTGCCCCTCATATTTACTAACAAATGCCTCCCCCAAATTTAGAGCTTGCCTATTGCAATGGATCCAAACAACGCTCACGGAAGGCCAATTCCCACAAGACCTAGGAGAAATCATAGTCACTCCAATACTGAAAGACCACAAAGGACCAATAGACACCCCTTCCAACTACCGACCCATAGCCTCTATTCCATTTTATGTTAAACTAATAGAAGGTCTGGTTGCCCAATACCTCACCAACTACCTTGAAGACCACAACCTACTCCACCCAACTCAATCAGGGTTCAGATCCAACCACAGCACTGAGACACTGCTAGCCTCCCTTCTAGATACAGCCCGACAACACCTTAGCAAAGGAAGAAGGATGCTGATAATTCAACTAGACCTCTCAGCCGCATTTGACCTGGTTGACCACAGTATACTTCTTCAGATATTAGAAGCAATAGGGATCTCAGGCGGAGTATACAATTGGTTCCAAGGATTCCTCAAAACAAGAACATACAGAGTAAAAACAAAAGATCTAATATCGGAAACCTGGACCAATCCCTGCGGAGTACCTCAAGGCTCACCACTCTCACCCATGCTCTTCAATGTCTTCATCGCCTCCCTTGGTACCCTATTAGACAAACTCGAAGTAACCTCATTCAGCTATGCAGACGATATAACCATACTCCTTCCCTTTGACTCACAAGACCCCACTACAACAGATAACCTGGTAAAAACCCTAGAAATAGTGGAAAACTGGATGACAGAACACAAACTGAAGCTCAATCCAGACAAAACTAAATTTCTACTGCTTGAAAAAGACAAAACCCCCTCGATAACAGAACTAGAAATAAAAACCACCAAATATCCTATACAGACCACTCTCAAACTCCTTGGAGTAACAGTAGATAGATGTTGCACTCTTCAGGTGCAAATCAACAAAATCACACAAAAAGCATTCTTTACCATGCGCAACCTTCGCAAAATTAGAAAATTCTTCGGCAAAGAACAATACAGACTCATAGTTCAATCCCTAGTCCTAAGTCTACTGGACTATTGCAATATCCTCTACCTTCCTTGTCCCACCTACCTAATAAAACAACTACAGACTGTCCAGAACACTGCCCTCAGACTGATCTATTCCCTTCGAAAATTTGACCACATCACCAACGCCTTCCTAGATTCACACTGGCTTCCAATACAAGCCCGCATCCAATTTAAGCTATATTGCATAATATTCAAAACATTAAACGGAACGGCACCCTCCCACTTAAACAACCGCCTAAATAGGAACCTCTATTCCAGACAAAGGAGAACCCAGTCCCCTTTCTCCTACCCCCCTTATAAAGGAACTAAGCGCAAAAAGATGTACGACAACCTACTAGCAACACATGCAGCTAAATTGGACCCCTCCATCACCAACCTACTGACAGCTTCAACTGACCTCAAAGCTTTTCGAAAAGAAATCAAAACCATACTATTCAAGAAATACATTCTAATTTCCTAACCCCACTCCTCTCCCCTCTCTCCCCTTCTTAGGATCCTCCCTTCAACATGTGATTTAGACCTAACGCCTTTAACTGTATTCCTCTTCCTGAAAACGTCCAGCTATCGTTTAGATGTATTAGGCCCTACGTCGTTAATTGTATTCCTATTCCTGGAAATGTCCAGTTATCTTTTGTTGTAATCCGCTTAGAACTGCAAGGTACAGGCGGAATAGAAGTCATTAATGTAATGTAATGTAATGTAATCTTCGCTTCCTTGTCAACCAACATCATTACCAATACAAGGTGTTACCCTTCGGCCTAGCCTCCTCTCCCAGGGTATTCACCAAATGTCTGATTGTGGTCGCAGCTTATCTCCGCTCCCACAACTTTCAAGTCTTCCCTTATCTGAACGACTGGCTCATCAAGGCTCATTCTCCTCGGGCCGTGCACATGGCCACCAATCAGACCATTCACTTCCTTCGACTGTTGGGGTTCGAAATCAATCTACCCAAGTCGCACCTCATTCCAACTCAGCGACTTCAATTCATTGGAGCCATTCTGGATACTATTCGGATGAGGGCGTTTCTTCCTCCAAACCGCCTTCACACCATCCTTCATCTCTGTCAGCAGGTGTTCCAGCAAACCTCCATCTCTGCAAATCACATGATGGTGCTCTTGGGACACATGGCCTCCACAGTACATGTCACACCCTTCGCACATCTCCACCTGCGTACTCCTCAATGGACCTTAGCGACCCAGTGGTCCCAAGCGACGGATCCTTGTTCACAACTCATATCTGTGACCTCGTCTCTTCGACAGTCGCTTCTTTGGTGGTTGACATCCTCAAATCTATCCAGAGGTCTGCTGTTCCATCTACCTCCTCATCAACTGGTCATCACCACGGATTCCTCCCCCTATGCATGGGGAGCTCACTTGAACGAGTTCCAAACTCAGGGGTTTTGGACCACCCAGGAAAAGAAACACCACATCAATTTCCTGGAACTCAGAGCGATGTTTTACGCCCTCAAAGCTTTTCAACATCTTCTTTTTCCTCAGGTACTTCTCATTTGCACAGACAACCAAGTTGCAATGTACTACATCAACAAACAGGTAGGGACGGGATCCCGCCTCTTGTGTCAGGAAGCTCAAAGGATTTGGACCTGGGCGACTGCTCATCACCTATTCCTGAAGGCAGTCTATATCCAAGGGGAACAGAATTGTTTAGCAGACAATCTCAGCAGAATTCTTCAACCTCACGAATGGACTCTCGACCCTTCGACTCTCCAGTCCATTTTCTCTCAATGGGGCACACTTCAAGTGGATCTTTTTGCAGCTCCCCACAACCATCAACTGCCCCTGTTTTGCTCCAGACTTTACTCTCCTCACCGTCTGGAACCCGATGCATTTCTCCTGGATTGGACCAATCTCTTCCTTTATGCATTCCCTCCTCTTCCGCTCATGCTGCGCACACTATTCAAGCTCAAGAGGGAACAAGCCACCATGATTCTCATCGCTCCACGGTGGCCCAGACAGCATTGGTTCCCCCTTCTGCTTCAACTCAGTTCCAGGGAACCCATACCTCTTCCACTGTTTCCTTCACTACTTACACAGCATCAGCAAACGCTACTTCATCCCAGCTTACAGTCTCTGCACCTGACAGCTTGGTATCTCTCGGGCTGACTTCGGCTCACGCTCTCCTTTCTCAGCCTGTCCGTTCTATTATTGATGCCTCCAGGAAACCGTCTACTCTTCAATGTTACCAGCAAAAGTGGTCTCGGTTTTCTTCCTGGTGCCTCTTACATCACCTTAATCCCATGTCTACAGCAGTGGGACTGGTGTTGGACTATCTCTTGTCCTTATCTGACTCTGGTCTTAAATCCTCTTCGATAAGAGTTCACCTTAGTGCCATTGCAGCTTTTCATGAGCCGATTCATGGAAAACCCCTCTCAGCTCATCCCTTAGTTTCAAGATTCATGAAGGGCCTTTTCAATGTGAAGCCACCTCTTAAGGCCCCTCCTGTTGTATGGGATCTTAATGTGGTTCTTTCTGCGTTAATGAAGCCTCCTTTCGAACCCTTGGCCACAACGCATTTTAAATTTCTAACTTGGAAAGTGGTTTTTCTGATAGCTCTCACTTCTGCCAGGAGGGTCAGTGAGCTCCATGCACTGGTGGCGGATCCACCTTTCACTGTTTTTCACCATGATAAGGTCGTCCTCCGTACACATCCAAAGTTCCTTCCTAAGGTTGTGTCTGAATTTCATCTTAACCAATCCATCGTTCTACCTGTTTTTTTCCCAAAGCCTCATTCTAATCCAGGTGAACAGGCTTTGCATACCTTGGATTGTAAACGTACTCTGGCTTACTATCTTGATCGCACCAAACCTCACAGATCATCTCCTCAACTGTTTTTGTCCTTTGATCCTAACAAGTTGGGTCATCCTGTATCTAAACGCACTCTGTCCAATTGGCTTGCTGCTTGCGTTTCATTCTGTTATGCTCAGTCGGGCTTGACACTGGAAGGTTCTGTCACGGGCCACAAGATTAGAGCTATGGCAGCGTCTGTAGCTTTCCTCCGTTCCACTCCTATTGAGGAAATCTGCAAGACTGCTACTTGGTCCTCAGTTCATACTTTTACATCTCACTATTGTCTGGATGCATTCTCCAGACGGGATGGACACTTCGGCCAATCTGTTTTACAAAATTTGTTTTCCTAATGGCCAACCTTCCCTCCATCCCTCTTTTTGTTAGCTTGGAGGTCACCCATCAGTCAAGAATATGCTGCCTGCTTGTCCTGGGATAAAGCACAGTTACTTACCGTAACAGGTGTTATCCAGGGACAGCAG
Source organism: Geotrypetes seraphini (assembly GCF_902459505.1). Taxonomy (NCBI): domain Eukaryota; kingdom Metazoa; phylum Chordata; class Amphibia; order Gymnophiona; family Dermophiidae; genus Geotrypetes; species Geotrypetes seraphini. The sequence continues at coordinate 157,839,375 of NC_047090.1, read as the reverse complement.
GCAGATATTCTTGCGTCCCTCCCACCTCCCCGGGTTGGCTTCTTAGCTGGCTTATCCTAACTGGGGACCGCGCGCCTCTGTCGGGCGGGAAGGCACTCGCGCACGCGCGGTGCGGCCTAGCTAGAACTTTCTAAAGTTCTTAGATTGCAATCAATCTAAAATTGTCCGTACCGGGGCTCCGTCGGTGCCATCACCCATCAGTCAAGAATATCTGCCTGCTGTCCCTGGATAACACCTGTTACGGTAAGTAACTGTGCTTTTTGTTCGATTTATTTCGTCTACGGGTCCTAAAGAAGAACTTTTAGGATTATTACCACTGAAAAGTCAAACACGTGGCGAGGATATTGCAAATGCTGTCATTGAATGCATGGAGAAACATCGTATTCCACTCGATAAAATTGTTTCAATTTCAACAGATGGGACAAAAAGTATGACCGGAGTGAGAAAAGGTTTTGTTTCTATTTTGAAGGAAAAAATTAATCATGAGATACTTGATTACCATTGCATCATTCATCAAGAAGCGCTTTGTGCGCAGACATTTCCAGAAGAAATTTGCAGTGTTATGGAATTGGTGATCAAGATTATCAACACAATTGCAGCTAAAGCTCTTTATCATCATCAATTTAAAGAATTTTTAGTTGAAATGGAGAGTGAATAAGCAGATCTGCTGCTGCATAATAAGGTACATTGGCTTTCAAGAGGAAACATTTTAAAACGTTTTGCTTCCTTATTATTAGAAATTAAAGCATTTCTCCTTGAGAAGGGTGTTGACTATCCTGAACTAATGGATGATCAATGGATCCAAAAGTTTTATTTCATGGTAGACGTTACATCATCGAAATAATCTTAATCGTAAACTACAGGATAACGGAAACACAATTTTTTCAATGTTGGAAGAAGTCATTTCATTCGAAAAGAAATTATCCCTTTTTGCTCAAGATTTTGAAAGAGAAACATTAATTCATTTTCTGAGCCTGCTGAAACATCGCCAAGAAAGAGGTATAGTCTGGAATTCTTATGCTTTCAGGCGGATTTCTTGGGACATCAGGCCGCACAGTGGTATAAATTTATATCTGGATTTATGAATAAAAAACCAAAGACTGGTCTTAGAGACATTTGTAGCATTGAGATTAAGCATCAAATTTCTGCATCTCAATGGCCATGAATTTGGTCTTGGAGAATGAGATGTACAGTGCCTGCATCTATGAGACAAACTTGGTTCTTTTTGTTACATAGAGCATTTTGGACCCCAGTTAGATTACAAAAGTTGGATAGCTCTAAGTCTAATAGATGCTGGCATTATAATCTGGAAGCAGAGACTCTAGATCATTTATTATACTTTTGTCCCTGTATCATGGCCTTTTGGAAATCAATTTGGTCTCAAATTAATTGTTTATTAGAAAACCATGTAGCCCTATCATATGATACAATCCTATTTGGGACGTCAATGAGAATAAAAAGTCAAATTTCATCTAATAATAATAAACTTTTATTAATAATGACAGGAGTCACCATTCAACATATCACCAGAAATTGGAAAAATTACACAAGACTTAATTACACCTTCTGGTGGAATTTGTTGTGCCATATATACAAAATGGAAAGAATAATTGCCATACAAAAAGGGAATTATAATAATTTTAAAAAGATTTGAGGGTCATTGACAACTTATTGTAATGATTAGAAGCCTTTTTACATTGAAAGTATAACTATATAATTATGGGAGGGGGTGGTATATAGTTATAATATAGGTTGAATCAATATCTATGAATATAGCACATGTATGTTATTTTTTTGATTGCATATTTGTGTGAAAAGGGTGGGTGGGGAGGGAGATAATTTATGTATTTAAGATGATTCAATTGATGTAATATTGTGTACTTGATGGAAGATGAAAAATGAATAAAGAATTGAAAAAAAAGAAACATCGCCAAGAAAATAACTCGGTAATTGACATTTACTATTTCAAAACAGCAATTTTAAATATGAGAGAAGCTTTTCTATCAAGGTTTCAGGAATTCAGAAATAGCATGACCACGTTAGCCTTTGTTAAAAAAATTTCTCAGTGCTGACGTAACAGAATTGAATTTTTCTCTCTTTAATATTGACATTGGTGCTTTTGAAATGCAATTACTGGAGTTAAAAAAAAACCCAAAGAATTATGGAGCTCAAAATTTGAACACCTTAATGCTGATCTGGAAAAATTGGAGAAAAATAAATGTGATTTTAATTCACAGCACAAGTGGTCTGCTTTGAAAGACCTGGGGAAGGAAGACATGATAATTTTCAACACCTGGAATAGTATTCCTGACTTATATGATCAGTTAAAAAAACTAGCATTTGCTGCTCTTTCACTCTTTGGCTCTTCATATTCATGTGAACAATCTTTTTCAAGCATGAACCTTATCAAAAGTACATTGAGAAATTGTCTTATTGATGAGAACCTGGAATCCTGCTTGAAATTAAGAACAGTGACATACAAACCTGACTTATCCAAACTTTCCAAGGAAATGCAAGGTCATTGTTCACATTAAATGCGTGTTTTGTCATTTTTATTTTCATGTAAAAATATTTTTTGTCTATAAATAAGATTATTATTATTATGATGATATCTGGTTTTATTTAATGTTAGTAGCTAGTTTAAACCGACTCCTAAAAACATGGTTCTTGAAAAGAGATTTGGTTCTCAAAAGAAATCTTAATCGTTGTACTGCTGATCTTTCACTCTTTTGACTGAGTCTGCCTACCACTGCACTAATGAAACAGTTTTTCCTTTCCTTTATACCTGAGCAAGCTGCCTATCTGCAAGTTTCAAGTTTATTAAGATTTTATATACCGTCTATCAAGGTTATCTAAGCGGTTTTACAATCAGGTACTCAAGCATTTTCCCTATCTGTCCCGGTGGGCTCACAATCTATCTAACATACCTGGGGCTATGGAGGATTAAGTGACTTGCCCAGGATCACAAGGAACAGTGCGGGGTTTGAACCCACAACCCCAGGGTGCTGAGGCTGTAGCTTCAACCACCGCGCCACACACTCCTCCTAACAGTGTTGCTATTGAGATCTCCGTATTCTAACCCAGCTCATGAGTTCCCTTTTGAGCCATTAAACTCTCATGAACTGAATTGGCGTCTCAGACCAGGTATTATGTTGGATCCATTTCTATTTTTCGAATCGTTTTGCAAAAGTTACATTTAACAACTCCACCTCAAGCAGTTATACAAACTTTTATGGGGTCATGCAAGGCTCTATTCTTTCGCCTCTTTTTTAATATATTTCAAGCTCCTCTACTGACTCTGAGCCAATCTATAGGATTCTCAGTATATGCGTATGCTGACGACATACAACTCCTGCATCCCTTGAATTCAGAAGACCCTACTGATATTAATAACATAAACACCAAACTAGAACAAATAATTCAATGGCTCAGAGACAACATGCTGGCACTAAACATATAAAAATCAACGACTATGTTGTTCCCTTGGAAAGACGACCTTACACTTTCATCTCAAATTACTCTAGATAAAATCCCACTACAAATTGTTAAGTCCACAAAGATTTTAGGAGTAACCCTCGATCACAAATTCTCTTACCATGATCAAATTATCTCTGTAGTGAAATGTTTTTACAAATTGCGATTAATCAGATCATTATAAAAAAATAGCATTAAATGTTTTGATCCATTCCCTTATAATATCAAGACTGGACTATTGTAACTCGCTATACAAAGCTATTTCCCAGAAAGAACTTAAAAGGTTACAAATAATTCAAAATACAGCTATAAAGATCACAAATTTAAAAAATTCAACCATGCGACCCCCCCCCCTCCTTTAAAACGCTCATTGGCTTCCGATATCTTATAGAATTACTTACAAAATAGTACTACTGATCTTTAAAATTCCTTGACCGCCTTCTCATACCTTACACTTTACCAAGAACACTAAGATCAACAGAACAGAATCTGCTTACTGTACCCTCTCTGAAAATTATTGGCACAAGACGGACTGCAATTTTTTCTGTGACAGGTCCCCAGCTCATTGAACGCCCTACTGGGTTACCTTCATAGCGAAATTGCATTGGATAAATTCAAAGGCTCCCTAAAGACCTTCTTATACAGGGATGCTTTTGAGACTTAATTTTATTAAATTTGAGCACCTCTCCACTCATATTTTTTTTAGCTTCAATGACCTCCTAAGATGTTCTTCTACTTCTCTTTACTTGACCTGTTGTGCTCCCCTTATTTGTTTTTTCTTCCTTTACTATAACATTTGTAGTTCCTCCCCTCCTCTTGTATCAGGTTTGTTATTTATAAGTTTGTCCAAATTTTGTACATGTATATTATTACTCCCCTGCTTTTAGATTTGTAATACGCTTTGAAATAATGACAATGCATGTACATCAAATTTTAGATTCAAACAGTTTTTATTGATACAAATATCATCAAATATAATAATACAGCATCAAAAAAACCGTCAATATGCATCAATTATTAATAAACATAATAAAAGACAAATTCCAATATCAAACCCCACTTGTCTATATGAGTTTGAACCTTTACCTTCCCTCTCTATACCCACCCCTTCCCACCCAATAGTACTCTCTACCCAATGATATTCTCATAAATAAAGAAATCTAACTTAAAATCTCATTACAGCCCTTAGGGTACAAAACTTGCAAATAAATACAGCATCAAGACATCAATAATGCATCAATTATTAAAATACATAATAATTAAAAAAAAAATTTCCAATTTCATTAAACCCCCACTTATCTATATGAATTTGAACCTTAACCATCCCTCTCCACACCCACCCCTTCACATCCAATAGTACTCTCTACCCAATGTTACTCTCTTCATTTAACTTAATAAAAAACCCAATTAAGAGATTCAACTTAAAATCGCATTACGACCCTTAGGATGCAAATCTTGCAAATATGAATCCCAAATTTGTATAAATAACATCTTTCGCTTTCTTACAATTCCTGCATCTCTAGCTTCCCAAATGGCCAACTGATGTAATTGGTTCCGCCAATGCCAGAATCTTGGAGGATCAGGGATCTTCCAATATTGTAATATATTTTCTAGCCAAGAGACCCATTTTTCTACACAACACCCTATTTCCTTTTGGTAAATGGCCAAGAGCTTCTGGTAAATCCAAAATAAAGAAAGAAGGAATGAAGCGCAATGATCTTCCAATTATTTTTGACATAAAATTTATTATTCGCTTCCAGAAATGCTTAATTATGGGACAAAACCAAAATGCATGACCTAATGTATGACTTTCCCTCCCACATTTATGACACAAAGGAGTAGGAAGAGCTCCGCTATAAAACAATTGTATTCATGTGTAATAGGCACGTAATATAACCCTATAATATGTTTCTCTTAACCATGGACTAGATGTCATGAACTAGATGTTACAACTTGGAGTTGGATTTCAAGTGATTTGAGGGCATCTTTTGAATGGCACTGCTATTGGGACATTCTAGTATTGCTTCTATTGTTTGGGCCTTGCGGATTATGTACGAATTAAAACATCTTTTGTTCAAAAAAAAAAAAAAAATCTCAATGTCTCAAATTAAGTTGTAATTCATTCTCCCATTTATCCCTAATTTTCTGATAGTCCTTGTCTGGTTGTAATTTTTGCAACATAGAATGAATATAAGACACCGAAAGAGACATCACCTCCTCTCAATCTAACACCCAAATGCATACTCAACTGCACTCTGTCAAGAGATCTCACATAATGTTCCACTTGTATGCATGCAAATTGCACTCCCCAAGTTTCTCCCACTTTAGCCATTAATTCAGTACAATTCAATAGTTCCCCCTCGTTTCCCAGTATGTGTTCCAATCTTAAAATTCCTCTTGCACCCCATAATCTATACTCCCTATAATCTCTACCCGGAAGAAAAGCCGGATTACCCTGCAAAGACAAGAGATCAGTAACCATTGGATTTCCTCCCAATAATTGCACAAACCAACGCCATACCTTCTGTAAAGTATTAAATACAACACTTGAACGAATAAAAGATGGTAACGCATTACGCGTACTATGTAGTAACGCAAATATATCATAAGGAGCTAAAAATTCCTATTCCATCTGAAGAGGAGTATAAATGCTTGTCATATTTACCCAATCACCCAAATGACGAAGTAAACACGCATAATTATAAATCTGCATATCCGGCAAGCCCAACTCCCCCCTATTCCAATTACCTAGCAAATATGCCATCTTTAATTTAGGTTTCTTAGCAGCCCAACAGAAATGAGTAATTTTTTTTATAAAAGATCTTTAAATCTCTCTTGAATAAACATAATGGCAAAGTTTGTAACATGTACAACCATTTAGGAAAGATAAATAACTTAACCATGCAGATGCGACCCATTAAAGAAAGAGGCAACCCCTGCCAAGTATCTAACAAAATCTCCATATTCTGTTGAAGCCTATCCACATTAAGATGATATAATTGAGAAGTCGACATAGACATTACTGTCCCCAAATACATAAATTGCCCTTGTGCCCAAATCAATGGAAATTCCGACCTCCATAACACCTTTACTGCAATAGAGGACGCAAGTGCCTCAGATTTATCAAAATTTATACGGAAACCTGCATAATCGCCATATTCCTTAATCAATTCCAATAAAGACGATAAAGAAGACAAAGGGTCTGTGAGGTGTACTAAAATATCATCTGCAAAAGCCGAAAGTTTAAAAGTTGTGTTTCCAATATCAATCCCTCGTATAGATGACATTGCATATATATTCCTAATAAGGGGGTCCAAAGTAAGCACAAATAATAGCGGAGATAACGGACATCCCTGCCTCACTCCCCTATAGACAGAAAACTTTTCAGTTTCAAAATCTTTTAACACCAATTTGGCTTGTGGATGTGCATACAAAGCACGGACTGCAGAGACAAACCATCAAAACCATACACTTTCAATGTATCATATAGGAAATCCCATCGTACCCTGTCAAATGCCTTTTCAGCATCAAAACTGACCAGCCCTCTGTTCCAAAGATATCAATAATTTTCTCATATTTTTAGCAATTCTTCTTCCCTTCACAAATCCACTTGGGCATCATGAATGAGGGAGGGCAAAACAGAAGCCATCCTATTTGCCATAATCTTCGCTAACAATTTAGCCTCCGTATTTAATAAAGAAATAGGCCTATATGATCCCGCTTTTTCAGGGTCTTTATTCGGCTTAGGCAATACCAAAATTCGTGCCGTATTCATACCATCAGACAAAGCCTCTGCACCAACCATGATGTTAAACATCCTTGCAAGAGGATTGATAATCTCTTCTTCTAGGAGTTTATAAAATTCTATTCGCATACCATCCTCACCTGGCGCCTTCAGCAGAGGACTACTCCCGATTGCCCAGTACACTTCTTCTGGTGTAATTGGCTCATTCAGACCCTTCCTATCACTTTCAGAAATACATGGCAATTTTATCTCATCTAAATATGAATTTGTTAAAAAAAACCTTTCTGATGGAGGGCCATAAAGAGACTTGTAATAACAAAAAAAAATATCAGATCAGTTATAACTCTTTTCCCTTGTTCATTTATTAAAGCTCTAACCCTATTGGGACCCAAACTTCTGTTTTAGTGGCAGTTACTGTGGCATACAGAATTATTCCCAGAAATTATGCAATCCTGTCTCTGTAGAACTTTACATGTAATTTATGATGACACAACAGAACTGCATAATTCACCTAGGATACTTCTCAAATATGATCCATGAACCAGCAAAAAAAAAATACCTGGCCAAACTTGACATCACCTCCATCCCATCACTTGCGTCCTCCAACTTCCCTTTTCTGAGATTGGGACAGTAGCAGATTAGTGGCTGGAGCCTGAATCAGTGTGCTAAACTCAGGCTTCATATCTCATAGGGAAGTCTTGAGAGGGTAGGTCAAGAAAGGTCTTTTGAGAGGAGCATGCCGGTTCAGTCTCCAACTGGATTTTTAACTGAACTGCACTCGGGGCTCAAGAATGAACCCAAATGGAGAGCTCTTGGGAGAGGTGAGGAACATTTGTGAGCTGACTGGAATGTAGAGGAAGGATAATACTCTAGCCTAAGATGAAGAAAAGACTGCTGCTAAGTTGGAAGAGTTTGAGTGAGCATGGCATTGCTGTTAGTGTGGGAAGAAGTTTAAGAAAAGCTAGCTTTCTGCTAGTGGGGAGGGCATGTTAAGACACGGTTTATTTAATACAATTTAATAATAATAATTTTATTCTTATATACCGCCAGACCAAAATGGTTCTAGGCAGTTCACAACAAATCTGGTACATACAAAGCAGATAAAAGTACATTAAATTATGAATATAAAGGACTCAATTAGAAAATTAAACATGAAGTATTATGATACAAGCCTGTCAAATAGTTGTGTCTTTAACAATTTTCTAAAATCAAAATAAGAAGGGACCTCTAACATAATTTTACCAAACCATACATTCAATTTAGCAGCCTGAAATATTCCTCAAGGGATGAAATGAATTACAGTAAAATGGAGAGAGATTGAGGCTACTAACAGGCTCCAGATTCACTGGATCCATTGTTGGATTTACATCATTGCATGCATGAATTTTTGATCTTGCATTTTTTTGTGGTTGGTTTCTGGTGCAAGTGAAACTAACCATGATATTTGTTTTCCTAGATGAAAATAAACCAATCTGGATGCATGCGGAAGAGAGAGAAGAAAGCAAAGTAAGGATTTTAACATTCAGCCCTTGGATTGTCCAGTTAATGGTATATGGTGAATAGCCAATGTGCTCCTTTTTTCATTTTAGGGAAAGCAGAAAGACGGCACATCGTTTGGAGAATATGGTGGTTGGTATAAAGCATGCAAGGTTGATAGGTAAGTACATTTTTCTGGATACTTGTTACAGTTTGAAAATATTCTTACTTGGCACTCTAAATTGGTGTAAAATCTAAGAAGAAATAATTTTGACAGTAGAGATAGAAGTATTCCAACATTTGTTAATGGTGTGCATATAAATAAGCTGATGTTCTAGCCAGAATTATTTGTTTGAATGTTCCTTATACAGTATATTAAAAACTAAAATAATGGTGAGAGGTAGTCCCTGCATGATTGCTAAAGTGAGGAACATGAAAGGCAGTAATAGCTGTCTGCTTTAGAAATGCTGAGCCCTGTGTTTTTGCTCAGTTACAGCAGTGTCAGGCTGAGCAAAAGCACTGACAGATCCATATTACTGAAACAGCAAGATGACCTTTAATTAATCCAGGAGTGCCTTGGAGCAGTGGTTCCCAACCCTGTCCTGGAGGACCACCAGGCCAATTGAGTTTTCAGGCTAGCCCTAATGAATATGCATGGAGCAGATTTACATGCCTATCACTTCCATTATATGCAAATCTCTCATGCATATTCATTAGGGCTAGCCTGAAAACCCAATTGGCCTGGTGGTCCTCCAGGACAGGGTTGGGACCACCGCCTTAGAGTGTGATGTACCTGATAGTTTGTGAGCATGTACTAGTGTTCAGCCACTTCTCAGGATTCAAAGTTTTAATGTCAGGTGTCATCTTTAACATAGTGATTGTTTACACTCCCCTGATGTACCCTTTTTCCTTTTGTTTCAATCCTTTTTGTCTTAATAGTCACTATTAGTTTGTCTGTTCCCCAGGTTTTTAATTATTTTTACTATTATAAAAATGTAAACTGCTTGGTTATGTAAAAGCGGTATATCAAATCAGAATAAACTTGAAACTTAAACCAAAAAAACCCACACCAAAATGTTTTTTGTAGTATCTTCCATAGAATAGAACTTGGCCGATTTTTATGAAATTAGTACGTCGTGTCCTGAATGAAGTTTATGTAAAATGTTGTATATATTTCCTACCGTACCACAATACTACTTTGTGAAAGTGAATTGTGAACTGAAAAAAACACATGAAAAGGTTTTATGGCTTATCTTGCAGAAAATTGTAAATCCAAAAAGTAATGTTTCAATTAAGCAGATATTTGAAGTGTGCTCCCTTTGCACGAAGGCATGCCACTGATATATGGACTTGTCAATGACGCTCTGCTTTAGCTCAGCCCAAACAGAGATGAGGTGCTATTTAAGGTCTTCAACGTATATCACTGTCTGGTTGATGTGTTCCTTTATCAGCCCCTAGATCAGGAGTGGGCAACTCCAGTCCTCAAGGGCCAGAATCCATTCAGGTTTTCAGGATGTCCCCAATGAATATGCATTGAAAGCAGTGCATGCAAATAGATCTCATCCATATTCATTGGGGACATCCTGAAAACCCGATTGGATTCTGACCTCGAGGACCGGAATTGCCCTCTCCTCCCCCTAGATCCTGTTGGTAGATAAAGTAATTTCCTGACATGCGACAGATTGCTGGCAACAGCTTCTGTGTCAAGAGGAACACCAGGCTCGATGAACAGATCTGTGAATCTGGATTTCAGAATTGCAACTGAGACCTTGACCGATTGGCTGTAGGTCAGGTGGATCTGTAGTAGGTGTTTGGCATTAACCTCATGCTTCATTGTTGTTGAAGGCATGGACCTAATATAAATATTTTTTCATCTGTAAACCAGATGAAGCTGATGCTGTGTTCCAGATACTTGGTCAAAAGCTGCTTGCATCGTTTCAGGCATGTGTCTTTGTTGTATAAAATTAACTCTTGGGCACAATGCTTTTAAAGACACTTTCAGGACATGATGATCTGAAATTATCCTAACCACAGTTGTCTGGCTTATTCCTTCTTCTCTTGCTATTTGGCGAGTTCGGTATGTTTGTAGCCATCGTCCTGGCTCAGGACAAGATCGTGTACAACATCTGTGTGCTTGTGTGTTCAAATCGAACATGGTCATCTGCTGCCTGGCTTATGATCCATGGTGCCTGTTGCTCGGATCTTGCTAGCAGCACATCAAGGCTGCTTTTGTTCCTTTGGACCTTTTTCGACAATCGTTGACTGCTGTAACATTTTAGCAGTACTAAATTTATCAGAATTTGTTTTTATCCCAGGACAAGCAGGCAGCATATTCTTGACTGATGGGTGACGGCACCGACGGAGCCCCGGTACGGACAATTTTAGAGTGATTGCACTCTAAGAACTTAGAAAGTTCTAGTTAGGCCGCACCGCGCGTGCGCGAGTGCCTTCCCGCCTGACGAAGGTGCGCGGTCCCCAGTTTCTTAGTTTCCGCGGAGCTAAGAAGACGCGTGTTTCCAACGGCTGTTGGAAAATTTTTTCTCGCCTTCCCGCTCGTGCGTTTTTTCTTGTTGTGAAGTGTTCACGTTCTTGTTTTCTTTCTTTTCTTAAAAAAAAAATATATATATATATAATTTTTTCCGATTTTTTTTTTCCGGTCGGCCCCGGCGGGGCCTGTTGGCACCATCGAAGCCTCGGGCTTCGATTTTGCTACGGCCGTTTTTCCCTTCATGCCCCCTTCACCGGGTTTTAAGAAGTGTCAGCGGTGTGCACGTCCTATTTCCCTTTCCGACCCACACAAGTGGTGCCTTCAGTGTCTGGGTCCGGACCATAGGGCTGAAACGTGCACCCGCTGCAGTTCTCTCCAAAAGAGAACTCTAAAGAACCGCCAAATTCAACAGCGGATTCTTTTCGGGGCCGCCATGGAAGTTCCCCCGACACCGACAACTTCCTCCAAATCGGCACCGGTGACTTCGACACCGCAAAATCCATCCTCGGTGTCGCACCCTGTAGGTAAGCCGGCTAAGAAGCCATCCCCTACTGTCCTTGGCCCGCCAGTCGAACAAGCAGTAAGTCAAGTCCTGCAGACTGCGCGCCGGCCCCGCAAACGCTCCGCTCCCATTGAAGTCACTGCCTCTTCATCGGCATCGACTTCGCCTGAGTGTCGAGCTGCACCGCAGGTACCGAGCAAGAAAAAAACGGTACCGGTGCCATCGGGCCCGTCTTTGGATGAGAGAATAGCATCCATCCTTCAGACCCAACTTAAGGAGCAATTACAACACTTGCTCCCAGCTCTCTTAACTCCACACCTTCCAGTGTCGGTACCTACTGAGCCTTCGGTGCCGATGGTCGAACAGCCTATTCTGTCGGCATCGACATTATCAGCACCGCAAAAATCTGTCTCTATGTCGGTTCTCTCGGCAGAACCAAAGTCTCTTCGACGCACCGCTTACTCAACTTCTGAGCCGGTGCCGTTCTCTGACACCCGTACCACTGTACAGTCACCCGGTACGGTGTCCATGCGATCAGGTAAATCGGTGCGCAAGACCAAGCATACCGAGCCTTCTACTCCCCTTTCTCAGGGCCGTCTTTCATCGGTACGGGACCCTGATTTGTGGGATGATTCTGACGACCCTCTCGGTACCGAGGCAGATTATTCTTCAGATGAGGATGATCCATCGGTGCAGGATCCTGCTAGCAAGCCAGAGCACTCGTCCTTCACCAAATTTCTTAAGGAAATGTCAGACACCCTTCCATCCCTCTAGAGTCTGACTCTAAAAAATCCAAGGCATTTCTTGATGCTTTGGATTTCGACCAGCCTCCTAAAGAATTTTTGAAGTTACCCCTCCATGACATCTTGAGGGAAACTTTTTATAAAAATTTGGAAACCCCTCTAACCGTTCCAGGAGCCCCTAGGAAGCTGGAATCTCTTTATAAAGTGATTCCCATACCAGGGTTTGACAAACCCCAGCTGCCCCGTGAATCTCTGCTGGTGGAGTCAACCCTCAAAAAATTGGCAGGCTCTAGTGTGTACGCCTCTGTCCCTCCTGGTAGAGAGGGCAAGGCCATGGATAAATTTGGAAAAAGGCTTTACCAAAATGCAATGTTGGCCAACCGTTCAGGTAATTATGCGTTTCACTTCTCTTTTTACCTGAAACATCTGATTCAACAAGTGGCCTCTTTTCAAAAGTATCTTCCTGACCGTAAACTTCCTGCATTTCAGCAATGCACTTCCAGTCTTCTGCAACTCAGGAAGTTTATGGTCCGTTCCATCTATGATACTTTTGAACTTGCATCCCGTGCCACGGCTATGTCTGTGGCGATGAGACGATTAGCATGGCTACGAGTCTCAGACCTTGATGTGAACTACCAGGACCGCCTTGCCAATGCCCCCTGCCTTGGTGACGAACTGTTTGGAGAGTCTATGGATACCACCACTCAAAAACTCTCTGCCCATGAGACGAGGTGGGATACCTTGTTGAAAAATAAAAAGAAGCCTCCTCCTCCTCGTCCTTTTAGACAACAACCTTCATATCAGAGGCGGTTTTCTGCTCTGCCGGTTTAGCCTCATCCTCCTCAACCTCGGAGGCAACGGCAACAACATCAACAGGCTCGTCAGCAACAGCAGCCTGCTATCAAGCCTGTCACTCAGACTAAGCCGACTCAGCCCTTTTGACTCCCTTCTCCAGGGCATTGCCAGTCTTCCTCCCTCCCGTCCTCTTCCGCAGCCCATAGGAGGTCGACTAAACATTTTTCACTCTCGATGGGAAGTAATCACCACCGACCAGTGGGTGCTCTCGATCATAGCCCACGGCTACTCCCTCAATTTTCAGACTCCTCCGCCGTTAGGCCTGCCAAAAGAGTCTGCTTCCAACAAGTCTCAGTCCCTCCTTCTCGCTCAAGAGGTTCAATCCCTCCTTCTTCTCAATGCCATCGAAGAAGTTCCTCCAGATCAGAGAGGTGAGGGATTTTACTCCAGGTACTTTCTAGTTCCCAAAAAGACCGGAGACCTCCGACCTATCTTAGATCTCAGAGATCTCAACAAATGTTTGGTCAAGGAGAAGTTCAAAATGCTCTCTCTTGCCACCCTTTACCCTCTTCTCTCTCAGGACGACTGGCTATGCTCCCTCGATCTCAAAGAGGCTTACATACACATTCCTATCCATCTGACGTCCAGGCAATTCCTACGATTTCTTATCAACCAACATCATTATCAGTACAAAGTGTTACCCTTCGGTCTGGCCTCCTCTCCCAGGGTGTTCACCAAATGCCTAATTGTGGTAGCGGCCTATCTTCGCTCTCACAACTTTCAAGTCTTCCCTTATCTGGACAACTGGCTGATCAAAGCTCATACACCTCAGGCTGTTCTGCTTGCCACCAATCAGACCATTCACTTCCTTCGCCTGTTGGGGTTCGAAATCAATCTGCCCAAGTCGCACCTCATTCCAACTCAGCGACTTCAGTTCATTGGAGCCATTCTGGACACTGTTCTGATGAGGGCGTTTCTTCCATCAAACCGCCTTCAAACCATCCTTCATCTCTGTCAGCAGGTGTTTCAGCAGACTACCATCTCTGCAAATCACATGATGGTGCTCTTGGGGCACATGGCCTCCACAGTACATGTCACCCCCTTCGCACGTCTCCACCTGCGTACTCCTCAATGGACCCTAGCGACTCAGTGGTCACAAGCGACAGATCCTTGTTCACAACACATATCTGTGACCTCGTCTCTTCGACAGTCGCTTCTTTGGTGGTTGACATCTTCAAATCTTTCCAGAGGTCTACTGTTCCATCTACCTCCTCATCATTTTGTCATCACCACAGAACGCATCCCCTTATGCCTGGGGAGCTCACCTGAACGAATTCCAAACTCAGGGGTTTTGGACTGCCCAGGAAAAGAAACACCACATCAATTTCCTGGAACTACGAGCGATGTTTTATGCCCTCAAGGCTTTTCAACATCTTCTCTCTCCTCAAGTACTTCTCATTTGCACAGACAATCAAGTTGCAATGTACTACATCAACAAACAGGGAGGGACGGGCTCTCGCCTGTTGTGTCAGGAAGCCCAAAGGATCTGGTCTTGGGCAACAGCTCGTCACTTATTCCTGAAGGCTGTCTACATTCAAGGAGAAAAGAATTCCTTAGCAGACAATCTCAGCAGAATTCTCCAACCTCACGAATGGACTCTCGACCCTTTGACTCTCCAGTCCATTTTCGCTCAATGGGGCACTCCTCAAGTGGACCTTTTTGCAGCTCCTTGCAATCATCAGCTGCCCCTGTTTTGCTCCAGACTCTACTCTCCTCACCGTCTGGCAGCGGATGCATTTCTCCTAGATTGGACCAATCTCTTCCTATATGCATTTCCTCCTCTACCGCTCATGCTGCGAACATTGTTCAAGCTCAGGAGGGAATGAGCCACCATGATTCTCATCGCTCCACGGTGGCCCAGGCAGCATTGGTTCTCCCTTCTACTTCAACTCAGTTCCAGGGAACCCATACTTTTTCCACTGTTTCCTTCTCTGCTTACTCAGCATCAGCAGACACTACTGCATCCCAACTTACAGTCTCTGCACCTGACAGCTTGGTATCTCTCGGGCTGACTTCGGCTCACTCACTCCTTTCCCAACCTGTCCGTTCTATCATTGATGCTTCCAGGAAACCGACCACGCTTCAGTGTTATCAACAGAAGTAGTCTCGGTTTTCCTCCTGGTGCCTCTGCCATCACCATAATCCCTTGTCTCTGGCAGTGGAAATGGTGTTGGACTATCTTCTTTCCTTGTCTGACTCTGGTCTCAAATCTACTTCCATCAGAGTTCATCTTAGTGCCATTTCTGCCTTTCATGAGCCAATTCATGGAAAACCCCTCTCGGCTCATCCTTTGGTTTCTAGGTTCATGAGGGGCCTTTTCAATGTGAAACCACCTCTTAAGCCCCCTCCTGTAGTCTGGGATCTCAATGTGGTTCTTTCTGCTTTAATGAAGCCTCCTTTTGAACCTTTGGCCACAGCGCATTTCAAATTTCTTACTTGGAAAGTGGTCTTCCTTATAGCTCTCACTTCTGCCAGGAGGGTCAGTGAGCTGCATGCACTGGTGGCCGATCCACCTTTCACTGTTTTTCACCATGATAAGGTGGTCCTCCGTACACATCCAAAGTTTCTCCCTAAGGTTGTGTCTGACTTTCATCTTAATCAGTCCATTGTCCTACCTGTATTTTTTCCAAAGCCTCATACTCATCCAGGTGAACAGGCTTTGCATACCTTGGACTGTAAACGTGCTCTGGCTTACTATCTTGAACGCACCAAACCTCACAGATCATCTCCTCAACTGTTTTTGTCCTTTGATCCTAACAAGTTGGGTCATCCTGTATCTAAACGCACCCTATCCAATTGGCTTGCTGCTTGCGTTTCATTCTGTTATGCTCAGTCGGGCCTGACACTGGAAGGTTCTGTCTCGAGCCACAAGGTTAGAGCTATGGCAGCGTCTGTAGCTTTCCTCCGTTCCACTTCCATTGAGGAAATCTGCAAGGCTGCTACTTGGTCCTCAGTTCATACTTTTACATCTCACTATTGTCTGGATGCATTCTCCAGACGGGATGGACACTTCGGCCAATCTGTTTTACAACATTTGTTTTCCTAATGGCCAACCTTCCCTCCATCCCTCTTTTTGTTAGCTTGGAGGTCACCCATCAGTCAAGAATATGCTGCCTGCTTGTCCTGGGATAAAGCACAGTTACTTACCATAACAGGTGTTATCCAGGGACAGCAGGCAGATATTCTTGCGTCCCTCCCACCTCCCCGGGTTGGCTTCTTAGCTGGCTTATCCTAACTGGGGACCGCGCGCCTTCGTCGGGCGGGAAGGCACTCGCGCAGCGGCCTAACTAGAACTTTCTAAGTTCTTAGAGTGCAATCACTCTAAAATTGTCCGTACCGGGGCTCCGTCGGTGCCGTCACCCATCAGTCAAGAATATCTGCCTGCTGTCCCTGGATAACACCTGTTACGGTAAGTAACTGTGCTTTCTGCAGTGAAAACCATTTTGATACAGAGACACAATTGTCTGCTTCTGTGCATATCCCATAGCAACAATTCATTTTCACATGATAGTGGTGTGGTGGGAAATATTTACATTTTACATAAACTTCATTCAGGATATGACTCACTAAATTTCACAAGTTCTGTGGAAGATACGACACATATTTTGGTGTGGTTTTTTTTTTTTTCAGTTCATAGGGTTTTGGGATTTTGTTTATAATACATCTAGTTATGTTTTAGTATTATTTGTTGTGGTTGTATGCACAATAAATGCCTCTTGGTTTATGGTTTGCTTTATATTATATTATATTTTATATTTATTTTACATATAAGAGCTATAGCTGAGGTTTTGTTGGATATAAAGGTGTAAAACTGTTTCACCATTTCTGGTGAATTATGCTGAAGGACCAGTTTTATGAGGCAACTGGACCAGAAGAAGTTGGTGAATGTTGATATCCATTGTGTCGTTTATCTTTGCATCTTAATTGCTAAATAGAACTCTCTTTAGTCCAACAGTGACAACAACGCTAAAGAACCTTGGGGCACTTTACAGACGTCAGGGCAAGTTTGAAGCGGCTGAAACATTAGAAGAGGCAGCTATGAGGTCTCGTAAGCAGGCAAGTCTATATATTCTTCAAAGGTTTTGGTATGCTAAAGTATAGTACCAGGGTGCCATGGTTACTAAAATTTCCCCTGTCCCCTGGGATTTTTATGTCCCTGCCAAAACAGAAGCAGTCTCCTCTGATCTGTGTGGTACAGTGGAGGAGCTCACATTCTAGTCTTGCAAGACTCTTACAACCTAAGACTAGTTTGGAAGTTCCTGAGCTGTGTTTGTGCAGAGAAGAGGCAGTTTACAAGGTGAGGGGAATGGATGGGTGGAGAAGCTGGGGAGTACAAGTTGGTGGTGGTGATCAGTAGGATAACGGGAGAGGAAGGGTATAATTGGATGAGAACTGAGATTGCTAGGGATGTGTTGGGATATGAGTGAGGGAGGCATGGAGGGTAAACACTTGGTAGATATTTATTTTAAAAACTTCTATACCGTTTTAAACCAAAACAGTTTATAAAAATGTTACATACATAAAATTTTTCAACAAATAAAACAAATGACACGGATAATCAAATCTTTAGGAAAAATCAGTGAAAAGGGAAAATCACTACTTAAAGAAATGCATTTACAAACGATTGTGTTAAGTAATTTTCTAAATGTGCCCATATCACTACATTTCCGTATTTGCCCAACAAGCGAGTTCCACAGTCTTACCCCTGCACAACAAAAGGTCATTACATTGGTTTCCACGTACTTTGGATTAACATTCACCTTCAGCAGCGCAGAATTTTCAGAGTGCAATGATCTTTTCAGCTTGTAACTAGTCATCTTGTTCTTAAAGAATTCAGGGATCGTACTGTATAAGAATTGATGACAAATCACTGCTTTATACTGAATTCCAAATGCAACTGGCAGCCAGTGTAACTGTCAAAGATAAGGTGTAATATGTTCATATCTCATCTCAATGTTCCCATTATCAATCTGGCTGCTGCATTTTGTACCACTTTCAATGCCCTGCACCTGGTTTTGGTTATTCCAAGGTACAGGACATTGTAGTAGTCAAGCCTGGACAGGACCAACACCTGCACAACAGCATGGAAGTCAAAAGATGACAGCATTGGTTTCACTCGATACAATAAATGTCTGTTCGAAACATGCTTGTACTGTCTTAGCTACTTGACAGTTCATTGTAAGGCCTGAATCAAGTCTTACTCTTAGAATTGTCATTGACTCTCTCACGTGCAGTACTTCATCACCTTTAATTTCTTTGGCCACCTATCCTGGTCAGATCTCCCCCACAAACATTATTTCCGTCTTCTCCACATTTGAAAGGACACTACTGGAGACATAATATGAGGGTGCTGTGTATAGACTATATATTCCACAATATTCAATATAACTTACTTGATTTTATGATGCGAGAGAGATCAAGGAACTTCTAAAATTGCTCCAAGCAGGTTTAAACAAGAAGAAAAGCACTTTTGACACCTCTGATTTAAATAAATGCAAAGATCAAAAACAGATTAGAAATAGTACTGGCAACATTTGCGTTAAAACCTATAGAGCTGAAACAAGTCTCAAAATTTGCCTGTGTTACCTAATTAGGAAACTATTTGAATATAACAACCAGCTCTGTTTCACATTGCAGATTACTTCATTAAACTGTCCTTAAATCGTACTTAGAAAAAGTTAAACATTTAGAAATTCAACATTCTATATGAGAGCCATTGTCAGCAATGTGATCTTTAGTCCCATTTCCTGTCCTTAACACCAGGAAACAAGCACATAGATTCAATTGTAGTTTCTGAACTACAGCTGAAGTGAGATCAGTTTCAAAACTTATTTCAAATTAACATTTAAGTCAACATTATTCAAACCCAGAATATTCCAGATCATTAATAACCATCAGGCAGATGGTTATTAATGATCTGGAATAACACATAACCATGCCCAGATTCTGAATTCTGACATACCAGTTAACTACAGCAAAGACAGGAAATATCACTGAACAAAAGATTCATCTGTACAATTCATGCAACATTGAAGTTAGGTTTTTTTCTTTTTTTCCTAAGCTAAGCAAAGTAAAGCAGCAAACTTGTCATGCTGCTGTAAGGAAAAGCAGGATATAGACAGGAAATAGCTGCTAGCAGAAGCAAAGACAGCAGCATTGCGAGAAACGTACAAGTCAGAGGGAATTTATCATTTTCTAAGCTCATGAGCTATCTGCCTGTGGATGGGACTTAATTTTTAGAATCCAATAAGATTCTTTTTAACCAGGCAATATTACTTCTGGCCAGGAACATGCAATATTTATTTTTCTTGTATTACCTACATAAGTTGTTTGTTTTTCTGAGGAAACGTTTTCAATTTTTTTTTTTATTATTTTGTGCTTCCTCTTTGTTTTGATTTTTTTTTCTGTGTACATTCAACATTCTACAAAATACACTGCTTACCCTTCATGAAGCCTTCTCCGGAGGTAATCAGGACTTACGGCAGTTGGGCAATCTCTCTCTCCGCTTCAACCTCTCGCCTCACACACCCTTTTTCACTCTTATTTTGGAGCACCTTGCCAATTCAGCTCCAAAATCTTCTAATCTCTGGAGTGAATTACTGCACACAATGTGTCCAGTCAATTCAACATCCAGGGAGGGACAAATCCCTTCACACGTCGAGGTCACCAAATGCTCAAGCCAGGCTGGAAGACTTTAACATCGAAGCCAAAAGAATTGCCAGAATGTATTCTCTCTCCCACATGATTGGGCTAGAGACTCCGTTTTGTGAATTCAAATAACAGACATGAGGACAAGCCATGTAATAAACAAGTAGATTTTATTATCAGTGCTCCCATTGTCTGGGAAGAGCAAACCATCAGAATTTCAATGCTCTTCAAAGGGAGAAACCAAGGACAAACAGATTTATACCCTATGTGACATTTGTAATAATTATGCTTTAGAATACAATGGCACAGTTGATCACATGACTTCCTTTCCAAAAATGCCTTACATCAGTGTTAACATTAAAATTCCATTCTGTTAAGTTTTTAAACCCAGCAGGTGGCAGTGTTTCACTTTTTCTTTCTAAATCACTTTTGATCTCTGACCTTTTCAAATATCAATCATGTCAGTAAAAAGCCTAATCTTGACATCTACATCCTGGCATCTGTATGACCTCCCAATTAGCATTGTATGTTCTAATCTACAAGGAACAGATTCTCTCTGTAAAACACTCAAGTTTCCTGTTCCTCTGAGAACCTATAAACTCCATGGATGTATATGAAGAATGGTACATAAATTTATGTCTTAAGTCACAAAATCAACCTTCTGAACTTCCATAGCATTAGCTAAAATATAGAATTAGGAATGCCAATCTGTGAGCTTAATCTCTTAATTACAAGGCCTCAATTTTGATTCATCCAGAATCTCAGTTTTCATATCATTGGTGACAACTGTCACACCTGTAAATTCCAAGAAATCTTCAACAATAGATAATGTGACCATATGTCCCGTTTTGAACAGGACCGTCCTGTTTTTAGATCCCCTGTCCCGTTGTCCCCACGCACAGTTTCGGGATGCCAAAATGTCCTGTTTTCAGAGACCCTCCCTCCCTGCTGCACCAAAGCCAGCCTGCCTGTCTGCCTCCCTTCTTCTCTCCAGCGCCGAAGCCTGATTTACAGCCGATTCAACCCCCCCACGATCCGCCGCTGCCGCCGCCCGCTATTGCTTCCTGCCTGCCCGCTGCAACTGAAGGAAAGGAAGGTCCAGGTGTCGGCCTGCAAACCTTTTTCCCCGACGTCAATTCTGATGTTGGCGAGGAAGTTCCGGGCCAATGGCTGGCTGGCCCGGAACTTCCTCTCTGACGTCAGGAAGAAGGTTTGGGCTGGCTCCTGGACCTTCCTTTCCTTCAGTTGCAGTGGGCGGCAGATTAGGGGGGTTGAAGCAGCGTTAGGCCAGGCTTCGGCGATGGAGGGAGGGAGGCAGGCAGGCTGGCTTCGGGGGAGGGGGTGGGATAAAGGCTGGAAGGCAGTGAGGGGGACATAGGAAAGAGGGAAGAAGGAGAGAAAGGCAGAGAAAGGGGGGATTGTAAGCAGAAGAAAACTAGAGAGAGAAAGGCCTAGACCAAAGGGGAAAGACAGGAGGCAGATGTAGGACTATGGGAGGTGCAGACAGAGGGGGAGAGACCCTGAGGAAGAGCAGAGAGAGGCAAGATCATAACAGAGGAGGGAGATAGAGGGAGACCTTGAACAAAGATACAAAGGAGAACTGACACTGGATCTGGGGAGGGTAAGAGGGAAAAGAGAGAGAGACCTGGACCCAAAGTGGATGGGGCTGGATTGTGAAAGAAATGTTGGATGTGAAAGAAAGAGAGGGGGAGGAAGAGGGAGACTCATGACATCACCAGACAAAGGTAGGAAAAATGATTTTATTTTCAATTTATTGATCAAAATGTGTCAGTTTTGAGAATTTATATCTGCTGTCTATATTTTGCACTATATTTGTCTATTTTTTAATAGTTACTGAGGTGACATTGGATATTTTAAAGTCATCTGCCTTGACATCTTTGGAAACCCCCCCAAATATAAATGATAATTAACATTTTCTCTGCTTATAGTGTACTTGTGGGGTTTTAAAAAAAAAATTTATGGTTACCATTATGAATTAATAAGATATTGTGTGTACATGAAAAATGAATAGAAGAAATTGGGGGCAGGGCTAGGGCAGGATTAGGGGCGGGACTGAAAATAGATGTCCTGTTTTGATGAAAAAAATTAATGGTCATGTTATGTATAGAGTGGAGGAAGAGCTGAAAGGCTGAAGAAAGGAAGGGCAGATATGAAAGAAATAAGGACAGGGTTGAGGGGTTTAAGAAATTAAAGGAACAAGGTTACTAGCTGGCTGTGGGCTTTACCAGTGCCATGCAGTAGTACATTGAAGGCCTGATTTACTAAGCTATCATTTTTTTTTCTCTTTAGATACTGAATAGGAAAACAGCTTAAGTAAATCAGATTCTAAGGGAGTTGTGACAGTCCTCGAAAATTATCTCTCACCCTCTATCTCCAGTCTTCAACCTTGAGAGAGAGGGTGAAAGCGATCTTAGAAAATTAATGCCTGTTATACTGTTAACCAAGGTTTGGTGGCTAATTTCCAAAAGTTGTCACAAGGGCTTGCCCAGCCAGTACCTAACCACCTTAGACAGGTATTTGTTCATTCTTTAGAAACACTTTTTAACAGTTTTTTTGGGTGGTCTGTTTCTGATCTATTGTTATTTTTAATTTTAAACAAAAAAATTTCTGCCTGTTGGTGAACACCTCTTATATTATGCTGAATGGCTTTTCCATGACCCTTGTGTAACCATTATTGTATCCTATCAACAAGCAGAATTGAATTGGGCACATAATTGCATGACACTGGCTGATATTGGGACAGAACCGCTCTTTTAGTGCTTGAAATATAGTTCAGAGCATTTATCCCAGGACAAGCAGGCAGATATTCTCACATATTGGTGACGTCATCCATAGAGCTCCGATGCGGACAGCTTCACAAGCAATCTTGCTTGAAGAACTTCAGAGAGTTTGCAACTGCCGCACAGCGCATGCACGAGTGCCTTCCTGTTCGACATAGGATGAGCATCTCCTCAGTTCTAGTTTTTCTGTGGAGATGAGAAGTCCCTACTTCGATTGGTTATGCTCTCTGGATCTCAAGGAGGCTTACACTCACATTCCCATTCAGCCAGCCTCTTGCAAGTTCCTCAGATTTCAGGTGAGAAATCAGCATTATCAGTACAGAGTTCTACCTTTCGGCCTGGCATCTCCCAGAGTTTTCACCAAATTCCTGGTGGTGGTAGCAGCAACCTTACGAAATCACAGACTCCAGGTTTTTACATATCTGGACGACTGGTTCATAAAAGACCCCATGTCTCGGGGGAGGGGGAATTACTGTAGCAACACAACAGACTATTTGGTTCCTGCAAAATTTAGGATTCAAAATCAATTTTTCCAAATCCCAACTGCAACCCTCTCAGACTCTGCAGTTCATTGGAGCTGTACTGGACACTGGGCAACTCAGAGTATTCCTTTCCCAGCAACGTCGGGCTGTACTCATTCAACTTTGCCAAAAAGTGTCTACCCTCACTTCACTCTCAGCGAGACACATGATGGTTCTCCTAGGTCACATGGCCTCTACTGTTCACGTGACTCCTTTTGCCAGACTTCACCTCAGAATTCCTCAGTGGACCCTGGCTTCTCAATGGTCGCAGGCTTTCGACCTGCTTTTGCAGTACATTATAGTGATATCTTCTCTTCAATGGTGGATGCTCTCATCCAATCTTTTCCAGATGCCCCCCTAATCAGAAGGCCCTCACAACAGACTCCTCGACTTAAGCTTGTGGGCTTACCTCGATGGTCTCCGTACTCGAAGGCATTGGTCCACCACAGACCGTCGAAATCACATAAATCTGTTGGAACTTAGAGCAATCTTCAATGCTCGCAAGGCTTTTCAGCATCTTCGTTACGATCAAGTAGTGCTCATTCTTACAGACAATCAAGTAGCCATGCACTATGTGAACAAGCAGGGAGGGACAGGATCTCTCTTCCTTTGCAAGGAAGTTAAGAAGGTTTGGAATTGGGGTCAATTCTTCACAATGTTTTTCTGAGAGCTGTCTATATTCAGGGAGAGAAAAAGCTCACTGGTGGATAAATTGAGTTGTCGCCTACAACCTCACGAATGGACACTCAATTTGCCGTCTCTCCATCACATTTTTTTCTCAGTTGGGGACTCCTCAGATTTTTTGCATCTCTCCACAACAACTAACTGCCTCGGTTTTGCTCTAGAATTTACTCTCCTCACTGTCTGAAGGCAGATGTTTTTCTTCTGGAATGGACAGATTCCTTTATGCATTTTCTCCATTCCCTCTCATTCTGAAGACACTTGTCAAACTCAAACATGACCATGCCACCATGATTCTGATAGCTCCTCAGTGGGCCAGTCAACCTTAGTTCTCCCTTCTACTTCAACTCAGCAGCAGGGAACCAATCCTTTTATCAGTTTTTCCATCTCTGCTTACACAGAGCCAAGGTTCTCTTCTTCATCCCTACCTGCAGTCTCTACATCTGACAGCTTGGTACCTCTCGACATAACTTCAAACCTGCAGTTCTCTCAATCTGTCAGACATTTTAGATGCTTCCAGAAAACCTGCCACCAGACAATGTTACAACCAGAAATGGGACTAGGTTTTCAGCTTGGTGTGATCTTCATCACAAAGAGCCTCAGTCTACCTCCTTGTCTTCAGTTCTGGATTACCTATTTCATTTATCTCTATCTGGCCTCAAATCTACCTACATTAGAGTCCATCTCAGTGCAATTGCTGCTTTTCATCAGCCACTAGAGGGGAAACCTCTTTCTGCTCATCCTGTGTTTTCCAGATTTATGAAAGTACTTTTCAATGTCAAAACACCTCTCAAACCACCTCCAGTGCTAGATTGATGAAGCCTCCATTTGAACCAATATCTATGGCTCATCTCAAATATCTCACTTGGAAAGTGGTTTTCCTCATTGCCCTCACTTCTGCTCGCAGAGTTAGTGAGCTACAGGCTTTAGTGGCGGACACACCATTTTCAGTATTCCATCATGACAAGGTGTGCTACTCTGCATTCATCCAAAATTCTTACCAAAAGTTGTTGCAGCATTTCATCTCTGGATTGCAAGAGTGCTTTGGCCTTCTATTTGCAAAGGACTAAGCCACATAGATCTTCTCCTCAACTATTTGTCTGCTTTGATCCAAACAAGTTGGGATATCCAGTTTCCAAGAGATCAGTCTCCAATTGGTTGGCTGATTGCATCTCATTTTGCTACGCTCAGGCTGGTCTGCACCTAGAGGGTCGAGTCACAGCCCACAAAGTTAGAGCCATGGCGGCTTCTGTAACTTTTCTTAGATCAGCTCCTATTGAGGAAATCTGCAAGGCTACCACTCGGTCCTTGGTTCATACATTCACCTCACATTACTGTCTGGATTCTTTTTCCAGACAGAATGACCATTTTGGCCAAACAGTATTATAAAATTTATTCTCCTAAACGCCAACACCCCACCATGAATGTCCCCACCCAAGCTGACCTTAAGTTACTGTACTATCCAGCCTTGTCATTATGCTACTGTATTGTATGGTATTGTATTGCCAAACGTACTGTCTAGTGTAACATACTGTGAATGTTGGCTTTAAATAAATAAATAATTCCCATTCTGGTTAGCTTGGAGGTCACCCATATGTGAGAATATACTGCCTGCTTGTCCTGGGTTAAAGCACAGTTACTTACTGTAACAGGTGTTATCCAGGGACAGCAGGCAGATATTTTCACAACCCACCCACCTCCCCTGGTTGGCTTCTTAGCTAGCTAGCTGAACTGAGGAGACGTGCGCCCTACGTCAGGCAGGAAGGCATTTGTGCATGCTCTGTGCGGCAGTCGCAGACTTTCTGAAGTTCTTAAAGCAAGATTGCTTGTGAAGTTGTCCGCATTGGGGCTCCGTGGATGAAGTCACCCATATGTGAGAATATCTGTCACCCATATGTGAGAATATCTGCTTGCTGTCCCTGGATAACACCTGTTATAGTAAGTAACTGTGCTGTATGGCTCTTCCTTTGCACAGTGGTCTCCTTAGTACCTTCCCTTTTGTGGTTTACATTCTCCTGAATGTATGCTGAACAAAGCTCTCCTAACTTGTTTTGAAAGAGTTTTGCTCTTTTTTAAAAAAATTTAACATTTTTTATTGATTTTTCATGAAATATATCAAACACACCAGCAAAACAACCATAATTCAAAAGGTGAACAGCCATTAAAAGCACAAATACAATATGAGGAAGTTCTTGGTCCAAAACACACAACAAACAAAACCCCTGCCCCAACAGATTATCCATGATCACCTTCCCCCTCTACCCCCATCCCAGGATTGCACAATTTGGGCACAGTTGGAGCGTTTTTGTGCCACATGTCGGCTCTTCCGGTGGTCCTTGCCTTTCTTCAGGCTGGTCTTGACAAAGGTCTTTCTGTGGCTTCTCTTCGGATCCAAGTGGCCGAGTTCTCTTGTTTTAGAGCCCGAGATCGTCATTCTTCTTTGGCTTCGCATCCTAATTCCCCTCGCTTTCTGAAAGGGGCTCTTTGCCTTGGACCGCCTGTTACTCTGTCATTCCCTTCTTGGGACCTCAACTTGGTGTTGTCTAGCCTCGCCAAGGCTCCCTTTTAGCTCCTTCAAGATGCTTCCCTCTTGGACTTAATGCTCAAGACTTTTTCTGGTCACTGTTACTCAGCGTGTCATGTCTCAGAACACAAGGCTCTTTCTTGTAGGGATTCATTCCTCCGCATCTCAGAGACTGGTGTTTCTCTGCAGACAGTTCCTTCCTTTCTGCCGAAGGTGGTTTCGGCTTTCCATATCACTCAGGCGTGCTTTTTTTTTTTTTTTTTACTGGTTCCGTGACACAAGGTTACCTCTTGAAGCATTTTGCTTTGGAAGAAACTTGATATGCGCAGAGTACTTCTTTGCTATCTGGAGGTCACAAATGAGTTTTACCTCTGACCATCTTTGTGTTGACTCATTCTGTTAAGCACGGTACTCATGCTTCTAAGGCCACAATACCGATGTATCCATAGGGCCATTTCTTCAGCAAACATTTTTTCTGGGATATAGTCTCCTGTTTCTGTCAAGGCTCATTTTGCGAGACGTATGGCTTCTTCATGGGTCGAAGCTAAAGCTGCCTCCCCTGAGATCTGCAGGGCAGCAATGTGGTCCTCTCTACACACGTTTGCCAAGTTCTGCGGAGTGGATGTGGCGGCGAAACAGGACTCTGCCTTTGGATCCTCAGTCTTACGGGTTGGCGCAGTAAGTCCACCCTAGTTTTGTTTTGGTGACTGCTTTTGTATGTCTCAGCTGTCTAAAATGTCTCACCTATTGTACTGGAAAAGGAGATTATGTACTTAACCCTGGTAAGCTCTTTTCCAGTACAAAGATGAGACATTCTAGACTCCCGCCTGTGCCTGCCTACTGTCTCAGGGCTAGATTCTAAAAAAAATGCGTAAAAAATGACAGGCTGCTATCCTAGCCATTATAGTAATGATTTTTAAAAAGTGAGTTGTTCTTCAAAAAGCACTCATGCAAATGAGGTTGGCGGAGAGTAGCGAAGATTCGCTAAAGTTGCACGTGCCCATCGCTGGTGATATCCTTTGCTGAATACACCAAAATAGACCTTTTTGTACAGTTTTTGACTGGTTTATGGTTCGTAATAAACTTGGTGGTTCAAGTTCATCTGCTCCACTTTTTGATCTTTTTTGTGGTTCCCCCTCCCCCCTTTTTTTTCCCAGTGGAGTTTTAAGGTATCTTTTTTTGTTGCTGAGCTAAAGATAGCACCAGCCTCCCAATAAGGAAAGTGAAATCAGTTTTGATCTGTTTTTCTCTGACTATCTGCCAGCAGGGATACAGAACCCACTTATCTGGACTGGTCTAGCAGGACTCGAGCAAAGAAAATTAAACCAGTAAGTGCAAATTTCCCTTTATTTTCTGGGGATGGAGTGTTCTCTTGGTGTTAAAGCACAATGTTTGCATATGCACAGGTATAACAGCAGCATCTCTGGGCTCCTCAGTGGCATATCAGAGGAAGAGTCATAAACAGAGAACTTTTGAAAGAAACAGCTAGCGGGTAGTCCTGCTTTATCAGAAGAAGCTGTGTAGT
Organism: Geotrypetes seraphini; assembly: GCF_902459505.1. Classification (NCBI taxonomy): domain Eukaryota; kingdom Metazoa; phylum Chordata; class Amphibia; order Gymnophiona; family Dermophiidae; genus Geotrypetes; species Geotrypetes seraphini. The sequence goes on along the minus strand of NC_047090.1, from coordinate 157,811,392 downwards.
TCTTCCCCTTCAATTTAATTTCAAGTGTATTTAAAATTTGTTTTTCTTGTTACTATATATATTTTTAGATTGTAAGCCACCCAGAACGGTAATCCCTTGCTGTGGGATAGTAAATTTTTAATAAACTTGGAGATGGGGTATACTTAACTAACACAGCAATTTTCTCTGTGATTATACCCACATTGTGGAACTCTCTCCCTTCAAATAGGAGGTAGGAAACTAACCTGGCTAAATTTAAAGCAAGCCTAAAAACCTTTCTTTTTAAAGACTCATTTGGAGTATGAATCAGGTTGTTAAACTATCTTATTCCTGTTCCAATTTGTTTCTTCCCATCCCTTCCTTTTTATTTATGGAAACAATGTATCCCAAAAGTGTTTTTCTTTTGTATCACGTACAGTGGTACCTTGGATTACGAGCATAATCCATTCCAGGAGCATGCTCGTAATCCAAAATGCTCGTTTATCAAAGCAAGTTTCCCCATAGGAAATAATGGAAACTCGCTTTGATGCATTCTCCCCCCCCCCACCTGAGAACCGGCATTACTCCCCTCAAAGGGAGTAATATATAACATCTTTATAAGAGACTTGGCAGAAGGGCTTCGAGGTAAAATAGCATTATTCGCCGATGACGCCAAACTAAGTAATGTAGTGGGTAAATGCACAACGGACGAAGATTCAATGCCCGACAACATGATGCACGACCTACTCCTACTGGAGCGCTGGTCTAGGACCTGGCAACTCAGCTTCAATGCCAAAAAATGCAAAGTCATGCACCTAGGCAACCATAATCCATACAAGACTTATACTCTTAATGGTGAGATCCTAACAAGAACGGTAGCAGAACGGGACTTGGGGGTGATCGTCAGTGAGGACATGAAGGCTGCCAGTCAGGTAGAGCAGGCCTCATCCAAGGCAAGACAGATCCTAGGTTGCATATGCAGGGGTTTCGTCAGCCGTAAGCCGGAAGTCATTATGCCATTGTATAGATCCATGGTGAGGCCCCACCTGGAATACTGTGTGCAATTCTGGAGACCACATTATCGCAAAGATGTGCTGAGATTGGAGTCGGTTCAGAGAATGGCCACCCGGATGGTCTCGGGACTCAAAGATCTCCCGTACGAAGAAAGTTGTCTAACCTATACTCGCTTGAGGAGCGCAGAGAGAGGGGGGACATGATCGAGACGTTCAAGTATCTCACGGGCCGCATCGAAGCGGAAGAAGATATCTTCTTTTTCAAGGGACCCCCGGCAACAAGAGGGCATCCGTGGAAAATCTGAGGCGGGAAACTACGAGGTGACACCAGGAAATTCTTTTTCACTGAAAGGGTGGTTGATCGCTGGAATAGTCTTCCACTGCAGGTGATTGAGGCCAGCAGCGTGCCTGATTTTAAGGCCAAATGGGATCGACACGTGGGCTCTATTCACTAGGCAAAGGTAGGGGAGGGTCATTAGGGTGGGCAGACTAGATGGGCCGTGGCCCTTATCTGCTGTCTATTTCTATGTTTCTATGAAGGCACCCTCCCTGCGATCCAGCACACCCCCTGCCTCGAACCGGCACCCCCCCGCCACGATCCGACCCCCCCCCCCGCCACGATTGGGCACCCCCCGACACGAACCGACCCCCCCGCTACGATTGGGCACATCCCCGACACGATCCGACATCCCCCCCGACACAATTGGGCACCCCCCGCCTCTTCTTACCCTCATCTGGGCACTCTAGAAGATCAGACTCCTCGTCTGCTGGGCCTTGAGCTTCTGAGCATGCTCAAGGCCTGTGAGTTCACGTTAGAAGCTGCAGCACTCTCTGACCCTGAGGCTGTAACACCGGGGAGCCAGCAAGGTGAAGTCTCTATGGCTTTGTTAAGCCCAGAGATACCTCCAGCGGATAGAGCAGAAGGAGGAGAAAATCCAGACCAACAGACAGAAGGCAGTCAAGGTGAGCCTTTTCAAACTTTACATGAGACTTTCTTTAAATATGAAAAACCAGCTGAAGTGACTCTTGATTCAATTTGGGACTTAGTTTCCAAACTGGGAGACTCACTAACTAAACAAATTAAGGAAGGTGAAAAGAATACAAAAATTCTAAAACAGACAATAGAGGAAAATAAACAGGAAATTTCTAATGTTAAAGAAAAAGTGGGAGAAATTGAAAATGAAGTGAAAACGATTAAACAAGTTCAATCCACAATAATAAAAGATAATCAGATTATTAGAAGAAAATTGGAAACTATGGAAAATAACTATCGGATTAATAACCTACGACTGTTGAATTTTCCTAAAATCCTATCTATAAACCCGAGAGAGATGATAAAAAGGTATTTTATGGAGATATTTAACATTCCTGAGGAATCATTGTCTCCTCTCACTCGAGTATATTATTTGCCTATTAAAGAAAGGGATCAACACTCGGAGGATAAGAAACAGGAAATACAAGACCTTCAACAAGATTTGACAGCAATCCTGGAAACATCAGATAAAGATTTGGTTAAACCAGCAACTCTTTTACTATCTGTGGCGTTGTTGCCGGACAAGGATTGGATTTTGAAGATGTTCTTTAGAAACAAGAATAAAGAATTTTTGGGTTTGAAAATTCAAATGTTTCCAGATGTTAGTAGAGAAACTCAGAATCGTAGGCGGCAGTTTCTTTTGATGAAAGCAGGAGTTAAACAGCTGGGTGGTATTTTCTTTTTACGTTTCCCATGTAAATGTATAATAAGGTATCGAGATAATAAGTATGTGTTTTTTGAACCATCTCAACTTACAGCTTTTCTGACACTGAAACGTCTGGAAAAAGAAGGAATAACAACAACTACAGCAACAACAACGTAATAGTAAAACTAATTGGATTTGATATTAGAATAATTCCTCAAGCCAGGCACGCGATACTGTTTCTTTTGTATAGAATTATAAATTGATTTCCTAAAGTTCACTCATAAATAATCTTGGATCATACTATAGAGGACTTGAGATTGTCCGACTAGAACTTTTTCTTTCTGCATCATGTAAATGATTTTCTTATAATTTTGTGTTTGATCTGACAATCTTTCTGTACAAAATGTTTTGATTTTGTTAAGAATTTTAAAACGATAAATAAAGAATTAAAAAAAAAAAAAAATATGCAATGTCACCTCAGTAACAAGTATAGAAAAAGAAACAAATATAGTGTGAAATATAGACAGCAGATATAAATTCTCAAATCTGACACATTTTGATCACTAAATTGAAAAGATTCATTTTTGTTGTCACTGCTCCTTTATTTTTGGATTTCATAACTTGATAATTAAATTGTGGAACCCCTTCCCCATCTGCTTCCTCCTTTTTGTTTTGTAACCCAGGGTCTGGATAACATTCACAAACAGAGAGTAGCTGAAGTGCTGAATGACCCCGAGAGCACAGAAAAAAGAAGAAGCAGAGAGAGCCTCAATACTGATGTGGTAAAGTACGAGAGTGGCCCTGACGGTGGGGAGGAAGTGAGTATGAGCGTAGAGTGGAATGGGGTAAGTACAGTACACAGTGTGAGGAAATTGCCAAGGTGTGTTCATGTTCTCAGGAGGTGAAAATTGGGTGTACGCATCATGGAATTACTTCAGCAACTTCTGGTTACTGCTTGGAAATAGGGCAAGATCTTTTGGATTTTCATACTTTATATATATGGTTAGAATTTCACAGGAACAAAAGTTAATCTTCAAGATGTTATCCTTAAATATCTTAATATTATACAGATATCTTCACATTATACAGTCTCTAGACAATGCTGATTGAGTGTCCTGGTGCCTGCCTGATGTATTTTCCATTATTATTTGATACAATCAGGAATAATTTAACCTATATATGTATTTTCTTAAATATAATCCTTTTCATTTCATTGATCAGTGACACCAGTAGATCTTCTGTAATGTTTGGACTTCATCTAGAGCAGAGGTTCCCAACCCTGTTCTGGAGGACCACCAGCCAGTCGGTTTTTAGGGATAGCCCTAATGAATATGCATGGAGCAGATTTGCATGCCTATCACCTCCATTATAAGCAAATCTCCATCATCCATATTCATTAGGGCTATCCCAAAAACCTGACTGGCTGGTGGTCCTCCAGGACAGGGTTGGGAACAACTGCTCTAGAATATCTGGAGAGGTGCCTAAAGCTAAAGGACAGATATAAACATAGTGAGAAATATTAGAATTGACCAATATTAAATGTAGTTGTTTGGTCAGTTCTCCTCCCTCCCTTTCCTGCCCGGCTCAGCACCCAGGCCCCCTCTTTCCCTGCCCGGCTCTGTACCTAACCCCCCTCCTCTGCCAGGCTTTGCATCCAGTACTCCTCCCTCCCCTGATGCTTTGCAGGTCTCCCCCAGACCAGCCGTAAGCTCTGGTGGGCCAGGAAGATCTGGTGGATCCCTCCCGCATCCTGTCCTAGCTGACTGACACATCCCACCTTCCTCCTACTTCCCAGACTTTTAAAAAACCTACCTGTTGGTCCAGCAGTGAACTGGGGCAAAAGCGATCTTCCTTGATCCTGCCATGGAAACCATTCAGATAGCGGTTCTGCATGGGGCAGAAGCATAGGAAGATAGCTTCTGCCCTGAACATAAGAAGCGCTATCTCCGGATCAGATCTTCGATCCATCAAGTCCGGCGATCTGCACACGCGGAGGCCCTGCCAGGTGTACACCTGGCGTAATTTTTAGTCACCCATATCCTTCTATGCCATTTCATAAGGAGATGTGCATCTAGTTTGCTTTTGAATCCTAGGACGGTCGATTCCGCAATAACCTCCTCTGGGAGAGCATTCCAGGTGTCAACCACTCTCTGCGTGAAGCAGAACTTCCTGATATTTGTCCTGAACTTGTCCCCCCTTAGCTTCATTCCGTGTCCTCTTGTCCGTGTCAAATTGGATAATGTGAATAATATTTTCTGCTCTATTTTGTCAATTCCTTTCAGTATTTTGAAAGTCTCGATCATCATATCCCCTCGCATTCTCCTTTTCTCAAGGGAGAACAATCTCAGTCTCTTAAGTCGATCCTCATATTCCAGTTTCTCCATACCTTTTACTAGTTTCGTTGCTTGTCTCTGCACCCTCTCCAGCAGTTTTATATCCTTCTTTAGGTTGGGAGACCAATGTTGGACGCAGTATTCCAAGTGGGGTCTGACCATTGCTCTATAAAGTGGCATTATGACCCTCTCCGATCTACTCGTGATTCCCTTCTTTATCATACACAACATTCTATTTGCTTTCTTTTCCGCCGCTGCACATTGTGCTCACTGCTGGCCCACCAGGGCTTTAAAAGTAGGTTTTTAAGTCTGGGAGGCGAGAGGGAGGTGGTATGTGTCAGTTGACTGGGACAGGAGGCGGGAAAGATCCTTTCCAGCCCACCACTTAGACCACCAGGGCTTCTGGCTGGCCTGGGGGAGGCCTGCAACGCATCAGGGGAGGGAGGAGGACTGGTTGTTGAGCCTGGCAGGAAAGAGAGGAGGGTTGGGTGCCAAGCCTGGCAGGACAGGGGAGAAAGGTAGGGAGTGGGAGCTGGGACAGGGAATGAGGTGGGGGGGGGGGCTGAGTGCAGGGCAGGAGAGAGCACTTGAATATAAAACCCCAGTTTATATTTGACCTTTTTTTTGGGGGGGGAAAGGTCACCTTTGTTTATATTTGAGTATATACTGTATGTAGTCCTACAAATTAAGAGCTGTTTCTTGTATAATTATAATAGAGGTAGCATTTTCCTAATTTGAGAAGAGTTCATATGAGTTAATTCATACATACAAACTAGCTGAAAATGACTTTTCTGGAGGGTCGTTTAGGTTAGATATATTTTCAAAGCAATGTGTGTTTGCCATGGGAATAGTGTTTACACAAAAATAGGTGCTTGTCTCTACCCACAGCAAGTGTCAAAGTGAAAGTGTGCACATGTTTCTTCATGTTGAACTGTTTGCATTTATTGGTCCTTCACAATGGTATTCATGCCAAGACAATCAATCAGCATCTGTTTTGATTACAATGCCTTTGAAATAGGATCAGGGAAACTTCTTTGTGTTTAATATTGTCCACTGGGTGCTGGAACTGTGTACTGTACTCCCTTTTTTTCTGTAATACTTTGCATGCCTTTTTGCAACACATGTTAAATGCTTCTTAACCCACCACTTGCCATCTCACTCTTAAAAGCTTGCAGGATTTGGTATTGTGCAAGAATGTTATGGAAAAGCATGGGGCAGTATTTCTAGGTCTGTCTATGTGAAAGGCATGAGAGAAAACAAATTACAGATTTGAGCAATTAGAACTTTTAAATTGCAGAGTTGAGAAAAAAAATACCATTGTTTCTCTTAATTTTACTTATAATCTTGGGACACTTTCTTCCTTTCACTACTTTGAGAATGATCTATACCTTTTGGAATGTTAATTATAAAGATTCCCCCCTCTGTACTCTGCCTTCTTTAACTAGCTGCTCAGACCTCTTCTTTAACTAGCTGCTCAGACCTCTTGCTTATAGGGTAAGTGTTGCACCCACTCATGGTGTTTTGTTTTTGTCCTCTCCTCTAAACCCCACCCCTGTGGTTTAGCAGTTGGTCTTCATCTGCATTCCTTTTAGGCAGTTTTCATTTTGCCAAAGGGAGCTGAGTGAACAATTTGGCGACAAGATGTCCTAAGTACAGTCAGAGTGTTTCCATTCTCGGAACTGGGCGTTGTTCATAGCAGGCTGTGTGATGTTTGTTTGTTTTTTCATGATTAGTCATGTAAGTGCAGTGAATACTGGCATAAACATTCCAGTGGAAGTAGCATATTTTTACATAAAGGTTTTGGCGTTTGGTTATAAAATGTTGAACCTGTTGGATAAGCAGTGCTGTAGAAATCCTGATTACTGCAGTAAATATGAAAATACATTTCTAGTTTTTAGACTCTCAGGTGGCTTCTACTGTAAATTACTTTTTCTTTGGATGAGAGAATAAAAGCATTTCCAAAAATTGGTGGTTCTTGATATCAGTTAATGGTTTCTATTTTTCTATTTGTAAACAAAATGCTAACTTCCCAGAATTTTAAGCACACCTCCTTAGAATAGTAAACCTCCACCAGCAAGGAGCCTAGACAGCTCCCAAACGTAATCCTTAGTGCTGTATTGCTTCTACTAAAACAAGTCGCTACTCTTGTTTCATACACAATGTTTTTGGTTTGAGATAATTTGAAATCATTAGCTTGACTTTATTATGCCACAAAAACACACTTGAGAGGCTTCAAATTGAATTTGACTTGCAGTATGGTACATTGATCGCTGTAGATATTTTCCGCTCAAGATTGGCATTGTCTGGTCTGTAGAGCTGTAGCTTTAAATATCTGTTTTCCTTTGCCATGAAAATATATTTTAAGTGTAACGCCTTTGTTTGCCCGGATCCTGGGAAGGGGCACCCAGTTGTTTTTTGTTAGGACCAGAGCTGGGACCAACTTAACTGGAGTCCCACAGCAAGCAAGCACCAGGCTCTCTCTCGCTCCTGCAAATAATGTAGACCACACCAAGTTTTAAAGTCCAAATTCTAACTTCTTCCAATGAATAAGAGGAGGCACTCTGAACAGTGAACAGCTTTCTTTAGCAACAGACCAAACTATATAGTATATAATATCTCTATAGAATCCTTGTTGGATGGATTCAGATCCAGTAATCCATATGCACTGATCAATGGATAGGAGGTAGACCAAAAGACAAATTTGCCACCGAAGAACAGGTCTTAAATCTCCCCTGGTATGAGGTCATTTTCCTAAAACCACCTTCCAGGGAGTCTAAGAGCTGTCTTGGTCTCTTACAGTGCTGAGCTTCCAGAAACTCCACTCCCACCCTTGAACAGGGAGCCTTACAGTTTCACAGGAGCCAGCCTGTCTGCACACATTAACCTGTTTCTTTGCCAACCTCTCCCTTTCAGGTGCAGACAATTCAAACTCAAATTGCCACGCATCCAGCAGTTGTAATACTTGGTGCTGCAAGCAACAGTGATGATTTTAAATCCCTGTATCTTTTATGTTAATACACTGACTAGCAGATTAGGAAATACATGCACCATTCCCCTTATTCCCATGTGCATGATATTTCTATCCCGCTACATAAGTTAAAGCTTAAATAGATTTCTGTTACATTACTCTAGATTCCATATGTATGGTGATCAATCCATTTCTATGAACTGGATTTTCAGAAGTGAGAATACTTACAGCTTTGAGCACCTCAGCCCAATACATCCTCCAGTTTTTCTTCTGCAAGCGAACTGTGCAGAGATGTTTATGATCTGCTTTGCTTAGATTATTTTCTTTCTTGCATTCAAAGTTAATTTTTCGGAGACTTCATTGCCCTAAAATCTTATTCTTGGGGATTCTCTGAGTGGGAAAGGACGTAGGTTCTGCTGAGCTGGACTCCTATTCTGCAGGGCAAGCCTTCAGGTGGACCTGGAGGGCCAGCTTGCTGTGTTTCTTTCTTTTAGGCTCTGGGTCCATTCCCCTGGGAGCCAGCTCATCTGAGTTTCTAAGTGGCTTGAACACAGGTTGTGGGCACCCTGTGAAGTACCTTTGGGGATCAGGACGCTGGCTCCATAGTTATCCACCCCTGTTGCGCTTTGAGGTCCCTGGGTATGGAGGTCGATGTTGGTCCAGCTGGCAGCCTGAAGATTCCTTGGTTTTAGAGAGTCGCAGGAAGTATTTGAGGAAGAAAGTCCTTTCCACCTTTTCAACTGCATTGAAAAAGCTGCAGAGAACTGTGAGTACAATCCCATTGATTCCTATGGGAAAATCAGGATAGGTCAAAAAAAATCCCAAATTTGAGGGTTGTTGGGGTTTAGGTCTACCACCTCCAAAACCCATTTTTCTTTGTTTTTGAACTTTTCAAAAAGCCTCTATCTGCCTCAAAACCCCTCAGTTGTGATCCCAATCAACTGGGCTGCCCTCCTCATTGGGTGAGGATGTTAATTTATGTAAAATTTGTGTTGAGTTGCCAGCGGAAGAGCATCTGTGTACCACAACACACACAAGGGGGAGGCGTGGGAGCCTTGGGATTAGCCTCAACCTCATCCTCCAGGGCTGGTGAATTGCTATGGGTTCATAACATGGGTAGAAAATACCGCTTTGGACTCTTTTCTTGCAATGATGTGAAGCAGAGGCGCATGGTGTCTGGGTTCCTTGCGAGAACCCAGCCAGAGGACTTGCAGGCTTCATTTATTTCCCTGCACCAGGCTTCTTCCCGGAATCTGTGAATCTCATGTGGAGAGCCTTTCTAACACATCCAGGACGGATGGCACAGGTGCTCAGCCATCAATCCAGGGAGCATCCTCTCTGGTTTTTGCTTCTCAAGTAATCAAGCTGGCCCCTGGCTCCAGTGACCTTTCAGATCATGATGGGATGAATGGAATTTTAGATTTCATGCCGCTTTTGTCTCAGGATTCTGACTCAGTCCTGGATGACTCCAGTTCCTTGTTTGAGCCCAGCAGGTGAGACGCTTCCCTGGCTTCTGACCAGGGAGACAATCCTCATATCTGCCACCTTATCAAGTCTGTCTCTCGCCACCATTTTATTTCTGATGCGGTTTCAGAATTGAAGTTGGAAGTCCAGCCCTCCACTTCCCAATGTACGGTCATGAGTGATTTTAATGACCGGACTTTTTTTTTTCTTCCCCCAGTGCATCTGGACATTACTGCCCTGGTCACGGAATAATGGGAAACTCCGGCAGGGTTCTTGTGGGTGGCTAAGGTCATGGCTAAGCTTTATACCATGGCACCTGAGTTCCATCAGCTCTTTGACCTGCTGAAGGTGGTTTTGGCGGTCACCAGTTCACCAAGTATATTGCTTTCCCATGCTCAGGACCGGAGGGTGGATATCATACTTAAGAAACAATTTGAAGCTCTTGATCTGGGATTCTAGGCTGCTGCTGCTTTTGCTGCACGGACCTGCCACACCAGACTGCGCTGGACTCCCTCAGCAGAGGAAGCCTGCCTCCATCTTGTATGGGAAGAGATGATTATGTGGCAAATACTTTCTATGACCTTATGAGCAAGGTGTCGGCTTATTTAGTCTCTGCTTGCAGAAGTCTCTGGATCTGGTGTTGGGCAGGTGACTCGACGTCAAAATCTGCCTTGAGCAGACTCCCTTTTAAGGGACAAATGCTTTTTTGGTAAGGGCCTTGATAACCTTATGGCTGTGTTGCAGATCGCCACCCTATGTTCCTGCCAGAGAATAGACCTCACTGACCTGGTGGAAGTACGTTTCATCCCTCCCACCGCTCTTGGCAATACTACCCAGGTCCCTCTGCTCAGAGATCCCTCCAAGGTTATCAGCAGTGTTTCAGCATCTCCAGGCACCAGCAGGCTGCTGGATCTCACCTCAACCCACCTTCTAAAAAATCCCAGTGACGCCAGGCTGCCAACCCCACTCCTGCAAGTGGGGGAATGGGAGAAAATTTCCTTGGACTAGTAGGTGCTGGATATCATCTGAGAGGGTCACGAGTTTTATCTCCCTCCCACAAATTTGTTCCCGACTCTCCTGCTGGGTGGCCAGAAAAGGAAATCAAGTTCTGGGCCACTCTTCAGAGACTTCTAGACATTTGGGCCATAGAACCTGCCTGATGATGACTTGGCTCAGGCAGATACGCCTGTGTCTGAATTCAATAAATCGTGGTATAGGCACATGAGATTTCTTAGAGAGAGGAAGAGCTAATGGTTACTGCAGAGGGGCAGACTGGATGGGCCATTTGGCTTTTATCTGCCATCATGTTTCTATGTGTCAAGGAAAAGCAAAGAGAACTGAAGGCCCATTTTGGATCTCAAGGCAGTAAATGCGTTTTTGAGGGTCCCTTGTTTTCATATGTAGACAGCCCATTTAGTCATTGCGAAAGTGGCTCTGGGAAAATTTCTATCCTCTCTGGACCTCATAGAAGCATATCTGCATGTTCCCAACTTTCTGGACCACAAAAGATATCTGCAGTTCCACATACATCATCAGCATTTCCAGTCTGTGGTTCTCCTGTTCGGACTGGCAGCAGCCCCATGCATGTTCACCAAGGTTATGATGGTAGTTTCAGCTTGCTTACAGCACCTGTGGATTCAAGTTCTGGACCTGGGGAAATGGTCACTCTCGCACAGGGTGTTCAATCTAATTGTGCAGCGCTGGGGCAGACAAGTGATGAATTTGATGGCTTCGGTCAAGAATGTGAAGGTCTGGCCTTAAACTCCCCTCTGTTAAGTTGTGGTCTAAGGAGGGATATACAATTATTCCACCTTTCATTTTGTTTAATATGATAAATTGATAAATTTTATTTTTGCTGTATATCTTTCACAAGAAGTTTTATTTTCTTGTACTTGTTGTTGAAAATTATAAATAAAGAAAGAAAAAAAAAAAAGAATGTGAAGGCCAAACACTTCAGTCGAAGAGCAGAACCAGGAAGCTTGGGTGTTGGATGCGTTCATCCAGCCATGGCTGCATGTTGGGTCTCCTCTGTGTTCCCTCCTTGGCCGGGTCATCCAGGCCTTGCGATCCTGGTAGCTCCAGATTGGCCTCATCAACCTTAGAATGCAGACCTGGTACATCTTCAGCAGAACAAGGGTCTCAGGTTGCCTCTTCATTGCGGTCTTCTCAGTCAGGGGCCAGTCCTAATAGAGAATCCACAGCACTTTGGTCTTATGGTATGGTTCTTGAGTGCTAGTTTTCCAGGGCTATACCAACGTGGTTATTGCCCTGCTGCTTTGGGCTAAGAAGCCCTCTACTCTGGCGTTTTACGTAAAGGTTTGGTGAGCTTTTCAGCAATGGTGTGCTAAGGACTGGGTGGAGCCACTTCAGGCTCCTGGCTTTCTTTAAGGTCGGGACAGAAATAGACTTGGCTGTGGCTTCCCTCAAGGTGCAGGTGACTGGTATTTCTTGCTTCCTGACACAAGATTGCAAGTCTTTGATGTGACCAGATTTCTCCGGGGAGCTCTTTGGTTAAGCCTCCACTGCAGCATCCCTTTCTGACCTGGAACCTTAATGTTGTTCTGCAGGGTCTTGCTAAAGCTCCGTATGAGCCCTTCAAGGACAGTTCCCTTTTGAACTTCACAGTTAAGGCTGTTTCTGGTGGTGATTGTTTTGGCATGGCGAATCTCAGAACAGCAGGCACTTTCCTGTAGAGATCCTTTCCTCAAAATCATGGATGAAGGCATCCCTTTCCGTGCTGTGCCCTCCTTTTTTGCAAAGGTGGTGTCAAGTTTCCATGTCAACCAGGAAGTTCGTCTGCCTGCTTTTCATGCCACAGGGTCTGACAACAGGATAGTGTGTTGAAGTGAACGTCTGCAAGGTTTTGCTTTAGTACTTGGAAAGAACAAATGGGTTTTGCCTTTCTGACCATCTGTTCATGCTTACCAGCCACTCCCGGGTTGACAAACTGGTTTCTAAGGCCTTTATTGCTTGATGGATTCGCATGGCCATCTCAGTGTACATTGCCTGCGGTAAACAGCCACCAGTCTCTCTTTAAGATGCACTTGACCAGGATTGTCGCCTCTTACTGAGTGGAGTCTCAGGCACTGCCTCCCACAGAGATTTGTTGAGTAGCTCCTTGGTCTACTCTGCATACCTTTTCCAAATTTTACAGAATGAATGTGGCAGCTCAAGAGGACACAGCTTTTGGGTCTTCGGTCTTATGGGCAGGCCCTTCTGTCCTACCCTAGACATCAGCCACTGCTTTGGTACATCTCCACACATACAGAATCCGGAATAGATGTAACAGAATGAAAGATTAGAGTCTTACCTGGATAATTTTCTTTCTGTTAATCTATTACAGATTCTGTATGGTCTGTCCTCTATTCTGTATCACCTGCTTTTCTGTCTCAGATATTTGTGTTCCAGGCCTGGAGTTCTTCTCCTGTCAACCAAATGACTAGCTAAATGCCAAGAAATCCAGTATGAGTAAGTATATTCCTCAGCCTCTGGCTTCCTTAATGTTAGTACTGGTTGCACACAGCAGGTTGTTTCTTTATGATTGTTCTCCAGTTCTGTTGAATTGTTCTAATTCTTGTTTTCTGAGTAACAGAACGGAATTGTTTATTATATGCGGGGAGATTCCCTGTTCCCCTCCTTTATCTTCTGTTCCAGTGGAGACCGATTGCTTTGGGACTTAATTGGAGGGTGCACTGGGCTCCACCTCCGTATGGGAGGTGCTCAAAGCTGTAAGTATTCTCACTTCTTCAAGTCCAGTTCACGGGAATGGTTTGATCATCACATATACAGAATCCTTAGTAGATTATCCAGGGATGATTATCCAGGTAAGAACCTAATCTTTCAGTACCTTTAGTTGGGTGTATGTTTATCTTTTTAATGATTATCATTTTTAAGAAATTGTACTTTTTTAAAAATATATCTTTTTAGGGTTTAATTCGCAACTGCATTATAAATATTGCCTTAAACCTCAGATATTTTTGTGGGAGAGGGGAGTAGTGGTGGTGAACATCTTTTTCAAAATCTAATTTTTCACAAAATAGAACAAATTGATTTTGCATTTTAATTACACTTAAATATTAGAATTAAAATAGGGTACATGAGTAATGTTAGGAAGTTCTTTTTCATGGAGAGAGGGTGGTGGATGTCTGGAATGACCTCCTGAGGGAGGTGGTAGAGAGGGAAAACAGTGACAATGGAAAAAAAAAAAAAAAAAGCTTGGGATGAACAAGGGTGATCTCTAATTAGACTATGAATGGATAGACTTTCATGATCTGAATCCTGCAAAAGAGATGGTTTGGATAGGCTGAAGGGAGCTTTGACAGCAACTCCAGTAGTCTGAACCTAGGGAAAGAACTGGTTGGACTTCTAAGGTCTGTGGCCCAGAAATAATAATCATGCAATTGTAAAGCATGTAGTTACAGGGCAGACTGGATGGACCATTTGGGTCTTTATCTACTGTCATTTACTATGTTACTGCCAGTATCACAGTACACTCCTCCCTCCTTATTTGTGGTTTCAGCACCCGTAGTTTCGACATTTTCAGTTTTTTGTGCCAGGACCCCCCCCCCCCCTCCCCCTAGTGAATCGACCTTACTTGGTGTTCTAGCAGTGACACGGGGCAGGAGCGATCTTCCTACACTCCTGCCCCATGCAGCCCTCGGCAGCCATTTTGATGATGGCTCTGTACGGGGCAGGAGTGTAGGAAGATCGCTCCTGCCCCATGTCACTGCAAGACCACCATGTAAGGTCCAGGATCCAGGAGGGAGGCGGGGGTGGGTCACAATTGGCCCAAAAGTTATTCGTGAATTTTCAATATTTGCAGGCCGGCTCTGCCCCTAACCACCACGAATACAGAGGGGGGAATGTACTCCCTTGTAAATATTGGGATATCTAGAATTTTAATTGGCCACAGTATAGCTTCATCAACAAGTTCAGTTCTGTTTGCCTTATTTGGTTTTGTATGTGGTAGAGATACAGTAGAGCACTGTTTATGTAAGATGTGCAACTCAATTGTGGTCTCTAATTGGTTGGTTCCATTTAGTCCATTATCCAGCATGGCCTCGATCCCACCTGCTGCCAGTACAATATGCAAAAGAGTACAAACCACAGGGAAATATTGTTGAGCAGATGCCTCTGACCTCTCTCCTTGTGGTAGAAACTACAATCCTATTCTTTTTTAGTAAGCAGGTTTCTATTTTGTTAGGGCATCTTATCTTTTAATTTTCTTTTCCAAAAGGTATAACGCAATTGTTTCAGGAGCAAAAAATAAGCTACCAAAGGAGTGAAAGAGCTGCCATCCTAAGTGTATGACCTAGAAATACTGTAGCTAACTATTCACACCTGAAAACTGTTGAAACTTTCTTCCAACAGTTTCATTTGTTTTTCTTTCTCTATCTCTGTCCAACAGGCCTAGATGCCTTTTCTGATTCTTGTACTGTCTCCTGCATGACTGGCGTGCACCATCTTCAAGCTTTAACTACTTCCTCCAGTCCTGACTGCTGTGTTTTAGCTAGGTCCTTAGGATTCTTGTCAGAATTACTGTCCACTTCCTTATAAATTGGCCATTCCTTCGAGGCCGAAGTCTTCTCTTCTGAAATTTGTTTTCTGTACACTTATAGCGTTGCCAAAATGTAATCTAGAATCGATACAAAATGTAACTACTATGTAATACATAGTTAAGAGTTTGACCTTTCTTACTAGCTGTTTACTTTGAAAACCAAAAGGTGGCTGCACTGGCATGTCGGTGACCTTTACTGAGTAAGGCATGTACCATGAGTACTAGACAATTGTATTTAGCAACCTTTATAATGTGGTTACCACCAATATGGAGCTCTGGATGTCTTCAAATATGATTATTCTAAAATAATGTTGCTGTTTATCTGTGTATGAAACTTTGGCAAATGCGCTTTTTCTCCACTAATATTTACGTGTTCGGTGATTTGTGTATTTTGTCTTTCTAACTTCTAATAAACTCACTTTAACTGATCTGCGTTTGTGTCTGTCTGCTTAGTAGTACTTCCTCTTCTCCACAATCTTTCCTTTCATATAGTGGCTTTTAGTGAGTGGATTAGAATTTGCTCTAGATTTCTTTTCCTTTGCTTATATGCCGAGGAGAGTGTTAGATGTCTGAGGGAACGTTATCCATCACCACACATGTATCTGCACTAGAACTAGAAATACAATGGCTATTCAGCGTTCTTACACTGTTGGGGCTACTCAGAGCAACCTGTGGCATATACAGCATAGAAACCTATCTTAAACTGCTTTCTGATGAGATGCAAATGCCGAGAAATGTTTTTGTTTAACCTCCATAAAATATATTCAATGAAGTCTGAAAAAAAAAAAAAAATTAATATCTGGACTGCTGGAAGGGTACGATTAAAAATCTGTTACAAATACAAGATTTTGGTAGATTCCACTTGTGTGGACTGGTGCACATATTTGTCTTCCCCCACCTTGCTGCTGTTTAAGCTAAATTAGCATCGCATTTTGTTCACAGAATTGGGAAAAGTCAAGTTTTATGAATAAAGTACCTTTGCATGCAGAATTAGGTTGGGTTTTAAGAAATGATTCTTATTACTAAAAATAAAACTTTTCCTTAAAAAAAATAAATAAAATCTCTAAATGTGCAAGTGTGCGTGCGGGGCTTTGTTTTAAATATCTGTATGTACAATATATTTGTACATGGTGGGCACAGCAATACTATTATGTAGCAGAAGGAGGCTGTTTCATTCAGATAGGAGAAAGTATTGTCGAGCACATTACACTCTGTGACTATTCACTTTTTTTTCAGGATGGCGCTGGATCTTTAAAGCGCAGTGGTTCATTTAGCAAACTCCGTGCTTCAATTAGACGCAGCAGTGAGAAGCTGGTTAGAAAACTGAAAGGTGGAAGTTCACGAGACAGTGAACCAAAGAATCCTGGGTAACTATCATATTCCTAGCTCTGCCGGTGTTCTCCTACGTCATTTTTCTTTTCACAGTGTAAAACCCACAGACAAGAGGTGTCTGCTACTGTTATGAATCTGTCTTGCACCTAAGAGAAGGAGAACAGCAGAATTAAATTGTATTTTATACTTTCCTGAAAGTGTTAATTGAGACATTCACCTGGTGTATCATTGGTGTCATGCTGAGTGCAAGTTTCTGAAAGACCAAGAGATGTTGACCAGCTTTTAACAATTGAAGTGCAGTTCACTGCAGAAGGGCAGCTTTGCTCTCTCCTGCTCTTCATCAGGAAATGATGAACACTGAATCCAAAGAAGTGTACTTGGTTATAAGCTTTGCATAGGAATGATTTTCCAGCCACTTAAATCTATCAATGGCTTGTTTGAGTACTAATGGAGCACTATATTGCAAACTGTGCTGAAGAAAAATTGAATAGAAATGGTGGCTATTCAAAGGGGAGAACAGAACCACTTGCAAGAACACCATCCTCAAGTTTGTTTTTCACATTCTGTACTTGTGAGAAGAGCAGACTTTAGGGGACAGGATTCTTGATTTTTCTTCGGATGGCATTATTAAAGCAGCACTTTAGTCTAGCTTGTACATTAATTTTTTTGGCCCTAAAACGTCCCAGAAACCAAACCAAAGAAGCTGTGGAAAGCTGTTCCTGACGGTGGGTTTATTTATTTAAAGTTTTGTTGCATCCAAAATTCAGTCAATAACAATCCACATAAGACTTGAAAAGAGAGGACCTCTCCTTTCAAGTCTTATGTGGATTGTTATTGACCTGAATTTTGGACGCAACAAAACTTTAAACCCACATCAGGAATATCTTTCTATAGCCACTTTTCTTTTGGTTTTTGAACTTCACTTTTGCTGTGGAAATATTGGGTGGTCGTCTTTTTGTTGTCGAGCTAAAGCTTCCCAGAGCATGTAATATTGAAATACAGCACTATATAGCATTACAACTTAGACTACAGTTAATAGTTATTTTCTAAACAATATTAGGGTTTTGTATGGGTTCTCTGGACACCCCCCTTGTGACTTTCAGGGTATAAAAAGCCTAGTTTGTAGCTTATTTATATTCTGCCTTTAAACAATGTGGTTAACAACCAAACATACACAATTAAAAGATAATGGATAGAAATGAAAACTCTCCCCAACCTCTTGGTTTTCTGCTGCCCTAAGCGGTTGTATTTAAAATGCAAACATAATAAAAGCTGTAGTTAATGTAATAGGCTTGGTATAAGGACCCCCAATAATGCACCTTCTCTGAAGATTTAAATGTGTGTACATGTGCATGCACGTCACCAACTCTGCTCAGACTACACTCTAGGAATGCTTACATGGAAATGGCAAGATAGAGCCTACTTCTGTGCACTGTGTCTACTACTTGTAATATGCCCATGATTTATAGAAAGACTTAGACTTAAAAAAAAAAAATCACTTAAGTATATAAGCAGTTAAATGTAGCTTTACTTGCCACACCCTCCCTTTCTGGCAGGCAGGACCCATAACGACAATCTCATTTTGCGTATTCTTAGCTCCTGCATGGGCGCTAAGTAAGAAGGGAGCTGTTGGGTGATAGGCTTAGACTGGAGAAAGCCCTTGGATAGTTGGGAATAAAGGCTGATGGTGCCATAGCCCAAAAGTTTCAATCGACCTGGAATCCAGAGGAAGCAAGGAAAAGCTTCCTAGCCAAAGCTATACAGTTGGAAATGTTTAAGGGTGTTTAACATCCAAGACCATCATATTTCAGTTTAAGTTAGCAAAGGCTATTAAATAACCTGCCTTGTTGGCCACAATTTAGAAAGTTATTTTGCTGTATTCTGTGGAAGTAATTAAAGCTCACTGCACTGTCATATTCTGTGAGTAGCCAGAGAGGGACACTGACTAAGGGAAGTAACAGATTGCATCTCATTCTCAGTTGGTGTATTCAGGAGGGAGAAAGAGAGGCCCAGTCTCATTGCCACAAGAATGTGAAAAGTGAGGACATTGTCACCAAGTAGCTGTATCAGTTTGGCTGCCAGGGCTACAAGCAAAGTGCTCTAGTACAGAGTTTGGTGTGCTGTTGATCATTGACTGATTTTATTTTTTTTTCTGCTTGCAGTTATATAAATTAAGAACAAACTCTGGCTTGATATGAGGCATGGGTATGTAAGGCAGCAGAGGCAACAATGCATTCTTCAGCTATTTTAGGATATGGTAGGATGGATTAGAAAGGCTTGTGTAGTAATTTCAAAGTTTGTAGTTTTTTGTGCTGGTTAGTAAGGAGTTCCATCCTCCCTTGTCCATTGACTGGGAAAACTTTGGCTCCTGTTTTAACACTGTACACATTTTAAGTGCAATAAAGACACGTTTCATGATTAGGGATCTTTAGAAAATGTTAATAATAAAGTTGCATTAAATGTATATCACACACATTGTGCTGTGCAGCAGGATAGAAGGCTAGAAGAATAGTAAGTGGCTGCCTTTGAAGCTATCGTGCATTAGCAGTCTTTACACACCAAATATCAGCTCTGCAGAAACAATATAGCTTTGGTGGTAATCCTTAAGGACTGTGAAATAGTATTTACCACTATAGTCAAATATAAATAATGAATAAAAACAGACTGTCTATAGCAGTGGTTCCCAACCCTGTCCTGGAGGACCATCAGGCCAATCGGGTTTTCAGGATAGCCCTAATGAATATGCATGGAGCTATGCAAATCTCTCTCCTGCATATTCATTAGGGCTAGCCTGAAAACCTGATTGGTCTGGTGATTCTCCAGGACAGGGTTGAGAACCACTGGTCTATAGCTCTATTTGCTGTTTATCTGGGCAGGTACCACTTAGCTTTTAATGTTATTTCCCATTTGCCAGTGAGCCTCTGCATTTGAGCAGCTGTGTAGACTAATGGAAAACCAAATATGTCATGGCATTTCTCTTGGTGCCAGATGTCTCCTCTTCTTAACAAATGAAAACCAGAACTTGGGAAATTTTGAAGGAGGCCAGCTCTGCATTTTCTGAAGGGAGCGAACAGTTGTCATTTCAGTGGAAGAGCCGGTAATTCCCAACTGACTTGTAAATTTAGTTTAAAAAATATATATGGTAGAAAACACTTTGTTTTTAAAAGCAGTTGTGTAAAATCCTATAACACCATTTCATAATTTTAGTGCAAATGTTGCATTTTTCCTATACCTGTTTGTTCTTTGCTCTGTCAGCTTGGATGACGCTGCAGCCTGCCCTTCTCCAGGGCCTGGATTATATTGCTTCCTTAGTGCACCAGCCTGCCAATATCCCTGTTGTGACAGGAGATTTCAAAAGTTACGCAGGGATTTCTTTTAACAGTGAGTGAACATTAGTGGTCATCATTTTATTTTTTTTTTTTGTCAGGGTAAATAGGAGATAAAATTGTTAAATTCTTTGTGTGTTACCATAAGGAGGAGCTTTTGCTTTTACTAAACCAGTGCAGGACTCTGGGAGATCTTTACAGCTGACCCAAGTACTTTCCTGACGGTTGGCTAGCTAATTTGATTATTCTTGCAGTATTCTCCAGTTATCCCTCTCCCCTCTTCCCTCTCTTTACAGTCGCCTTCAGCCTGTATAGGTATGAGCGATGCACAAATAGAAGATTAGATTAGATTATCCAGTACATTCTAAGCTCCCTTCAGAATGGCTGACTTCTTTTTAAGAGGGGCATTGATCCTAATGCAAAGCTCTAATTATAGCTATCTTAATTCATAGAGTGTATTTTGCAAAATTGGAACTTTTCAGGAACAGATAGCATGATGGTTTCCCAGCACACTCCTTGATTACCATAGGAAGTCCTGACAATGCGGTTCTTAAAGGATAATAGTCTGCCAGCCTGTTTGAGGGGTTTGGAAAAAAGGCTATTCAAAAATCAGGTTTTAAAAGAGAAATGTGTGTAAACTATGAAAGCTGCAGAAAGCGCCATTCCCCATCCAGCCCCCAAATAATTGAATTGGAGGTGCAGAGGAATGTGTAGGGTAAATGTCCCATTTTTAATTACTTTTCTATATATGGCTATATGTAAAACATTCACCTTTTCTTTTAACTAGATACTAGATACAATTAATATTGGGAAGGGGAGAGCCTTCTGAACTTTTCGCTACTGACTAGCAGTTCCCAGCAGGCCTCTGACTCTCATTAGCTGTATGACACTTTGCTGTAATCTCTTGAATATAGGAGAGCAATACAAAAGCTCCAAAGCATTCTACAGATCTAGAGCTTGAGAATGTTAAAAGATGCATTGTTTGTTCTGTGACTTTCTCTGAAGCATGAGTTCTCCAAGGACAAGCAGAACAGTATGTCCTCACATCTAGGTTGCATCATCTATGGAGCCCTGGTATGGGTGCTGCCCAGTGTTCCTTCATCTTCTGGAAACTTTTGGCAGGCCTACCATGCATGCCTTCCCACCCACCCAACTCATGTGTGACCTGAAGTTTTTTTTCATCTGTGGAGAAATGGGTTTGTATCTTCATTTCCTATGTCACACATTATTATTATTTTTTTATTTTTTAGAGAGCATCTTTAGTCCCGTGCTGCTCACTAAAGAATAGGCAGGAAGGGTTCATTATTAACTACCCAAAGTCCCACCTGCTTCTAGTTCAATAACTGGAGACATAGTTAGTCCTGCTATATGCAGTACAAGCACAAGCCAGTCTATCTACCTCAGGTAACGGAAGATATGTTCATTTACTTCTGATTCAGAGCAGCCAGCAGTTCACAGTTCAGCAGATGCTGAGATTGTTAGGCCACATGGCCTCCTTGGTGCATGTCATACTCATGGCATAACTCCATGTGCGAGGTTTTGATGGACTCTGGCTTCTCAGTGATGTCAGGTCACAGGGAATCTGGTGGATGTCATCTCAGTCATTCCAGAGTTGGCGCAGTCACTTCTCTGATGGATAATTCATTGTAGTTTGACTATGGGACTTTCATTCCAAAATTATTTTCTTCCTCAGAAACTTTTGACCACAAGTGTAGCCAACCTGGGATGGGGCACTTATGTAGGTGGTCTTTACACCCAGAGTCACTGGTCTGCTCTGGAGACCAAGCTTCATAGCTGTCTCCTGGTGATGCTGGCAATTTGGAACACTCTAAAGGCTTTCAGAGAATGGATCAGAAAAATTTGGTTCAAAAGACCATCAGGTTGCTATGTATTATATCAACAAGCAGTTGACATCCCTAAGAAGATGAAGCCAGGCTTGGGAATCAAATACAATTAGTCATTTTCATGCACTTGCAATTTTGTAGATATATTTAATCCTCTACTTCACCTTTTGTCCTTTTTAAAATTAATTTCCACTTGTTTCTAATATGCTTTACATTTTGAAGAACTCTGCATTATGTGTGACATAAGAGCTTTCATGATTTAGTATCACTTCCTGTTCTGAAGGCAAAAGCCACCTGTGGGACGATTGCTGTTTCCAGCTGCTATCAATGCAGCCAAGAAAAACAAACTCAAATTAACTTTGTGCAGCATAATTCAGTTCACAGGACATTGTACATAATTCAAATTAAGGCTACACAAACCTCCTTTAATCTGGGTAGAATCCAGGATTAGACCTGTGACTACTTGACTTGGATAATCTGAGTCAACGTCATTCAGTTTGAATTTGATTCTCTATATATTTTTAAATCCTTTTCAACTAGATGCACTCAACTTAAGTATTTCAGTTTCTTCTTCTTACTTTTCTTCTAAAAATCAGTGAAGAGCAGTAGAAAAAGCTTTTGGAAAACAACTTCTTTCGAAGTTCAACAGCCCTCATGAAAGTTCTATCCTTTCTTCATACTATGATCATCAATGGATTTTTAGCCTTGTTTCTAACTCTGCTCGCCTTCTCAGATTGTATCTGACTCCGGGGCTATAGATTAGAAGAAGATAAAATACTATTGATGTCTTTCTTCTTGTTTCTTTTTCAACATATTGGTCTGGAATTGGACTTTCAACTACTGTACCAGTATGTCTTATAAAGTCCACGTCCCAAGATTTTACTTTGTAATGTAGATTCATTTATACTCTGCTTAGAAATCCGATAGGCGGAATATCAAATTTTTAATAAAACTTGAAACTTGTAAAAGAGCACTGCATACTTTAGTCCACTCCAGATAAAAGGTGGAGATTCACTTGCAATCAAAAGCCCATAGACAATCAACCCATAAGAAAATAAGAATATCCTTACCGGACCAACCAATGGAACATCTTCACAGTGGCAAAAACCCCCAAATAGCATTATTCCATTCTACCGATACCGATCCAGGGCAAGAAATGGCTTCCCCCATGTCTGTCTCAATAACAGACTTTGGATTTTTCTTCCAGGAAATTATCCAAACCTTTCTTAAAACCAGCTACGTTAGCCACTTTTACCATAACCTCTGGTAATGCATTGCAGAGCTTAACTATTTTTCTGAGTGAAAAAATATTTTCTCCTATTGGTTTTAAAAGTATTTCCCTGTAACTTTGAGAGTCTCCTAGTCTTTCTAATTCTTGGAGTAAAAAATTGATCCACTTGTACCCATTTTTCACCACTCAGGATTTTGTAGACTTCAATCATATCTCCCCTCAGCCATCTCTTTTCCAAGCTGAAGAGACCTAATCTTTTTAGTCTTTCCTCATACGAGAGGAGTTCCATCCCCTTTATCATCTTGGTTGCTCTTCTAGTTACATTATATGTTTTTTTGGGATAAGGTGACCGGAATTGAATGCAGTACTGTGAGGTCGTACCATGGAGCGATACAAAGGCTGTTTGTTTCTCTAAATGCACCTTATCAAATTAGCTAGCAGACTGCATCTCCTTCACTTACAAGTATGCTTGGGCTGGGCTGACTTTAGAGGGTCATGTCAGGCTCACAATGTCGGAGCCATGACTGTTGTAGCCCACTTGATCAGCCTCTATTGAGATTTACAGAGCTGCAACATGGTCTTTAGTCCACACACTCACATTTCAGGCTGTATTTTTACAACAGAATTTTTTATTTGTTATTGGTTTTAATTGGCCTTGCTGTTAGTCCCTATTAACTGTTTTCAGTGAGCCTGGTAATTAGGGATCCCCAGATGTGAGGACATACTGTCCTGCTTCTAGGAGAAAACAAAGTTACTCACCTGTAGCAGGTGTTCTCTGAGGACAGCAGGTCATATGTTCTCACATACCCTCCCACTTCCCCTAGGAGTTGAATTCTCTGTGCTTTTTATATTTTTTAATACAATTGCGAGTCCCATATGAGTCGAGCAGGCAGTTAGGTATGTTTTCATGCATGGTAGCCCTACCAAAAGGGTCCAGAAGATAAGGAACTCTTGGCAGTGTCCATACTGATGCTCTGTAGATGTCTCAAAAAAAACAAAACCCACCAGTAAGCAAGGACAGTGTAACCGACTTACTCCCAGACCATCCAAGTTTCATTAAAACATGAAAATATATGTATGTGTGTGTGTATGGTGACGGGTCAAAGGCGCGCCAACAACCGAGCGTGGACAACTGAGTGCAGGGCTTAATCGCGCCGAAGAAAACCTGTATTTTAAAGGGCTCTGACGGGTGGGGGGGGATTGCGCTGCCTCACGCTGCCATGTAGGGGGGGTGTAACCCCCCACATTATACTAAAAACTTAACTTTTTCCCTAAAAAACAGGGAAAAAGTTAAGTTTCCAGTATAATGAGGGGGGTTACAACCCCCCAAGCCCCCCCACAATATATATATGTAAAAGAAAAGAGAAGAAAAAACGCTTAGAACTCTGGGAGATGGAGGGATTTTGCCTGTGAGTTTGTTTACTCCTTTCACTGTGGAGATTTACAGTATCTGTTGTTTCCCAGTGTTCTGAGGCTCTTTTTTCCTTCTTTTCTTTCTGGTTTAATGTGATGCAGGGTTTTTTTTTTTTCATGGTTTGGTGAAACTTGGATGGTTGCTCTGTGGATGTCACCCAGATGCGAGAACATATATCATGCTGCACTCCAAAGATCACGCTACAGGTGATCAACTTCACTTTCTTTATTCAGATGGGGGGAGGGGACACCCTCCTTGATGTAGTTGCATATAGACCCAGTACCAGATTCTAGCCTTGGTACTGACTGAGCTGGAAGACTGGACTGCTGGATCAAAATAGATACAGGATCACTTTTCTGCCTGGTCTGGACATATTTTTAGTATTTAAAAGTTTTTGATTTTTAGTTTCATATTTACCAATTGAACTTAAAAATGACTATTTTTGTATGTTGATTCAGCTGCTAAAAATAAAATAACAAGTCTGAATGATTTATCTGTTTCTGCTCTTTAAATTGTGAAATGCAAATTACTATTTTTTTGTACCATAAAGCCCATAATTGTACTCATGAAACGGAGAATAAGATGGGGTTTTGAATTTGAGCAATCAGATTAGATATTGCTGTTCGCTTATGGGGTTTCTACATCCTACAAAATCCTATACCAATTTACTACTTATTTCCTTATTAGTCTAAATTTAGCAATCCAGTCTCAATTTACCCCTCTTGAAGTTATGGTGGGGCAAATTGTAATTTAAAAATATCACCTTTTGAAGGTTCCATGGACTGCTGAATTGATCCCCTGAAGTTTCTGAAAAAAATACTTTAACCAATCTAAAGTGTGCTGTTCAATTTGTCTACATTTTCATTTAGCAATTTAAACTTTTTGTATCCCATTTTTTTAAAATGGCAATTCTACTACTGCCAGACAGAAATGAATGTTAATCGTGCATGGGAGTTGGTTATGCATGAGATTTTCATAGCTCTTTCAGCAAAGGTTAAATGAAAAGGTTTTTAGGGAGTCCTAATACATAATGGGTAGGTGAAATAATTTTTGTTTTATTTTGGGTTTTTAACACCAATTTTAATTTTAGAGCCATTTGTTTGGTTTGTGTAGTCTCAGGATACCTCCTAACTTATTCTCCTTTTTGTTGCAAATACTGTATTCATGAGTAAATAACAGATGCAAAACATGCATGAATCCATTGCTTCATTTGTGGCTAACTTTTTAATTTTGTGTGTGCAATTTACATCCCTTTCATGTACTCATAGCATTTAACATAGTGGACTATGTGTAATTGGCTTAAGTTTGTCAGCTTGCAAAACCACCCTTTTCCCTTAATTCTATGTGAATTAAGCTTGGAGTTAACAATTACCTTACAAAATCCCTTTCCTTAAGGGAAAATATCAGAAATCAATTACAAAAAGGTAGATTTGTCATGATGTGGTACAGAATTCTACATGCAGCTCCTATCCCAAACAAGTATGATCTAAATGACAGTTTAAATCATATAGTGATGATACCAACCAGCTGAATGCTATTAATATTTCAACAAAAAGAAAATGAACTTAAAGTTCAAGGAATTGTTTACTATTGAACAGTCTAACAAATTGCTTAATAAAAATACAGCATTGTGGACATAAACTGAACATAGTTCTGTTTCCGCTAATACACTAAAATCCTTAGAGAAGCTAGCATTCCAAGGGCATTAACTTGTTCATAGATTCTGTAGTTGGGTAGGCTGCCTTGCCTTATGTTCACCAAACACCTTTCAGCATCAATATTGTTTCCAACCAATCAATGTCCTCTTCATTTCCTGCTATAAATGTTAATATCTAGGGACTCCAGGAGGGTACAACAAGAGCTCCAGGAGGGTACAACGATCAAGCTCATTTTCAACTCCCTGTGGTTCCTAATGTTTTATGGCCTATTCAGGGCTATGGAGTTTGAGTCGAAAGCAATTTTTGGCCTGTGGCATTAGATTTGGAGTTGGCAAAAATGTGCCTACTCTGACTCCTGATAGTTAAATTATGTCATGCAAATATTTATAATGCTTAAACTTTATTGTATAGATCAGGGGTAGGGAACTCCAGTCCTCGAGAGCCGTATGCCAGTCGGGTTTTCAGGATTTCCCCAATGAATATGCATTGAAAGCAGTGCATGCAAATTGATCTCATGCATATTCATTGGGGAAATCCTGAAAACCTGACTGGAATACGGCTCTCGAGGACTGGAGTTCCCTACCCCTGGCATAGATAATAGATTAACCTATTTGTTTTAGGATATGTTGTACTTTTAGAATATATTTTGATATCGTTCTTTGATTCACTAATAAATATCATAAAATTTATTTTGTAAAGTGGCACCTAGAGAATGACACAGGAACAGTTTGATCCCGCCTCATGAACTCCTATATAGATATATAAATAAAGGAGTCTTGAGTCAGAAGGTTTTGTGTAAAGACACCACTGCCCTGGGACTATTAATGCTCAACGTTTGCACTTGAGGTACCAATGTTTACAGGCCTTTGAATTAAAAGTGCAAGATGTGCTTGTTTATCACAGTAATGGAATACCTCTTAATTTCAGAAGTAAGATATAGGACAATTCTGTTGCACTGGCTTACTTGAGTTGATTGTAAAAGGTTGCAAGACTACATATACCATAACTCATTGGGGGTAGATAACCTCATCCGGTTCATAGACAACGGCGCGAAAGACAAAAGTGCACGTCGACAATTGAGTGCAGCGCGCGCCGGCACGCCGCTCTAAATTACAGTTTTTAGGTGCTCCGATGGGGGGTTTTGTTGGGGAACCCCCCCCCCAGTTTACTTAAGACATCGCATCGGCGTTATGGGGGGTTTGGGGGGTTGTAACCCTCCACATTTTACTGTAAACTGAACTTTTTCCCTAAAAACAGGGAAAAAGTGAAGTTTTCAGTAAAATGTGGGGGGTTACAACCCCCCAAACCCCCCATAACGCCGATGCGATGTCTTAAGTAAACTGGGGGGGGGGGGTTCCCCAACAAAACCCCCCATCGGAGCACCTAAAAACTGTAATTTAGAGCGGCGTGGCGGTGCGCGCTGCGCTCAATTGTCTGGGCGCGCCTTTGTCCCGGCGCGCTTTTGACCCGACACCACCTCATCCAGCCTGTTATTGATTTTTTTCCCCCTCCAGTCGCATCACATTCCTAATATCGAGCAAAATAATTTCTGAATGTATACAATAATACCAAAAAGTTAAGATATGACTTCAGTGATAGAAGGTATTTGTGAACAGCATGTCAGTAGTGTATACATCATAGCTACCTACATGATAGAAAAATAGAAGAGCCACGTTTTAATTGTTTTTCACATGATAGAAAAATAGAAGAGCCACGTTTTAATTGTTTTTCACAAGGACAATCACATAGTGGAGACTGTCAAAGCTTGCTGTGTTAAATCTGTAGATGTGTAAAAAATAATTAATTATGACTGCTACAAACCAGGACTAAGTTATTTAAATTTCATTTGACAGATTAATTTAGTTTGTAGGACTTGTGCCAGAACTTATCTTTATGGTTAATATCTTGTGCCAGAACTTATCTTTATGGTTAATATATGAGAGAGATCATAGCATTAATATTTTTGTGAAGGTGATAATCTTTGCTTCCCTGATATGCTGTAGCAATATATTTCCAGTGTAATAGGTGTGTCATTCTGGACAAGCAGGTTATCTCCCCATGGTTGCGAGCCATATGCAGAAGGAATCCATTCTGGAATTTTTCAGTGACTCTCCTACTTCACAGGGAGATCTACTGCCACCTGCAGTTTTTCCCTTCTGCACATGAGCCTAAAGAAGTGTTTCTGTTCTGCTCTCCCTTTTATTTATTTAATTTGGTATTTTTGTCAATTATATTCGGTGTTTAAGTGCTGGAGCTTTCCAGTTTCAGCATTAGCTCTGCCTGTGTAGCAAACCTGCACATGTATTTTTGGAGTTCAGGACCGTCCCCGCTTCTCCCCTCACCTACTGCTTAGCAGGGGTTTGAGCACTGGCTGTAAGGTGCCCGTAGGAGGCTCAGTGGTGTTTGGCAGGGTGCCAACTGCATTTTATGCCGCCTCCTTTCTGTAGCGCGTCCTTCAGTCTACTGGGAAGGGGAGGTAAGGTCAGATGCAGTGGCTGGCTGGCAGCCCGAATATCAACATGAAGGAGCATTTCAGACTATTTTTGGACGCAGCATAAGACATTGATTTCTTCTCATTCCAGATACTGTACAGAGCTGAGGCAGGCTGCAGCGCATTGTCAGAACAGGTCACAGTGAGTAAGGTTGGTACAGAAGACTCTGGAAGGTCGTGGTCAGTCTTCTTTGACAATGCCACAATGTGGCATATGTCTATCACCAGGGAGGCATCAAGAGTATGTCTCTAAGACTAGAAGCCTGAATGCTCTTCCACTGGATGAAGCATCTACAGGCACTATCGGCAGCACATATCACGGGGCGGACACTATCAGCAAGACAGACCTTGGATTTAGGCAAGTAGATGCTGTTGGCAGCATTTCAGGCTATTGTTTGGCTCTGAGGTCATCCTTACTTTGACTTAACGGTGACCAGGAACAAGTCGGACAGGTTCTTCAGTCAAAGATTTGAACCTGAAGGCAAGGGTCTTAATGCTCTCTGATCCTGCCATGGCCTCCAGAGGTCCTGTTGTACATCTTTCCTCCCTGGCCCATGTTAGGCAGAATCCTTTGCCAAATTGCAAGTCATCAGGGAAGTGTCATTCTGGTGGCTCCAGATTGGCCTTGGAGTCCATGGGACGGCAGCTCTGATGTGTTTTTGTACAGGCCATAGGCCTCCAGTTACAGGTGCATCCCAACTTTCTTTTTCAGGGTCCAGCATGCTTGTAGGATCTGGATTGCTTTGCTCTTATGGCATGGCTATTGAATGTGAAGCATTAGAGCACAAAGGATATTCAGAAGTGGTCATTTCCACCCTTCTCAGGTCTAAGAAATCATCTACAGTCTCTGCCTACACTAAAGCACGGAACACTTTCCAAACTTGGTGTGCCCAGGAACCTGTGGAGCTGTTTACAGCTCCAGTTTTGATGGCTTTGGCTTCTCCAAGCCGGCCTTCACAAGGGACTCACTGTGTCTGCCTTTTAGTTCCAAGTAGCAGGGCTCTCTTGTTTCAGAGCTCAGATCTGTAACCCTATGCTGACGTCTCATTCAGACATTGCCAAATTTTTGAAGGGTGCTGTCCATATCAGATCATTATTCAAATTACATTTTTCTTCATGGGACCTTAATGTGGTTTTGTGAGGTCTCGCCAAAGCTCCATTCAAGCCACTAGAAGAGGTGTCCCTTTCAGATTTCACACTAAAGCCAGTTTTATCCCAGGACAAGCAGGCAGCATATTCTTGACTGATGGGTGACGGCACCGACGGAGCCCCGGTACGGACAATTTTAGAGTGATTGCACTCTAAGAACTTGGAAAGTTCTGGCATGCCGCACCGCGCACGCGCGAGTGCCTTCCCGCCCGACAGGCGCGCGGTCCCCAGTTTCTTAGTTTCCGCGGAGCTAAGAAGACGCGTTTTTTCAACAGCTGTTGAAAATGTTTTTGACTTGCCTTCCCGCTCGCGTAAACCTTTTTGGCTTTTGCCTCTTTCTTTTTTCTTTCATTTTTGAAAAAAAAAAAAAAAAAATTTCTTTTGTTTTTGATTCAATTTGGCTTTTCCCCTGCGGGGCCTTCTGCCACCATCGAAGCCTCGGCCTTCGATTTGGCTGAAGCGGTATTCACGTTCATGCCCCCTCAGCCAGGTTTTAAAAAGTGCCAGCGGTGTGCTCTGCCCATATCTCTCACGGACCCACACAACTGGTGCTTACAGTGTTTGGGTCCTGAGCATCAGGCCTCCACCTGCACCCGCTGTGCCACACTTAAAAAAGAACATTGAAAAATCGCCAAATCCAACAGCGATTACTGTTCGGTGCCGAGATGTCCGATCCTGTTCCATCGACTCCGGCTTCGGCACCAGTTCAGTCGGCACCCTCTTCTTCGACGCAGCGAGATTCCGCGCCGGCGTTCCAACATGCAGGTAAGCCGGCTAAGAAGCCTTCCCCGCTGGAGCGTCCTCCGGTCTCGAGTGCAGTGAGTCCAATCCTGCCGACTGTGAGGCGCCAGCGGAAGCGCTCCGCCCCTATCGAGGTGAGTCCCTCGACATCGGGCTCCTCATCTCCGGGGCGTCGAGCGGCACCGCAGGTACCGCAGAAGAAAAAAGCGGTACCGGTGCCATCCCTTGATGACCGTATTACGGCCATTCTCCAGGCACAGCTCAAGCAGCAATTGCAAGAGCTCCTTCCAACTATCCTGGCACCGAACCTTCCGGTGCCGGTCCGCACTGAGCCGGTACCGATAGTGGAACAACCTGTGCTGTCGGTATCCACTCCCTCGGTACCGATTCACTCCACCTCATCGGTATCGATGCCAGTCCTTGCGCCGGAGCCGAGAGCTCAACATCAATCGGTGCAGACTTTGGCTCCGGTGCAACCGATTACATCGCCTGGGTCGATGTCGATGAGATCGGGTAAGTCGGTGCGCAAGACCCGGCATGTGGACCCATCTACCCCTGAGTCTCGGGATCACTCTTCCCATGTCAGGGATCCTGATCTGTGGGGAGATTCAGAAGAGCCTTTTCTCTCTGAAGGAGAATGTTCCTCAGATGAGGAGGAGTCTGCTGTACATGACCCGTCCTCTAAGCATGACACTTCATCTTTCTCCAGTTTCCTGAAAGATATGTGTGATTCTCTGTCCATTCCTTTGGAGGCTGAGTCCAAAAAGTCTAAAGCTTTTTTGGACGCCCTGGACTTTGACCAACCTCCAAAGGAATTTTTGAAGCTCCCTCTTCATGACATCTTGAGGGAGACTTTTTACAAGAATTTGGAGACTCCCTTAACGGTTCCAGGGGCCCCACGTAAGTTAGACTCTCTGTACAAAGTAATTCCCATTCCTGGGTTCGACAAACCACAACTTCCTCATGAATCTTTACTTGTCGCCACCCTTAAAAAATCTTCAGGAGCCAGTGTATATGCTTCTGTACCTCCTGGCAGAGAGGGTAAAGCCATGGACAAATTTGGTAAGAGGCTCTACCAAAATGCAATGTTGGCAAATAGAGCTGGAAATTATGGCTTTCATTTTTCTTTTTATCTGAAACATCTCCTTACCACCATGGCTTCCTTTGAGAAATACCTTCCTCAACGGAAACAACAATCTTTCCACCATTGCTTGTCTTCTCTGTTTCAACTGCGTAAGTTCATGGTTAGGTCCATTTACGACACCTTCGAACTTACTTCCAGAGCGACAGCAATGTCTGTGGCAATGCGTCGCCTGGCCTGGCTTCGGGTATCTGAACTTGATGTTAATCATCAAGATCGGTTAGCCAACGCCCCGTGCCTAGGGGATGAGCTTTTTGGGGAATCCATGGATTCGACTACTCAAAAGCTGTCTGCTCATGAGACACGTTGGGATACCCTTCTTAAAAATAAGAAAAAGCCTCCCCCAACAAGGCCTTTTAGACAACAGTCAGCCTATCAACGCCGCTTCACAGCTCGGCCATTGCCAACAACTGCTCAGCAACCCAGGCGTCAACGACAGCAACAGCATCAGCCTCCCAGACAACAACAGCAACAGCAGCCTGTGAAACCAACTCCACAGCAGAAGACACAGCCCTTTTGACTTACTTCTCCAAAGTATAGCCAGTACTCCTATATCTGCTCTCCTGCCTCAACCTATAGGAGGTCGTCTCTCTCTATTTCTCAGCCGGTGGGAAGTTATCACTTCGGACCAATGGGTCCTCAATATCATCCGCCACGGCTACTCTCTCAACTTTCAGACTCTTCCGTCCCAAAACCTGCCAAAAGAGTCTGCTTTGAACAGTCCTCAATCTGCCCTCCTTATTCAGGAAGTTCAATCCCTCCTTCTTCTAAACGCTATAGAGGAAGTTCCTCTAGATCAAAAGGGGCAGGGATTCTACTCCCGTTATTTTCTAGTCCCCAAAAAAACAGGAGATCTCAGACCAATTCTAGATCTTCGCGATCTCAACAAACATCTGGTAAAGGAAAAATTCAAGATGCTTTCCTTAGCCATTCTTTATCCTCTTCTCAACCAAGACGACTGGCTATGCTCCCTCGATCTCAAAGAAGCATACACTCACATTCCAATCAATGTAACCTCAAGACAGTATCTCCGTTTCATGATCAATCATTGTCATTACCAGTACAAGGTGCTCCCCTTCGGTCTTGCTTCCTCTCCAAGGGTGTTCACCATATGTCTCATCGTGGTAGCTGCTTTTCTACGCTCTCACCACCTTCAGGTATTTCCTTACCTGGACGACTGGTTAATCAAGGCCACATCCGCTCCAGCAGTTCTCCTGGCCACCAACCAAACCATCCAGTTTCTACAAATATTGGGATTCGAGATCAATCTACCCAAGTCTCATCTCATTCCCACTCAAAGACTCCAATTCATTGGAGCGATATTGGACACACTCCTCATGAGAGCATTCCTACCATCCAACCGTCTTCAGACTCTTCAGTCTCTATGTCAGCAGGTGCTTCCTCAACATTCTATCTCTGCCAAACAAATGATGATACTCTTGGGTCACATGGCATCCACAGTTCATGTCGCACCCCTCGTACGTCTTCACCTGCGAACTCCTCAATGGACCCTTGCTACTCAATGGTCCCAAGCGACGGATCCTTGCTCACGACACATCTCTGTGACATCATCTCTTCGTCGATCTCTACAATGGTGGTTGGTATCCTCAAATCTATCCAGAGGTCTTCTGTTCCATCAACCTCCTCATCAACTAGTCATCACCACCGACGCCTCTCCTTATGCATGGGGAGCTCATTTGAACGAGTTCCAGACTCAAAGTCTTTGGACAGCCCAGGAAAGGAAGCATCATATCAATTTCCTGGAACTCGGAGCGATGTTTTATGCCCTCAAGGCCTTCCAACATCTTCTCTTTCCTCAGGTCCTTCTGCTGTGCACAGACAATCAAGTGGCCATGTACTACATCAACAAGCAAGGGGGGACAGGCTCTCGCCTCTTGTGCCAGGAAGCACAGAAGATCTGGACTTGGGCCATAGATCACCATCTCTTCCTGAAAGCTATCTATATTCAGGGAGAACAGAATTCCTTAGCGGACAAGCTCAGCAGAATTCTACAGCCTCACGAGTGGACACTCGATCCTGTAACTCTACAGTCCATCTTCGCTCAATGGGGCACTCCTCAGATAGACCTTTTTGCAGCTCCTCACAATCACCAGCTGCCCCTATTCTGCTCCAGACTCTACTCCCCTCACCGTCTGGCAGCGGATGCATTTCTCCTCGACTGGTCGAATCTGTTCCTGTATGCTTTCCCTCCTCTGCCTCTCATGTTGAGAACCTTATTCAAGCTCAAGAGGGAACGAGCCACCATGATTCTGATTGCTCCGAGGTGGCCCAGGCAACATTGGTTCTCCCTTCTACTTCAACTCAGTTCCAGGGAACCTTTTCTTCTTCCACTGTATCCTTCTCTGCTTACTCAGCATCAGGAGACCCTTCTACATCCCAACCTACAGTCTCTGCACCTGACGGCTTGGTATCTCTCGGGCTGACTTCTCATGATACGCTTTTGTCTCAGCCTGTTCGTTCCATTCTAGATGCCTCCAGGAAACCAGCCACTCTGCAATGTTACCATCAGAAGTGGACGAGATTTTCTTCCTGGTGTCTTCTTCATCATCTTGATCCAACTTCCCTGGCAGTGGAGACGTTGTTGGATTATTTGCTTTCTTTGTCTGACTCTGGCCTTAAGTCCTCTTCCATCAGAGTCCACCTCAGTGCCATTGCTGCTTTTCATGAGCCGATCCATGGAAAACTTCTATCAGCTCATCCCCTGGTGTCCAGGTTCATGCGGGGTCTTTTCAATGTGAAACCACCTATTAAAGCCCCTCCTATTATCTGGGATCTCAATGTGGTTCTTTCTGCCTTAATGAAGCCTCCATTTGAACCTTTGGCTACCGCTTCTTTCAAGTTTCTCACTTGGAAGGTACTTTTCCTTATTGCTCTTACCTCTGCCAGGAGGGTCAGTGAGCTTCATGCACTGGTTGCAGATCCACCTTTTACGGTTTTTCACCATGACAAGGTGGTTCTGCGTACACATCCAAAGTTTCTCCCTAAGGTTGTCTCTGAATTCCATCTCAACCAATCCATTGTTCTGCCTGTTTTCTTTCCAAAACCTCATTCTCATTCTGGGGAACAAGCTCTACATACTTTGGATTGTAAAAGGGCTCTAGCTTACTATCTAGAGCGTACGAAACCCCACAGATCAGTTCCCCAACTCTTTCTGTCCTTTGATCCCAATAAATTGGGACGTCCTGTTTCTAAACGTACGTTGTCTAATTGGCTGGCAGCGTGCATTTCATTCTGTTATGCTCAGACCGGACTGACACTGGAAGGTTCTGTCACGGCCCATAAAGTCCGAGCAATGGCAGCATCTGTAGCTTTCCTCCGTTCCACTCCTATTGAGGAAATCTGCAAGGCTGCTACTTGGTCCTCAGTTCATACTTTTACATCTCATTATTGTCTGGATGCATTATCCAGACGGGATGGACACTTCGGCCAATCTGTTTTGCAAAATTTGTTTTCCTAATGGCCAACCTTCCCTCCATCCCTCTTTTTGTTAGCTTGGAGGTCACCCATCAGTCAAGAATATGCTGCCTGCTTGTCCTGGGATAAAGCACAGTTACTTACCGTAACAGGTGTTATCCAGGGACAGCAGGCAGATATTCTTGCGTCCCTCCTACCTCCCCGGGTTGGCTTCTTAGCTGGCTTATCATAACTGGGGACCGCGCGCCTCTGTCGGGCGGGAAGGCACTCGCGCGTGCGCGGTGCGGCATGCCAGAACTTTCCAAGTTCTTAGAGTGCAATCACTCTAAAATTGTCCGTACCGGGGCTCCGTTGGTGCCGTCACCCATCAGTCAAGAATATCTGCCTGCTGTCCCTGGATAACACCTGTTACGGTAAGTAACTGTGCTTTCTGGTAGTGGTTACCTCTGCAAGATGAGTCTCGGATCTTCAGGCTCTTTCTTGTAGAGAGCCTTTCCGTCAAATCTTGAAGACTGCAGTCTCCCTGCACATTGTTCCTTCTTTTTATCAAAGGTAGTTTCAGCATTTCCTGTTAATCAGAAAATCCGCTTATACCTGTATTTCAATCTACAGGTTCTAAGAAACGGGACCATATTTTGAAGAAGTTGGATGTGAGAATAGTGCTTCTTCATTATCTAGAAGTCACTAACGAGTTCAGACACTCTGACCATCTCTTTGTGCTGACTCATTTGACTAGACATGGTGCACCCGCTTCCAAGGCCACTATTTCCAGATGGATTCCTAAGGCCATTTAATCAGCATAAGTTATTTTGAGGAAACATTCTCCTGTTTTTGTCAAGGTGCATTCAACCAGGAGTGTAGCTTCATCATGGGCTGAAGCTAGGACAGTTTCTTCTGCAGAGCGTTGGGTGGCAACTTGGTCCACTCGGCATACTTTTGCCAAGTTTACAGAGAGGATGTTGCGGTACAAGAGGTGCTGCCTTTTGGTCCTCAGTTTTAAGGGTCAGCGCAGTCATCCTGCCCTAGATTTCTGGGACTGTTTTTGTTTGTACATCCCGCTTGACCAGAATGACACACCTATTGCACTGGAAAAAGATTATGTCCTTACCTTGCTGATATTTTTTCCAGTAGATAGGGATGTCATTGGACCCCTGCCCTGTCCTTCCTGTGCCTGCCTGTCTCATTCTGTTTCTTTTCCAAGTTTGTATTTTGGGTGTCAGCCAGCCATTTGGGCCCTGAAGAGTTTTTTTTATATATACGGGGCACTTTCTGAGCTCCTTTGATGCTTCATGAAGCTCTTGCATGCTTGGGTACTAATTGCAGGTAGCAGTAGAGCTCCTGGTAAAGTAGGAGGGTCACAGAAAAAAATCAAAAGTGGATTCCTTCTGCATATGGCTCTTGGCCATGGGGAGATAACACGCTTGTCCAGAATGACACACCTATTTACTGACCTA
Organism: Geotrypetes seraphini; assembly: GCF_902459505.1. Taxonomy (NCBI): domain Eukaryota; kingdom Metazoa; phylum Chordata; class Amphibia; order Gymnophiona; family Dermophiidae; genus Geotrypetes; species Geotrypetes seraphini. Next base: position 157,775,204 of record NC_047090.1, on the reverse strand, counting down.
TTTACTGGAAAAGATATATTATCAAAGTAAGGACATAATCTCTTTTTATAATTTTCAAGCCTAGGTTAAACCAGTTGTGATCAGGGGTTCACAGTGGCAATTTTTTTCCTTATCCAGGCCTGAGCTGGGGAATAGGGTGTATCTGATTATGGACCCTGCTATGATAGTACTTGATATTCTTTTCTAATCCCATTTTATTGAAATAAAATGACAAATGCACAGAAACTTACAAAGTAATCTTGGTACCAAATATTGCTGGTTATGGAGATCTTCCAGCAGACTGCATTAATCTTGTGCTTGTATGTTTAGAACTCTTAGTTCTCAGTGATTCTCATTGGTTTATCCTTGCATGTCACTGTCCTGGTTGCAGCATGAAGCGTGCCAGTTCTCTGAATGTTCTTAACATGGGTGGCAAGGCTACTGAAGATCACTTTCAAGTAAGAAGCCCTATAATATTCTTACACAAGTACATACCACTAATTTGTTCTAGAGATATCGAGGACTGTACCACAAGGCCCTGTTGCATAGCAGAATATAAAGTGACTAAACAGACTGTGTACAGAGATTTTTTGCAAAATGTAATGTCATTGCTCTTGCAAGACACATGTTTTATGATATACTTCAAAATGACACTGTAAAAATTGTTCTTAATGTACTGTTTCCAGTCAAGTCTGAACGCATTCAGTGAATGAGAAATTTTGTGAATCATTGAAATTGTATATATTACTAAATATAAAAAAACCCGGTTGATCAGTTCCAATTGGATATTCTTTTTTGTTTTCTCAAAAAGCTGGCAAGCTAGGCTTCTAATAAAACACTTTGTATAACTTGGCTAATCTTACCCACCTTACATCTTTTGCATATTTTTACCTGGTGAAGCAAAGACCAGATAAAGGTTTAGCTGCTGCTACCTAATGCTGTGATGTAAAACACTATACACTCATGTGAGGAATGAACTAATTGGCTTTAGAAACAGTTGTTCTTTGTGCCAGAAGGTTACCTGCCCAGAAGGGAATGGGCTTCCTAACAAAATGAACTCTATTCTAGGCAGGAAAGTGCAAACACTGCCATGAATGCAGAAATAAACTTGTGTTAAAATCATTTATTTCTCCTCAGAAGAGTGTATGATGTTAAACTATACTAACATCTTTGAGGAATAATTGTAGTCTCTACATTCTTTGTTTAGCTTGGTTCAAAGTACCCATTGAAACAACATATACAGATAGTTAACTGGCTAGCTAGATTATGGTTTATAAGACTAAGGAATGTTCAAAAAAGCAAGTTTTGGGATGAAACTTGCACAAGGGATCTTAATAGTCCCGAGAACTCACACTTTGAATGCTTTTTAGCTTTTATTTTTGCATTTTTAAAATTTTATTTTTAGTATTTAGCTCACTACTTTCCACTAGTAGTTTTTAAGGTGAGTGAACATTCAGGTAAACTACACATTTCCCTGTCATTAGAGGGATCATAATCTAAGTTTGTACTTGAGATAGTGGAGGGTTAGGTGATTTGCCCAAGGCCACAAGGAGTGTTGGAGGGGGTTCTAATCCTGATTCACAGTTTGCTGCTCTAGCCACTAGGCAACTCTAGTCTGTACATAATAATTGTTATACTGGAACAGACCAAAGGTCTATCAAGCCCCCGGTATCCTGTCTCCAACAGTGGCCAACCCAGGTCCCAAGTACCTAGCTAGATCCCAAGGAATAAAACAGATTTTATGCTGCTTATCCTAGGCAGTGGATTTCCTCCAAACCATCTCAATAATGGCCTCTTTTAGAAAATTATCCAAATCTTTTAAAAAACCCACTAAGATAACTGATTTCGCCACATTCTACTGCCACAAATTCCAGAGCTTAATTACACATTGTATGAAGAAATATTTTCTCCAGTGTGCCCCTTAGTCCTAGTATTTTTGGAGAGGGTAAACAAGCGATTCACATGTACCCTTTCCATTCCACTCAGTATTTTTTAGACCTCTATCATATCACCCCTGAGTTGTCTCTTCTCCAAGCTGAAGAGCCCTAGCTGCTTTAGCCTTTCCTCATAGGGAAGTTGTCCCATCCCTTTTATCATTCTTGTCACCCTTCTCCGTACCTTTTCTAATTCCTCTATATCTTTTTTGACCAGAATTGCACACAGTATTTGAGGTGCGGCCATACCATAAAGCAAAACAAAGACATAAAATTTTATTTATATACTGTTATGCACCTGGTAGTTTGATGTAGTTAACAGAATTATCTAAAGGGTAAACAAAAGCAGCACATAGCACAAGAACAATGGTTTAAAGCAGGGGTGAGCAACTCCGGTCCTCAAGGGTCAGAATCCAATCGGGTTTTCAGGATTTCCCCAATGAATATGCATTGAAAACAATGCATGCAAATAGATCTTATGCATATTCATTGGGGAAATCCTGAAAACCCGAATGGATTCTGGCCCATGAGGACCGGAGTTGCCCATGTCTGGTCTAAAGGCTGGGCCGAGTTGGAGAAGTATATAGATAACATAGATCAGTGTGCAAATGGGTTTTTAGGTTACGTCTGAAGTGCCGGGTCATGCCCTTCAACTACAAAACGCCAGCCAGCATTCCTAGTTCCATTTCATACTAAGCTACTGGAATCAACTATCCCCACAGATCAAATCTCTCAAAGGGCTGCTGAACTTTAGAAAATCAATAAAAACTAAGCTCTTATCTAATCCCCTACCTATTGCCATATGATTCAAAAAAGAAAAATATATTCATCTGTATGCCAAATTATGCTGAAAACATTGTATTGTGGCAAATTATAAACTGTTTGTATACTATGTATGTTAACCTGTAATCTGTTCTGAGCTTGTGAGGGAGAAACAGGATAGAAAGTGAATTAAATATGTATGAGGAGGATGACAATATAATGGGAAGCAGCGCCTGGCTCAGAAGGGCTGCTTGGAAGGATAATGTTTTTGATCTTTTTTTTTTTTTTTTTTGCAACTTTTTTTGCAAGGAGGGGAAGAAAAAGATAGTTATTGCAGAAAGAGCAGGTGGGGGTAGCAAATTCAAACACTTCCATCGTGTAGCTCAGTAGACGGCCGTGGCAGGCCTTGTACATGAAACAGCCAAATTTGATGAGAGGGTGGGCCTCAATGAAGAGTGAAGTTGTTTATAATAGGGCATGACATGGTCTGATTTCTTCAGGCCAAGGATGAAACGTATAGCTGAGTATTAAATTGTTCAGAATCTGGGGGTGCAGAACAGAGGGCAGCAAGGATGATTAGGGGCACGTTGGGACACAGAAGGAAGGGAGGGAGCACAAACTTTGGACAATGGAAGGAAGGAGGGGAGGGAGCATGAACTTGGGACATAGAATGGAGGGAGTGGGGGAAAGATGCTGAGGTGGAGGAAGGAACAGAAAAGGAGAATTGTTGGGCAGGATGTCAGAGAGGGAGAGAGATGGTGAACATGGGGAAATGAAGAAAGAGAATTGTTGAGCATAGTGAGGGAGAGAAATATTGAACATGGTGGGAGAGGCATGGGGAAGAGAGAAAGGCGGGAAAAGGTGTAAATGCACACGAGTTGAGTCTTTCATTTGAAAGGAAGCTCTGGAATGAGAGGGCATAGGATGAAGTTGAGAGGTGATAGACTCAGGAGTAATGTAAGGAAATACTTTTTTACAGAAAGGGTGGTAAATGCATGGAACAGTCTCCTGGAAGAGGTGGTGGAGTTGGAGACTGTCTGAATTCAAGAAAGCATGGGATAGATACATGGGATCTCTTAGAAAGAGAAAGAAATAATGGTTACTGTGGATGGGCAGACTGGATGGGCCATGTGATTTTTACTGCTATCATGTTTCTATCTAAATGTTGGATGTGGTGGTGGAGAGGGAACAGTGGGATTGATGAAGAACAAAAGTAAGTGTAACCTAACTTTTTTTTTTTAAATTTCTATTTAAACTACAGTACTTTATTTTGAGGAACGTTTCTTTAATGTTTTTTAGCCCGTTACAATAACGGGTGCTAGAATAGATGTGTACTTAGGCATTGTTTTCTTTCTGTATGTCTGACTCTCTCCCTGCCTGTCTGTCTTTCTGTCTCTCTCCCTGGCCCCCTGTCTTGTCTTTCTTTCTGTCTCTCCGCCCCTGTCCAGCAGTAGCCCTTCTCCCTTTTACCTCCCCCCTGTCCATCAGCACCCCTTCTCCCTTCCCTGCTGCCTGGCCTAGCAGATGCTGGACAGGGAGCATCCGCTAGGCCAGGCAGCCTCGGGGCTTTTGTTAAGCCGGCCCTCCTCACATTATCGAAGTGGGCCGGCCTAGCAAATGCCCTGCGGCTGCTTGATGAAATTACGGTTGCTGCCGCTGCTGGCCCGGAGGAGAGAAGAGGCATCCTGGCAGTGACAGCGTAGTCAGAAGGCAGAAAGTCAGCCAGCTTCGGAGATCGGGGCAGGAACTTTGCTGGGGAAACTGCCGCAGCAGGCTCCTGTGCTTGCGGCGGCATGTAAGCACGGATGCACAGAGATTTAAGTGCACATGCGCGCTAAGGGTTTTATTATAGTGGATACAGACTGTGTACTGTACAGGATCCAAATTGCATACAAATTCAACTTAAGAATGATTTAAAAAATGGAACTTGTTCTTAACCTGGAGACTACCTGTACATCAGTTCATGTGCTGCTGTAGAATTAAACCAAGCAATCTTGTTTTGAGTGCTGTGCCAGCAGGTAACACAGGAGCTGCCTCTAACATATGTGAAATTAACGGCTTCACATTAACATTTTCACATGTCATTCATCCCACCCCACCCCTGCTGACCAGGTGCAAGCATATCATTAATATCTAGGATTGAACAAGGACTCAATGTTTTAAAAAGGGCTGAAAATCTTGCAAAAGCATTTGTAAATCACAACCAAACTAAGGCTGGAATGTAGATTTTTGCGTAGCACTGTTCCAAGCAGCTTTCATGAAAAAAATAAAGTAGGCTGCTGAAATCCACATTACTGCAGTCATACTGCATTCTGATTGGTTCACATGCAAAACACCACAGTTAATAAACTGCTAATGAAGCAGGGGATTGATATCAACCCTACTGTAAGAATGAATTGACACTAGAAGCACAGCACTTCAGATTTGCATTGACTGCCCTCTATAGTTGATATTGCTTAGCTTTTGAATCTTTTTGTAAGGTATAAATACTGCCTGGTTAATCTATTATAGCTGGTTTTGCTGCTTGGTTGATCAAAGATGGGTGGCTTACCCATGGGCCAGAAAGCCCTAAAGACGACACATTAAATTATTCCATTTGATTGCAACTTGATATCATATGGATTGTTTGAGTCTCTATTTATAATTCATTGAGTCGGAATTGCATAAGTTTTCCCTCTTCATGAATTATAACTGTTTATAATATACATATAACAAACCATGAATTGGTTCCTTTATTTATACTGTGTTCACACATACCTCTATTTCACTAGTGAGTGAATAAATTTCTAGGCTTATTGTTTCTTGCCTTCACATGGGATTAAAATGAGTTCCAAGTTAATTATGGAGTAATTAATCCCATTCAAGAAGTTATTTTCATATCTGCATTATTAATGGATATTGGATTAGCTGTATGTGAATAGTTTGAAATCACAAAGAATGTGACTGCATATGACCTAGTTTGCCCAACTACTTAACTTTTAAAGTCCCTCCCTCTTCTGTAAGTGATCTCTGTGATTGCCTCACACTTTCTTGAATTCAGTGTGTGTGTGGGGGGGGGGATTTCTCCACTATCTGGAAAGCTGTTCCTTTTATCTACTGCTCTTTCTGTAAATATTGCTATGTTATACCAGAGTTTACCCCTTGTTCCAGAACTGCTGTTGAAAAGGATACAACGCCTTGTATATGAGTATTTACACCTTGGAGGTATTTAAGTGTCTCTCTCGTGTCCCTTATCTCCACCTTATTCCAGAATTAGATCTGATTCTATCTCCATATGCTTCATGACAGTTGATCATTTTAGTTGCTATCCTCTGGACCAGTTCCATTCAATTAAGGTTCATTTTCAAAGATGTGGTCTCCAGAACTGCAAAAAGTGCTCCAAATGAGATCTCACAAGAGGCATATACAGAGGCACTATTGGCCATTCTTCTCCTTACTCAACTAAGCAGTCCTTGGCTTTTGTATTGCCTTATCTTTGCTTGACCACCTTAAAATCAGGCATGATCCCCCAAATCCTGTTCTTGCTTCATATGCAGAACCTCATCTCCTATAACTATACTGTTCCACGGAGGCTTTGCAGCCCAAATGTATGACCATGTATGTTTTAGAGTTAAATCTTAAGCTTCCAATTTAGACCATTCTTTGAACTTTTGTTAGATCATTATTTTTAACATAAGAATAGCCATGGTGTCAGACTAATGGTCCATCTAGCCCAGTATTCTGTTTCCACCGTGGCCAATCCACAAGTACCTGGCAGAAACCCAAATAGCAACAACATTCCTTGCTATTGATCCCAGGGCAAGCAGTGGTGTTTTTTCTGTACCCTGTTGCAGAATTTGATGTCATGTGGGTTGTCTTTATATGAGCTATAATTTGTCCATATTTAATTATAGAATACTAGATCTATGGAACAGTGAGCAAAACCAGACTAACCAATCCAAAAGTGAATGTCCACATACATAATCCAGGATGAGGCTGTATGAGGCCAGCATTAAGAGAACTGCATTCAAGTTCATCCTGCTGCTTGCTAAATAAAAAAAAACTCATTAAAGGTAGACTGAACAGTTTTAAAATTGTTCAGTGAAAAACATTTTACTTTGCAGTTGTCTTACTATTTACTTTGCATGTTGTCTTACTATTTCTGCTCTGATAAAGCCCTCTTGCTGTATCTTCAAAAATGAACATAGATGTGGATGGGAGAGTGAAAGGGTACAAAATCGAGAAATGTCCAATTTAATTTGTAGCTTCTTAATATGATTATCCAAATGAAGTGTGGTTTAGTTCAAATCTGTGGCTAGCTTTTGAGCTGCTGAATTATCTAACCCCTATGCAATAGCAAATGTAATCATTCAGCAATGTAACTTGCTAGAAGCACGGGATATATTGGTAAAAAAAATGCCAGCCAGAATACACAACATTCTGAAAGTGTCCCCCATCATGTGACATTTCAAGTGACCAGTCAGAATCCAGCTTCTCAACAGTGCTGTGGTGTGTGGTTGTCATTGAAAGGCACCTATTCGTTCTCTTATTGTGGTGGTCTATTTGTTTAGAAATGACAGGGTTAACCTGATGTATTAAGCTTTATCTCCGTAGGACTGCAATTGGAGAAAAGCTGTAATTGGTCGGTGATAGGTTAGAGCATGGTCACATAGAGACTGATGTAGCCGATCCATCGCTGCTATTCCTCAAACTGTCACTTCACTGACAACACCTCATTAAAACTATTTTAGCATCTCATTTTTAGTAGTATTTATGTTTATTTGAACTTATATTTTTCTTCATTTTTTTCTCTTATGCAGGAGCGAAATAATTATCTGACAGAATCGAGAGGTTTGAGTGCCAGTCACACTGATTTGGCACATTGAGTTTCTTGGACAGAAGCTAGCTAGAATTCTTTTTTGAATGAAGAAGCACTGAGACTCTCGAAAGCTTTGCTTTCTCACCATTCTGTAGGAACACTTTGCGCAAAACATTTTTCAGAAGGACTGTTCTTTTTACTTTTCTAAATAGTAAATTTTAAAATTTGTCACTAGATTTTTCTTTAAAAAGAAAAGCTATATAAAGATCATATGTAAGTGTGTGTGTGTATATGTATGTATATATATATATATGTATATGTATGTATGTATATATATATATGTATATGTATGTATGTATATATATATATGTATATGTATGTATGTATATATATATATATGTATATGTATGTATGTATATATATATATATGTATGTATATATATATATATATATATATGTATATATATATATATATATATATACACACACACACACACACACAAACACACATACCATGTATTCCTCATTGCACTATGGTGTGGCATTCTCTTGATTTATAACTAGTGATTACCACAGGATCCAAGCGCAGGTAACACACAATATTTAAAATATACCAAAATATAGGTATGTGCATAGGTACAGGATTGTACATAAACACAGCTGAAATGACATGTATAGTAGTAAATAAGGAATGAGTTGAATTTTGTGTGTTCTATTTGCATGGCTGTTTTTTAGTTGATTTAGGTTTGAACAGCTACCAGGTATTGGAATAGCCTGTGCCTCATCTTAAACTGGGAAATTAGGCTTTTGCGATTTGGTTTAATTGTACATTGAAAAATTCAGTATCTGGCCAAATTCTATCATACATCTTATTGGTAAGGCCAGCTTGCTGTTCTAATAGCATTAATTTAACATTTAGTCAATGCTGCAAGGACCATATCTTGAACTTCTTTGAAAATTTGAGTATATAAGAACAAAATTTTCTGGAATTTGGTGGTGATGACACTAATTTTTCCAGTGCTCTTACAGCTTGGCACGTAAACCCTTTCGTGGTTTCATTGCAGACTTGATGACGTTGTGTTAGGATCTGTGTATGAAAGTCGGTCATACAGTATAAATGAGATGCAGAACAAAAAGGATGAGACATTGGCATAAGAGTAGAACCCGCATTTGAAATGACATGGATATGTTAACATAACTTGAGCAATAATACAGCAAAATGAACAAAAGCTTGATTTAAAGAAAATAAGCCCTGTTTAGGTCCATTTTTATGCTTTCTGTTCCCTCCACCCCACCCCACCCCACCCAGCTGTTCATATCAATTCTTATATCCTAACTGTAGAATGAACTTGACTTTTGAGTACTTTGACATTTCGGTAGATGATATTCCATAAAAATGAGATGTCCATGATATTTGATGCTGCTAATGAGATGGTATTTGCTAGTAGAGAGTTGTGCACATCAGAAATAACCAGGCAAGAACTGATGGGTTACTAAGTTGTTCATTGTCTAGTCTAGTGTTTCGTTTTATGGGAGTTTGTGTGCACTTTGCAGCAATCTAGCTGTTGGTAACAATTCAAAATTACCATTTTTTTACAGATAAACCCTTTCATGGGATGGCTCCTAAACACTGTTTCATTTTCTATTGGAATAATTCTTTCAGAACTTTTTACTGACTCAATTAACAACCTAGTGCTTTGCAGCCTCTTTAAGAACTGGAATTTCCTGCTATGTATGTTAGAACATTCTAGCATTTGTGCCTCTTTGTAAGCTACTTTAACACAAGGCTCTGATACAAATGTTAGAGTTTTGAAAGCACTTGATATCTCCCCATCAAATATTTGTAAATAGCTCGTTCAGCATTTTCGTTGGAAAAGTACTTGATGCAACGTGCTGATGTTTTTGTACAAAAGTGTATGTATATGTACTTGCATGTACTAAGATGTTGTTCATATGCCTGGTACATCTGGTTCATAGCTTTCAAATACGGTGTAGGTTCCTTTCACTTGTTAGTGAAACATTCTCTTAAGGCCTAAGGCTCCATTGTTTACGGTTGGCACAACCTTTCGGCTTGGTGTGCAAGTTTAGATTCTTGGGCTCTACCCTAGCAGGAGTAATATTTGTTACAAAAGAACAATTTTGCCATTTAAAGGCAAAGGTTCAAATCCACATAACTACCTCCCCATTTCATGCTTTTTAGTTAATGCCATAGAAATAATATAAGCACAAACATCGCATGTGGTCAGTGAATTTGCAAAGCAACAAAAAGATTAATTCAGCATCAACTGGAAAAAAAGATATGAAGAGAAAGTTTATTAATAAATTGTGAACCTTCAAACCACCACACACTAAGTGAAAAGGAAAGCCTCAAATTTTTAAGCTTACAATCAGTGCTGTAGTAAGGGAGTGGTGCCCAGGGCAGTGATGTGGGGCATTGCCGTGCCATTTGCCCCCCTTTACTCTTCCTCACTGCCTCCTGCATACCTCTTAAAATGTTCACCGGCACAAGCAGCATCTTCCACCTGCTTCTTGTGCTGGCCTTGGCCCCCTTCTAACATCATGTCCTGGCCCCACGACCAGAAAGCGATGTCAAAAGGGGAGGCAAGGCCAGCATGAGTAGCAAGTGGAAGATGATTCTTGTGCCAGTGAACATTTAGAGAAGTATGCAAGGGATGGAGAGGAGGAGAGGCACTGGTGCCCCCTGCTCCCCCCCCCTTACTTGTGCCACTGCTTTAATTTATATCATAGGTTTAAATAGGTCTTTCTCAAAAATAACCAATACTTTTATGAAATTGAAGCAAAATGCTTAAGATATACTTTTTTTTTTTTTTTTTCTCAACTCCAGGAGAGCGGTAAAAAAAATAACATTTTGCTCCCTTGAACTGAGTCAGGAAGTTGAGAAAATTCTATAGTTCATAACATAAGAACTGCCATCTCCGGATCAGACATTTGGTCCATCAAGTCCGGCGATCCGCACATGCGGAGGCCCAGCCAGGCGTACACCTGGCGTAATTTTAGTCACCCATATCCCTCTATGCCTCTCGTAAGGAGATGTGCATCTAGTTTGCTTTTAAATCCTAGAACAGTGGATTCCGCGATAACTTCCTCTGGGAGAGAATTCCTGGTGTCCACCACTCGTTGCGTGAAGCAGAACTTCCTGATATTTGTCCTGGACTTGTCCCCCCTTAGCTTCAGTCCATGTCCTCTTGTCCGTATAGCATCAAAGTCTATTATAGACTTACTGTACCACCATAAGCATGCGTATTTCAATTCAAATGATAGCCCTAACACTAACTTTCTACAGACTCCCATTTGTATCTTAAGATTTAACAGTTGAGAAATGAGAATTGATTTGTAATTAGAAGCCATATAAAAACATCAACAGTTAAGGTTTTCATAAGAAAGCTTTTCAAATCTGCATTACTAGCAAACATAACAGCAGTTACAGAGCATAGCAGTAAAAGCAGAGTTTTTCTTTGTAGGCTTTTATTTCATTTTTTAAGCAAAACATTTTTGAGAATTTTCCATTTAGCCACCTGGGAGCTAGGTAGGTATATATTGCCTGTATACTGCTCTACTGTAACAGTCAGACTAGAGATGCACAAAATGCCACATACACAGCTGAAAAGTGGTGTCATACATCCTATGTTAAAAATGTTGTGGCTACCTGCTCAGCACAGTTGAAACTAGCATTTAAAGCCAGTTTCTCACAAACCTGATTTAGGAAGAATAGCTTATCAAGAGCCTAATCAGAGTTGAATTGGTCCAGTAAAAAAGTTTCATCTATAGGTGTCAAAATGTTAGGTCTTTCTAGATTCCCCTTAGAAACTTTCCTTTATCCCAGGACAAGCAGGCAGATATTCTTGACTGATGGGTGACGGCACCGACGGAGCCCCGGTACGGACAATTTTAGAGTGATTGCACTCTAAGAACTTTAGAAAGTTCTAGCTAGGCCGCACCGCGCGTGCGCGAGTGCCTTCCCGCCCGACAGAGGCGCGCGGTCCCCAGTTTTCTTAATTCCGCGGAGCTAAGAAGACGCGTGTTTCCAACGGCTGTTGGAAGTTTTTTCCTTAACTATTCACTTGCCTTCCCGCTCGCGCGTATTTTTCTCTTCATTTTATTTCTTTCTTGTTCTTTTACCGTTTGTAAAAAAAAAAAAAAAAAAAATTGTTTTATTTTTTTCACTTTTTCTTGACTACCCCGGCGGGGCCTGTTGGCACCATCGAAGCCTCCGGCTTCGATTTTGCTACAGCGGTTTTTCCCTTCATGCCCCCGTCACCGGGTTTCAAAAAGTGTCAGCGGTGTGCGCGCCCTATATCTCTCTCCGACCCGCACAAGTGGTGCCTTCAGTGTCTGGGTCCGGACCATAGGGCTGACACCTGCACCCGCTGTAGTTCTTTACAAAAAAGAACTTTAAAAAACCGACAAATTCAACAACGAATTCTGTTCGGCACCGACATGGAAGTTGCACCAGTATCGACATCGGCAACTTCCTCCAAATCGACACCGACTGTCTCGGCACCGACAGATACATCGCCGACGTCGGTCCCTGTAGGTAAGCCGGCTAAGAAGCCTTCCCCTACTGTCCTAGGGCCACCAGTCGAGCATGCAGTGAGCCAAGTCCTGCAGACTGAGCGCCGGCCCCGTAAACGCTCCGCTCCCATTGAAGTCACTGCCTCGTCATCGGCATCGACTTCACCCGAGCGTCGAGCGGCACCGAAGGTACCGAGCAAGAAAAGACCGGTACCGGTGCAATCGGGACCTACGTTGGATGAGCGCATTGCCTCTATCCTCCAGGTCCAGCTTAAACAGCAACTACAACATTTGCTCCCGGCTCTGTTGACACCGAATCCTCCAGTGTCGGTACCCAGTGAGCCTTCGGTGCCGACCGTCGATCAACCCCTTTTATTGACATCGACTTTGTCGGCACCGCACAAATCCATGTCCATGCCTATTCTTTCAGCGGAGCCGAAACGACATTCTGCTCCGGACACTTCTGAACCGGTACCGTTCTCTGAGCCCCGTACCGTTCTACACTCTCCTGGTACCGTCTCCAACCGTTCGGGGAAATCGGTACGCAAGACTAAACATGTTGGCACCTCGACTCCACTTTCTCAGGGCCGTCTCCAATCGGTACGGGACCCTGACTTGTGGGATGACTCGGATGATCACCTCGGTACCGAGGAAGATTATTCATCTGAAGAGGAGGATGTATCGGTGCAAGACCCTGCTACTAAGCCAGAGCACTCCTCATTTACCAAATTTTTAAGGGAAATGTCAGACACCCTTTCAATTCCTTTGGAGTCTGATTCTAAAAAGTCCAAGGCATTCTTAGATGCCTTGGACTTTGATCATCCTCCTAAGGAGTTCTTAAAGTTGCCCCTCCATGATATCTTGAGGGAAACTTTCTATAAGAACTTGGAAACTCCCTTAACCATCCCGGGAGCCCCAAGAAAATTGGAATCTCTTTATAAAGTCATTCCAATTCCAGGGTTCGATAAGCAACAACTTCCCCATGAATCCTTGTTGGTGGAATCAACCCTGAAGAAGTCTGTAGGTGCCAGTGTTTACGCCTCTGTTCCTCCTGGCAGAGAAGGAAAGGCCATGGATAAATTTGGAAAGCGCCTTTACCAAAACGCCATGCTGGCCAACCGTTCAGGTAATTACGCATTCCACTTCTCGTTTTACCTGAAGCATCTCATTCAACAGGTGACCTCTTTTCAAAAGTACATTCCGGACCGTAAACTTCCTGCTTTCCAGCAATGTACTTCTAGTCTTTTGCAACTAAGGAAGTTTATGGTCCGTTCCATTTATGATACTTTTGAACTGACGTCACGGGCCACTGCTATTTCTGTAGCAATGAGAAGGTTGGCATGGCTACGGGTCTCGGAACTGGATGTAAACCATCAAGACCGACTAGCCAATGCGCCTTGTCTTGGGGATGAGCTGTTTGGGGAGTCCATGGATACCGCCACACAAAAGCTCTCCGCGCATGAGACTAGGTGGGACTCCTTGTTGAAAAACAAGAAGAAGCCTCCTCCTCCTCGTCCATTCAGGCAACAACCTTCTTATCAAAGAAGGTTTTCTGCTCGCCCAGCTCAGACTCATCCTCCTCAACCTCGCAGGCAGCGTCAACAGCAGCAACAGGCTCGTCAACAACAACAGCCTGCTGTAAAACCGGCTGTTCAACCTAAGTCTACACAGCCCTTTTGACTCTCTTCTCGAGAACATTGCCAGTCTTCCTCCCTCATGCCTTCAAACTCAGCCCATAGGAGGTCGACTCCAGGTTTTTCTGTCTCGATGGGAAGCAATTACCTCCGACCAGTGGGTACTTGCTATCATCGCTCACGGATATGCCCTGAACTTTCAGACTCCTCCACCGTTAAGTCTACCAAAAGAGTCTGCTTCCAACAAGGCTCAGTCCCTCCTTCTCGGTCAGGAGGTTCAATCCCTCCTCCTTCTCAATGCCATCGAACCAGTTCCTCTAGACCAGCAAGGCCTGGGATTTTATTCCCGGTACTTTCTTGTCCCCAAAAAAACCGGAGATCTCAGACCAATATTAGATCTCAGAGACCTCAACAAATGTCTGGTCAAGGAGAAGTTCAAGATGTTATCTCTTGCCACCCTATACCCTCTTCTCTCTCAGGAAGACTGGCTATGTTCCCTCGATCTCAAGGAGGCGTATACTCACATTCCAATTCATCTGATGTCCAGACAATACCTTCGCTTTCTTGTCAACCAACATCATTACCAATACAAGGTGCTACCCTTCGGCTTAGCCTCCTCTCCCAGGGTATTCACCAAATGTCTGATTGTGGTCGCAGCTTATCTCCGCTCCCACAATTTTCAAGTCTTCCCTTATCTGGACGACTGGCTCATCAAGGCTCCTTCTCCTCAGTCCGTTCACATAGCCACCAATCAGACCATTTCCTTCCTTCGACTGTTGGGGTTCGAGATCAATCTACCCAAGTCACACCTCATTCCAACTCAGCGACTTCAATTCATTGGAGCCATTCTGGATACTGTTCAAATGAGGGCGTTTCTTCCTCCAAACCGCCTTCACACCATCCTTCATCTCTGTCAGCAGGTTTTCCAGAGAACTTCCATCTCAGCAAATCAAATGATGGTACTTTTGGGGCACATGGCATCCACAGTGCATGTCACCCCCTTTGCACGTCTCCACCTGCGCACTCCTCAATGGACCCTAGCGACTCAGTGGTCACAAGCGACGGATCCTTGTTCACAACACATATCTGTGACCTCGTCTCTTCGACAGTCGCTTCTTTGGTGGTTGAACTCATCAAATCTATCCAGAGGTCTACTGTTCCATCTACCTCCTCATCAACTAGTCATCACCACGGATTCCTCCCCCTATGCATGGGGAGCTCACTTGAACGAGTTCCAAACTCAGGGGTTTTGGACCACCCAGGAAAAGAAGCACCACATCAATTTCCTGGAACTCAGAGCGATATTTTACGCCCTCAAAGCTTTCCAACATCTCCTCTTTCCTCAGGTTCTTCTCATTTGCACAGACAACCAAGTTGCAATGTATTACCTCAACAAACAAGGAGGGACGGGATCCCGTCCTTTATGTCAGGAAGCTCAAAGGATTTGGACATGGGCGACTGCTCGTCACCTATTCCTGAAAGCAGTCTACATACAAGGGGAGCAGAATTGCTTAGCAGACAATCTCAGCAGAATTCTTCAACCTCACGAATGGACTCTCGACCCCTCGACTCTCCAGTCCATTTTCTCCCAATGGGGCACTCCTCAGGTGGATCTCTTTGCAGCTCCCCACAACCATCAGCTGCCCCGGTTTTGCTCCAGACTTTACTCTCCTCACCGTCTGGAACCCGATGCATTTCTTCTGGATTGGACCAATCTCTTCCTTTATGCATTCCCTCCTCTTCCGCTCATGCTGCGCACCTTATTCAAGCTCAAGAGGGAACAAGCCACCATGATCCTCATCGCTCCACGGTGGCCCAGACAGCATTGGTTTTCCCTTCTACTTCAACTCAGTTCCAGGGAACCCATACCTCTTCCTCTGTTTCCTTCACTACTTACACAGAATCAGCAAACGCTTCTTCATCCCAACTTACAGTCTCTGCACCTGACAGCTTGGTATCTCTCGGGCTGACTGCACCTCATGCTCTCCTTTCTCAGCCTGTCCGTTCTATTATTGATGCCTCCAGGAAACCGTCTACTCTTCAGTGTTACCAGCAGAAGTGGTCTCGGTTTTCTTCCTGGTGCCTGTTACATCACCATAATCCCATATCTACAGCAGTGGGATTGGTATTGGACTATCTTTTGTCCTTATCTGACTCTGGTCTTAAATCCTCTTCGATAAGGGTCCACCTTAGTGCCATTGCAGCTTTTCATGAGCCGATCCATGGAAAACCCCTCTCAGCTCATCCCTTAGTTTCAAGGTTCATGAAAGGCCTTTTCAATGTAAAACCACCTCTTAAGGCCCCTCCTGTTGTATGGGATCTTAATGTGGTTCTTTCTGCGTTAATGAAGCCTCCTTTCGAGCCTTTGGCCACAACGCATTTTAAATTTCTAACTTGGAAAGTGGTCTTTCTGATAGCTCTCACTTCTGCCAGGAGGGTCAGTGAGCTCCATGCACTGGTGGCTGATCCACCTTTCACTGTTTTTCACCATGATAAGGTTGTCCTTCGTACACATCCTAAATTCCTTCCTAAGGTTGTGTCTGAGTTTCACCTTAATCAATCCATCGTTCTACCTGTTTTTTTCCCAAAGCCTCATTCTAATCCAGGTGAACAGGCTTTGCATTCCTTGGATTGTAAACGTGCTCTGGCTTACTATCTTGATCGCACCAAACCTCACAGATCATCTCCTCAACTGTTTTTGTCCTTTGATCCTAACAAGCTGGGTCATCCTGTATCTAAACGCACTCTGTCCAATTGGCTTGCTGCTTGCGTTTCTTTTTGTTATGCTCAGTCGGGCCTGACACTGGAGGGTTCTGTCACGGGCCACAAAATTAGAGCTATGGCAGCATCTGTAGCTTTCCTCCGTTCCACTCCTATTGAGGAAATCTGCAAGGCTGCTACTTGGTCCTCAGTTCATACTTTTACATCTCATTATTGTCTGGATTCATTCTCCAGACGGGATGGACACTTCGGCCAATCTGTTTTGCAAAATTTATTTTCATAATGGCCAACCTTCCCTCCATCCCTCTTTTTGTTAGCTTGGAGGTCACCCATCAGTCAAGAATATGCTGCCTGCTTGTCCTGGGATAAAGCACAGTTACTTACCGTAACAGGTGTTATCCAGGGACAGCAGGCAGATATTCTTGCGTCCCTCCCACCTCCCCGGGTTGGCTTCTTAGCTGGCTTATCCTAACTGGGGACCGCGCGCCTCTGTCGGGCGGGAAGGCACTCGCGCACGCGCGGTGCGGCCTAGCTAGAACTTTCTAAAGTTCTTAGAGTGCAATCACTCTAAAATTGTCCGTACCGGGGCTCCGTCGGTGCCGTCACCCATCAGTCAAGAATATCTGCCTGCTGTCCCTGGATAACACCTGTTACGGTAAGTAACTGTGCTTTCTAACAAGACCAAAACAATGATGCACATAGGTCCAGATACAGCCTTTGAAGGATGTACCTTTTGCTGCTGCTTTAAGAGAATGATTCTACCATGTGCCTGTTGCTCAGATAAACTTCCTTGTGCTCATATTGGAGGTCATACCTATAATATGTAATGGTCCCAGTGTGGTATTTGCTCTGTCATGTTGTGGTGTCCTTAGAACAGAGCTTTCCCATACCATGGTTCTTGACTTGGGTGGATGCGCCATAGGATGTCTGTCTTGCACTGCTTAGGAGTTGCATGCTTTCTGCAGCTGTGTGAATTGGGGTCACAGCCATAGGAATATATTGGTAAACTCTGCATTGGAATTAGCATGTTAGTTGTCAGTACCGAGATTAAGTAGGAAAGTGGAAATAACTTTTAAAGGCAAGAACATTAGATTATGAAATTCTACATATAATTATGGTTTGAGAACTGTCCTGTTAAAAGAGCAAATTTAAATGGGGAAGTGGTAAGTAAGCCTGTCATCTGAATGTGTCATTTAATTGTTGAAATGTGCAGTGACTTTAAAGTTGTTTACAGTATTAGGATAACATGTATTTGGGTTTTTGTTTTTTGTTTGTTTTTTGTTTTTTTACTGGTGATGAGACTTTCCTGTTTTGATCATAATATCTGAGTACCAATATTACATAATCAGAATATTAATTATTTAGAAACCTCTTAATTGGAGCTGTTTTACATGAACATTGTTAAAAAAAAAAAAAAAGTAGGAATATTTGCCTATGCAAAGACTTTGTTAAAAACAAAACCTCCTTTTCTTTTGTTCTACTGCATTTGTGGGAAATTATTTTGAAAGTTTACACTTTGTTTTCAAGCAGTTGAGAACAATATGGTTATTGATGTGAAACATGTAGACAAGCCAACAGGAGTGTATTACCCTAAGGAAAACAGTTTGTCTTTGCAATTAGATCTCTCTGGCAAACTGAATGTGTGTTATATTTTGATTAGAGGTCATGAAAGCTGATACTAAGAAAAGGTGTGACAATGATAATTCTGAGTTTGTTAGCAAAAATCTATGCCTTAATATTGTACCATTAATTTAAAACTGTATCTATATCCTGCTTTAAATGTGAGCCCTTCCTGAGAAGAGCAGCGGTATGATTAAACCCCTAGAATTAAATGAAGAGACAAAACAGCAGGTCACAGAATGGTGGAAGTGGCCTAGGTGGGGGGATACTGGGAGGTTGTTTGTGGGAGAGGACGAAAGGAGGAGAAACAGTGTATTCTACCTACTACCCCTGACATGTACCCAGAGAGCACTAAAAAGAGAAGACATCAAGGTTGTCACATAAATCCCCCACAATGTGTTATAAAATATAACAAAATGTGTTGGTAAACAATTGTAGTGTTCAGGACCTTGTAAATAATACATGCCTTAAGCTCTTGGAGAGAAATGGCTTTCCTATTTTTTCCTTATCCTAGTTGTATATCTCAAACAACTGATGAGACTACAATATTAGTGCAACACCAAAAAAGAGGAATAGTATGTCTGGGCCAATGCTACAGCAAAATGTGGCACATCACTCCTGCTCCAGAGACTGGCATTCATGTTCAGGGACTATCCTGTCTGCCCCACCTGAGTTCCAGCCCTGTGTTACTAGTTACTGTACACAATATAGAAATGAGAAGCATTTGGCACAAATTAGTTTAAGGTTATAAAGCATAGTCTGATCAGATTAGCAGGATACATCAATTGTTGGATAAAAAAAGATATAGAACCAGTGCCATTAAATAAGTTAGGTTCAAGGACTTTTCCATCTCTGTCCCATTATTTGACTGCAGCTTAATCAGAGTTGAACAAGTCTAAGTCAGCTCTGCAAACCTAAGAGAATTTTAATTGCCATAAAAGATTGGATAAAACTGTCCTGATAAAAGAATATAGGCTACCTCCTGAAAAGCCAAGTGTCTAGCAAATCTCCCCGCCTGCCTTCATACATTTTTCTTCTCCTTTGGCCCTCACTGTGGACCGCAGCTGGGGGTTTTGTGCTGACAGAGCTGGAACTGCCTTCTCTGAAAGTGACACTTTCCACACTGCTCTTGCAACAGGAGGGGCTCATTCCTATGGTAGTAATTCCTCTCTGCCCCCAACAGGAAACATAAACCTCCTGCACATTGGATTCTTTATTTTATAATTTGTTTTAAGATCCAAGACCGAAGAACTGAACAAATCAATAGGACAAAAACTGGATTGGGCCCCTACCTTATTGAATTGTGATGCTTGTAATTCAAAATCTAGTGTTTTCTTCACAGCATTTAGCTCTACAACTGTACTTTGTAAGCCATTGTACTATTCAGCTTGGCAGCAGCAATGTGATGTTGAACACGTTTCTTCTGTTTGTCACTGTTCCTATTAAAGAGGCATTTTGGCTAAGCCATAGCAAAAGCTGGCAAAGCTGAAGTGCTTCCAAGGTGTGGAGTAGTAACCTACAAACTTGCAAGCAACCAATTACTCAAGCATTACTGGAAGTAATTTTCTGAGGGATTTCTTGGTGCATATAGACAGTCTGCATTTAGTTGTCTTATCTTGCTCTGAGGGTGTTGCTGCAAAAGCATACAGTTAGCCTGTTCCAAAACTGGGCGGAGACTGGAGTCCCAACAGGGCCAAAAACATAAGCACCACCATACATCTTCTCTTACTCATCCAGAAAGACCAAAACAGCTTTATTTGTACCAATCTTCCCCTCCAGTTGGCTTTGCTGCTGTCTAGCATACCCCCCCAACCACACATCCCCCAGCATGACTGTTCCAGTGGGGTCTTAGACCAGCCTTGAACTACCTCCACTTTCCCAGCAAAGGGCCATCAAATGGGGATTACATCCTGCCTCAGCAACGGTTGTTTAACACTGGTTATTGCACTATACTATTGGTGCCCTCAAGCAGAAGAGCAGTGTTGCTTGCCTACCTCCCCTTCTTTCCATGGGGACTGGCCTCCCTCACCCAGCATGCTGTGATTTATTTTACACCTTACATGAACATCTGAAACCCTTTTGTACCTCCCTCTTTTTCAAACTGTCTATGGGAAGGAAGTTACCTGTTTTGAGTTGGGGAAGAAGCAAGGGCAGAATGGGAACATAGCTTATATTTCCTGTGCATCATGTATTCTGCTTGCCCTATTCTAGACAGTACAATGGCTAAGATTTGGCAAGTACACTCTGGGTTTCTACTCTTCTACCTCCTCCCTATCCCCATGCCAATCTGAGATGGTATGTGCTGGGCCTTTGGGCTATTTTAATGTCAGCTGCCTGGATTGGCCAGGCAGCCTTTCTTTGTGCTGAACATGGAATACTGGTGAAAATAACTTCAACTTTTTTTTTTTTTCCTGATTGGAGGATGGATAGTGCTACATTTTAGAATTCTACACCTTTGGGAAGCACTTTAATATGAATTTTATATATATTTTTTTCAATCAAAGCTGTATTGCCTCTTTAAATGGTTGTTTCATGTATCTGTTTCATAGTGTTTGATTTTAAAATGTTGCAGAATGTATGTCTTGTCTCCATGTATTGTAAATGAAAATGTAAAATAAAGGTGGAGAGCTAAAGTCTAATTTTTTATATTCAAATATCTAAAAGGCTGAGTTTAGTAATAAAATAAAATTTGGAAAATAACTGCAGTATTTTGCCTATCCTGTGCACACAACAGGGCCCTCTTCTAAAATTGGCAGAAAATGGCTTTTTAGATCCTAGTGTATGAAGAGATGCTAGAAGCTCACATAGTCAAAGGGCGATATTGAATTGGTTACTGTTTGTTTGGGTTTTTTAGTGCATAAGCCACATATCTAACCAGCCCAATCTTAGAGCCAGTTAACTCAGAGGAATCTTTCCAGCTGTCCTAGTTAGTGAATAATTATACCCATACCACCCACCAGAAACCCCTTCCTTATGTTGCCTATTTATCTAGACAGGAGCTGCCTATCTTGCCTTCTACTGACTGGAGCCTAGATGCACTAAACAGGATCGGTAAGACTGTGTAGGTCCACTCCGATCTGATTTTTGGCTGATTCTAAAAGAGCTATTGATGCACTAAAAATGTGCATGCGGAAGTTTGTCATAATCCCTGCCTTTCCCAGCCGATTGATTGCTGTGAGAGCGACTCACATATGTGCAGAGCCAGCAGAAAAAGCCTTCTGCCACTCAGCTGTTCAGGGCAGGAAATCTTTCTTTTTTTTAAATGGACAGATGTATGTTACATAACACACTATCTGTCTTATAAAAAAAGAAAAAAAAAAGCCCACCCTCCCTCACATTCTCTGATGAACACTTCTCCGTGGCAGCGAAAATGGCAGGAGGGATGCCCACACACTCCTTTCCACTATATGCTCCCCCAAACCTACCCCTACCCCAGTACTTTTGTCTGAAGAGAGCAGGAGGGAGGCTCTGTCCCTCCAACTCTGAGGTCTGCACCTCTAAAATGGTGGGTCTTCCCCATGTGATGCATGGGGATGGGCCTAAGGCCTTAATTGGATCAGATGCCTAAGGCTTTTCCCAAGGGGTGGGGCCTTAGGCCCCTCTCTCTATCCAAACCTGTGGAAGATTAGCAGCCCTCTCCCAGGAGGAACACTTCTCCATTGGAGGTATTGAAAAGGTAAAGGAGGGAGGTTTAGGTTCACGTCAAGATAATTTTTAGTGGGAGGTTCCTTTCAGTGGTGAGAGGGCCGCTACTAATGTTATCATGCTATTTACTAACTTGTTATAATTATCTTTGTAGTGGGTACTCTAAAGTACATATACATAATTAATAAAATTACCCTTAAGTAATAATCATATCTAGTTTATCAAATTGTTCTTTTCTGAAGATTTTATTGCTGTTCTATGAATAATCAATCTCCACTGGATTATATTTATATATCACTTATAAACAGAAACATGATGGCAGATAAAGGCCAATGGCCCTTCGAGTCTGCCCATCCGCAGTAGTCATTATCTCTTTCTCCGAGAGATCCTACGTGCATATCCCAGGCTCTCTTGAATTCAGACACAGTCTCTGTCTCCACCACCTCTTCTGAGATACTGTTCCACGCATCTACCATCCTTTCTGTAAAAAAATATTTCCTTAGATTACGCCGGAGCCTATCATCTCTTAACTTCATCCTATGCCTACTCATTGCAGTTTCTTTTCAAATGAAAGAGACTCAACTCATGCACATTTACATTACGTAGGTATTTAAATGTCTCTATCATAATCTCCCCTCTCCCACCTTTTCTCCAAAGTTTACAGATTGAGATCTTTAAGTCTGTCCCCCATACACCTTATGATGAAGACCACATACCATTTTAGTAGCCTTCCTCTTGACTGATTCCATCATTTTTATATCCTTTAGAAGGTGTGGCTTCCAGAATTGTACATAATATTCTAAATGAGGTCTCACCAGTCTTATCCAGGGGCATCAATACCTCCTTTTTCCTACTGGACATACCTCTCCCTATGCAACCTAGCATCCTTCTAGCTTTTGCTGTCACCTTTTCAACATGTTTGGCTACCTTAAGATCACATACAATCACACCCAAGTCCTACTCTTATGTCGTGCACTTAAGTTCTTTACCCCATAAACTGTACCATTCCCTCAGGTTTTTGCAGTCCAAATGCATGACCTTGCATTTCTTAGCATTAAATTTTAGCTGCCAAATTTCAGACTATTCTTCAAGCTTCGCCAGGTCTTTCTTCATGTTATTCACACCATCCGGGGTGTCTACTCTATTGCAGATTTTGGTATCATCCGCAAGGAGGTAAATCTTATCCGACAACCCTTCAGCAATATCGTTTATAAAAATGTTAAACAGAACAGGTCCAAGAACAGAACCTTGAGGCACACCATTGGTAATATCCCTTTCCTCAGAATGATCTCCATTGATCACTACCCTCTGTCGCCTTCCACTCAACCAGTTCTTGGCTCATCCTGAGGGCACTGTGTTCATTTATTAGACATCTGTGTGGAACATTGTCAAAGACTTTGCTAAAATCTAAATACACCACATCTACCACATATCCTCTATCCAATTCTCTAGTCACACAGTGAAAGAAATTGATCAGATTTGTCTGACAAGACCTACCTCTAGTGAATCCATATTGCCTCTGGTCCTGTAATCCACAAAATTCCAGAAACTTTACCATTCTCTATTTTAAAAGTGTTTCCATTAATTTGCTTTCCACAGAAGTCAGATTTACCAGCCTGTAATTCCCTACTTTATCCTTACTTCCGCTTTTGTGGAGAGGGACCACATCCGCCCTTCTCCAGTCCAGTGGTTTACATTCAACTGCCGAACCTGCTTTAGAGAGCGAGGAGGGCGGGTCAGTCGGGAAGTGCTGCTGTCGGCTCCCCCCCCCCCCCCCGGCGTCCAGCTTCCACCCCCCTGGCCTTCTGCTTCCCCTCCTGGCCTCCCCGCACTGTTTACCTTCCAGGAACAGTCTGCAAACAAGATCGCGATGCTAGCGATATTTGTACCGCTTCAGAGCTGTTTCCTCCGTCGCGGTCCCGCCCCTCCTTTGACTTTTTTATCGTCTATGTGACAGTGTTTTACCCCGAGGTTCTCATTTCGTGGATTGATTCAATCAGGCATTTGTTTGTTACTCACCTTTTTGTTGCGGTTTTGTTTCATACCTTATTTACAATGGATCCCTGAGGAAGGCATGTTATCCGAATCTCAGACCGGGTCAGGTCCCTTGGTTGGTAATAAGGTTGTATATATTACTGCATTTTATTATTGGTACAATAAACTTTGCCTGCATCCTGTACATATTCTGCATGCAAGACTGTTCTGGCAGATCCCACTCCCATAAGCCTTACAAAAGGAACTTCTTGTGTGTCAAATGACTTGAACGTTTTTATCATAAACTTGTGCTTTTGGTATGAAATAAGTAAATTTTCATTTTGTACACTTAATATTTCCTTCATGCTTAAAATATATTAATTTAAATACTACATTAAAATATTCTGATTTTTAATGGGTGTGAAGTGTGGTCTATGGCACATGTTCTGTATCTCAAAACCTAGAGCTGATAGAAGAAAACTGGTGCCTTTTTGGAATCAGGCCAAATATATCCAGAAACAGGTCTAACTATCTGAGGCACCAAAATGAGTGTTGATCTGTGTTATATGAAAAGCTACATGCAATATGCCAATAACTTCTGCTGGGGCCACAACTCAGCTAGAAAGGACTACAGCTAAGCGTTCTTTGCCTTCCTCATATGTGCTGTTAAGGTAAGTATAATTAACATTCCTTGGGGTGTCAAAATGGAAATCAGGAATCACAGCATAAAAGTGGATGCAGCTGCTTTGTAGGTATCACAACTCGTGATACCAAAATTGAAAGTCATAACTAGTAGGATTTGCAGAAAACAGACACAGAGGAGAGCTCTTTAGCTATCTGTTCTGGTACTGGAGAATCATGGAACAAGGCATATTACAGACCAGCTTCTAAAATCAAAGGCTATGCAGCACTCTTAGTGCTGGTGTCAGAAAAGGTCTAACACTCCCTACATATTTTATTGCAGACAACTTATAGAGTTGCTACAGTGAAGTCTTAATGAAGAGTGCTTCTGACTTACTCAATTTTACAACAGTTTTATTTAGTATCCCAGTTGGTTGGTGGGGTCTAGCAAACAGAAAAATGTAAAAAAACAAAATTCATTTATAGCAGCTGGCCAGGCTTTGCTGAGACCTAAACCTGTACCTTGTTTTATGTATTGTGGGATTTATAAACTGCTTTTATAAAGTGATTCGTCCAAGGTTGTATGCAAGTTTGGAAAATAAGTATTTTCCCTATCTGTCCCAGTAGGCTCACACTCTAGCAATTAGTTGTACAAGATAGTTATAGAATTCAGGGGCCCATATATGCTCCTAGCTGGGAAACTAGCTGTCTTATACGCCTTACGATCCCTCCAACCATGGATTAAACATAAATGGATCCTCATCAACATGGATAAATTGGGTAACAATATTCTACATCCGCAAGCAATGGAGGATTAGGGTCCCTACCCTTCTGCAATCAGGCCTAATGTCTTTGGTGCTTTGCTATACCGTTTAAAACTAAACAATTTACAGAGTTGCATACATAATTTAAAAACAAAATCATCATAACATAGACATACAAATAATCCTCAAAAATCATATCTACAAACTAAGACCATATTAAAAAAGATCGAGAACAGTTCATCAGCTTTGCCAAGGAGGGTAATTATTGACTAGAAGAAGGCATCTACAAATAGTTGCATCTTGAGTAGTTTCCTAAACGTGCCCTTTTCATGACAATTTCTTATTTGTCCCACAAGGGAGTTCCATATTTTAATTCCTGCACAGCAGAAAGTCATTTTGCCAGTCTCAACTAGTCTTGGGTTAATATTCGTCTTCAGTAAAGCTAGGTTTTCAGAATGTAATGATCGGTTTGGTATATAACTGAGCATATTAGTTTTAAACAGTTCTGGAATGTTTCCATACAAGAATTGATGACAGATCATTAGTGTTTTATATTGCATTCTGAAGGCAACTGGTAGCCAATGCAATTGCTGTAGATATGGCGAAATGTGATCATATTTAGACAGTCCCATTATCAATCTTGCTGCTGCGTTTTGTATAACCTGCAATGCCCTATTCCTTGCTGGCCCAGATAGATCGAGACCCTCTTCTCCTAGAGTGTAGACCTTCTTGATGCTCTGCCAATTCCTCTGGAAGCCACCCCTTTGCTCTGCCACTTCCACTAGGGGCCACCCCTTCCTCCTAACACAAACGGTCAAGTTCTTCACTCTAAGTCTAAGGACTTCAACAGCTATGTAAAAATTGAGAAGTGCATCCTTGCTACAATCTCTAGCTCCAAGTCAGTGAAGACCATCCTTCCCACCAGACGGCCCTCTATCAGGCAATCCTATCTAAGCAGACATATTTCAAGTTTCTAATTTATTAGGTTTTTATATACCGCCTATCAAGGTTATCTAAGCGTCGTTGTTTTTTTACAATCAGGTACTCAAGCATATTCCCCTATCTGTCCTGGTGGGCTCACAATCTATCTAACGTACCTGGGGCTATGGAGGACTGAGTGACTTGCCCAGGGTCACAAGGAGCAGTGTGGAGTTTGAACCCACAACCCCAGGGTGCTGAGGCTATAGCTCCAACTACTGTGCCACACACTTCTCCATGGGTAACTTTCCAACACTAGGATCCCCTTCAAGTGCTCAATTCTTCGCATACTGATTTACCTCCTCCCCTTATTGGATTCAGGCCTTAAGACGACGTCTGTGCCCCTTCATTTATCTGCAATTTCTGCCCATCATGATCCAATCAATGACTAACCAATCTCTTAGCAAACCCTGGTGGCACACTTCCTAACAGGCCTCATTAATCTCCGACCTCTGGAACCCACTAGCACTGTGGGATCTCAATGTTGTCTTCAACCAACTCAGGATCATACTCTTTGAACCACTAGGTAACACCTCTCTCGCATACCTCATAAGGAAGACAGCTCTTCTCATAGTCATCACATTCACGAGATGACTCAGCAAACTGCAAGCACTAGTAACCAACTATTCTTATACACAATTCTTCGCCAACTATGTCCAGCTGAACATGCATCTGAAATTCCTATGTAAGCTAGTTTAACATTTCTACCTCAACCAGCACATAGTTCTTCCATCATATCTCCTCCACCTACCTTACCAGCAGAGCAATGCCTCAATACCATCGACTGCAGGAGAGCACAACTTTTTTACCGCAGAGAAACTGCAGCCTTACTTCATACCAATCAGCTTTTCATAACCTAAAACCTGGTCAACCAGCCTTTAAATGAACCATCTCCATGTGGATTTCCCGCTACATTGATTTCTGCCACACTATAGCACATCGACTGCATCCTAGCAAACTTCCGATCAGTCCCGATACATAGAAACATGATGGCAGATCTAGTCCCATCTAGTCTGCCCAGCTGCAGTAACCATTATCTCTCTCAGATCCCACGTGCCTAACCCAGATACAACTGCAATCTGGTTCTCAGTTCATTTGTTTACTAAGCATTACTGTTTGGATCACAGCACAAGACATTCATTCTGGACAGTCCGTCTTATGAAACCTATTGCTCCTTGATCTATCACCATCATCCTCATACAACCTGTAGCTAGAGCAGGGGTAGGGAACTCTGATCCTCGAGAGTTATATTCCAGTCGGCTTTTCAGGATTTCCCCAATGAATATGCATTGAAAGCAATGCATGTAAATAGATCTCATGCATATTCATTGGGGAAATCCTGAAAACCCAACTGGAATACAGCTCTCGAGGACCGGAGTTCCCTACCCCTGAGCTAGAGATTCATCAACAAGTGTGCCTGTATCATCCCTTCTTGTCTCCAGCTAAAGTGAAGTTGCTTACCTGTAATAGAGGTTCTTCATAGACAGCATGAGAATGCAGTCACACTTTCCCACCATCCCCACTAGAATATATTTTTCAGCTATAGACAAAACTAAGCTGATAAAGGGAGGAGCCACAAATCCTTGCACATGCCCAGTAAGCCAAAAGATTACTATTACTAGGGGAGAGCATCGACACTCAGGATCAGTCTGAGGACTTCAACAAGTGTGGCTGCATTCCCCTGCTGTCTATGGAAAACCCCCATTACCGGTAAGCAACTTCACTTTCCCACATCTCTCTCACTGTGCCCCCACCCACACTCAGCTGCATGGTTCCTTTTAACATTCTCATAACATCATGAGACTCCCAATTAATAGTCCTAAGGATTCATGGCGTGTGTGCAAAAATTTACATTCACCAAGTTTGTATGCACAGGTGTGCCACAGAACCTCATGTTACAATGATAAGACACCTAATTAAAAGAATACATTTTTATGGTAATATCTGCTTCTAAATGGTGCTTGCATATACCAAGTCAAACACACACTGTATATGCACTTCCCAAAGCACTGCAGGTACACAAAGAAAATAATCCCCCTGCACAGGAAGTGGGTAGGCATGAGATGTAGTGGCACTCCAATGTTGCTGAGACCAACTGCTGTTGGCATGTGTTGATTGTGTTCAAAGTTTAGAGAGAGGACCATCTAACAAAAAAAGTAATTTTATCAGCATTAGGAAGCAAGAGCACTGTTTTCAAAGGGGTAAAAGGTCCTGGATTTGATATACCACCTTTCTGTTGTACAACCAAAGTGGCTTACATTTATATTATATGTTTCTGTAAACATTCAGAAGACAAACAACAAAGAGGACAAATTAATATTCATAGCTTTGACCTGCACTGATTTTCAGACATCTCAAGCTACCTTTTATCCTAAGATACTCCAGCAGCTCAAACTCCTGAAACCTATGATTCCAACATTATGCAAGATTCAGTTCCCAGATAATCAGTTCCTGCTTTAACGCCTTCTCTATTAACTGTTGAGAAAAATCGCTAAGCAAAAATCCTTTAGTTCTAGAAATAACCTTCCAAGTATCAAACAAAGATGCATTAGATAGGATCTTGTCTCAGATGATGTTCAGATGACTGACATTTAACAGGTAAGTGAACTCTAAACAAAGTCTGAGATGCTGAAGGCAATGGTGAACTGGAAAGCCAAGGAATACCCACCGGGATGGAAATGATAAAGTTACCACGTAAAGAAGTGCCATGTTTTTTTTTGGGGGGGAGTTCAACTTCCCACACTTAATGAGGCACCAGATGACACATTCACTTGAACCTTCTCAAAGAAGCAGCCACAACATTCAAAGGCCTTTTCTCAGGCTTGTCCACTGGACCCTGCAAAGGCTGAATAGCCCAAAGGAACAATTTTAATTTTAAATTTGCCTCTGCCCATGATACTAAAACCTAGCATCACAAAGATGAAATCTCAAACTTCAAAGCACAACACACATAAGAACATAAGAAATGCCCTCACCGGATCAGACCGAGGTCCATCAAGTCCGGCGATCCGCTCACGCGGCGGCCCATTTAGTTCTCTATTATGAAAACCTGAAATTACCGTATACCTCAATATGATTTGCAAGAAGGTGTATATCCAACTTGTGCTTGAAACCTCGAAGAGTAGTCTCCGCCACAACACCCTCAGGAAGAGAATTCCAAGCGCCCACCACTCGTTGTGAGAAACAGAACTTCCTGGCATTCGTCCTGAACCTGCTGCCACCCAGTTTCAGGCTATGACCTCACATCTGAAAATCTTAGTAATGCTGCTTCTTGGTCTATGTCATCAAATCCTTTTAATATTTTAAAAGTCTCTATCAAATCGCCTCTCAGTCTTCTCCTCTCGAGTGTGAACAGTCCCAGTTTCTTGAGGCATTCTTCATAGCTCAACTTTTTCATACCTTTGACTAGTTTCGTGGCTCGCCTTTGCACCTTCTCCAACAGAGTTATGTCCTTCTTAAGATAAGGAGACCAGTGTTGGACACAGTACTCCAAGTGTGGTCTAACCATTGCTCTATAAAGCGGCATTATGACTTCAGATCTACTCGTGATCCCTTTCCTAATTATGCCCAATATCCTGTTTGCTCTCTTTGCTGCCGCTGCACACTGTGCCGATGGCTTCAGGGTTCTGTCAATCGGTACCCCCAAATCCCTTTCCTGTTCGCATTTTGCTAGTGTTACCCCAAACATTCTATACTCGTGTTCTTTATTCTTTTTTCCTAGATGTATCACCTTGCATTTATTAATGTTAAAATTCATCTGCCACTTTGTCGCCCATGTTTCCAGCTGTCTCAGATCCTTCTGAAGCTCCTCGCAGTCCCTTTGAGAGCCAACTGCCCGACATAATTTTGTATCATCGGCGAACTTTATTATATTACTTGTTGTTTCCTCGTCAAGATCATTTATAAAAATATTGAACAAAATAGGCCCAAGAACTGAGCCCTGGGGCACTCCACTAGTCACTTTCACCCAGTCCGAGAATTTCCCTTTTATGTTAACCCTCTGCATTCTGTTCTCTAACCATTTACCAATCCATCTATGCACTTCTCCCCCTATTCCGTGGCTTAGTAATTTCTTCAGTAGCCTTGCATGCGGGACCTTGTCAAACGCTTTCTGGAAGTCCAAGTAAATTATGTCCACTGGATCTCCAGTATCCATATGTTTGTTCACTTTCTCAAAGAATTGTAATAAATTTGTCAAACAAGACTTCCCTTTCCTGAAGCCGTGTTGACTAGCCCTTATTAGGTTGTGATCCTCCAAGTGTTGCACAATGCTGTCTTTAATAAGTGTTTCAATTATCTTCCCAGGAACCGATGTGAGGCTCACAGGTCGGTAGTTTCCTGGATCACCTCTTGATCCTTTTTTTAAAATCATTTGCTGTCCTCCAGTCTTCTGGTATTTGCCCTGTTCTAATTGACATGTTAGCTACGGTTTGTAATAGTTCACCAATTTCCACCTTAAGTTCTTTTAATACTCTCGGGTGAATTCCGTCTGGTCCGGGGGATTTGTCGTTTTTTAGTTTGTCAATCTGAACGTATATCATGTCCAACGTCACATTTACTGTTTTGAGGTTGTCCTCTATGCCTCCGGCTAATATCCTCCCTGTGTCTAGCACTGATGAAATGTCCTCATTTGTGAAGACCGAGGCTATTCTATAACACTGACACGGTTCCAAAGATCCTTCCTTTGGACATGCCCTGCTGCTGTGTGCTACAGTAGTGACTATCTTATGGGATACAGAGAAGACCCAGTTGGTGATGGCAGCAGGCTATCCTGGAATCTTCTGTTCAGCTCTGCTTGTATGGGCTACCTCAGTGCAGTTCTGGCCTCCACTCCTTTCAGGACCATAATTTTTTTTTAATATATTACATCAAGGACAGCTTATGACATAATTAAAACAAATGACTCTAGCCCTGCTATCTTGTCCCCTGTACCTTTCAAATTCTTCACTGCCATTTCCCGACTTCTCCCTCAGTATGCACTCACAGGCAGAAAATATAAATTAAACTTGTCCCTGCCACTTGTTACATTAATTGCTGGGTTGGATGAAAAAGTATTTTAAGCTATTTTCGGGGGAATCTAAAGGAAGCTGTGCTGGAATGAGCCTGTGACTCTGGCCTTCTTTCAACCTTTATGAATTTCAAATACTGTTTTTGACTGCTAGTTATCTTCAACATGGATTAAGATTGTCAGTATCATAATCTTCTCCAGTCAAGATCATCATAAAACTATCTCACAACAGAAAACATTTAAATCATTTTACTTCATCTCATAGCTTGGTTCCACTTAAGTGACAAAATGCTAGAGTATATTTTTAAAAATTCTATATATATTGTATATATTACATAATTCAGATAATTATATTGCATGTGAATAATAGTATTTTATCTGGTATGACCCATTCCCATAAGAATTGTCATATTGGGACAGACCAACAGTTCATCAAGCTCAGTATCCTGTTTCCAACAGTGGCCAAACCAGGTCCCAAGCATCTAGCTAGATCCCAAGTAGCAAAACAGATTCTATGCTGCTTATCCTAGGAATAAGCAGTGGATTTTCCCAAGCCATCTTAATAATTGTCTATGGACTTCACTTTTAGGAAACTATCCAAACCTTTTTTAAATCCCACTAAGCTAACTGATTTTACCACATTCTCCAGCAACAAATTCCAGAGTTTAATTATACATTGTGTGAAGAAATATTTTCTCTCATTTGTTTTAATCTACTACTTAGTAGCTTCATTGCATGTCCCCTAGTCCTAGTATTTTTGGAAAGAGTGAACAAGTGATTCATATCTACCCTTTCCACTGCACTCATTATTTCACAGACCTCTATCAAATCATCCCTGAGCCATTTCTTCTCCAAGTTGTTTTAACCTTTCCTCATAGGGAAGTCGTCCCATCCCTTTTATCGTTTTTGTCACCCTTCTCTTTACCTTTACTAATTCTGCTATATCTTTTTTGAGATATGGCGACCATGGTGGAGTTCTATTTAGAATGGGTTGGAGTCCTGGGACGCATGGGTGGGAGGTCTATTTCTCTATTCAAAATTGGAATTTGCATGGGAAATGCTTATATAGGTGACTATGCTTGTTTTTGTCGTCTCTTGTTTTGAGACATTGTATTATGCTGTGCACTGTTCCTTTAATAAAAACATTAAAAAAAAAAAAAGAACTGCACACAGTATTTGAAGTGCAGCCGTACCATAGAGCGATACAAGGGCATTATAACATTTTCATCTTTGCTTTCCATTCCTTTCCTGATAATTCCTAACATTCTGTTTGCTTTCTTAATAGCCGCCGAACATTGAGCTGAGGGTTTCAACATATCCTCAACAATGACACCTAGATCCTTTTCCTGGGCAGTGACTCCTAACACAGAACCTAGTATCACATAGGTATAGTTTGGATTCCTCTTTCCCACATGCATCACTTTGCACCTGCTCACATTAAACGTCATCTGCCATTTTGACACCCAGTCTTCAAGGTCCTCTTGTGATTTAACAACTTTGTGTTATCAGCAAATTTAATTATCTCACTCATTATTCCCATCTCTAGACCATTGATAAATATGTTAAAAAGCAGTGGTCTCAGCACAGACCCCTGGGGAACCCCACTATTTAAAATAAAGCTGCAAACCTATGGAAAACAAGCTATTATAGGTAATCTTAGAATACAGGAGGAAAAGCCTCTGAACCCCGTCAGGGAGATATCCTTCTCTAACTAGAGTGGGTAAATTACTTCATTGGCCTAAAAACCTCTTAGATAGCATGTAGGCAAAAACATTGCTCAAGAAACATTGCTCAAATCTCAACATGCTGCTTGCTTGTAAAATAAAATGAACAACTTATCTTCAACAGGCGATTCAACACAGGCTCCCAACCCCCACCAATGACGGCCAAGCGTTTTGCCTCATGGCGGCTTCAGGGAATTCGGGAGGAATGAGCCTGTGAAGATAAGTACTGTTACTCACATTCTCCTTATAGAGAGTTCAGAATTACCTATAAAAATTACCTGTTTGTACTCCTGTTTTTTCTAGCAAGCAGTGTGCTCACTATCACCCGTGCTAAAGATGGCTGCCCGGTGTCTGCTGTTAAATTTAAAGCCGGCCCTATGCTGATGTCACAATTCTTATGTCCATACAAAACATAGTGCGACTTTTTGTGATTGACAAGGTTTTCCTTCAAAAATGAGCTGCCATCAATAATAATAAAACGCTAGAGCGCGCATGCGCTCTCAAAAATTCGTGAGTCCTGGCACTGTGAGGTGTGCTTCTGTGGCAACATTCTAATTGACACCTCACGGCGCTTGCAGGGGCTGGAGGCGCATGCGCGCGACTGTGCTCTCTACAAACCTCCCGGCTCCAGCGGAGTAGGCAGCACCAGTGGCAGCAAACAAGTGGTGGACAGCAGCCCCGCTCCAGCCGTTGACCCTCCACAAACCTCCCGACTCCAGCGGCGTAGGCAGCACTATAAACACGCTGCTTCGTGCCCTTCTCTGCCGAGTTCCTTTGCCGTGTCTCTGATGACATCATTGGAGACAGACGCGGCAGAGGAAATCGACAGTAGAAGGCCGCGAAGCAGCGTGTTTAAAGTGCTGCCTACGTGGCTGGAGCCCCGAGGTTTGTCGGCGGTGGGAGGGTCAGGAGCAGGCCAGATCAAGCAGGACAACGGCAGTAAAAGAAGGGGGAGGGGCCGAATGGAGCAGGGAAGAGAATGTAAGAGAAGGGAAAGGGGGGTGGGGGAAAATGCTGCTACTGCTTCTGCACAGGAAAGGGGGGATAGGAGGGAAATGCTGTTGCTGCTGCATAGAGAAGTGGGATGGAAATGCTGCTGCCCAGGGAAATGGGGAAAAATGACAGACAGACAGCGAGAGGGAGAGGAAAGACACGGGCAGGGAGAGGGACAGAAAGACAGACAGAGAAAGGGGGTCAGAGAGAGAGAGTCAGCGGGAGAGGGAAAGGGGGCTGCTTTGGGGGGAGGGGTGTGCTTGGGGCAAACAGCTTTGCTCTGCGGGGGAAGACAGAAGGGGCCATGGAGAGACAGGGAGAGGGAAAGGGGGTTGCTTTGGGGGGAGGGGTGTGCTGGGGGGGAGACAGAAGGGGCCATGGAGAGATAGGGAAAGGAGGCTGCTTTGGGGGAAGGTGTGCTGGGGACAGACAGCTTTGCTCTGGGGGGGGGGGGAAAGACAGAAGAGGGCCATGCAGAGACATTTGGGGGGGAGGGGGAGACAGAAGGATACAGACAGCGGCCAAGGAGAGAGAGATAAAGAAAGACAAACAGACACATCTATTCTAGCACCCGTTAATGTAACGGGCTTAAAGACTAGTACTAAATAAATGTTCTCTGGTTTGAATAGTGTTATTTATCAAGAAAACCCTCTTTACAATTTGAGATAGATAAAAAGCTGAAAGATCTGAAGCAGCATTCATCAGTAGAAGAGATGGCACACGTTTACTGCAGACAGAGAAGAAAATAGATTAGTTTAAAGTTGATCTACAAAAAAATAAAAGGCATGAAGACTATAAGAAGTTGGCAGTTTACCCTTGGTTAAATCCAGATTATTTTATCACCAATAAACCAAGACAGGCAGGGGGCACAGACTCCACGAGCCTGTTGGATTAATCAAGTTCGGCTCCAAAGATTTTTTAGCCAGATGAGGCAAAACTAGATTGCGCAGAGGGCGAGGTAGAGAGGGAAATCAAGGAAGACAAGGCCGCCCAGTGACCAGGTATAAAAATCAAGTAATATAGTTATCAATTTATCAGTTTATAAACCCACCACTGTAAAATTACAAGATCTGCAGAAGGGATTATTCTATGTACCCACGAAGTGCCCAAGCTAGAGTGGACATAGAAAAGTTTTTAGATCATTGCATATTTAAAGAATATTTTTTTCAAGAGGTTGGCCAGCA
This sequence comes from Geotrypetes seraphini, assembly GCF_902459505.1. Lineage (NCBI taxonomy): Eukaryota > Metazoa > Chordata > Amphibia > Gymnophiona > Dermophiidae > Geotrypetes > Geotrypetes seraphini. The sequence goes on along the minus strand of NC_047090.1, from coordinate 157,740,332 downwards.
GCTGTGTGCACCCACATCTATTGTGAAAGGTAAATTCTGATGGGTTCCTTCCAACCCCTATGAGAAGTATATTAAAAACATAAAAAATGTTAGTATTAAAAGGCCTACAAGCTTTGAACGAGAATAAATTTTACTGCAAATTTAACTATACAAAAGAAGAATTTCTAGCATTCGAGAGCCTGAAAACTAATAAAAAATATTATAATACGTCGCACTGATAAAGCTGGTGCTATCGTCCTCTTTAATAAAGTAGATTATGAATCAGAAATGATGAAACACCTAACTACAGATTACATAGTGCTGTCAAAGGATCCAACAGAGGAACTGAAATCAGAAATTGCTGACCTCACACAAGAGGGTCTAAATCAGGTGTCCTCAAACTATGGCCCACGGGCTGGATACGGCCTTCCAGGGTCATTTACCCGGCCCTCGCTTGAGAGTTTACTGCTCATGTTCCTAACCATTGTTGACCTGCTCCATTGTGTCTCTCTTACTATAGTACTCTGCAGTTCTCACCACTCCTCGCTGCACGCCGCCAGTAACCCCCTCACATGAGCTGGACAGGCAGACACACAGCACCGATGTCACGCTTCCATGCCTAATGACCCATCTGCTCAGTACGTAGGCTGGTGTGCACATCCCTGATGCCGCTGGGTTTTTTGAAAGTTCAGTATGGCTGGCAGGAAACTTATGGCATTAGTGAGTTGCTGGATATTTGGGCTACTTTATTGCAGGGGCTTGGTAGTACTTCACTGAACGCTCCAAACTTCAATATGCTGTTTCGGCTCTTTTTGTGAATTCCAAACTTCATTCTGGCACTCCAATAGCTTTTCTCAGTATATTTCAAGCCTTATGCTGGTGCTCCAATAGTTTCTCTCTGTGCATTCCAAGACTCATTCTGGCGTTACCATCTACTTCTTTCTGCAGGTGTTTTAGAGTGCTTTGATAAGTTTATGTTGGTTAAAATTGTTCTTAAGTTTAAATGTTGTATTCAAAGACTTCAGCAGATCCAGAACACTACAGCTAGATTGATCTTTGCAAAAAGTAAATTTGATCATATTTCTCTGCTTTTGTCAAAATTTCACTGGCTTCCAGTAATTTCTAGGGTTCACTTTAAATGCACCTGCCTAACATTCAAGATCCTACATGGCATTCTTCCTCCCCTAATTCCACTTTCTTGGAATTCTTCGAGATCTGACACTACTAGATCCACCCAAAAACTTAAACTATCTTTCCCCTCATTAAAAAGCATCATCTATGCGGGAAAATTGGGCAAATCTCCTTTCTTCAAAATCACTGAGCTTTGGAATAACCTTCCTGCCCTGCTGCAGAATCTGGGCTACTTCCAATTATTCCGAAAGCATCTGAAAACTTGGCTATTCTCAAAAATGTAATTCTCACTGCCCTCTTTAAAATCACTAATTCTTATTATGTCTTTCCTTACTTATATTAAGTTCCTGTAAACCAGGGGTGCCCAATACGTCGATCGCGATCAACAGGTCGCTCGCTCGGGCGACCCCGGTTGATCGCAGAGCGGGTTCCCTTCTCTTTTTTTCCCCTCCTGACTGGCCTGCTCCTGAATTCTGCTGCTGCCTCTGCTACTCAACATTTAAAAAAAAAACGGCTTGGAGAACTTATGCTCCGGGGGCTAACGTGTGCTTGTATCGGCTTCCCTTCTCTTCCCTCTGAAACCGGAAGTTATGTCCGGGGGGGGGGGGGAGAGAAGGGAAGCCGGCACGCACATGTTAGAGCCCCATTCGCGGGCTAAAGCGGGAGACAGGTCAGTGAAGCTTGCGATTTGCTTTTCTTGCTGCCAGGTCCTGCCTACTTTCTGTTTCCTCAAAGGCAGGACCCGGCAGCATTTCTCCCAATAGGTCGATCTTGGGCCGATCAGCCTTCCTCTCCCCGACGTCAATTCTGCCGTCGGAGAGGAAGTTCTGGCCAGCGGAACTTCCTCTCAGACGGCAAAATTGACGTCGGGGAGAGGAATGCTGGTGGGCCCGCAGCAAGGAGAGCTTGGCCGGCGGCGGGCGGTTTTGGGGGCCTGTTATCCGATGGCAGTGGCAGTGGCTTGGGGGAGGGCAGGCAGGGAGACAGAAGGAAAGAAGAGAAACAGAAAAAAGAAAGGGGGCATGAAGAGAGAAAGAAAGAGAGGGCAGGGAGAGAAGAAGAAAACGGGGGGGGGGGGGAAAATGAGGTCAGGAGGAGAGGAAGCATACAGGCTAAAAGAATGGAAGAAAGATTGGATGCACAGTCAGAAGAAGAAAGTGCAACCAGAGACTCATGAAATCACCAGACAAGGTAGGAAAAATGATTTTATTTTAAATTTAGTGATCAAAATGTGTCTGAATTTATATCTGCTCTCTATATTTTACAATATGGTCCCCTTTTACTAAACCGCAATAGAGATTTTTAGCGCAGGGAGCCTATGAGCGTCGAGAGCAGCGCTGGGCATTCAGCGCAGCTCCATGCGCTAAAAACTGCTATCATGGTTTAGTAAAAAGGGAGGGGGTGGGTATTTGTCTATTTTTGTATGGTTGTTACTGAGGTGACAGTGCATAGAGTCATCTGCTTTGACCTCTTTGAAAAAACCCCGGAATAGGAATGATAATTAACAATTCTATGCGTACAGTGTGCGTTGTGTTTTTAAAAAATTTTATTATTGGTAGATCATTTTGATTTGGCCATTTTAAAAGTAGCTCGCAAGCCCAAAAAGTGTGGGCACCCTTGCTGTAAACCGTGCTGAGCTCTATCTTTATGGAGAGGATGCGGTATATAAACTTAAGGTTTAGTTTAGTTTCTTTCGTGGGTTTTTTTGCACTACAAATAAGATATGTGCAGTATGCATGGGAATTTGTTCATGTGTTGTTGTTTTTTCAAACTATAGTCCAGCCTCAGTCTGAAGGACTGCGAACTGACCCCGTTTAAAAAGTTTTGAAGACCTCTGGTATAGATAGAGGGCTCCTTTTACTAAGCTGCGATAGCGTTTTTAGTGCACACAGCATTTTAGCGCGCGCTAAACCCACACTATGTGACTAGAACTAACGCCAACTCAATGCTGGCGTTAGCGTCTAGAGCACACGGCAATTCAGCACACGCTAAAACCGCTATCGCAGCTTTGTAAAAGGAGCCCAGAGGGTTTGTTTTTTTAGCATCTCAAGAACATTCATTCCTGAATACTAGATTTCCTAAAACTCCAGTAATCTACTTATTGCCAAAAATCCACAAGTCCCTAGTTAATCTACCAGGAAGACCAATAGGCTCTAGTAGAGGTTCATTATTGGAGCCTCTATCGGTCTTTGTAGACTGTTCTCTAAGACCAAAAGTAGCCACTGGATTTACATATGTCAACCTCTTTAGATAATATAGGAGGCATTACATATTTAGTGACTTTAAATGTAAAGTCTCTATACACAGTAATTCCTCAACATGAAGCCTTGGATGTGCTACAAATATTTTTGGACAAAGACCCTGCAGATAGGATACCCACATCTTTCATTGTTCAGTTAGCAGATCTCGCTATGAAAAACAATTTCTTTAAAGTTGGAGACTTGTTTTTCCAACAAATATCCTGTGTGGCAATGGGTGCTACAATGGCACTGTTTATGGCAAATTTATTCATGTTGGCATTTGAAAACTAATGGATCCAAAATAATCCTTTTTCATCATATATTAAGCTTTGGGTGAGATACATTGATGACATGTTCTGTTTATGGACCTGCACTGACAAGCAATTAGAATTGTTCCATTGGTTAAATGAGCACCTTCTGAAGATTCAATTCACCTTGACCCAAGGACCCCAATGAAATTTATATTCTTGATGTTAAAGTAATAAAACAGGCTGATGCTTTCCATACCACAGTTTTTCACAAAACTACAGACAAAAACACTTTCCTTGAGTTTAACAGCTGTCATCCCTATGCATTGGAGAAAAGTTTACCTTTCTCCCAATTTCTTTGCTATAGGAGGATTTGCTCAAGAATTCAAATATCAAGTACATTCCCTAAAGTCCCGTTTGGTTGACAAAGGATATCCTGAATCAGTTGTGAATGTACCTCGCACTCAAGCTAGGTACATAGACAGAGACCTCTTATTCACACCTCCAGCTTCTGAATGGACACCTACCTGCGTTTTAAAATACAGTGCATGCAGATGTCAACAATGTGGTTACCATCTTAAGTCAACATTGGCACATTGCACAGTTACATCAATCACTGACAGCAAAACCTCCAACAACAGCTTAGAGTCGATTACAAAAAAAAGAATTTTTGTGTCTTTCTGATTTTAGTGTTCAAACGCTGCCAATAATAGAACATGGCAGCCATGTAAGATGTCAGAAATGTAAAACTTGTGAATCCACTAATAAAATTACAGAGTTTTTTTGTCCACCCATTAACAGGATACAAACATAAGTTACATCATAACACTGACTGTGGGTCAGACTTTGTGGTTTATGTAATCACATGTCCATGTCCTAAGCTAAATGTAGGACAAACATCTCACCATTTAAGAACACAAATAGGGAAACACAGTAGTAGCATAGCCCATGCCAGAATGAAGAAGCTCATTGTGGTTCACTGAGTAAAAGAAAAGCATTTGCCAGGTTACTCCTCTACTGCTTGGGCCAGCTTTAAATTTAAACATCACATGCAGGGCAGCCATCTTTAGTACTGGCGATAGCGAGCACATTGCTTGCTAGAAAAAACGGAGTATAAACAGGTAATTTTTATAGGTAACTAGCTGATGCCCCGGCGTTGCACGGGTATTTAATTATAGCAATAACACTGTAAATGGATTAAAATAAAGATACTTTATAGTGGTGAATGAAATTATTTTTTTACAGCTTAATAAAAAGTACAATATTCAAATTATAATGTGAAATATTTGACAAAATGAATACAATACAACTAACGCAAAACGTGATTATAAACAACATTTTTAGTTTCACCTCCTGGAGCAAGAACATATAAATTCTTGGGTGAACCCAGCCTTGAGCAAGCAACATAGAGTTGTGGGACGCGAGACCCCCAGAACATATCACCCCAGGTAGTGAGGGATGTGCATACCAAGTTTCGTTCAAATCGGTCAAGCCGTTTTTGAATTACTGTGAGAATGGCAGCTTTTTACATTTTTTCCATTGACATGAATGGGTGAAATCAGATTTTCTGTTTGTAGCTCCGCCCACGTGTGCAGGTGGGCCGCGAGACCCCCAGAACATATCACCCCAGGTAGTGAGGGATCTGCATACCAAGTGTCGTTCAAATCGGTCAAGCCGTTTTTGAATTACAGTGAGAATGGCAGCTTTTTACATTTTTTCCATTGACATGAATGGGTGAAATCTGATTTTCTGTTTGTAGCTCCGCCCACATGTGCAGGTGGGCCGCGAGACCCCCAGAACATATCACCCCAGGTAGTGAGGGATCTGCATACCAAGTTTCGTTCAAATCGGTCAAGCCGTTTTTGAATTACTGTGAGAATGGCAGCTTTATACATTTTTTCCATTGACATGAATGGGTGAAATCTGATTTTATGTTTGTAGCTCTGCCCACGTGTGCAGGTGGGCCGCGAGACCCCCAGAACATATCATCCCAGGTAGTGAGGGATCTGCATACCAAGCTTCGTTCAAATCGGTCAAGCCGTTTTTGCGTGATCGCGGCACATACACACACACACATACATACCTCCGATTTTATATATATAGATTCTGAACGCTCTATAAGGAGAATGTGTGAGTAACTGAATACTTATCTTCATAGGCTCATTCTTCCCAAATTTGCTGAGAAGCCACAAAGCAAAATGCTTGGTCATTGTTGGGAGCCTCTGTTGAATCACCCGTTGAAGATAAGCTGTTCACTTTCCTTCGCCAGTACTAGCATACAGCATGTTAAGATTTGAGCAATGTTTCTTGAGCAATGTTTTTGCTTACATGCTATTTAGGAAGTTTTTATGCCAATGAAATAATTTACCCTATCTAGTTAGAGGAGGATATGCTCATCCCTCCTGTATTCTAAGATTATCAATAATAGCCTGTTTTCCATAGGTTCACAGCTTTATTTTGAAAGATTTATAATTCTAGCTGTGTAGTGGGATTTGATTTGTGGATTGTGTGAACCCCACCTATTTACCCTTCTCCATTTAGAATATTGACCATTTAAACACACTCTATTTTCTGTCTTTCAAACAGTTCTCAAGCCATAAAAGAACATTACCTCCTATCCCATGACTTTCTCATTTCCTTAGAAGACTTCATGAGGTACTTTGTCCAATGCCTTTTGAAAATCCAAATATACAATATCAACTGATTCCCTTTATCCACGGGTTCATTCACCCTTTCAAAGAAATGCAATAGATTGGTGAGGCAAGATTTCCCTTGATTAAAGCCACATTGGTTTTTTCTCATTAATCAATGCTTTACATATATGTTCTGTCATTTTGTTCTTTATAATAGTTTCTACCATTTTGCCCGGCACTGACATCAGACTCACCAGTCTATAATTTCTTGGATCACCTATGGAACTCTTTTTAAAAATCGGCATCACGTTGAACACTCTCCAGTCTTCCGGTACTATGCTGGCTTTTTAAAGAAAATTTACAAGTTACTATCAATAGCTCTGCAGATTCATTTTTTCTTTTTTAAATTCTTTATTAATTTTCAAGCTTTGACAGTGTATTATAATTAATATAACTTTAACAGATTGCATAATTACACACATTAAAGAAAACATCCATTTCCACCCCTCCTCCCTATTATTAATATATTAAATCATATTATTTATTACAATATTATATTTAAATATTTTTAAACTCTTCCAAATACTTTCCCATCCCCTCCCCCACCCTGGATGTGTAAGGAAATCTAAGAAATAAAAGATATATCTCTATTATTGTATGTTAACAAATGCAGTCAATGGGCTCCATACTTTATTAAATGTATTGCTAAGACCCAAGCATTCCGCATTCATTCTTTCATATTTATATGTATTACACACACTTGCCCACCAGAATGTGTAGTTAAGTCTGTCATAACATTTCCAGTTCCTTGTGATCATTTGGATGGCTATTCCTGTCATGATCAATAAAAGACGGCTTAGCTGTTAAATTTATATCAGGCTCAACTAACAAAAGGTTGCATATTAGGTACTATGGCAGAATCTTTAACTATTGTTTTACCAAAGCCAAATAAAGATCCTATGTTGGTTTCAAATTACTGGCCTATTGGTGATTCCGGCTTGGAACGTGACAGAAATGGACAGGTGATTGAGAGGCTCTGATACCCAGGCATACAATTTATGTATTTATACTTCCCTTATTAGATTTTAGACAATTTTTAAGGAGGATTAAATTACTTAAGGATGGCATCATCAAAACAAACTAAAATTGATGCTGCTTTCACGGCTGGAGCTAAATCAAAGAGACAAAAAACGGATATTATACTGGCTTCTAATGCTCCATTACCTTCAGATTCAACAGAAACTCTGGATATAGTGGCTGAACTTTGTGCTATTAAAACCTTGTTGAAAGAAAATGCTGAAAATATGGTGGTGATTAGAGAGGAGGTTACTCAGCTAAAAGTACAAATGGAGATTGCTAACCAAAGAATAGAGCTGCTGGAAGGTAGGGTTTCTAAAAATGAAGCAGGTCGGGTACAATGTGAAAAGGATAGAGTAGTATTACAAGAATTAGAGAAATAGATGGAGTCTTTTGAAAACTGCTCACGCTGGAATAATTTAAGGAGCTTAGAGTTAGGGGAGGAGGCTGAAGGAAAAGACTGTGTAACATTCTTGGAAACATTGATTCCTAAACTGCTTCCCCTCTCTCCTGGGCATAAATTAGAAATTGAAAGGGCCCATAGGATCCCTGCATATAAATCCAGTAATCAAACAAGACTTAGAACTCTGATATTTAAAGTATTACGCTTTAAACATGCATTAGAGATCCTGCAACTTGCAAAAGCAAATCAACAATTAAAGTTTCAAGGATCTAATATATTAATAGTGCCAGATTTTGCAAAGAAAACTGCCAATTTGCTTAGGGAATTTTTGTCACTTTGTCCTAAACTTAAACAAATTGGAGCAACGTAAGGTCTATATTATCCAGCAATCATGAAGGTTACTCATGAAAACTGTACAATTAAATATGAGGATCCAATTAAATTGAAGAATTATATCTACCAACAAAATGAGCCGATGACTTAATTGGTTATATATACTGAGTAAAAAGATTAATGATAATTCAATTGAATTTATATTATACAGTTAATTTGTATTATACAGTTAATTTTCAGTTATTAGTTATGACATTAATGGAATCTAATGGAAGTTCAAACCTGACATGAGGATCCATTGTCCTCAAGGAAGTGTCTGTGTTCATCTTTAGTTTCGTCTGTTGACAGTGCCATTGAAAGGAAAAGAGACGGCATGACGTTTTTAGTTGGAGTGCATCGCTGCGGCGTTCAGGAGGGGAGGAGTCAGTGGCTGGTGACTTGATTGATGACGCTAAAATATGGACACATGCACTGACATAAGGCGGAGGGCGTAATTCACCACAAGCTCACTTTGGCCACGGGTGCTCCCGGAGCTGAATGCAGAAGTGAGGAGGGCACCTGGGGCTCCTGGCTAACAAGTGAGGAGGGCACCTGGGGCTCCTGGCTAACGAGGACTCCTTCAGATTTCAGAATGCCTTTTAAGATTTCTTCCAGAAGAACAGAAAGAGACAAATGTAATATTTCACAGCTTGTATGGGGGGGGAAGGCTTCTAAAGACACGGTGAACTGGCAGCAGATGAAGGATTTTGTCTTTAAAGGCTTTCCAGAGTCCAAGACGATTAAACTGTACAATGGAATGAAAATCATCCGTGTGAGTGGAAATGCATCTGGTCTGAGTAATCGGATCACAGTTCACAGTGTTCCTTTCAGACGGGTTACGAGGAACAACAGAAGGAAAAGTTATATAGTCTAGAGAGAGTTATCCTGGTAGATGACAGAGAGAATCTGAAAAGAATTATTTGAAAGGCTGAAGCCTGGAAACTAATCGGGACTGTGTTTACTGGGGAAAAGACCTTAGCTGCACAGCTGCTATAAGAACTGAGATCTCTAGGCACAGACTCATCAGTAGCCATGTACAAATGTGGTTTTTATGCATGGTATATATCATCACCAGCTGAAATCATAGCAACCTTTCACACAACCTTCTACATTAATCAATTTCAATAAAGTGCAGATCAATGGTGACAGGGGGAACAATTTCATTCACTGATACAAATGTATCTTTAGTAAAGGAATGGAGAAAGTTGAAACTTATAAATTTATTTTCCCTTTTTATTCCTCAGTATTAAAATTTGATTCTCTAGTTGAATAATTTGTACTGATTATCGTTAGTAAATTAATAATTTATGCTTACATAGTCATTATTAGAACGAATTCTGGTTTTCAAGTGGTCATACTGTTGTTTATATTTTAGGAATATCATTTGCCTGCATTAAAATGGTAGGGTTTCATATAAATTTTAAATTAATAAGAAAGGTCAAGAAAGTTATTTTAAAATTAAATTGAATAGGTAAAAGATTAATTCTTAGAAATTTGTTAATATTTTTACTTTATTGAATAATTATATAACTTTCAAAGATAGGTAATATGAGTGTTATAAAATAGAAATTTTATATTTTATGGAGTCAATTTTAGTTAAGGGTTGGGGTTATTTTATATAAATCTAATGAGTTTGATTGAGGAATTTATGTTAAATAAATATTTATTATTTAAGATATTAGGAAGCTAAATGAAATAGATTATTATAGTATTATATACATTATTTAGAATATATGGTACTAGATTTATATTTTGGAAACAGTTTTGTCTAGTTAATTCAATTCATTTATTTATCAAATATATTAAAAGGAGAAAAGATTATAATGAATGAAAGGGTTAGAAATGTATTTAAAATATGTTCTACAATAATTTAATTAATTCAAATGTTTTATTTTTTATATTATTTTATTGGATATATACAATAACTAAACAAATTTGGTTAATTTGAAATGGAATTGGATGAAATTAAGAATAAGATCTAATCTATAAGTTATAGTAATTTGTTATGTTATGGTTGTTTCTAATTGAAAATACATTCAACAAAGATACAAAGATTTAAAGGGAATATTAGAAGAATATGGTATAATTGATGACAATATCTAAATTTTTGATTGGACTAATATTAATTATTATTAAGGGAATCAGCTTAAGATTAACATAATAAATATACTGGGAGAGCTTCTAGTTACTAGTCTTATTATATATGGGTTGGGAGGGTGGGTAGAGGGGGGATTTATGAGGAGGGGGAAATGGATGTGTATTAGGAATAATAATATAAGTTGGATGTGTTTTAATTTAAGTTTTTTTTGTTGGTACCTAAGAAAATAGGTCATAATGTCTTTCAAAATATACTCACTTAATGTCAATGGCCTCAATCATCCCATAAAAAGGAAAAAAATATTATCTTTTCTGAAACGGCAAAATGCGGATATATATTGTATTCAAGAGACCCACCTGTCGGCACTAGAGTCAAAAAAATTGGAGGAGGGTTGGATTAAAAACTGTTTTCTTGCCCCTGCTATAGGGAAAAAAGCTGGAGTAGCTATTTTGATACATAAAAAATGTTTAGCGATGTTTAATACAATATCTATGGACCCGTTGGGAAGATGGATTCAAATAGAAATGATCTCAGGGAAAGATACCTTGATGCTGTTTAACATATATGCCCCTAATTCGAACCAAATGGAATTTTTTAACAAGCTCCAAAAATTGGTATTATCATCACCAGCCTCCAATTTAATATTGGCAGGGGACTTCAATGCGGTTATGGATCCAATATTGGATAAAAAAACTAGTAAAATTTTCAAATCATTAGGTTTGGATAATTTAGTAAAATCTTGTGGATTAAAAGATATGTGGAGGATTCTTCATTTTGATGATCGGGAATTTTCATTTTGCTCTCATGTACATAAATCATTTTCAAGAATTGATTATATATTTGTATCAGATAATTTAGTTCAGCAGGTAACAAAGGCAACCATAGATCCGATTATTTTATAGGATCATGGAGGTGTCTGGATTGAATAAAGTATAGATGGACAAGAAAATAATAGACCTGTATGGAGATTCAATACTACATTACTGGCAGACTCCAACTTTAAAAAGGAATTTCAGTTGAAAATGAATGAATTTTTTCAAATTAATGCTTCAAATGAAATATCTATAGAAACATTATGGGATGCCTTTAAGGCTACCTTGAGAGGAGATATAATTTCTTATTCTTCATTTATTAGAAAACAACTAAATAAAGAATTTCTTATCTTAGAACAAAGTATTAAAAATTTAGAGAGACAATTGAAGTCAAATTGGGATTCAAATACTTTTCAGGCCCTATTAAAAACAAAATTTAGGTACAATGAAATTTCTTCTCAGTTGGCTAGAAAACAGTTGGTGTCTCATAAAGATTTATATTATGGAAATTCAAATAAGGCGGGAAGATTACTGGCTAATTATCTAAAAGCAAAAAAGAGGAAAATAAATATTACAGCAATTATAGATGAAAAAGAGGAAATTCAATATCAAACTAATAATATACTAAAACAGTTTTTGAAATTTTATACAAGCTTGTATTCTTCTGAGCATTATTTAACTAAAGAGGAAGGGTTAGAATTCTTAAAGTTGATTGAGGGCCCTAAAATTCCCGAGCATGAAAAAAGGAAATTTGAAGCACCTATTTCACAAAAAGAAATACAATCTGCATTGGTCCCTTAGAGTTTGATCCGCTCCAGGTGGTGATGAATATACGGTAGAATTTTATACATCAATTCAAAACATATTGTTACCTCATCTACTAAATTTATATCAAGATCAACTGAAAAATGGTTGTATAACAGGTACTATGGCAGAATCATTAACTAATCTAATCTAATCCTTAGGTTTTTATACTGCATCATCTCCATATTCGTAGAGCTCGACGCGGTTTACAGTAGGAGAAATAGGAAGGAACTACAACAGAGGGTTAGAAGTAGAAGTGTGAAGAAAATTTAGAGGACTTGGGATGCCAAGATATAAGAGTTTCCTTGATTCCTAAGTTGAAGGGAGACTTACATTTTTTGAGAAAAGCCAGGTTTTCAGATGTTTGCGGAAAACTTGGAGAGAGCTCAAGTTCTGAAGAGGGAAGGTAAGGTTGTTCCAGAGCTCAGTGATTTTGAAGTGGAGGGAGGTCCCTAGCTTTCCTGTTTTGCCCAAGCCAAATAAAGATCCCATGTTGGTTTCTAATTACAGGTCGATTTCTTTGATTAATGTAAATGGGAAAATATTAGCTAAGTTATTAGCTTTATGTTTACCAAAAGCTCTTCCTTATATTATTAGTATTCACCAAACGGGGTTCGTTGCTCATAGACATTCTTCAAATAACACTAGATTGGCCTTTCATATGCTAAATTTGACAAAAAAAATTTGATGATCTGGCATTTTCTGTATCTTTAGATGCAGAAAAGACTTTTGATCGAGTAGAATGGTCTTTCATGTATCAGACTATGGATTGGTTTGGTATTGGTTCTGGATTTATACAAATGATTCAAACCTTGTATAGCTCCCCTTCTGCTAGATTATATATTAATAATACTTTTTCAGAACGTTTTTACTTGAAAAGGGGAGTTAGGCAGGGATGTCCGTTATTTCCATTGCTATTCAATATTGTTTTGGAACCCCTGTTATTGGCTATCAAACAAGCAAAGGAGATATGTGGTATTCCTTATGCAGGTCGGGAATACAAAGTTTCTGCATATGCAGATGATATATTGCTTCATTTGAGAAACCCTGAAACTACCATCCCAAGTTTATTGGATTTGATTAATAGATTTGGAAAATTCTCTGGTTACAAAATAAACTGGAGTAAATCAGAGGTTCTTCCATTAAATGTACATTGTGCAAAAGGATTATTTGATGAATTTCCTTTTATCTGGAAGGATGATGGTATTAAATATTTAGGTATTTTGATTAAAAGTACATTGGAAGAAACGATGAAGATAAATGAAAATTCTCTATTATTAAAGGTCACAGAGATGTGTGAGCAATGGAACCCTTTACACTTGTCTTGGTGGGGGAGAGTTCAAACGGTCAAAATGATGATCTTGCCTGTAGTTTGTTACCAAATGGGTATATTACCAGTTTATTTTCAGGGGTCATTTTACAAAAAGCTAAATGTTATTTTGACAAAATTTATTTGGCTAGGGAAAAAAAGCAAGAATTGCTTTAGTATCTCTACAAAAACCAATTGTGGAGAGTGGGGTAAATTTTCCCAACTTTTATAGGTTTCATCAAGCCTATATAATGCATCAAGGTATGTATTGGATCCTCTCTGAGCTTTTGGAACATCAACCAGATTGGTTATATCTGGAGTGGAAAATTATGTCCCCGATGCGACTTTCTCATATATTAAATATCAGAATATCTAGTTATGCTAAGGAAAATGTGATTTTATTGGACATGTGGAAAACAATCAAATTTATTAATAAATTAATGGATGTTCTTATAATGAAATCTATTTTGCAGTCCTTATGGTTAAACTCCAAGATTCAAATAGGCGATGCTGGGATCGCTTAGAACAGGGGTGTCCAATGTCGGTCCTCGAGGGCCGCAGTCCAGTCGGATTTTCAGGATTTCCCCAATGAATATACATGAGGTCTATTTGCATGCACTGCTTTCATTGTATGCTAATAGATCTCATGCATATTCATTGGGGAAATCCTGAAAACCCGACTGGATTGCGGCCCTCGAGGACCGACATTGGAGACCCCTGGCTTAGAAGAATTGTATGCAGACGGATATTCGAACATTAGATGATGTTATATCTATTCGAACATTAGATGATGTTATATCTAATGGAAAACTGCTTGATTTTTCACAGCTGCAACAATCATTTGGCATTGTAAAGTCTCAACAATATAGGTGGTTGCAGTTGAAGCAGGCTATTCAAAGTGGGTTCCCTGAATGGAAAAAATTAAAAACTTATTTTAGCCTGCAAATCCTTTGCTACCAAACTGATTTAGTAACAACAACAACTTTATTTTTCTATACCGCTACAATCTAGGACATCAGGCTGTCCAGTGGTACAAATTGATTTCTGGATTTTTGAATAAAAAGCCTAAAAATAGTCTTAGAGACATCTGGAGCATCGAGATAAAACAGTATATTTCTGTGTCTCATTAGCCACGAATTTGGACTTGGAGATTGAAATGCACAGCGTCAGCATCTATGAGACAAACATGGTTATTTTTGTTACATAGGATTTTCTGGACCCCAGTTCGATTAAATAAAATAGATAGTTCTAAGTCTAATAGATGCTGGCATTGTCATATTGATATAGGGACTTTGGATCATCTGCTATATTTTTGTCCATTTATATTTATATTTTGGAAGTCAATTTGGGGACAAATAAATCTAGTTTTGGATTCAAATGTTCCACTATTATATGAGGCTATAATTTGTGAAATGATTTTACATGCGAAACCCACTCTAGATAAATATAAGAGTCGTCTATTTATGATCTTAACAGGAATAGCCATTCAATTGATTACGAGTAATTGGGAGAATCGTGATAGAATAAGTTATACTTTTTGGTGGGTGAATGTATGCACTACGTACAGATCTGAACAAATTAATGCAGAGTGTAAGGGATTTAGTGAGGTATTTAATAAAGTTTGGAGCCCATTGACTAAATTTGTAAAAATATAATAATGTATATTTATCATATCTTTCCTTTGGTTCATTTATCTTTACATACCCAGAGGGGTGGGGGGTTGGAAGGAGGGGAGTAAATATTGATAGCGACATTTGGGTAACTTTAGTCTTCATTTGTATTATATATTAGGTTATATTGTGCTATTATTATATGCAAGAAGCTGAAATTATTAAATGATATCTATGTTACCTGTACAGATATTAGTGTAATGTATGTAATACCTACTGTTCTTTCATTTGTATGACACTGTTTTTGATAAAAAATCAATAAAGAAAATTCTTTATTGATTTTTTTATCTAAAACAGTGTCATACAAATGAAAGAACAGTGAGGGAGCAGAGGGAAATGATACAGTTTTCTTTTTTGAAAAATTAATACCAAACTTACTTCCTCTCACTAAAACTTTCCCTTTTGAAATAGAAAGGGCTCACCGAATCCCTGCAAAAAGACAGGAAGGTCAGGTTTACCCTAGACCTATTGTTTTAAAAGTGTTAAGATTTCAACACACTTTGGAAATTCTGAAATTAGAAGGAAAAAAATTTCAGAATTTCCAAAGTGTGTTGAAATCTTAACACTTTTAAAACAATAGGTCTAGGGTAAACCTGACCTTCCTGTCTTTTTGCAGGGATTCGGTGAGCCCTTTCTCTTTCAAAAGGGAAAGTTTTAATGAGAGGAAGTAAGTTTGGTATTAATTTTTCAAAAAAGAAAACTGTATCATTTCCCTCTGCTCCCTCAGCCAAATTCAAAATTCTCACATTAGATCTTCTTGATCTATTCTCCAGATCCTCCAGCTGTTTGGATAAATATTGTAACTCACTGTCATCCTTTTGGCACTGCACAGTAACTGCTTCAACTGTCACCATTCTTTTCTCCATCTGTTCTATGCGGCTGTTAGAAATCTCCACTTGCATAGTCAAATTATAAACTTTCTCTCTTTGTTCAGTTAATTTCTCTGAATTTCCTTGTAAAATCAACCGCATCTGCCTTAATTCTTCCATTATCTCTTTGTTATCTGGACCTTCCTTAGGTAGAGGGACTTTAGATGGTGTTGTTGGCTCCAGTTTTTGTCTCTTTGATTTTACACTTGCAGAGAAAGCTGAATCTACACAAACTTGCTTCATATTTGCCATAAAGTCTTCAGTAATCTTCAAAGCTTCAAAATAAAGGTAATTTATTCACTGTGAACTGAAAAATTTTTGAATAAAGAGCCTGGATGTAGGGAGCTCAGTGATTACCCGTCCATCTCTAGCGCTGTCAAGCTTCTAGAATCTGCAGGTTCATTTTTCAATTCTATCAGCACTCTGGGATGTATACCATCCGATACAGGCGATTTGCTAATGTTCAATTTGTCAAATTGGTTCATTACATCATCCAGTGTTAGAGATTTGTATGAGTTTCTGTATCTCCCCTACATCTTCCTCAGTGAAGACCAAGGCAAAGAATTCCTTTAATCTCTCCGCTACATCCTTGTCTTCCCTGAAAGCCCCTTTTATCCCTCGGTCATCTAGCAGGCCAACCAATTCTCTTCTCAGCTTCTTGTATTTACTATACCTAAAAAAAGTTTTGTGCGTATTTGCTCCCAGTGCAATCTTCTTTCCAAGATCTCTCTGCCTTCCTTATTAGCACCTTGCATTTGACTTGACATTCCTTGTGTTTACAATTATTTTCAATTGGATTCTTCTTCCACTTTCTGAAGGATTCTCTTTTAGCTCTAATAGCTTCCTTCACCTCACTCGTTAAACATGCTGGCTGCCATTTGGTCTTCCTGCCTCCTTTTTTAATACATGGAATATATCTAGTCTGGGCTTCAAGGATGGAATTTTTAAATAACTTCCACACCTGATGTATATTTTTGACCTTTGTGGCTGCACCTTTTAGTTTCTCTTTTACCATTCTCCTCATGTTATCATAGTCTCTTTTTTAAAAGTTAAGTGCTGTTGCATTGGATTTTCTGTGCAAACTTATTCCAGGGATTATATCAAATCTGATCATGTTATCAAGTGGCCCCAGCACCATTACCTCTCTCACTAAGAACTAGATCTAGAATTGCTTCACCTCTTGCCAGTTCCTGAACCAGCTGTTCTATAAAGCAGACCTTGATTTCATCAAGGAATTTTATCGCCCTAGCATGCCCTGATGATACATTTACCCAGTCAATATCAGAGTAGTTGAACTCACCCATTATTACTGTGTTACCCAGTTTGTTAGCCTCCCTGATGTTGAACTCACCCATTATTACTGTATTACCCAGTTTGTTAGCCTCCCTGATGTTGTAGTGCTTATATACTCAATTTCAACTTGAATTTAATTACCAATTGTATCTTCACTATTATGTGCCCTCATCGTAAACTTTAATTTGTGTTATGCCTCCTTAGTGACATTCCTTCAGAGAGACAGCTAAATCATAATAAATATGGTAAACTTTATCAATATAGTTTAATTAACAAAAGAGAGAAGTCTGCTCTCCTTGGTAAATATAGTTTAACCCTTTGTGATCAAAGTCTAGTTACTATATGTGATAAAGTGACTTAGCCATTCACAATTTTAATCTCCTTCCCCATGCTTTGGAAGAGAAACAATTTTTGGAAGATATTCTGGCATCCTTTCTAGAACCAATGAGATTACAAGGCACATTTACATCCCTGTTATGGAACATTTTATGAATGCATGGTCATTAAGTGCACTAATTGCAGAAGTAGAATATCAAAATAGCACCTCAATACTCCATAGCAGTTTTTGTACTTTTTCCAACTTTGATTGAGGGCTATAGGTCTTCTTACACTTTCCTACCTAAAAAAAATAGCTTATTTCTAATTTATTTAGAGAAAGATAGATTGAACTAACCAGAATCAATTGGATTTCAAGATTTATGGTTATAGAGTGGCTTCACAAATAAATTAGCTTTGTCTATTTCGTAGAAATCTATAAAAATCAGACATAATTCTTTCAGGTTGTGTGTGGGCACTGAAGGATTAACCATTATACCTGTGCACTCTATAATAAAGATCACTATACCAATAGGATCTTTCATTAGAACATTAGCTTCTTGTTTCACTGTGATTCTTTTCCAGCTGTTTCTTTAGACCAGTCATAAGCATTCATCAGAAATCAGTAGCTATTCTTTGTCCTTTCTTCCTTTCACACCTTCCAGATTTATCACATAATAGCAAAGATACTGAGGAAGATGAGGAGCAAAAATGACCTCCATAATACGCAAAACATTTCTATATTGTGGTGATGGAACAGCTGGATGTTGTTCTGGTTCTGCTTCAGCATAGTGTGTTCGAGTCACCATCAGTCTCATCAGCAGCTGATTGGACCAGGTTATTCCCAAGGCTGGTGCTACCTTCTTATCTAATAAGCTAATTAAAAAAACACATTTACATTGACTTAGAATTTGTTTAAAGGATTTTTATCAGATTTTCTAGAACAAATTATAACAAATTTGGAGAAACAAAACATCCTGAAAGGTGTCTGAACTAGTCTTTAGGTTCATTTAAGCTGGGGAGCTAGATGTCCTCTTCTCCATATACAGGAAGGTCATCATAAGATGACTAATATAAAATCAACAGTAAATTAGGTCTTTATTTAGGTAAAAGATTTATTCATGGAAGTATTTCTAGAAGGATTTACAGAGGAATGTGACATATTACCCAAACTCAAACTATCCATATAATCAAATTTATTTATTTTTAACATTTCTATTCTATTTATAACCTAAGCGGATTACAATTTACACAAATTACATTATCTTAAAGCACTTTTGGAAACTTCCCTCTCTGTCCCAAATGGGCTCACATTCTAAGCTAAAGTGCCTAGGGAAATAGAGAAAATGAAAAAATAAAATATTTATGTAGGAACATATCCAGCAAAAATAAAGAATAACGTTTCTAAATTGAAGTAATAAAATGAGAGATCTGACTAGCTTGGTATGAAGGAAGATGATCAAGAAAACAGTGAAACAGTACTGGGATGGAGAAGATGAACATATGTTCCAAGCAAAGCTAGTGTAGCCCTTTCAGGCCCTTGCCTTATTATATTGTTGTGAATTCTGTTACATCTGCTGGTGACAGTATTTTGGCTATATTTTTGTCTGCTGCACTGATAACAAGAATGCAGGCTTCATAAGCTCAGTAATGATAATCATGTATATATCATAGTAATTCTTATTTGTGGACTATTCCTTTTCTCAGTTGGCATATCCAAAATTTTCACCTCTTCAATATCCTTATAAATAAAACTCTTGAAAACTCCATGCAATATGGACATCATCATGGCTGATGGCAGCATAGAGAGTTAGCTCCAAGGACACCTGGTGGAATATTTGCTTAATTGATGTTTTTAAGCGCTCCCTTTCAAGTAAAATAACATCTAACTGCATTGTGATACTGCAAAGAGTGGAGGGATGACGCCGCAGAAGAAACAGACTGATATTAAGGCTTTTCATCTCCACTTCCAAATGGGACCACAAGGCCTGATTCTAAGTTGGCGCCCGAGTGTTCTGGAACCGCAACCACAGAGCTGCTGCCCGAAGCATCGATCCCGCAGCTGGTTTCAGGAATTAAAGGAAGAACTTACCTCGGTCTGGGCTGATATTCACGGGGCCTTGGCAGACCTGAAGCGTGACGTTGGGAAAATAGTAACAGATTGGGTGAGACGGAGATGGTACTGGACTCTCATAGTGCTGGCTTCAAGTGCATATTTCAGTTCTGGAAGAGCATACTGAAGCAACTACATTGAAACTGGACTACCTGGAGAACTGGTTCAGGCACTGTAACTTGCAGTTCCGAGGAGTACCGGACACAGTGGCAGACTCTCGATACATGGAGGTGATTGAGCACCTCTGTGTAACAGCGCTCGAGGTGACAGGCTCTCTGGTGGAAGTGGCCAAGCCTATGCTGGATTGAGTGCATAGAATTGCTGGGAAGCAGGATGACAACAGGCCTTGGGACATTGTGGCCTGCTTTCACCGTTATACTGATAAGGAGCATGTGTGCCTCAGAATGGAACTTCGATTAAGTGGGAAAAAGCAGATATTGAAATCTACCCTGATGATGCACAAGGGCCTGGTTTGCCATCGATCTTACAGAGATTGGACACAGATACTTCGGGACAAAAAAATTCATTATAAGTGGCTGTACCCCATCAGATTGGCTTTTGCACTGGCATGCAAGAGACTTTCACAGCTACTTCAGCAGCAGATGTCAACGCCTACATGCCAAGTGGTAATGTGAGAGAAGTATGGTTGTTGGTTGAGTGGAGAATTAGGGTGAGTGAATGGGCGGTATGAGTCATGCATGTGTGCTTGGGGTGTGTTGGGTGGATATTCAGGCTTCCCAGGTCTGAAGGGTTATGGCTAAGTATACTTTATCATCCTATAAAGTACGAGGACTGAACACCCCACAAAAAAGGAGCCTGTTATTTAAAGAATTGGGCTGCTTGAAATTGGCAGTGGGTTTTATCCAGGAAACCCATTTTCAGTCTCATTTTGAGGCATTATTATCACACAAGTATTAGCCTCATATTTTTCTATCCTCTAATAAGATGCATAAGAAGACCTATGGGGTAGGAATTCTCATTCATAAGGATATCAGAATGAAGGATGGTACATTCTGGTAAAAGCAGAGCTTGATGGGCAACTTTACAGTCTACTGAATATCTACGCCCCCAACTCTGGTCAAGGAGCTCTCTACAATTCCTTAGAGCATCTTGTGTTGGATCATGGGGAGGGAACTTTGCTGATAGGGGGAGATTTTAATTTAACATGCCATCCCTTGGAGGATAATTTTAACTCTGCAATTCATTATGCTAGAAGTGATCAGTGAGCTTTCCGCAGCTTTCTCCGTCATCATGAATTGGAGGATGTGTGGCGTTTCCACCACCCTGGTGAGAGGGATTATACATGTTACTCCGCTTTGCATAACTCCTAGACTATAATCTATATGTGGCTGACTTGTTGAGTTACACTCTCTCGAGTTAGTGGATCTACCATCGAACCACAGGTCTAGTCAGATCATGCTCCGCTCACGATGGTGATATGTACCTCTGGGGCCCCTGAGTGGAGATGTATGTGGCAGATTAATGATTTCCTTTTACTAGACCCTCAAACTCTGTCCATGTTGGAAGCAGATGTTAAAATAATTTTTTGCACTGAATGATGGGACGATAAGCCCAGTCACCTTGTGGGAAAGTTTTAAAGCAACTATGCGGGGTTGTTGTATATCAAGGGGTTCCTATCTTAATAAATGTCAGATTGTCCATAAGGTGGAGTTGTTTGCTCACCTAGGGTGTCTAGAACAAGTCCATAAACGGAATCCCACCCTGGGGAGGGGGGCGTCAAGCAATGGCTCTTGATTTGGAAGAAACTTGCAGGCTCTTGATTTGGAAGAGATGGCTTGGGCCTTACAGAGACGAAGACAAAAGTTCTTCAAGTGGGGAGGTAGAGTGGGTCACTTGCTGGCTTTGCAATTACGCCAAGCTCGGGCACAAAATTTGATCTTGCAAATTAAAGATGTCAATGGACAACTGCAGATGTGCGAGGCTGACATACATCAAGTTTTTCTAGCCTACCATCAGGATGTATACACCGGAAGCTACTGCTTCAGATGCGGAGATAGATTCTTTTCTAGCAGATATTGAGCTGCCGCAGCCGGCAAAAATTGATGTGGACTGGCTCTCTTCTCCGATCCAACCCGAGGAAGTTTTGGAGGTTATTAAACATTTATCAGCTAGTAAAACCTCAGGATTGGATGAATACTCCTTTGTTTTATACAAAAATGGAAGCCCATATAATTAATCTCTTAATATGTCTCTTTAATTCCTTTTTGGAGGAAGAGCATTTACCATCATCTTTCTGCCAGGTGGCCATTACACTCCTCCTCAAGCCAGGAAGGGAACCAACTATTTGCGGTTCTTACCACCTGATATCTCTGATGGGTATCGATTATAAATTGTTTATTCGTATTTTGGCAGTCCTGTTTGCAGCGTTTCCTTCTTGGTCTGATACATGGAGATCAATCAGGCTTTATTTCGGGTAGGTATCCTGGTGACAGTATTCGTAGGTTTCTCAATTTAATATGGGCTGCTCAATGTTCATCTTCTCCAGCGGTTTTACTATCTGTTGACGCTGAGAAGGCCTTCGACCGAGTCCTTTGGCCTTTCATGCAGGCGGTTTTACGTCGGTTTTTAATGCTATTTTAGCTTGTCTACAGTGTTCTTTGCTCACACGTTTAAAGATCATAGACTGTTTTCAGTCCAATTCTTTATATGTGCGTTTGCAAACCATTTGATCCCTGAGGAAGGCATATTCGCCAAAACACGGACCGTGTAGGGTCCATTTGGATTTTTATTATTGTACGCTTTATCATTGGATTTTTATGGTTTTATATAACAGCATACAATAAATCAATTCCAGAACATCTGTATCCACAGTTTTTTTGTTTTATCGGTGGATTATTGGTCTTCTTTCTTTGTTGTGCTGTTCTTGCTTTACAAAATAAAATATATGAAACAAAGAACCCCTCCCCCCAAAAAAAACCCTCCACGCAATACTCGTGATAGACGTTATCACAATACTTCAGTATTTCTCAAAATTTTTTAGCTCTGGCACACTAAAAATGGAGCAAATGTTTTTCATGGTAAAACCAGCAAAAAAGTAAATTTGAGATTTATTTAAAATTCTTTAAGCTATGTATGGGTAATTATAGCAACGGTGAAACTAAAGTAGATAGACTAGAATTGCTAATCAATGCGATGGATGTGCTTGTTTTTGAGTGCAAATTAACATAAAATGTGGCTCAACAGACGACAAGCAAACACACATTTCATCATCCACCATTTGAAGTTGTTCTCTTTTTTTTCGATTTAATTTCTATCAGAGCTGAAAATCCAAGTTTGCAAGGATAAAAAGATCCAAGCGGTAATAAAGCCTTAATTGCTTTGTTGCTCAAATTAGAATAACTACTGCAAAAAATGATGCTTGTCTGGGCGGTTGCATCCTTAAGCACACAGACCCTCATAACATTGATAGACTTGCGTATGTGACATACATGCCATTTATTCTAGTGTATACTTATGAAGGGAATATGGAGTTGTGGTTTAATATCAGTGTCTGTATCAGATTCTGGAGGCCCATTGACAGGCTGTGGCTAAAGAAGTAGGAGCAATGCTTGATCTTAGTGTCCTAGAAGAATCTACCAGCCAGATAAGAGTGTTTGCTTCTGCACTGACTTTCAAAAGGTTAGTGCATTTTCTAAATGTGAAGCATATCCAGTGCGAAGAATGTATGAACTGATTGAAAGGTTGAGAAGAGACCACTTTTTTTCAACATTGGACCTGACAAATGAGAATTGACAGCCCCTTATGCAAACTGCCAAGGAAAATGCCATCTTCTCTACACCTTAGGGTTGTTCCAGTTTACAATACTGCCCAGATGGACTTCATAGGACTCCTACTACATTCCAGCACCTACTGAGATCCCATGGAGGTTATGCAGCCACATATC
Source organism: Geotrypetes seraphini (assembly GCF_902459505.1). NCBI lineage: Eukaryota > Metazoa > Chordata > Amphibia > Gymnophiona > Dermophiidae > Geotrypetes > Geotrypetes seraphini. The sequence continues at coordinate 157,717,062 of NC_047090.1, read as the reverse complement.
TGGGTGGCACTATCTTCTACAGTAGAACCTGGAAGATCCATTTGATTCAGGTAAAAGCAGTCTGATCCAGTCTAAGAGCAGCTAGTTTGACAGGCAAACCGAAAAAAATGTTTCCAGGGAAGACAGGAAGTCCAGCACCTGGGGTATTCCACTGGAAAAGGACAAGCAAGGCCTCAGATCCAGAAAGTGGAGGTGATAACCCCAGCATTTGTGCCTCAGTCCTAGAAACAAATTCAGCATCTGGGTTAGTCGGCTATTCTAGCAGTTCATTCTTGTTTTGCTGAGAAGGTGGATCTATTGATGTGCCTTCTATAGCAGGTGGCCCCTGATAAAAGGTTTTCTGAGCTGGCTGCCTTCCAAGACTTCCAGTGTGTCTGCTGCTCTGAGCCAGTACCTTCAATTGACCATTGTAAGGCATACCAATGCATCTGATGTGGGCCTCGCACAGACATGGCCCAAGAAGTTGATAGGGAACATCACCCCATGTTTTTTATCAGTCAAAAATCTCTTCCTTATGAGAAGAACTATGCTCTAATTAAGAAGGAGGATCTAGCCAAACAGTGGGCACTAGACACATTCTAATACTATTTGCTGGGGTGTGTCTTTACTCTGATAACAGACCATGAGCCTCTCAAGTGGTTGGCCCACCATAAGGAATCCAATGGCCAAATCATGCAATGGCTCCCGAGACTATAGCCTTTCCAATTGATGTATGACTCTGGACTGGCTGGGTGCATCAGAATGCTAGACTTTCCCAGGAAGTGGGCCCTGTTAATTCAGGTGTTCGGCAGAACATGATTGAGCTGAAGGGGAGATATATAATGGAGTGTATAGGAAGTGGTCAGTTCCCCTTAAAAACACTCCACCATAGAGCTACATTAAAAAGTCAGTATAAAGGCTGCACTCAGAAGATTCATCAACAGACTACTTCCAAGCTGCCTCCAAAGACACAGAATTGAACCAACTGGTTAAAGCATCAGCCTCCTACATGAACTTTAGAAAGTACCTAAAAACACACCTATTTTCAAAATTTAGTAGAACTCTCGAAAGCTACATCAACTGCTAACCGCTCTTGACAAATATGACATAGGTCATTGACACTGGTCAGCTCTAACTTATTTGTAAATTTCAACTCCCAACCTCTATAAATATTACTGTTTACCGCTTTTATGTCAAATTATGTGGCAGTTCTATGACATTGATCATTTCCACCTCTTTACAAATCTATACCGCGAGCCACCTTTGTAATTCCACTGCTAATATCCTTGCCAAGTTATATTGTAGCTCACAGTTTTACCTCTTTTATAAACCGCATTAGAACCGAAAGGCGATATATAATACAAAATTATGTTATAGGGAATGATTTAGGTTACCAGATAAAACTCCTGAGTATAGTCAAGTCAGAGAGGCTCAACAGTCCTACAGCTTATGCCTCCACTACATATATGTAAACTTTCAAAAACCTAAGGCAAAGCATCATCTTGGAACTTCATAAGAGTTTCATTTTGAGGCTTGGCTGGAGGAAAGCCAGAATTTGTGGAACACTGTAGCTAGTTTGTGCATACTGTGACTTTGGGGTTTGTCAGGCTACTACAGGCCCATTCGACAAGTTCCTGCTGAACCAGAACGTATGCAGGCAAGGCTAGACTCAGTTAGGGCACTGGTCTTCGACTTAAGGGACGCAGCGGGAGCAGACTGCTTGGCACGATGGACCACTGGTCTGACCCAGTAGCGGCAATTCTTATGTTCTTATTAATACAAAAGCCGTAAATACAATTCAACCAGCTGCAATTAATGTGGATATTAATGAGCATATCAATGTGTACTGTGAGGCCTGTGTTCCTACACATACAGTACATCAATATACTTGATCATTGGCTATTAATACATGTATTAAGCACTGCATTAATTCACAATAACAGATATGTTGGTATACCAGCCCTTAAATCTTTCAATTTTTAATGGGCTTGTGAATGTCTTTAGATTTACAAAAAAAGAACTTACCCAAAATTGCTTTGTTTAGCATCAATATCGCCCACTGCATCAGTTACCTAGAAGATTAGACAATACAAAGCTGAACTGGATAAAGGTACAGTACATACATATCCAGAAAAGACAGGTTTAGAAATCCTGGACATATTTGGGAGTCTGTGAAAGCTTTTCATTGCTATATGGAAGTTTGGAGTTTATTTCTAGCATCTCTCCATTCTGAGATGCTGAATATTTTATTAACAAAAAGAAATCAATTTTACTTTCCACTCTACTGAGACTAGATTTTACTTTCCACTCTACTAATATGTTCCAACTAGCTCCACTATTATTTCTTATGCTCTATTCAGTCAGGTTTTTGCTAATTGAAGAACATGCGTCAAGAAAAAAAAAATAGCTGCTCTGGTTCTCACTCCATTAAGTGGCTAGATAGGAATATATAAGATGTGTCACACCAGGCCCACTGAGCACAGCATCTTGTGGCTAATACAGATCATAAGTATCTGGCAGTACCTAAAAAGATGGAGAGTACCTGCCCACCATTCAATGTACACTTCTTAGGTTCCCTTGGGGTAATTAAGAAAAACAGGAAGGAAAAGATTAGGTTTTTACCTTGCTAATCTTTTTTGCAAACATGAATGGTAGTCTTGACCAGTGGGTTAAACCCTCATTAGCCGTGGGGGTTGCAGAGAGCCCACTGTTTTATTTTCATGCTCCACCTCCCATCACTCTGGGATGAGCTCTACCCCCTCAGTCAAGTACCAAAGCTTCTAGTGAGCTTTAGAGTGCAAACATAAGAAGGAAAGGGATAGGGATTGGGACTTGTATACCGGCTTTTTGTACTTTTATAAACACACTCAAAGTGGTTTACATACAGATACTTCAAACATTTTCTCTATCTGTCCCGGTGGACTCAAAATCTATCTAATGTACCTGGGGCAGTGGAGGTCACAAGGAGCAGAACAGGGTTTGAACCCACAACCTCAGGGTTCTGAGGATGTAGATCTAACCACTACACCACAGGTGTGGAAAAACTCCCTGAAACCACATAAGTCTGTTCTGCTCTAAATACGATTAAACGACTCTTTTAAACCACTACTAAATGAAGCAAACAAGGTGGAAATAAAGAGAGCCACCTACCTGTATGCCATCTGCACCAAAAGTTCTGTTGCTCAATTTTTAAAATGAGACTCTTATGAGTGAATTCCTCTTCATTCCTGATTCTACCAGCCAGGAGACAGAAACAAGATATCCGACTAAGCAGGCATGTCTGAAACAGAAAGCAGGCTAGTATACATCTGAGAGGGTGGGTATCAAGTCTATCATTCCTGTTTACAAGAAAGAAGATAAGAACCTAATTTTTCATTCTTGTGCAACAGGACTGGTAGTCTTGACCAACAGGACGTATCAGAGAGGTCCCAAGTTCCTAGGGTGGGTCAGATGAGCCTGCTGCCAGTACTGAGGAGCCAAAAGTGGTGTCCAGCCCGGCTGCTACATCCACCCTGTAACACTTAGTGAATGTGTGGAGATTGGACCAAGTGGCCACCCTGCAAATCTCTGCAGGTGACACTGCTCTAGACTCTGCCCAAGATGTTGCAGCACTTTTAGGTGGAGTGTGCCTTCACTGTTGTTGGAGACTGATCTCCGCTTCCAATATAGGTGGAAGATATGACCATCATGACCCACCTGAATATGATCACTTTAAATGCCAGTCTCTCCCAATGTGCTACATTTGTAAGCATGAAGAAATGATCAGACAGCTGGAACTCGGTCACCTCCAAGTAACTGAAACCAGGCTGCCTTTTCCAGCTTCTCTGCTGGAGAAATAATAAAAAGGTCTGGGAGGAGTCGGTAGAATTCTAGCTTGTACCCCCCCCCCCAGTCTCCACTAATCAGAAGAGATCTGTATCCAAATCTGCCAGTACTCTGCCAGCCTGCCCACCACCCTCGGGGGAACTGCCACTGCCCTAGTGTCATTGCTGCTTCTTGGAAGCCGCAGAGGAACGGGATTCAGACACTTGGGGATGCCTGGTGCTCTTGAACCCTTTGTCTCTGACCCTGGAATGTCGTCTGACTGGACAGCACTCCTGAATACTTGCAAAACCATTAGGAGCAAAGAAAATATCCTTTACTGGACTCCTCACATTCCGGATCTGCTATCTGGTAAGGATTTGAGCTTATGATCCACTACACAAGCTATGAGATTGTCCAGGCCCTTGTCAAAGAGCTACTGGCCTTGAAAGGGGAGTTTGCTCAGGGTCACCTTGGAGGCCGATTTTCCCATCCACTGTCTAATCCAGAGAATTCTGCGGGTGGAGATGGTGTAAGCAGACACGTTGCTCAGGACCCTAAAAAGGTCATAAAGAGCATCTGCAACTTAATCAACCCCCTCCAAGAGAAAATGGGGGGTTAGTGTTGCTGCCTGGCTTAGTTGAAAATTGTATGCCCAGACAATATAAGATACTACCGTTACCACTTTCAATCCCAGCACAGCAGCGTCAAATTGTTTCTTGATGACAAAGTCTATCTTGCAGTCTTGTGTGTTCTTGAGGACATCTCCCCCTTCACTAGTGAGTGAAATTCACTTTGTAACCTGCACCACTTTAGGCATAGCAAACCACTGCTGGAACTCAGCATTCATTGGGCAGAGCTTAGCTATGGACTTAGCTACCCCTAAGGATCCCTCAGGAACATCCCAGTGATCTGTTAACATATTGGTGATCTCTGGATGCGAGGGAAAACAGGTATTCTGCACCTAGTGCTGCTCATGAACGAGTACTGAGTGGTGGAGACTTAAGGCAGTTTCAATTTTAATTCCTGGAGGGTCTCCGCAATTAAATATTGTAGGCCAGAGGGTTTGAACTAGAGAATGACATGGTGGATGCTACCCGCGGGTAAACCGCCAAAACGGTGGAGGGGGAAAGATGCTCACCGTAGGTACGGGGACAAGGCCATCCACCACCCCATGGAGCGGTGAATGGCCTTGTCCCCTTAGTTAAGGGAGGGAACACACACGCAGCCCCCTCCCTATCTCCTTCCTACCTACCCACCCACCCGAATTTATCTCCCTCCTTCCTTCCCGCTCCCTTACCTTCGTGGCGTGTTTTAAGGTTGCAGACTTGTTGAAAGCCACCAGAGCATACATGCAGTCACAGGCGTGTGTGGGCAGAAGCTTCTCCTCTGATGCAACTTCCGATTGCGTCAGAGGAGAAGCTTCCACCCACACACGCACGCGACTGTACGAACACTCCTGTGTGAAACCTTAAAATGCGCCGAGAAGGTAAGGGGGAGGGAGGGAGATGCACGGACCGTGCGAGGGGTGCCAAAGGGCATGAGGTGGCGAGAAGAGTGGATGCTGCGGGGAAGGGAACAGGGCGGTGAAGGGGACAGCAGGGACGGTGGTCCGGTGACGGGGTAGTGAAGGGGACTTCTTATGTTCTTAAGATGTACTAAGCCAAATCGACAAGTTAAAAAGTGATAAATCGCCAGGGCCGGATAGTATACATCGACCTGCTGTTATGATCTGTAACTTCAAGTTTCAAGTTTATTAGGTTTTAATATACCGACCATCAAATAAATATCTGGCCGGTTTACATTACAATAAAAAATATAGATAAGAAAGAGGAGTTAATTTAATCAATATTTAGAAGTACATATAGTGTATATTAAAACATAGACAAGACAAACTTGATTGTGAGGGAAGAGGTTTATGGGAGGGTAAAGTTACATTGTTTAGAGAAAAGGGAGAAAGAGGGAATGGGAAAAAAAACATTTGGGTGGGGAAAAAGTCTTTTAAAAATAATTTTTGAAGGTTAAATGATTGAAAATAACAGAAAAAGTAGATACTAAACTGAAATGAATGCATCGCGGAATAGAAAAGTCTTTAGGCCTATCTTAAATTTATCTAGTTGTTGCTCGTCGCGAAGAGGTTGTGGTAACGAGTTCCATAGCATTGGAGCAGTGACAAGAGAAATTTATTTTCCGTGTGTAGTAAAAATGTTTAATAGAGGGGATCAGAAGGAGATTTTGATTAGTAGATCTCAGAGTACGAGATGAACATTGGGGAATGAGGAGTTTATGTAGAAATGAAGGCAGATGAGAGGATTTTATTTTAAAGGTCAAGAGGATAATTTTATATGTGATTCGGTGGGCCACAGGAAGCCAGTGGGCATCTTTCAGAACTGGAGTGACGTGATCATATTTACCCAGTTTATAAATGAGTTTTATAGCTGTATTTTGAATCAATTGGAGACGTCGGATTTCTTTTTGAGGAAGACCGTTAAGAAGGGAATTACAACTTGTCGCTAAAATCTTTTGTAGTACCCGATTTTTAAAAAGGGCTCCAAGGGAGATCCAGGAAATTACAGACTGGTAAGCCTCACTTCAGTGCTGGGCAAAATGGTAGAAACAATTATAAAAAATAAAATTGTGGAACACTTAGACAAACATGATTTAATGAGATGGAGTCAGCAAGGATTCAGCTGAGAGATCTTGCCTCACAAATTTGCTCGACTTCTTTGAAGGTGTGAATAAACATGTGGATAAAGGTGAGCCGATTGATATAGTGTATCTAGATTTTCAGAAAGCTTTTGATAAAGTTCCTCACGAGAGGCTCCTGAGAAAATTAAACTGTCATGGTAAAGTTCAGTTGTGGATTAGGAATTGGTTATCGGATAGAAAAAAAGAGGGTAGGGTTAAATGGTCATTTTTCTCAATAGAGGAGAGTAAACAGTGAGTGCCGCAGGGGTCTGTACTAGGACTGGTGCTATTTAACTTATTTATAAATGATCTGGAAATTGGAACGACGAGTGAGGTGATTATATTTGCAGATGACACTAAACTGTTCAAAGTTGTTAAAACGTATGTGGACTGTGAAAAATTGCAAGCGGACTTTAGGAAATTGGAAGACTGGGCATCCAAATGGCAGATGAAATTTAATGTGGACAAATGCAAAGTGATGCACATTGGGAAGAATAACCTGAATCACAGTTACCGGATGCTAGGGTCCATCTTGGGGGTTAGCGCCCAAGAAAAGGATCTGGGTATCATTGTAGACAATATGATGAAACCTTCTGGCCAATGTGCGGTGGCGGCCAAAAAAAGCAAATGGGATGCTAGGAATTATTAAAAAAAGGGATGATTAACAAGACTAAGAATGCTATAATGCCCCTGTATTGCTCCATGGTGCGACCTCATCTCAATATATAGTAACGCTAAATAAGGTTCAAAGAAGAGCAACCAAGATGATAAAGGGGATGGAACTCCTCTCGTATGAGGAAAGATAAAAATGGTTAGGTCTCTTCAGCTTGGAAAAGAGACAGCTGAGGGGAGCTATGATTGAAGTCTACAAAATCCTGAGTGGAGTAGAATGTTTACAAGTGGATCGATTTTTCAATCTGTCAAAAATTGCAAAGACTAGGAGACACTCAATGAAGTTATAGGGAAATACTTTTAAAACCAATAGGAGGAAATATTTTTTCACTCAGAGAATAGTTAAGCTCTGGAATGCATTGTAAGAGCAGATAGCATAGCTGGTTTTAAGAAAGGTTTGGACAAGATCCTGGAGGAAAAGTCCATGGTCTGTTATTGAAAAAGACATGGGGGAAGCCACTGTTTGCTCTGGATCAGTAGCATGGAATGTTGCTACTCCTTGGGTTTTGTTCAGGTACTAGTGACCTGGATTGGTCACCGTGAGAATGGGATACTGGGCTTGATGGACCATTGGTCTGACCCAGTAATAATAATAATAACTTTATTCTTGCATACCGCCAACACCAGCAGTTCTAGGTGGTTCACTTAAATAAAACTGGACAATCAGAGAAAAATACAACATTGTGAAAAAAATACAATTGAATAGGAAATATAGAATAATACTGAATTAACACCAATCAAATCAAGCTAAAAATTTATCAAACAAATAGATCTTAACTAATTTCCTGAAAGATCAATAAGGTAAGGCTTGAGAAATAATTTCACCTAACCCAGTTTGCAATTTGCCTGCCTGAAACGCAAGTGTTCTTTCCAAGAATGTCTTGTATCGACAAGCTTTTGGATTTGGGTAGGCAAATAGGTGAAGACTTTGAGTAGCCTTGGTAGACCTATACAGCTCAAAATGAGAGGAAAGGTATCGTATTTTTCGCTTCATAAGACACACTTTATCCATCCCCAAAAAGGGGGTGGAAATAAGGGTGCGTCTTATGGAGCAAACACCCAACCACAAACCCCCCCCCCCTGCCATTACCTTATTTAGCTCCTCTGGCAGTCCTGCCCTTCTGTTCAGCTCACTTCCAAAGCTGCAGGAGCGGCACAGCGGCACAAAAGGTAGGCATGAGCTTTTTGCGCACCTGCCTTGTCCCACACCACTGCGTGAATGGCCCCACCCTCGGCATTGGTGCTCCCTCGGAGGAAAGACGGCAGCAACAAATACAAGTTGCCTGATAGCATGCTGAACAGGTTTGTGTCTTCAGGGGCGAGATCACAGAAGGACCAATGGGGCAGCGCTATTTTGTTGACAAGCGGAATGAGCAAGAAGGGAGAGGTGGGCCTATAATAGAATTGTCAGTCAGAATTCCACAGCCAATAGTGGTGAAGGTTGTGTTGGGACGGAACAGCTGCAAGCCAATGGGTGCGCGTGCTGGAAACTGTGGTGGGTCATCACAGATAACTGCTGCTGTTTGGGACAGTGTTGTGTTACTGGACAGCCCGGGGGAGAAAGGGGGGTACTCGGCAACAGTAAGCTTTAGGGGAGAGGTTGCCACCAGCACGGAGGCCTGGAACAGGTAGGGAAATGTGTATGTGATGGTGAAACAGGAGTAAGAGGATCAGGGAGAGAAACAGGAGCAAAGGAGGGCAGGGAAACAGGAGCAGTTCCCTCAGGGCAGGAAAAGACATAGAACTAATGGCATAGCCATGGGTTGGCCCAGGCCCACCCTGCAGCAGCAGAACATCTCTGATCTAGCTGGACGGGATCTCCAGGCCCTGCTAGCTAAAAACTCAAACACCTCTTCCTCCTGCATATTTTTTTAAAGTTCAGATCTTCAAACAGCATGATTGATATACTGTGCCCTGTCCCTGCACGCCCTGTGCCCTGTCCCTGCCTACCACTAGACCACCAGAGGGTGGGATAGGCCAGGGTACAGAGCCTGGCAGGGAGTGTGGGGCAGAGCCTGGCTGAGAGAATTTTCTCCTCTAAATCTAGGATGCGTCTTATGGTCAGGTGCGTTTTATGGAGCGAAAAATATGGTAAATTGGAGCCAATCTGAATGACACTTTAAAGCAGATACAAGCAAATTTAAACAGAACTCTTGCCTCAACTGGTAGCCAATGTAGTTGCTGATAGAAAGGGCTAACATGGTCATGCTTTTTCAGACCAAAAATTAATCGTACAGCCATATTTTGAACTAACTACAGCCTTCTTAATATTTTCTTGTAGGATCCCAGATAAATAGCACATTCGGTTCCCTCAGATTTTTACTCCCCAAGTACATCACACTTAATTAGGAGTGCTGGAAAGATAATGTAAACTATGAAGCTATAGAAATACCAATAAAGAATTGTACTTCAAGAGATAAAGAATTCCTCCTGAAGTGCTCTCCCACAATGGGGTGTGAGGGGGTGAGTGTGTGAGAGTGAAGGAGTGAATGAGTGTGTGTGTTTAGGTAAATTGTAGACAAAATTCTTGTCTCTGTGCAGACAAAATTCTTGTGCTTATGACTAACCAAGGAAAATAAAGAACTCACTTTGTTTAAGGATTGTGCCTTCAATCTATGTGTAAACAACTGCTCCCTATTTACCTGTCCCATGCCACTCATAATTTTATGGACCTCTCATTTGTTTTGTAAACTCTGCACTGTTTAAAACTATTGTACTGATTTTGTTTTAGTTTGGTAAACCACTTTAAAACTTTTGTATTAGGCGGTATATTATTTAAATCACTGAAAAGCCCTAACCTTTGTAGGAGAACTATGTCATTCTTTATTTTTAGATACATGTTTTCAATCTGTCTAGAAAAAAAAAGACCCATAATTAAATGGCAGGATAGAAAATAATTCCATGGAGGAAAGGCGGTATATCAAATAAAAATAACCAAAAATTAATTATACCTGATTAATGCACAATACTGGAGTCTGAAATCTGCTACTTAAATTCTGAAGTTTTGCACCAAATGTTTGCATATATTTAGCTCTGACAGCTGAATCTTTGGCTGCAAATTCACCTCGGAACAATGCAGCAATAGAATCAATGATGATCAGTCGCACTGAGCCTCGCAAAAGCAGGATGGGAACCCGTTTGGTGATGCAGTCATTTAGAGTGTCCTGCAAGAAAGTATGACAATATGTACCAGCTCAAAAAATAGGATGCTTGCAAAGGCAGATTATGATAGCACATAACACACCTCTAAAATGATGAAACAGTGGTTAAATCTGAAGTAGAGAATGACACAGGAACAAATTATTTCCCGTCCCTCAGGAACTCATTTTACCATCCCAGCCCCATTCCTGCAAGTTCTGTCCTTATCTGCACAAGCCTCAAACACTTTAAAATCATGTGTTCGAGGTTTGTGCAGTTAAGGCTGAGCTTACAGGAACGGGGCAGGGATAGAGACATCAACAAAACTTGTAGGGACAAGATGGGAAAATTGAATTCCTGCAGAGACGGGGAAAAATTTGTCCCCGTGTCATTCTCTAATCTGAAGTTGAAACTATAACCAGCTAAGAATTGCTAATGTATTAAAAAAATAACTTGATATCTTTTTCTTCTTACCTTTCTCTTGTAGGTTTGACGTAATGATTATAATCCTTTCTTCCCCACAAGCCACTGATGAAATGAGAACATGCTTAACTAATCATCAACCATTCTACAAATTAAGGAGGTTGTTTTAAAAAGACTAGGTGCCATTTACAAAAGTGGATCGAGATATATAAAATTACATAAAGTGCTGAAAAATCAGCACCAATAAAATTGCCCGCTATTCTATAAACAGCTCTCAGACTTTAGCGTTGTTATAGAATAGCGTTTGGCACTAGGATATCTAATTTACACATGGACCTCCTTTACTCTATAAAACTGTGCATAAATTCCAGGAATGCCCTTGAGCCACTCATGCCTCTTTTTAGATCTGCACATTAAATTTACACATGGATCCCGGTGCCTAAAAATGTGTGTATAAATTTTAATTAATGCCCAATTATTGGCACTAATTGACTTGTTATTCCATTAAACTTCTTCTATATGTGTATACAGAATACAGAGTTAGGATGCATATCTGGATGTGGTTTGAATGCACCTTAGAAGTATATGAAGGATATAGGATGAAGGTGAAAGATGATAAAGACTCAGATGAAACCTAAGGAAAAACTTCTTCATGGAAAGGGTGGAACAGCATCTGGGTGGAGGTGGTGAACATGAAGACTGTACCTGAATTAAAGCAAAGCTTGGGACAAGAACATAGGATTTCTAAGAAAGAGGAACGGATAGTACTCGGAGATGGCACTGAAGGGCAGACAAGATAGAAAAAATGAAGACAGCTAAAGGCAATATGGCTTCTGTTTCTATGCCAATTCCCTGCTTTACAACAGAAATACCGGTAGTTCCAAAAATTTTAACATTGGCATTAACACCTGCTCTGAGAGTTTGGAGGAGCAATTGATAGGAGAATTATGTCTAACATCTGTGGATAATAAAAACTCTTGAAAAAGTAAACTATTTGAGCTGTAAAGACCTCTGCTGTTTAATAGGCTCCACTTGGACATGCAGTTTTGCAAAATCCACCTCTAACATGTCTAAGTAGCAGCAGAGTGGAGGAGTAGGTGTAACCTAATGCTTAGTGCAGCAACCTGGGGAACTGGGTTCAATTCCCACTGCAGCTCCTTGTGACTCTGGGCAAATCACTTAACCCTCCATTGCCCTAGGTACAAAATAAGTACCTGTATAAAATATAGAAACCACTTTGACTGTTTCCACAGAAAGGTGATATAGCATGGCATATGTTTAGGTAGCAAAATCCACAACTTACCTCTGTTAAGTGTAGCTACTTTCACAAACAAAGTTCCAGTGATGTCACTTTTTCCTGGATGAGAGACCAAATTCAATTCCTGTAACAACTCAGAAATTAGGTCTGGCAGGGCAGTGAACTTAAACAAGCGCAAGACAGTAGAATCATCTACAGCAGGGGTGCCCAATATGTCAATCGCTCAGGCAACCCGAGTCGATCGCGAAGCCATGAGGTTTCCTTTCTGTGCTGTCCGGCTTTCTCTCTGGCCTCCCGCGCATCCCTTTACCTAATTTTAGCAGGGAGCAGCCTGCAGAGAGGATCGCCAGTACTATAGTGATCCTTGCAGGTTGCCATAGGCCTCAGGAACTGTCTTCCCTCTGCCGCGATCCTGCCTTCGACGTCAGAGGAGGGGCGGGACTGCGGCAGAGGGACAACAGCTCCTGAGGCCTATGGCAACCTGCAAGGATCACTAAAGTACTGGCGATCCTCTCTGCAGGCTGCTCCCTGCTAAAATTAGGTAAAGAGATGTACGGGAGGTCAGGGAGGAACACGCAGTCCTTCCATGGGGGGGGGGAGTCCTTTGGGGGCAGAAAGGCCTTTGGGGGGAGGAGGGCCCTGGTGTAGAAGGGAGGGAGGGAAGTGGGGTTCAAAGAGATGTACATATGCCGGACTTTGGGGGGAATAATAGGTCTAAAAACAGAGGAGTGGGAGAAATGGTGGACAATGGGATTTAGGAAGGGAAGGAACAGAAATGGGATAGACATGTGGGATCTATTCACAGAGAAAGGTAGGGGAGGGTCATTGGGGTGGGCAGACTAGATGGGCCGTGGCCGTGGCCCTTATCTGCTGTCTATTTCTATGTTTCTATGTAAAGGGAGAGAAGTTGGACACAAGGGATGGTGTGGAGGGGGGGATAGAGATACTGGATAGGAAGGTAGTTGGGAAAAGAAAAGGAGAAATGGTGGACCCTGGGGTGGTGGGGATGGAGGGAGAGATGCTGGATGAAAGGGTAGTTGAGAAAAGATGAACATAAGAATTGCCGCTGTTGGGTCAGACCAGTGGTCCATCGTGCCCAGCAGTCCGCTCACCCAGCGGCCCTTGGTCAAAGACCAGCGCCCTAACTGAAACTAGCCCTACCTGCGTAAGTTCTGGTTCAGCAGGAACTTGTCTAACTTTGTCTTAAATCCCTGGAGGATGTTTTCTCCTATGACAGACTCCGGAAGAGCGTTCCAGTTTTCTACCACTCTCTGAGTGAAGAAGAACTTTCTTACATTCGTACGGAATCTATTCCCTTTCAATTTTAGAGAGTGCCCTCTCGTTCTCCCTACCTTGGAGAGGGTGAACAACCTGTCCTTATCTACTAAGTCTATTCCCTTCAGTATCTTGAATGTTTCGATCATGTCCCCTCTCAATCTCCTCTGTTCGAGGGAGAAAAGGCCTAGTTTCTCTAATCTTTCACTATACGGCAACTCCTCCAGCCCCTTAACCATCTTAGTTGCCCTTCTCGGGACTCTTTCAAGTAGCATCATGTCCTTCTTCATGTACGGCGACCAGTGCTGGATGCAGTACTCCAGGTGAGGGCGCACCATGGCCTGGTACAGCAGCATGATAACCTTCTCCGATCTGTTTGTGATCCCCTTCTTTATCATTCCTAGCATTCTGTTCGCCCTTTTTGCCGACGCCGCACATTGCGTGGACAGCTTCATTGACTTGTCGATCATAACTCCCAAGTCTCTTTCTTGGGAGGTCTCTCCAAGTACCGCCCTGAACATCCTGTATTTGTGCATGAGATTTTTGTTACCTATATGCATCACTTTACACTTATCCACGTTAAACCTCATCTGCCATGTTGATGCCCATTCCTCAAGCCTGATTATGTCACATTGCAGATCTTCGCAATCCCCCATGTGTCTTCACTACTCTGAATAACTTTGTATCGTCCGCAAATTTAATCACCTCACTCGTCATACCAATGTCTAGATCATTTATAAAGATGTTGAAAAGCACGGGTCCAAGCACCAAGCCCTGCAGCACCCCACTGGTAACGCTCTTCCAGTCCAAGTATTGTCCATTTACCCCCACTTTCTGTTTCCTATGATCCAGCCAGTTTTTAATCCACGTGAGTATTTCACCCTCGATTCCATGGCTCGCAATTTTCCGAAGTAGTCGATCTGTGGATGGAGACGAAAAAAAGGAAAGATGCCAGACTTCCAGAGGAGGGAAGGGAAACGGAGGACAGAGATAGAAGATGGATGGTTAACATGGAGAAAGCAGAAAGAAGGAGACCCTGGCAAGCAAGTTATCAGAAGACAACCAGAGCCTGGGACCAACAAGATTTGAATAATGACCAGACAACAAAGGTAGGAAAAATGATTTTATTTTCAATTTAGTGATCAAAATGTGGCCGTTTTGAGAATTTATATCTGCTGTCTATATTTTGTACTATGGCCTCCTTTTACTAAACCGCAATAGCGGTTTTTAGTGCAGAGAGTGGCAGCTCCCTGCGCTAAAAACCGCTATTGCGGTTTAGTAAAAAGGGAGGGGGTATATTTGTCTATTTTGTATAGTTGTTACTGAAGTAACACTGCATAAAGTCATCTGCCTTGATCGCTTTGAAAACCCTCCCAAAATATAAATGATAATTAACATTTTCTCTGCATACAGTGTGCTTTGTGTTTTTTAAAATTTTATTGTTGGTAGATCATTTTAACTTGGTCATTTTAAAAGTAGCTCGCAAGCCCAAAAAGTGTGGGCACCCGTGATCTACAGGATCTAAGACAGCAGAGGGATCCGCAGATCCAGCACACAAACCCTGATCTCCCGTTCTGAAAAGCGCTGTACCTGCAAACAATGGATAAGTAAGAGAAACATCTGGGTCCCCCAAATCAGGATCAGGATGCACAAAGTCCACAGCAGGCTGAGGTGAAGACGTGCCCAAAAGCACCACACCACTAAGAGATGCCACGGAGGCGGATTGAGACTGTTCAGGGGGAGAACACTTGTTCTGAAACGCTAACCACAAAAATTTCATGAACTTAGAAAAAAAGTGTGCGGCTCTTAGAGCGTAAAGGCACTCTTAGAGGATTTGCATTTGCGTTTCTTTGACTGCGGAAGGTCCGTAGCCTAGCTAACGGAAATACTAGCAGTGTCGAGCCCCAAAAACAATGGCCGCCCCACCGGAATAGCTGAGCATTTGGTCACCTGCTTCAGCAGGGAAGAATATAAGTTGGGCACTGCAGCCCTCTCCCCCAGCTATACTACTTGGCATGTGGCGCAAGAATGTTCCAAAAGCACTAAATTTGTGCAATCCTGGCAAGAATCCACATGAGAAGAGCTTAAGGAATCCATCAAAGCAGTTTTCCAGGTAAAAAGCACAGTTTTGAGGAAGCAGGGAACTTTGGAGGTGGGGGAATCTAAAAATCCAATATGGTCGCCATCCAAAAATTCACACCAAAATCATGATATTTTTCACATTTCCCAAACAGCGATTTTAGGATTTTTATTCAGGAGGGGGAACATCCAGAAACCTTCAAACCCCCACTTTTCCAACCTCCCTCAATGTCTCTCACAGGTTGTCACTGTGTACTCACTGTGACCTTATAGGATTAATGCTGCAGCCTGCTTTCAGCTCTCTCACAGTAGCTGGATGAGAAAATTCACAGCTACAATGCTGAAAATGCTTCTGCAAATTTGATCTTCGGGCTGCCAGTCAGACTCCTATGTCTGACTTCACCTCCATCCCTATGAACCAACAGATATGCACCGGGATGGGTGGAGGTGCGACGCCGCAGCCAGCACCCTGCAAGACCCCTTTGAGCCTCCTAAGGGCACCTAACAGCCTGTGCTCAACTCCTGATTAACAGAAGGTGAGACCACCTCAGGGACGGCCCTGAGATCTAGAGAAAATTATGCAGGCTGGCTAACAGATACCCAGAGGGATTGCTCTTTCATCTACAGACTGAAGTCTCTGAATTTACAAGCAGGCAGAGCTTCAAAATCGCTCCAAGCACTAAAATACCCGAAAAGGGGACAAAATTACATCAAATTAACAATAATAAAATGGGGAGAGCAGAACAAACATCTGCAATCATACATGCAGAAGGAAAGAACTGAAGCCCAGTGAAGTATAACAGAGGCAGAGTGAAAAATCCGGAGTGGATTCCTTCTGCAGCATGCAGCTAAAGGGAAATAACCTTACTGTCTAGAATGTCTAACCTATTGCATTGGAAATATAGTTATCCATGAAAAAGAAGTGATGTCACTGAGGGTAATGGCAGCCTAGCCACTGAGCTCCTCTAAACCACACTACAAATTTAGCTTTTACATGCGATGGGTTGGTGCTTTCCTCTATTTTTCTTGCATTATTGAGCATGGGACCGTTTAGCGCTTATGGCAGGCAAAAAACGGCAAGCGGATTTGAAGTCGTTTGCCTATCAACCAGCAGAGACATCTGAGGCCCACACGGCATCTGAATAATGGGCACATGGATAATGCCATATTGGGATTGTTGCCACCCTCGCCTGAACCTGTTTCCTGTCTGGCCACAAAATTCGCACTTGGATGGAAGACCTAAAAAATACAATGATTTCGACTCAGCATTCCCTGCAATCAGATGTGGCAAAAATAAGGCAGTTGATGGAAGACACGGGATTCTGCCTCCAGGACTTTGAAAAGTGAGTTATAGATCACGATTCGGATCTTCAGACGTTACACACACACTGTGCTCACCTAGAACACAGCCAGGAGGATATCCTCCTCCGAATTAAGGATAGGAAAAACCAGAGCAGGCAAAATAATATTAGAGCTTGGGGAATGCCTGAGTCATTGTCTATCAGGATATACAATCTCTACTTACTGAAATACTGTATGTCAATGCTTCCTCCGGGCGGTGGACCCTGATGCGGAGCTACCATCTCTGGACTTTGAACACGTTCACTGAGCACTGGGGCCTCGTAATGGAGACCGACCTCGGGAAATAGTAGCTTGTTTTTTGCACTACCCTATAAAAGCACGTGTGCTCCAGGCAGCTCGACAAGTGGGCCATATCACTTGGGAAAATTCTAAGGTGGAACGTTTTGCTGATCTTTCAGCTCTTATTCTGAGAAAGCATCGAAATTTTCATGATGTTACAAAGTGTTTAGCGTCTCATGACATTCACTACAAGTGGCTCTATCCTTTTGGGCTCTCATTCCAAGTGGCTAACCAACAGCATAAATGGCAAAAGTGGAGGAAGTCTTATCAGTGCTTCAAGAGGCCCATCTCTTAATGGCACAAGACTGTGCACTCAATGCTGGAGAAGAGTCCCACATAATGGCAGGCAACTGCAATGGCGTTCTGATCCTGAGCAGGGGACATCTGGTGGACCTGTTTGATTAGATTTGTTGCTGAAATGCTGTGAGTCACACCACTGTACAGGATCTTCGTTCTCTCTCTCTACTCTTTCGGAGAAGTGTATATGACTCCTGTGTTGACTGAAGCAGATTTCGGTTCCCCTTTAATCTACAATCTCCATACTCGACTTTGTTTGGGTGGTGTGGTTTAGCGACTGGCGGTATCTTGCTGCTCGGGAGATAAATTTCCTCACTTTGCCCAAATTATTGAGGGCCTTCCTCTGGACTGGGGGGAAGGGGTGGTGGTTAAAGGCTGGGGATTTTGGGGTGGGGAGAATAGGGGGGGACCTGTAGAAAGTGGAATGTATGCATCTTTGACTGTTTGGGATATTGATGAAACATAGTGGGTTCACTTTTTTCACTCTTAATGTGAGAGGTCCGAGGAAGTGACAGTTGATTTTTAAGGAAGCTGAACTCTTAAAGGCTGGGGTGGGCTTCTTCCAGGAGACCCACCATAAGCCCCAACATGAATCACTGTTCAAACATCCAAAATATTCCCATATTTTTCTTGCCTCTAATCGAGAAGGCATGAAAAAAACATGGTGTAGGTATTATGATAGCTGAAGTTCTTGATCCCCAGGTCCAGCATGAGATACAAGATCCACAAGATCGCTATATAATATTGAAAGTAAAAATTAATCAAGTTTTTTCACATTTTGTAATGTGTATGCTCTGAATTCTGAGCAGAAAGCCTTTTTGAAAACTTTGGAACTCGTGTTGCATGGGAGCGCGGATGGGCATTAGATTATGGGGGGAGACTCCAATATAACATCTGATGTTACATTGGATAATTCTGTACCTATGGTTCATTATGGAAAGGCTGATAGAAAACAACTGCATGCTTTATTTGCAGCTTGGGACTTGATAGACCCCTGGAGGCATTTTAATTAAATCACCAAGGATAACACCCATTATTCTGAAGTGCATAACTCTTACTCCTGCATAGATTTTTGGGGAGTTAGTAAGGATTTGCTCTCCCAATTATCAGATGTAGATAGATATTGAGCTGAGGGTATGGTCTGATCATGCACCAGTTTGCTTTACCCTGCACCCCCACCTGGCACCCTTTGGTAGGAGGTTTTGGAGACTTTGTGATAGCATGTTGGCAGATCCTGTGAATGTATCTTGGATAGAGAAGTGCCTCCGTGAATATATACAGTTCAATGAGAGCGAGGATGTCTCCCCAGTCATATTCTGGGAAGGCATGAAGGCGGTATTGCAGGGCAACATCTCCCTAGGAATTCAGAGACGACGGGAACAAGGTAGGCGACAGGAGGCCTTACATAAGCAATTGCTCTTTCTGGAGCAAACCCATAAGCGCTCCCTGGAGTCTGCCTCTATCTTAACCCACCTAGAAAGTACCCGATTAAATCTTAAGATGTTACAATTAGAACAGCTATCTGAGAAGCTGCAGTGTTTACAACAGAAACACTTTGAGCATGGGGCTAGAGCAGGACACTTGCTAGCTACTAAGGTGAAAAAGAAGGAGGTTGAGAAATGTTATTACTATGGTGAGAGATGAAGGAGGTTCAGCGTGCAAAACTCCAACTCACATAGCCCAAGCTTTTACTACTTTTTATCAAAAGCTCTATACACTGGAAAACAAGTATCACAAGTCCAAATAGATGCATATCTAGCCCAGGTTCAACTACCTAGCCTAACGCTGGAGGAGGCTGAGGAGCTATCGGCTCCCTTTACAGAAGAGGAAACCCTTTGGGCTATCTCCACTTTGGCCTATTGGAAAGCTCCAGGCTTAGGCGGTTTTACAAACCGCTTTTATAAATGTTTTAAACACCTGCTGGTTGGTCCCCTCACTAGCTTAAACCAGAATGGAGAATTGCCCCATTATTGGCATTTGGCAAAAATTACCCTGATACTGATGTCAGGCAAGGACCCTCTAATTGCAGATCTTATAGGCCAGTATCTTTACTGGGTTAAACTGGAAAGGATTCCCATATCGGATGCTTTCTGCCAAGTAGTCCCCTGGTTGCCTTTGACGGAAGCTAGGAACTTGATGAAAGGGGCTAATTCGTACTTGCAACATACTTTTGCTATATGGACTCGGACATGGGCCCGACTGCTACGTGCTATCTTCGGGGCACACAGGTGTGCATGGCAGAAGGATTTATGCCTAGTAGGATGGACACTCATTATTTGGCTTGAGCACATCAGGGACTTGGGAGATTTTTTTGAAGATGGGCGAGTTTTACCTTTTTCTGACCTGTCAGAGGCTTATGATTTAGAGCCTTCCGATCATTTTCAGTACAGGCAAGTGAAAGACTTTATATAACGTAAGGCCCTTGAGGAACTGCAATTGCCTCAAACCCCCTTAGAATGGGCTTTTAATGGTAGCAGTGGTTGGGGGTGTGCATCTCAATTTTATAAGTGTCTTTGAGCATATCGACATACAAGTACTGTTGATATTATTTTCAGCATGTGTTTTTACATTTGTTGAAAGAAGTTGCATATTTGTTTGGATATAACCAAAGTAGCAGAAAATCAAAGACGACAAAACTGATCATCATCATTAACTATATTGATATACCATTTTGCTGTAGGCCATCTTTTGGACTAGTTTTTGAAAACTTTGCACTCCTTTTAAAGTTCTCAAAAGTTACTAGAAAACATATGAGAAAAACCACACAAACTATGATTTTTTTGTTGACCTTAGTCTCTACATACAGTTCTTGTTATTTGCATGTTCCCAATGCCTGATTTCGGGTATCCGTGATTGCATCTATTGTGACCAATATTCCCCATTCGTGCTGCTGTATTCACATATTTGTGGACTTTGCTTTAAAATCCCCCAGCTTTGTTTGCTTTCATTTTCACTTTGCATCTGGCATTCACTTCCAGATGTGGACCTCAAGTGTCCAGAGAGTGAACTATAAGCATCTACAGTGCTGTCCCATGCAGGAACCTAAACCTATTTTCTCAGTAGAATTCACTGTTCACTTTCCGCAATTTTGAGGCACAATGTGTACTGCTGCAACCTAACTTATTTTCCCATAGATTCAATATTTCATTATTCATGATTTCGCAGTTTACGAATTTTTAAGAACCATACTATCGCGAATAACAAAAAAATGGACTGTATTCAAGTGAATTAACACAACAACCACACTTGTGTTTCTTAAAAAGCAAAAGGAGTGGGAGAAAATAAAGCCAACAAATCAAGTCAAAGGCATATACAGTTCTACTAAACTGATTATAACAATTAGAACCATTGCATTTGTCATTAAAGTATTGCTTCACTACTTACTATATCTGCGGCATGCTCAATAAAAATATTGTCTCCAAATTTTATTTTCTTGATGACATCAAGTGGAACATCTGCTCGAAGTTTATGTTGTTGTCCAATTAGTTGCTGCAAGCGCTTATTGGGGAAAACATCTTCTGTACAGATATACACAGCTCCTGAAAGCAATATGAAAAAGTAGTGACACTCATTTCTTTTATCCACCAGACACATTTAGGAAAAAGGATAAATACAGTCCCTGCACTGGGTGCCTAAAGATGCCAAACCTTCTCTGCTGTACCTCAATATCTGTTTTTTCCACTTTATTTCTATATATATAAAAACATTAATAAAGTGTGAAGATGGATAAATAATGGATAATAGATTTCACTCAATTACATTACTGAAGACAAATATTTTTTCTTCAGTAGAATGACCAGAGAATTGGATAGAGGGAGTGCGCTAGATGTAATGTATTTAGATTTTAGCAAAGCCTTTGACAGTGTACCACACAGACGGCCAATAAACTGAGTGCTCTTGGGATGGGCCCCAAATTGACAGGATGGGTCAGGAACTGGGTAAGTGGAAGACGACAGAAGGTAATGGTCATTGGAGATCGCTCTGAAGAAAGGGATGTTACCAGTAGTGTGCCTCAAGGTTCTGTTCTTTTTATCATTTTTATAAGCGATATTGTTGAAGGGCTTTCAGGTAAGATTTGCCTCCTTGCAGATGATACCAAAATCTGCAATAGAGTAGACACCCCGGATGGTGTGAATAACATGAAGAAAGACCTGACGAAGCTTGGTCTGAAATTTGGCAGCTAAAATTTAATGCTAAGAAATGCAATGTCATGCATTTGGCCTGCAAAAACCCGAAGGAATGGTACAGTTTAAGAACATAAGAAGTTGCCTCCGCTGAGGCAGACCAGAGGTCCATCTTGCCCAGCGGTCCGCTCCTGCGGCGGCCCATCAAGCCCATTTCCTGAGCAGTGGTCCCTGACTATCCCTATGACCTACCTCTACTCCTATCTGTACCTCTCAATTCCTTTATCCTCTAAGAACCTATCCAAACCTTCTTTGAAGCTTTGTAACGTGCTCCGGCCTATCACAGGCTCCGGAAGCGCGTTCCATGTATCCACCACCCTCTGGGTGAAAAAGAACTTCCTGGCGTTTGTTCTAAACCTGTCCCCTTTTAATTTCTCCGAGTGCCCCCTTGTACTTGTGGTTCCCCATAATCTGAAAAATCTGTCCCTGTCTATCTTTTCTATACCCTTCAGGATCTTGAAGGTTTCTATCATGTCTCCTCTAAGTCTCCGCTTTTCCAGGGAGAACAGCCCCAGCTTTTTCAGTCTGTCAGTATATGAGAGGTTTTCCATACCCTTTATCAGTTTAGTTGCTCTTCTCTGGACTCCCTCAAGTACCGCCATGTCCTTCTTGAGGTACGGCGACCAGTACTGGACACAGTATTCCAGATGCGGGCGCACCATTGCACGATACAGTGGCAGGATGACTTCCTTCGTCCTGGTC
The DNA here is from genome assembly GCF_902459505.1 of Geotrypetes seraphini. Lineage (NCBI taxonomy): Eukaryota > Metazoa > Chordata > Amphibia > Gymnophiona > Dermophiidae > Geotrypetes > Geotrypetes seraphini. The sequence goes on along the minus strand of NC_047090.1, from coordinate 157,694,925 downwards.
GTGATACCCTTCTTAATGATACCCAGCATTTTGTTTGCTTTTCTTGAGGCTGTGGCGCACTGTGCCGACACCTTCAAAGTTGTGTCTACCATCACTCCCAAGTCTCTTTCAAGGTTACTTACCCCTAGCAGTGATCCCCCCATTTTGTAGCTGAACATCGGGTTCTTTTTCCCTACATGCATGACCTTGCATTTCCCCACGTTAAAGCTCATTTGCCACTTTTTGGCCCATTCTTCTAGTGTCATTAGGTCCCTTTGCAGATCTTCGCAGTCTTCCGTGGTTTCAACCCTGCAGTAGAGTTTGGTGTCATCCGCAAATTTAATAACCTCACATTTTGTTCCCGCCTCCAGGTCATTAATAAATATATTGAACAGGAGCGGTCCCAGCACCGACCCCTGCGGAACTCCGTTCGTGACCCATTTAGGGGGTGAAGAACTTTTGTGCATGACAGAAGAGTGATTGTATGTGATGATCTTAAGGTGGCCAAACAAGTTAAAAAGGTGACAGTGAAAGCTAGGATGCTAGGGTGTATAGGAGGAGGTATGGACAGTAGGAAAAAGGAAGTATTGATGACCCTGTATAAAAGACTGGTGAGACCTCATTTAAAATATTATGTACAATTCTGGAGGCCGCATCTTCAAAAAGATATAAAAAGGATAGAGTCGGTCCAGAGGAAGGCTACTAAAATAGTGGGTGGCCTTCTTCATAAGGCATATAGGGACAGACTTAAAGAACTCAATCTGTATACTTTGGAGAAAAGGGAAATATGATAGAGATGTTTAAATACCTATGTGGCTTAAATGTGCATGAGTCGAGTCTCTCATTTGAAAGGAAGCTGTAGAATGAGAAGGCAAAGGATGAAGTTAAGAGGCGGCTTAGGAGCAATCTAAGGAAATACTTTTTTACAGAAAGGGCGGTAGATGTGTGGTACAGTCTCCTAAAAGAGGTGGTGGAGACACACACTGTCTGAATTCAAGAAAGAGTAGGATAGAGACCAGAGAGACTCTTTTCCCCCAAGCTTGGAAAGGTCTGCTATCAACAATCCAACAGACAGATCCTTCTGAAGTCCCTCTTGCAAAAAGTCCAGGACTATAGAAATTAATTTTAATTTTAAGAAAATTTGGGAACCATTGACTCGCTATTCCAATGATCAGATTTCATAGCACATTAGTAATAGTTATATTAGAGTGGGGAAGGGAATGTATATTATGTGGAAATAAGAAATGAAAAAAGGGGAGGGTTATATTTTATATGATAAGATGAATTATTTGTAATCACAATTTTCATGTATTAATTGAATATAATATGTACAATTCAAATATTGTAAGAATGCAAAAATCTATAAATAAAAATTTAAAAAAAGAAATTAGAGCTAAGGGCTCTACATCACACCAGTGCTGAAAGGACTTCCAGGCCTTCGCATAGGCTGCCACTGTCGATGGCTTCTTAGCTCTAAGCAGAGTGGCGAGGACTATGTCTGAGTAACCTTGCTCGTCAGGGAAGCCTGCTCAAGAACCTTTCCTAAATGTTCTGGATTCTCTATAGGGACTGGTCCACAAGTGAGAAGATCCACTTGGACCAGCAGTCCAAGGCCTTTGTCCCTCTGGAAGCAAATTAGGTCATTATACCATGGTCTGCAGAGCCAATTGGGCACCACTAGGACTACCAAACTCAGATGACTTGCATTACATTACATTGTACTTATAGGCCGCATAGCCATTAGTTCAATGCGGTTTACAAAAGATTACTAACAATGATCACAATAGGAGAAATAAAGTAAGTTAAGTAGTCAGATATTTTGTAAAAAGATATGTCTTCAGTTGTGTTCTAAACTGTTTGTAAGAATAAGCTGTAAGCAGGAATGTTTGAAATTCTTTATCATGAAGAGCATCTTGGGACGCTAACGTGTGGTTTAGAAATTTCTTACTTTTGCAGCCCTGAACAGAAGGAGAGTTAAACAATCCTGCAAATGATTTGACCTAGCCTAGGCCATGGTGAAATATGTACATGAGCCCCTAATCCAGCCACGGTTGGACTAACGCATCCAACCCCTCCACCTCTGAGTTCATATCTTTGGCTGTAAAAGCGAGCTACCTTTGTGTTTTTTTGCTAAGTTCATCAGATCTATCTGTGGATACTCCCCACCACTGAACAATGGAATAGTAACCATTTCTCTGGGTTGAGAGTCTGCCAACTGAGAAAGTCGGCCTGCACCTTTTCCACTCTCACGACGTGCGAGGCCAAGAGAGCCTGCAAATAAGATTCTACCCTCCGAAAGAAGAGTTGAGCTTCTAGGCGTAGGGGCGCTTCTGGTGCCACCTTGCCTGTTGATATAGGCCACTGCTGTTGCATTGTCTGAGAAAACTCTGACTGCCTTGCCTTCCAGAGAAGTGGGTCCATCTGAGGAGACCAGCGAGAGAGATGAGTCTTGTAGAAGTCATATGCACTCTCGTCCAAGAAACCATCTCTAAGGCTGCCACCACCGATCCCAGGACCTGCAGATAATGCCACACCATAGCAGTTAGACTTTGTAGCAGGTTCGAAATCTACTTCTGGAGCTTCATTCTGCATGGCATGTCGAACAAAACTCCCAGGTACTCCAGATACTGGGTTGGTTCCAACTGACTCTTCTTGAAGTTGACTATCCATCCCAGTTCCTGGAGGAGTTGGATGACTCTTGAAACTGTCCATTCTCCTTCCTTCCTGAATGGGAATCTGATTCGCCAATTGCCCAAATAAGGATGCAATTAGATCCCTGCCTTGCAAAGGTGTGCTGCTACCACCATCACCTTGACCTTGGTAAAGGTACGTGGTGTCATTGCCAGGCCGAAGGGAACTGGAAATGTTGCTCTAGCACAATGTCCTGCAAACGTTTGTCGAGCTGCAGCACATTAAACGTAGTGGCTGCGGCTCAAGGCATCCCAGAAGTGTGTGACGTTGATGCGATGACATCATGAACAGGCACATCATCATGTCCAAGTTCGTGCATGCGTGAAGGCTCTCCAGACGGGCCCTGAGACACCAGTGTTGGGGGTGCCAGCAGAGACGACACAGAGAGGAGAGGCACTAACGCCAGCTGATTGCCAAAGGATGTGCCTCTCACCGTGAGAGCACATCCTGTAGGCAGTCAGCCAGTGCCTCTCCTTCTCCCCAGCGTCTTGTGGCATACCTGAAATTTCAGGCGGCATACAGTTTGCGATACACTGCTGTAGCACATGAGACCACAAGTACTGTACCTCCTGTGGGCCGGAAAAATAGGAATGAGATAGGCTTCTGTCAAATCGAAGGAGGCAAGAAATCCCACCTGTGCCACAGCCGCTATGACTGACCACACGGTCTCTATGCAGAAGTGCAGTACTTTCAATGCAGCATTGACCAACTTGAGGTCCAGAAGTATATGGAGTATCTGCATGAGCCTGATTCTTTGTCCAGAGAGAAAAAATACCCCAAAATAAAATAAAAAAATAAGACCACAGAGTAGAATAGAAAAACTTCTGAGCAAATTGCTTGTAGAAAACCCCCCCCCAAAAAAATCAACTTGCGGGAAGCCTGGGAAGGAGGCGGAATTCAAAGATGATTGACAGCATTCTGCAAGCAACTTGCGGGTTCAGATGCATAAGCCCAGGACTAGCAGACACATTGCACTAGAAATATCAATTTCTTTGATTACATAGCACTATTTTTATTACGCAAGTCCTTCCAGTTCTATGTGGGTAACAAAATAAGAAAAACTGCACAAATTTAGTTCTTTTCTTTCCTTTTACATTACGAGTATTAGAAGTCTTGATTCAACTCCCAAACTAAAAACATAACATGAGCAATACTACACAATTAACAAGTTGTATCTATACACAGCTAAAGAATAACATATGTAACACACAATACCCTGTTTCCCCGAATATATGACACTGTCTTATATTTTTAAAAACTCCAAAATATGCACAAGGTCTTATTTTCAGGGGGATGTCTTATTTTTCCATGAAGAAGAATACAGTACACATTTATTGCTGAAAAAAAGACATTTATTACCTGTATATGGTACAGGTCATCACAAACCAGAAAAGCTGTATCACAAACCAGAAAAAACTGTATCACAAACCAGAAAAACATTTAAGGCCCTGATTCTCCAAAAGTGCGTCCCAATTTTAGGCAGCTGTAGACGTCCTACAGCTGTCTAATCAGCCAATCGGGATGTACGTTTTTAAAAAAAAAATGCTCCCCAGGCAGGCCGCCCGGGAGAGGCGTCCTATACTAAACGCCGATTCTGTAACCGGCGTCTTTAGAGAATCGGGTTAAATTAGACGCGGCCGCTATACTTATGGCAGCAAGGGATCTCCCTGCTGCAATATGTATAGCGGCCGCGGTTGTTGCGGCCGCCTGTCCCATCACCGACAGGAGAATGCCTAACTCCTCCTGTCGGAACCCCGGAACCCCCTCCCCCCCAAACTCGTAATCGCCGACAGGAGGATGCCCAACTCCTCCTGCTGGAAAGCCCAACGACCCCCCGCCCCAACTAATCTCCCTCCCCCAACTAACCTTTCAATGTTGGTCAGCTGGACGGGTCTTGCTGCCGTCCAGCTGACGGGTCTGCCTCGTGGAAATGAGACGGCACGCCCCTTCCCGGCCCATCCCCGCTAAATCTAAGGCCTGATTGGTCCAGGCTTCTACAGCGATTACGAGTTTGGGGGGGAGGGGGGTCCGGGGTTCCGACAGGAGGAGTTGGGCATCCTCCTGTCGGCGATTACGAGTTTGGGGGGGAGGGGGCTCGGGGTTCCGACAGGAGGAGTTGGGCATCCTCCTGTCGGCGATTACGAGTTTGGGGGGGGAGGGGGTTCCGGGGTTCCGACAGGAGGAGTTGGGCATCCTCCTGTCGGCGATTACGAGTTTGTGGGGGAGGGGGCTCGGGGTTCCGACAGGAGGAGTTAGGCATTCTCCTGTCGGTGATGGGACAGGCGGCCGCAACAACCGCGGCCGCTATACATATTGCAGCAGGGAGATCCCTTGCTGCCATAAGTATAGCAGCCGCGTCTAATTTAACCCGATTCTCTAAAGACGCCGGTTACAGAATCGGCGTTTAGTATAGGACGCCTCTCCCGGGCGGCCTGCCTGGGGAGCATTTTTTTTAAAAAAACGTGCATCCCGATTGGCTGATTAGACAGCTGTAGGACGTCTACAGCTGCCTAAAATCGGGACGCACTTTTGGAGAATCAGGGCCTCGGTGTACAGAGGCTGTTCCTGGGCTTGTTTTCCTGGACAGCGGAAGCAGGAAGTTGTGTGACCACGCATACGGTACTATACCAGTACTCTGGATCGCCAAGACATGCTTGCCAAATAGTGCCTTATTTTCGGGGGGGGGGGGCCTTATATTTCCCAGGTGGGGAAAAAAAGGGGGGTGTCTTACTAAAGGAGGAGGTCCTATAATGGGGGAAACATGGTAGTACAACTTCCAAAGAAATGTGGCAAATGAAAAACAATTCTTTAATGTATTTCATATACATGTATGATGTTTAAAATGTACATAAAAAGGGGAAAAAACACTTTGCACTACCATATTGACCAACTAGGGCTGATTTTATTAAAAAAAAAATCAGACCAACAGCAAGGCTAACAGGAAATGCACAAAAAGACCAAAAGCCTCATAATTAATAGGTCTATATGAGGCCAGCTTCATGGTTAAAATTAATCATCAGTTCATATGAAAACCCCCTCACAACCTGGCATAGAGTCTTATATGGATTGAAGCACAGCACTATTTAATAGCAAAACAGCATCTAACTCAATAAAAAAATTAGCAATTTTAAAATCAAATTAAAACATAAAATTACGGTGTTTGTTAGCAGGACGCAGTGAGGAATATGCAGCTGGTGCAGCCACACAAGGGAGGAGGGGAGGCCAAAACTGCATCCCTTCCATTGCCTCCCCTGCTTGGCTCTGATGCAGTGTGTGGAACGGGCATGCTAGGGAGCACACATTACAACTACTGCTAATATTTGCTTTAGTGCTACTAGACATATGCACCGCTGTACATGTTATTGAAGGTAATTTCTCTGTCCCTAGTGGGCTTACAATCTAATTTTTTCTACCTGGGGCAATGGAGGGTTAAGTGACTTACCCAAGGTCATAGTAGCCTTAGTGGGAATTGAACCTAGATCACCAAGATCAAAGCATCTGCACTAACCATTAGGCTACTCCTCTATGGTACATTTCTTGCTTGGGATAAGAACATAAGAATTGCCGCTGCTGTGGTCCATTGTGCCCAGCAGTCTGCTCATGCGCTGGCCCTTAGGTCAAAGACCAGTGCCCTAACTGAGACTAGCCCTACCAGCGCACGTTCTTGTTCAGCAGGAACTTGTCTAACTTTGTCTTGAATCCCTGGAGGGTGTTTTCCCCTCTGACAGACACCGGAAGAGCGTTCCAGTTTTCTACCACTCTCTGGGTGAAGAAGAACTTCTTTACGTTTGTACGGAATCTATCCTCTTTCAATTTTAGAGAGTGCCCTCTTGTTCTCCCTACCTGCTAGCTAGATTTCCCAGATTTCAACACCCTTAAACGTTTTATGTTTACCTATTAGACATCTCCTGGGACTTATAAAAATGCATTAAACCAAACCAAAGCATCAGGAAACTTTTTATGTCCACTGGGGTGGGGGGTAGGGCTTAATTAACAACCAACTCCTCAATTGGAATCACACCTTCAAAACAAACAAACAAAAAACCTTCAAAACTTCTCCAAAACAAAAAGTTATTGTTAAAAAAAAAAAAAAAAAAAGGCTACCAAGATCCATATGAACACTCTATCCCTTTACCCCAGCCCTGGGAGAAGGAATTAAATTAATAGCTTTCCCAAAAGTGTTTTAATTATTCTGAACAATGTTAACATACACATATCAAGCTGCAGTCTGTGTGGACATTACAAACAATTCTCGGCCTGAAATTTGAGGGTTATTTTCATAAGCAGATGTAGCCTGGCAATCAAAGTAAAAACAGATTAGTCCCTCAAGAGAAGAGTAACCTATACTGACAATATGTATCATTCATTATTTTTGTCACTGGCAGCAATTTCTCATACAATCAAGCCTAGATAAACCTGGCCTAGATCTAGGAGCCACTTCCAAAACCTGAACAGAAGCAGCACAGGGAGGGACAAAATAGAAAATATTGACAAGAAATACTTTGGTGCTGCCAATGAATATTTGCACATTTCTGTATAGCAACTGCTACATTGCCTAGCAAATTTTAAACTCAAAAGAGTGATTAAAATCTATTTATTTTAATATTTCCGTGGCTGGTGTATTTTTTTTCTCTCATTTTTATTCATTCTCATCTTTAACTGTTTTCTGTCTTTCCCATCTCATTCTTGAAGACCTTATTTTCATCCTTTTGTTATTTTCTATCATCTCTCAGTCCTCTTTGCTCTTATTTGCATTGTCTTTCCAAGCTGCTACATGGGAAAAAAGATTTTAGCAATTTGATATCAAATTTTATTTCCTATCAGCATTTTAGGAAATTTTTGAAATCTTTCTGAGAAATTTTTAAAAAATTGACTTTGTATTTAACTGTGTTTGTACAGTTCTCTTTAATCTTGTAAACCAAATAGAAATGCAGGGTTTTGCGGTATATAAATGTTTGTTATTTTCCTTCAATTCCTTTATCTAGCCTCTTTTGCTCTTAGCCTTACTCCCTTCAACTTCTACCACAATCTACATATCCTCTTTGCAATTCCTATACCTGTACCCTTCTCGCTTTCTTCTGGCCCACCCACCCCTAGGCTCTCAGCCTTATCTTATTCTCTTTCCCAAACCTTTCTCCTGAGCTTTCTCCCTCCTTTTCCAAATCCATATCTAATTGTTTATCTGTATTAGAGAATGACATGGGGACCGTTTACCGTGGGTCACCGCAGTAAATCCGCAGGAATGGAGACATTTGCAACTAGTTTATCGCAGGAATGGGGACAAGACTTTTCACCGCTCCGCGGGAATGGGGACAAGACCTTTTACCGCCCCGTGGGAGCGGGGAAAGTCTTACTCCTATGGTAAAAAAAAATTGCGCCCGTGTCAGACTCGGCATCTTCTCCCCAGCTCCTCTTGCGCCTATTTTACCTTCAGGAGCCAGCCATGCCACGATGAAGACTGAAGGAACCTAAAACCAAAGCCTGAGACCAATGTGATTTGAAGAATAAAATTACTAGACGACAAAAAGAAAATAATAAATTTATTTTATATTTTTTGATTAGAATATTTCAGATTTGAAATATGTATCCTGATAGAGCTGGTATTAGACTTAATTGGGGCCCGCAAAGTTCAGGCTGTGTTTCTTTAGCTTCCAGCTGGCCTAGGGCTCTCTATCTGACCCTAGTTGCACTCCCCTAACATTATTCTTGCCATGTGTGACTAATGTATTCTGTTAGCTTGATTTTTCTGTGTAGCATTCTGTAATAATTTGGTTTGGTCAGTTTTTACAATAGTGAAGGGAATGTTTGTGAAAGGGAGGGAAGATGGGTTTTGTTGAACCTTGCTCTGTTTTATTTGTGTTTATAAAATGACAATTGTCAGAGGAGAAGCTTCCGCCCTCACACACGCGACTGCAGGGCGGCACAGGCAGGATTCGCCAGCATCAGTTTCTTTTCTAAAGCGCTGCAAAGGTAAGGGGGAGGGAAGGAGAGAGATTTGGCCGGAGGGAGGGAAGGGACCGTGTGCCTTCCCTCCCTTAAGTTTCTTTACGCCACGAAGGTAAGGGGGAGGGAGGAAGATTCTCGGGCTGCTGAAGGGCGGTAAGGTGGCGAGAGGGCATGGTGGTCCGGTGACGGGGCAGTGACGGGGACAGATTTTTTTCCCCGTGTCATTCTCTAATCTGTATCAGCCATCAGTCTTCTGCTCACCTACCTCTAATTCCAAAGATCTCACCTACACTCCCGCCTCCTTCTCTTCCCACTGACATCCCCTCTAAAACTGTGTAGTCTCCTAGGCAGTGCTGTGGTTACCCCATGCCTGCTTTACCTGCAGCAACTTGCTTACCACAAAGCCCTACTTTCCCTGAAACAATCAATCTTGGATGTCAGGATGCAATTCCTAGGTGACATGATGACCTGGGATTTGTCCCATCCTATATGATACAGAAATATACAGAAAGAAGAAAACTGAAAGGTGTACCACATTCACCTGCTTCCAGTCCTCCGTGTGTGCCTGGATATTGAACAGAAAGGCACAGCTGCAAGCATATCTGGGTCTTCCCAGCAGAGCTCTCACCAGCAAGTTCTGTAATTCCCACAAGAGGAATTCCACCTCGTAAGAAGCTGTCCAGAATAGGGCATCCTAAGCTAAGCTTCTGGTGCTGCACTGTGAAAAGGTGTTTTTCATGGTACATCTGAAATGCTGTAAGATGAATAAAATAACTGATATGCTTTTTGTTATCAAAATGCAAGCTACAATTGCTAATCATTCAACTATGCTGTTGCCAAGTGAAAAGAAAGAATAGGTTCTTGCCTCGATAATCTTTTTGCTTGTAGTGTAGATGAAGTGGTCCCGAACTGTAGGGTTTTGCCTCTGAACCCACAAATTTCTTCCAGAAAACTATCAATCATCCTTTTCAATTCTACCTCCTTCCCAGATAGCTTCTCCTGCCCCCTCAGTTTATACAAGAGCAATTAAGTAGCACTGTAATGAAAGACATAATCAGAAGGAAGAAACGGGGAAGAATCTCCAACAGTAGAATTCTGTTCTTTAACAAACATTACAACATTCAAGTAGCAGCTATAAAACAAGATACAAAAACATGTGCAACCAGCACAAAGCTCACAGCTACTCAAATGTCCCACTAACCAGCAGAGACAAAAAAGCAGACTATACACTCTCGAGAGTATTCCTTTTTAAAATTCTTTCAGCTCACCTGAAAGACAGATTTTACCAGCTCCAGACTGATTCCGAGGCAGAAGGCAGGCAAAGCCCACATACAAGGTGGTGCTTCAGGACACTAGACACAGATACAAGAAGGAAGATTATCGACATGGCAAATGAGGTTCAACGTGGATAAGTAGTATGTCGGTAATAAAAATCTCATGCACGAATACAGGATGTCCGGGGCGGTACTTGGGAGAGACTACCCAGGAAAGAGACTTGGGAGTTCTGATCGACAAGTCGATGAAGCTGTCCGCGCAATGTATGGCGGCGGCAAAAAGGGCGAACAGAATGCTTGGAATAATAAAGAAGGGGATCACAAACAGATTGGGGGTTATCATGCCGCTGTACTGGGCCATGGTGCGCCCTCACCTGGAGTACTGCGTCCAGCATTGGTCGCCATACATGAAGAAGGAAACGGTACTATTCGAAAGGGTCCAGAGAAGAGCGACTAAAATGGTTAAGGGGCTGGAGGAGTTGCTGTACAGTGAGAGATTGGAGAAACTGGGCCTCTTCTAAACTAAACTAAATTAAACCTCAGGTTTGTATACCACGCCATCTCCACAAGCGTAGAGCTCGGCACGGTTTACAGGGTTAGGTTGAAAAGGAGCTACAATGAAGGGTTATAGGAAAGGAGCTAGGAAGATAAAGAGAGACAGGGAACCAAAAAGCAGGAAGTGTTAGATTTTTGAAAAGAGCCAAGTTTTCAGGTGTTTGCGGAAGGATTGGAGGGAACTTGAAACTCTGAGCGGGTATGTGAGGTTATTCCAGAGTTCTGTGGTTCTAAAGGGGAGGGATGTTCCTAATTTTCCTACGCGGGATATACTTTTTGTAGAGGGGAATGATAGTTTCAGTTTTTGGGAGGATCTAGTGGAATTAGGGTTAGAGGAATTCCAGAAGAGTGGGATAACGGGAGGGAGGATTCCATGTAGGATCTTGAAGGCTAAACAGGCACATTTAAAGAGGAGACTGAAAGGGGACATGATCAAAACATTCAAAATACTGAAGGGAATAGACCTAGTAGATAAAGACAGATTGTTCACCCTCTCCAAGGTAGGGAGAACGAGAGGGCACTCTCTAAAGTTGAAAGGGGATAGATTCCGTACAAACGTAAGGAAGTTCTTCTTTACCCAGAGAGTGGTAGAAAACTGGAATGCTATTCCGGAGTCTGTTGTAGGGGAAAACACCCTCCAGAGATTCAAGACAAAGTTGGACAAGTTCCTGCTAAACTGAAACGTACGCAGGTGAGGCTGGATTCATTTAGAGCACTGGTCTTTGACCAAGGGCTTGCGTGTGAGCGGACTGCTGGGCACGATGGACCACTGGTCTGACCCAGCAGCGGCAATTCTTATGTTCTTATGAGGTAAGAACCTAAATCTTTCTTTCTAGTGGTCCTGAACTGTAGGAATGTACACCAAAGCAGGCCCGCAGAGCCTGCCTTCAGAACAGAGGACCTGAGAGCAGCGTCTTTCCTGGCTGTTATGTCCACCCTGCTAAAGGTATGGAGGGTAGACCATGTAGCTGCTCTACAGATCTCATCGAGCGAGACAGCACTCATCTCAGCCCTTGAGGTAGCAACTCCTCTGTTGGAGTGAGATTTCAATGCAATCGGTGGCAGAGGAAATGGCCATCTTAATCCATCTGGAAATCTAAGCTTTAGACGCCAGCCTCCCTTTCTTGCCATGAATGGTCGCAACAAAAAGTTGATCCGCTACGTGAAACTCATTGGTAATCTCGAGCTACTGGAGGAGAGCTCACTTGACATCCAGCAAATGCAATGCCTTGTCCTTTTTCTTCGACCCTATAGGGTGGAAAGTGGGCAAAAAGACTTCCCAATTTAACATGGAAGGCCGAGAACTTTTGGTAAAGTCAGAACCGTGCATAAGGAGAGCCCTACTTCCATAATTTTAAGGAATGTGATGTGATGTATGTGATGATCTTAAGGTGGCCAAACAGGTTAAAAAGGTGACAGTGAAAGCTAGGATGCTAGGGTGTTTAGGAGGAGGTATAGCCAGTAGGAAAAAGGAAGTATTGATGACCCTGTATAAAAGACTCTGGTGAGACCTCATTTAAAATATTATGTACAATTCTGGAGGCTGCATCTTCAAAAAGATATAAAAAGGATAGAGTCAGTCCAGAGGAAGGCTACTAAAATAGTGGGTGGTTTTCTTCATAAGGCATATAGGGACAGACTTAAAGAACTCAATCCGTATACGTTGGAGGAAAGGAGGTAGAGGGGAGATACGATAGAGATACAGTCAGAGAGAGGGAAAGGGGGCTGCTATGAGGAATTTTAAGGAATTTTAATTTTAAGGAATGCTCCCTGCAGGAAAGAGCTTGCAACTAAGAGACTCATCTTGCTAACATTAATTGCCACCAAAACACCATCTTAACCGTAAGATCCAAAATGGAAACCTCCCATAAGGGCTCATATGGAAGTCCTCCGAGACCCTGCAATATGGTGTTAAGATTCCAAGAAGGAAAAGGGGAGACAAACTGGAGGGCGCAACCAAAAAGCAGGGCGATATGTGGGTGAGAGGCGCTTGGAAATATGAAAGGCCTGCTATCTGCACTTTCAGTAATCCAACCAACAGACCTTTCTGAAGTTTCTCCTGCAAAAAGTCTAGGACTACCAAAATTGGAACTCAGAAGGGCTCTATATACTCCACAGCGCACCAGCGCTGAAAGGACTTCCAGACCTTAGGATGGGCTGCCACCTTCGATGGCTTCTTAGTTCTGAGCAATGTGGCAACGACTACATCTGAATAACCCTTGCTCATCAGTGACACCCGCTCGAAATCCATGCTGTAAGCCCAGAGTGGTCTGGATTCTTGATAAGGACAGGTCCTTAAGTGAGAAGGTCCACTTGGGCCAGCAGTCTGAGGCCTTTGTCCCTCTGGAGATGGACTAGGTCTGCATACCATGGCCTGCGGAGCCAATTGGGTGCCACAAAGACTATCAACCCCAGATGACTTGCAATCCTGCGAATGACTCAACGAGCCTCAGTTGGACAAATGCATCCAACTCCTCACTATGGGGCTTGTTTCTTTGGTTGTAAAAATGAGTTGTATTTGTGTTTACTATCGAGGCCATCAGATCTATCTGTGGAGGCCCCCACTGCCGAACCTTGGAGTTGAATGTCTGGGGGTGGAAATAGGGAGAGAAGAGAAAGACCATTCTCCTGGGTTGAGCATCTGCCATTTGAAAAAGTTGGCCTGCACCAAGAGAGCTTGCAAATGAGCTTCTGTCCACTGAAAGAGAAGTAGAGCTACTAGGTGCCACAGGGTGCTTCTGATGCTTTCTTGTCTGTTGACATAGGCCACCGCTATCACATTGGCCAATAACACTCCGACTGCCTTGCCTTCCAGAGACTTCTCCATTGCCTGAAGCACCAGCCAAATGGCTCTGAGTTCAAGGCAGTTTATGAACCACTTCCAGGTGATTTATGACCCCTCCCAACCATAAAGTTGTTATCTCACTCAGGAGGAAATGTGAAGAGGCATGCTCCTGGAGAGGGCCGCTGCCTGCAGCTACCATCGCACGCTGCTCTTCACTGCTGGCAAATCTGGGAGTGGCTGCTGATGTGAGTCTGCCTGAGACCAGTGAGAGAGGAGGAAGTCTTGGAGAGGTCTCATATGCGCTATAGCCCAAAGGACCACCTCTATGGCTGCTGCCATCGACCCCAGGACCTGCAGGTAGTGCCAAGCCATGGAAGTTGTTCTCTGGAACAGATCCAAAATCTGCTTCTGGAATTTGTCTGCTTGGCTCTGGAAGCAAAACCTGGCCCAAAGCCTTGTCGAACAAAACTCTCAGGTAATCCAGTCACTGGATCGGCTCCAGATGACAATCAATCCCAAGTACTGGAGGAGTTGGACCACTCTTAAAATTGCTAGTTCACCTTCCTCCTTGGATGGAGCTCTGATGAGCCAGTAGTCCAAATATGGGTGAACTTGGATTCCAGCCTTGTGGAGGTGAGCTGCCACTACCACCACCACCATGACTTTGGTAAAGATGTGAGGTGCCATTGCTAGGTCGAAGGGAAGCACTGAGAACTGGAAATACTACTCCAGTTCATCAAACTGCAAGTACCTCCTGTGGACTGGGAAAATGGGAATGCAGAGATAAGCCTCCATCAAATCGAGGGAGGTGAGAAATTCCCCCAGTGCCACAGCCACTATGACCAATCACACGGTCTCCATGTGGAAGGCAGTACTTTCAGGGCTGCATTGACTAACTTGAAGTCTAGAATTAGCCTCCAGTCCTCTGAGCCTTTCTTTGGCATGATGAAGTATATTGAGTATCTGTCGGAGCCTGATTCTTCATCCAGGACCAACTATGGCATGAAGATCCAGTAGCCTTTGAACCATTGCCTGGACTCCAAAGACCATCTCTGGTTGACTGGTCAGAGAATATACACAGCGGTCAGGAAGGGGGGAGGCACAGAACTCGATTTTGTAACCATCCTGAACAACTTCTAGGACCCAATGGTCTGTGCCAATCTAACCCAGACTAACCAAAAGGCCAACAGCCTGCCTCCTATCTGGAGGGAGGGGGGTATGGCCCCTGTCCTGGCATCATTGTGATTTCTTAGAGATTGAAGAGGCGTGAGAGCCCAAGGCTTGCTATCTTCTGCCTCTGCTGGTCCTCCCATGTGATTCCTGAAAGGACCTCTGCATCACTTGGCCTGATGCATAAGGATGGAATCTTCAAGAGCCTCAAAAATTGCCCTGTCCTGGGCCCCAAGCTGTTCAGGATCTGCTGTCTGGTAAGGCCTTGGGTCGACAGTCCGCAACATTTGCCATCAGGTCATCCAGACTTTTGCCAAATAGCATCTGCCCCTGAAAGAGGAGCCTGGTCAATGTGGCTTTAGAGGCAGAATCTCCTGCCCACTGTCTGATCCAGAGCAACCACTGAGCAGAGATTGTAAAGGCCGACACCTTGGTCATAACTCTGATATCATGCAGAGTATCTGCTATATAATTCACCCCAGATAGGAGCATTTGGGGATCCTCATCATCCTCCGGATCTGAGGCTCGAGACAGAAGCATGTGGCAAGCATGTACCACAAAGGAAATTGCAGCTGCTGCCTTATTCCCTAGGGACAAGGCTTCAAATCCACTAGGCAGATATATGCATTTGGTGGTCTGCACCACCAGCAAATCCACCTTTGGCTGAACAGCTGCTGGAAATCCGAAATCATTGGGTAAAACTTGGCCATAGCCTTAGCCACCCGCAGGGATCTCTCTGGAGACTCCCAGTGGTCTGTGACCACCTTTGTGATGCCCAGACTTTTCAGGATACACAGATGAGCAGGTCCAGAGTTTGGTTTTTTTTTTTTTACAAAGACCTGCCCTTCTTGATGACAACGGTGATGTAGGAGCGAAAATTGTTTGGGCTGACTGGGAAAATGTTCAAAAAAGACTTACGAGGGCAGAACTACATGGTAGCATCCTCATACAATACCTAAAAAAGGCAATGATCCCTAGGGGACTCAGAATGATAAAGGAACCACGTCTTTTCACTTCTGATAAAGTATTCTTAGAAAAGTGGACAGAAAGGAGATTCAAGATGGCGATGAGAGCGGATGCCTGAGAGTGAGGCTCCCTCTCTTGTTCTCGGCCGGCGTTGCTTTTTCTTTTGAATTAGCAGTTCTCTTACCTTAACATGGGTAAGAGAAAAGGAGCCCTTCGCGGCAACCCTCCAGCGGCGGTAGCGGTACCGCGTCTGGTGCAGAGCACAATCGAGGAAGCTTTGGCCCGATCGGGCGAATCAGCGGTGGCTACTTCAGGGGTGAGCCCGAATTCGTCGGGCGAACTCAGCCAGCAGCTTCGGGCGATTCTAAGCCCGGAACAGAGGCAGCCACCCCCACAACCTGGAAGCAATGCAGTTTTGGGAGTTCCTGATGCATCATGGACCCGGGAGGAGTCTTTGATTCTCAGTGAAGGAGGGCTGGTAGCTCCAAGTAATTCTGGAGCCGAAGAAGAAGCTGTAGTACATCGACAGCTTACCCATACTGCAGGAGAGGAGAGAGGAGCTTCGGGAGGAAGTAAGATCACTTTTGGGGTGTTGGAGAAGCCTAAGGTAATAGATATGGAGGCTTTATGGCAGGCCATTTCAATTATGGACGCTAACCTCAAAATGTCTTTTTCCACTTTAAATACTGACTATGGGACTATCCACTCTAAAGTGGAGCAACAGGGTTTGGCCCTTAAAGATTTAAGTGAGAAAATAAAAAAACAGGAGTCAAGAATTTGTGGAATGGAAACACTGGACTTGGAATTAGTAAAAGAAAGAACATTTATTGCTAGAAAAATGGAAAGTTTCGAGAACCAATTAAGGAAAAATAACTTGAGACTCCTAAATTTTCCAAAATGTCCCTTAATTTCACCAATGGAGATGGCAAGAAAGTATTTTTTTTTTTTTTAGTCAAGGTTTGTTTATTAGTTTTTTATAAAATACAGAACAAGGAAGGAACAAACACATGAAGTGAATAGCATTAGATATGCTCAACGTTAAACAATTAGCTTTCTAAGTGGTTCAGCATAGTGAGCGCAATTAAACAATTAATAATATCAATCATCCAAACAAATTGTGTATAACAAAATTGGATGTCCATCCATGTGTGTGCAAGCATGAGAACAGTGGAAAAGAATGTAATGACAAGGGGAGGAGGGAGGGAGGAGGAGTAAGAAGTGAGAAACAGGAAAGTATATGTGGATGGTGTGAATGGTGGAAGCAAGTAGCTGTCCTATTGGTGAGAAGTGGTATGTAAATAGGACCTTAATAAGGACCATTTCTGCTGAAAATTCAGAGATTTGTTAGAAGTTTTGGCCAAATAGGCTTCAGTTCGGTACGTAAGACATACTAGGTTCCACCATTGAGAGCAAGAGGCTTGAGACAGGTCCTTCCAGCATGTAAGAAGAACTTTCAAGGCTAGGGATAGCAACAAGTCAAATAGAAAAGCATCTGAGTCAGAGATTAGGGTGGAAACAGAAAAGGATTTCAAAAGTAACATTTGATATGTCAGAGGGATATTTATGTGGAAGATGGAACATACAGTATCCCAGAGGGAGGACCAAAATGAGGAAATAGTTGGACAAGAGAAGAGAAGATGCTTGAGAGAGCCCACCTCTGAGTGGCAAGTCCAGCACTGGTCAGAATAAGCGGGGTTAATCTTATGGGATTTGAGTGGAGTCCAGGGCGCTCTATGAAGTAGGAAGAACATATGTTGAAGATTCGAGGCTGAACGAGATGTGTGAGAAGTGGAAAAATATATGTGAGACCAAGCTTCTTCGGATATGGGGGTACCCAGGTCATTCTCCCATGAGGATTGTAATTGAGTTAGGGGGACAGGTAGGAACGATTTAAGTAATTTGTAAAAGTGTGAGGCAGAGTGACCTAGGGATAGAAATTGGTGTGAGAGAGTGAATAGGGAGGGAGCAGTAGTGTGTAAGATCGGATATAGACCTGATTTTTTGAGTGAAGATCGAAGTTGAAGCCATCTGTAAAAGTGGGAAGCATTGACAGAGAAGGAACTCATCAGCTCTTGGAACGTGAGTAAGGATCCATTTGGTTGACATAAGGAACCGATATCCCAGATACCTAGATGAAACCAGGAGGGCCATGATATATGCTTCTTATCTATTAAAATCAGCTTATTATGCCAAATAGGACAAAGTGAGGATTGATTCCAGGGGATATCAAGTCGTGCGTCAAGGTCAGCAAGGACTTTGTGGGTCGTGGATATGATGGGATGGTTAAGAAGGTTGGGTATGTTCCTAGTGCCCATCAAGCGAAAAAGAGGGAAGGGGCTCATGAGAGAGGATTCAAGTCTTAACCAGTTGGGTATGTCCGAAGATAGAGGGGAGGAAAGCCACTCAGCACCCTGCCTCAAGAGAAAGGCCTTATGGTAGCAGTGAAGATCTGGGAAGTTAACACCACCCTGTTGAGAAGAAGCTTTTAATTTTTGAAGTGAGATTCTGTGGGGTTTGTTATTCCACAGGAAGTGAGACATTTTTGATTCCAAATGTTTGTATGTAGACGGTGGGAACAATAATGGGAACATGTTGAAAATATAAGTAATTTTAGGGACTACCATCATTTTTAAAGTGTCCAATCGACCCCACCATGAGAGGTGTAGGGGAGACCATTTAGAGAGAGTGGTGGTTAGTTGTGTAAATAGTTTAGAGGAGATTAATTGCATAGATGATCGAAGATCTCTATCAAATGGTAAACCTAAGTATTTAATTCCAGAGGGGACCCACTTGAAGGGCTGAGAGGAGATATTGAAAGGGATACACGAATCATTAAGAGGCATAATTTCCGTTTTGTCCCAGTTGATTTTGTATCCCGAGATCAGAGAGAAGGAGGAGATCAAGCGAATTAGGGAAGTTAAGGAGGGTTCTGGGTCAGAGAGATATAATAGGACGTCGTCAGCATAAGCGGAGATTTTGAATTCGTTGTTGGATATAGATACTCCCTTGATATCTAAGGATTGCCTAATAGCTACAAGAAGGGGCTCCAAGGCTAGATTAAACAATAAAGGGGATATGGGGCATCCTTGTCTTGTGCCTCTGTGTAGTGTAAAGGGGGAGGAGGCAGTATCATTAACAATTAGTCTAGCAGTAGGGTTATTGTAGAGAAGGGAGATCATGTGGATAAACATAGGAGGTAATCCAAATGCAGACAGAACAGCAAATAAGTATTTCCATTCCACCCTGTCGAACGCCTTCTCGGCATCAAGAGAAACGAGAATGGTTGGGTCAGGGTTTGACGAGGTGGAATGGAGCACATGACATAACAATCTGGTATTATCTGCCCCATATCGACCCTTCATAAAACCAACTTGGTCCCTGTGAATCAAAGCAGGCATAACTTTCTCTAGTCGAAACACTAATATTTTGGTGAAGTTTTTATAGTCCAGGTTGAGTAGGGAAATAGGACGATAGTTCTTAACGAGCTGGGGGTCTCTGTCTGGTTTGGGCAGAACAATAATGTTGGCTTCAAGAAATCGATGAAGGTTAGCTGAGGTGGACATCAGACCATGATAGTATGATAGTAGATATGGTGACAGGAAGGAGGAGAACGATTTGAAGAATTCAGAAGTCAAGCCATCAGGACCGGGAGTCTTAGCAGAGGGCATGGAGGAGATGGCATGAAGAATTTCTTCTGTAGATATTGGCTGTTGTAAGGGTTGTTGTTGAAGAGCTGAGAGGGTGGGTAATTTGAGAGAGCAAAGAAAGTCCGATATGGAGTTATCATCAGAGGAAGACTCAGAGGAGTAGAGTTGATTGTAGAAAATGCGGAATTCCTCAAGGATATCTTGGGTAGAGGTGCGCAGGAGACCATTAGGGGATTTGATGTGAGAGATCCTTTGTTTGGTGCGCCGACCTTTGAGATAATTAGCAAGGAGACGGCCCGATTTATTAGAAGAAGAATAGTAAGTAGCGGATCTTCTAAATATGGATGCTGAGGCCATTGAGCTGAAGATTTCGTTGTACTGGAACTTCAGTGATTGCAGTGTTTTGTATAGGGAAGGATCATGGCGATGGTAAAGCTGTGTCTCGTATGTATGAATGTCTGATTCCAATTGGTTCAAAGTAGATTTGCGTTGTTTGAGTTGAAAGGCTGAGTAGCTGATGATTTCTCCTCTGAGCCAGGCTTTATAGGATTCCCAAACAAGGGAAAAGTCCGAAACTGAAGAAGTATTTGTGTCGAAGAAAGCTTGCGATTCAGTCCTGATGTGTGAGAGGAAAGTCTCGTCTTGTAAAAGAAAATTGTTGAGGCGCCAGTGACGAGAAGAAGGATAAGCAGACCATTGAATAGTACAGGATACAGCTGCATGATCCGATATAGTGATGTCATGTATTTTTGCAGAAGAAACTAGACTCATCAGGTCTTTAGAGCCCAATATGTAATCAATCCTTGAGTGAGATTTATGAGGAGCAGAGTAAAAGGTATAGTCCCTAGTAGTAGGATGTAAAATTCTCCAGAAGTCAATCCATCCAAATGAATCCATTAATCGGCGAAGCGCAGAGCGGACTCCCAGTTTAGCTGGGCGGCAGGTGGAGGATCTGTCAATGAAGGGGTCGATGGGGAAATTGAAATCCCCTGCAAATATGGTGTGGGATGACAGTGAAGTTGTGCTGATCGTATGAAATGATTGGAAGAACGCGGAGTCATCAGTGTTGGGGGCGTAGATGTTGAAGAGATTCAGAGGTTGACCTGCTATAGAGCCCTCAACATAGGACCATCTGCCAGCAGGATCAAATTTATGAGACGAAAGCTGGAAATTTAGAGATCTTTTCAAGAGGGTAATAACACCATTTTTCTTTCCTTGAGCCGGTGCAGAAAAGCAATGTTGGACCCAGCCACCAGACATCTTCTGTGCCTCTTCGGAGGAGAGATGAGTTTCTTGGAGCATACAAATATCAGCATTGAGATGCTTAAGGTAGTGCAGAATTTTCTTCCTTTTAATTGGGTTATTTATCCCTTTAACATTCAGAGATATAATATTCAGGTTAGCCATGTATAGAGAAGGACCTGAGTGTAGACCATAATAAGCTGAGAGCGGTCAAGTTCAATATATGCAGAAAAGGAGAAAGGTAATCACACCAATGAGCCAAGTGAGGGAGAGAGTGTAAGGGGGAAGTGACGGACTCATGTTTGCAATGAACTAGTATGATAAAACAAACAAAGCACAAGAAATGGGGTCGCATGCTGTTAAGAGGAGCTCAGTGAACCGCTCCATCGCTCGCCCCTAGAAAACCATGAAAAGAATCAGATTCAGCCCTTTCAGAGCCTGCGCATACAGAGAAAGGTAGAGCCTATGAATCAAGACATAGCTCCCACTGAGTCATCAAGGTATTTTTGGAGATCCGTCGGAGAATCAAAATTTTTAGTAGTGTTATGGTAGGTTATACGCATCCTGGCGGGGTAATAGAGCCCATATTGTGCTCCAATGCTCCTGAGCTGAGGTCGCATAGATAGGAAGGCCTTTCTTCTTTGAGCGGTGGCTTTGGAGACGTCAGGGACAAATAGGATCCTTTTACCATCCACTGAAAGATTCTGAGCAGATTTTGCAGCTTGTAATATTTGAAGGGCTTGTGGGTACCGTAGAAGCTTGAAAACAATGGGACGTGGAGGTTTAGAGGGTGATGGAGGACCTGATGGGACCCTGTGCGCTCTTTCAATTTCCAGAGGGGGAGAGAAATGGAGGTTAAGGATGTCAGGAATGAAAGAATGTAAAAATTGAAGCATATCTTTCCCCTCTTTAGATTCAGGGAGGCCTATGAGGCGCACATTGCTTCGGCGCATACGATTAGATAAATCCTCCATATCTGATTGAAGAACAGTGAGTTTTTGCAGGTCTCGGTTAATGTCCCTGTACTGGGAATCATGGGCTGCCAAACGTTCTTCAACGAGTTCTAATCGGGCATTGTGTTGTTTTAACTGCACAACTATAGTGGTCATTTCAGACTTAATGTCTGCGGTTGCAGCCAGGTTTTCCTGCATAAGTTCGCGCAGGACTTGCAAGTCGCGCGCGATCGAGGCTCCATTATCAGCGGAGTCAGAGGTCGGGGCCTTACCGGGAGACGGCGGTTCATGTTTGGACCGTTTGGGAGCCGGGTGCGTCGTGGCTGAGCTCGTGGTGGGAGCGGAGTCGGTCTTGCTAGATTTGCTGGCCATCTCTGAACGTACCGGTAGTGATTTGTGGTTGCAACGTGCGCTTTTTCGGGCTGAAAAAATGTTAAATCGGCGAGGCTGCAGCGGAGACGAAGCACTAAGCGGCCATCTTATTTGCAGGCACGTGACGCCCCCCGGCAAGAAAGTATTTTAAGGAAATTTTGCTTATTCCTATTGAAAGTTTGCCACCTATTGTTAGAGCTAACTATTTTCAAATCAAGAGACCTGTGGAAGTTTCCACTCCTAATGAGATTCAAGGGACTAACAATGAAAATATGAACTTAACAACTTTTCTGGAAAACTCTTTGGAGGTTATAACGGAAAGGAAAACCCTGTTAATAACTCTCGCTTTGGAAAGTGATAGAGAATATATATTGCGTTTGTATTTTCGTCATATTAATGATCAGTTTTTAGGTTCTAATGTTCGAATATTTCCTGATATGTCTTTAAGATCCCAGAGGCGTAGGAAAGAATTCTTGGCATTAAGGCCAAGAGTCCTTGCCTTGGGGGCAAATTTTTTGCTGAAATTTCCTGTAAAATGTTTTGTGTCTTATCAGAATAAGAATTACTTGTTTTTTGAACCTAAACAACTAGTAGGATTTATAGAATCCAAAGAGCAAGTAGTGCCTATGGCTGAGAATGTATAACCTGCCATGAATGGCTGTAGCACCGCAGATAATTGCCGCTTTCTAGGTTGGATAAAGATTGTTTCTATTGTTAATTTATTTTCTAAAAATCTCCTTTAAAAGATTGTGGACTAAATATATTGGAAGTATAAATGAATAACCAAAACACTGATTTAAGTGGAATTGGTTTATAAGTTTTCTTTTTAATAATTTTTGTTAATCTGAATACAAGTAATGTATTGCTTGTTTGTATTGATAAAATTGAATAAATAATTTAAAAAAAAAAAAAAAAAAAAGAAAAGTGGACAGTCATTTTAAACAGATGCAGCCGGGATTTAATAGTTCTGATAGTCGAAACCACGATGACACTGGAAGAGGAATTAAAACAGAAACTAACTGAAATGGAAGACACTCTCCGTACCAACAACACTAATGAGGAATATGACAAGAAAATGAGCGAGTTGGAAACATCAATGGCGGAATTCAAGGACTCTTTAAGGCAAACCAAAATCAAAAAATTCTGCCAGGACGAGTTTGACTACCAGAATGAACGAGTTTATACTTGGAATAAGAGAACCAAGTATAATAAACCACAACAACAGCAGCAGGCACAACAGCAAAAACAAAAGCTTACTTTCGAGAATACATCTGGTGAATCTGAATACTCAAGTGATAATTCCAGTGAAGTGGATAGCAAAAAAGACAACTCAAAACCTTTTTTAGAGACCGTGGAATGGGGAAAAAGCCGAGGGGTGAAGCGAGGCAGAGGAATGAGCACCAGAACACAGATGGGGGGGACAACCCACACAACAAATAACAGTAGTCAATCTGACATCTTACATCTTAAGCAATGCCGAATTAGAGGTATTGAATTTGGGATTGAGTTTCGTCCCCACCCCCCAATATGACCTCTTCCAGATGAGGGTTGCGTTCTTCAAATTTTTGAGGAAGATTCAACTACAACTATTTTTCCTGGAAAACCCTAGTACAGTTGATATTTCTATTAAACGTCCAGTAAGCAGATGGGTTCCATCAGGGAACCTTCATCCTTCAGTTGCCATATTCAGGGATCTGGTCTTAAAAGATCTTAACATTGCGGAAGTTGAATACAAAGCTAGATACAAACCCAACAACCTTACTAAGGAACAATGGTCAGCTCTTACACATCTGGTCGAAATGGATGAGTTATTAATCTTAAAAGCAGATAAAGGGGGTGCAACAGTGATTCAAATGAGGACCCAATATAATGAAGAGGCTTGCAGGCAGCTATCTGATACCACAGCATATTTTCAGTTGGATATGGCCCCTACAACTAACTTGAAACAGGCCATTATGGAGACAGTAGAATCAGTTCTACAAATGGGCATGATCACTAAGAGAGAAGCAGCTTTCCTTATGGAGAAACACCCCAGAACCCCCAAAATTTATTTAGTTCCAAAGATACATAAAAGCCTATGAAATCCTCCGGGGAGACTCATTGTATCTACAAGAGGTTCAGTACTGGAACCGCTGTCCCAGTTTATTGATTACTTTCTCCAACCCATGACTACCACAATTTCATCATTTTATTAGATTGATACAAGGGCTTGATCAACTTCCAGAGAATGTTATTTTAGCCACTCTTGACATCACTTCATTAAACACTATGATCCCACAACAGGCAGAATTAGACATCATCTGACTCCATCTTAGGGAAAGGGAAGAACCACGGATTTCTACGGACTTCCTGAGTCAACTAGCTGAGATGGTGATCTCTCAAAATTACTTTTAGTACGCCAATCATTTCTACCAACAAATTCAAGGGATCGCCATGGGGGCCACTTTAGACCCCTCGGTGGCCACTCTGTACATTGCTGAAATGGAAAAAGATTACATATATCTGGCCACTCTGTTTTAATCTGTCCTCTTCTGGCGACATTTTTTGGACGATATTTTCTTTATATGGAATGACAACTTGGAAGCTTTGGAAAGTTTTGGCAAATGGTTGAATACCATCAACTCACACATCAAGTTTACCATGGCATTTGACAGAGAGAAGATGGAATTTTTAGACATGGTAGTATATAAAGATCATAACAAGCTAAAAACCACAGTATATCGTAAACCAGTGGGAAAGAACACATTGCTGCACTTCCACAGCCACCATCCACAAAAAATGAAGTTCAATCTCCCCGTGGGACAATTTCTCCGCCTGAGACGTTTGTGCACTGATGAAGATGAATTCTTAAACCAATCTAAGACATTGGAGAATAGAATAGCTCTCAGAGGCTATCCCAAGAAATGTGTAAAAAAAAGCTTTCATCAGAGCAAAATACGCTAACCGCGAATTAATTCTCCAGGATTGACCTCAGGCGGTAGAAGACAAGATGGTATGTGTACTTCCATACTATGATTTATCTTACAGCTTAATTAAAAGCTTGCGACAACATTGGCATATACTCCAA
The DNA here is from genome assembly GCF_902459505.1 of Geotrypetes seraphini. NCBI lineage: Eukaryota > Metazoa > Chordata > Amphibia > Gymnophiona > Dermophiidae > Geotrypetes > Geotrypetes seraphini. Next base: position 157,670,278 of record NC_047090.1, on the reverse strand, counting down.
CTGATACCTACTTTTGAGGAAGAATTTCCTATGATTGCCTTTAACAGAGGACAGAATTTAGGGGAGCGCCTTTCCAAGTATAGGTATGAAGAAGCTAGTTATGATCGAGGATGGCAATCATGTCAGATGCGGCCATTGTCAATGGTGCACAAAAACTATTGAAGGCAACATATGGAATCCTACCAACAGAGATATCAAGATTAAGGCTCGTATGCTAACTACATGCAAATCTCATAATGTAGTTTATGCCATCACATGCCCATGCGGGCTCATATATGTGGGGAGAAGTAGTAGACCAGTGCACATTAGATTAAATGAACACAAGTCGCGTATAACTACAGAGAGTATCCAGGCACCTCTAGTCCAACACTGGATGGAAAAAGCTCACACCATAGACGATTTAAGATGGAGGGTCATAGATTGTATAAAAGAAGGGTGGGAGGGTGGTTACATTGAGAACAGATTAAATTTCAAAGAACAACACTGGATATACACTCTGAATACAGTGCATCCAGGAGGATTAAATTTGGAAATGGATGACACTAGTTTAGGCTCCTCCCACTGAACCAATGTCATCAGTGAGGTAGTTAATGAGTCACCTGATTTAAACAGAACTAAAAAATGCCGCGGCCATCTTTACATAGAAGAACACACGTCGGGATGCTGTGGAGCAAAACAAAAGGGGTAATTTTACTTCTAAAGTTAGAACTACTAAGATATTGTGGGATTAGTTTAAAGTTTTAGAACAATGAAACCGATGTATTTACCAGCTTTTGCCTCTTATTTGTAGGGGACCCGTTCTTGAAAAAGCCTTCGGATGAAACTTGTTGAACCTTAAGGTCCTTCCCGAGGTTCAAAAAAGTTAAAAAAAAGTTTTAAAGTTGTATAAGAAAAGATTAATGAATTGCAAAAAACAGAGTATAGAGCACAAGCACTTTAAAAAACCTAAGGTCTGATGATGAATAAAAGCCAGAAAGAAAAACAAGCTTTCAAATAATTTGGCTGGTGATTGGCTGGAACTGAAGACCATAGAGGTAGTTAGAAATCTGTTACCTGAAAAAAAGACTGCTTAGAAATTAGGTACTTTGAAGTTTATTAAATGCCGTTGTGGATTGATGGCAACTGAGCACAGATGAGGGAGTTAGAAGAACTTCCAGCTTCAGTTCTCTCAGCAAGGCGGAAATAATGCCCAAGAGCACAGAGGCCTTGGAAAGCTGGTGCACCATGGGGTCTTCCCCCTGGTCCAGGGCCACTGGTGCATCTTTACTGCTACACTCCTGCAAAGAACCAGACTCTGACAGCAAAACGTCATCCTAGAACAGTGGCATGGAATCGGACTTTCCATCCTCCCAGTTTATGTCAGACTGAACCTCCTGGTCCAAGCCTGTGTCCTCATCTGGTCAGAGAGCATGAGGGAGCTCCCCTGTGTCACTGCCTCTGGTGCACTGCAAGCAGACGCCAAGGGCCCCGGACAGTTCAAATAAGTGTTCTACCTGAGGCTCACAAAACCCAGAGTGAAGCTTTGTACTGGGGGTCTCGAGGACCCTAGCAGGGACCCCCTACTGGTCCTCCTAGGCTCCATGGGCCCCATGATTCTGTGCTAGGTCAATGCAAGTTTCAAGTTTATTAAAAATTTGATAAAACACTAATCATAAAATCTAAGCGTTTTACAGTAAATATTTAAAAAGGTGTCCAGTTAACAAACTATTAATAACATAACTTTACTTACATGAAACAATAGGATAGTGGGGAGAAATACAATTTGAAAAAAAGAACGAACAATTAAGGACAATAAGATGGGGAAAGGGAAAAATCAATTTTAGTATAGAAAATAAGCTTGGAAAGTCCCTTAGAGCAATTAACAGTCGTATGCGTCTTTAAATAAGAAGCTTTTGAGACCACCCTTGAATTTATCTAAATTCTGTTCGGACCTTAAATATAATGGTAATGAATTCCATATTGTTGGAACAATTGTTGCAAAAGAAGCCCTATGGGTACTAATGATTTTTAGGGATGGGACATGAAGAAGATGCTGTGATGCAGATCTTAAAGTTCTCGGAGGATCATGTAGAATCAGATATTTATGGTTAAAAGCGGGTTCCTTGGTTTTCATTGTTTTGTAGGAGATTAAAGCTATTCTGTAAGTGATACAGTGAAGCCAGTGAGCAGTTTTTAACAGGGGAGTAACATCATCAAATTTTTTTGTTTGTAATAATTTTTATGGCAGTATTTTGGATTAGTTGTAATTATCAAATATCTTTTTGGCAGACTCCTTTGAGCAGAGAGTTGCAGTAGTCAAGTTTGGAAATTATGAGGGAGTGAATTAAAGTGTTAAGGGACTGAGAATCAAGAATGTTGGATATGGATTTAATCATTCTGAGTTTCCAAAAACAGTTCTTAACAACTGCACTGATTTGAGAATGGTAGGATAGTTTATTGTCGATCAATACCCCAAGGATTTTGTTCGAACTAACAAGGTTTATTGGTTTATTGTTGATAGTTATCAGATAGGTTACACTAATATTTTCTTTCCAAGGAAAGAGAAGACAATTGCACCTTTGGAGGGCTCTGCAAAGTGTCTCTTCTACTGGGAATGTGCCTCTTGTGAATCTCCAGCCCTGGAGGACTTTGAAGGCTGAGCCTGAGGCCCCTGTCCCTCCCATGTGTGCTCTATCGTACTAGGGACATGGACATTCCTTGGCTGGCCATCTAGCGCAAACCTGGAGTGATTTAGGGGTAAGAAAGCCTGAGGAGTCCATCCCTGTCATTTTAAGCAAAATCAAGGGGTTTTGAAGCATATAGAGGTTTTAGAAAAAAAAAAGTGTTTAAAATCCAAGATGGCCTTCGCCAGCAAAATTGTGTAAAAATGGCCCATGGAGACTAAATGACAAAAACATAGGGAAAGGGGTTTTAGAAGGGGGGGGACCTAGGCTCTGGGTACAGAAACCTTCAAATTTGACTTTTGAAGACCCCACCTTGATTTTCTCCATAGGCTATAACTACCTTATTCACTGAACAAATGAAAAAATCTGCATCACAGTTTCGCTGGACAAACCTGGTCTTTGGGCTGCCAGTCAGACTGAGCCTCAACCCCCAGAAAACCTCGTCACGAAGGAGGACCAAACAGTTGACCCACTATTAATCCTAGCCGAGCCGAGAAGGAGCCAAACAGCCTGCGCTCAAGCTCATGAATAAATCAGGGATGCGAGCAGCTATGCAAGGGATGCCCCCTGAGCTTCGAAAATACAAAAACAGGGTGGCTAATCCCTGAGGGCTGATCCTGGTAGAAGCAGACTTTAGTAGCGTGAATCTGTCTTCTCCCAGGCAGAGGTCCCAACAAGTGGGAACCTCAGGGCACTGAGCCTTCAATCGAACACTTAGAAAAATATCTGAAAATAATAAAACCACAGAGCAGAGTAGAAACACTTTTGAGAAACTTGCTTGCACAAAGCAAACTTAGGAGGTGGAATCAGCTCCCTGAGAAGAAGGTGGAGTTGAAAAGATGATTGATAATTTTCTGCAAGCAATTTACGGGTTCAGATGCAAAACAGCACTGGTTCTATCCTGCGCACAAATAGAAAAGCACTTAGGCCCTCTTTTACTAAGCAGTGGTAGAGCTATTTCTGCTCTCCTGTGATATACGTGTCTATTTGTTACTGATGCTACAAGATTGCCATCTACTGGATGTCTATTGTACCCCTGAGGCAAGCTTTAGAGCAGGGGTGTCAAAGTCCCTCCTCGAGGGCCACAATCCAGTCGGGTTTTCAGGATTTGCCCAATGAATATGCATGAGATCTATTAGCATACAATGAAAGCAGTGCATGCAAATAGATCTCATGCATATTCATTGGGGAAATCCTGAAAACCCGACTGGATTGCGGCCCTCGAGGAGGGACTTTGACACCCTTGCTTTAGAGCCTAAACATTGGCCATGTCGGGTCTGCAACACAGATTGGCTATTTTTATTTGTTTTAATAAATTTTAGTATATTATTTCTAGTTGATGTGTACAGTTCCTTTCCCACTTCTTCACTGTTGCTTGCTTATCATGGGGTTTTGTTTCCTTGTTTTTGGTGTACAATTCTCAATGCATCCTGGATTTTTCTAGGATATACTCTTGCTATCTATAGCTTGCATCAAAATTACCAGTGACCACAGAGTTCTTTCTCAGTTCAGCTGATACGGCTTTCAATAAGTGCTGTACATCCACAATGGACAATTTGGTCAGGCGTTGCAGATCTGGTCCAGAATACTTCAATACCTCACTCATAGATTTTATTTTAGCTGAAATGAAAGGAAAGGTACTAACAAATTATTTTAACATAAAACAGTACGTCAGGGCTGAAAATAATACATAGTAACTTATACACACTGTGCAGAAAAGGTATATAACATTTTACATATGTTTCAAAACAGTGTAACACATGGCTTCTACAGTTGCTATTTTTATTTGTGAAATATCTTTATTGAAAAACACATGATCACAAATCTATCCAACTATAGCAATCAGAAGTACTTAGATAACAAGTATAAAATATGACAGTATTAGTGCAGGCTATTATCCTAGCACAACTGGATTATTGCAATTCTGTTTATGTAAGCCTAAGTAAGGGAAGCTTAAAACATCTTCAATTGATTCAGAATACGGCAGCAAAGCTGATACTCGGAAAGATAAAATTTGACTATGTATCTCCATTGCTGAGACAACTTCATTGGCTCCCTGTTTACTTTAGGATACAATTTAAATGTGTTTGTGTAGTATTCAAAATCACATTTCTATATTCACTGAATATTAGGCACAACAAAACTGCAAATGCATCTTTAATTTATTCATAAAAAAGTTCATATTTCTTGCCTGTGTGTTGATTCAGTTATGTTTTAAGCGTACAGTAGAACCTTGGTTTACGAGCATAATTCGTTCCAGAAGCATGCTCGTAATCCAAAATTCTCGTATATCAAAGCGAGTTTCCCCATAGGAACTAAGGGAAACTCGCTTGATACGTTCCCACCTCCCCCCACCGAGGCCAGCGGCACTGTTCCACACCCCCCCTGAGAACCAGCATCGCTCTCCCCCTCCCGCTCACACAGCCCCCCCCCCCAAACAACTTCAAACTTACCCCCCGTCTGGCACCGGCACACAGCCCACAGGACGTGCCAGTGCTGCTTTAAGAAGTTCTTGCCTCTGCTGGGCCTTGAGCATGCATTACATTAGCATGCATTACATTACGATAGATGCATTACATTACATTACATTACATTACGATATATATATATCCAAAATTCTCGTATATCAAAGCGAGTTTCCCCATAGGAACTAAGGGAAACTCGCTTGATACGTTCCCACCTCCCCCCACCGAGGCCAGCGGCACTGTTCCACACCCCCCCTGAGAACCAGCATCGCTCTCCCCCTCCCGCTCACACAGCCCCCCCCCCAAACAACTTCAAACTTACCCCCCGTCTGGCACCGGCACACAGCCCACAGGACGTGCCAGTGCTGCTTTAAGAAGTTCTTGCCTCTGCTGGGCCTTGAGCATGCAATACATTGAGCATGCATTACATTACGATAGATGCATTACATTACATTACGATATATATATATATATATACACACATTACATTACATTACGATAGATGCATTACATTACATTACATTACGATATATATATATATATATATATATATATATATATATATCGTAATGTAATGTAATGTAATGTAATGCATCTATCGTAATGTAATGTAATGTGTGTATCCTATATAATAAAACGCTAGCCGCGCATGCGCACTAAAAAAAACGTGTTCCGTGAGCGGAAAAAACAATTGCGCATGCGCAGCCCCGGCGGCGGCTTTCAAATAAAAAAAAAATTTTCCATAGCTGCGGCGGCCTTCCTCACCCCCGGCTCCTCTCTTGAACTGGACGGTCCCCGCGTCTGCCTACCCTTCCCCCCAACAAAGCGCATTCCCCCCCCCCCAACGAATCAATAAATCGAGCCGGGCCGCCCTCCAGCCGCTCACACCCCTTCCCTTGCCGCTGACCTGAATACCTACCCGGCGATTCAAGAAGCCTGTGCAGCAGTCTTCACACGCTGCTTCAGGCTCTTCTACTGCCCTGATTTGCTCTGCCGCGTCTCTGATGATGTCATCAGAGACGCGGCAGAGCAAATAAGCGCAGTAGAAGGACCCGAAGCAGCGTGTGAAGACTGCTGCACAGGCTTCTTGAATCGCCGACTTACAAGTGAAGGGGAGCGGGGGGGGGGGCCGCAATGACTCTATCCGATTAATTAAAAAACTCTACACAAGGGGAGCAGGAAGAGGTGCAGATGGACAGCGGGGGAAATTAAGGGAGACCTGCTGATGGACAGGGGGGGGGAATGAAGGGAGGCCTACTGCTGGACAGGGGGAGCAAGAAGAGGTGCTGATGGACAGGGGGGGAGATAAAACAAAGGGAGAAGGGCTGCTGCTGGATAAGGGGAGCAATGAAGAGGTGGTGGTGGACAGGGGGGAAAAATGAAGGGAGGCCTAATGCTGGACAGGGGGAGCAGGAAGAGGTGCTGATGGACAGGGGGAAAAAAATTAAGGGATGCCTACTGCTGGACAGGGGGAGCAGGAAGAGATGCTGATGGACAGGGGGAAAAAATAAAGGAAGGCCTACTGCTGGACAGAGGGAGCAGGAAGAGGTGATGATGGACAGGGGGAAAAAGGAAGGGATGCCTATTGTTGGACAGGGGGAGAAGGAAGAGGTACTGATGGACAGGGGGGAGGTAAAACAAAGGGGGAAGGGCTGTTGCTGGATAAAGGGAGCAGTGAAAGGGTGGTCGTGGACACAGGGGAGGTAAAAAGAAGGGAGAATGGACAGGAAAAAGTGGCTAAGGAGACAGAGAGAGAAATAAATAAAGACAGACACACACACATATATTCTAGCCCGAGGGAGGAAAATGCTGCACAGGGAAGTAGGGAGGGGGGAAATGCTGATGCACAAGGAAATGGAGGGGGAGGGAATGCTGATATGGCTACTGTACAGGAAGGTGGATAAGGGGAGATAAATGCTGCATAGGGGGCAGAAAGATAGATAAATAGAAAGAAAGACAAATAATAGGAGGGAGGGAGACAGAAATAAAAGAAGAAAGACACAAGGGCAGGGAGTGAGACAGAAAGAAAGACAGACATACATATATTCTAGCACCCGTTAATGTAACGGGCTTAAAGACTAGTATATATATATATATACACACATTACATTACATTACGATAGATGCCTTGAGCATGCGCAGATGCATGCTCAAGGCCCAGCAGAGGCAAGAACTTCTTAAAGCAGCACTGGCACGTCCTGTGGGCTGTGTGCCGGTGCCAGACGGGGGGTAAGTTTGAAGTTGTTTGGGGGGGGGGGCTGTGTGAGCGGGAGGGGGAGAGCGATGCTGGTTCTCAGGGGGGGTGTGGAACAGTGCCGCTGGCCTCGGTGGGGGGAGGTGGGAACGTATCAAGCGAGTTTCCCTTAGTTCCTATGGGGAAACTCGCTTTGATATACGAGAATTTTGGATTACGAGCATGCTTCTGGAACGAATTATGCTCGTAAACCAAGGTTCTACTGTACGCTTAAAACATAACTGAATCAACACACAGGCAAGAAATATGAACTTTTTTATGAATAAATTAAAGATGCATTTGCAGTTTTGTTGTGCCTAATATATATATATACACACACATTACATTACATTACGATAGATGCCTTGAGCATGCGCAGATGCATGCTCAAGGCCCAGCAGAGGCAAGAACTTCTTAAAGCAGCACTGGCACGTCCTGTGGGCTGTGTGCCGGTGCCAGACGGGGGGTATATATATAAATGTAAAAAATATATTGAAATATTACTTTTACCTTTTTTCACCGCTGTGAGAACTCGGGGGTTCAGGTCCAGTTGGTCCCAATCCATTTCTTCATGTAATTCTGTTTTTGAGACCTATAAACACAGACATTCATTAGGACATAAGAGCTGCCATAGTGGGACAAAGAGCAAGTCCATCAAGCCCAGTATTCCATTTCCAACAGTGGCCAAACCAGGTCAAAAGTATATGGCAAGATCCCGAAGAGTAAAATGGATTTTATGCTGTTTATCTTAGGAATAACCAGTGGATTTCTCCAAGCCATCTTAATAATGGCCTATAGACTTCTCTTTTAGGAAATTATCCAAACCTTTTTAAAACCCTGCTAAGCTAATTGCTTTCACCACATTTCTAGCAATGAATTTGAGAGTTTAAATTACACGTTGAGTGAAGAAATATTTTCTCCTGTTTGTTTTAAATCTAGTACTTAAGTAGCTTCAATACATGTCCCCTAGTCCATCCTTCTAACTTTGGGGCTTATTTTACTAAAGCTTAGCATACGAAAAATACTAAGAAGCCCATAAGTATAAAATAGGCTTCCTAGCATTTAGTCTGTGCTAATTCTATTAGCGCATGCTAAGCTTTAGCAAAAGTGCCTCTTTGAGAGTTAGATTAATAAATTTGATTCTTTGAAAATTTACTAGCACTAAGGATCTGATTCTGTAAGCGGCGCCTACATTTCCGGCACCCAGGATCCTTCCTGGGAGCATAGTGATGCCAACCTAAACATGCCTACATCCAGGCTTCAGCATCACTATGCACTGCTAGCCACCAGGGACCTAGGCACTGGTCTTGGAGGCCGAGCTATTATTTTTATAATGGTTTAATTGGATTTTAATGGCACAACCAATTATCGAGCCACTTAAACCCAATTAAACCAATTAAGTTAGGTGGTGGTAGGGTGGTTACTGCTGCCTAACTTTCAATGGCTTTTGTAGAATATAGCCCTAAGTACCTAAATCTCTGCTCACAATTTAGCTAAACTCCTAAAGTTAATAACCTAAAAAGTGGGTGGCAACAAGGCAGGATTTACAGTGGAGAATAAAAGGAGCTTAGCAGTGATTTTCATACTAGGTACCTACATTAGGCTCATAAACCTAGGCAAATTAATGGTAGTCATAAATTAAGGAGCAAATTATCAGCAGTCCTAAATTTAGGTGAATTTTCTGTACAAAATGTATGCTAAAAGTATGGTAAAATTTTGCACTTATTGCACATTAGATGCAAATATTTACATATAGGAAGTACAAAGGCTGTGCACTGTTGGAAATGTTCCCATACAGTTATCACATAGAAAAAGTTATTTACTTTCTACACCCTCAAGTAGATATTGGTCAAATAAAAGAAAAACTAGAGAATCAGAAAACAAAACTCTCCAAAATGAAACAGAGTTTGGACTGTTAAAAGAAAGAACTTATATGGCTAGAAAAATGGAGAGCTTTGAAAACCCATTAAGAAGAATAACTTGAGACTTTTGAATTTTCCTAAATCTCCCATGATCTCCCCTATTGAGATGGTTAGTTAATTATCTACAGCTAATAGGTTTTGGGGATGCTTCTACCTAATGAGATCCAAGGAGATAAAGGGGGGGGGGGGATATGGATTTGACAACCTTCTTGGAGAGTTCACTAGAGGTGGTAGCTTTGGAAAGCGACCGTGAATATATCCTGTGTTTGTATTTTCGCCATTTAAATGATCAGTTTTTTTGGAGCCAAAATTTGTATATCTCCTGATATGGCTCAAAAATCCCAGAGGCGGAGAAAGGAGTTCTTGGCATTAAGGCCAAGAATCCTTGCCTTTGGTGGAACTTTTCTGTTAAAATTTCCTGTAAAATGTTTTATTACCTATCAAACTAAGAATTTCCTATTTTGTGAACTCAAACAGCTGTTAAGAGTTCTTTACTGTGTAGTAAGTGTATTGACATTTGGACCCCCAACTCAGAACTGAATCCAGCACCTGCACCAATCCTGTATGTTCTGTATGTCCTGGGGACCCTTTTGCAAACTTATACTTTAAATTCAGCCTTCCTCAAAAAATATGATCCAGTTGTGCCTTTTACTAAGAAAAACAGTGAAAACTTAGCTTTAAAAAGCAAAAGCCTTAAAAATTGCATGGATTCCATCAGCTCTTTTAGAGTCTCCACGGATGCCAGTGGCCTAATCAGATATAACAGCATATGCATTTTTACCTGGGTTCATTCTCAATCCATACTAATTATTATTATTATTACCATATATACTCGAATATAAGTCGATCCAAATATAAGTCAAGACCCCCATTTTTCCCCCCAAAAAGGAGCAAAAATAGTTGACTCCAATATAAGATGGGGGCTTAATATTCAAGTGCCATGCCCTATCAGGATCTGTAGTCCTATATGACTAGTATATAACCAAGAGGAAACTCACTTTAGGTGTGTGTGTGTGGGGGGGGGGGGGGAAGACAAGATCTCCTGAACAACAGCTCTGTCATAGTATAAGCAGGCTCAGGCCAGCACATCCAGTTTGTAATGCTTAATAACATAAGCCCTGCCATACTGAGACAGATCAAAAGTCCATCAAACTCAGTATCCTGTTTCCAAAAGTGGCCAATCTGGGTCACAAGTACTTTGCAAATTACCAAACGAGTAGCATAGTAAATGCCGGCAGATAAAGACCTGAACAGTCTGTTACTTATTCTACAGTTCATCGTAATAATAGCTTATGGACTTTTCTTTTAGGAAATTAGCCAAACCTTTTTTTTTTTTAACTGTACTAAGCTAACTGTTTTTACCACATTCTCTGGCAACAAATTCCTGAAGAAATATTTTCTCTAATTTGGTTAAAGCTACTCTGAGGTTGTGCGTTCAAATCCATGCTGCTCCTTGTGACCCTGGGCAAGTCACTTAATTGCTCCAGGTACATTACATTGATTATGAGCCCTCCAGGACAGACAGGGAAAAATGTTTGAGTACTGAATAAATTTATGTAACCTGTTCTGAGCTCCCCTGGGAGAACAGTATAGAAAATCAAATAAAAAATGAAATATTTTCGTAGCTTTATTGCTGCCTCCTAGTCCTTGTACTATATTTTTGGAAAGAGTAAATGTTATTCACACTTATTTCTACTCCACTCAATATTTTATAGACTTCTATCATATCTCCCTCTGCCTCTCTTCTTCTGGACAGCTGAAACTTACCTGCATGCAAAGTGGAAAAAATGAAAACAGGTGGAAATCCGCATCAACAGAAAACAGTGCAGTGTAGTGGTCAGTGCTACAGCCTCAGAACCCTGAGATTATGGGTTCAAACCCCGTGGCAAGTCAATTATCCCCCTTTTACAAAATCGTAGCACAGTTTTTAGCACCAGTGGCGGCAGTAACAGCTTCGATGTTCATAGGATTCCTATGAGCGTCAGAACTTGTTACCACCGTGGCCAGTGATAAAAACTGTGCTATTGTTTTGTAAAAGGGGGGGTGCTTAATCCTCCACTGTCCCAGGTACATTAGTGAGCCCACTGGGACAGATAGGGAAAATGCTTTAAGTACCTGTATGTAAACCTCTTTGAGTGTGGTTGTATAACTACAATCGGGTCAATTCCATACTTAGTTCCTTTCATCTAGCTGCCCCCTATGCCTGGAATAAATTACCCGAGTTTGTCCGTCAAGCCCTTTCCCTTGTTTAAAAGCAGACTGAAAACCCACCTTTTTGATATAACCTTCAATCCTAAATCCTATTCCTCTGCCCTCCATCCCAGCCAGCAGATTAACCTTCAAGGTCCTGGTCCTTACTTTCAAAACCTTCCATGAAACGATTCCGTACTACATGAAAACTAAACTACAAATCTACTTCCCAAAGAGAAAAACGACTGACCATACCTCCTAGCCGCTCCCTCAAAACTGAAACAGCCCGCAAACGCTCCTACTCACATGTCATACCCAAACTTTGGCACACCTTCCCCCATCTGTCAGATCATTAGATGGACTCTGGAACTTCAAGAAGGCCATGAAAACCTTCCTCTTTACTAACCCAGTGCCTTAAAGTCATTCACCCAGAAATGTCACTCAGTCAACACACCTACGCCACCTAATCTCACCAGATGCTACTTAGTGCATATGTTTTATTGTCATGTCTATATTGTAATTTATGTAAATTATGTCATCTCTGTTCTGTCTGGATTATGATGGATGTACAGTGGAACCTCGGTTTGCGAGTAATCCGGTTTGCGAGTGTTTTGCAAGACGAGCAAAACACTCAGCAAACTTTTGACTCGCAAACCGAGCACTGCCCTGATAAACGAGCACTTACAGTCCAGGAAGCGCCGCTTCAGGGAATTCCTCTTCCGTCTTCCGGCCAGCCTTCCACGTCGGGTGCCTTCCGCAGGTTGGAGGACCTCTGTCTGGGCCTGCACAGCAGGGTGCCGTCCCGCCTGCGCATTGCATATGACGTGCACAGCGTCAATCATCGGCATTGTGCGTGTCGTGCGCAGCATGCGGGTGGGGCAGCGCTTGGCTGCGTGGGCTCAGGTGGGGGCTCTCCAGCATGCGAGGGGCATCTGACTTGGAGGGCTGGCTGGCGGATGGAGGAGGCATCCCTCTGAAGGCACTGAGGGGTTCTCCGGCAGCTGGCAGACATTACACGCATTCCCCCCCCCCCCCCGAAGCGGCACTGTGGGGTTCTTCTTCCGATGATGGACGGAGGAGGCAGACGGAGGAGACGGCGCTGCAGCACCCGGCCCCGACAGGTACAGACCCCAGGTTCTGGAACCAATCTTTGCTGTTGCCACTATTGTCTATGGAGAACTTTGCTTTGATAAACGAACATTTTGGATTACGAGCATGCTCCTGGAACGGATTATGCTCATAATCCAAGGTACCACTGTACTTTGTAACCCGTTCTAGGCTCCTTTTGGAGGACGGGCTAAAAAATTTAATAAATAAATAACCATTCCCCTTAACTGTATCCATGACATCCTGTTTGTCTGTTTAGATTGTAAGCTCTTTCGAGTAGGAACTGTTTCTTCTTTGTGACCATGTGCAGCGCTATAGAAATAATTAATAGTAGTGGTATACAAGTCCCAATCCTCCCCTTTCCGTTCTGTAGCGCTTAAATGTACAAGCACTGCAACCGGCTTTCAGCGCTATATGAATGATAAATAGTAGTAGCGTTTCCCATAAAAAACGCTTTGCAGCCCTACCCCCTGCGGCCGCATTAGGAACCGCGACCATCTTTTAGAAACTGACATAGAGACTCAGAACCTTCATAAAACACCCTAAATCTACTTCAAATAAAACTTTACACTACATTCTCTCTCCCTTACCGCGCTCTTCACGGTCACGGACTTCCATACACCAGTTCAGTTCAGACAGCGCGCTTTCCTCACCTTGGAACCGTCCAATCACAATCTGCAAAAACAGCCCACTCTGCTCGATGATTGGTTCAGAATATTCACTCACACTGACGCTAGGAAAAAGAACCCACTTTTTTTATGAACATCTTATTGGCTCCACGGATAACATATCAGGAGTACGCTCGGCTCCCCCCCCCTCCCGTGACCCTAGAGGAACGGGATTGGCTTGCAACGTGCGGTACGAAACGCCCCACACACCAAACTCGAAACCAGAAAGCGTCGAGCCATTGGTCGAAACTACTGCCAATTATAAGAGGGGGGAGGGGCGTGCGCTGCGACGAGGCGGTGGAGCGTCGGATTGGCTGAGACAGTCTTAAGCTCGGTAGCCTTTCTCTTTAGGAACTGCAAGCGGCTCTTCGGGTCAGGGGGCAAAGATGTCCTCTGACCGTGACGGGAAGAAACTGGTGCGATCGCCCAGCGGGCTGCGAATGGTCTCCGAGAGCGGAGCGCTCGGCAGTCCCTTCTGCTTGGACGAGCCGCAGTGGGTACCTGACAAGGAGGTGAGTGAGGAGGGCCGGAGGCGCGTGCTGTCCCCGCCCTCATCCTTCCATCAGTGCATCTGGCGGGAGCTGTCTGTTGCCCGTGTGCGGAGAACGCTTGGACTCAGGATCTGGAATCGCTCTGCCCCGCCCCGCGGGCTGCTATGGTGATCCCTTCTGTGCAATGTCCTCGTGCGCTTATGGGTGAAGGAGTTTACATGGACCACCTTAGCGGTGTCCTTGCCTTGGAATGTTGACTTCTCACGTTTAAGCGAATCGTGTGATTGTGCTGGAGTACAGAAAGAAACACCTATGGGGGGGGGGGGGTGTAAACATGAAGTTCCAGAAGAATGCGGGAACCGGTGCAAGGTAGTATTTTTTGGCTCAGCGGGCGATGAACTTTTTTTTTTTTTTTGCGGTTTTGCTTGCTATTGACTTTTCTCCGGTTCCTATTATGTTCTCTTCCTGTCCATAATAACGAATGCGTATTTCGGTTTTCCAGAGTGGCATTTCGGCCCAGGTTTTTTAGCCTTTTTTTCCTGTTTGGCTGCAGATTTTGTATGTGTGTGCCCGAAACTTTTAGAGAATGCTGTTTATTAGTGACAGATGTATACGTACTAATAATGCCCCACGCATAAACATTTGCTGGGGGTTTCCCGTGATCCTCTTCCTTTTTTGGCAATGCCTTTTCGACCGAATACCTGGGAAAGAAGAGAGTGTCAGCAAATATCCCCCCCCTCCCCTCCTCTCCAGAATAAAACAAAAAAGACAACGACTGGTGTAGCTGCGAACAAGGCGGTGGCTGAGGCAGGCTTAGCTCGGTAGCCTTTCTCTTTAGGAGGTACAAACGGCTCCTCGGGTCAGGGGGCAAAGATGTCCTCGAACCGTGATGGGAAGAAACTGGGTGCGATCGCCCAGCGGGCTGCGAATGGTCTGAAGTGATATAGGATCGTTGGCATCGTCTATCAGCCTGCACTTTATGTCAACAGTTGAGGTATTCTCTCCATCCCCCAAGCATAACTATTCCACACAAGAATCTAAGTACTACTTCTAATGAAGGGTTTCAGTTGTCGGTATTTATAGTTATGCTAGTGACTTAAACACATCAAGCCTATTTCTCACAATTTAGTTTTCTCTTTGACTATACAAATCACATCAAGAAAGCACTATAACCAACTACATACATACATCTAAAAATCAAATTGCGTATGACATACATGTCGCAAACATCATTTAAGGCCAAAATACTAGCTAAACCCATCATACATCAAAATATAAAATTGCATAAGGCATACAAGATGCCTCAATGACAAACATCATTATACTAAATAAAGCTTGATTACCTGCTTTCCTCTTCTCCAATCCTATACTTACTATTGGGTTGAGAATTTATTTGATCCATTACTGAAAGCCTTATACTGCATCATATAAAATACATCTTAACATATCTCTCTCACTCTTAAATAAAATCTGCAAGCCTAGTGGTTAGTGCAGTGAGCTGAGAACCTGAGGGATTAGATTCACTTCCCACTACAGCTCTTGTGACTCTGGGCAGGTCACTTAACTTTCCATAGATTGTGAACCCACTGGGGACAGAAAGTACCTGTGTATAATAATTGTTGATTGTACCACAGAAAGGCAGTATTTCAGAACCCAAATTGTCTCCAGAGACAGAGAAGTGGTAAAACTAGAGGACATATGTAGCATTAGGAGAAAATATACATTGTAGTGCTTTGTGCATATTTCTCCTGACTGTTCCTAAGAGTTATCAGTTCCTATCCTGTGATATAGTTGGCAGTTTCTCTTAGCTGACAGTTTTGCAAAAGTACATTGTTAGTGCTGTGGGTTGTTTGTGGGGTTTTTTTGTGGGGGGGAGGTCAGCTACTGCAGCCCTAATAATTAGAGTTGCACTGTTAACCTCTTTTTTTTCTGTTTGAGATTCCTGCACCTACTAGAGCAGAGAGTTTCAAAGGGCATTTTAGAGTTTTGCAGACCTTCTGGCACCAGTAGCTGTCAAGGGCTCACATATCAAAGCTTCTGACAGTTTCTGGAATTATACTCAATTAGAAGTCAAGGTGTTTCTTGGATTTTCAGAAGGGGTGTGCTAGTGACAGTAGTTACATCCCCAAAGATGATTTTAAGCATTGTTTTTTGGTGCAAAAATTGTCTCTGGAATCTCTCCCGCCACTGACCACACATGCTGAGAGAGAGTCCCTTCATTGCCTATGCCTAAAGCTGAAACCTAAGAGAGTTACAAATTCAGCCTATCTATACCACCCAGGTTAGACATCATGAGCACTTGTTATAGGAGGAAGGAATCGGAGGTTTGGGCAAGACCCAGGTTCGAAACTCGTTGCTGGCTTGCTTTAGTGAGAAGGTGTGGGGATACTTCTCATCTATGGAATCTCATTGGAAGGAGTTAAGAGGAGCCACAGTTGTGCAGCACTACTACCGTGTTTCCCCCAAAATAAGACACTGTCTTATATTAATTTTGGGCCCAAAAAAGGCACTAGGTCTTATTTTCGGAGTAGGTCTTATTTTTTTTCATGTACAATGATCATCTCTCCCTTCCTCTCCTTCACCCCAATTCTTCCTCTTTCCTTTCTCTCCCCACATGTGCTGTATCTTTCCTCCCCTCTCACCCATCGCCTTGTGTAGTATCTTCCTATCCCTCCCATCCCCCTGTGCAGCAGAACCCCTTGCAGCTTCTATCCTTCCCTTCTTCCCATCCGCCTGTGCAGCATCTTCCTATCCCTTCCATCCCTCCCTGCTGCCGACCACCCTGCGCACCCCCACTGACCCTTTCATCTCTCCCGAACTCTGAGTGTGACATCGAAATGCCTGGTAACAAATGGCAGCACATGCTGCATCGGGCCTTCTCACGCCTAGGTGTTCCTTTGACGTATCACTGATGATGTCATCAACAACGTGGCACACAGACTGCCTGGGCGTGAGAAGGCCACGATGCATTCTGTGCTGCTGACGCTGCTGTTTGTTACCAGGTATTTCGGTCTCACGGTCGGGGTTCGGATGGGAGGAAGAGATGGAACACTCGGGGGGCGGGGGAGAAGCGCTGATGTCGGTGACTAGGGCTTATTTTGGGGGTAGGTCTTATTTTCAGGGAAACACGGTATCTAGGTATCCCATATTTGACTCTTATAGGAATCTACCTCTCTGGCAAAGGGGAGGAATTTATAATTACTGGGCACAGAGATCAAGGATAATGGTACCAGGCTACCAAAACAAAGGTAACATAGAAACATGATGCAGATAAAGGCCAAATGATCCCACATGCCTTTCCCACATCTTGAATTCAGACACAATCTCTGTCTCCACCATTTCTTCCGGGAGACTGTTCCACACATTACCACCCTTTCTGTAAAAAAGCATTTCCTTTTTTAAAAAAAATCTTTATTGAGTTCTCAAAGCTAACAAAATGCAATACAATATCTATACAAATAATAGTAATCATTGTTGTAAATCCTATAAATTTGTTGTAAATCTACAAGTCTATACGGATCCTAATCTAATTTAATGTAAACCGCCTAGAACTCGCTGGGTATGGCGGTATATAAGAATAAAATTATTATTATTATTATTATATGCACTTATAATCAATCAGTATCCATACAACAGTAAAACTCCCCCATCCAACCAACATTTTCATAAGGGAACAGAACCATACAAAAGAAATACCCCCCTCCCGCCCCCTGGATGTGTGTGCTAAAAAAAATAGATAATAAAGATAAAGGACAACTATAATGAATCCAAAAAAAGCATTTCCTTAGATTACTCCTAAACCTATCACCTCTTAACTTCATCCTATGCCTTCTCATTCCAGAGCTTCCTTTCAAATGACAGAGACTCGAATCATGCGCATTTACACCATGTAGGTATTTAAATGTCTCTTATCATATCTCCCTTCTCCCACTTTTCCTATCAAGCAGCGGTCTCAAACTCACGGCCTGCCAGGTACTATTTTGAGGTCTTTGATCTGTATGCAATTGTCCACTCCACAAGTGTCCAGTCACTGTAACCTCACGCAAGCGCATTCCTGCGTCTGACCGCAATTGTGAGGTGGAGTCCAATTGCGTGCAGACACAGGAAAGCGTTTGCGTAAGGTTACAGCAGTGAGGTGGGCAACGTTCCAGAATGTAAGGTAACCATTGGAGCAATGGTTGGAGGCATCCATAGCAGCGCTCCACATCCAAAGATGATGTGCTAGGCAGATACCCAAAGTGGCGTTTCAAAACTGAAGATGGGGATGCGCTAGGCAGGCTTCCAAAGCGGCATGCTACCTCTGAAAAAGGACCGGTGCCAAGCAGGCAAGAAGAGCCATGTAGTACATAGAAGGATAGCTCAGATAAGGAAGAGAAGCCTTGCACCCATCCAACGAGGGAGCTATGCTGAACAGGAAAGTGAGGCTACCCTGCACATCCAAAGTGGGCGCTGTGCCAATTATGCCATTTGAAGAAGGATCTGTGTCAAACAAGCAAATAGAGCCACTCTGGATACCAAGGATGGTGTTGCACCAAGCAGGCAAGTGGAGCCACTCTCAAACAGGCAAGTGGAGTCTCGCTCTGGCACCAAAGATAGATTCGTGTCAAAGAATCAAATGGAGCCACGCTCTACATCCAAAGATGGAGATAGGTTAGACAGCCAAATGGAGCCATGCTTCGCAGCCAAAGATAGAGCCATGTCAGTTGGCCAAATGGAACAGTGCTATACAGGCAAAGATGGAGCTGCCAAAGAGTCAAACAGAGCCATGCTCTACACTCAGATGAAGCTCTGCCTCCTGAGATGGAGCCAGAGCAAACAGAGAGCCAAAGTTGCAGCTTACATTCAGATATGGAACAGTATAAATCCCGGGAACCTAGAGCAACCCGGAAGATGAAGCTCCACATTTCATTGAAGGAACCGGGCCCCATACAGCCAAGACTATACTGCTCCTCCAGCCAAGACTATGCAGCTCCACATTCCATCAAGGAAGTCTAGCCAATGAAAGGAACCGAGACAGATTTGCTTGTCATCTCACGCCACATCAAGAAATGGAGCTAAGCCAGAGATGGGCTATGCTGAGTTGGCAAGAAGCTCCCCTTAAAAAGATTCGCCTCAACAAGGCATAAGGAGGCACAAGCTATCAGCATAGATGGAACTGGGCCCAGATGAGTTGAATAGGCAGGAGGTGCCCCACTCGAGCCTGGAACTTAGTGCAGAGTGCCAGAGCTACATATGTGTTAGGGAGCACTGCCTAGTAGGGAGCCGCAAGAAGGGCATTCAGTTACCGGAAGAGAAGTAACCACATACTGGTGGAAAGAATAGTCTGTGGCCACAGGCCATACAGGTGCCTATGATGGAGAAAAAAAGGCAAGACCCCATCCACGGTGTGGCCTATAATATACGTCTGCCTGAGCAGTTGGGAATGAAGGCCACCTCCGTAAAATCAATAGTGCTGTACTGGTGGCCATTGGTCAATGTCCATCTGTGTACACCAGATTGTAGGGAATAGTGGAGGAGATATGGGCTGGCCGTGTGCAATCGCCTGGCTCATCCCTGCCCGGAGTTGCGTTGGGGATGGATGGAGCGTGTTAGGTGGCAGGTGGGGGGTATGTAGGGTGTCAGATGGCAGGGAGGAATCGACAGCTTCAGGATGGATGGAGCATGTCGGGTGGCAAGCAGCGGGGAGATGTGTGGATGGAGCATGTTGGGCGGTAGGGAGGAATCTGCAGTGGCGGCTTCAGCAGGGGGCAGACAGGCTTTGGCGTGGGTTGTCTTCAGGAGAGGAAGGCAGATGGTGTGTGGACGGTGCAACTTACTTTTGGGTTAAAGGCTGGAAGACAGAGAGGGGGAGGGTGCACAAACTCGACATAGAAGGAAGGAGCATGAACTTGGGATACAGAAGGGAAGAGGGCACTAACTTGGGACAGGAGGGAGGAAATAGAAAGGGGGAATTGTTGGGCATCAGTGTGTGATCGAAAGGGAAAGGAAGAAATTGGGCATAGGTAGAGATGCATGGGGAGAGAAGGATGAGAGGAGAAATGTTGGATATGGTGGTGGAGAGGGAACAGAGGGACAGATTGAAGGGGATGCAAGGGGGAGGAATGTTGGGCGTAGTGATGGAGGGAGAGATTTGGCATGGTGGAGAGAGGTGATAGAAGGAGAAATGGGCATGGGGCTGGTGGGCAGTGGTGAAAAATGCTGCACATGATCTGGGGGATGAGAGAGGGAGAAATGTTGGATGTGGCAGTAGAGGGGGTAGGAGAGATGCTTGGATCTCTCAAGACAGATAAAGAGAGAGAGAGGGAGACATGTTGCCAATAGGGGTGGAGGAGAGAGGAAGAAAAGTTGGACTCATGGAGGGACAGAGAGGGATGCTGGTTTGGGAATGGAATGAGGTCTGGAGGAGAGGAGACATGCAGGAGGCAGAAAGAAATATTGGATGCACAGTCTGAAGGTAGTGCAACCAGAGACTTGTGAAATCGCCTGATAACAAAGGTAGGAAAAATGATTTTATTTTCAATTTAGTGACCAAAATGTGTCAGTTTTGAGAATTTATATCTTCTATTTATATTTTGCACTATATTTGCTTATTTTTCTATAGTTGTTACTGAGGTAACGTTGCATATTTTAAAAAGTCATCTGCCTTGACCTCTTTGAAACCCCCCCAAATATAAATGATGATTAACATTTTCTGTGTACAGTGTGCTTTGTGTTTTTTTTGTGGTTACCATTATGTATTAATAACAGTATATTGTGTGTACAGTATACGAAAAATGGATGAAAAATTGCATTACATTATTATTATGTGGGTGAAGTCTGGGGTAGAGTTTGAGTTGGTCTGGGGTGGAGTTTGGGCGGGGGTACTTGGTTGGTATTTGTTAGGCTTAGGGAGTACTTGGCTTGAAAAGGTTGAGAAACACTGCTCTAGTGGAACAGTGCTAAAAATAAGATCTTTTGTGGTTGAGCGTCACTGTCCTTCCCACCAGGTTTCCCTAATTGGTGCTTTGCCAAACTATTCCACTTTGGGGTACTTTTACAATAAAGGACCTGAGGGAGGTGGTGGAGAGGAAAACTGTGATGGAATTCAAAAAAGCATGAGATGAACACACAGAGGATTTCTGATTAGAATATGAACGGATTAACTGTCATGGACTGAATCCCGCAAATGAGATGGTTTGAATAAGCTGGAGTGAGCTTCAACAGCAACTCCAGTAGCTGGAAACTGAAGGTCAGTACCGGGTAGACTTCTAAGGTCTATGGCCCAGAAATAACAAAGAAAAAATATATTTTAATCTAATAATGAAATTGTGGTTACATGGCAGACTGGATGGACCATTCATCTGCCATCATTTACTATGTTCTTTCACAAATTGATGAAAGCAATATAGGCCCTACTCTGCTCATCATTCAAATACTCCCTTATCCCATCCCTTCAGAAAGCTGTCACCCCACCTCCTTCCAATCTTGGGCTCTTTAGAACAGTGTGTTTCAATGCAAGACACAGGAACCAATGGAGCTCCCCCCCCCCCCCTCAGAGATCTCTGTGTTGGCCCTCATTGTTTTTCTGGGCTTTTTTTTCTCTGCTACTTTGCCTATCTAACTAGGCTCAGGTCA
This sequence comes from Geotrypetes seraphini, assembly GCF_902459505.1. Lineage (NCBI taxonomy): Eukaryota > Metazoa > Chordata > Amphibia > Gymnophiona > Dermophiidae > Geotrypetes > Geotrypetes seraphini. Next base: position 157,648,925 of record NC_047090.1, on the reverse strand, counting down.
GAAAGGGAAAAGTAGATGGAGAGGAGTACATGCTTGAAAGACGAGGCATTTCTCAATAGACAAAAGAAAATGCATTTAGAAATGCTCACAACCATTGAAGGTACACCCCAGTGAAGTCTGAAAGTGAGCTGTGGTGATGGATATCATTGACACACCCTGATCAGCAGTGCCATGGCTCAACATTTAGCAGATCTCCTTCAGCTCATTAGAATCCAATGTGTCTCCAGCTTAAAAATTAATGAAGACTGCTGCTATAGAAGATAGTCCTCAACTCCTCATAACTCTAGGTCTTTTCCCTTCCCACACAAGAAGAGATTTCCCTCTGCAACTTTCAAGTCCCTGTAAACTGTAGTACCCTAGTTGTAGGACCTGGAAAAGACGCAATAGCCTAGGCAAGGCATTAGTTTTGCCACTACTGTTCTTCCTCACCATGACAGATAATTCTTGTTCCAGATCTCCACGTTACTCTTTATTTCCCTCAAATTTTCTGTAATTTTTTATAGGCAGGCTCCATGTTTCCATTTTGAGATGGTATAAGAATATATTTATTGCACAATGTATTTATTCTTGTTACTCTAAAATTGTACTCAAAGCCTTAATGTATGTTATAACACAATAACATTGAAATGTTTACATTCTTCTTTTATTTTCAGTGTTCCCGCTGCATGCAATGTGACACGAAATTTGACTTCATAACAAGAAAGGTCAGAAAAATGCTTTTAATAAGAAATTCCAGTTTTTTCTTTTAGCTACCTTGTAAAGTTCAACACCTGTGTCCAAAATCGTTGGTATTGAGGTCATTCTGAATTGATTCTTGAATAATGGAAATTCTCCCCACTTCGTCTTCTCTGGTTTGTTGGGTTTTTTTTTAAAGTGGGGGGTCTCTTGGCTCTTTGTGCTGGGCCTATGGTTTCCACTGCTGCCAAATTTACTGGATTTCCAGTGCAATAGGGATGGTATGCTGAACATAAGGTAATCCATCTGTGCTTGCGAGCTTGACTGCAGAAGATGTCAATTACAGCTTATCAACTCCTACTCCACGGACTCTGCAGCCCCTTTCAGTTCTTCCCTCTGTAGGCAAGCACAAAGGTATCTGATCTGCTCCATTTATTTCTTTATATTTTTGCGGGGGGGGGGGGGGGGTTGGCTTGTTCGCGGACTTTTTGCATGGTTTCAAGGGACTGCTTTGCTTGCTTGGAGAGGAGCAGATGTTTAAGCCTGCAGCTAGCAGGTGTATCCTCTGGTGACCTGTGCAGCCAGCCTGCTGAAGATTTGTGGAGCTCAGGGTTCAGAGCCCTCAGCACATGCTCGCTTCCTTGACTTGGTCAGGAGCTTCAGCGCAGGCTGTTAGGTATCAATAGTGGAAAAGTGTGTGGCACAGTGGAGTGCTCCGCTCCAGCAGCCGGCGAAAGCCTTGTTCTGTTGGGCAGAAACATACCTATAGGCGATCTCTGCAGCTTATGTGATCAGAGTGGACAATATTCAAACGGATTATCGCAGCAGACAGACATTAGACCCGGGAGAGTGGTCCCTGTCTCTGAAAGTGTTCAGGCCATTTTGAGACAAATGGGGTTGTCTGACATTCAACCTCATGGTGACTGCAAACAAAAAAGCAATTCAGTTGTTCAGCCAAAGGTGTGAATCTGGATTTGCAGGGCTAGACACCCTGGTCCAATCATGTTGAGACTGGGCTACTGTATGTGTTTCCTCCCCCACACCCATGATAGGCTGGTAGTTCTTGTAGCACCAGATTGGCCCAGACGCCCGATATCATCTGATTACAAAAGGAGCAAAGCCTCAGACTCCAAGTACATCTAGACTTCCTTTGTCAGGGGATGATTGCCCTAGAACAGGGGTGCCCAATACGTCGATCGCTGAGGCAAACCCAATCGATCGCAGAGCCATGTGGTTTCCCTTCTCTTTTTTCCCCTCCTGACCGGCGTCCAATTAATCCGCCTCTTGAATGCTGGCCAATCAGAGTGCTGGCAGGGCGGGGTTAGAAGGTCGGCAGGGGATGGAGTTTAGTGCACTACAGGAGTCAGAAGCGCCTGTTGTGGTAAGAGCCGAGGACTTAGTGCTGCCCGATTTTGAATTGATTCACATTGGGTGAATTGATACTATTTTAACCCCCCCCCCAAAAAAGAAAAAAAAAAAATCGGCCTCCCATTTCAGTGATTAACCCTCGCCCCCTAAAGCAGGATCAACAGTGCTGCTTGCTGGCCGGCCACCGCTCCTGCTTTAGTTTGGGAAATGCTTAGGGTACATCCCTAAGGTTCAGCATACTATCCCTATTGCATTGGAAAAAGAGATTAGGTTCTTGCATTGATAATATCTTTTGCAGTAGATAGGGATGGCATGCTGAACTCCCCGCCCAGTAGTGTATCTGATGTGCCTGCTTTCTGTCTCGAGCTTAATGATCATCTACATAGCTAAGAGTTTTCTGTCAGTCAGACTATCAGATTAAACAGATTGTATATAGGATTACACCAATTTTGAAACAGATGCTGTCTTCCAAATTTGCTTTTCTGAAGATGGTTTCACCATACAGGTTGAGCAGGTAAGGTGACGCCACATTTTATTGGAAACCAATTAGGGTTGCCGTATTCAGTTTTCACTGCAGCTTCTTGATTTTCATAAAGGCTCTCTATCAGCTGAGTTCTGTTTGGAAGAAGAGTGTCTGTTGGCCAAAATATAAACAACCTGCGCTATGCAGATGATACAACGCTCATCACAGGCAGCAAAGAAGACATGCTGTATCTTCTGGGGAAAGTCAAAGCCGAAAGCCATAACATGGGATTAGAATTGAAGATAAACAAGACGAAGATTATGAACATGGAAAATGAACATTTTGAGCTTGAAGGTGATAGAATAGAAGTTGTAAAGGATTTCAATCTCCTGGGCTCTTTTGTAAACAAAGAAGCATCTAGCAGGGAGGAAATACTCCGCAGAATAGCACTTGGTCGCTCTTCAATGAAGGCTCTCGACAAAGTATTTAGAGGCTAAGAAATAACACTCCAAACGAAGTTCAGACTTGTCCACGCATTTATTATCTCAGTGGTCAGTTAGGGATGCAAAAACTGGACACTACGGAAACAAGACAGAAAGAAGATTGACTCATTTGAGCTTTGGTGCTGGAGAAAGATTTTAAGCATGCCGTGGATCGCCAGAAGAACTAACAAATTGATTCTGGAAGAGATCAAACTGGCTATGTCACTTGAAGCCCAAATGATGAAGTTACGACTGTCTTATCTTGGGTCACACCATCAGAAGAGAGAGATCACTGGAGAAGAACATCATGTTTGGGAAGATCGAAGGAACCAAGCGAAAAGGGTGACCTGCAACCAAATGGCTGAACACATTGAAAACAACCAAGGGGATGATGCTGGAAGACCCTTCCGGACTAGCACAAAACTAATTTCTTTTTAGATCCGCAATTCGTCAAGTCTCTAGGACTCGAGTATGAGTCGATAGCACCTTACACCAACAAAAACAACAACATATAGGATTACAAAGGAGAAATAGTTGAACTCCATAAATGTTCAGGCTATTTGTTTTTTGTATTTTCTTAGATTCTTTGTTTCTCTCAGAGGCTTGTTAATGTGTAACTCCGTTATTATTCATTCAGTGATTGTTTGTTTTAGATTCATCTAAGCAGATCAGACACCTGATTTTGGGGAATACCAGTACCCCTCCTTCTCCTATCTTCTTCTGTAGGCTGTTGCAAGCTTTGTTACGAACTAAAGGGGACAGCAGAGACTGTGGAGTTGGTGAGGGAGTTGAAAAGCTGTGATAGACATCTTCTGCAGTATGCTCGCGAGCACAGATAGATTAACCTATGGTTCAGCATACCATCCCTCTCTACTGGAAAAGATATTATCAAGGTAAAAACCTAATCTCTTTTAAAATGTACAAGGATGGTGCTCTACTGTGCAAAAATGTCTTGTGAGCCATGTAGGATTAGGCTAAGGCACTGGGTTGCTGTATCTATACAATGCACAAATTCTAAATAAAATATATTTTTTTCTGGATGAAGACGAATGCCTGGGAACCATAATTGCTTGGGGTTTTTTTGTTTTGAAATATTTTTTTAAGTTCTAGGTAAAGAATGACATTTGTCCCCGTCCCCGCAGATAACCGTGGGAAATCATCCCATGTCATTCTTTAGTGTCTTAACCACAGTCCTTCTACACCAGGGGTATCAAAGTCCCTCCTTGAGGGCCGCAATCCAGTCGGGTTTTCAGGATTTCCCCAATGAATATGCATGAGATCTATGTGCATGCACTCCTTTCAATGCATATTCATTGGGGAAATCCTGAAAACCCGACTGGATTGCAGCCCTCAAGGAGGGACTTTGAGATCCCTGTTCTACACCAACATTCTTCAATGCAAGGCTTGAGGGTAAGAGACTGTGCCCATTCATACTCTGATTCTTCCCTCTCTCCTTAAAGATTTACACAGGGATGGTTTCTTGGAAAATGGGTCTTTTGGATAAAAGGAGCTTTATTGTATTATTTTCTTTTCAGCCACTAAACAGAGTTTTTTTTTCTTCTATAGATTTGTGATATTAATATTCTGCCACTCAATGAAGTACAAGACCTTTTATGTGATCTGAACTCACATTACAATTATTTAGTATTGATGCATGAATTGTGAGCATCAGCTAGAAAAAGATTAATGTTCTCTTTCAATTTTATTACACAAATGGCCTTTATACTAGTACCGTATTTCCCTGAAAATAAGACACTGTCTTATATTAATTTGGGGCCCAAAAAACCCACTAGGTCTTATTTTCGGGGAAACAATGCCTAATCACAAACCCACATCTTTCTATCTCCCTCCCCCCCCCTCGCCACTCAGCCGAACCCCAGCTGACCCTTTCAGCTCTCCCTCCCCTTTCATCTCTCTCTCCCCACGCCGACTGCAAGACCGACATACCATTACCTTCTTCCACAAAAGGCAGCGTTGTGGCAGCAATCTAAACGGGCTGCTTTGGGTCTTCTACCACTGGGGCGTTGCTGTGCTGCATTTCTGATGACATCATCAGTGATGCAGCAGAGAAATGCCCCGGTGGGAGAAGGCACGAAGCAGCGTGTTTAGATTTGCTGCCACGATGCTGCCTTTTGGAAGAAGGTAATGGTATGTCAGTCTCACGGTCAGCGTTGGGAGGGAGAGATGGAAGGTTGGCAGGGAGAGGGTGCACGGGGGGTGGAAGCGCTGCTACCTGTGAATCCAGCGCTTCAACTAGGGCTTATTTTTGGGATAGAGCTTATATTAAGACCTACCCCGAAAATCATGCTAGGGCATATTGTCGGGGTTGGTCTCATTTTCGTGGAAACGCAAGTATTTTCGTACACACTGCAGAAATGAACTTTCCAGCAAGTAGAAGACTGAGGTGCAGCACAACTAAAATGTGAGCTCCTGTTCAGCAATTAATTAATCTGTTGGAACGTGCAGCATCCCCCTCCCCCAACCCTAAAAACTCTTTCAAGAGAGACCATCAGCTCATAAGATTTAAAAGCAGCAGTGGCTTGGCATTTTTGGCAAAGTAAAATAAGAGCCAGAAACTCTAGTGGAACAAATAAGAATCCCAAATCAGTAATGAGCGATTAACTTCTTTGAGAAACTGCATTGATATTGCTTCTTAGATTGGGGGAGGTAGATTGAAGGAATGAATGGTGCAAGATGTTTGAGTTGATTATAACTACTTGCAAAATATTATATTGCAGTTTGTTTATATTTCATATTTCCCTACACTAGCACTCAACACAAGTTACGTTTACACAATTTTTTTTTTTTTTTTTAGATGTGGGGGGGAAGTGTGTTATGACAAAATATTAAAGAAGAAAATGGAGAGGGAAGTGGTAGCATGGCTTAAAAAACTGAGAACCCCTACTACCTGTTTCTCTTCTGAGCGTAAATTTGTTGCGATATCTGACCTGGTCATACTATGGCCTGATTGAAATTAGTACCACAGAATTATCTTTTTTCAAAATGAGATTAGATGATTTCCTGAAGGAAAAGGGGATTGAAGGGTATAGTTAGAGGGTTACTACTATTCGGGATATTTAACGGTTAGGGAATAACATGTTTTACGTAAAAGATCACTTACAGATCATGGACCTGGGGGGGCTGCCGCGGGAGCAGACTGCTGGGCTGATGGACTCATGGTCTGACCCAGCAGAGGCAATGTTTATGTTCTTTTAAGAATATAATAGAAATGTTAATTGTAAGTATTGGATGACTCTGTTTACAAATTATTGCATTCTAGTTAGCATTTTGAGTATAACTTCCTACCATTGATTGCTCAGTACAGTCTGATGCCTGAGGTGAGGTGTGAGATGGAGTCCCCTTAGAGCTTATGTCAGGGAGTAAAGAGTGTGTGTGGGGGGTGGGGATAGTCTTGTTCAGTATAGTGGTCAGGCAAGAAAAAAAGAATAAACCTTATAGTGGGAGTAGAGGAATAGCCTAGTGGTTAGAGCAGCTGCCTCAGCACCCTGAGGTTGTGAGTTCGCTTCCCACTGCATCTCCTTGTGACTCTGGGCAAGTCACTTAACACTTAATTTCCCAGATACAAAATAAGTACACCCCATTGATTGTATAAAAACCACACAGAAAATGTGGTATATCAAGTCCTATCCATCTTTATATACCAAATTATATGGAAAAAGGAAAAATACTCTGCTAATGTTGTACAGTAGCAGTTAATTTGTCCTAGGCTACATTATTAAAGAGGGGGAAAAACTGACCATGAACCATCATTGTATTAAATATAAACATATAATTTAGCATTTTCAGAAGCCCCTCATCATGCAACATAAGAATTGCCACTGCTGAGTCAGGCCAGTGGTCCATCATGCCCAGCAGTCCACTTACGCGGCGGCCCTCTGGTCTAAGACCAGCACCCTAACTGAGACTAGCCCTACCAGCGCACCAATAACACCATAACAGTTCAATGTGCAAATCCTCTGTGTCCCACATTGAACTGTTATGGTGATATTGGCATGAGGATGGCCCTGAAGAAGTAGCATCTAGGCTACAAAACAGTCGTAGGCTGGCTCATGACAGATAATTTCATGTGCTACTTTTTTGTGCACGGATTAGAAATGCGTTGTTCCTCATGTTTTGGATTTAAACATAAGTATATTTTGTAGAGTGAGCCTGCTTATAGCCACGAAAGTTTTTCTGCCTACGACCAGCAGAGACAGGCTCTGGACAGGCTGCTTGTGGTCTGCCCTGCCGGGGCCTTCCCGCTGCTGCATCACTGATGATGCGGCAGAGGAAAACCCTGGAGGGCAGGCTGCAAACAGCATGTTCAGAGCCTGACACTGCTGGCCGTCCACTGCCACAGAGACCCGACAATATGGCAGATCTCATGCTGGAGGGTGGGGGGTTGATTGAGAAGTGCTACACAGGGGGATGGGAGGGAAGGACAGAAAGCGGCTGCGCAGGGGAAAGGGAGGGAGGGACCGAAAACTGCTGCATAGGAAAATGGGAGGGAGAGATGGAAAACTGCTGCACATGGGGGGAGAGAGGAAGAATTGTTGGACACGGGATGGAGGAGAGGAAGAGAGTTCAACAAAAAGGTAGAAAAGGGTGAAAGTGAGACATGCATGGAGAAGAGAGAGGGAGAAATTTTGGACATAGGGTGGAGGGCAGGGAGAGATGGTGCATAGGGAGAAAAAAAAATAAACATTTCACATTATAATGGAGGGGAGGAAGGGAGAGATGCTGCATGGAGGGGAATAGAGACGTTTGCCCCAGGACACAATGAAGGGAGAAGAGAGATGAGGGTGGGAAAGAAATGTTGGATATGGCATGGAAGGGAAGGTAAAGAGATGGAAGATGATGGATGGTGAGCATGGAGAAAGAAGAAAGCGACACATGGGCAGGAGACCCTGATGAGCAAGTTAACATAAGACAAACAGAAATCAGAGCCTAGGACTAACATGATTTGAATAATAAAATGACCAGACAACAAAAGATAGAAAAAAATAATTTTATTTTCTATTTTGTGTATCCTGCCAGAGCTGGTGTTAGACAGCGAATATGAGCTAAGATCTAACAGAGAGGGAAAAAGTATTTTTTGTTTATTTTGTTTACACCACAGCGCAGGTGTGGGGTTGGAGAGGGCAAAGGGGGGTGAGGGGTAAGTGAAGAGGCTACAAAATAAACCTGCCAGGATGTTTGAAAAAAACATCCGATTAAGCAGGAAAATTGAATTGAAAAAGCAATTCAATAGGCTGAATTGAATCGGAAAATTTTTTTCCCTGACATCAGGCAACACTAATTACCACCCATTAATTTTGTACAAAATGTACAGTTTTTACCACACTTCAGTAAAAGGACCTCTGAGTTCTTTCCTTCATAGCAATCCTAGCTACAAGGATAATTATTGACGTGTTAGTCTCCAAGGAGGAAATGAATGGAAATGGATGCATTTTATGGACCATTGCCTATCTCTTGACAGAGGCCAGATAAAGAACTAACAGAAAACTCAGATTTTGGTCTCCTTTGTGTCATGTCAGGGGCATTTTTTCTTATTGCCCTGATTGCTTCCTTTGCTGTAAAACAAAACAGGTTGCTGTGTAGGGGGATATCGCATCTGTAACTTAAAAGGTTGTACAGTAGAAATGACATAATATTGCAACTATTGAATCTAGTGCTTTTGTTAAACGGTGATCACTATATTGTCATGTAGAATTTGGCTTGCTGGAAAGGCAAGGTTTGATGTCCCTTAGTCTAGCATTTTTTAATTAGAAAAAATGCTAAATCAGACTTCCCAGCATTTAGCTGCATAAAGCTGCATTTTGACCTCCTGTAAAAGGCTTGAAAAGAACTTTGTTTCATTATATTTAAGTGTATTTAGAACTATAACTTGGGAGTTTAGGAAATTACTTATTTTGTATAACTACCGTAGGACCCAGAAGGGATTCTCATGGGTTGGTGAGGTGAGAAGGATAGGGGGGGGTTATAGAGTACAATATTTTGAAATCTAGTGGTGGTGTGGTTTCCTTAGCTGTAGATCTTTGCACAGACAAATTAGTAAAGATATCAAGTGCGTGTTTGCAGTTCTTTGAAATTTTTGGTCTGTATGGAATTATTGTTATTGGCACTAATATAAAATGATTATGTATCAATACTTTGTTCTGGAAATAGTAGGGTGTGGGTCGGGAAGGGGTATTTATAAGTGGGATTTCATACTGTTAAGACAAATTGTACCGTTATTTGTCTGTTTATTGATTTCTAAATTAAAAAAAAAAAATACCATAAATGTATGTAGAAATCTCCATGTGGAACTGGGAAACTGTGATATCTAGAGCACTGAATAAGATGCCTCTCTGTTTTTTCATGTGCCACCCTTTGTAGCTGTAGATGTTGCTAATGTGTTATAGCACTTTCTCTCTTGTGAAGAACCTGTTAGTTTAACACACTGCCATTGTGCTTTGTGTGGCCAGCACCACTGCCGAAGATGTGGGAGGTGCTTCTGTGACAAGTGCTGCAGTAAGAAAGTGCCTCTGCCTCGGATGTGCTTTGTTGACCCTGTGCGTCAGTGTGCTGAATGTGCGCTCATTTCGCAGAAGGAGACAGAGTTCTACGACAAGCAGCTGAAAGTGCTTTTGAATGGTGCGTAGAATTCCTGCATCTTCCTTCGGTTCACAGTGGCATAAGCTTTTTATTTTGAAACTGTATTGAATATTACATTGTGCTTTGACTAGAGTTGCTCATTTTCAACCCAACTCAGATAATTTATTAAATTTTAATTTTAAATTAAGTCTAAGAATGAATAAAAGCGATACGTTCTTTAAAGTGCAATTTGGTTTGCTACAGAAAACTCAAATTCCTCAAATCTTAGAATCAAATCTGATTCTAGGATTTGAGGAATTTGAGTTTTCTGTAGCAAATCAAATTGCACTTTAAAGAACGTATCGCTTTTATTCATTCTTAGATAGCATTTGATGAGAACATAAGAATAGTCATACTGAATCGGACCAATGGTCCATCTAGCCTAGATATCCTGTTTCCACAGTGGCCAATTCAGAAACCTAGCAAATAGTAGCAAGCAGTGGCTTCCCCCATGTCTGTCTCAATAGAAAACTATGGACTTTTCCTCCAGGGACTTCTCCAAACCTGTTTTAAACTCAGACACACTAACTGCTGTTACCATATCCTCTGACAACAAGTGCCAGAACTTAACTGAAGAAAAAAAAAATTCCTTTTATTTGTTTTTAAAAATACTTCCATGTAATTTCAAATGTTCCTTGGTCTCTGTTCTTTTTGAAAGTGTGAAAAAAAAACCCCAATTCACTTCCTTCCATGCTACACCACTCAGGATTTTGTAGACCTCAAACATATCTTCTCTCAACCGTCTCTTTTCCAAGCTGAAAAGCCCTCAACTCTTTAGCCTTTCCTTGTACAAAAGGCATTCCATCCGTTTTATCATTTTGGTTGTTCTTTGAACCTTTTCTAATTCCACTACATCTTTTTTGAGATATGGCAACAAGAACTGAAGGCAATACTTAAGGTGAGGTTGCACCATGGAGAAATAGAGGCATTATAATATTCATGGTCTTATTTACCATCCCTTACTTAATAATTCCTAGCATCTTGATGCTTTTAAGGCTACACACTGGATAGCAAATTTCAGCATAGTGTCTACAATGACATCCAGATCTTTTTCTTCTGTGGCTAGAGAATGACACAGGGACAAAATTTGTCCCTGTCCCAGCGAACTGTCTGATCCCATCTGCACAAACCTCAAACAGTTATGATTTTATATCTAAATCATTTTTTTAAAGTATAAAAAGACAATATTCTGTGCAACTGTCATTTTATAAATCACAAACAATATATAGAACAAGGATCATCAAAGCCTCTTGTTTCCCCTTCCCCTCACAAATATCCCCTCCACTACATCGGGGAAACTAAACAAGGCAAATTACTATAGAATGCTACATAGAAAATTCATGCTAACAGAATACCTTAGTCACGTACAGAGAACACAAATGCCAAATATATAATAGTTGACTAAAAATGATAAATATAAATTAAACCAAAATCCCAAGAAGCCACACCTTGCATGTAGTAAAACACCAAAGAAACAGAAATATAATTTCCTTTTATACTGTGCAAAATAGAAAGATCACACATGCCAGGGATGGTGTTGGTGTTCTCTCTGGTTGAGGGAATTTGCCCACCCTCTGACATATTGGTTTGCAGAATATCCTGCAGGTCGCCCAAACAAAGCACTCAAGGTTCAAGCCACTGTTCAGCGCTTGTTGGATATTCAAGCTATAGAGCCGGTGGCACTTGACCATGTGGATTCAGGTAGATACTCTATATATTTTATCATGCTAAAGAAAGGATGCACAGATGCATTTCCTGTTTCCACCTGGGTAGCTTGTGTCAGAGGAGAAGTTTTGGGGTAGTCATGTGGGACTTGTGAGAAGTGTTAAACTAAACTAAACCTTAGGTTTGTATACCGCGTATACCAAGCGTAGAGCTCGGCACGGTTTACAGGGTTAGGATAAAAAGGAACTCCAATGAAGAGTTATAGGAAAGGAACTAAGAGGATAGAGAGGGGCCAGGGTACCAGAGAGCGGGAGGTGTTAGATTTTTGAAAAGAGCCAAATTTTCAGGTGTTTGCGGAAGAATTGGAGGGAGCTTGAATTTCTGAAGGGACTGTGAGGTTGTTGCAGAGTTCTGTGGTTCTAAAGGGGAGGGATGTTCCTAGTTTTCCTGCGCGGGATATACCTTTTGTAGAAGGGAATGATAGTTTCAATTTTTGGGAGGATCTGGTGGAGTTAGGGTTTGAGGAGTTCCAAAGGAGGGGAATAACGGGAGGAAGGATGCCGTGTAGGATCTTGAAGGCTAAACAGGCACATTTAAAGAGGACTCTGGAGTGTACTGGAAGCCAGTGAAGCTTGGACAGGAGTGGAGAGACATGGTCGAACTTGCCTTTTGCGAAAATAAGCTTAGCCGCGGCATTCTGAATTAGCTGAAGTCTATGGAGGTTTTTCTTAGTTAGGTTTATATAGATGGAGTTGCAATAATCCTATCTAGAGAGGATGATGGATTGAACAAGGATGGCGAAGTGAGAATGATGAAAGCAGGATCTCACTTTCCTCAGCATATGAAGGCTAAAAAAGCATTTTTTTACCAAGGAGTTGAGGTGGTCATTGAAGGAAAGAGAAGAGTCTATGATGATGCCCAGGACTTTGCTTGAAAACTCAAACTGAAGAGTGGGGCCGGAAGATAATGGGATGGAGGTGGGTAAATGATCTAATATTGGGCCGAGCCAAAGTAATTTTGTTTTGGACTCATTCAGTTTCATTTGTACAGATTGGGCCCAGGATTGGAGGTTCATTATACATGCGGATATGTTCTCAGCGAGGTTAGTGAGGTTCGAGTCGGTCTCGAGGAGGATGAGGATGTCGTCGGCATAGGTGTAGAGAGTTTCTAGGGGGGATAGATGGAGGAGTTTCAGAGAGAACATGTAGATGTTGAAAAGGATAGGAGAGAGGGGTGAGCCTTGCGGGCATAAATGGGAAGTTCTCAGACTGGGAGAAAGTGACTAGTGGTGTGCCCCAGGGCTCGGTACTTGGGCCGATCCTATTTAATATTTATATCAATGACCTGGAAGACGGAATATCCAGTGAGATCATTAAGTTTGCAGACAACACAAAGCTATGCTGGGCAATCAGATCGCAGGAGGATAGCGAGGAACTCCAGAGCGACTTGTAATCTGTTAGAGAAATGGGCAGAGCAATGGCAGATGAAGTTCAACGTGGAGAAATGCAAAGTAATGCATTTAGGTAGTAAGAATAAGGAACACGAGTATAGAATGTCAGGCGCAACTCTGGGTAAGAGCGAACAAGAAAAGGACCTGGGTGTACTGATAGATAGGACCCTGAAGCCGTCGGCACAATGTGCGGCAGCGGCAAAGAAAGCAAACAGAATGTTAGGCATGATAAAGAAAGGAATCACGAGTAGATCGGAGAAAGTCATAATGCCGTTTATAGAGCAATGGTCAGACCACATTTGGAATACTGTGTCCAACATTGGTCTCCCAACCTAAAGAAGGATATAAAACTGCTGGAGAGGGTGCAGAGACGAGCAACGAAGCTAATAAGAGGTATGGAGAACTTGGAATATGAGGAACGACTCAAGAAACTGGGACTGTTCTCCCTTGAGAAGAGGAGGCTGCGAGGGGACATGATAGAGACGTTCAAAATACTGAAAGACATCGATAAAATAGAGCACAAAAACAAATTTACATTGTCCAACGTGACACGGACAAGAGGACATGGTTTGAAGCTAAGGGGGGACAAGTCCATGACAAATGTCAGGAAGTTCTGCTTCACGCAGCGAGTGGTGGACGCCTGGAATGCTCTTCCAAAGGAGGTTATTAAGGAATCCACTGTGCTAGGATTCAAAGGCAAATTAGATGCACATCTCCTTACGAGAGGCATAGAGGGATATGGGTAATTAAAACTACATCAGGTGTATACCTGACTGGGCCTCCGCGTGTGCGGATCGCCGGACTCGATGGACCATGGGTCTGATCCGGAGATGGCAGTTCTTATGTTCTTATAAGAGTTAGAAGGAAGAGCCAAAAAGAAAAGGAAGGGAGAGGAGAGAGAGATACCAGAGCATTGGGGAAGAGAGAGGAGACAGATATCAGATCTTAAGGGAGGAAAAGAGGGGAGAGATGCTAAAATCCACCTGGGGGAGTGAGTAAGAGATAGACGAGAAGAAGACAGATGCCAGACCATGAGAAGAGCGGAGGGAAGAAGATGGGTGCCAGACCAATGGGGGGAGGGGGGAGAGAGATGGAAGGGAGAGGTAGAGAGTTTCTGGTAGAGGCATAGAAAGAGCAGATGCCATATGGAAGAGGCACAGAGAAGACAGACAGTGGATGGATGGAAGAGAATGACGAGAAGATGAGGAAAATAGAAACCAGACAACAAAGGTAGAAAAAAAAATTATATTTCTTTCTTTTTTTTTTCTTTAGGATAAAGTAGTTTTGCAGCTGTTTTGATAAACATTTATAAACAAAGCCCTGACAGCTGAATATCTCTTCCTCTAGTTCAGCAGCCAGAACTCTGATTTATAAAATGACAATTGTACAGAATATTGTTTCTTTTTTTATATTTTAATAAAATAAAACTATATATATAACTATTCAAGGCTTATGCGGTATAAAACTATTCAAGGCTTATGCGGATGGGTCGGATGGTTTTTGGGGATGGGGCGGAGATGAGGACAAATTTTTTTCCCTGTATCATTCTCTAGTATAGCAGAAGCAGAGTGAAAAATCCAAAGTAGATTCCTTCTGCAGCACACTGCTATAGGGATATTACCCATCTGTTTAGAATGTCTCACCTATCTATTGAAAAAGGCTTACCAGGGTAAGTACATAATCTCTCTTTCTTTCTCCGTGCTCGCCAAACATAGTCCATAACTGGGTCCTCATGTTCAGCATCTCGCTTTGCTATATCCCCTATACCATTGTTTCAACTTCTTCAAGCCAAGTACCCCCTAAGTCTAACAAATGTCAATTGAGTACCCCCACCCAAGCTCTACCCCAGACTCTGCCCTTATTATAATAGTACTAATTATAATGTAACTTCTTCTATTCATTTTTCATGTAAACACTATGTAATCTTATTAACAATACATAATTGTAACTACAAAATTAATTAAACTACACAAAGCACGCTGTACACAGAAAATTTTAATCATCATTTATATTCTGGTTTGTTTTTTAAAGAGGTCAAGGCAGATGACTTTAAAATATGCCACCTTAGAAACCACTATAGAAAAATAGACAAATATAGTGCAAAATATAGACAGCAGATATAAATTCTCAAAACTGACATTTTGATCACTAAATTGAAACTAAAATCATTTTTCCTACCTTTATTGTCTGGTGATTTTTATTTTTCTAATCATCCTTTCTATGTCTCTGGTTGTACTTTCTTCTATCTGTGCTCTTAACTGTGTTTCCAGATCCTTCTTATACATTGACTGTTTTTCTCTTTTTCATATTCTGCCCTACATCCATCTGTACTGAAAATAGCAACCTCACATAAATCCTGAATCACATTTGTTTGAATGGCATAGATCTTGTATCAGGTAATAATTACTTCATGTGCTCATAGAATACTAGTTCACAAGGCGCCAAGCGGTAAAAAGAAAAAAATCTTCTACCAGCGGTACAAAATAGTAGTCTAATCATTGCCAAAAGGTGCTTTGAAATACTGTCCACCAGTATAATACATCAACAGGTAACCAATAGCAAAAGGCATTTTGCTTGGTGAAGTAACCCTGGCTTTAAAGTGGACAGTATTTCAAAGCACCTTTTGCCAATAGTACACTCCTCCCTCAATATTTGCGGAGGTTAGGGGCAGAGCCAGCCCGTGAATATTGAAAATTTGAGAATAACTTTTGGGCCGACTCTGACCCACCACCGCCTTCCCGGACCTTACCTGGTGGTCTAGTGGTTTTTCGGGGCAGAAGTGATCTTCCTACACTCCTGCCCCGAGCAGATCACTCATTCAAAATGACTGCAATGAGTTCCCGTCATAGTCTCGAGAGACTATGAGAACTCACGGCAGCCATTTTGAATGAGTGATCAGCACGGAGCAGGAGAGCAGGAAGATCACTCCTGCCCCAAAACACCGCTAGACCACCAGGTAAGGTCCAGGAGGCGGGAGGGAGGTAGGGGTGATTCCGGTTGTAGGAAATCGCAAATAATTGAAATCAGGAGGGGGAAGTGTATGTGTCACGATTAGACCACTATTTTGCACCACTGGTAGAAGATTTTTTTCTTTTTACAGTTGGCGCCTTATGAACTAGCATTCTGTGAGAACATGAAGTAATTATTACCTGATTAAAGATCTATATCATTCAAACAAATGTGATTCAGGATCAATGTGGAATTGCTATTTTCAGTGAAATTGTTTCTAATTCCCCCTGCATTTATTTGAATTTCCCCTTGTTTGGTTTTGGAATAAACCCTACATCCATCTTTCGCATTAAATTTTAACATTCAACATTTTTTTTCCATTTTCTGCTTTTTTCTCAATCTACCATCTCTTCCTCTCATTCCCTCCCCCTTACTGTGGTCCGACATCTGTCTCTTTCCCGCCCTTCCCCCCCTTCTTCAATGGTCCAACATCTCTCTCCTTCCCTCCCTCCCCCTTCCAGTAGTCTGACATCTCCAGATCTGACATCTCCCCTTCCCCCCAGTATATCATTTATCCCAGGACAAGCAGGAAGCATATTCTCAACATGTGGGTGACGTCATCCACGGAGTCCCGTAGCGGACAGATTTGCTTGTAGAACTTTCAAAGAGTTCGCGAGTGCTGCACCGCAGGTATGCTACCTACGAAGCCTCCTGCTGAGTCGCAGGCAATCCAGGCAACAAGTGCAGTCATGCCGGCCTCTACGAGACCTCCTTCTAAGCGTGCTTCTAAACATAGGGAATACTCATCTTCGAGGTCGCCCTCAATGGAGCGCACTGCTGCACCTTCCAGACCAGAGTCATTGGTCTCGGTGCCTGTCTTCAAGGACATGCTACAAGCTATACTGACCACGCAGCTTACCACTGTTTTGGCCATGCTTGCCTCTGCCTCGACCCTGCTTTCTGCGAGCCAGCCTGAGCATTCTGTCGAGGCACCTCAAGCAAAACCTCGTCGATCTCGACCATTGTCCTTGTCCTTCCAGGTCTGAGTCTCCAGCTACTCACCCTGTTCGAGACGTGGGGGACAAGCCTCGTTCGAGGCCTCACTCGAAGCACTCCTCCAAGAAGACTAAAGAGTCTCCTCAGAAGACTACAGAGTCTCCTATGCCTCGTTCGTCGAGGCCCATCGAGACCCCTTCCAAGCCCAGGCATAGGTCTCGAACTCTGAAGCTTTCAACGCCTCGTGCTTCTCCACCTCGAGGCACATCCAGGCCCCAAACTTCTCTCTCGAGACCATCTAAGAGGGATCCTCCTTTGACTGTCTCTATGAGGCACAAGTCGAGGTTCTCAATTTTCCTGGGACTTCTCCATCGAGGCTTCTTAAACATAAGCACGCTCTCACTCCGCCTATATCACAGAGCGGAGCTTCTTCAGTGACTCTTACATTGGATACAGACATGCCTTCTCAATACTCCAGGGAGGCTTCTCCATCTTACTCAGCAGCGACTGGGTCTCGCTCCACTTCTCCTCCTGAGGAGCCTTTGGCTTCAAAATCCACATCTTTTTCAAGATTCATTTTTGATATGAGTAAGGCTTTTCAGATTGATCTTCAGTCTGAATCTAAGTATACTCCTGAATATTTGGCTGAAATGGAATTGCCTCGTCCGCCAAAGGACACCATGAGACTTCCCATGAATCCTGTTTTGAAACAAACTTTTCTCAGGAATCTCGAGACTCCTTATTCAATTCCGGCTATCCCCTCTAAAGTGGAATCTCGTTACCGCACGGTTCCTTGTAAAGGGTTTGAGAAGCCGCAATTGTCTCACCAATCCTTAGTGGTGGAATCGTCTAACCCCACCAAGGTTTATGCTGCCATCCCTCCAGGCAGAGAGGGCCACACGATGGATAGATTTGGACACCGTCTTTATCAAAATTCCATGATGGCAAACAGGATCTTGAATTACAACTTCATGTTCACATCCTATTACAACTTCATGTTCACATTAAGACTATGCCCTACTTCTTTCCAGATCTGGCTGAACACCCATTGCCTGCGTTCCAACAACTTCAGCAGACCCTCTCTCAAATATATCTTTTCATGCTTCAAGCCACTTATGATGCCTTTGAAATGTCATCTCGGGTCACTGCTTTTGCTGTAGCAATGCGGCATCTGGCTTGGCTATGTATTGTGGACATGGACCCTAACTTGCAAGATCGTCTAGCCAATTTACCGTGCCAAGATAATGAGTTCTTTGATGACTCCATTGAGGCTGCCACTAAGCGTCTCTCAGAGCATGAGCGTTGCCTCTTTGATTCGACCTAAGGCTAAAACTCCAGCTCCAAACCTTATAGGCGCCTCCAGATCGATAGCCACAAAAATCCACTCCAGCTTTCTCCAGGCCTCCACCTAGGAAACAGCCACAGCAGCAGCGTCAACAAAACCCCCAGACTCCTGCTGCAGCTAAGCCAGCACAGTCTTTTTGACAATCTAAGTTTGAGCATAACATCCACCTGCATCCATCAGACTTCTCTTCTTCCCCTAGGAGGTCGGCTCCATCATTTTTACCAACAGTGGGAGCAGATTACATCATACCTCTGGGTTCGCACCATCATTGAATCAGGTTGGGCAGACTGGATGGACCTTTCGGGTCTTTATCTGCTGTCATCTACTATGTTACTATTCTGGAGGGTTAGTCACCTCAATTTCTTCAAGTTCCCCCAGATCTCCCTCAAAGAGAGTTTCCTTCTAGCATGTCGCAACTTCCCCTTCTTCAGGAAGCTCATGCCCTTCTTTGCCTCCGAGCTGTCGAGGAAGTTCCCTTGACCCAACGGAACACAGATTTTTATTCCCGTTATTTTCTAGTCTCGAAGAAAATGGGAGATTTGCCACCTAGCCTGGACCTCAGAGCACTCAACAAATTTCTTGTCAAAGAAAAGTTTTGCATGCTCTCTCTTCCAACACTGTATCTCCTGATGGATCAATGCGATTGATTATGCTCTCTAGATCTCAAGGAGGCTTATACTCATATCCCAATTCATCCAGCCGCTCGCAGATTCCTGAGATTTCGGGTGGGGAATCTCCATCTTCAGTACCGGGTCCTTCCTTTTGGCCTCGCCTCATTCCCAGATTCTTCATGAAGTGCCTGGTGGTGGTGGCTGCAGCAGCCCTGTGGACACAGGGCCTTCAAGTCTTCCCATATCTGGACGACTGGCTCATCAAAGCATCGTCTCAAAAGGAGGTTATTGTAGCGACCCAGCAGACTATTACATTTCTCCAAAGTCTGGGGTTTGAATTTTCCAAAGTCCCAGTTATGTCCTTCTCAAACAGTTATGTCCTTTATTGGAGCCATACTGGATACTGTTCAACTCAGAGCATTCTTGCCTCAATCACGTCGGGACACTCTCATTCACCTTTGCCAACAAGTGTCTTCCCTCACGTCAATCTTGGCAAGACAAATGATGGTTCTTCTCGGTCACATGGCTTCTACAATTCACGTGACTCCTTTTGCCAGACTTCACCTCCAAATTCCTCAGTGGACCCTGGCATCTCAGTAGCAGCAAGCTTGCGACCCACTTTCTCAACACATTACAGTAACTCCTTCATTGAGACAATCTCTCCATTGATGGATGCTCTCTTCCAATCTTTCCAGAAGTTTGCTATTCCACACGTCCCCCTCATCAGAAGATTCTCACGACAGATTCTTCAACCTACACTTGGGGGGCTCATCTCGATGGTCTCCATACTCGAGGCCATTGGTCCAGCACGGATTATCAATGTCACATCAAATTGTTGGAACTCAGAGAGATCTTCAGTGCTCTCAAAGCTTTTCAGCATCTTCTTCACAACCAGGTAGTCCTCATTCGCACAGACAACCAAGTCGCCATGTATTATGTCAACAAGCAGGGAGGAACCGGATCTCTCCCTCTTTGTTTAGAAGCTCTGAAGCTTTGGAATTGGGCAATCCTTCACAACACCTTCCTCAGAGTTGTCTACATCCAAGGGCAGCAAAACTGTCTGGCGGACAAATTGAGTCGTCTTCTACAACCTCACGAATGGACACTCAATTCCTCACCTCTACATCACATTTTTGCTCAATGGGGAACACCTCAGATAGACCTCTTTGCGTCTCCCCACAACAGCAAACTGCCTCAGTTCTGCTCCATGATATGCTCTTCTCATCGCCTCGAGGCAGATGCTTTCATTCTGGAATGGACGAATCAGTTTCTCTATGCGTTCCCTCCATTCCCTCTGATTCTCAAGACCCTTGTCAAACTCAAGCACACAGTGAACTGCCGCTGCTAGCTAGGGGAGGGAGGAGAGAAGACGATGACAGAAGATGAGGAGATAAGACAATGCCACATACCCCTTGATAGTGGTATGTGTACTCCCTGGGGTATGTGTACTATGTGTTAAGAACCCCTGGCCTATACTTCCCTTTTCAGGATCTTCCCTGTGTCCATCTCCCTTCTGTGTTCATGTTCTACCCCATGTCTAGCATCTTCCCTCTGTGTCCATATATCCCTCCCATGTCTGGCATTGCCCCTGTGTCCTTGTCCTCCTCTCCATGCCCTTCATCTCCCCTCTGTTTTTATAAACTTTCCTATATCCTGCATATCTCCTCTCTTCCTTGCCTACACCCTTCCCCCATGTCTAGCATCTTCCCTCTGTGTCCCTGTCCTTCTGCTCCCCTCCATGCCGATCTCAATGAGTGTTCATACACATGCATACAGTCTTGCACTCTCTTCCCCTTGATTCAGCCTGTTGCATCCAACTGGGGGACAGGGATATACATATTTTTTCTCTCCCAGCCACTTTACTCAGGGCACAAAAGACATGGGACAGTAGGTGGTGAATGAAGTGTGTGTATGTGTGGAGCAGATGTGATAGGAGGTGCTGCTTCCCCTTCTACTAACTTCTATAGGTTATTGGGGGGAAACCATCTCCCATCTGCCTCAGCCCACTCAGTCTATCTTTCACACAGAATCTATTTGGGGAAGACATAGATGATGGGAGGAGAAATGGACGTGAAAAGTTGCATAGTTTTGCAATCCAAAAGTTTCTCCTCCCCAACCCCTATGATCTGCTCTTTTGCCTAATTTCAGCTTCCTTTAACCCTAGCCTGTACCTAATCACATGCTGCTGCTCTCTTCCTCAGCACTATCCCGTGGAAGAGAAAGCTGGTCCTTCCTGCCCTTGCAGATAAACACTAATTTTTTCTTGTACCAACTTGCGCTGGCTATTGCCAGTGCTGCTACCTTTCTTCATTCTGGTATGGCATGGTATGCCTCTGCTTATAGTGATGATCTACCACTGGCTGTATTCCTACACCATCAAATGGGTTCTGGCCATGCATGTTAGAAGCCCCGCATGGGACTTGCATGTCTAACCCAGTGTTGACCAGCTGAGAGTGCTGCAGTGGGAACACCACTTAATACTCAGGAGGTGTTGGCTCACAACTAGAGGAAAGAAGGGTGATGTGCCCTGAGCAATAGAGAAAATAATCAGGAGTTATGAGAGCAGTATCCCTCTTGGATCACCACTGAACAGAAGATGGGGTAAAGGAGTTTAACTGCTTGTAGAACTGAAATGCCTTTCTGAACAGCTTCTGAGGTATTTTAGCAAAACAGTGTTTGAACAAAAGATGTTTACCTACAGGTGCTACATTCTTTGTGACTGCTGAAACGTCAGAAAAATCAGAGACCATGGTATGCCGACTTTCCAATAACCACAGGTGAGAACTGAAGATACAAGTTTTAGGACTCGGTAGGTGCAGTGCTGAATGGTAAGGCATTGATTTATAAACCAGAACTAGACAAAATGTGATTGCAGGTACCATCTCAAGGCCCAGAGATTCCTGTCCACAATACAATACAGTAGGGTGATTCATAAGACTGGGTGTTAAAAATTCAGCCTTATCAGAACATGCCTCTACAAGTCTGAATATGTTCTACCTCATGTAGATAAGATTTGGTTAAAATTTGAAGTAGTTTGGGACAGATTTAAAGGTCACTCATGGTCCTACGATATCCTAATAATATGGCTGGCTAGGCTATTCATAACAATGTGGTAATATTGGTTGGATACGAAATAGCTATTCTTTGAAGCTGTTATTTACAACATTTTTATTGTTATTTGAATAATAACTTAGTAACTTGTACTGCTGCTACAAAGCAGAAAGTTAGTTTAGTGATAAATAGGCAGTTGAAAACCAAATTGATGTCACATTTTAGGATAAAAACTAAGAAGTAAGAATGTCAAAGCCTAGAAACGGTGCTGCAGTATAGCTGCTAGGGAAGGGCACTGATGTACTGTCCAGTTCCCATCTTCCAGCCAATAGGGATGTTCTTCGATTAATGATGTAGTTACAGTCTGACAAAAAGGCTGCTTTGAAAGAGGCAGCTCATCTGGCCATATTCAAGGTCTTGGAAATTTGGCAGCTTGTGAGAATACCACATCAGTGAATAGACTCAGGAATTTGCATATTGATGAAGCTTTATGATGAATGTGAAAAGCTAAAAAAAGAATTGGCACAGATGCAACCAGTGTGATCTGGTGAATCAAGAAGCCCTCAAAGAACGTCTCATCCATCTTTTTAATGTTTCTACCAGTGATGCATTAGTCACAATGAAAATCAAAGAAGGCTGACAATTTCTAATCATGTAGTCAAGATGTTTCATCATGCAACATGGCCAGCATTGACACTATGCTTGCAAGAAAGAGAATGGAAGAATAATGATTTAGCAAGTTTACAACCAAAGTAGAGGCAGAAAATGACATTGTCAGTAATTCTACACAGCCAACTGCAACTTCTCTCCCTCTGACTAATGAATTATCTGATGTCAAGAATATTGCTGAAGTTGACTCTGACAAGTTGTTCAAATTCAGATGCTGATTTTGACGTCAACAGAACTATTTGTTCCAGTTCTCAGTCAAAATGACTGAAGCTGCACATCGTGAAGTTGCCGGAGCGTTAGATTGTGCTTATTTGTCAGAAGGGGGTGCTACATTTGTCATTGGTGCTGTTGCTAAAACACTTGGCCATGGCGTAAATTAAATAATATTGTCAAGAAGCTCACTCCGACATTCGTGGTGCAAGAACTGTGAGGAGACAGCTACTCTGAATTCCTTGAAACAGCAACTCCATTACTGCTGCATCGGGATGGAAAACTCCTCCTGGACATTACTGGAACTAAAGAAATGGTCAATGGAATTGCAGTACTTGTCACTGGCAATGAAGAGAGGTTACTCGGAGTCCAAAAAATTGGCTGTGGAACAAGCAGACAGCAAGCTTAAGCCTTTCTCTCATAGTATTGGATGAGTGGAGTCTTCAGAGATAAGTCTGGGAACTGGTGTTTGATACCACTGTGAGTAATACAGGCCTGAAGAACGGTGCATGCATCTTTGTTGAATCATCAGTAGAACAAGAGTTAGCCTGGCTCACCTGTCAACGTTGTATGATGGAACTGGGGCTTAGAAGTGTCTTCACCCAACTGTTTGGAGTTAGTGAAGGACCAGGTGTTACTTTGTTCAGAAGATTTCAGCAAATTTGGCCATACGTAGACCAGGATTCGTATGAGGTTATTGCGGACGATATGTTTGATGCAGATATCAGTCCTTTGGAAAGAACTTGCAACTTTCTGCAGAGCAGCCTTGGATGCATCACATCCAAGGAGCTTTTTGAGCTCCGTTTAATTTTTCTTGGCGGCTGCCCAGATGCAGATGAAGCAAAGCTATCATTTTGAGCACCTAGGGCTTTCCACCATGCACGGTGGATGATGAAGGCCAGCTACAGTATTAAGATATTTCTGTTCCAGCAGCAGTTCTTTCTTACTGCCAAAGAAAGGCAGGGGCATCAAAGAACTGGTTCTCTTTGTTAGTCTCAACTACATCCGCTACTGGCAAGAAGCACCTCTTCCTGTAAAAGTACCACTCAACAAATTGCTGCTTCTTTCAGAAATCCAGAAATATCCGAACAAGTTCATGTTATTTGATATACTGCCAATATAAAACAAGAGTTAAAATCTAAGCAGTTTGCAATAAAATAAGGGTTAGGGAATAAAAACACACAAAGGCTTATAGACTGACATTGACAATGCAAACATCACTGAAACATATAGGAAAAAAAACGATTTGGAAAGATTACAGTAATCAAAGTTCAATTTACTTGATATACTGCAAATATAAAATCAGGGTTAAAATCTAAGTGGTTTACAGTATCATTTTTAAAAAAGGGGTGGGGAAACAAACTAAGACCATTAACAAGGACAAGGTCTACAGTCATAAGTAGGAATATGAGGAAAGAATGAAGAGGTTAGTTACAATGAAGCCATGAAGTCTAGGATATGGAGACGGGAGAAGGAGAAAACATTAGGCTAGGAATAAGAGTTCCCCCCCTTTTTAAAAAAAAAATTGTTCTGTTGGGAAAAAAAGGGCAAGATTGAAACACAAGGAGGCTATTGCCAAGTCTTTGTCCAAAGCATTCACCAGACTTACCAATTTGTTTTAAATTTAAACATAATGGCAGTTCCAGACGAAGTTAAGGACTAAGTGTTCTTGGGAAAAGATCAGTTCAGGAGCCCTGCAAAAGTCCTATCTAAACTTTTAATATTTATATTGCACCACTCTAATATTTTCAGTTATCTAGGAGTATGTTATCGGCTATACACGGATAATATTCAGTTTTATTTTCATGTCCATGAGTTGATTCCTGATACATTTCATTCTTGACTCTGTGTATGAATACTATTAAATCTTGGTTGTCGGTTAATAACTCTAAAACACAAGTTCTCTTACTCTCAGGTAGATTGAATTCTTCATTTCCAGATTTCTTTTTGTTTGGAGATCTTATGATTCCGATTGTGAAAGAAATTAAGTATCTTGGAGTACTTTTTGATTAGTAATAAAGCCATATGTAAAAACAATGATCATGAAAATTTTCTTGAAGTTGAAAGGGTTATATATATTCTAAAGAAACTACTGAGCGCTTTGAATTTTCAAATTGTTTTACAAACCTATCTTTAACCATTATTTGATTACTGTAATTCACTATTAGTTGGTTTGCC
The DNA here is from genome assembly GCF_902459505.1 of Geotrypetes seraphini. Classification (NCBI taxonomy): domain Eukaryota; kingdom Metazoa; phylum Chordata; class Amphibia; order Gymnophiona; family Dermophiidae; genus Geotrypetes; species Geotrypetes seraphini. Next base: position 157,624,177 of record NC_047090.1, on the reverse strand, counting down.
TGAGAAAGAGCTATAAGACTTATTTCAGGATGTCCTTGTTATGGGCACATTACACTGATCCTTAAACATCTGCATTGGTTACCCATTCATTGGCGTATTCAGTTCAAGATTTTGACATTAATTTTTAGATTTTACATGAACAACCTTTTTGTCTTGCTGTTACCTTGAAGATTCAAGTACCAGGATGTCCTTTGTGTTCAGGGAATCAGGTTTCACTTGATGTCCAAGATTTTAAGCAAATAAGACTTGATATGTATAGAGAGTCAGTTTTCATGGTGGTTGGACCCCATTTATGGAATGCACTTCCAAAGAGTATTAGAATATCTGAATCTTTGAATGAATTTAGAAAATTGCTGAAAGCACATTTGTTTTCTCAGGCATTTATTTCCATAAGGCAAGCTATTTTTGATCTGATTTGTGTGTGCATTACTGATACTGTTTTAATGCAAACCACTAAGAATAGTAAATCAGCGGTATATCATTTTTTAAAATTAAATTAACAGTTACCAGTTTTAGAGCCTGCTAGGGCCATAAGATAAAAATGTGCAGTATCTACTTTCAGGGTCCTTAATAACTTTCTCAACTGTACCTGTCAAACCTTTACCTAGTAAAATTGCCAGCCCAGGAGTCCTCTGTCCTGAAAAGGCATAGAGTACATCATGAACTCAGTGCCTTTTTAGTTTCATCGAGGCAGGTTTCTTGCAGACAAGCTAAATGCACCTGCTGTCTTCATAAATCTATCAACATCTTATACCTTTTGAATAGAAATCCTATTTTAGACACATTCCAAGTTGCATTTTGAAATCTAGTCATGGGATTTTACATTTTCAGTATTCCGAGATAAGTAAAAATATTCAAAATGAGGGTTCCAATTGCTGAAGCTTTCAGTTTTAAAGAATGAAATTTCATCCAATCATTTTCATCAAAACAGAGAGAGAGAATTATATATCTGTAGTAAAGATTGTTAGACAAGAAAGATCAGTTGTGTATTATTTAGCATCAATGGGTTATTTATTATTCAGTTTCCAAGCAAAATTTTACATTTACGCAGATGATATAACAATACTCATTCCTTAAACTGCTTTCACAACAGAAGTGTTGAATCAAATTGCTCTCATTTATACACAAGTGGAAAACTGGACTTCCACATTTAAACTGAAACTCAACCCAGGCAAAATGAAGTTTTTCCTTGCTAGCCCAAATGACAAACTTACTGAAACAACGCTCTTCTTAAATGGCCAAAATTATCCCATAGTTTCTACTTAAAAGTATTAGGTGTTACATTAAACCATTCTTTATCTTTTAAAGCTCACACAGATTTAATGGTCAAGAGATGCTTTACTACCCTTTGGAAGTTGCGTACCATTAGGAAATATTTTGATTTTATATCCTTTAAAATTTTGGTTCAGTCATCAATTCTTTCCATATTAGATTACTGTAATATCTATTTATAAAAAAAAAAAAAATCAGTCTATTGAGACTAATACAAAATACAGCAATTCGTTTGATTTTTAATTTAAAAAAAATGATCATATCAGTTTATATTATCAAAAGCTTCACTGGTTGCTGTTTGAAGCCAGAGTGTTATTTAAATTTGGTTATATCTGTGTTAAAATTTTATTTGGTTTAGCACCAACTTATCTCTCTTCCCATTTTAGATTTTATACTATTAAGAAAAATACACGAAGCTCAGGTTGGTTCTCTTTCCCCTCAGTTAAAGCATGCCGTTATAAAAAAATTCTTGGATAGGACCTTGGCATTCCAGGCAGGAGTAATGAATTCATGTTTGAATGACCTTATCTCTCCATCCCTCACCTGTTATCAATTCCGGAAAGATCTTAAAACTTAACTATTCAAAAAAATATGAAATACAAAATTGATTTTATTTTTGTAAATTTATTAAGGTATAAAGCTTTGAATCAATTCATGATTATTCATACAATCAACTGTATTGTGTAATTTCTATTTACTATATTGTAATTAATTGTACTGTGTAATCACTATCTTCTACAAGTTTTACAAGGTTGTATCTTTTCCCTAGTGCTTTTATTTTGAATTGTGTTTTCTTCTATTTTTAACATTTTTTTATGACTTTGCATTTCTATTCCCTAATGCAGGGGTAGGCAATTCCAGTCCTCGAGAGCCAGAGGCAGGTCATGTTTTTAGGATATCCACAATAAATATGCATGAGACAGATTTGCATCTCAAGGAGGCAGTACATGCAAATCCATCTCATACGTATTCATTGTGGATATCCTAAAAACCTGACCTGGCTCCAGCTCTCGAGGACCAGAATTGCTTACGCCTGCTCTAGTGTAATACAATTGTGTAAACCGCCATGAACTGATGGTTTGGCGGTTTATAGAAATAAATGATGATTATTATTATTATTATTATTATTATCTGCATAAATAAGATATTATTCCCATAGAACATAGCATTTTGCCAAAGAGTTCAAATAAACATGAAATAATATAGGAAATAATGGAGGATCCCTGGGAAACCCTACAACCTAGAGATAATACTCCAGAAATCTCATTTTAACTCTGTAATGTCTTTGGGGTCCTTTTATGAAGCCGCGCTAGCGGAGTTACCGCGTTGGAAATTTCATCACGCACTAACCCCCGTAGCCGGCTAAAAAACTAACGCCTGCTCAATGCAGGCGTTAGTGGCTAGCACAGCAGGCAGTTTAACGCGTGGTATTACGCGCGTTAAACCCATACCGCAGCTTGATAAAAGGACCCCTTTGTTTAAAAAAAAAAACCTTAGGAACCACAATAGCACATTACCAGTTATCCCTATAGAATTGAGTTGAAAGAATAAAATACCATATCAAATTATAATAGAACTATATTGCCTTTTTCTAAAATAAATTTCAATTCAGCAATCAATGTTAAGCAAGTTTCTATACTAAAGTCTTTATGCAAACCTGATTGCATACACTCCAAGAGCTTAAATTTCATTAGATACTCAAATAGTTTATCTGTTACTTCCACTTCAAGTAGTTGAGCTAGAAAAGGTATATTGGTCACTAGAAGATAATTAGAGCAATTCTGTTTGAATCATTTTCCATCTTTCAACGGAAGGGTTAGTGATTAGATGCTAACAACTTTGTGAAAAGACCCTGTTCACATGCTAAATTTAAAAATGAATACAGGCAGTCCCAGGGTTCAGAACTAGAGAATGACACAGAGATTTAGGAGTAATCATCAGTGCAGACATGAAAACTGCCAATCAAGTGGAGAAGGCTTCATCTAAGGCAAGGCAGATATTGGGTTGTATCAATAAAAGTTTCGTCAGCCGAAAGCCTGAAGTCATAATGCCGTTGTACAGGGCCATGGTGAGACCTCATCTGGAGTACTGTGTGCAATTCTGGAGGCCACATTACAGTAAAGATGTGCGCAGAATTGAATCGGTTCAGCGGACGGCCACCAGGATGATCTCAGGGCTCAAGGGTCTCTCGTATGAAGAGAGACTGAACAAATTGCAGCTCTACACTCTCGAGGAACGTAGGGAGAGGGGAGACATGATCGAAACATTTAAGTACCTCACAGGACGTGTCGAAGTGGAAGATGATATTTTCTTTCTCAAGGGACCCTCGGCCACAAGAGGGCACCCGCTCAAACTCAGGGGCGGAAAATTTCATGGCGACACCAAAAAGTATTTCTTCACAGAGAGAGTGGTTGATCATTGGAACAAGCTTCCAGTGCAGGTGATCGAGGCAGACAGTGTGCCAGACTTCAAGAATAAATGGGATACCCATGTGGGATCCCTACGAGGGTCAAGATAAGGAAACTGGGTCATTAGGGCTTAGACAGGGGGGTGGGTATGCAGAGTGGGCAGATTTGATGGGCTGTAGCCCTTTTCTGCCGTCATCTTCTATGTTTCTATGTTATTATCTGCGGGTAACCTATCGAAACGGGAACAGAAAAAAAGTGGTCACCACGGGGACAAGGCCATTCACCGCCCTGTGGAGCGGTGAATGGCCTTGTCTCTGCAGTGAAGTGAGGGAAAACCACGCGGTCCAGAATCCCCCTCCCTCCCGATCGCCGCTGTCCAGGCATCTCCCTCCCTCCTCCTTACCATACCTTCCTGACAATTTTCATTTTTGTCTCCCAGTGGCACAAGCGTTTCAAAAAGTCATATGCGGCTGCTTGAAAGTTGAAACTTCTCCTCTGACCGGAAACAGGAAGTTGCGTCAGAGAAGAAGTTTCGGCAGCTGCACGCAACTTAAGAACATAAGCTGAAGAAGGGACACAAACAATGGCCGACAGCCAGGACAGAGAAACAGCAGCAACCATGGGGAAGTCAATCTGTAGGTACGGAGACCCAGAGCCTGAGAAGCCTGTCCTATTAGATTCTTTGCTTCCCCCATGCATATTTTTTTTTTTTACCACACTGGGTTTTTGTCATGGCAACTTAAAACACGTACTTAACGTTATCATTTTTGCTTTCCCCTGAATATAAAATCAGAATGCAGAAAAGCTAATTAATGCTTTGAAAAGATATTCATTTTGAGATGTGGCAAAGTAGTGAAGGTAAGGAGTACAGTGGCTATGAAGGAGTTATATTTGTATTATTTATTGTTTTGCAGGAAAGTTTTTCATAAACTGACTGAGTTTACAACTTAAAGACTTTGTGAAATATTGTATTTAGGCTGTCAAGTTTCCATGGTTACACATCTAAGCAAATTGGCTTTTGAGAATTTGAATGTTGATTTGTGAGTGATTTATAATTGTTTTGTTTGTGAGGTTGGTAATTCTGTTTACTTCAGATCTGGTGTAGTTGATACTAGACGCTTTGGTTTCTGTCTGTTTCACTGAGCATGAGTGACAGTAATTGAGTATTTCTTATTGTTTCGGTTATTTTCTTTTTGACGGGGATGGGATGGGGCGGGAACGGGGACAAATTTTTTTCCCCGTGTCATTCTCTATTAAGAATGTCTGGTCCTGCCTCTCCCTCCCTTTGAACAATTCCTTCAAACCAATAATCTTTAGTCAACCAGATCTTTCACAGATAGCCTCCTTTCTATAATTTGAGATTTTTGCTTACCAAACAATAAATGTGCTACTCTGCTCTTGAAATTGTGTACAATCGGGTACAGTAGGTACCCTTGTCCTGGAGGGCTTACAATCTGAGTTTATGCCTGAGGCAGTCATGAGTGCATAGCAACCTTCCTCCAGTCCAACCTTGTTACTATCACAATGGTAACTGCATTTACTTTGCAAATGGCTGCTAGGAGTTTTCATGGCATGTACCCATTCTAAAGGTGTTGAAGTTTGTATTGAGATCATATTGGGACTTTATTGTTAAAACCGAGAGGCCAATCTCATTGGGATGCAGAAGACCTAAGCTTGGGAATGGAACCCAGTTCTGCTGCATGAAAATGCAGAGGATTGCCACTAGCCCACGTAAAATGCTGTTAACACATGCTTTCTGTTTAATTATTAAAACAGATCTCAAGCCATATTTACTTTTCTGTCTAGGTGTCTGTTTTTGGATGGAAACAGTCATTATGAATAGAATTTTCTCGGATTTCAAGTGTTCAGATTCTCACTGAAGGATTTACTCCAGGAGGTAAAATGCAGAGAACAAACTTACTTTTCTCTCTGAATCTGAGAATGGGTATAATTGCTAAATCCTTATGAAAATTAAATATGACTTGCTAAATTAGCTATTGTCAAGTAAGCATATTTGTTGGAACTAATTCTCACCTTCCATTTCATTGTCTGCATTAAATGAGAGAGAAAGTATTTTGTGAAAAAATTAATTATCCCAGGACAAGCAGGCAGCATATTCTTGACTGATGGGTGACGACACCGACGGAGCCCCGGTACGGACAATTTTAGAGTGATTGCACTCTAAGAACTTGGAAAGTTCTAGCAGGCCGCACCGCGCACGCGCGAGTGCCTTCCTGCCCGACGGAGGCGCGCGGTCCCCAGTTTCTTAGTTTCCGCGGAGCTAAGAAGACGCACGTTTCAACGGCTGTTGAAAACTTTTGTTCCTTATCGCCTTCCCGCTCGCGTAAACTTTATCGGAAATATTATTTCCTTCTTTTGCTTTCTTTTCTTTGTTTAAACAAAAAACTAATTTTGTTTTCTTTTTCATTTTTTCGGTTTCGCCCCGGCGGGGCCTGTTGCCACCATCGAGGCCTCGGCCTTCGATTTGGCAGAAGCCGTTTTTACCTTCATGCCCCCTCAACCCGGGTTTAAGAAGTGCCAGCGGTGCGCTCGACCAATTTCACTCACAGACCCGCACAACTGGTATCTGCAGTGTCTTGGTCCTGACCACCGAGCGTCCACCTGCACCCGCTGTGCAACTTTAAAAAAGAGAACGCTAAAAAACCGCCAGATCCAACAGCGGTTGTTATTTGGCGCCGAGATGTCTGATTTCGCAGCACCGACATCGGCCCCATCTCAGTCGGCACCTACTTCGTCGACACCGCGCCGGCGTCGCATCCCGCAGGTAAGCCGGCTAAGAAGCCTTCCCCATTGGAGCGTCCTCCGGTCTCAGTAGCAGCGAGTCCAGTCCTGCCGACCTCAAGGCGCCCACGGAAGCGCTCCGCCCCTATTGAGGTGAGCCCCTCGACATTGGGTTCCTCATCCTCGGGGCGTAGAGCGGCACCGCAGGTACCGCAGAAGAAAAAGGCGGTACCGGTGCCTTCGCTGGACAAGAGGATTGCTGCTGTCCTGCAAGTGCAACTTAAGGAACAGTTGCAACAACTCCTTCCCGCACTTTTGACACCGAGCCTTCCAGTCCCGGTCCGGTCTGAGCCACCGGTACCGACAGTGGAGCGCCCTCTTTTATCGGCATCCACTTTGTCGGTACCGGTCCACACTGCTTCATCGACTTCGATGCCAATCTTAGCACCAGAACCGAGAGCTCAACACCAGGCGGTGCAGACTTCGGTGCCGACACAGCATGTAACATCTCCCGGTACCGTGTCTATGAGGTCGGGTAAGTCGGTGCGCAAATCCCGACACCTGGAACCCTCCACTCCGGAGTCTCGAGACCGTAGCTCTCATATTAGGGACCCTGATTTGTGGGGTGACTCCGAAGAGCCCTTTCTGTCTGAGGGTGAGTGTTCCTCTGATGAAGAGGATCAACTTGTTGCAGATCCCTCTTCTAAACAGGATTCCACATCCTTTACCTCTTTCTTAAAAGAGATGTGTGAATCTCTTTCTATTCCCTTGGAGGCTGAGTCTAAGAAATCCAAGGCATTCCTTGATGCTCTGGACTTTGACCAGCCTCCAAGGGAATTTCTCAAACTTCCTCTCCATGACATCTTACGGGAGACCTTTTATAAAAATCTGGAGACTCCCCTGACTGTACCAGGAGCTCCTTGTAAATTGGACTCCTTGTACAAAGTTATCCCCATTCCTGGTTTTGACAAACCTCAGCTCCTGCATGAGTCTCTTTTGGTAGAATCCACTCTTAAGAAATCAGCGGGAGCTAGTGTGTATGCCTCAGTCCCTCCTGGCAGAGAAGGAAAGGCCATGGACAAATTTGGCAAACATTTATATCAAAATGCCATGTTAGCCAATAGGTCAGGGAATTATGCTTTTCATTTTTCCTTTTATTTAAAGCACCTCATACAAAACATGGCTGCTTTTGAAAAGTACCTCCCTGACAGCAAAAAATCTGCTTTTCATGCCTGTTCTTCCTCTCTTCTCCAGTTATGAAAATTCCTAGTTAGGTCAATTTATGACACTTTTGAATTGACGTCTAGAGCCACGGCTATGTCTGTTGCCATGCGTCGGTTGGCATGGCTCAGAGTCTCGGAGCTCGATGTAAATCATCAGGACCGCCTAGCAAATGCTCCCTGTTTAGGTGATGAGCTCTTTGGAGAGTCCATGGATTCCACTACACAAAAACTGCCCATGAGACTCGGTGGGATACTCTCCTGAAGACTAAGAAAAAGACTCCACCTGCTCGGCCTTTTCGCCAACAATCCGCCTACCAGAGCCGCTATGCTGCTCGTCCCTTGCCACTGGCTACTCAACAGCATAGACGTCAGCGCCAACAACAGCGACAACCTCCTAGACCAGCCCAGCAGCAACAGATGAAGCCTCCTCCACCACAAAAGTCTACTCAACCCTTTTGACGTGGTTCTCCAAAAGCATAGCCAGTATTCCACCATCTACCCATCTCCCTCGACCCATAGGAGGACGTCTTTCTTGTTACATCAGCCGTTGGGAGAACATCACATCACATCGGATCAGTGGGTCCTCAACATCATCCGCCACGGCTACTCTCTCAACTTTCAGACACTTCCTGCTCAAAGTCTGCCAAGAGAGTCTGCTTTGAACACCTCTCAGTCTTCTCTCCTTCTTCAGGAGGTTCAATCCCTCCTCCTTCTGAACGCCATAAAGGAAGTTCCTCTAGATCAGAAGGGGCAAGGATTCTACTCCCGTTATTTTCTGGTCCCCAAAAAAACAGGGGATCTCAGACCCATCCTAGATCTTCGCGATCTCAACAAATGCTTGGTCAAGGAGAAATTCAAGATGCTTTCTCTGGCAACTCTTTATCCTCTTCTCCATCAAGGCGACTGGCTATGCTCCCTCGATCTCAAAGAGGCATACACTCATGTACCCGTCAATCTGGCCTCCAGACAGTACCTCCGCTTCATGATCAATCATTGTCATTACCAATACAAGGTGCTGCCCTTCGGTCTTGCCTCCTCTCCGAGAGTGTTCACCAAATGTCTGATTGTGGTGGCTGCCTTTCTACGCTCTCACCACCTTCAGGTCTTTCCTTACTTGGACGATTGGTTAATCAAGGCCAATTCATCTCAGACAGTGCTCCTGGCCACCAACCAAACCATCCTGTTTCTACAACTTCTGGGAGATCAATCTTCCCAAATCTCATCTCATCCCCACTCAGAGACTTCAATTCATTGGAGTGGTGCTGGACACAGTCCTCATGAGAGCGTTCCTGCCGTCCAACCGTCTTCAAACTCTTCAATCTCTATGTCAGCAGGTACTCCCACAAAGTTCCATCTCTGCCAAGCAAATGATGATACTCTTGGGTCACATGGCCTCCACAGTTGATGTCACATCCTTCGCACGTCTTCACCTGCGCACTCCTCAGTGGACCCTAGCTACCCAGTGGTCCCAAGCAACGGATCCTTGCTCACGACACATATCTGTGACATCATCTCTTCGTCAGTCTCTACAATGGTGGTTGATATCCTCGAATCTCTCCAGAGGTCTTCTGTTCCATCTACCTCCTCATCAACTTGTCATCACCACCGACGCCTCCCCTTATGCCTGGGGAGCTCATTTGAACGAGTTCCAAACTCAAGGACTTTGGACAGCCCAGGAAATGAAGCATCACATCAATTTCCTGGAACTCAGAGCGATGTTTTATGCCCTCAAGGCCTTCCAACATCTTCTCTTTCCTCAAGTCCTCCTGCTGTGCACAGACAATCAAGTTGCGATGTACTACATCAACAAACAGGGTGGGACAGGATCTTGCCTCTTGTGCCAGGAAGCCCAGAAGATTTGGGCTTGGGCCACAGATCACCAACTATTCCTGAAAGCTATCTACATTCAGGGGGAACAGAATTCCTTAGCGGACAAGCTCAGCAGAATTCTCCAGCCTCACGAGTGGACACTCGATCCTTTAACTCTACAGTCCATCTTCGCTCGGTGGGGCACTCCTCAGATAGACCTCTTTGCAGCTCCTCACAATCACCAGCTGCCCCTCTTCTGCTCCAGACTCTACTCTCCTCACCGTCTGGCAGCGGATGCATTTCTCCTTGATTGGTCCAATCTGTTCCTGTATGCTTTCCCTCCGCTTCCTCTCATGTTGCGAACCTTGTTCAAGCTCAAGAGGGAACAAGCCACCATGATTCTCATCGCTCCACGGTGGCCCAGGCAGCATTGGTTCTCCCTTCTACTTCAACTCAGTTCCAGGGAGCCTATTCTTCTTCCATTGTTTCCTTCTCTACTTACACAGCATCAGGAGACCCTTCTGCATCCCAACCTCCAGTCTCTACACCTGACAGCTTGGTATCTCTCGGACTGACTTCAAGTGATACTCTGTTATCTCAGCCCGTTCGTTCTATTCTGGATGCCTCCAGGAAACCGGCCACTCTGCAATGTTACCATCAGAAGTGGACACGATTTTCTTCCTGGTGTCTTCTCCATCATCATAATCCTACGTCCCTGGCAGTGGAGACCTTGTTGGATTACCTTCTTTCTTTGTCTGACTCTGGTCTCAAGTCTACTTCCATCAGAGTCCACCTCAGTGCTATTGCTGCTTTTCATGAGCCAGTTCATGGGAAACTTCTCTCAGCTCATCCTTTGGTTTCCGGATTCATGCGGGGTCTTTTCAAAGTGAAACCACCTCTTAAGGCCCCTCCTGTAGTCTGGGATCTCAATGTGGTTCTCTCCGCCTTAATGAAGCCTCCGTTTGAACCTCTGGCTACAACTTCTTTCAAGTTCCTCACTTGGAAAGTGCTCTTCCTTATTGCCCTTACCTCTGCCAGGAGGGTCAGTGAGCTACATGCACTAGTTGCGGATCCACCTTTTACAGTCTTTCATCATGACAAGGTGGTTCTGCGTACACATCCAAAGTTTCTCCCTAAGGTTGTCTCGGAATTCCATCTCAACCAATCCATTGTTCTGCCTGTCTTCTTTCCGAAACCTCACTCTCATTCTGGAGAACAGGCTCTGCATACTTTGGACTGTAAGCGGGCTCTAGCTTACTATTTAGAGTGTACTAAGCCCCACAGATCATCTCCCCAACTCTTTCTGTCCTTTGATCCGAATAAATTGGGACGTCCTGTTTCTAAACGTACGCTGTCAAATTGGCTTGCAGCGTGCATTTCATTCTGTTATGCTCAGGCCGGACTGACACTGGAAGGTTCTGTCACGGCCCATAGAGTTCGAGCTATGGCAGCATCTGTAGCTTTCCTCCGTTCAACTCCTGTTGAGGAAATCTGCAAGGCTGCTACTTGGTCCTCAGTTCATACTTTTACATCGCATTATTGTCTGGATGCTTTCTCCAGACGGGATGGACACTTCGGCCAATCTGTTTTGCAAAATTTGTTTTCCTAATGGCCAACCTTCCCTCCATCCCTCTTTTTGTTAGCTTGGAGGTCACCCATCAGTCAAGAATATGCTGCCTGCTCGTCCTGGGATAAAACACAGTTACTTACCGTAACAGGTGTTATCCAGGGACAGCAGGCAGATATTCTTGCGTCCCACTCACCTCCCCGGGTTGGCTTCTTAGCTGGCTTATCCTAACTGGGGACTGCGCGCCTCCGTCGGGCGGGAAGGCACTCGCGCATGCGCGGTGCGGCCTGCTAGAACTTTCCAAGTTCTTAGAGTGCAATAACTCTAAAATTGTCCGTACCGGGGCTCCGTCGGTGCCGTCACCCATCAGTCAAGAATATCTGCCTGCTGTCCCTGCCTGCTGCCTGTCTGCCTGCTGCCTGTTACGGTAAGTAACTGTGCTTTCTGGGATATGAATGTTTTGGGATTTAACAAAGTTGTGTATTTGTGTCTCTAAAGTGTTGTGTGCACCTTGTAGCACTATACTGTATATAAAAGATTAACAGTAACAGTTTATTCTCAGAAGGCTGGATCATGTTAGTCTTATTTCTATTTGTTTTTCAGCTCCTTAGTAACTTAGTTTTTTGTGGGGGGTTTTGCTACATAATACTTTTCACAAGTTTATAAATTCTAAAATGGGAAGAAATTGCTGAAACCACAGCTGAAACCACATCACTGATTTACTCAAAAGTGCCTCTCACCGAAGTTAAGAAAATCAGGGCGCATGCTTTGGTGGCCCTGAAGATGACTTAGTTTATTATTTCTGTATTACTACCAGACGCACAAGTGCTGTATATTAACCATACAAGAGATGGTCCCTGTTCAAAAAAAGCTTAAAATCTAATTATGACAGAGACACTAATCAAAAATGGTAAATAAATATAAAGAGATTATGTACTTACCCTGGTAAGCTCTTTTCCAGTAGATAGATGAGACATTCTAGACCAGTGGGTAGTGTCCCCATGGTTGTGTGCCATCTGCAGAAGGAATCCAGTTCAGATTTTTCTCTGTGCCTCTTCTGTACTTCACTGAGCTCCTTAGCTCTACCTACAGTTAGTACCCAAGCACCAAGGGCCACCAAATCAACGTGAAGTAGAGACACCCATAAATAACTGTTCTGCTCAAAGGAGTAACATGAAAATATCAGCTGCAAATAGCCTGCAAAGCCTTAAGGGAGCTCAGAAACTACTCTCGCCTAAAAGAGGAACATAGATACAGTATAATTCCCAGCCCCCAAGGGCTGACTGTTATCCAAGGTACAACTTAGAGATGCATGAATCAAACTGAAATAATAGGTGCAGGAATGACAGGGTGGGAGTCTAAAATGTCTCACCTATCTACTAGAAAAGAGCTTACCAGTGTAAGTACATAATCTCTTTTTCCAGTGCAATAGGTGGAACATTCTAGACCAGTGGGATGTACAAAAACAGTCCTCCAAAAGCCAGGTAGGGCTGACTGCACCGACCCTCAGGACTGAGGTCCCCAAAGGCAGAGTCCTGTCTCACTGCCACATGCACTTTGCAAAACAGGGCAAATGGGTATATAGAGGACCACTTTGCTGCTGTGCAAATCTCAGGGGAGATAGTTCTAGCTTCGGCCCATGAAGAAGTCACATATCTAGAAGAATGCGCATGAAAAGAAACGGGAGACTGTTTCCCAGAAACCATGTAGGCTGACGAAAGAGTCTCATGGATCTATCTGGAAATTGAGGCCTTTGCAGTGAGAGTGCTGTATAGAATAAATCAACCCAAATAAATGGTCAGAAACATGAACTCATTTGTGACCATCAAATAGTGAAGAGGAACACCATGCATATCCAGGATCCTCAAAACACGATCCTGAGTGTTTGAACCAGTAGGCTGAGAAACGGGTATACACACTTCCTGATCAACATGGAAAACTGAAACCATCTTCATCAGGAAGAAGAAAACCGTGTGCAAGGAAATCCAGTCTCCAAAATTCAGAAGAATGGTTCATTGCAAGAAAGCTTGGAGTCCAGAGTCATGGTTCACTGATAGAACAGCGATCAGAAGAAAAACATCTGGAGTGTCAAGGCTAAGAGGGAATCATCCCAAAAGGGCTTGAAGAAAGACTAAACAGCACCAGCGTGAGGTCCCAGAAAGGGAACGGTAGATAAATCGGTAGTCCAATGCAAAGAGTCCCTGTCAGAAATCTGACAATATCAAAGCGAGATGCCAAAGATGAAGGATGACCCGGGCTTGAAAACAAGAGAGCCCAGCCACTTGGACCTGAAAGGATGCTGCAGAGAGGCCTTGATCAAAACCAGCTTGGAGAAAGGCTAGTACCACTGAAAGTGGAGCAGAATACGACTGCTTTGGTCTTGCGCGCATCAATGCTGGAAAGTCTGCTATACCATAGCAGAAGTAGATATAGCAGTCGACATCTTAGATAAGAGAAGAGTGCCAAGGACCACATCGGACAAGCTCTTGTGGTCTAAAGCTGCATGCTCAAGAGCCATGCCATAAGAGCAAAGCGACCCAGGTCCTTATTGCAGACTGAACCCTGCAGAAGTAAGTCAGATGGATGCTCCACAGAAGGCCTTTACCCTAGCAAAAACACATCAATCTGGAGCTACTACTATTACACAGCCTGAGGATCTGCTGAAAGACCCAGCCTATCATGGGCCAGGGAGGATGGAGAGAGAGAGGGAGACCTCCCTGCATAGCAAAACCAGTCTGCAACGCACCCCAGTGCGGAGCTCTGCAAGAGTAAGACAAGCTGCAAAGGATGAATGTGCACTCTTGCCCAAGGAACCACATCCAGTAGAAGGGAAGAAATCCAGGAATGCAGAATCAGTCTGCATGTTCCTGGAAGGCAGAGGCAGCCTGCAGCCAAGTCAAAGAGAACACCCAGGTATTTCAAGACTGCTTGGGTGAGAGACTCCCCGTCTGTAATGCAGAATCCAAGTAAAATCCTTCAGCACCTGGATCACCTGATCCACCGTGTGTTGACCCTCAGCCAATGAGGGACTCTGACTAGCCAGTTGACCAAGACAGGGTAAGCCGCTATGACTGCCATCACCTAGTCAGTGAACGCACAAAGAGTCGTTGCTAGTGAGGATGAATCGGAGGAGAATTGGGAGTAAGACCTGCATGAAAATATAGGCGGAAGAAGACGCAAGCATAAGACCTGCATATATTGTAGGCGAAGACCCCTGCAAAACCCCAAATAGTTATATTTCTAAGAGAGACATTGTGCATATGAATTCAATCTTCTAAGCAGTCATTTTCCTCTCTGTCAGTAAGAGAGAGAGATTCACCTTTGCTCCAGAAACCAGCAGTCAGATCTCCTGACTGTGGCATCATTGTTTTGGGACTTTTCAGAACAGTACAATACATAAGAGGTCCTCCTAAGAAGTACTAGCGAAGGACAGTGTAACTCAGGAAGGTGGGGGCCTGTTCTCTGGAGTTATTAGCCTTAGTATTGGAAATGCATTTGTCAGGGAAATATAGAAAGATCAGTTTTGGCATCAGGTGATGTCACGTTTCAGTATGGCTCCATATAACCAATTGAAAAGCAAGTATATAATCTGTATCTTAGGCTACTGAGCATAAGTATATAAATGTTATGCTGGCTGGCATGAGGAGGGGAGGAGAAGAGATGAATCCTAGGACAGAAGCCTGCTACATTGTATGTATATTATCCTTATCTGCCCTGAGTGCTGCATTTCAGTGTCTTTTGCTAACTTTCATTTATTGCTAAATAATATATTTCATACCAGTAACCAAGGAGTACGAGGTCTATTTCTGTGACGTGATCAGCAGCTGTCACTGTCATTAGTCCAAAGGGCAGAGCCAAAAACTGGCAATGTTTGTATAAGATGGAAGACTGCAAGTAACTGCGGTGAGCTGGAAGGATCAGAATGCCCTCATGAATTCAGAGAGGTAAGGGACTCTCCCAGGGTCACCGCTGCTATAACAGATTGCACTGTTTCCATGTGAGAGTACAGAAGCTTGAGAGCTTCACATATGTGGTGCTGCTCCAGAATAGGCCTCCAGCTGTTGAAGCCATTCAGTGGCATGATAAAACATATGGAGTATCTGCTGGAGCCTGACAGATGGGCAGTACCCGCTCTAAAATCAGAATATCCAGCAAGCGCTGTCCAGTGCCTGCATGCGGGAACGCCTTGTCCGGGTGCCCTGCTTAATATTTCACGAACCGATGGGTCTGATGCTGGGTGAAGTCCAATTGCAGCCTAACCATATAAAGTGCAGAACCCACAGGGCGGACATAATACAAACCCAAGCCAGCAAGAACGCTGACAGCCTGCCCCTGATCAGTAGAGAGGGTCCCCCCAGTCTGGCGCAGTGCGTCGTCTTGGTAGTGGCGTAGTACAGGATCTGGATGGCTGGGTAAGTCTGTAGCCAGAGAACCACTGCCAGGAACTCTGTTCTGAGATGTGGCGCTGGAATACAAGTGGTAATGTATGGAGCTATGAAAATTAGAGCGACAAGAACCTTGAGAGGGTCTGGGTCTGCTCTCAGGCAGGGTCTGAGGGAGACTGAACACCACAGAATCCATGAGGTCGACCTGGCCCTTACCAAACAACAACTGCCCTGAAGGGAAGTCTCAGCAAAGAAACCTTTGGAAGTGAAATCACCAGCCCATTGTCTAATCCAGAACATTTTGCGGGCAGAAATGGAACACACCAAAACCCGCAAAGGCATATAAAGTGACAGTCACATAAGCTGACCCAGCCAAAAGAAGTTGAGGAGAATCTACAGCCTCACTCTCTAGGGTGCGCAGGCAAAACAGGCACATGACAACAGATACCGCCAAAGCAGCTGCATCAAAAAAAGCCTCCAGAAGTCAACATCCTCATGGCAGTCTTGCATATCTGTAAGCATCAAGGCACTTTCCCTGGGTAGAGAAGTGCATTCAGGCACCTGCATAACCAAAGAATTCACTATAGGCTGATCCAGAACCTGTGGGTACGCCAGTACTAGAGGGTACCAGCGAGACCTGGTCCTCACTAACAAAAGAGCACCTTCCAGACAGTCACATTGTGCTGACATTTAAATGGTCAGATCACTTGGAAGTGGGGGGGTCTTGGGGTGCCTGATGTACTTTTGTACAATCAGGCTTGTCTTTTTCAACACGTGAGGGATTGGGTGCTGGACTCTGGTTATTTCACCGATGTTGCTTTGGAACGGGATTATTTTTTTCCTACGAGCCTAATTTCCCTCGTGCATGCTCAGGTAATGGACCTGTCTAGGCCCTTTCAACAAAGTATATTACTTTGACCCCTCTGGAGGATGTGGCACACAGTCATGCCACTGTGGCACTAGGATCCCACGGTTAGTGTTTTATTGCCTCTGGTGGAGAATAGGTCCTTTTTACCTGGAATGGTACCTTCAATTTTTCATAGGTGGAGGACTGGGGTGTGAGCCAGTTGCAACATGTTTTGAGTGAAGGTGGCAGGCTTCTTTCTGCGGATGAATTGTTACAACGGGGGGGGGGGGGTCCACCCTTGGGACTTTTTTTTTTTTTTTTTGGCTAAATGTCAACTGAGTCATTACGTGGGGTCCCTTCGGGCTCTGTCGGTGACTTTTGGGGACCAGTTCCTCTCCTCAGTGACTTATTTTTATAAGCAGTTAACTGCTTTGCAGGCTCCTCATGATATTTCTTCTATTTTGCAGTTATGGCAGGGGGATCTGGGATGTATGTTGTCGGCCAACTTGTTTTTTCATGCCCTTAGGGGGGTTCCTGGTTTAGTGTACAGTGCAGAGCTTCGGGAATGTCACTATCGAACCATGTTGAGAGCCTACGCCTCTCAAAGTCAAGCTTATTATATGGGCTGTGTGGATACCCAGTTATGCCCAAAATGCTCCGTTGTTGAGAATTCTTATTTCCATGGATGCTGGTCCTGTACTTTTATTCAGGATGTTTGGAGCGCTCTAGCCTCTTTTTGGAGGAGGATATTGCAGTCGCCGTTTCGGTGGACGCCATTCCTATGTTATTTTCTGTGTGGTCTATATTTGGTTCTTCTGAGCAGAAGTTCTTGGGTAAATGCTTTATATTGAGGAAGAAGTGTATCTTAACCCACTGGACCTTGGGGAAGGCACCTACGGTTTGGTATGGTGGAACAAATTACATGAGTTGATGGGTTGAGAGGCTCGTATGGCGCCCTACTCCCTTCAGAAAAGCTATAATTTTGTGCAGATTTGATCTCCCTAGTTGCAGATTTTGCCTCTGGAGCCCGGAGCCACATTTTGAACAAATTTCAACTGAGCGCACATCCACTTGGGCTGGGTTATATTGGGGTTGGGGGGGATTCTTTGGGGCACTTAAGAGTATAGTGCCTTATGGCTTCTCTCCTTTTTACCTGGGGACAGGTTGTTGTTTGTTTTGGGATGGGTGGAAACCTGATGACTGCCTGTTTGATCCCTTTTCTCCTTTGTTTCATTATATGTACTGTTGTGCTAACCTGTTTTTGTTGTTTGCCATGTTTTTTGTCATCAATAAAAATTGTTTCAACTTAAATGGTCAAATCAAGGTGCCAGGGAAAGGTGGGAGACTGCAAGCGCGCATCTGGCAGCCAGGATGAAGAAGAGGACGAAGTCAGCTGAATGACCAAATGCAATTCCTGCAAAGACTCAAATAAGATTCGGCAAAGCCGCAGACTGAAACAAGCGCAGAACTGTGGGATCATCCCCTGAAGATCCAGCATACAGTCCCTGGTCCACCATTCTTGGAAGTGCTGCACTTTGAAAGAAGGGGTCAGCAAACTAAAGGCCAAGATCAGGCACATCAGAAACAATGGCTGACTGAAACAAGGACATACCCAGAGAAGCAACACCACTGGGAGATGCAGAGCAGGACTACGCAGAGGAAGAACGCCTGCTTTGAAAAGTCTGTCTGTTTTGTTTTTTTTAAACACAACTGTTTCAGAAACTCCGGCGCCTGGGACGCATAGTCACCCTCTGATGACTGAACTACGTGAGTTAGAGGCTGCAGAAGGACCACAGCCATGTGTACGGAACTTTAAGCCATGCTGAGTCCCCAAAACAAAGAAGGCTGCCCACCAGGCTAGCCAAGCATTTTACCTGCTTGACCAGGGGAGAGGCTAAGCTTTCTACTGCTGTCCCTCCTGGCTGTGCCATGCAGCAAGAACATTCCTAAAGCGCCTAATTTGTGCAATCCTGTCGGGAATTCACCTTAGCAGAGCTTAAAGACTCCATCCCAACAAGATTAGAGGCAATAATTGCAGTTTTGGAGAAGCAGGGAGCTGTTGGAAAAAAAGATTGGTAAAAATCCAAGATGGCCACTGCTGTGAAAGTTGCACCAAAATCACAATATTTACCATACTTAGCATAATTTTAAAAAATGACGATTTTAAGATTTTTCAGGTGGGGGAACAGAGGACATGCAGAAACCTTGAAAACCCCACTTTTCAGATCTCATCCGATCCATCTCACAGGCTGTAACAGCCTGCCTCAGCTCTCTTACAGTAGCTGGATTAGAGAATCGCTGCCTCATACTGGGAATGGCTCTGCAAAGCTGATCTTTAGGCTGCCAGTCAGACCCCATACCTGATTGCACCTCATCCGCTGTGGACTGACGGACATGCACCAGGATGGGTGGAGGAGAGAAGACGCTGCTGGTACCCTGCGAGACATCGCCGAGCCTCCTAAAGGCATCTAACAGCCTATGCTCGACCGCTGTAGCTGAGACAACTTCAGGGACGGCCATGAGTTCCAAAGAAACTAAGCAGGCTGGCTAACAGGTACTGACTGGGATTGGCCTGTCATCTACAGACATCTGTGTTCTCAAAGCAGGCAAAGAGACAAATGCGCCGAGCACAAGAATCCTGAAGAAAAAAGGACTAAAAACACTTAATAAAATGTGGATAGCAGAATGAACACACCTGCAGGCACGCATGCATGCAAAAGAAACAAACTGTAGGTGGAGCTAAGGAGCTCAGTGAAGTACAGAATTCCTTCTGCAGATGGCATGTGGCCATGGGGACACTACCAACTGGTCTAGAATGTCTCGCCAATTGCACTGGAAATGTAGTTCATATAGAGAAATATAAAAGGATGAAGAGTAGAGAGCGTCAGGGACTGCAGAGGGGATGATAGAAAATATGATGTTTATACATTAAATAGGCAGTTTATCATAATCTATTATGTTATTCCAGTAAAACACAGAAATAAAGGACGCCTTTTACATGACCGTGGTAGAGGTTTCTGTCATGGGCCAGTGAATGCTCCAGCACTCATAGGAATTCTATGCTCTGGCCTTTCGTAGAAACCAGCGAAAAATAAGTGTTTGTAAATGTGCCATAACTTGTTTCCCCTCTGTGCAGTACAGTACTGAATACTCATTACCATTAATATTCTTTCATTGGCAGGTTTCTTGGGAAATATTCAATGCAACAGTTATGTACTGCTGAGGGTTTATAGGCCTAATAAATTTGTTTTGTTTCTCAACTGGTCTTTTGATTAACCTATCTCTTCATTGCATGCCTTCTTGACGGATAGAGAAAGATATTCATACATACACCAGCCTACTGGAGAGCCAATACATTACTGAAGGTCAGAAATGGCACTGTGTTCTTTAGTCGTTGGAGCATGCTATTTTCACCCTCTCCAGCTGCCTGTTTTCATTTCCCCTTTATATAAACAGTACTTTTCCTTGTTGGTGATGCAGTGTTTAGTGTCATGCTATGATCATAACATAATCCATTATAAAACAGCTGTAAGATGATGAATGTTGCATGTGTTGATTTTACAAGAATTTGTAATATAAAGAACATTGTGCGCAGACACTAAGGGCCTGATTCTCAAAATGGCATCCCGATTGTAGACAGTGGTAGGAGTCCTACCGCCGTCTAACAGACTAATTGGGACACATGTTTGTTTGTTTTTAAATCGATGCGGCAAAGATGGCCAAGCACAATGGAGGCATCTAGGCACGCCTACGGATGCCTAAGGCCAGCACGGCTTATGCTGGACTTGGCCTTATGCGTCTGTAGGCATGTCTAGTCGTCCACAGGCAGAAGTTAGATGCCTTAGATGTAGGCCTATAAAACGCTGCCTACATTTAAGGCATCTGTACAAAAAAATAGATGTGATTCTGGACACAGTGTCTACTGGTGATTGACACACAGTAAGTGCCTGTTTTGTAGGCAGACACTGTGTCCAGAATCAGGCCCTAATGACCCAGTGCTTCCAGGTTCCCTTTATAAATGGAATATTATGGTAATGGTTATTTCAAATGTTGATTGTCACTCGGAAAACAGGTATATTGCCTAAAAAAATATGAATTATTTAGACTTATTTTAGCACTTCAGAAATTAGATCAGAACCCCAAATAAAGAGCTAGTCTGAACTATGAAATTTTATGGCTAGCCCTAGAATATATCAGGGATGAACTGAATATATTCAGGGATGAACTGCTCAAATCAAACACATGAAAATCAGGTAATGCTCTAGCTCAGCCATTTCACAATAACAATTAAACTAGTGAAATTTCAAATATGCTCAGAAGTGTGTCTCTCTCCCAGAGAAAATCCAATAGGAGAACCCATCCACCAACCACACATGATAATGCCAACTTAATATTTCAATTTGCTATATGTTTAATTGGTTCTCTTGTCAAGCTTAGAATTCAAGAAAGACTTATCTTCAATTGCTTTAAAGACAATTCAAAGATAAGTCTTTATTGAATTCTAAGCTTGGCAAGAGAACCAATTAAGCATATAGCAAATTGAAATATTAAGTTACATAGAAACATAGAATAAAACGGCAGAAGAAGGCCGGCGGCCCAACAAGTCTGCCCACTCGAGAACCCTCCTTCCCTGGTGTATCTATCCTTTATGCATAACTCTGTAGCACCCCCACCTGTTTGTCCCATTGACTTTTGAAGTCGAGCATGCTACTATCCTCGACCACATGGCGTGGAAGTTTATTCCATCAACCAATCACCCGTTCGGTGAAGAAGTATTTCCTGGTGTCACCATGAAATCTCCCCCCCTTAAGTTTTAGCGGATGCCCTCTTGTTGCCGTGGGGCCCGTAAGAAAAAATAATTCTTCCTCCACTTCAATGCGACCCGTAATGTATTTGAATGTTTCTATCATGTCCCCTCTTTCTCTGCGCTCCTCGAGAGAATATAGGTGCAGTCTGGTTAGACGTTCTTCGTATGTGATGTCTTTAAGTCCTGAGATCATCCTAGTGGCCATTCTCTGGATCGACTCCATTCTCTTCACATCTTTTTGATAATGTGGCCTCCAAAACTGGACACAGTACTCCAGGTGAGGTCTCACCATGGATCTGTATAACGGTAGTATGACTTCAGGCTTTCAGCTGATAAAGCTCCTTCTGATGCAACCCAGCATTTGTCTAGCCTTTGCTGAAGCTTTCTCCACCTGATTGACAGCTTTTATATCTTCTCGGATGAGACCTCCCAAGTCACTTTCTGCAGTGGCATTATCATTGTTAATTACTAACACATATGCAGTGGGTGGTGGGTTCTCCTATATGGTTTTCCCTGGGAGAGCTACACACTTCTGAGCATATGCGAGTTTGAAATTTCTTTTTTTAATATTAAAATTTGTTTTAATTGAAATTTTAAGAGCAAACATATACATACATGTACAGCAACAAATTACAAATACAACTAAGCACTTTAATCAACAAGAACATTCTCTATAAAAGCTGACAATCAATGCAATTTTCACCCCTAAGCCATCCTACCCCACCCTCCCCACCCGACAAGTATAACATGCATAACCATATATCCACCAAATCCCCCACAGCCCCCCCCCCCCACAAGCAGACAGAGAAGACCAGACCCCTAGGCACCCATCAAAGAGAATTCAGAATGGCCCCAACTTTGTGCCAGCTGGAGGTGTGTGACCCATATTAGAAACGGCGTTTTGCCACTGCCATCTCCATCCTCCCCAAGGACACCAAGTGAGAAAGCAAATCCGCATGGGATGAAGCCACCTGATTTTTCCAACGATTAGTTATTAAACATTTTGCAGCCGCCATCCCCCAGCGGAGTAACCTGGTCTGCCAGGTATGTTCCTGAACATTGGCTAAGCCTATCAAGCAATTCTGAGGTGTCATCCCCACAGACATCCCGAGAAGGGCGGTCAACTTTTGTACCACAGAATTCCAAAAGGGGCGTATGAGTAAACAATCCCACCAAATATGCAAAAAGACCCCACAGACATGCCGCACCTCCAGCATCTATCAGTCACCCCAGGGAACATTCTATGCAGCCTCTCCGGCGTATAATACAACCAGGTCAAGACCTTATATGCATTCTCCTGCACCAAAGCACAGCTTGAAGCCCTATAAACTTCCGCACATATAACTCCCCAGGCTTTAGCCGTGAGGGTCACCCCCAGATCCCGTTCCCAATACTTCTGAAAAGAAAACTGCTTGGGAGAGAAACCCCTCCAGTACTGGTACACCACCGAAAGCGGTCGAGGCACCTTCTGGAGGAGCAACCACAGATTCTCTATATGTTCCATCTCCATAGGAGGCTGAGAGTCCCAACCATGGGCTAGCATAAAGTGTCGGACCTGAAAATATGCCAGATAGTCACCATTAGGCAATTCAAAGCGTGGCAAAAGACAAGATCCTAGTGGTCCCCAACAAGTCTCTAAAGGTGAGCAGCCCCTTGTGGGTCCACTGAGGAAAACCCGATGTTTCCATCCCGCCATAAAGTAGGGCTCCTCTTGTATAAACGCCAAAGAAGACACCGAGGCCCCAGATCCCAATTTAACCCGGAACCGGGCCCACACCTGCGCCAAATGTCTAACAAATGGATTAGCAATGCGCCAGAGCCAATTGTGTGGAGACCCAGACCCCCAGAGTTTGTGTTTCAGTAATCCCTTACCCCCATAATCTTGCTCCAACTTCACCCCCCATTTCCCAATCCAGCACCAGCTTCAACTGTGTTGACTGATAGTACCACCATAAATTGGGCACCCCTCTACCCCCTACTTCTCTAGCTGCCCACATAAGAGATTGGGACAATCAGGGAGGTTTCCTCTGCTAAATAAATCTCCGGAGGTCTGCTCCCAGCCTACGCAACTCCCCCAAAGGCACCAGTACCGGCAACGTTTGAAAGAGAAATAACCGGGGAGCACATTCGTGAGTTTGAAATTTCACTAGTTTAATTATTGTTAATGTGAAATGGCTGAGCACATGGTATAGATCAGGGATCTCAAAGTCCCTCCTTGAGGGCCGCAATCCAGTCGGGTTTTCAGGATTTCCCCAATGATTATGCATTGAAAGCAGTGCATGCACATAGATCTCATGCATATTCATTGAGGGAATCCTGAAAACCCGACTGGATTGCGGGCCTCAAGGAGGGACTTTGAGACCTTTGATAGAGATAAAGTATTGCCCTAGATAATGGTTACTGTGGATGGGCAGACTGGATGGGCTATTTGGCCTTTATCTGCTGCCATCATGATTCTATTTAGATAAGGGATTTGTTATATCTGAATTCTAATACTGTATGTCACCTTGAGCTTAATTTTTGAAAGAGGCTTAAAATACAATAATGAACCATATGCTCTGATATACCTTTAATTTTATAAATCAGCAAGTCATGCGTAATAAAACATTCTTACATGACGTAGTATAGACTGACTTTATATAGCAGATTGAATAACAAGAATGATGATGTTTGACAACCTTTCTATTAGAAAATGACACGGTGGCTGTTACCCGCAAAAACGGTGGGAGAAAAAAAAGTGGTCGCCACGGTGAATGGCCTTGTCTCCACAGTTAAGGGAGGGAACGCGTGCGGTCACCGATCGCACAGTCCAGCAGCCCCCTCCCTCTTTTTGTAAATCCGGGTTCAGACCGGATCCTAATGTAATGGATGTAAACCGCCTAGAACTCTTTGGGTATGGCGGGATATAAGAACATAATAATAATAATAATAATAATAATGATTGCCGCTGTCTAGGCATCTCCCTCCCTTCTCACCTTCGTAGCGATTTTTTTATTTTCTCTCAACAAGCAGTCGCATATAGCTTCCAGAAAGTTTTCCTCTGTTGCAACTGGAAACAGGCAGTTGCGTCAGAGGAGAAGTTTCCAGCAGCCACACGAAACTTCAAGGTTCCAGCTGCTTATTGAGAGAAAAATAAAAATCACCAGCAAAGGTAAGGGGGAGAGAGGGAGGGAGATATTCAGACTTCTCTGTGGCTGAGAATGGGGTGGTAAGCGAAGAGAAGTCAGCTTCCCAAATGAACGGCAAACCTGGAAATAGCAGGGCTTCCAAGCCCTTGAGTAATGGCTCTAAAATGTGCAATACAAATCCTCGCATAAATGCACTAAATGTAGACGTTTGCCTTAAAGATGACACTCTTGAGGCTGTTGTCTTAAAAAAAAGAGTGGGGAGAAGACAGAAAAGCACAGTTACTTACCGTAACAGGTGTTATCCAGGGACAGCAGGCAGATATTCTTGACTGATGGGTGACGGCACCGACGGAGCCCCGGTACGGACAATTTTAGAGTGATTGCACTCTAAGAACTTGGAAAGTTCTAGCAGGCCGCACCGCACACGCGCGAGTGCCTTCCCGCCCGACGGAGGCGCGCGGTCCCCAGTTAGGATAAGCCAGCTAAGAAGCCAACCCGGGGAGGTGGGTGGGACGCAAGAATATCTGCCTGCTGTCCCTGGATAACACCTGTTACGGTAAGTAACTGTGCTTTATCCCAGGACAAGCAGGCAGCATATTCTTGACTGATGGGTGACCTCCAAGCTAACAAAAAGAGGGATGGAGGGAAGGTTGGCCATTAAGAAAACAAATTTTGCAAAACAGATTGGCCGAAGAGTCCATCCCGTCTGGAGAAAGCATCCAGACAATAATGAAATGTAAAAGTATGAACTGAGGACCAAGTAGCAGCCTTGCAGATTTCCTCAATAGGAGTGGAACGGAGGAAAGCTACAGATTCATGCCATAGCTCGAACTTTATGGGCCGTGACAGAACCTTCCAGTGATAGTCCGGTCTGAGCATAACAGAATGAAATGCACGCTTCCAGCCAATTAGACAACGTACGTTTAGAAACAGGACGCCCCAATTTATTCGGATCAAAGGATAGAAAGAGTTGGGGAGATGATCTGTGGGGCTTAGTACGCTCTAAATAGTAAGCTAGAGCCCGCTTACAGTCCAAAGTATGCAGAGCCTGTTCTCCAGAATGAGAGTGAGGTTTCGGAAAGAAGACAGGCAGAACAATGGATTGGTTGAGATGGAATTCAGAGACAACCTTAGGGAGAAACTGGATGTGTACGCAGAACCACCTTGTCATGATGAAAGACTGTAAAAGGTGGATCAGAAACTAGTGCGTGGAGCTCACTGACCCTCCTGGCAGAGGTGAGAGCAATAAGGAAGAGAACCTTCCAAGTGAGAAACTTGAAAGAAGCCATGGCCAAAGGTTCAAACGGAGGCTTCATTAAGGCGGAGAGAACCACATTAAGATCCCAGATTACAGGGGGAGGTTTAAGAGGTGGTTTCACATTAAAAAGACCTCGCATGAATCTGGAGAACAAGGGATGAGCTGAAAGGAGTTTTCCATGGACTGGTTCATGAAAAGCAGCAATAGCACTGAGGTAGACTCTGATGGAGGTAGACTTGAGACCAGAGTCAGACAAAGAAAGAAGATAATCCAACAAAGTCTCCACTGCCAGGGAAGTGGGATTATGATGATGGATAAGACACCAGGAAGAAAATCGAGTCCACTTCTGATGGTAGCACTGCAAAGTGGCCGGTTTTCTAGAAGCATCCAGAATGGAACGAACTGGCTGAGACAGAAGAGAATCATGTGAAGTCAGCCAGAGAGATACCAAGCTGTCAGGTGCAGAGACTGGAGGTTGGGATGCAGAAGGGTCTCCTGATGCTGCATAAGCAGAGAAGGAAACAGTGGAAGAAGAATAGGTTCCCTGGAACTGAGCTGAAGTAGAAGGGAGAACCAATGTTGCCTGGGCCACCGTGGAGCAATCAGAATCATGGTGGCTCGTTCCCTCTTGATCTTGAACAAGGTTCATAACATGAGAGGCAGAGGAGGGAAAGCATAGAGGAACAGATTGGACCAATCCAGAAGAAATGCATCTGCTGCCAGACGTTGGGGAGTGTAGAGTCTGGAGCAGAAGAGGGGCAGCTGGTGATTGTGAGGAGCTGCAAAAAGGTCTATCTGAGGAGTGCCCCACTGAGTGAAGATGGACTGTAGAGTCAAAGGATCGAGTGTCCACTCGTGAGGTTGGAGAATTCTGCTGAGTTTGTCCGCTAAAGAATTCTGCTCTCCCTGAATGTAGACAGCCTTCAGGAACAATTGGTGATCTGTGGCCCAAGCCCAAATCTTCTGGGCTTCCTGGCACAAGAGGCGAGAGCCTGTCCCACCCTGTTTGTTGATGTAGTACATTGCAACTTGATTGTCTGTGCATAGCAGAAGGACCTGAGGAAAGAGAAGATGTTGGAAGGCCTTGAGGGCATAAAACATCGCTCTGAGTTCCAGGAAATTGATGTGATGCTTCATTTCCTGGGCTGTCCAAAGGCCTTGAGTTTGGAACTCATTCAAATGAGCTCCCCAGGCATAAGGGGAGGCATCGGTGGTGATGACAAGTTGATGAGGAGGTAGATGGAACAGAAGACCTCTGGAGAGATTTGAGGATATCAACCACCATTGTAGAGACTGACGCAGAGATGATGTCACAGATATGTGTCGTGAGCAAGGATCCGTCGCTTGGGACCACTGGGTAGCTAGGGTCCATTGAGGAGTGCGCAGGTGAAGACGTGCGAAGGGTGTGACATGGACTGTAGAGGTCATGTGACCCAAGAGTATCATCATTTGCTTGGCAGAGATGGAACGTTGTGGAAGTACCTGCTGACATAGAGATTGAAGAGTTTGAAGACGGTTGGACGGCAGGAACGCTCTCATCAGGACTGTGTCCAGCACCGCTCCAATGAATTGAAGTCTCTGAGTGGGGATGAGATGAGATTTGGGTAGATTGATCTCGAACCCCAGAAGTCGAAGAAACAGGATGGTTTGGTTGGTGGCCTGGAGTACTGTCTGAGAAGAATTGGCCTTTATCAACCAATCGTCCAGGTAAGGAAACACCTGAAGGTGGTGAGAGCGTAGAAAAGCAGCTACCACAATCAGACATTTGGTGAACACTCTTGGAGAGGAGGCAAGACCGAAGGGTAGCACCTTGTATTGGTAATGACGATGGTTGATCATGAAGCGGAGATACTGTCTGGAGGCCAGATTGACCGGAATGTGAGTATATGCTTCTTTGAGATCTAGGGAGCATAGCCAGTCGCCGTGATTGAGAAGAGGATAAAGAGTGGCTAGAGAAAGCATCCTGAATTTCTCTGTGACCAAACATTTGTTGAGATCGCGAAGATCTAGGATGGGTCTGAGATCTCCTGTTTTTTTGTGGACTAGAAAATAACGGGAGTAGAATCCCTGCCCCTTTTGATCTAGAGGAACTTCCTCTATGGCGTTCAGAAGAAGGAGGGATTGAACCTCTTGAAGAAGGAGGGAAGACTGAGGAGTGTTCAAAGCAGACTCTCTTGGCAGACTTTGGGCAGGAAGAGTCTGGAAATTGAGAGAGTAGCCGTGGCGGATGATGTTGAGGACCCACTGATCCGAGGTGATGATTTCCCAACGGCTTATGAAATGAGTAAGGCGTCCTCCTATGGGCTGTGGGAGGTGGACAGAAGGAGGAAGACTGGCTACGTCCTGGAGAACCAAGTCAAAAGGGTTGAGTGGATTTTTGTGAAGGAGGAGGTTTCACTTGTTGTTGCTGCTGTGCAGGTCTAGCAGCCTGCCTTTGCTGTTGCCTCTGACGCCTGGGTTGTTGCTGGGCCTGTGGTAAAGGACGAGCCACAAATCTACGTTGATAGGCCGACTGCTGGCGAAAAGGCCTGGTAGGTGGGGTCTTTTTCTTTGTCTTAAGGAGAGTGTCCCATCGAGTCTCATGAGCTGAGAGTTTTTGAGTAGTGGAGTCCATGGATTCTCCAAACAGCTCATCCCCTAAGCAAGGTGCATTGGCCAGTCGATCTTGGTGATTGACGTCGAGTTCTGAAACTCTAAGCCATGCCAGCCTCCGCATGGCCACCGACATAGCCGTGGCCCTAGAGGTCAGCTCAAATGTGTCATAGATTGATCTGACCATGAACTTGCGCAGTTGTAAGAGCGATGCAGAAGTCTGGCGGAAGGCGGATCTCTTACGATCAGGGAGGTATTTCTCAAAAGATGACAAAGTCTGAATGAGATGCTTGAGGTAGAATGAAAAATGGAAAGCATAGTTCCCTGATCTGTTTGCCAGCATCGCATTTTGATACAACCTCTTGCCAAACTTATCCATGGCCTTACCTTCTCTGCCAGGAGGGATAGAAGCGTACACACTAGCCCCCGTGGTGGATTCCACCAACAATGATTCATGAGGGAGTTGTGGTTTGTCAAAGCCCGGAATAGGTATGACCTTATATAAGGAGTCCAGTTTGCGGGGAGCTCCTGGGATGGTCAAGGGTGTCTCCAGATTTTTGTAAAAAGTCTCTCGCAAAATATCATGGAGAGGCAGTTTGAGAAATTCCCTTGGAGGCTGGTCAAAGTCCAGTGCATCGAGAAATGCCTTGGACTTTTTGGATTCAGCCTCCAAGGGAATAGAGAGAGAGTCGCACATCTCTTTGAGAAAAGAGGTGAAAGAAGTTGCATCAGGTTTGGAGGATGGATCTAAACCAGAAGGATCCTCGTCCCCTGACGAACACTCTCCCTCAGAGAGGAAAGGCTCCTCTGAATCACCCCACAGATCAGGGTCCCTCACTTGAAAGCTACGGTCCCGTGACTCCGGTGTGGAGGGTTCTAGGTGTCGAGTTTTGTGAGTCGACTTACCAGACCTCTGAGAAACGGTACCGGGAGATGTCATCGGGCGTGCCGGTGCCGAAGTTTGCACCACCAGGTGTAAAGACCTCGGTTCCGGAGCTAAAACTGGCATGGATACCGAGGAAGCTGTTTGTACCGGTACTGACAAAGTGGATGCCGATAAAAGAGGCTGTTCCACTGCTGGTACCGGTAGCTCAGACCGGACCGGGACTGGAAGGCTCGGTGTCAGAAGAGCAGGCAGGAGCTGCTGCAATTGCTCTTTGAGCTGTACTTGCAGGACGGCAGCAATTCGATCGTCCAGCGAAGGCACCGGTACCGCTTTTTTCTTCTGCGGTACCTTTGGTGCCGCTCTACACTCCAAAGAGGAACCCGAGGTCGAAGGGCTAATCTCAATCGGAGCGGAGCGCTTCCGCGGGCGCCTCGAGGTCGGCAGGATTGGGCTCGCTGCCACTGAGACCGGAGGACGCTCCAGCGGGGAAGGCTTCTTAGCCGGCTTACCTGAGGGATGCGACGCCGATGAGGTAGGTGCCGACTGCGTCGGGGCCGAAGTTGGGACCGGTGCCGCCGAATCCGACATCTCGGTACCAAATAAAAGTTGCTGTTGGATCTGGCGGTTTTTTAACGTTCTCTTTTTTAGAGTGGCACAGCGGGTGCAGGTGGATGCCCGATGGTCAGAACCCAGGCACTGTAAGCACCAGTTGTGCGGGTCAGTGAGGGAAATAGGCCTTGCGCACTGCTGGCACTTCTTAAAACCGGGTTGGGGGGGCATGAATGTGAAAACGGCTTCTGCCAAATCGAAGGCCGAGGCCTCGATGGTGGCAGCAGGCCCCGCCGGGGTGAACCTGAAAAAGAGAGGAAAAAAAAAGAGAATTTTTTTTTTTTTAAATATTATAAAAAAAGAAAAGAAAAAAGGGAAATACAAATTCCGAAAAGGTTTACGTGAGCGGGAAGGCGAATGAGAAAAAAGTTTTCAACAGCCGTTGAAAGTGCGTCTTCTTAGCTCCGCGGAAACTAAGAAACTGGGGACCGCGCGCCTCCGTCGGGCGGGAAGGCACTCGCGCGTGCACGGTGCGGCCTGCTAGAACTTTCCAAGTTCTTAGAGTGCAATCACTCTAAAATTGTCCGTACCGGGGCTCCGTCGGTGCCGTCACCCATCAGTCAAGAATATGCTGCCTGCTTGTCCTGGGATAAGTTAGAGAATCACTCAGAGTGCTCATTTTAATAGTAATGACCTTGTACTACATTTGCAAAGTACAGTCGGAGCCTGCTAGGAAGCATGGAAAAGACCACTGAGCCATTCTGAGAATTGGCAGGTAAAATACTTGGACGCTAAACCAGCAAGGACAGTTTTAGCTCCATTGTTAAAAATATGGTGGGTTTTGAGAATCTGGCCCTTAATATTTATTTGCAGCTAACCAGCCCCTTGGGCAGGGGCCATATACTGGGGCTGCTCCTAGAACCCTGCAATAGTGGGCCTTGAATTGGGGCACCAAGTATCACCCTTAAGCAACAACCCTACCTTCCCATTATTGGTGCTGTGAATAGAGGATCCCCAGCTAGTTCAGAAAGATTGAATTGAGCATCATCTACATACATTCTTGGCACCTGAGCTGCCAGCCCTTTTCCTATATCTATGCATAGGAACATGATCTTTAGGTACAATTGTCTACTATAACTGGCCCATCCAGATTGCTTAGTTATTCTGAGGTAATAATCACAGGTGTTGGAGACATCCATTAGAGGAAGGCAACATGTTTTCAGATGCAAGGAGTGGTTATCTGGGATCTAATAGAGGCTTGATTGATTTCCTCCTCTAATAGATTTCAAAAGAGATTTAGCTCAAAACTGATCTGGGCACTAGACTGCTGATTATATTACAGTATCTCCCTCTCTTCTAAATAGTTCATGTGGTTATGATCATACATCCAGAAAGCTGAATGTTTTAACATCTAGTTTATACTGATGTCTCTTTTTTCAGGTGGCAGTACTCGTGCTACTGGTATGCTTCTGCAGTACAAAGTGCCAGAGTCAGATGAACTTAAACAGATGAAGTTTACTACTTGTGAAAATTTGAACAGTAACAAAAAACTGTCAGCAACATGGCTTGTAGCCATGCACAAGGTAACAAAGAACATCTTCAGTGTGCTAAACTCAAATGTTTGTACCCTGTTTTTGGGGAGCTACTAATATATAGGTAGTAGAGCTAAAGAAAAATTGACTCATTACAGAACTACACACATGTAGTATGCTGAGTTATTTTGTGGAGTATATATCAGGTTACCTATAATAGTTTTTAAAGTGTAAAGTTTGGTTTATAAGGTTTTTCATAATTAAGCTAGATCTGAATTGAACTGATTGTTACAATGGTTTAATCCCAGAACCCAGTGCTTGCTGCGTTACTCAATGTATTTAAAAGATGAAGGACTTTTTTTCTGTTATAATCTTCAGTAATAGAATGAGTTGCCTTTAGATTTGTGATTAATGTTTTTAGGAACAAGGTTCCATTTTATTTGCTTGATCGCCTAAAGCAAAGCCATCAAGGTGGTGTATAAGCCAAAATTTACAACAAGGAGAAAAATACAATTAATAAAACTCTTGCTTATTTATAAAGGCATTTGAATGATTTACTTTCTCATTTTTTCCTATTGTTCTCAATTATATGTGATTTTATTAGTAATATGAATATAACACCTAGTAATTTATATATTAAAGATCAGATTTTTTTTTTCTTTTAATATGTAAACTGATTGGTTTTAGAATGTTTTATATGTTAGTTTTAATGTCAGGGTTTTGATTTTGTGTGTTCTCTTATCTGCATAGATTGCTAGGGCAAATAAAAATTTGCCCTAGCACAATACCTTGCAAATAATGCCACTGCCTTTCCTCACTAACTGTGGGCACCTTCCTTTTTCTACATTAGTTTCTTAGCAAGCAAGGACTGTCACTATTCTATCCTTAGTAGACAACCCCACTACAGGATTTCTGTTCTATCTATATCCAGGAGGAATCGGGAAACCGGGTGATGGGGTAGCTGAGAAGAGAGTATTGCTTGTAATTGATTGCTTCTTCCAACATACAGTCACAGCTGCTGCTCTGTATATGTTCCTTATATCTAGCTCAGCCTTGAGATAAGAAAAGCCAAATGCATATAGGAAGAAATGTTGATCGTGGTGTTTGCTGCACAAAACAGGGCCTAGCTATCCAGCCTGTTAATCCCCACACTACATTTGCTCAGAAAGGAGTTCCTGCAACTTTTAAAAGTCACCACTGGTACCTCCTGTTGGTCTGGACTTGTGTGACAGGCAGTTGTGACTTTTCAGGAAACATTCAAAGTAATATGCACCATTCAATGTCCTGTATCTTCTTTTCTTACTTTTTCTAAGTTTTTCAGGGC
Source organism: Geotrypetes seraphini (assembly GCF_902459505.1). Classification (NCBI taxonomy): domain Eukaryota; kingdom Metazoa; phylum Chordata; class Amphibia; order Gymnophiona; family Dermophiidae; genus Geotrypetes; species Geotrypetes seraphini. The sequence goes on along the minus strand of NC_047090.1, from coordinate 157,591,848 downwards.
TTCAGACATGCCATTTGGTCACCACTCATTCTTTATGGCTGCCAAATATTTATTTATGGCTAGGGCTTCTTCACGAGCCCCTCTATATACTTATTTTTCCATGTTTTTTATTTTTCAAACCTTTAATGTGGTATATGTTAATATCAATAACTTAATGTCAATAACTTAATCTTTTAAAACTTATCTTAAATATTTCCGTTTGTCATATATGATAGGTCCCTTCCCGATAGGATAAGAAAAACAGACAAACGGAAATATTTAAGATAATGGCATGTCTGAAGCCCTGAAAAACTTAGAAAAAGTAAGAAAAGAAGATATAGGACATTGAATGGTGCATATTACTTTGAATGAATTATCAATGTCTCACTGCTGACTGCGTTGGTTACTGTTTTCAGGAAACATGGCATGGAAAACTATTCTCTACAACCAATATCAGTGTTCTCCTTTCTTTTTAACCACAGGCTGCAAAACTCCTTTATGAATCTCGGGACCAATAATCACAGCGATTCAAGAAGTGAAACACAAAGGCCAGCTCATTAACAACATCTTTTTGTACGAGTCATATTGAGATACTGTTTGTATAATAAACTTGTTCTCTTCCCCTTTATATTACAAAAGATAAACATTTTCAATTGCAGTTTGAATATTTTTCATATTACAAGGATAAATTTACCTAGTGTGCAATACAGATACTTTATTAATGCTTTGCTTTACTTTTTGGCTTACATTAAGAAATTTTGTATATTACTTTGTTATATCTTCTCAAAGTACAGAAGTCTCTGAGCTGTATTAGATGCTGTGTATCTGTTCAGTACAAGCAACAACCATTGTGTGTGTGTGTTTAGCTGCAGCAGACTACATGGGTTATGTTCCATTATCAAAAATTTGACAATTTAATCAAACATGTAAATAATTGTCTACTTTTATTTGTACTACCTTAACATTTGCCAATTTAAAGTGAAATAACTAATATATTTGAAGATATTTTTATGTATGGAAGATAGTTGAACTTATTTTGAATGTTAATCATTAATTCCAGCTTGCTTTGTAAACATAGATACATGCATTTAAACTGTATTAAAGAGATTCACAAAACAAAAATAGCTTTAAGATCCCCGTGATCTATATCGAGAAGAATATCTTCAGACAGAAAAAGAGCTTAGTGAAAGTTGTGTGATACAGTTTTTAAGAGTGGAATAGGCATAGGTTAAGATTTCAGAGCAATGTACACCCAGTTTTGACACTAAGCTGTAAATAAAACAGTTTGCTACTCCATGGATGTTTCTAGTGTATTTTATTATGCACATTTACAAAGTGTTAGATTAGCAGTATTCTAGAGGTTTTACAAGAACAGCTGTCACATTCATGTAGCAAATGCTTTAAACAATACTTTACTTTTCATCATAACCATACTATGTACAAGTAATGCAAACGTGATAAGCCAAGATATCGCATATAAATTATACACAAAACATTTTCATGAAAACACAGCCAAGTGGCTTAAGTTTTCCATGAGAGAATAAACACTTTTCAAGCACAAACTTATGAGAAGGAAATATTACTTCCAGTTCCGATAAAAACAATGTACAATTAAAACTCCAGTGAAGTGCTTTTTTGGTTTTAAATTACAATGTAAAAGTTTATTGCACAACTCTCACACTGGCTTTAAGGGGATAGTCAACCTACACCTGACCTTTCCACACAACAAACTGACTTCAAACTCTTTTTTCCAAAAATCAATCAATTCTGTGTTCACAACTCTCTAATGGCAGTTTCCAATTTTCTAAAACCTTGTTCAAAAGGTATGGTGAAAAATCAAGAGAACATTTTTCACAGAAGCATATACTAATGGATGTGAAAATCAGAAATATCTACACCAAAAGACAGTTACAATACTTTTTTCTATTCTAGAATGGCCCATTGCCTAGATACTGTAATCCATGAGGGTGGATCAGGTTAAGAGCTTTTAGTTATAAAATAGATGCTATATTTAATCTGAAACACAAATCATGAGATACTGACGGAAGTACAAGTAAAATCCAATAAGTGAAATATGATCATTGGGGAAATATACTTCTAAACAATTTCAGATAAGGGATTTAAAAATTGGATCATGCAGAAACTGCGACAAATCAAATCTGACAAAGCAACAATCCCACATAGCTTCAAATTTATTGTACTGGCAGGGATCTCTCTCCATAGCCTATCAGCACTGTGTGGCTACATGAAAGTGTCCTTACATGGCACAGGAGTTCATGCATAAACTACAAGTAAGGAAAGGTTGGAAGATCAGCATCTCTCATGGACTAATAGTGTTGGGGGGGGAGGGGGAAGTAAGACTGTAGGAGATAAAGGACTAACAACTGCAGTAAGTTCTTGGCATTTGCAACAAAAAATGGATCATAGTAAATTTAAGTGAAAAATGGATTTTTCCACAATCCATAACCACTAAGGAACATTTTATAGGGCCTCTAATTGTAAAAGATTATTGCTGAATGTACTTTTCCTTACTGTAAGGGATACATTTTTAATTATCTAGGACCTGGTATTCAGGGCAGCTGGCAAATATAGTAAAGCATTGGCACCTAACTTTATACTTTTAGCAGCCATCACTGCCACTTGGCCTGCAAAGTAGCACCCCTAATTTACACGGATAAGTTATCAGAACAGCTGAATTCACTTTCAGCCCCTACCCTGCCCCCAGCATATGGATAAATTTTATCCATAAAGTTATTCATATATCCTATGGAAACTGCATTTTTTTGTAAACAAGACTCTTGATTACTAGGCCTGAACATTTTACGTCTTCTGTATCTGAATTTATTCTATTGTAGAGAATATCTTCTGAAATCCACTTCATGAGTAATCTCACTCATCTCCCTTCACATATCATAACCTACATTCGGGTAGCTTCAAAACACACCTTATCAACAAAATAATCAATTTTTCTCCTTGTCTTACTTTTCTCCTTTCATCTTCCTTTCTCAACAATTGCACTTTCATTCTGATAAACACACAAAAACCTTCAATAATTTAACTTGAAAGACAAAAATCATGCCATGAACAGAACAGTAACAAATATTTAATGCAGCAGCTCAACTGCTGAAATTCTCAACCACACTTCATATCTTTAAACTCGTATCTATAGCATTTGCCATTGATTCACCACCCAGGCTCAAGGGGAAAAGACTGAAGCACTATCCTTCAGGCTCTTTGCTTGCCTCTGAAATTCGACATTGTAGCTGGCGTTGGCTTGCTCAGCTAGGTCTCACCATGCAGTAAGATAGTACAGGACTCCAAAGGCAGACATGGATTGGCACTTTTCCTTTATCTCTAAAAACTGTTTCAATGAATAAAATGGGTAGCTGATACCTGCTCTACTTTCAAAAACTTCTGACAGGACCACAAAGGCAAATTATTTTTTTCTTGGTGACCAAGTTAATGAACCTGCAGAATATCAGTACAGATATACGTTTGTTCTAAAACAGAGTTTCACAACTCAGTTCACAGGACAAACCCAGCCAGCCAGTCAGGTTTTTAGGATATCCATAATCAATGTGCAGGAGTCAAATTTTCATGCATTACCTATTCATTGTGGGTATCCTGAACATCTATATGGCTGAGTGTGTTCTAAGAACTTTGTTATAAAGTAAATCAAATCAGACATGACAGTTTATGGTTTACTCTGGCATCAAAACATACTGGAAAGCGTTTTCTGAACCTTGTATATGAGATAACAAGTAGCAGCTTTTAACACTTCCACCCTCTTCTAATATATGGCCAAGTCATTAGTGATTTTTAGGCTGACTGACCCCCTTAGCGATATGTCCTAGTGGCAAGCACCTTGCAAATTCACTAGTGTTTTATTTTAAAAAGTTGTAATGTAGCATGTAATCTGCAAATTTTTCAATTTAAATGTCATTTGAGAGGGAGAAAAAAAAGCACCATAGAAACAAAATTACAGCTTGAAATATTCTGCTGAAATGTTCTTCTGAAGTCTCCATTGTATCTTCATTTCCAATTACTGGCAAGATATTGCACAGCCAAAATATAGGCAGGGCTTGAAAATCAAGCAAGAGTTCTCTGTCTAGGCTTTATTCTTGGATATAGCTGTAAAATATTAAATCCAAAGTTACTGAAATTTGAACCACCACTAGGAAAAAATGTTCCAAGCACACTAAGCAGTATAATAGCATATGTTTTAGTTCAATCAGTTTTGAGAGGGAGCATAATCCATCTGAGCTCACAGAACAGATGATGAGAAGCAAAGGTTGACAGTTACCACTTCGAAAGCAAACTTACACATACTAAGAGAATCTCCCAGACTTCTGGTTTCTAGGTAAGAAGATCTAAGCTGGCATCATCACATGTAATCATCTATGGGTGGCTGCCTTATTCAACATCAGTTCAATCAATTGTGATGAATTTTTTTTGGACTTGTTTCCTGCTCTTTTTATACTTCCAACTCAATCGCACCCAGGTCTGGAACTTGTTGCTGAGCTTTTATTCACCGCTACTGATGGATTTTTTTCCTCCTGTCATGGACACTGAATCCAGCCTATAGGTGTCACCTATGCTTATTCCCCAGAGCTTGAGAATGCTATCTCCAGAGTTACTCCTAGCTAACTTCTGCACAAAATTTTTGAAAATTCACACAATATTTCAAAATTCTACAGTTTATTTGTAGTGTTTTGCATAGAATTCTATCCTGAGGTCTGGAATTCCTTCCTGTCTTTTTCTTTCTCAGGTTCCAGCCTCTTCAGTTCCCTCTCTCACCTATCTCTCTCTAAAACCTCTCTCATTTGCACCCTGAATCCCTTCCTTGGCCCCCCTCTCTCCACTGGCTAAGAATCTCTTCCTCCTTTCCCATCCCCTTTCTGGTCTTGGTCACTCTCTCTTCCTCTCTCTACTTCCCCCACTCCCACTTGCGGGTCTAGCATCTATGTTCCTTCACCCTACCAACCTCTCGCTTGTATCCTGAATCCCTTCTCTACTCCACATGGTCTGGCATCTCTCCCTCTATGGTCAAGCATCTCTTCCTTCTCACCCCCCACTTTCTGGCCTGGGTTTCCTTCTCACCCCCTTTCCCCTCTATGGGTCCAAGATCCATGTCTCCTCCTCCTCCTCCCCCCTACTTGAAGTCCAGGATCCATGTCCCCTCCTCTCCTCCCCCCACCCCCACCATAGGCCTAGCATCCATGTCCCCATCCCCTCCTCACCCATGCAGATCTGGCCTCTCTCCCTCTGACCAACCCCTCCCCTCCCATGGTGAGATCAGACATACCTGCGGGCCTTCCAGAGCAGCAGCAGCCGGCCAGCAGAGACAGCGCTGTGAATAGGCTGCCATGTTCTCTTATCCACAGAAAGTGATGCAGCAGAGGGAAGAGTCCAGCCAAATGCACCACGTTCATGGCGCTGCTTCTGCTGGCCAACTAACACCACTGCTGCTTCCTTGGGAGGCCCGCAGGTATGTCTCATTTCACTAGGGTAGGGGGGGTTAGAGCTGGTCAGAGGGAGATAAATCAGACCTGTACGGGAGAGAAGGAGGGGGCAGAATGGAAGGTTTGCACAGAATCCCGCCAGGAGTACAGAGTATCCCCAGTCCCAGCTGGCACAAAGAGTGGAAGGTTTGCTGGGGAGACTAAACCAAGGACTTTCTGTGTGACTGCACAACAGTTGCCATGGGGCTAGCTGAACTTTGATGTTTGTATTCAATGTTTTTTGTTTTGCGAAACTGCAGTGTTGCAAGCCACTTAAATCAATCAGCAGATTAATTTTCATAGAACCTTTGTATGTTAAAGCTAAACTTAACTTAAACTTGAGCTTGTTTAAACTATAAACACTGAGTAAGCTGTGCCATATTGTAACTTTTTAACAGGTTCTACAGGACTGACATAGCAAGATAAGAAAGCAAACAGGGAGCATTCACCTTTCTAGTATTTTACCAAATATTTTATATAGTGAATTCAGATCAACCACTTACTTAAACTGTATTAATTTAATAATCTTCATAGAAAATGTCCACTAATGCTAATATAAACCCAAATACTGAAGTTAAAGGAATCCAAAGGCAGTCTACATAAATATACAACATGAGAACTGCCATACTGGATCAGACCAAAGGTCTAACTAGTCCAATATCTCACAATTGTCTGCAAAGACAGACTTTCATGTAAAAGACTTACCCCCACTAGATTTTTGGGCACATAGCCTTCTTTATCATTCAGACGAGCCCACCACCAGTCAGTCTCCTTATCATCTTTGCGCCTCAGGATGGTAATGGTGTCTCCCTCATTAAATGACAACTCGTCACTGTTTTGGGCTTCATACTCCCACAGTGCATACACAGTTCCCTTGTTCATAACACCCAGCTTTTCTTGAACACCTGTTTAAAAGACAGAGCATGAAAAAATATGTCAGATGACTTGGAATACAGACAATTCAAACTTTGCAGTAATGGAAACTACATTTTTTTAAGTACTCAGGGCCAAGCAATCTTAAGATGATGATATACATTAATAAATTTGCACAATAAGAAGGAAGAGGCACAAAGCCCTAGCTCTGCCCTGCTAAGCAAGAACACTCTGCGGTAAATCACATTTCTAAGAAAAGCAAATTTTTCTAAGCATTCATTTGCTACTCTGGCAATCTATTTTATTTCCAAATCTATTTTATAAAAATGTTTGGAAGTTGCCAAGTTGGAATATGATGCTTAGAAAAGTTCATTTTCCTTGAAAATTATATATATATATAATTTTTTTTTTTTTTTGCAAATACACTCTTAGCAGGGCAGACCTATAGGATGATAAGGAGGACCCAGTTCCTGCTTCTTGCAGGAAACAATCTACACAGCTCATGAGAGGCATGCAGCATGCCTGGCTGTGCTTCTCAGCTAAAGATTTATGAGAATATGATGTCTACATGGCCTCTGAGAATCTAAAGTGCAACCAAATTGTTATAGGAAAGGGGAAAGAGAAAAAAAATGATTATTCTATGATTCAGTAGGAGAGTTGAGAGTGAGGAGTATGCTGTGTGAGGTGGTGTAACATAGTTTTGTTTTTTTTCCAATTCTTTATTCATTTTTCATCTTACTTCAAGTACACAATATTACATCAATTGAATCATACACATCACTTGAAATTCTTTCAATTGTCATCTTAAATATATAAATTATTTCCCTCCCCCACCCACCCTTTTCACAAATATTGTAATCAAAAAATATCATACATGCGTTATATTCATAGAATTAATTAAACCTATATTATAACTATATACCACACCCTTTCCCATAATTATAATTATACTTTCAGTGTTAATGTGAAGACATCCATCCAGTTATGGAGGAAAAGCTTATATGAAATAACGGATTTTAAGGAGGGCTTTAACTCTGCATGGAGTTCTAGGAAAAAAGCATTTCAGAGATGGTGAGCTGCGCTGAACCGTGAATCTCTAGTAGAAGTCAAAAGGATCTGTAAATGAGAGGGAATAATCAGTAAATCATGTGAAGAGGAATAGAGAAGAGAACAAGAAAAAAGAAGGTTGGTCTGAATGGAAAATCTAATGTGCAAGAATCAAAATTTTAAATGATATATATATAAAAATATGGGAAGCCTATGTCCTATTAAAAGTGGCACAAAAAATAACCCTTTGAACTATTGAAGCCAATAAGTCCAATCACAAATCCAACATACAATTGGCTAACATTCTTAATCCCTTGGGGAGAATGCTTGAACTGAAAACCTACTATGGTTACTGAAACTCTTTAAATAATGGACATCAGTATGAGCCCTTAGTATATAAATGAGGGAATGTGGGCTCGGGTAGTAACTCATAGGTAACTAACACCAGACATAAATCTAAATGAGAACTGCCCCATACATCATTTAGTCCTTTTTGTTATTATCAATCTAATCTTATTCAAAAAACATAATCAAACATTCACACCAAGGAAAAAATGAAAAAATACAGGATCAATAAAGGGCAGGATCTGCTCCCAGGCAATGGCTTGGGTTTACGATCCTGAACACTAGCTATAAGGTCACCCAGACCATGACTGAACAGGAGCTGATCCTTGTATGGCAACTGGCTCAATGTAGTCTTAGAAAATGAATCACCAGATCATTGCCAGATCTAGAGCATCCTGCGAGTCGAAACAGAATAGGCGTCAAGCTTGGTGAAAACGTTCAAGATGTCGAACAGGGCATCAGCCTTGTAATCCACTCCGGAGATGAGAAAATCTAAATCCCGAAGCACCACAGTGTTAGGATCATGGCGCTGCTTGGAGTGGCATGCCAGAGCCACAAAAGAGGAGGCCGTTGCTGCTTTGAACCCAGCCACGGCTGACTCAAACAGACACTTAAAGATAAAATCCACGCGTCAGTCCTGGACATCCTTCAGGACCCTCCCCCCCAAATGATAGGGAGAGATGTGCGCTTGGTGATATATGCCATCGAAGAATCTACCTTCAGAGAAGTAAAGCACTTGTTAAAGCCATCCGCCATGGGATAAAGCAGCGCCATGGCTCAAGCAAATTTCAAAGGACCTTCAGAAGTCTCCCAGATATCCATAAGAATCCAGACAACATCAGGATGATCAGGAAAAGAGGCAGACTGTGGCCCCTGGTCACTCATAAAGGAACATTCAGCAGCTTCAATTCCTACAGAGAATCAGAGATTAAATCCACAAGGTGTGCAAGTTTGAAGAACCTGCAGACAGTGGGGTCTTCCCCCAAATCACAGGCTCCACACCAGTCCAGATTCTGGAGATCCGCCAGATTCGCCATGTCCATGGCTGCCGCAGAGCTGCCCTGTGAAAGCAGAGGAATGGAAAGAGTGTTTGGCACAACTATGTGCACAGTCAACTTACTCCCTGGTACACTTGAAGGAAGACAAGAAGAAAGACCCTGGGGTCCCTTGGAGCAAGGGGTCCCTGTGACCAACACAGAAGCCGGTGGAAGGGAAACAGGCAGGGACTTTTTAACTACGTATGCATTATATAGCATGTGCACAAATTCCGGGAGAAAACCAGCCTCTGCGGCGGGAGCCAACTTCTGCACCTCAGATTTATGAGGTTTTTCGCTGGAGCTGTGCTTACAGTTCATCCCAGGGCCCCCTAACGCCAATTTTGCAGGAGTCAGGGCATAAGACACTTGAAGATCCTCCCCGGAGGTCAAAGGCACCACATTCAAGCAAATCTTGCCCTCCTCGCGGGTCGCAGCACACATTGAGCATGGCTGAACAACTGACAGCCATCCACCACAAATGGGGAGGTTATCTATGTGGTTTTCTTTCAAAAATGAAGCTGGCAAGTATGAAAAATAACTTTAAAATCAAATCTGGAAAAATCCAAAATGACCACTGAGGCCCTGTTTTGACTAAAAATAGCCCAGGAAAGCCAGAGAGAACTCGTGGGGGGCATAGGACATGCAGGGAAACCACCTAAAACCCCCATTTTAAAGACCCCCCAAATCTCTGATTTAAGCTGTTAGAATGCTCTCATATAACCATGTGTTCACAGGAAAACCTGAAACATTTTACTCACTGTGCTGAATTAGAGAAACTGCAAGCCGCTGAACACAACTTGCAGGGAGATCCTTTGCCTCAGTGAACTGGAAAACTGGATTTCAAGTCTTCTGACTGCCCCATCACTGATCACCACAGCCGGAGACCTCCACCACCCATGGACATGCCACGGAAATGCCTGGTAGAGAGACGCAGTCTGGGTCCCGCACCTTCACAGAACCATCTTAGCCTGTGCTATACCCACTAGCAGACGAACCTGGGGTGAGCTAGCTCCCAAGGGAAAGGTCTCGAAGCACCTATCTGATGTGCAGGCTGTCCAGGGGGCTTACTGCTGAGCAGGGAACCCCCCCCAGAAGCAGACATTCTCCAACAGTCTGCAATCTCCTGCAGTCAAGATGTCCCCGCAGGGAACCTCCACAGCACGAGGGCGAGAACCACAAACAAAAAATACTGAAATATCTTGAGGAAGCATTTCACTGGTTCAGAAATTTTTTTTTTCTTATCAAAGAAGAATAGAAAAGGAAAGTCCAAATGAAAATACAGTGGTGCCTCGCATAACGGACGCCTCGCACAGCGAACGCTGCGCACAACGAACTTTATGTCTTGATCCGTACAACGAACTTCGTTTCACACAACGAAGTCGCCCGAGCTGCATCCTTCCGCGCAGGCACTGCGCTTAACTGCCCTCTCTCCGCCTGGTTCCCTCTTGCCCCCCCGACTCCCCGACACGATCGGGGCAAGAGGGAGCTCAAGCCCTCTTGCCCCCCCGACTCCCCGACACGATCGGGGCAAGAGGGAGCTCAAGCCCTCTTGCCCCCCCGACTCCCCGACACGATCGGGGCAAAAGGGAGCCCAAGCCCTCTTGCCCCGCCGATTCCCCGACACGATCGGGGCAAAAGGGAGCCCAAGCCCTCTTGCCCCGCCGATTCCCCAACTCCCCGACAATATCGGGCCAGGAGGGAGCCCAAGTCCTCCTGGCCACGGCGACCCCCTAACCCCACCCTGCACTACATTACGGGCAGGAGGGATCCCAGGCCCTCCTGCCCTCGACGCAAACCCCCCCTCCCCCCACCGACCGCCCCCCCCCCCCAAGAACCTCCGACCGACCCCCAGCCGACCCGCGACCCCCCTGGCCGACCCCCTCGACACCCCCAACCCCCTTCCCCGTACCTTTCTGTAGTTGGCCGGACAGACGGGAGCCAAACCCGCCTGTCCGGCAGGCAGCCATCGACGGAATGAGGCCGGATTGGCCCATCCGTCCCAAAGCTCCGCCTACTGGTGGGGCCTAAGGCGCCTGGGCCAATCAGAATAGGCCCGGGAGCCTTAGGTCCCTCCTGGGGGCGGGGCCTGAGGCACATGGGCCCAACCCGACCATGTGCCTCAGGCCCTGCCCCCAGGAGGGACCTAAGGCTCCCGGGCCTATTCTGATTGGCCCAGGCGCCTTAGGCCCCACCAGTAGGCGGAGCTTTGGGACGGATGGGCCAATCCGGCCTCATTCCGTCGATGGCTGCCTGCCGGACAGGCGGGTTTGGCTCCCGTCTGTCCGGCCAACTACAGAAAGGTACGGGGAAGGGGGTTGGGGGTGTCGTGGGGGTCGGCCAGGGGGGTCGCGGGTCGGCTGGGGGTCGGTCGGAGGTTCTTGGGGGGGGGCGGTCGTTGGGGGGAGGGGGGGTTTGCGTCGAGGGCAGGAGGGCCTGGGATCCCTCCTGCCCGTAATGTAGTGCAGGGTGGGGTTAGGGGGTCGCCGTGGCCAGGAGGACTTGGGCTCCCTCCTGGCCCGATATTGTCGGGGAGTTGGGGAATCGGCGGGGCAAGAGGGCTTGGGCTCCCTTTTGCCCGATCGTGTCGGGGAGTCGGGGGGGCAAGAGGGCTTGAGCTCCCTCTTGCCCCGATCGTGTCGGGGAGTCGGGGGGGCAAGAGGGCTTGAGCTCCCTCTTGCCCCGATCGTGTCGGGGAGTCGGGGGGGGGGCAAGAGGGCTTGAGCTCCCTCTTGCCCCGATCGTGTCGGGGAGTCGGGGGGGCAAGAGGGCTTGAGCTCCCTCTTGCCCCGATCGTGTCGGGGAGTCGGGGGGGCAAGAGGGCTTGAGCTCCCTCTTGCCCCGATCGTGTCGGGGGTGCCAGGGACTACACGGAGTCACCCACCGTACCACCCGATTCGGGTAAGCGCAGGTATCGGTGGGTGGCTTATTTGCGGGGGGGTGCCTTATTTTACATTTTTTTCTTATTTGATGGCCCTGCCTTATCATCGGGGAAACACGGTAGAAAAAAAAAAATGAACAGTTAAGTCCCAGTTTTTGCCGCTGAGACTCTGCCCTCTCACTGTAAAATTAGACTCTACTTAGTCTGTCTTTAAATTTAAAAAATGTGTGTTGTTTTAAAAAACAATTATGTTTTTAGATGTATCTAAATAAAAATAATAACCAAAAATTTATCTTTTTTATGTCATCTTAGCATATTTTATGCTGCAGAACGAATTATTTTTTTTTACATGTATTCCTATGGGAAAACGCGTTTCACATAACGAACGTTTCACATAACAAACTTGCTCCTGGAACCAATTAAGTTCGTTGTGTGAGGCACCACTGTAGATTGATGTCGCATAGTCTGAACTGAAGATATAGAAAAAGCAACAAATTTTAGTATCTTTTATATTAGAATCTGACAGAGGCCTAGTAATGATTTTTACTTTTGACGGCATAATGTTTCTTTTCTGAGCCAATGCGTATGGATCCTTTGTAATGATGCGCCCCCACAATGCACCATAGGTCCTGGATCCAATGCCCTCAGAGGAGGTTCAACATGAAGTGAATTTAATGAGAGACAGACAGCTTAAAATATATTGTGTAGAAATGGCTTAATATTACAGAGATGCAATGCTTAGAGGACAGATATATCATATATATGCTTGGTACTAAAGTTCAAAAAAATACTGTATTCTATTTTAGAGGTAGAAATAGGCTTTTACAAGTACAGTTAGTTTTAGAGGCTGCTTCTCTGTGTGTAAATGAGAGAGAAAGAACAGTTTACCTGCATGAATGTGTGTCTCTGAATAGGTGAGAAGTGGTGGTGTGAGGGGCTAAGAGGGGAAAGAGAGGCAGAGAAAGCCAAGGGCCAAGAATTAAGAAAGCAAGAATCCAGAGAGAGAAAGAGAGAGAAACGCTCAGAGAGAGGGGTAAGCAAGGCTCCACAGAGACAGTTAAGGATTTGAACCTTCTACATTTTTAAGCTTGAGATGTGTTCAAAAAATAGCATCTATTGTTGTTACAATGGTAAGGGAAGGTGTGTGAGGTGTTAAAGACTGAAGGAGAAAAGAGAGAAATTGTCCCTTCTTGTACAATCACACTTTATTCTGGGACCAGTGGGTTATTTCCCTCTACTCGCCAGAGTCTGTAGGAAGCCTCAAAACTTCAGAGGCTTTCCCCCCCCCACCCCACCCCTTACATACCTCCTCCCCGAGTATGCTCCCCACTCTTTTCTTCCTAAAAGCCAAGGCTGTAGGGAAAAGGTCAAAGTCTGGTGGACTCATATCTGGACTGTAGGGAGCATGAGGTAACACCTCCCAGCCTTATTTGCGTAGTTTTTCAATGATGACATTCCCTATGTGTGGACAAGCATTGTCATGAAGAATGAGTGGCCCAGCCAAGAACAACTGAGGTCGGGTTTTGTGCATTTTTCTGCACATTTTTTGCAAAAAATTACGATAATACACTGCTGTGACACTTCTTCCAATGCTGTGATAATGATGCCTTCTTGATCACAAGCAAAAATCATTTGTTTGACTTTTGATTGAGCTCATCAAAATTTTTTTGGTCATGCGGAAGATGGAGCTCTCCATTCATCATTGAAAAACTGTGCAAATACGGCTGGGAGATGTTACCTCATGCTCCCTACAGTCCAGACATGAGTCCACCAGACTTTGACCTTTTTCCAAAGTTGAAACAACCTATGTGTGGGCATTGTTTTGCATCTCTGAAGAGCTTTCTTCCGCTGGTATCCGAGCCATTCAGCAACTGAACAAAAACGGTGTCTTCGAAGGAATAATGAAGCTTTCTGGACGTTGGGACTCGGTCATTGCAAAACAGGGAGACTATATTGAAGGATTGTAAAGAAATACTTTGAAAAACAAACAAACGTAAATAAAAAAAAATAAGTGTGCATTATTTATAAAATGACCCTCATATAAAGAATTTTAATAAACAAACATTATTTATTTGTTTAAACAATAAATAGCAGTTTAAAAAAACAAATAAGAAATCCTAATTAACTGGAGAGCTCTGCTCTTGCCCTCTGTTCACAGAGTAGAAAAAACATGAGGGACTTAGAAAACCACTGTGCACAGTAAAGGCTAGGCATGTTCAGAACTTTGCACCTAGTCCTAAACTGGGAGAGGTGTTCCATTCCAGCATCATGCAATGTCATATCCTATTTGTGTATTCAACTCAATCCTGCTTGTTGAAAGAACAGACTTCTCCTAAATACAGTTCTTTACTTTCGTCCAACATACCGTACAAGAACTGTGAACACTGAATATAGCCCTCCTCCATCTCTTCACACTTGTCAGCAGCAGTTTCTATGTCACTTATAGTTGTGGCAAAAAGAGCTGCCCCGGATTCCACCAGCAGTTTACAGAGATGAACACTGTTGCAAGAGGCAGCACAATGTAACGGAGTCCTGCAACAAAAAATAAAACAAAAAACCTTTGGTCAGTTTAACAGATTGAAAATCAATTATTTTACCTTTCTTCCACTAATGCCACACAACTACCTCATCCTCTATAATAAAACCCTAAGTGCGCATGCACACTTAGGAGGCCGTGTTCCCTGCCACCGTGATGTGTGTTTCCGTGGTCGTGTTCCATTCGCGCCATGTGCGGCTGTTTGCGACACGCAGCACATGGCGCACGTGGCAGTTTCAATGGCGGTTTGTCTCTTGCGGGTGCTGCAAGACGTTGGGCTGTCAGAAGAGGGAGTTAGTTGTTGATGAGCTAGTAAGAATTACACGATGTGCTACTGCTCCACAGGGAAGTTGAGGGGGAGAGGGAAAGGGGGCTGCTTTGGGGGGAGGGGTGTGCTGGGGGGCAGGCAGCAATCTGGGTTTGCTCTGGGGGGGAAACAGAAGGGGGCCACGGAGAGACAGGCAGGCATGGCGCAACAGAGAGACAGACAGGTAGGGGGCCAGGGAGAGAGACAGACAGACAGAAAAACAGACAGACAGACAACGGCCAAGGAGAGAGAAAGAATGACAGGCAGACAGGGGGCCAAAGAGACAGACATACAGTCAGCGGCAAAAGAGAGAGAGACAAAGAAAAAAAAAAAGACAGACAGCGGCCAAGGAGAGAGAAAGAAAGACAGACAGACAGACAGACAGACAGACAGACAGGGGGCCAGGGAGAGACAGACAGACAGACACAGCCAGCGGCAAAAGAGAGAGAGAGAGACAAAGAAAAAAAAAACAGACAGACAGCAGCCAAGGAAAGAGAAAGAAAGACAGACAGGGGGCCAGGGAGAGAGACAGACAGAGGCTTACGAGAGAGAGAGAGAGAGAGAGAGAGAAAGAAAGAAAGAAAGAAAGAAAGAAAGAAAGAAAGAAAGAAAGAAAGACAGACAGAGAGGGGGCCAGGGAGAGACAGAAAGAATGACAGACAGGGAGCCACAGAGACAGACAGACAGCGGCCAAGGAGAGAGAGAGAAAGAAAAAAAGACAGACAGCTCACATGGTAAGTTTTCATTAAATGTTGTGATCTGTTAAGTCTACACATCTATTCTAGCACCTGTTAATCACATTAGTAAACAGATATTCTTCCTGCTAAAGAATCTGAACCAAAAAGATAAATTAGATAAATAGGTAGAAAGCCAAAATAGATCAGTCAAAATAGAGATATCCAAGTGTTCACTGCTTTAGTGTCTCAGCAGAACGACACGCCGAAATGAGACACAGATGCAAGAAAGGAGTACTTAAAAACAGGGCTGGATGGGTTTTACATAAATGCATATTTAAAGGGCCATACCAACTAAAAATGCTTGGCATAGACATTTGATATGGAAGCAAAAACAAACAAAAAAAAAAAACACCTTTATAAAGCTATATTTATGAAATTATGATATCTTTCTCAACAGCTTAATCTCTATACAAAAAGTGGCTTGTATTATGTAAATAACTAAAATGCAAGTGAACTGATGGCAGACAAAAACCATTTATAATATATAAAATTAAAATAGGGCATTTGTTTAACTAAATATAAAGGTGAATAGGATAATACAGAGGATGGATACATTTGAAACATAGAAATATGATGCCAGATAAAGGCCAAATGGCCCATCTAGTCTGCCCATCCGCAATAACCATTATCTCTTTCTCTCTCCGAGAGATCCTATGTGCCTATCCCAGGCCCTCTTGAATTCAGATACAGTCTCTGTCTCCACCACCTCTTCTGGAAGACTGTTCCATGCAGTTACCACCCTTTCTGTAAAAAGTATTTCCTTATATTACTCCAGAGTCTATCACCTCTTAACTTCATCCTATGCCCTCTCATTGCAGTTTTCTTTCAAATGAAAGAGACTCGATTCATGCGCATTGACATTACATAGGTATTTAAACGTCTCTATCGTGATCTTATGTTATATCTCCCCTTTCCCACCTTTCCTCCAAAGTATATAGATTGAGATCTTTAACTCTGTCCCCATATGCCTTATCATGAAGACACCATTTTAGTAGCCTTTCTCTGGACTGACTCCATCCTTTTTATATCTTTTTGAAGGTGCGACCTCCAGAATTGTACACAAAATTCTAAATGAGGTCTCACCAGAGTATTATACAGGGGCATCAATACCTCCTTTTTCCTACTGGCCATACTTCTTCCCTATGCACCCTAGCATCCTTCTAGTTTTCACCATCACCTTTTCAACTTGTTTGGCCACCTTAAGATCATCACATACAATCACTCCCAAGTCCTGCTCTTCTGTCATGTACATAAGTTCTTCACCCCCTAAACTGTACCATTCCCTCAGGGTTTTGCAGCCCAAATGCATGACCTTGCATTTCTTAGCATTAAATTTTAGTTGCCAAATTTCAGACCATTCTTCAAGCTTTTCCAGGTACTTTCTTCATGTTATTCACACCATCTGGCATGTCTAATCTATTGCAGATTTTGGTATCATCCATAAAATTTTAAAGAAATACACTATAGTCTACTTCAGTATTAAGACCTATAGGATGGAGAGTATTTAAATCATGAATGATCCATTGTTCAACTTGTAGAAGTACAGGATCAATATCATCCCCTCTTGCACTAGATTGGATTATTCTGAAAACAAAAAACTTCAAATCATCAATCTCATGCTTAGCCATCAATCCAATGCCCTACTAATGGAGCTGAGATGATCTGTCTACTAATGTTACTGCAGTGTTCGATGATGCCGGTCTTAAGTCTCTTTGCTTTTCCAACATACAGTAATTTATATGAGTATTGTATTATATATATGACACTAGTGGAGTTAAAATTGGAAGAATGATGTAAATTGTAGTGCTGACTAGTTATTGGATGTATAAATTCTTTAATTTCCAAACTAAGAGGACAAACTGTACATTTGCCACACCTCTGGTGATCTAGAAGGAACTAATTTCTCTCGTAAATTTTTGTCTTTTGAGAATACAATGACAATGTATTTATTTTCCAGATAGATCTAATAATTTTTGGGATATCCTCTGATAAATATGTATGTCTCAGAGTACAAACAGTATCCGGTTGTGGTCTGATAGTAGGCTGGAGATGCTCTTCGGGGAGTGTGTGGTGCAATGGTTAGAGCTACAGCCCTAGCACCCTGGGGTTGTGGGTTCAAATCCTGCACTGCTCCTTGTAACCCTGGGCAAGTCACTTAGGCAAGAAAGGACTGGGTAGAGACAGCACAAACAGAAGACATTTAAAGTCCCGATTCAGATAAGTTTTTTGCAATTGCAATTGTGATGTTTTTTTGAATAATTTGAACAGCTACTATAAATGATTTGAATAGCTAGTATAAGCAGTACACATCGATGTTTACATTATAAGCAGTCAGGTTAGGACAGGAGGTTTTTGAGCCAGTGAGATTGTTACCCTTTCTAGCATGTCTGCTTAATACAATATATGCAGCATATGGGGTTATGAGGCTCTTTTCCTCCTTTAGTAAATTGATTTTGAAGCAAGACAAGGTAAACAAGATTCACCACACTTCAAAGTTCATAACAACTTTAAATTGACCAAAGAGAGCTATTGGCAGCGAATATTACTCTCTTTTTTTCTGTATATTTTGTTGCAAGTCACTTAATCCCCCAGTGCCCCAGGTACATTAGATTGAGTGTGAGCCCGCCAGAACAGATAGGGAAAAATGCTTGAGTACCTGAATACTTTGTAATCCATACAGAATTGTAGGATTATGCGGAATATAAATAATAAATAAATCTCTTAAAAGTGTTTTATTATAACAATTTTGAATAGTAGAGATGGGATATCCAAGTTGCTCAAATCTCCTTGCCATTACAATTGCATTCTCTTCAAAATCTGAAATATTTGTACAGATCCTTTTAAATCTTAAAAATTGTGAATACAGTAGATTCTTCTTGAGGGATGGGTTACGATTGCTATGCATTCCGATCTGTTTACCTCTATCATTTATGCTCTACTCACTTCCAAATTAGACTATTGTAACATTGTTTATGTTGGTTTGCCATAAGTTTCAATTAAGAAATGCAAACTATCCAAAATATTGCTATCAGAGTCCTTATTGATGCTCGAAGATATGATCACATTTCTCTTTATTTAAAGGAATTTTGCCTTATGCATAAGGCTTTAACGCTTGCATATAAAGCATTACAATCAGGTCAACCAGACTATTGAGGAAAATTATTAATTCCCTATAAGCCTTCTCGTAGCCTATGTTCATTGACTGCTCACCAACTTGCTTTACCTGCTGTTCATTTGGAACGTCTAGCATCTACACAGAAGTCTGCCTTTTTTGCTGCAATTTCTCGCCTGTGGAATTCCCTCCCAGCTATAATTGGTTCTGAATTATCTTATTTAAAATTCAGATCAATGGTTAAGACGCACCTTTTTGGTTCAACATTTTTATGAGAGGATTGGTGACTTAGGATCCTGTTTCTTTTTGGAAACTATTTAAACAACATTGGATTAAGATTAGAATAATCTTCATGACCACATTGAACTCATTAAGTCTCAGACCAGGGGAATGGTTCTTCTCATACGCAGATGTCATCTTTCTACTAATCCCTGTAAGTCTGAACCAAGCAAGTATGACTACAATATTGTCCAGAACACTAACTAAAGTGCCAGAATTAGCGGGGAAGTATCATCTCAAACGAAACACTGAAAAAACCAAACTATTATGATATTGTGATATACACACCTAATCCCATCTACTACTACTCTGACAACTGAAACCAGCTTCAACACTGAAAAAACCTCCAAAGTATTGGGAGTCACTAAATAGCTTAAGTTTTGAAGATCATGTTAACAACTTAGGGCTAGATTCACTAAGCAAACCGATTGTGTACTGATCGGTTTGCAACCCTGACCCGATTCACTAACCACGTGACCGATCTGATTCTGAACTGTGCATGCAAAATGAGGGTAAATGGCATGCAAAGTAGGAAGGAATGCAATTCACTAAACTTTTCCAGGAACACTGACTGGACCAGCTGATCCAAAAAGAAGCGACTGGTGGGGACCAGTCGCTCACAACCTTTTCTGCTCTCTGCCAACTTCTCCTGCCCTTTTTCAGCCCTGATTCTCCTCTTGCCACCCTGCTCTCTGATCCAACTTGCCACCCTGCACCCCGAATCTTGTCTTTCTGCCTCAACTCTCCTGCCCTTTCCTCGCAGTGCGAGCCTGTGGTTTTAACCCGCGGGTTAAAACCACAGGCTCGCAAAGTAGTAAAAACAGAAAAAAAGCAGCTCTTAGCTTCGTAAGCATGTGCAGACCATCTACAGATGGTCTACACATGCTTCAGGATCGCTCACTAGCAATCCATGTGGTCAGTGGGGGACGTTCCTCCGATCGCTCCCATTTGCATGCTGGACTTTAGAGAATTCGTCGGCCTGCCTGCAATCACCCATGGAAAGGAAGGTTAATGAATCTAGGCCTAAGTCCAAAAATCCTTTTTAACACTACAAAAACTAAGAAGGGTAAGACCCTACTTCTTCCAAAAGAATTACAGGATACTAGTGCAGTCAATAAGTCACTACTAGACTACTACAATGCTCTACTCTTAGGTATCTCCTTGAAATTAATGAAAAGAAACCCCCAACTCCAACTGATACAAAACACAGCAGCAAAACTCTTACTACAAATCAAGATTTGACCATGTCACACTACTGCTTATAGAACTACTCTGGTTACCAATAGAGACAGAATAGAATTAAAACTATGCTGCGTAGTATTTAAGCTGTTAGTTCACCCTTTCAACCTTGTGTCTAAAGGACAGTATAACATTATATTTTCAAACCCTCAGAGACGCCACCAGAAGATCACATCATCATGTCCCCTGGCTTTACGCACCTGATCCTCATCGGGTCTATATAGACCCGATGAGGATCAGGTGCGTAAAGCCAGGGGACATGATGATGTGATCTTCTGGTGGCGTCTCTGAGGGTTTGAAAATATAATGTTATACTGTCCTTTAGACACAAGGTTGAAAGGGTGAACTAACAGCTTCACCTTGGATAAATTAGTGATATTGCCTTGTGGAAATACAAGCCAGATATATCAATTGGCGTAGTATTTAAGAACATAAATGGTGATGTCCCTAATAGCTTCCCCAGATTTACTTAATTGTTAGGTAGATCTGCAGACCAATGTAACTCTATAAGCCTGACCCTATCATTCCCAACTCTGAAAGATATAAAATTCAAGACATCTCACAGCAAATCGTTCAACTACCAAAAAGCAAAAGTGTGGAATTCACTTCCCATCGAAATTCACACAACTACAGTATACACAGTGTTTTGCAAAAATATAAAAACAGGGCTTTTAAAGAAATCTCTGCTAGGGGTCCAAAGAAATTCAGACTAATAATACAAGTCACCTGAACCAAACACAGTGTTAGATTAAAGGAGTACAGTATAAATGACAGCTCAACTTCTCTTATGCTGTCATTACAATTTGGAATAATCTACCTGTTTACATTAGGACTGATAACAATTAAAGTTTTGTAAAAATTTGCAAATTTTATATGACTTCTTGTAATATTCATGTTATGATGATATTTTAATTATTGACTGCCTCTTTGAATGTAAATCGTCTTGAACCTTTTTTGTATAGTGCGATTAATAAATTGAGTATTAGATTAGATTAGATTAATGGTCAGCTGTTGTTTTTAACAATTAAATCACAGCTCTATTTCAAGTCAAACGACTGTTTGAAAATGAAGTGTTCTAACCAAATGTTCAATAATTCAGTGTTCAAACTCGCTGGGGGGAAAAATTGGGACCAAGTTGTTTATGACATATTACCTCATATGTTGTTTATGACATATTACCTCATATGTTGTTTATGACATATTACCTCAGACTGTATATATAATTTGATAACTTTATTGTAGCATGTATAATTCTTTGTAACATATTTAATTCTATACAAAATTCTATGTGACAATATGTTGCTCGTAACCCACCTAGAACTCTAAAGAGGATATGATGTGACAAGATTGTACATAGCATAACAAAATGTACTGTTTTAATTACAATTTGTTATTGCACAGCAAATGCTAGGATAATCTTACCACCCATCACTGTCAGCTGCATTCACATTCACACCAAAATCAAGCAGGAATTTCACAATATGATGATGGCCGGCACACACTGCATTATGAAGAGGAGTGATTCCTTCATCATTAGGTTTGCTGGGATCATCAACCTAATTAAGGATCAGAGTTTGTAAAAACATTACTTTTCATTAATAGTAAATCAATGTTTTTGAATATGCTGACTATCCTTGAGGTGTACCTCATATATGATCCGTTGTACCAAGTCAAATTCCCCTTCCAAAGAAGCATCAAGAAGAAGAGCCAAGGGACTGAATTTTACCCTCAGCCCATGTCCAGTTCGTTCAGAATTAGGTTTTTTCAAATTTGTGCGTTTGGTCTAGTTTGAAAGCAAAAAAAAAAAAAAAAAAATAAATAGTTTGACTGCATATTCTTAGGTAATATGAATATCCTGTACAATACATAAAATAGATCCAAGCAGTATCATGTTCCAACTGATAGCACAGGCCAGGATCAGAAATTATAAGACAAGATGTATTACAAAACAATTTAAATATCACAATGTATCTGAACAATATTTAGCATCATATAAAATTTAGATTTAGTAAGATGTTATGCTGGAGATGAGTACAGTATTCTGATACACTCTCCTATGAGTATCCAGATATCTGTATCCCTCCTAAGTCACACCAAGATCCTTGTTCACTATCGCCGAATGGCATGGTAAATGATGCTTCTCAAATCTGGATGTCTTCTAGACTCAGACTTTTTGTTAACCAGTTATACAAAAAGGGAGGTCTCCTATATTCTCAACCATGCTTTCTGAAAGGGAAGGTCCTGAGAAATTAATTTCTCTGACTAAATTGGTGAAGGAGAAGTGTTATTGTTTCTTGTACAGGACAGGGGTCTGAAGGGAAAGCAGTTTTCAGATTTGTAAACAGCTAACAATGGGCTAGATTCACTAAGCAAACCAATCGTGTACCACTTGGTTTGCGCTCACTTTCCGACTCCAGCTCGATTCACTAACCTTCCTCCAGACCCGATCCAATCTGTGCATGCAAATGAGTAAAAAGGCATGTAAATTTCTTTAACGCGTCGATTCATGAAACCATTTCGTCCAAATCGATTGGCCTTTCCTGTCCAAAAAGTTACAACTGCTGAGGACCAGTAGTTTATATCCTCGCTGACTATTTCTGCCTAGCAACTGATGCATGCATGTTAAGAACCCCATTAAATATATATATTTACCCGTCCAAAAATCCAAAATATATCAAAACTTTTAAATATATGTAAACATTCATGTACATAAGCATTAGAAATATTTTTTATTTTCTTTTTTTGGAATGCGCACAGCGAGCGCAGGAGTGAATCTTGGATTTGTAATGCGCATGGCAAGAAAATCACGGATTAACCCCATGCTCTCCTTGCGCATTGTACATTTCAAATATCAATGCCAAATAACAAAAAAAATTCAAAATCAAATAAAATTTTTATGGGCCAGCTATCCCTCCCCCCTTCCTTCCAGCTGGATTGTCGCGTGCATGTGACGTCAGGGTGTCGCTAGTGGTTGGTACTTGCTTCACGGCTGATAAAGCTTCACAGTCTCCTAGGATTCATAGGCTATATATAACAGTGCGTGATCCCAGCGCATTCAACAGCTGTTAACTATTATGCCTTCTAGCAACTTAACAGTATTTTTCCAGAGAGAAATGGATGGCGTTCGTCAGCTACACTATCTGCTTCTTTTGGAACACGAGTATGCCCAGGAAGATGAGGCTACAGCTAGAGAAATGAGAAGGCGAGCACTTCCCTGTAGGCGCATTCGGAGCCCGCTAATGACATCCGTGATTAAATCATGTCCCATTTCTACGCAGTGAAGTCCTAAAGAGCTAACGCATGCGTTATGAGCTTCAAAACCAACAAGGATACAGTGCGCAAGCGCGTCGATCGATCTTTCAGTGCTAATAGTGGCGTGTTTACGATTGGATCATTTGCATGGACAAGCTTTACAGAATCGATTGCCTACAATGACTCGGAAACGGATAGGACTCGAAGCGGATAGATTTTGGGATTTTAGTGAATCCTGCCTAATGTTATACGCCCTCTGGCCCAAAAAACATTTTTCACTAGGAGATAATTGAGTTATTGTGCGATCACTGCCCCCACCCCCAATTTGGTTATAGAGGTGAGATAAAGGCTGTCATTGAAACTGAATTAATTCCCTTTAATGAGATAATGCCTTTGAACTATATCTTATACAAGCATGACTCATTTCCTACATTAATCTGTTGAAGGAGATTAAAAATTAGTTGATACAAGGTACACACACACACAGCAGATGCTTCTAATTACATACGGACATGACAGTAACCTAACTTTAAATTAGCTGCTGATTTAACCACGAGGCTATACTACTCTCAGAAAATTCAGGCACAGGATCCTAGAAAAAGGGTAAAGTTAAATTTACATGACTAGTAGATTATTAGAAGAGCTCTATCATTATGCTGAACCCAGGTGATGATGCTGGCAAAATGTTTATTATTAATTCAACAATGTCTAAAAAATAGTACTGAGGATTTAGTTACCCCTCTGGACCTTTTATCCAAATTCAGACTTTTGCTTTTTCAATGGAAGATTAGGTCTTCACCTTCGATAATCTTTTTTCTGTTAGTCCCTGGAGGATTCAGTACGCTAGGTGTTCAATCCCTTCCTGCAATCCAGAAGTTGCAGAAATCCAAACACTTTTCTGAGCACATGCTCCACCCACCTTAGAGAGAGTTCAGTCCCAAAGCTAAGCAACATACCTGAATAAATCCATTTCAAGGAAGGGGGTACTGGGAAAGCTTCCCAGCAACATAAACAATTTGTGAACTAGGATGCTCTGCATGCAAGCCTCCTGGCCCAAGGGAGCGCTTCTTGTGCCCACTTGATGAATTATATACACCACTGCCGTGGTGTTGTCTGAGAATACTCACGTTGCTTTTCCTTCCAGAGTGGGCTGGAGAGTAAAGCAAGGGCAATTACCTGAAGCTCCAAGCAATTAATCGACTAACACCACTGATGAGCAGACCACTGCCCCTGAATGGAGTGGTCCACGTAGTGATCACCCCGACCTGAAAGGCTGGCATGAGTCATAAGGGTTAACCACTCTAAGATCTGAAGAAGCTTGTCCTGGTACAGAGCCTCCCCCAGAAGCCACCAGCGCAAGCTTCTGCATGCTGGTTCTGTCCAGGGGAGCGGCATTGGAAGGGGATGACGTTGCAGAGACCACTGAAAGAGGAGGGACTCCTGTAGAGGGCACATGTGCAGAGTGGCCCAGGGGACTGCCTACAATGAGACAGCCATGGACCCCAGAACCTGCAGATAATACCAGAGTGTGGGAGCTGAAAGGTTCAGGAGATTTCTGATCTGCTGCTGAAGTGGCTTGGGAAGATACTCCAAGATCTGTGACAGCATCTACTGGCTCTTCTTATCAACCCAAGCCCTGTAGCAGACACACCACCATCTCCACCACATGGGCACACTCGTGTCAAGATGGAGCCCGGATCAACCAGTTGTCCAAGAAAGGATGGACCTGAAAGCCCTGCCTGCAGAGAGAAACTGCTACAACTACCATCACCTTGGAGAAAGTGCAAGGAGCTGTCACAAGCCCAAAGGAAGAGTCACAAATTGTAAATGCTGTTGCAGAATATGGAAACGCAGGAACCTGCGATATTGTGGAAATATTGGAATATGGAGGTAAGCCTCCATGAGCTCCAAGGACGCTAGAATCTCCCCAGGAGAGACAGCAGTAATGACTGCACACAGTTTCAATTCAGAAATGAGGAATCCACAGGAAGCAAATGATTGACTCGAGATCCAGAATGGGCCTCCAGGCATCTGAGCCATTCTTTGGCATGATGAAGTATAAGGAGTATTTGCAGAAGCCCAATTTGTGTTCTAGAATGGGTTCTAGTGCTCAGATGTCCAAAAGACGCTGCAAAGTAGTGTGGACCTTTGACTCCTTTTCCGGCCAACCTGTCGACGAGTCCAGAAACAAATCCAGAGGTAGGCAAAATAAAACTATCTTGTGCCCCTCACTGATGATGCCCAGCACTCATTTATCTGAGGACATGAAAGTCCACTCCTGGTAAAACTGAGAAGTCGGCCCAATGGTGGGGCTGTTTAGGAGCAGTAGCTGCCTGGGATCTGGATGCCTGAGGATGTCTGGAATTGGAAGTGTTGTCACGAGGATTGTATCCATGGGAATATTTCTGGGAAGAAAAGCCTGAGGCTCCCTGATGAAAACGGTGGGAGGGACAACAATTACGACTGTCCCCTCCGAAAGTCCAGCGAGACTTGTTCACAGGGAAAAACTTGGGGTAATGATAAGCAACACTAGCCATGAGGTCACCAAGACCTTTCCCAAAAAGAAGCTGACCTAAGAAAGGAAGTCTGCTTAAAATGGCCTTAAAGGCAGCGTCCCCAGCCCAATGATGGATCCAAAGACATCAGCCCGCAGACACCGCATAAGCGGTAAGAACTCTAATGAGATTATAAAAGGCATCCATCATATAATCCACAGTCATCCACTTCTGCTGAGGGCACCCTGCACAATTTTGTGTGACAGGCAAGTGCCTCAAAGGTGGCTGCCATCACCTTGATGCCTGAAGAAGCCACTTCAAAAAGCTTTTATTTTTTTTTTTTTATATATAATATTCAATCTGCGATCCTAGGTGTCCTTAAACACTACTCCTCCATCACTAGGGAGGTACATGCACCTGGTACCCAGCACTTCGGTGGAATCCACCTTAGGTTGCACAAAAACTGCTATAAAGTAAGAGCCAGCAGATAAAACTTAGACATAAGTAGAGAGAGCCAGAAAGAGCAGTCTGGAGTACATAAGAACATAAGAAGTTGCCTCCGCTGAGGCAGACCAGAGGTCCATCTTGCCCAGCGGTCCGCTCCCGCAGCGGCCCATCAGGCCTATTGCCTGAACAGTGGTCTCTGACTAATTTTATAAATTACCTCTAATCCTATCCCTATAACCTACCTCTACTCCTATCTGTACCCCTAAATCCCTTTGTCCTCCAGGTACCTGTCCAGACCTTCTTTGAAGCCCTGTAGCGTGCTTCTGCTTATCACATCCTCCGGTAGCGCGTTCCATGTATCCACCACCCTCTGGGTGAAAAAGAACTTCCTGGCGTTTGTTCTAAACCTTTCCCCTTTCAATTTCTCTGAGTGCCCCCTTGTACTTGTGGTTTCCCATAATTTGAAAAATCTGTCCCTGTCCACTTTTTCTATGCCCTTCACAATCTTGAAGGTTTCTATCATTTCTCCTCTAAGTCGCCGCTTTTCCAGGGAGAAAAGCCCTAGCTTTTTCAGTCTGTCAGTATAAGAGAGGTCCCCCATACCCTTTATTAGCTTAGTTGCTCTTCTCTGGACTCTCTCAAGTACCGCCATGTCCTTCTTGAGGTACGGCGACCAGTACTGGACACAGTACTCCAGGTGCGGGCGCACCATTGCACGATACAGTGGCAGGATGACTTCCTTCGTCCTGGTCGTGATACCTTTCTTAATGATACCCAACATTTTGTTCGCTTTCCTTGAGGCTGTGGCGCACTGCACTGACGCCTTCAATGTTGTGTCTACCATCACTCCCAGGTCTCTTTCAAGGTTGCTCACCCCTAGCGGTGATCCCCCCATCTTGTAAGTGAACATCGGGTTCTTTTTCCCTACATGCATGACCTTGCATTTCCCTATGTTGAAGCTCATTTGCCACTTTTTGGCCCACTCTTCCAGTGTTGTCAGATCTTTTTGGAGATCTTCGCAGTCCTCCATGTTTTTGACCCTGCTGTATAGATTAGTGTCATCCGCAAATTTAATAACCTTACATTTTGTTCCCATTTTTCTGTAACCAGACCAAGAAGCTGTGGATGGGATGGAAAAAAAAGAGGACAGCACATTAGAACGGTCCTTGACAAAACACTGTGATGTGGAAAGTGGAGATTCCAATTTTAGCTCTTTCCATGTTTTTGACCCTGCTGTATAGATTAGTGTCATCCGCAAATTTAATAACCTTACATTTTGTTCCCATTTTTCTGTAACCAGACCAAGAAGCTGTGGATGGGATGGAAAAAAAAGAGGACAGCACATTAGAACGGTCCTTGACAAAACACTGTGATGTGGAAAGTGGAGATTCCAATTTTAGCTCTTTAGAACCTCAGCAATAAAATGGTGGACAGAGCCATGTTTAAAAGGTCTGCTGATGGAGGGGTGCTCACACAAATCTGGACTCTCAGTGTAACCGTGTTGACTAGTCCCAGCAGTGTTAGGAGACAAAAGCAGCATAATATCTGTATGGCATAATGCAATCAAGCTTTGCAATACCCAGACGAGAGGGCTCCTGAAAAAGGATCTCTGCAACTGGCACAACCGGTTTAGAAGAAACCAACACACCCACCGGCTGCATTCAATGAGCTGGGTCTCAAACCTAAAGTGAACCAGTCTTTGGACAACCATGTTTTATTGCTTCTAATAAAAGACTTGGCACTTTGTACATCACTTCTGCAGTTCCTTTTGGTTTTTGTTTTCCGGAAGGATGTAACAGAACTGCAGTTGTTGAAAGAAAAACCGTAAATGTTCTATCCTGTCAACAGTGATGAAATTCTTGGTTGTTGACTTCATTTTAAAAAGAAAAACCACACATTTGATACATATTAATCATGATATTCTTTTGTCTCACCTATTAAATCTAGCCATTTTTCCAAAGGTCTTGCAGTGGGTTTATTCTAACTGGAAAAATTCAGCAAGTATGATTCATGCCTCGTATCTTCATAGCTCCCACTAACCCACTTGTATACCACTCTGCCCTGTCTGCCACATTATTTAATATCTATCTCTGTCCAATATCTAAAGTAAATGATAATCTAGGAGTTATCTGTCATCTTTATGTTGACTGACTCCCAGAATTTTTAGTCCCAGTAACAACATTGCTGTGAAGCTAGTATCTAGATGAATACAGTCCATCGGTCAATAGATGATTTCAGATTAGCTTTTAACATTGTGAAGACCTAACTGACGGTACTGAGTTTAAGTCTTATCCATGAATATTCCTATTAACTATAAAGAGATTATGTACTTACCCTGGTAAGCTCTTTTTAGTAGATAGGCGAGACATTCCAGACAGATGGATAATATCCCCATAGCTGCGTGCATCTGCAGAAGGAATCCATTCCGGAGTTTTCCTTTTGTCTCTGCTGTACTTAACTGGACTTCTTAGCTCCACCTACAGTTAGTACCCAAGCACTGAAAGCACTGAAAGCCACCCAATACATGTGAAGCAGAGGCACCTATAGCAAAAAGTTTAGAAACAAACTGTTCTGCCAAGAAGTAAATCAAACAGTAATGGCAACTGCCAACAAAGGCTTCAAAGGAACTCAGAAACTACTCCCAGTCAACAGAGGGAGAAGCTAAGATGGCGGATGGTATATGACGTTGTTCTGACTGCTCTGAACATCGTTGTGGCTTTAGTTTGTTTTCTTACAGACAAATTACCTGAAAATGTTCTCATTGCACATGCCCCATACAAAGAGGAAGGGAATGGTTAAAGCTGCGATGTCGCAGGCTCTTTCCTCCTCTCCAATTCAGATGACACTTCCCCAAGTCATAGAGCGGCAGTCGGGGGCAGGAGTTCGCTGTGGAGTCAAGCGTGGGAACGCTTGACTCACTGGAACTGAACATCTCAGTATAGCCCTTGACAGTTGCTGTGCCTCCTTATCCTGAGGAGGTACGGAGCTTTGAGTCGTGCTCCGGGCAAGATCCAGGTGGAGCTTCATTTGCAGGAGGACTGCTGAGGGAGAAGAATGCCAAGGAGGTTGGAGAGCCAGCAGCAACATCAGCAGTTACATTGGAGATGTTTCTGGTAGCCATAAAGGCCTTGGATTTAATGGTGGGGAAAACAGCAAAGGTTATGGAGGTACTAGTAGCTAAAGTTGAAGCATTTTCCTTAAATATTTAAAATGTGCAGCAAGACACTATGGAAAAGATTCAATTGAAAACTGTGCCATTGAAAGAATCAAATATCAATAGTTATTAAAGAATATAAACTGTTTCAAGAAAGATTGAGCAAATAGAGAATTTTAACAGACATCTGAATCTTAGGGTATTAAATTGCCCAAAAATTATGGCTATTGAAAGCAGTGCATGCAAATAGATCTCATACATATTCATTGAGGAAATCCTGAAAACATGACTGGATTGCAGCCCTCAAGGACTGACATTTGACACCCGTGGTCTAAAATGTCTCACCTACTGAGCTGTAAAATAATTTCTTCCCATGTTAAGAACCTAGGCATCACGGTAGGTACAGCTCTTCTCTTGCTACTTTTACAAGTTAAAGGAATTATTAGATGCTTTTTTTATCTAGTTTGTAAACTTAAACCATTTTTGAATGCCCCCAATTTATGCCCTTCCTTTAACTGGGATCATGCTGTCTATCCATCTCTCGTTTATTCTGTACTTTTTACACTGGCTATCCATTCACTGGAATATTAAATTTAAAATTTTAGCTTTAACACATTATGTGCTAAATGGCAAATCAAAGTTAAGAGCTTATTTTTTCAATAAGAATTTAAACACTTATGAAGTGTGAGTTTATGTACCTGAAAAATAAAAGTCAGGGATGTTGAGATGCCATATAAATAATTATTCTATCAGTAATGGATTATTTGTAATTGATGAGACAGCCTTTTGTTTTGTGCATATTATGTTATTTTATGTATGTATCTGTTCCCACTTTGAATTGTGGAATAGATAGGAAATTCATATTTTAAATAACTTGATGCAAGAATAAATAAGAAATAAGAAGTCTTCTTAATGTTGATGCATCCCCAGGTATCCTAGGAGTCAATGCACATGAGCTTCTCCTTCTACTCTTGATGACTATAAAAACATAGGCATCCTCTTCTGACAGATGGCATAGCTAAGGATGCTGTGTTTGGGCTCATGGCATTTGGGGCACAGTTTGTGGGAATTGGTGATAAACATTATCTCAATGCACCATTCATACTTCTTGAAGTTTTTGGGTTGTTTTCTGCTTCTTAGATGTCAGTAAAATAGCAACAGTAAAATCAAATTGCCTGATAGCAATGCTCCCTCTTAAGGACTGACTTGACGTGAGCAAAAATTTTTCTTTGTGAGCGAAGAGCTTAGTTGACAAGAGCGATAAAATTTCCGCTACATTCCACTACAATGGTTATCACAAAACCAGAAGTGAGCGACCATGTAAAATCTGTGAGTGATGCTCCAAAAATGTATGAGCTATTGCTCACATGCTCAGCTTAGAGGGAATATAGCATGATAGTAACAAACAATCTCAGTCAACATTGCTGAATATATCAAAGCCAATGCAGATCACAGCTATGTCCACAAAAAACAACAACCAGTGGAATTTTAAAAATGACTGAAAAACCTAACTAGAGATTTCAAAGAGTACGGTAAGTTAAGGGTAGTGAAGAGTGGCTTGAGGTTGTGGGATTGAATTCCAATGCTTCTCTTTGTGACCATGGGCAAATCACTTAATCCTCCATTGCCCCAGATACAAAATAAGTATCTGTATATATGTAAACCACTTTGAATGTGTAACCCCAAAAAAAGAGGTATACAAGCCCATTCCCTTAAACTGCATTGCAAGATATTTTAATATTTTTAAGAAGAAAAATACAGAGATGAAAACAAATGTTCAGTGGGTTCTGCAGAAAATATGTACTGTGGTACCCTCTATATTGAAACCAGCTCAAGAGGGTTTGCACGTGTACGGTTCACCAATCTAGAAAGTTTTTTTTGTTTCCTACCATTTGGGTTCCGTCAGATGATAATCATCCATGTGTAAGGACCACATATTCTACTTGCTCCTGGAGAAAAACATGTCTATCTCAACAAAATCATTAAGATATGGAATACATTCACTTATAGGGGAACATTATATATAAAAAAAATCTTATGTTAGTTTATATCTTCCTTAGGTTAGTACTGACTTGGGTGTTGGTTGACTAAATGCTAGAGGGCAGTTTTGGTTAGCTGGGGTCATTCCTACAATACAGCAGATGTCCTCCAATGACCACAGTGCATCATCTCAGTGACAATGGAATAGAAGAGTGGCCTAGTGTTTAAAGCAATAACCTGAGGACCAAGAAAGCCATGGCTCAAATTTCACTTGCAGAAATTGAAACTGCAGGGGACTAATTCTCTCTCTAGGGTAGGAGAAACACATGCTCAGAAAAGTGTTTGGATTTCTGCAACTCTCGGATTGCGGGAAGGGATTGAACACCTAGAGTATGGAATCCGGAAGGGATGTAACAGAGCACTCTCCTTGTGACACTGGATAAGTCACTTTTTATCCTCCACTACCTTAGGAACCAATTTAGATTGTAAGCTCTGTGTGTAAATACCTATTGACCTGAAGTGTATGTTGCATGAAGCAAAGATTTGACAAGATGTGCCATTAAATCCATTTTGAGCAAAGTACTGATTACTGTGATAGACAATTTGGATATATGGAAATAAAGAGTCAACCACCATAATTTTAGGTAATATATTAGTTCAATAAAAAGGTATAGCTACAAGTTGGTCGTTAGCCCTTATTTCCACTAAATCCAAAAATCCAAGCACAAGTAGGTTCAACCTCAATGGACCTAAGCTTGAATATATTATAGTACAGGGGTGCCCATACTTTTTGGGCTTGCAAGCTACTTTTAAAATGACCAAGCCAAAATGATCTACCAACAATAAAATTTGAAAACCACAAAGCACACTGTATGCAGAGAAAATGTTAATATCATTTATATTCCGCGGGTTTTCAAAGAGGTCAAGGCAGATGACTTTATGCAATGTCACCTCAGGAACAACTATACAAAAATAGACAAATATACCCCCTCCTTTTTTACTAAACTGTGATAGTGGTTTTTAGCATTGAGCTGCACTGCACTGTATTGGTTTTTAGCATGGAGCTGCACTGAATGCCCCGCGCTACTCTCGATGCTCATAGGCTCCTTGCGCTAAAAAAACGCTACTGTGGTTTAGTAAAGGGGGACCATAGTGCAAAATATAGACTGCAGATATAAATTCTCAAAAAACTGACACATTTTGATCACTAAATTGATAATAAAATCATTTTTCCTACCTTTGTGGTCTGGTGATTTCATGAGTCTCTGGTTGCACTTTATTCTTCTGACTGTGCATCCAATATTTCTTTCCTTCTTTCAGCCTGCTGTATGCTTCCAGACCTCATTCCCTCCACCAACTTTATCTTCCTCTTTCCCTGCCCCCTCCCCTTTATTTCTTTCTGTCTTCCTGCCCCCCTTTCTTTCTGTCTTTCTCTCCCATGCCCCCTTTCTTTCTGTCTTCTTGTCCCCCTTTCTTTCTTTATGTCTCCCTGCCTGCTCCCAAGCCACTGCTGGGTCATCGGGGAACAGGCCTCCAAACCACCACCGCCCCAAGCTCTCCCTGCTTCCCCACACAGAAGCGTCGGGCCGACCAGATTTCATCTCCCCAACGTCATTTCTGAAATCAGAGAGGAAGTTCCTGGCCAGCCAGGCAGTGATTGGCTGGCCCAGAACTTCCTCTCTTGATGTCAGAATTGACGTCAGGTGGGGGAAGTTAGTCGGCTCGGCACTTCTGAGTTGGGAAGCAAGTAGAATGCGAAGGCAACACAATCGACTCGCGCTGCCTTTGCGATCGACCTTTTGGACACCCCTGTTATAGTACATATGAAGCCATTACAATTTCTTGAACTTAGGGCCTGTTTTACAAAGCCGCACAGCAACAGCCCCAAAGCCCTTTAAATCTCTATGGGCTTCAGGGCCGTTACCGTGCAGCAGCCACTAGCGCGGCTTTGTAAAAAAGGCCCTTAATATCAAAGAGCAGTCCCAACTGAAATTCAGTTAGAACTAAAGCATTCTATTTCTCGGGATCATTTTAAGATTGTAAATATGTTACATATTATATAATTGCAAAATAGAATTACATGCTCTTCATAATGGAACTGATACCTAGTTAATGACATCACTGAATATCACCCAGTGTAGAAATCAACTTGTATCATCATCAGAATTCAACAATGCAATCTTTTCTATAGTGTGATCTTTAGTAATACAGAATTACAACAGATGGAGGTGGGGGGAGGGGGGTGTCTAAATTATAAAAAAAAATTCTATGCTGTTCTTAAAAAAAATAAATTAGGATAAAATGGTCAAATAAGGTCCCACAGAGAATTAGGTAAATAAAATGGTCAAATAAGGTCCCACAGAGAATTAGGTAAATAAAATGAAGACTCTCAAAAATTTGATTACAATAATTAACTTACTGAAGGAACAGAGGGAAGGACAACTGGCAGTGAAGGTACTTCATCTTCTACTGGAGAAATAACCTCTGGTATGGGACTTGGGATTTCGGTAACGGGTGGCACAAAAGCAGGGTTGTTATTACTGTCTTCAGTTGTTTCAGGGGATTCAATAAGAATTTCAGTGCTGATCAATTCTTCAGTGGCTGGTGAAGGTAATTGATTATCATTGTCATCTGAGGAAGACTGCGGTTCTGGGAGAAGAGAAAGCCCAGGTTGCACAGATACAGCCTCCTCAGTATTGCCATTGGTGTTAGTATTGCCATTATCAACATCTGCCAAGATGCCCATAAAATCTGGTGGGTTGCTTGGTTGATAAAATGGTGGGGTCTCTATCCCTCCAGCAAGTGTATTAAAGCGTTGATAAAGCAATTTCTGTATATTGGGCCCACTTGGCCCTTCAGGTTCTGTAATTGAATTGCGTTTCTTCAAAGGGCGAGGAGCATTGGCCAGTTTCCTTCTAAGAATCTCTAGATCTGCATCGCTTTGATACCGCAGGGGTGAATGCACAATAGGTGTAAGTTTAGTAGGACTGAGAGGTCGAGGAATATTTTCTACTGTGCTGTTTTCAGTAGATAGTGGGATGTTTTCTAATCCTTGGTCATTCTCAGTACTTTCATTCTGAAGTTGTGGCAAGGGTGACGGCAACGATCCATGAAGGAAGGGCAAAGGTGACGAAGTAGCTGAGCCAGACTGTAACACAGGTTTTCCATATACTAGGGAAAAAATACAGAGGATACAATAATTAAGCATTTCTCTAAAATGTCATTTTCAATTAGACTGATCATTTTTCATAAACTCCATGGGAGATCTGCTACCCAGAAAAAAATGGCATCAGGAACCTGAATGATGCTTAAAGTCTGTAGCTGCAATGTATAATGGAAGATTAGGTTTTCACCTTCGATAATCTTCTTTATGTTAGTCCCTGGAGGATGCAGTACACTAGGTGTTCAACTGCAATCCAGGAGTTGCAGAAATCCTAACACTTTATCGAGCACATGCTCCTCCCATCTTAGAGAGAGAGTTAAACCAATGTTCCCTCTAAGCTGAGCGCATGAGCGATCGCTCACTATTTTCAGTGGCGTCGCTCATACTTTTTATCATGTCGCTCAATCGAGCGCAGGCGGAGGTGAGAGGAAGCAGCGGCACCGGTCTGCCCTGCTTACGCAGGACCGGCGAGATCAACATCAACAATTTCCTGCCAGTCTGCGCAGGACCGGCAAGATCAACGAGCTGTAGTTCGCACAGTCCGATAGTGTGCTCTCTCCCCTCCCAGTGGCTCTCCTTACTTACAAGCGCAGCGATTCAGGAAGGAAGCCTTGGGGCTTTTGCTGAGTCGCAGCCGTCTCTGATGATGCAACTTCCGCTTTCCTCAGAGGCGGTGCGACCCAACAAAGGACCCAAGGCTGCCTTCCTGAATCGCTGGACTGGCAAGTAAGGAGAGTTGCTGGGAGGGGAGAAAGCCACTGTTAGAGGCTAGGAAGCTGCTGGGCATGGTGAGAAAAAAAGGGACAGCTGCTACTGTGCCTGGAGAGGGATAAGGAGAGATGCTTCTGGGAGGGGAGGAGGGAAAGGAGTCTGGGAAGCTGCTGGGCAAGGGGAAAAAGGGACAGCTGCTATTGGACTTGGAGAGGGATAAGGAGAGATGCTGCTGGGAGGGGAGGAGGGAAAGGAGTCTGGGAAGCTGCTGGGCAAGGGGAAAAAGGGACAGCTGCTACTGGACCTGGAGAGGGATAAGGAGAGATGCTGCTGGGAGGGGAGGAGGGAAAGGAGTCTGGGAAGCTACTGGGCAAGGGGAAAAAGGGACAGCTGCTACTGGACCTGGAGAGGGATAAGGAGAGATGCTGCTGGGAGGGGAGGAGGGAAAGGAGTCTGGGGAAGCTGCTGGGCAAGGGGAAAAAGAGACAGCTATTACTGGACCTGGAGAGGGATAAGGAGAGATGCTGCTGCGAAGGGAGGAGGGAAAGGAGTCTGGGAAGCTGCTGGGCAAGGGGAAAAAGGGACAGCTGCTACTGGACCTGGAGAGGGATAAGGAGAGATGCTGCTGGGAGGGGAGGAGGGAAAGGAGTCTGAGAAGCTACTGGGCAAGGGGGAAAAGGGACAGCTGCTATTGGACCTGGAGAGGGATAAGGAGAGATGCTTCTGGGAGGGGAGGAGGGAAAGGGAAAGGAAGAGAGTTACTGCTTGGCAGAGGGAAGGGAGAAGAAAAAAGGAAGGAAACAGCTGGCAGGGAGATTAGAGGAGGGGAAGGGGAGAGACAGGAATGAGATGGGAAGGGGGGTCAGCAGAGAAATTGAGAGGGACAAAGATGTTAGATCTGGTGTAGGAGAGATAAAAATGAAGAGAGCAGTGAATCTTGAATGAATCATGTAAAAACGAGAGAGGGGCATATGCTGGATGGAAAGGGGAGAGGGGCATAGAAAGAAGACAAATACCATATGGAAGGGGGAGAGGTCAGACAGTAGATGGAAGGGGCAGATGCTGGATTGAAGAGACAGAGAAGGCAGACGCTGGAAGGAAGAGAGTGAAAAGAAGATGAAAGCAGAAACCAGAGACAACAAAAGGTAGAAACAAATAATTTTATTTCTATTTTGTGATTTGAATATATCAGATTTGAAATATATATCCTGCTAGAGCTGGTGTTAGACATAATTTGGGGACTGCAAAGTCCAGGTAGTGGCTTAGGGCTCTCTCTGACCAGGGGGGCAGTTGCCCTAGTTGCACTCCCCTAACCCTATTCCTGCTATGTGTGACTGTGGTATTCTGTTAGCATGATATTTCTGTGTAGCATTCTGTAATAATTTGGCTTATTCAGTTTTCTTGATAGTAGAGGGGATATATGTGAAGGGGAGGGGAGACAAGGGTTTTGTTGATCCTTGCTCTGTATTATTTTTATTTATAAAATGACAATTGTACAGAATATTGTTTCTTTTTATACTTTAATAAAATACATTCAGTATAAAATCATAACTGAGGCTTGTGCGGATGGGATCATATGGTTTGTGAGGACCGAGCTCATGGAGACGGGGCGGAAACGGGTTTTTGGAAAACTGAAAAGAATCGAAGAGAATATTTGTGAAGATTGAAGAACTAATGATATTACGTAATTTAAAAAACTTTAAGTAAATTGTTTTTCTTCTAAGTTTTGAGTATTTAACCCTCCCACAATCTCACAGGCACTCGTCCTCCACACCTGCTCATAAATTTGTGGAGTATGTAACTTGTCGCTCATGCATATTTTTTTTCGCACACACCTCATCAATCCTTAGAGGGAACATTGGTTAGAGCCCCTTGCAGTTCAGTCCCAAAGCCAAGCAACATACTTGAATAAATCCATGACATGGAAGGGGATACTGGGGAAGCTCCCCAACAACATAAACAATTTCTGGTCTGCTCTGCAAAACATGAAAATAAACAAAAAACTGGCTCAAAGGCAACACAGAAAAACACCAAGGAACAATGTAGAACTAACCTGCTGCGTGCAACGAGCACCCACATGAAACAGCCTTCGGCAATACGCATACTCACAAAAGAGTGAACTCCCCACAGGATCCGTCTTACTGGTTGGAAGATCTGCAAACCTGTAAGGAGAACAACCGAGGTAGAAAACAGGTGATTCAGAACAACTGAACTTACACAGAGAGGGCGGGCCATACTGAATCCTCCAGGACTAACAGAAAGAAGATTATCGAAGGTGAAAACCTAAACTTCCATTCTGTTATGTCCCTTCCAGATTCAGTATGCTATGTGAGTACCAAAGCAATGGCAGCGTCTGCCCGCAACACCAAGGTCCCAAAAGTGGCATCAGAGCAAGCCGCCACATCCACCTGGTAAAACCAGGTAAAGATATGAAGAGAGGACCAAGTAGCAGCCCTGTAAATTTCATCTGAATGAATCGCACGAGACTCCGCCCAAGAAGCAGCAACACTTCTAGTCAAGGGGACCTTAAGGGAAACTGGCGGCTGCTTGCCACGGGGTGATACAAGATGTGGAAATGGTCATACAAATCCATTGAGTGATCGAGGTCTTAGATGTCTACTGACCATATCAAGGTAGAACAGTAAGGACAAAGAGATGATCAGACAGCCAAAAATCATTAGTCCTCTCCATGTCCAGCTTGCGCAAGATCTGATCCTTTCACTTGGAGCCTGTGGGGTGAAACGCAGGCAAATGAACCTCTTGGTTGACATGGAAGGCGGAAACCACCTTCGGTAGAAAAGAAGGTACAGTACGGAGAACAATTCCCACATCTGTGATTCAGAGAAAGAGTTCCCTGCATGAGAGAGCTTGAAGCTCCAAAATACACCATGCCGAGACAATGATGACTAGAAAGACAGTCTTGATCGTTAGATCCAAAAGAGTACAATCCTTTAAAGCAGGGGTGTCAAAGTCCCTCCTCGAGGGCCAGAATCCAGTTGGATTTTCAGGATTTCCCTAATGAATATGCATGAGATCTATTAGCATATAATGAAAGCAGCGTTTCTTATGTCCCCTTTATGATTTACATGTCTACCACCATGGCATTGTCTGAGAACACTCGCACTGCTTCTCCTTCCAGAGTAGGCTGGAGAGCGAGAAACTGCAGGCAAATTGCCCAAAGCTCCAGATGATTGATCGACAAAGGCCTCTGACAAGGAGTCCACTGCCCCAGAATGGAGCTGTCCCCACAGTGAGCACCCCCAACCTGACAGGATGGCATCCATCATAAGCGTTATCCACTCTGAAATCTGAAAAAACTTGCCCTGGTAGAGCGCCTCCCCCTGAAGCCACCAGCGCAAACTGCTGCATGCTGGTTCTGTCCAAGGGAGCAGCACCTGAAGGTGATGATGTTGCAGAGACCACCGAGAGAGAAGGGACTCCTGCAGAAGGCACATAAATACTCTGGCCCAGGGGACTGCCTCCAAGGAGGCTACCATGGACCATAGCAACTGCAAATAATGCCAGGTAGTGGGGGCTGGAAGGTCCAGATCTCTGATCTGCTGCTGATTTTTCTGTCTGTGTGGCTTGGGAAGAAACACATGAACCTGCAGATTGTCAAAGAGAAGGCCTAGATACTCCAAAGCAGGGCTGCCCAATTCCAGTCCTCGAGATCTACTGGCAGGCCAGGTTTTCTGGATATCCACAATGAATATGCATGAGAGAGTTTTACCTGAACTGCCTTCTTGGTATGCAAATCTCTCTCATGCATGTTCATTGTGGATATCCTGAAAACCTGGCCTGCCAGTAGATCTCGAGGACTGGAACTGGGCAGCCCTGCTCCAAGGTCTATGACGGCATCAACTGGGTCTTCCTGAAGTTGACAAACCATCCGAAGTCCAGTAGATACCACCGTCTCCACCACATGTTCACACTCCTGTCAAGATGGAGCTCAGATCATTCAGTTGTCCAAGTTAAGGATGGACCTGGACACCCTGCCTGCAGAGAAAAGCCACTACAACTACCATCATCTTGGTGAAACTGTCGTGAGGAGCTGTCGTGAGCACAAAGGGAAGAGATATGAACTGGAAATGCTGTTGCAGAACATGGAAATGCAGAAACCTGTGATGCTCCAGAAATATTGGAATATTGAGGTAAGCCTCCATGAGATCCAAGGATGCTAGAAACTCTCCTGGAGAGACAGCAGCAATGTGTGTGCACGGTTTCTATTCAGAAATAAGGAATCCATAGGAAACGATTGACTGACTTGAGATCCAGAATGGACTTCCAGTCCTCTGAGCCTTTCTTTGGCATGATGAAGTATAAGGAGTATCTGCCGAAACTAGATCCATGTTCTGGAAGAGGTTCTAAGGCTCGGATGTCCAAGAGATACTGCAGGATAGTGCAGACCTTTGATTCCTTCTCCAGCCAACCTGCCGGCAAGTCCAGAAACAAATCCAGAGGCAAGACAAAATAAATCTACCATGCCCCTCCCGAATGATGTCCACCACCCATTGATCTGAGGATATGCGAGTCCACTCCTGGTAAAACTGAGAGTCAGCTCTTGATATGAGGAAGCCCCAACTGAAATCTGGCGTCATTGGGGCTCTTTAGCAGTAACTTCCTGGGATCTGGATACCTGAGGATGTCTGGAATTGGAATTGTTGTAACGGGGATCGTATCCCTGGAAATATCTCTGGAAGGACGAGCCTGAGGATCCCTGACGAAATCGACATGAGGAACGAAAATTACTACAGTCACTTCCCGAAGTCCAGCAAGACTTGTTCACAGGGAGTGACTTAGGGCAGCGATCAGAAACATTGGCCTTGAGGTCAAGACCTTTGCCAAAAAGAGGCTGACCCTTGAATGGAAGTCTGCTTAAATTGGCTTTGAAGGCAACGTTCTAAGTCCAATGACAGATCCAAAGAATCCGGTGCACAGACACCACATAAGCTGAGACTTTACTAAAAACTTGAATGAGATCATAAAGGGTGAACACCACATAATCCATATCGTCCATCACTAGCTGGGGACAAGCATCCACGTCTACAGAGGAGATGAGACCTTACTAAGAACTCAAATGAGATCATAAAGGGCGAACGCCATATAATCTACATCGTCCATCACCAGCTGGGGACAAGCATCCATGTCTACAGAGGGCACATTGCGCAATCTCATGTGACAGGCATGCACCGCAAAACAAGCTGCAGCCGCCACCTTGATATCTGAAGAACAAACTTCAAAAAGCTTTTTTTTAAATATAGCATCCACTCTGTGATCCAGGGAGTCCTTTAGCACTACTCCCCCATCGCTAGGGAGGAGTAATCTGTGCCACAACAGAATCCACCTTAGGTTGCTCAAAAAACTACTGAAAATCAGAAGCCAGAGGATAAAGCTTAGTCAGAGCTTTAGAGAGCCAGAAAGAGCTTTTTGATGTATCCCATTGTTCTGTAATCAGACCAAGAAGCTAAGGATGGGATGAAAAAAAGGAGAACAGCACATTAGAATGGTCCATGACCGAACAATGAGACGTGGAAGGTGGAGATTCCAATTGGAGCTCTTTCAGAACCTCAGCAATAAAATAGTGTACAGAGTCATGCTTAAAAAGTCTGTGGACGGAGAGATCCTCATCTAAATCCAGACTCTCAGGGCGACTGTGTTGACTAGTCCCAGCAAGGGTATCAGCCGGATCCAAAATAGAAGCAGTGTCAAGAGACACAAGAGGCATAGTATCTGCATGGCAAACAATGCAATCAAGCCCTGCCATATCTGAATGAGAGGGCACATGAAAAGGGAGCTC
This sequence comes from Geotrypetes seraphini, assembly GCF_902459505.1. Taxonomy (NCBI): domain Eukaryota; kingdom Metazoa; phylum Chordata; class Amphibia; order Gymnophiona; family Dermophiidae; genus Geotrypetes; species Geotrypetes seraphini. Next base: position 157,550,979 of record NC_047090.1, on the reverse strand, counting down.
TGCTACTGGCGCAACCAGCGGAGAAGAAACAGATGTGCCCGCAGGCTACTTCAAACTAGCTGGGTCTGAAGAATACGCTTTCCAGAGGAACAGAACAAAATCCAGTGAAAATTCACACCCCTTGTCCATTGGAGGGCTTTGCTGAGGCGCCCGCATTGCACCAAAAGAGTTCCCAGACTTGTAACGCCGGCGTTTAGCGCCAGAATCCAGAATGGCCTCATAGCAGGATTTTTACCCAAAATCATGGACACACGCCAGTTCCCCAACCCTGGAGGACCCAAAGGAGGCAAAGCCAGAAGCTCCCGCCCCCTCCCTCAGCGTACTGCAGTATGTATGTACACAGTCACTGATCTGGTGCCAATTCAGCACAATCAATGCACACATTCAACAGATTAGGGGCTGGGGAGTCCATCCCAAATTATTTTTAATCAAAGCGAGGGGTTTTGAGGCAGAAATAAAACTTTGAAAAAAAGATTAATACAAATCTAAAATGGCTGCAACCAGAGAATTCACGCCAACAATGGCAGAAACAAACAAAATCTGAAAATTAAAAATAGTGATTTGGGGTTTGGGAAGGTGGGACCTGAACTATGCCCTCTGAAACTGTCAAAAATGAGTTTTAGAGAGTTTCACAGATCATCCATGAAATTCCCATAGGAAATAATGGAGGTGTATTCACAGTCTCTAAAGTGCTTGCCTGTCTGTACACTGCAGCTGAATGAAGGAAAAGGATTTTCTGCCTCAGAGCAGTTCCAAAATAAGCAGACTTGATCTTCAGACTGCCAGTCGGCCAGACAAAGACTGTAACACCTGCCCCCATGGATTCTCACCACGTGCCTAAGGGGCAGGAAATGCAGCCTACACCCAGAAACCCAGACAAGGTCAGAGGGCAAGTGAGCTCCCCCAGGGGAATGGACCCTAAATCCAGGAAGGGTGATACACAGCAGGCTCCACCGAAATTTCTCAGTGAAGCAGCAGTCTGGCTCTATGGGACTGTATCTTTTCCTCTAACAGAGGACTACCACAAAGGGGTCTCAAGGCACTCAAGTCATCGAAAAAGATGAACTTTAAGACTCAAGCTATTGAAAAAGATGAACTTTAAGTGAAAAAATAAGAAAAATATGCAGAGCAGAAGACTTCTGCATGGATTGCTTGCAGAAATTGAAAACTGCAGGGGGCTCTAACTCTCTCTCTAAGGTGGTAGGAGCATGTGCTCAGAAAGATTTCTGCAACTCCTGGATTGTGGGAAGGGATTGAACACCTAGGATACTGAATCTGGAAGGGAGTTAACAGAATGTCACTTGTAATTCCAGACTAGATGGCATCCCACTTTAAAAATCACAAATAAGCCACTGAAAAAAATCTGTTCGATAACTTAGGCTAGATTGATCAATCTTCCTAATTTGAATATTGAGAACAGGTGCCTGGAAAGCCATTCCCTTCTACAATGTAAGTCACATGCTAATCAGGGACATTATGGCATGTATGATTTAAAAGGTAAATTACATCTGCAGAAGTATGATTATCCAATTCCTACCAAGTGTACAGACTAGGAAATATTTTTGTCTCTGATATAACTTTCCATGAAAACATTTTCTTTTGTTGTTTGTTTTTTTAAACTAAATTTGGTATGGTACTTTCTTCTTGCTCCTTTGGGCTTCCAGGTCAAGTTACAATTATATGTATCTCTTCTCATTCTTAAACATTTGCAGCTATATTTATAATTATGATGAAAGAAGTGGAAAGAATAAGGAAAAAGGAAACTATTAATAGGTAATTTTAATGTGCCAGATGCTGATTGGGGTAACCCTATTGCTAGGGTCTCCCTAGAAGTAGGGAGATACTAGATTCTCTACAGGAAGAGCTGTTGCAGCAGTTGGTATAAAGAAACCCAAATTGGATGAAGCTATTACTGGACTTACCCCAAATTCTCTATATGTCGACCATATGTTGCAACACAAATCAATGTGCACAGTCCAATTGCATGTGCCAAACTTGTTTAAACAAGACCAAGAAAAGATAACATAGCTGGTTTTAGAAAGGTTTGGACATGTTCCTGTAGGAAAAGTCCATAGTCTTATTGAGAAAGACAGGGGGAAGCCACTGCTGCCCTGTATCGGTAGCATGGAATATTGCTACACCTTGGGTTTTTGGCCAGGTGCTAGTGACCTGGATTGACCACCGTGATGAACGGGCTACTGAGGCTTGAGGCCATTGGTCTGATCCAGTAAGATTATTCTTATGTTCTTAATCAGCACTGATAATTGGCAATTAACACAATATCTGATGCTAAAAGGCAATAATTAAAGTTACGCGCACAACTTGGTAGGTGCATTCTATAAAGCGATGCACATCATTTCTAGTGTGGGGAGGAGCACGAGTGTTCCTAAAAGGCGCACTTACAGAATACACCCGATCCGCACACAACTTAAGCACAGGCATTTTGGCCTGGTTTTTTCGTTGACCTAAGTGAGTATGCCTAGATGTTATGCCATGTATGGCCGCTAAGCAAAATTCTATATATAGCAGGAGCTTTTTATAGAATCATGCCAAGTGTTGTGTTGACATATGCTTATTATTTTGGCACCATTTATAGAATTTGGAAATTAGCGCTTATGAATAGGGCGTTTCTGATGTTATAGTAGGTGATCATCTGGCATCCAGTGATCACTGCATGGTGTGGTTTAAAAACAAGTATAAAGAGGGTTCATTCAAAAGCAAAGGTTCTAGACTTCAAGAAACTAACTTTGTTCAGATAAAAACTTAAAACTTAAGTTTTATTTAAAATTTGATATTCCGCTTATCAAACTTCTAAGCGGTATACAATAAAAAGTATAAAAACAGGGTTACATAGATTAAGACTTTCCATCCCTATCCATCCCTGACACCAATAGACTATTAGCAAAACTAGCCTTACGAAGCAGCCCCTTTGACAACTGTCCTCCATACCTTCTTTCTGCAGCTCCACATCATATCATTAACTGGCTCACCAACCTACTAAATAGTTCCCTGAAACAAGGGCATCTACCCAAAGAAATGGACAAAATAGCCTTAACCCCTATACCGAAAACAGCCCAAGCAGACCTCTCTATAGCATTCAACTACAGACCGATTGCTGGCATTCCGATTCTTACTAAAATCCTTGAGTCCCATGTCAGCAAGCAGCTAGCCTCGTACATAGAGCAACACTCATGCCTCCATACATCCCAATTCGGCTTCCGGAAAAAGCACAGCACCAAGCTCCTCCTCATCACTCTAATCACTAAAATCAAACAATTGCTAAGCTCGGGTCATCAGGCAATACTGCTTCAACTTCGACTCAGCACACCACCAATTACTCCTAACCAAACTCTCGGAAATCGGAACAGGACTGTACTAAAATGGTTTGCCGACTTCCTAAAAAATTGCGAATACTTGGTCAAAAGGCAAGAAACATACTCCAACCCTTGGAAGGCATTCTGTGGCGTCCCACAAGGCTCCCCATTATCCCTAATCCTATTCAATTTATTCATGAGCTCGCTGGGACACATCAAAATGGAAGATGAAACTGTATTATCTTATGCCAATGACATTCTCCTCCTCATCCCCATAACCAAAAACTATCCTATTATTGCCAAAAAATCTAAAAAAATATAGATAAAATTCAAACCTGGGCAACGAACAACAAGCTGAAACTGAACGCCACTAAGACCAAAGCCATTGGTTTCCGCACCGCACAACAGAATGTCATTTCTAACCTCTTCTCATCAAGGAAAAATCCACCAAGGTACTAGGATGCATCTGGGACAATACTCTCACAATGGAACCACAAATTTCTAACCTTCGGAAAAAGACCATCTACACTATGTGTCAACTGCGACTCACAAGACCATACTTCCACCCACACCATTTAGCTCTGATCTTTCAGATGATGGTCCTACCTCAACTGGACTATTCCAACTCTGCCTACCTTGGCATCAATACTACTCTCATCCACAAACTGCAACTCATCCAGAACACAGCTGTTAGACTAATCTACAAATTAAAGAAATTTGATTCAATCACAACCTTCATCAGGCAACTACATTGGCTCCCAATTTCATCTCAGATAATTATCAAATCATCATGTATCCTACACTAGATTCTATATGGAAACTCAGCTGCCTCTCTCATTCAACTATTCTCTACTGCTTGGTCAACATCAAAAAGAATCCTTAACAGGATCCAACTAAACCTGCCATCCACAAAATCCCTCCACTACAAACGAATTTTCCACTCTATGCTAACTTATCTGGGTGTAAAAACCTGAAATCACCTACCAGAAACCATCAGGAAAGAAACAAACTACACTATATTCAGAAAAAACCTGAAGACTCACCTCTTTGACAATTAACTGTCTTCAATTCTATATAGAACCCCCTACTTCTAGGTTCCTCCTCTTTCTTCTCCATGCCCCCTTCCCCCACTACTTTCCCCTTCCTCTTTGATCTGTCACTTTGAGCCTGTATAGGTATGTGCAACACACAAATAAGACTTATGGACCTACTGGTGCAGGGGGATAGCTGGGGAGAACTACATTTCAAATTAGGACAGAGAGCTATTTATGGGTAGTACAATAGGAGGGGGACCAGTCTGTAAATTATAGTTGTAAAAAAGTTTAAATTAGAGGTTGAAGGCGTCTTTGAATAGAAATGTTTTAAATTTTATTTTAAAGTGCTCTAGTATTGATTCTTCTCGCAGTTCTGTGGGCATAGAATTACAGAGTGTAGGGGCGGTGACTGAGAAGATGGTTGAACGCATTATGCTAATAAGACGCATTGATGGGATGGATAGGAGATGTTGGGTATTTGATCTTAATAATAATAATAACTTTATTTTTATATACCGCAATACCACAAACAGTTCAGAGCAGTTTACAGAGGAAGAGACTGTATACAAACAGTGATATTACAAAAAAACTTTCAAAATTACATTAACATGGTAAGATCAATCAATTTTTCCTGGAAGTGTTTTAGAAATACATCATGGTAGAAATGGAGTCAGAGAAATTTGTCAAACAGATAAGTTTTGATTGACTTCCTAAAAGTTTGGTAAGAAAGAGTGTTTGAGATAAAGTTGGTTAAACATTTATTCCATTTGCCTGCTTGGAATGATAATGTTCTATCGAGGAATCTCTTGTAGATACAGCCCTTCAAGGATGGGAAAGCGAATAAGTAGGCATTATGGCCCCGATCTCAAAGTGCGTCCCAATTGTAGGCAGCTGTAGGCGTTTTCTAAAAAAATGCTCCCCAGGCAGGCCACCTATATTGAAGGTGACTCCGGGAGTCTAGGGAGGGCCGCAAGCCCGCCTAAGCTCGCCTAAGGCTAGGCGGTAGCCTTAGGCAAACCTAGGCAGCCCTACGTTTCTCACTAGTAGGGCGGGAGACACTTACAATGTAGGCCAGCAAAATGCCAGTCTCCCCTTTCCTAGTGTTCGATCAAGGAATCTCTTGTAGATGCAGCCCTTCAAGGATGGAAAGGCAAACAAGTAAGCACTACATGTACAGGTTGTGCCTGGAAATTCGAAATGGTGAGACAGGTAGATTGGGGATGAACCTGTTATAGTTTTGAAGCAAAGGCAAGCAAACTTAAATATGACCCTTGCTTCCACAGGCAGCCAGTGTAGTTTTTTGTAATATGAGCTTATATGATACGATTTCTTGAGGCCAAAGACGAGACGGACTGCAGCGTTCTGGACAATTCTCAGTCGTTTGATGGTTTTCTTAAAAGATCTCAAGTATATGATATTGCAATAGTAGAGTACTTAAGATTAAAGATTGAACCAATAGTCGAAAAGAGGAAATCAAAGTAATGTTTAATGGTACGAAGTTTCCATAAGGTGAAAAAACATTTTTTAACCTGAGTGTTGGTGTGATCTTCAAAAGTCAGGCTTCGGTCCAAGATGACACCAAGGATTTTGATTGTAGAGTTAATTGGGTAGTCTGATCCATTTAATCTCAAAGATGTATTTGTGATCTTGTTATTGGGACTTGCCCAAAAAAACTTAGTTTTTACGAATTCAGTTTTAGTTTAAATTGTGTAGTCCTTTGTTCTACCTTGGTAAGGACAGATGAGATGAATTGTTTTGTCTCTTGGGTCAGTGAGGTTATGGGAATAATTATTTTGATGTCATCCACATATATATGATTTCAATTTTAAATCGTATAGCATATTTCCTAATGTTGCCATGTAGATATTGAAAAGTGAAGGGGAGAGTGGGGAGCTTTGAGGGGGTGAAGAACTTATGAGCATTATCGAAGAGCAGGACTTGGGTGTGATTGTATGTGATGATCTCAAGGTGGCCAAACAGATTGAAAAGGTGATGGCAAAAGCTAGAAGGATACTAGGGTGCATAGGAAGAAGTAAAGCCAATAGGAAAAGGGAGGCATTGATGACCCTTTATAAGACTCTGGTGAGACCTCATTTAGAATGTTATGTACAATTCTGGAAGCCGCACCTTCAAAAAGATATAAAAAGGATGGAGTTGGTCCAGAGGAAGGCTACTAAAATGGTGCATGTTCTTCGTCATAAGGCATATAGTGACAGACTTAAAGATCTCAATCTGTATACTTTAGAGCAGTGTTTCTCAACTCAGTCCTGGAGTTACCCCCTTGCCAGTCAGATTTTCAGGATATCCGTAATGAATTTGCATAAACTTGATTTGCATACACTGCCTCCATTATATGCAAATTTCTTTTATGCATATTCATTGTAGATATCCTGAAAACCTGACTGACAAGGGGGAAAGCATTACCAACATTAATTAACTAGCAATCTAATTTTAAATGTTTAAAAAAAAAAAAGACAGACCTAAAAGACCTCCTATCTTTTTGAAGAATTTGTTACGAATGATTCCTAAATATTGTAATACTTGTTTTTAATTTGTGAACTTCTTGGAGGTATTGACGGTATACAAATAAAGATTGTATTGTACACACACAAATCAGCACCCCATTCCAAGCAACCTCCCACAATCCCATCCCCTCTCACCCTCCCACCAAATCAGATAACCTTCTCACTTTCCTACCACACCACAACATATGAAGTAATGTCTGGTTATCTCTCCAGCCACACCTTCTAATTCAGTGCCTCTCAAACTTTTTTAGTTCCAGCACACTAAACGGAGCAAATGTTTTTCACGGCACATTAGAATTAAAATTTAAGATTGCAAAACCAACAAAAAAATTAAATTTGAGCATTATTTGTTTAAAGTTCTTTAAGCTATGTATGGGTAATTGTAACCACGGTGAAACTAAAGTGGATAGAATTGCTAATCAATGTGATGGATGTGCTTGTTTTTAAGTGCAAATTAACTCAAAATGCGGCTCGATAGTCAGCTGTTCTCTTTTTCTCAATTTAATTTCTGTCAAAGATGAAAATCCAAGTTTGCAAAGATAAGAAGATCCAAACAATAACAAAGCCTTAATTGTTTTGTTGCTCAAGTTAGGATAACTAGTTTTCAAGGACCAATCACATTAAAGGGATTCAAGACAAAGTTAGACAAGTTCCTGCTGAACCAGAACGTACGCAGGTAAGGCTAGTCTCAGTTAGGGCACTGGTCTTTGACCTAAGGGCCGCCGCGTGAGCGGACTGCTGGGCACGATGGACCGCTGTCTGACCCAGAAGAAGCAAATTCTTATGCTCTTATGTTGTATCCTTACACACAATGACACTCATTACATTGACAGACTTTTCCGTATACAATGTATATGTCATCTATTCTAGTGTATATTTATGAAGTGAATTTTTAAAAATAAAGTAAAATTCTGGAATCTCTCATGGCACACAACTGTGAGAGACACTGTTCTAGTTCTTGGAGATTGATACACCCTGTCCCTCTCCATTCTATTCTTTGCCAGTGAAACTCAGCCAACTGTTGGCAGACATCCACTCTCCCAGAGCCAAGTTCAGTCCCACTCAGGACATCCACCCCTGCCTTCTGCAGCACTTCCTTAGCTTCAGACAGGATGGACACCCTAGAATTGACTCTATTAACCATCACAACCAATCCAAAAGGGAAAGTCCAGCGTTATCTCAGATTAGTGCATATCAAGACTTTGATCACATCTTGGAAAGTTCTGCATCTCTGTGGTGTAGCAATCATCAAATCCTCAAACAATTCCACATAGACCCCATTCCAGTCCACATCTCCCATAGACTGTGCTCATTGTAGCAGTCGATCTTTCAAATTGAAGCTTTAGAAGCATTTAGAAGTATTTAATGGTCTGTCCTGCATACGATTGTATTTATGTTCTTATTTGTCATGTTACTATTATGCAGTTAACAAAATTGTATATTTTATGTCAAGTTATATCTGTTCACTGCCTTGGGTGAATCTCTTCATAAAAAGCAGTTAATAAATCCTAGTCAAATAAAAACTTTTGTTAACATTGCCATAAATAAAATATTCTATATCAGTAAACAAAATTTTGTTTTCAAAACTGGCAAACTGTTTTGGACACAATTTCTCCAGTTTCAATTTGCCAGAAGTATGCATTATTTCATTACAATGTGATCCATCTTCTCTCACATTTGTTCTGCATCTCTTCACAGTCTTACAAACTTGCTTTTAATGCTGTGATGCTAAAGCATAGAGCTTCCCACCCACCCAAAACCTCTCTCTGTAGTGTCCCACTTGGAAACAGGAAGTTCATTCACAGGAGGCAAGCAACTTTAAAAGCCAGTTCAGGGGACTGCAAGGGAAGGTAGAGAAAGAGAGATGATAGAGTGCAGAGGAGGGGGGGCATAAAAGAGAAAGAGATGCTGGAGTAGGGGGAAAAAGGAAAGGCACAGAGGTGCTGGGACCTGCAGGAGATGAAGTAAAGGGAGGGAGAGATTTAGGAAAAAGAACAGGGAACCCAATGTGTTGATCACATTAATAAATTTAATACAAGTTACATTTTTAATGCGTTAATAATATGTTAAAGGTGCAACCCTAGTATTTATATACAAAGTAAGAGTACAAACATTCATAGACCATTGCATAGTTTCCTTCTTTTCTACTGACTGTTCTGATATTAGCACCAATCAAACTAAAATTATTAACAAACTAAACCAATGTTTGTTCCTTCCCCTAGCAATGGGACGCATCTCTCCTGATTTCTCTAAGGGCCCAAATACATCAACTCTGCAAACATAATCCCCCTGCCCAGATAACCATGCTCCAGACAACGTTGCTTAGAAGGAAAAAAAAGCATACTCTACCTGCTTTAACAGACTTGTTTAATGTATTGTATCCAGCCTGTGGATAGTTCTTTGGTGGAGTTGCTTGCTGAAGATACATAGAATAAATGGAACTGGAGTTAACAGTCTGAGGTCCTTTTCTAGGTGACTGAGGCCTTGACCCTTTGTCAGTCAGAAAAGGTCTTATTGCCACAGTTAATGGAGGGTCAGACCTGCTGTCTCCACCTGGGAAAACAGGGGAACCAGTGTGCTGATATGTGGGGCTTGGCGGTACTGAAATTCTCTGCTGTATCTGTTGTGAGGAACTAGGCTGATGTACATTGTCTGAAGCAGGGAGTGGTTGAGGTCTTTGACGGTTTATCATACTGCTCCCAGTTCTCGGGAGACTGCTGTCCTTCCTTCTTTCAAGTGAGTTTGTACAGCTTGTTCCCAAAGAGACAGCACTTGGGTATGTCCCATAGTTATGTGGTAGCTGCTTACTTAAACCAGACATTGGTGGAGGTATTCTCCCCATATCAGGGCCCTAAACAAACAGAATAATTTAAATGAAAACTAAGAACCAGTAGGTCATGTTTTTAACATTCAGTTACATCTATTTGTTTTTTTAAATCTTACAGATATTATACCACAACAATGACATTGATGACTATGCTGAAATTTAGTCCCAGAAGATAAACAAAATGTCCACATTAACCTCGCTTTTAGACATCACACAATACTGCAAACACACGAATCTGAATCTGGAGCCATGTGAGAGCCTGCAGATAAGATCAGAAATATACTAAGCTGGCAATACAATTCTCCTTACAAATTCATGGCCAACTAATTTGGCATTGTCTATGAACATTTCTTTCTGAAACGTGCAACAGAAGGGTGTATATATTACTTCACTCTTAATACAGAATTCTGGAATGACTGGAACAACAGGTATTTATGTTGCTACACTCACTGAATCAATATGCTACTGCCAAAAGAAGATTTTTGTTACAGTGTCATCCTAAAGCCACATTTTCAAAACTATAAGTTGTGACCCAAATGGGTTTGCAAGTCCTCTACTGGGATCATGGCTATCTGAACTTGCAGCATTAGGTAAAAAAATGCAAGCACTGCAGCATCCTGTGGCCACAAAGTAAAGCATAAGAACTTATGAATAGCCATACTGGGTCAGATCAGTGATCCATCTAGCCCAGTATCCTGCTTCTAAAAGTGGCCAATCCAAGTTACAAGTATCTGGCAGAAACCCAAATAGGAGAAACATTCTATGCTACCGATCTCAAGGCAGACAGTGGCTTCCCCCATGTCTATATAGCAGACTATGAACTTTCTCCAGGGAGATGATGCGCAGGGATGGGGCCTAAGGCCACGATTGCGTAGCACCCCTCCTGTTCCCGAAGATGGGAGGATTGTCGAAGGAGCAGAAGGGACCAGGCATCCCTCCTGCTCCCAACTATTTTCAAGGCATAGGGGGGGGGGGGTGGACCCGACCGCCTGGGCCGACCATGGGTGGAAGACCTAGGAACAGGAGGGACTGAGCACCCCTCCTGCTCCCAATTTTAACATGGTCGTGCCGTTCATGTGTGGGTGGGCCGTGCCATGTCGGGCCATGCAGTGGGGGGGGAGTTAGTTGGTGGCAGGAGGGAGTGGGCATCCCTCCTTCTATATGTGGGTCACTGGGGGGGCCCTCGCGTTTGTTGGGGGGGGCAAAAATGAATAAAAAAAGACAGGCAGGCCTGTCAAAATACCTGCAGACCTGACGGTAACTCAGTTACCGACAGGTCTGCAGGAGTCGGGTTTGCCAATAGTAAAACCTGACTCAAAATAGCTAAGCAATTGTAAGTGAATCAATCGCTTGGCTATTTTGCATGGGGTTTTACTAATTTGAATAGGACAATTGGGATCAGATCACTACAGGCGTTAGTGAATAGTGCAGGAGGGAAATCTGGTCTTAAAGGGCTCGCAAATCGATCGGTACACGATCGGTTTGCTTAGTAAATCTAGCCCATAGTGGGGAACAACCTGGGGGTGCAAGAGAAAGAGAATGAACCAGGAGCAGGTTTGGCTGAGTCGGAGAGAGGACTCAAAGTTGGGTGGGTAAGAAAGAAAGTGAGCTGGAAGGGGAAATGGTAAAGACAAGAGAGGAAGGAAAGAAACAAGAAGGATGAGAGCAGATAGAGGAGAAGGGTGAAGCTGGCAGAAAGAGGAAAACAGGGGTACTTCAGACTATCTCCACCCTTCTGCTCAGTCTATGTAATAGAAGAGGTGCACCCAGTTAATTGATATTTATGCAGTCACATACCCGCCCCATTCACTCACACACACAGACAGACCCCAGCAGTATGATTGTTTACAACCCGCCACCCTCTCTAACATATTGTTCCCATGTACTCGTTACACATGCAGTCAAATGCTTACTTATTTACAACCTTTACAACCAAATCTACTTACTCACAGACATACATTTGAAGGCAAAGACCCCCAAATACACAACTGTAGACACTTTCCCAGTCTATCTACCCACAGCTTTCAACTAAAGAGAGACAAGCTGGTTAGATGGCTCAGTGGTTGTGCCGTGCCATAATCAGTTTAGGAAGCTGTGCACAGCTTGCAATCCCATGTCTGAGGAGTTCTGAAAGAAGAGAAAATTTCTCTGGGTAATTGAATATTATCTTGTTCTGTGCTTTGAGATTTAAAGACTAGGATAAAAGAGAAACTGTAGGCTTGGAAACACTTTTAAAAGAAATAAAAGGAAATATTTTTCCACTTAAGCTCTGGAACTTGTTGCCAGAGGATGTGGTTACAATGATTAACATATCTGGCTTTAAAAAAGGTTTGGACAAGGTCCTGGAGAAAGTTCATAGTCTGCTATTGAGATACATAGGAGGAAAGTCACTGCTTGTCCTAGGATCAGTAGCATGGAATCTTGCTATTATATGGGCTTCTGTCAGGTACTTGTGACTTAGATTGGCTACTTTTGGCCACAAGATACTGGACTAGATGGACCACTGGGCTGACCCAGTATGCCTCTTCTTACGTTCTTATATTATCACCTACTTTGCATTTTCAGAAAAGCTGAAGTGGGTTTAATAAAATGCATTAAACAAGTAGTTTACCACCACTTAAAAAATAACACAATCAACCTTATAAAAATGATTTTATAATTCAACAAATTAATCTAAATAAGCATAACTTTAGCAATCCATAAACCAGTTTCATAATGAAAACTGATCACAGTAGCATCCACTCAAATATAAGCAAAACCTGCACAGAAGTCATAATGTAGAGTAGCTAAACAAAAACTGCACGATGCATACCAGCTTATCGATAGTTCCTACCACTGAAGGCATAGGCTGATTGGAGATGGCCAAAGGTTTTAAAGCACTATCCATGCTAGACTCCTTCCAATCTGTATTAGAGATCAGAGATGGTTTCATTGAAGATGTTGCTCCTTGTTTAAGTGTTGGCCAATTTCCATCATTAGCTAAAAGAAAACATGATATATAGATATATATATATATATATAAGGCTAAAAAGGCTTAAAAAGTTCAGCTAACAGGCCCTGATATCAGTTACTTACCATAACAGGTGTTATCCAGGGACAGTAGGCAGATATTCTGATGGGTGACGGCACCGACGGAGCTCCAGTACGGACACTTTAGAGTGAATTGTACTCTAAGAACTTAGAAAGTTCTGGCTAGCCCGCACCGTGCATGTGTGAGTGCCTTACTGCCCGACGTAGGCGCGCAGTCCCTCAGTTAAGATAAGCCAGCTAAGAAGCCAACCTGGGGAGGTGGGTGGGTTGTGAGAATATCTGCCTGCTGTCCCTGGATAATACCTGTTATGGTAAGTAACTGTGCTTTATCCCAGGACAAGCAGGCAGCATATTCTCACTGATGAGTGACCTCCAAGCTAACAGAGATGGGATGGTAGGAGTGTTGGCCAAAGAAAATATAATGTGAAATACAAAATGGCCAAAGTGCCCATCCCGTCTAGAGAAAAAATCCAGACAGTAGTGAGAAGGGTAGATATGAATTGAGGACCCAGTGGCAGCTTTACAGAGTTCCTCAAAGAAGTAGGTAAAAGGAAAAACAACAAAAGCTGCCAGAACTCAAACTCAGGGGACTGGGACACGATATCCCGGTGCCAGTTCAGTCTGAGCATAGCAGAACGAAAGGCAGGCAATCAGCCAGGTGAAAATCGTTCTCATAAAAGCATCCCTTTTTGTGGAGCGGGATAACGTTGGCAGTTTTCCAGTCCAAGGGAACTTTTCCCTTGCTTAGGGAAAGATTGAAGAGCTCGGCTAACGGTTCTGCCAGGACATCTCTCAATTCTCGAAGTACTCTAGGGTGTAGATTATCTGGGCCCATAGCCTTGTTTACTTTTAGTTTTGATAGCTCGTGGTAGACGTTGCTCGTGGTAAATTCCATATCCCGGAATGGATCCTCCGAGCTCCCCATTGTCTGTAGCTGAGGTCCGGATCCTGGCACTTCGCAGGTGAAGATTGAGCAGAAGTATTATTGAATAGTTCTGCTTTGTCTGCGTCCGAGTCCGTAAAGTTACCGTCAGGTTTCTTTAGGTGACCAATACCGCTTGTGTTCTTCTTCCTGTCGCTAATGTATTTAAAAAAGGATTTCTTCCCTTTCTTAACCTGCCTAGCTATGTTTTCTTCCATCCGGAGTTTGGTCTCTCTGACTGTCGTTTTAACTTTTCTAGATTTTGCCAGATAGGTTTCTTTAGCTTCCGGTCATTGTGGTTGTTTGTAGGTTACGAAAGCTTTTTTCTTTTGCTTTACTAGTTCTGAGATCTCCGCGGAGAACCACTGTGGTTTATTTTTCCTGCGTCGTTTGCTCACGGTTTTTATGTATATGTTGGTTGCTTCTTGCAGGGTAGATTTCAGAGCCGACCATAGTACCTCTACATTGTCCGTCGTGCTTTGGTTTTGGTTCTGCTCATTCAGAATGACACACCTATTACACTAGAATAAGAGTTAGGAACAAAAAAATGTTATTGAAACAAAAATATTTTTAAAAAAGGAACTGATAATCTCCAAGGGGAAGCCATAATTATACATGTAAAAAACCACCGAGGTGAGAGAACACTAAGATGTATCCTCTCTGACCTGCAGAAAAACGAAGACTGAGGGACCAGCACTTACACGTTGGAAAGGAAGGCACCTGCACATGCACGATGCAGCACTGCTAGAAACTGCATAAATTTTGCTTGCAAGCATCTGTGCTGGGCTCCACTGGATGACATCACCCAGCTGTGAGAATATGAAGGCCTGCTTATCCTCAGCGAATGTGAAAGACATTTGGAAAATTCAACAGTGGCAAATTCAACAAGCTTTGCAATAATGTTTGCTGTCAAAAATATAATCTGTGTTAAGTTACATTTCATTATACTAAAAGGTATATTTAACTAGTAAAATAGAAATAACTGGGGAGGGGCACCCGAGTTGGCTCAGAGTACCACCTAGAGAGTCAATAATGTTCATATACAGCAACTATGAAGAAAGCTATACTGTTCAGTTACTAACTTTCATATTAGAATTTACAACAAACAAAATGAAATACAGTATACATCTGAGTCACTAAGAGCCAGCCCAGCAAGAAAAGGGGTATGGCAGCTGTGGGGGTTGGAGATGATAATGCACAGTGGGAAAGCATGTAAAGCATATCACATGGAATTATTTCCAATATTCTGTGCATCAGCATTTTGTTTGTGTGAGCATGTGTTTTCCTGTGACTAGGAAAAAAAGGGAAGAGGGGAGAAACAATCTAAAGGGAGCAATTCTCTAACTGCTATGTGTCTGTCATGATTGCATATTTATCCTTTGAAACAGCAACATATAAGTGTTTATCTTGTAAACGCAGAGAACCACATTACCTTATACATTATTTTTGGGCACATGTGTTATTATGATAAATACTAAAGTGAACTGCCAATGCTGAGTTATGCTCACAATTTGATTTTTTTCTGACCTAAAAAGACTAACTGAGGTCTTTTTCTCCATACTATTATTAAGTTTGTGTGCAGCACAGGCTTTTTAGGTAGTGAAGCTCCTGCCTTCATCTCATGAGTAGTGAATGTGATTGAAGTAGCACACAGTCTTCCTGTTTTTTTTGTAGTATAGCCAGACCAATTTTGAGGGCACCCAAGGGTGGACTGGGAAGGGTCAACATATTCTTCCAACTCCCCACCCCACATGCCCAAATGATACTTTTGTTGGCAGGGATGCCGAAGCCCCAACAGCCAATTCCTGAGTCACTTCCCTCCTCCTGGCTCTGTTTTTTTAACGCAAAAGTCAGCAGCATGACTCCAGCAACCGCCAGCTAATGCATTAAAGAAACAGTACCAGGAGGAAGGGAGTATGCCCAAAAGATACCTTTGTTGGCAGGGATGCTAAAGCCCCAACAGCCAGTTCCTGAGTCACTTCCCTCCTCCTAGCTCTGCTTTTTTTTAAAAAAAATTCTTTATTCAGTTTTAAAACACATACAATAAGTGGAATACAGAATAAATTAATCATTTTACAATATAGATATCACTTAAATTTTTCAAGAATCATACATATTAATACCCTTCCCTTCCCCAACCCAATCTTTTCCAACCTTGTTTACCTCCCACCCATCCCTCCTCCCTGGATGTGCATATTATCTAATAACAACCCATAACTATAGGGATTCTACAAAGGATGTCAATGGGCCCCAAATTAATTTAAAATTTTCACTATTCCCTAATATAAAAGCATTCATTTTCTAATATTTATATATTAGACATATACTTGCCCACCAGAATGTAAAGTTGAGACGATCCCAGTTTTTCCAGTTTCGTGTAATCAATTGTATAGCTGTACTTGTCATAATTAAAAAGAGACATCTTTTATGTTTATCTAGGGGATCTTTGATATGCAAAATGGTACCACAAATTATTATTTCATAAGTTAAAGGAATCTCAGAATTTAAAATATTAATATGTCCCCAAACTGATTTCCAAAAAATCAGAATTCTAGGGCAATAAAACAATAGATGGTCTAATGTTCCTATGTCTAGGTGACAATGCTAGCAACTATTAGATCTAGAATTATCTAACTTATTCAACCTAACTGGGGTCCAAAAAGAACAATGTAATAAAAAGAACCAAGTTTGTTTCATAGATGCTGATGCTGTACACCTCATCCTCCAAGACCAAGTACGTGGTCATCGAGATGCAGAAATATATTGCTTAATCTCAATGCTCCAAATATTTCTAAGAGCATTTTTGGGTTTCTTATTCATAAGTTCAGATACTAATTTATACCACTTGGCGGCTTGATGCCCTAACATATCTGCCTGGAAACAGGAATTGCAGACTATAAAATTTTTTTTAAATTATGCCATTCAGGGAACCCTTTCTGAATAGCCTGCTTCAGTTGCAACCATTTATAAAATTGAAATTTTGAGATACCAAAAGATTGTTGCAACCGTGAAAAATCCAGCAGTTTCCCATTTGAAATAACATCCTCTAATGTTGTTATGCCTGCTTGCATCCAATCTTTCCATGCAATTTTTGATCCGCCTATTTGTATCCTGTTTTTTAAAAAAAATCTTTATTTATTTTCATATCTTACAACAAGTGTATAATAATCAATCAGAAAAATTTTTAACAAATCACTTGACAATCTTACTTATAATCATTAAAATATAAAAGAATCCCTTCCCACCCACCCATTTATTAATAATAAAACAATTAGCAATTATTATCTTTCCCAATCCCACCCCACCTATATCTTATATAATTTCAAGGTGTTTAAGATGTCTGATCATTAGAATAAGTAATCAAAGGCCCCCAAATCTTTTTAAAATTATGATAAGCTGGGACTTTAGATCATTTAATTTTTTTTCTGTCCCTATATAAATGCCTTTTGGAAGTTAATTTGGTCCCAAATTAATTCATTGTTAGAAAATCATGTTGCCCTTTCATATGATACTATACTATTTGGTACATCTATGAGATTTAAAAGCCCAATTTCAGCAAATAATAATAAACTTTTATTAATATAGACCGGGGTTGCCATTCAACATATTACTGGAAACTGGAAAGATTATACTAAACTTAATTATACCTTTTGGTGGAATTCAGTATGTCATATTTACATAATGGAGAGAGTGCTTGCCTATTTGTATCTTGGAGTTCAGCCATAGTGATTGACATAAAGACTGTTCTATAGAAATTTCAGTTAATTTATTTATACATCTCAGGGTCTCCCAAGTATCCAAAATAATGTTATTATCCTTAGCATAACTGGGTAGTTTAATGTCTAATACATGAGATAAGCACATTGGGGATATAATTTTCCATTCCAAAATTAACCACTCTGGGTAATGTTCAATGAGGTCAGGCAGGATCCAGTACATACTCTGATGTAGAATATAGGCCTGATGATACCTATAGAAATTTGGAAAATTTACCCCTCCCTCCTCAATTGATTTTTGTAAAAATACTAAAGCTATTCTAGTAGTTTTGTCCATCCAACGAAAAAGTCAGCGGCATGCCTCCAGCAACCGCCAGCTAATGCATAAAAAAAAAAAAACAGTGCCAGGAGGAAGAAAGTGGCCCTGGAACTGGCTGGTGGGGCTTTGGCATCCTCATTAGCCATTTAAAGGGGGTGCTACAGGTCCAGAGGGGGCCCAAGTGCAATATGGGGGGGCTCAGGTCCCCAAGGCCCCCCCTGTAGCTAAGCCAATGAGCAGTTTATCAATATTTCTTATCATGCAGAAACTGAAATTGTTTTTCCCACAAAAATACATTGGGCCACTTTTTTTGTGGGGGGAAGCTTATTTTTGTTGAACTCCCGTCTGATCTAGCCCACTGAGACTGGAACTGGTTAGATTTGGGCATGCTGCAGAAAGAAAAGCGGACTGTCCTTGCCAGCTAGTAACAGCACTGATGTTGAGTCTCTTTAGCACTTGGATCAAAAAACATTTGCTAGATCTGCTCTGCCAGAGTGGGTTTAGGACAAGTGAAGGTGACATTAAAAGGAGTTAATGATGCAGGGAACATGTATGTGGGGGGGGGATGAACACAAGCATTTCTCAGATCCAACAACAGCTGTGTTTGTCTTAGACATGAAGGTTTTTATTTAATCTTGTTAATCGCCAGTCAAGATTTGGTTTCCATGGCCAGGCACCGATGGCTCTGTCCAGATTGGAAATGGAAGCCAACAACTGCTACATATAATACGGATTTAACATCAAAAGTCTCAAATTTATTCCCATTAGATGAGTTTCCATGTGTCATTTCACCCAGAATACCATGACATTAAATAGCAAAGATTTATCATTATCAACTTAGGCCAGGTGTAATCTCATGGCCTAGAAGCAGAAAGCTATTAATTTTGTTGATTGGATGCAATGCTGAAATTAAAACCTTAAACACAAACGCTTCAATTCCTTTAAGCTGCAACTAATATAGTGCAATTAGTAGTTTTTTTTCAAAGCAACTAATTACTGTGTGTAAATCTGTAAAAAGATAAAATTTAAGTTCACTAATGTGTTACTTAAAACTTCACTATAATGACAAAAACAAAAACCTTGTTTATAGATGTCTTTCTGGATGAGGAACGTCAGTCACTGACTGGTTAAATTATGTTTACTATTCTTTTAAACTATGTATAAAACATTTTTATTTGTATTTTTATTGTAAGGGAAATTCAGTAGAGGGAACCAATAAAGCACAGTTACTTACCGTAACAGGTGTTATCCAGGGACAGCAGGCATATATTCTCACACATGGGTGACGTCATCTACGGAGCCCCGGCGCGGACAGCTTTTCAAGCAAACTTGATAGAAGTTCAAGTTTGCACACTGCACCACGCATGTGCTAGCCTTCTTGCCCACTAGAGGGCGCATCTCCACCTCGTGGTCCTCAGTTCCATATCAAGCAAAGAAAGCCATCCCCGGGGAGGTGGGCGGGTTGTGAGAATATATGCCTGCTGTCCCTGGATAACACCTGTTACGGTAAGTAACTGTGCTTTATCCCAGGACAAGCAGGCATGATATTCTCACACATGGGTGACCTCCAAGCCAACCAGAAAAAAGGGCAGGTGGGAGGATGGCAATTTAGGAAAATAGGTTACGTAACACCGACTGGCCAAACCGGCCGTCGCTTCTGGACAAGGTGTCCAGGCAGTAGTGGGAGGTGAACGTATGAACCGAAGACCAGGTGGCAGCTTTACATATGTCCTCCATAGGAGTGGATCGGAGGAAAGCAACCGAAGCTGCCATCGCTCGGACCTTATGCCCCGTGACTCGACCCGAGAGCGGGAGACCAGCCTGAGCGTAGCAAAAAGAGATACAAGCAGCTAACCAGTTGGACAAGGTACGCTTGGAAACCGGATGTCCTACCCGATTAGGATCAAAGGACAAAAACAATTGAGGAACCTTCCGATGAGACTTAGTACGTTGGAGATAAAAAGCCAACGCCCTCTTACAGTCAAGCGAGTGAAGCGCCGCCTCACCAGGATGAGAGTGGGGCTTCGGGAAAAACACCGGAAGAACAATAGACTGATTGAGGTGGAAATCAGAGACAACCTTAGGTAGAAATTTGGGATGGGTGCGAAGAACCACCTTGTCATGATGAAACACCGTGAAAGGAGGGTCCGCAACCAAAGCTTGCAACTCACTAATCCTACGGGCGGACGTGAGTGCAATCAAGAAGACCACTTTCCAAGTGAGAAACTTAAGAGAAGATTTGTCGATCGGCTCAAAAGGGGGTTTCATCAGGTGAGCCAAGACCACATTAAGATCCCACACCACATGAGGAGGTTTCAGAGGAGGATGAACGTTCACAAGGCCCCTCATGAAACGAGATACCAGAGGATGCAAAGAGAGGAAACGCCCCTCGAGATGCCTATGAAACGCTGCAATGGCACTGAGATGCACTCTAACGGAAGTCGTCTTCAGACCAGAATTCGACAGATGCAACAGATAGTCCAGCACCGAAGACACGGGGACCGAAATCGGGTCCAGATGATTCGAGAAGCACCAGGATGAAAATCTGGTCCACTTCTGGGAATAACACAGCCTAGTCGAGACCTTCCGCGAGGCCTCCAAAATCTCCCGCACTGGCTGAGAGACCGGGACCGAAGTCAGGGAGAAAGGAACCAAGCCGTCAGATGTAAGGACTGAAGATTGGGATGTAACAGCGAACCCCAACTCTGAGAAAGCAGAGAGGGAAAGACCGGCAGAAGCAGAGGTTCCCTGGTGCTGAGTTGAAGCAGCAGGGAAAACCAATGTTGCCTGGGTCACCGAGGAGCAATGAGAATCATAGTGGCTCCCGTCGATTTGAGATGCACCAACGTTCTCAAGATCAGAGGAAAAGGAGGGAACGCATAAAGGAACCTCCCTTCCCAGTCGAGAAGAAAGGCATCGGCCTCGAGACGATCCCGGGAGTACATCCGAGAGCAGTAAAGGGGCAGTTTGTGAGTCTCGGGCGAGGCAAACAGATCCACCTGAGGCAGTCCCCAACGGTCGAAGACCTCGCGCAACACCCGGGAATTCAGTGACCACTCGTGCGGTTGCAGCAGACGACTGAGTTTGTCTGCCAGACAATTCATCTCTCCTTGAATGTAAACCGCACGGAAGAATATGTTCTGAGAGACAGCCCATTTCCAAAGGCGCAGGGCTTCCTGGCACAGAGGCCACGAGCCCGTCCCCCCCTGCTTGTTGACGTAATACATGGCCACTTGGTTGTCTGTCCGGACGAGCACCACTTGATCTCGCAGGAGATGACAGAAGGCCCGAGCAGCCAGAAAAATGGCACGAAGCTCCAGCACGTTGATGTGACATCGTCGATCCGCAGCCGACCATAGGCCCTGCGTTCGAAGACCGTCGAGATGAGCCCCCCACGCATACTCCGAAGAGTCCGTCGTCAGGACCTTGCGATGCGGAGGAACGCGAAAGAGCAAGCCCCCGGACAGATTGGTAGAGTTGGTCCACCAACGGAGCGAGCGTCTGAAAGACGGAGTCACAGTCAAGCGTCGAGATACTGGGTCGCGGTCCTGACGCCATTGCGAGGCCAAAGTCCACTGAGGTATCCTCAGATGCAACCGGGCAAATGGGGTCACTTGGACCGTAGATGCCATGTGCCCCAAAAGCACCATCATGCGTTGAGCCGACACTACCTGCAGTTGCGAAACCTGCCGGCCCAAGTGAAGCAGTGCCTCCAGCCGTGGAGAAGGAAGGAAGGCACGGAGGAGAACAGTGTCCAGCACGGCTCCTATAAACTGGAGGGACTGAGTCGGGCGCAAGTGAGACTTGGGAAAGTTCACCTCGAACCCTAGACCCTGAAGAAGCGTGATAGTCTGTTGGGTCGCTGAAATAACTCCTTCCCTGGTCGGGGCCTTGATCAGCCAATCGTCCAGATAGGGAAAGACCTGTAACCCCCGGGAGCGTAGAGCAGCCGCGACCACCACCATACACTTCGTGAACACCCGAGGGGACGAAGCCAGACCGAAGGGTAGTACTCGGTACTGCAGGTGCAACTCCCCGACTTGAAATCTTAAAAACTTCCGAAAGTCGGGATGTACCGGAACATGGGTGTACGCTTCCTTTAAATCTAGGGAGCACATCCAGTCCCCCTCGTCCAATAGGGGATACAGGATCGGAAGCGATAACATACGGAACTTCTCCCTGACCAGGAACTTGTTGAGCTTCCGGAGGTCCAAAATGGGGCGCAAGTCCCCGGTCTTCTTTGGGACCAAAAAGTAACGGGAGTAAAACCCCCTGCCCTTCTGATCGCGGGGAACCAATTCGACTGCCCGGAGGCTCAACAAGGCCCTGGCTTCGTCTCGGAGAAGGGCCAGCTGGCTCCGATTGGGCGGGCACGCCCCGGGAGGCATGTCTGGAGGCTGCCTGGAGAAGTTGAGTGAATAGCCCTCTGAGACGGTCCGGAGCACCCATGCGTCTGACGTAATCCCTGACCAAGCCCTGGCAAAAGCCGTGAGCCGACCCCCGATGGGGAGGGGGTTGGACGACATCGCGGCGGGGGCCAGCCCCCAGCCGCCCATCCCGTCAAAAGGACGGCGCTGGCTTGGATGCCCCCTGCGCAGCGGGCTTGGAGGGACCCCCCCTACCCTGTTGGGGTGGACGTCGGGATGGAGGTCTCGAAAAGGCCGGTGTCGATTTTTGAGGATACCGCCTAGGTGGTTGTCTAAATGGTCTCTGAGGCGACGGCTTAGGCTTCGGGCGCACCAGAGACGCTAGAGAACGCTCTTGGTCAGAAAGCCGCTTGGTAGCCGCCTCCAAGGAGTCGTCGAATAACTCCGACCCGATGCAGGGAAGATTGGCCAATCGCTCCTGCAGGTTGGGGTCCATCTCGAGGGTACGCAGCCACGCCAACCGGCGCATGGCTACCGCACATGCCGATACCCTCGAGGCAAGCTCAAATGCGTCATATACCGCATGAAACAGATAGAGACGCAGTTGGGACAGGTTTGACACAAAAGTGGCAAACCTATCCCTGTGCGAATCCGGGATCACCTCCTGAAAGTCTGGCAGATCCTTCACCATTGATCTGAGGTAAGAAGAATAGGCGAAAGCATAGTTGAGGACCCTCGTGGCCATCTGGGAATTAGCATATAGACGACGGCCGAATTTATCGAGGGTCCGACCCTCTCTCCCAGGGGGGACCGCAGCAGAGACCCTAGAAGGCTGCGAACGCTTGAGAGCCGACTCCACCAGGAGCGACTGATGGGAGAGCTGCCCCTTGTCAAAACCTTTAGGGGGAAGTGTCCGGTATTTTGATTCCATCTTGGTGGGCACTACCGCAACTGTAAGAGGGGTCTCAAGGTTCCGCAGCAAGGTCTGAAGGAGGACCTTGTTCAGCGGCAAGCGGGGGGACTCCCGCGGAGGGGCAGGAAGATCCTGCTCCTCCAAAAATTCTTTTGTATAGTGTGACCCCGCTAACAGGTCCACCCCCAGAGCCTTCGCCATGTCATGGACAAATTTTGAAAAAGAAGATGTCCGTGCGGGCGGAGAGGGTGTCCGAGACTTCCCAACGGAGCCGAAAGGAGAGGCTTGGCGAGAATACCTCATCTCCACACCGGATCCCGATCCCCACGAGGCACGGTCCCGTGACCTCGAAGGGGTTGGGGACACATCCCGCCTGAAAGACCCCTTGGGGGAACCCCCCGGGGTACGGGGTATGGAGGCCCGTCCCTTCGGCCCCAGCGAGGAGGCACGGGAAGTCTCCCGGAACGGGGACCGCAAGAGATCGGGGTTGTCGAGGCGGAGTTCCTCGACCCGCAAAGCCCCGCCCTCGGGCATCGTCGACCGACGACGCCTACGAGGCGAGGCCCGAGACCGTTTGGCCTTCTTCAGGCGGTGCTTCGCCCGAGGCTTGCTCGAGGGCGAGGAACCCCGGGAAGACCTCGCGGACGAGGACGAGGAAATCCGGCGTACCCGGCGCTGCTTGTCTCGGGGCCGCACACTAACCTCAGGCTGTCTCATCGAGGTCGGGTCCGAGGGGAGCGTCGAGGTCGAGGGAGCTTCGGCCGCTGAAAGGCCGGTGCCCGAGGCCGAGGTCGCCAACTGCGGGGCCACGGAGACCGAGGGCGTCGAGGCCGAAGCCTGCTGCAGGGTCTCAATGGCCCCGGACAGCTCCGAGGAAATTAACGCTCGGAGCAAGTCCTGGAATGCCGGGATCGTCAGACCCGGCAGCAACACCTGGGGATGCTCCTCAGAGGGCGACCTCGGTCTCGAGTATTCCCTCGGGGCTATCCCCTTAGACACCTTGGGTTGGGCAGAGGTCAGCGGTCCCGCCGACGAAGAGCCCGAGGATGGCTTCCTGATCGATCCTGAAACTGAGGAAGGAAGCGGAGACTTACCCGAGGCTTGTTTCTGCGAGGCAACCGGCTTCGAGGTAGCCGAGGGACCCGATGCCGGGGTCGAGGCCGAGGTCGAGGCCGGGGCCGGAGCCGAGGCCGAGCTCGAGGCCTTCCCCGTCGGGGTCTCGACGGCAAACAGATCCGCCATACGGGCCTTGCGACGTGTAAGGGCCCGTTTCTGGAAGGTGGCACACTTAGGGCATGATGCTGTCGGGTGTTGGGGCCCCAAGCACCTAAGGCAGCACCTGTGAGGGTCAGTGATCGACAAAAGCCGGTCACACCTACCACACTTTTTAAATCCCGTTACGGGCCGGGACATGGGCCCAAAACAAGGCCGGGAACAACCGAGGTTCCTCGGCCACGGCTACCGGGAGCCCCCGGAGCGAACGGAGGAAATTAATTTTTTTTTTTTTTTTTGAGAAAAGAAGAAAACAAAGAAAGAAAACACAGAAAACGCAGCGACCGCGTCGAAATTCCGCACACAGCCGCGGCGACAGAAGGCAAAATACGAGCACAATTATCCACAGGGCTTCTGGCTCCGCGGATGAAATTGAACTGAGGACCACGAGGTGGAGATGCGCCCTCTAGTGGGCAAGAAGGCTAGCACATGCGTGGTGCAGTGTGCAAACTTGAACTTCTATCAAGTTTGCTTGAAAAGCTGTCCGCGCCGGGGCTCCGTAGATGACGTCACCCATGTGTGAGAATATCATGCCTGCTTGTCCTGGGATAATAATGATGTACCACATTTGCCAATTACATCAATCCATTAAGACTATTTTCTGCTGGCAAGTCAGCAAATTTAAAATAAATTTAACTTTTTCAAAATTCAGTCCACTGTATTGTCCACCTATAGGTCAATTTTAACTTATTCAGCAGATCTGCACTAATTTGGAAGACTTTCAAACAGAAGCAGAGTTTTTGAAATCTAAATTGGTGAAGAGAGGTTATTCAAAAACAGTGATTCACAAAGCATATTTGCGTACTTTGTATGCCAACCGTGACTTACTTTTGAACAATACCAAAGCTCTTTTTTTTTTTTTTTAATTCTTTATTCATTTTAAAACTTTCATCAAGTGTACAAAAATTTATAATAAATAAAATAAATCTAAGCACTTGTGCATCTTATCATTATATCTTATAATTATAAATATGACCCTCCCCCTCCCACCCTCGAATCCCTCTATTTATTATATTTTCATATAATGGAAACCCACCCCCCACCCAACCCTAAATCTTACATAATTAATAGAAAAATATTAGAAAAATGGCAAACAATACCAAAGCTCTAATCAACAAGGTTGTTTATTGTCATACTCAACACATGCTTAGGCCATCGCAAAAATTATTCATCAACACTAGCATGTCCTTCAATTACATTATATCTTTCAAGAAAAACCATGCATTGCTTAAAACGCGGGAAGAATTTGGCTAATTATCTAGTCAAATCTACGTTTCATTCCACTCAGTCCCCTCAACAGGTTTTAGACAATCATACAGCTTGTGGCAGTTGCAACATGTGTAATATTACCTTAGAAGGGTGCACATGGACCCATCCCACTACTAACAGGGTTTATACATTGAGGAAGGTTACCACATGTGCCTACACTTATGTTTTACTGTATACATGACAGTATGTCCATGCAAACTGATATATATTGGTTGCACTATATGGGCTATTTGCACCAGACTTACTGAACACAAAAGTTGTCTTAAAACCAAAAGGCTTACAGCACCTATGGTCTCTAATCATATACAATTGAACCATCAGTTTTCTGACTTAAGATAGTGCATTTTGGAGCAGGTTTCCAAAACGTTTACGGGGGATACAGAATCTTTACTTTTAACACGTGAACAACGTTGAATATTTTATTTGAAATCATATTATCCTTATGGGTTGAACAAAAAAGTAGAGTGGTTGATCAAATAATGTTTCTACAAAGTTAGTTTTTGAATTTGCAAATTGATGTATGTAAAATATATATATATATATCTTCCCTTATTTCTTTAATTTTTTCATATATTTATTTACTGTTTTGTGCATATATAATAAAGTTTATTGTGCCAATGACGTCAACATGCTTTTCACAGGGAGTACACTGCCACGAACTTCCGT
Source organism: Geotrypetes seraphini (assembly GCF_902459505.1). Classification (NCBI taxonomy): domain Eukaryota; kingdom Metazoa; phylum Chordata; class Amphibia; order Gymnophiona; family Dermophiidae; genus Geotrypetes; species Geotrypetes seraphini. The sequence goes on along the minus strand of NC_047090.1, from coordinate 157,524,805 downwards.
TTAAGGCAGGACGGTCAAGGAAGCCACTATAATTTTCTGATGCGAGACCAACTTAATTGCAGGACACATTGCAGTCAAATTGAAATACAAACTTTTGCTGGACAGTGGGATTAGTGTCTACCCTTGATGAAGAGACAAAACAGAGCACTCTGGCCCAGATGCACTACTAAAGCCAGCGATAAGACACTAAACCTGTTTTAACAGCTTTAGCGGTGATCGCATTTGCTGACCCAATGCAGGAAACGGCTCACCACGTGGTTTTCTGCACGATTGCTCATTCTCCGATCCGACCATACAAATAAGCTCATTAATATCAAAATGCCATGTAAACTAGTAGATTGATGCTCTAACATGGCTTCCTGATGCACCAAAAAAAAAAAAGTGGTCGGGGTAGCCATTCAGTGAGCAGCTCAGCACCGGGCAGGAGCGAGGAAAGTTCGCTCATGCCCGGTACACCATAGGGCTGCGAGCATGTGAGGCAGCCATTCAGGGAAGGGCTCAGCAAGGAAAGCTTGCTCTTGCCCGGTACACCGCTGGACCACCAGGGATTCTGGTAGGCCCAGCGGAGGCCTGCATCAAGTCCGAGAGGGGGGCAGGTGGGTGATGACCCAAATATAAGCTGAGTCCCCCATTTTTGGGCCATTTTGTGGGCCCAAAAATCTGTTTATATTCGAGTATATATGGTAGTCTGTTTTAAAAAAATAATTAGCTTCTTAAAATTAGCAGAACATTGATGTAATTGTGTCGCATCCATATTATATTCAAATGCCACTCTTCTAAGAGAATAGCTCATTTTAACCAAAAGGAAACCTAACCACCCATAAGACGAATATACAATTGCTTACCAGATTTTGTTCGGCTCTGAGATGCACTGGAGGCAATAGTAAGAGACTGTGGTTTTACAGGGTCTCCAGGTATAGAGTAGTTACTAGTATTGGGAACTTGTATGTAAGGCCCTACAGCTGCCACTGCAACTCTTCCAGATGCATTCAGGGTAGACTGAGGTGATGGTGTCCCATTAATGCGATTTAACTAAAAACAAGAAAACAAAAAAATGAATTTGTTTGATCTTGCAAAATAACAGCAAATCTTTGTTCATGGTTTCTATTATACGCTATAGTTAACAGTCATGTCCTTAATATACCAACATTAAAAAATGCTAACACTGTTTGGACAGCCAGTTTGATGTAAACCATTTAGCTACTCCCATTCATATTCCATCCAACAACTAAACACGTATAAAAAGTTAGACTAGCCTTCTGTACACTGACAGAGGTCCCCAAATCAATTCCTGATTGTGCCTTCTGTTCCCCAGTCAACTAGGGTTGCTTTGGAAACAGCATTCACAGCTCCTAATAGGTGAGAAAGAGTGATGCTCATTGCTAAAGTGATAAGTAATATCATGGGGTAGGTCACTAAGGTTATAGCCCCTCCAACAAAGCATCAGCAAATAGAGAATATAGGGCAGCGAACCAATCGGGTTTTCAGGATTTCCCCAATGAATATGCATGAGATCTATTTGCATGCACTGCTTTCATTGTATGCTAAAAGATCTCATGCATATTCATTGGGGAAATCCTGAAAACCCAACTGGATTGTGGCCCTCGAGGAGAAACTTTCATACCCCTGGTATAGGGGAAGGATTGGAAAGTGGTTTGTTTGGCCCCTCCAACCAAAAGCGTAGTGTTCCAATGCCCTTGTAAAAGGGTCATAATATGACCAGATTCAATGGCCATGATTGCAGCATCTCAGAAGGAGCCTTCAAGTTCAGGACCACCACTGAAATGAGTGCTGCTGATTAGGTAAGCTGAGGTAGGTAATGGAAGAGAAACTAGGGAAAAATCTTTGGGTAAATAACTAATGAAAACTCATATTGCCAGATTTTACCCCTGATTCTCACTGATCTGGAATTGCAAACAAAGCAAGAAAAAACAGATAAGAAAAAAAATTCTTGATCTCTTTATAAAATGCTATGACAAAGTTGTGCTGACATGTTATAGAAACCAGTATAATGTGAATTGTGGGCCCTTTAAACAGGTTATCTTACAGGAATGTTTTCTTTTTGACGTGCCTCAGCTTTTTTTTTGTACAGTCGCTCACGTAGTTCATTGATGCGCTTGTCCATCATAGACACCTCCATATTGCGTTTGTTAAGAAGTTCTTTCTGTTGCTGAAGTTTGGCATTCTGTTCTTGGTTAAGTCTGTTACGTATCTAAGGAGAAAGATTTTTTAAACATAGTAAAGCACTTTTATATTACAATTTAAGTTGCTGTTTTCAAATTTGAATATGTGCCACTGGGTTCAGTTACCAATTCAGGCTTCTGCCTCTTGAGCAATATTTGCTACAATAATTCCCATAGAAACATGTATAAAGCCCATACATGTCTAGAGCAGGGGTGCCCAAAAGGTCGATCGCTATCAACCAGTAGATTGCCTGGCTGGCCTGGAACTTCCCCTCTGACGTCAGAAATGACATCGGGGAGAGGAATGCTGGTCGACCCAACGCTTCTGCGTGGAGAAGCAGGGAAAGCTTGGGGCGGCGGTGGTTTGGAGGCCTGTTCCCCGATGGTGGCGGCAGTGGCTTGGGGGAGAGCAGGGAGAAAGAAAGAAAGGGGACAAACAGGGAAACAGAAAGAAAGGGGAGCAGGAAGACAGAAAGAAAGAAGGGAAAAATAAAGAAAGGGGGCATGGAGAAAAACAGACAGAAAGAAAGAAGAGGCAGGGAGAAAGAAAGAAAGGGGAGGGGGGCAGGGTGAAAGGAAGAAAAAGTTGGCAGAGGGAATGAGGTCTGCAAGCATACAGCAGGCTGAAAGAAGCGAAGAAATATTGGATGTACAGTTAGAAGAAGAAAGTGCAACCAGAGACTCGTGAAATCACCAGACAATAAAGGTAAGAAAAATGATTTTATTTTCAACTTAGTGATCAAAATGCGTCCGTTTTGAGAATTTATATCTGCTGTCTATATTTTGCACTATGGTCCCCTTTTATTAAACCGCAATAGTGGGTTTTAGCACAGGGAGCCTATGAGTGTTGAGAGCAGCGCAGGGCATTCAGCGCAGCTTCCTGCGCTAAAAACTGCTATTGCAGTTTAGTAAAAAGGGAGGGGTATATTTGTCTATTTTTGTATATTTGTTACTGAGGTGACATTGCATAGAATCATCTGCCTTGACCTCTTTGAAAAAATCCCGGAATATAAATGATAATTAACATTTTCTCTGCGTACAGTGTGTGACTTGTGTTTTTTAAAAATTTTATTGTTGGTAGATCATTTTGAATAGGTCATTTTAAAAGTAGCTCGCAAGCCCAAAAGTGTGGGCACCCCTGGTCTAGACATACAAAGGCAGATAATCAAAAACATTAAGCTGGCAACACTCATGTTTCCCCAACCATTTTGAAACACTGCCCAACTATGTTTCTCAACAGAGCACCTTGCCTAACCAGTTCTGGTTCTATAGTTTAGACAAAACCCAAAAAACTCTGTGGAGTGACGATGTTCCTAAATGGACTTTATTTGAAAGTGTCAAAGTTCCAAATGTACACTGAAATCATCCACATAAAATAATTCCATCCACATAAAAATAAATCATTCACAAAAGGACTTAGTCCGCTAGGGATACAGGACCCAACACGGTCCGCGTTTCGACAAAAAGTCTTCTTCAGGGGTCCCTGGGGGTCCTATAAAGGTGAGTACATGGGAAACAATTGTGTGGTGAGCCAGAAATGAGACACTGCTTGCATTTGCTATGCCTTCTCCAACATGGTCTAGAAAGAAGCCGGCAAGGATGGATCCGCATCTGAAACCGGACCCCTGCTTTGGCTGGAGATTCCACCGAGGCAGTGTAAATGTGCTTTGACTTGGAAGTCTTAGGCACTTTAAGCACCACTGCTGGAACTTTCTGCTGAGCTATCTGACCTGAGACAACAGGGAAAGATACAGCAGATGTCATTGAAGAAAGAGCCGCTGCAAACGATGAAGGTCTGATGAGGCTCGAGGTGGAAGCAGTAGAAGCAGGAGGAGTCTCCGTCGAAGGTGAGGCCGAGGACACCTTCGAAGTCGAGGGATCGGAGGAAGAATCCATCCCGAAGAGCTTCTCCACGAAAAGACGATGACGTTTAAGGGCTCGAGGTTGAAGAGTAGCACAGCGCTCGCACAACTTCGGTTGATGATCCGGCCCAAGGCACTTGAGGCACCGATGGTGTGGGTCCGTAAGGGAAATCGCACACTGGCACTGGCTACACTTCTTGAAGCCCGTTAAGGGCCGGGACATAGAAGGAAAAACAGCCGCTGGGTGGGAAGGCACTCACGCAGTGCAGTCGACTCGAAACTTCTAGCTTCTTCAAACAAGTCTGCTTGCGAGCTTCTGCATCCAAGCTCCGCTGATGACGTCACCCATATGTAAGAATAGCCTGCCTGCTTGCCCTGGGGTAATACTAAATCTAGGCATGATCACTGGAGTATGTTGGATCCCTCCCTCATTACAAGTATACTTGCAATTCAAGTGTTCAATCAAAATTTAAACTTCCAGCCCTGTATTAGTAATTATTAACAGCAACATAGAAAATGAAGTCAAAGGTGCATGTGGCTCGATGCAAAAGTAGTATCCTTATTTCAGTAGATAGAAGTACTTATTTTCCTTTTAGTTGCTATTACATTTTAACGGGGATGGGGAGAGAGAGAGAGAGAGAGAATCGTTCCCACTCCCTCTACTGCCATATCCAACATTTTTCCCTCTCTCTTCCCCTAGATCATGTACAGCATTTTTCACTATTGCCCACCAGCCCCATGCCCAACATTTCTCCTTCTATCACCCCTCTCCAGCACCATGGCAAACCTCTCCCTCCATCACTATGTCCAACATTCCTCCCCCTTGCATCCCCTTCAATCTGTCCCTCTGTTCCCTCTCCACTACCATATCCAACATTTCTCCCTCTCATCCTTCTCTTCCCCATGTATCTCTACCTCACTCCTCTTTCTCTCTCTCTATGCCCAACAATTTTCCTCTTTCTTCCTTTCCCCATGTGCACCATCTTTCCATCTTACTTACATACTCATCCCCAACAATTCCCCCTTTCTATACCCTCCCTTGTGTCCCAAGTTCATGCCTCCTCCCTTCCTTCTGTGTCCTGGGTTTGTGTCCCCCCTTCCTGCCTTCCAACCTTTATCCCAAATTCATGTCCCAACTTGCTCCTCCCCACCCCCTCTTTTCTCCCTTTGTAAAGAGAGTTGCAATAGTCAAATTTACTGATAACCAAAGAATATTTAAGGCTGGTGGATCAAGTATTTTTGTCAGAGATCTAATCATTCTTAGCTTATAGTTTTTAACAACTAAACTGATCTGGTCATGGTACAATAATTTTTGATCCAGTATAACTCCTAAGATCTTAACAGAGGATACTGATTGCAGGGTTATGTTATCTATTTGAATTGGAGAATGTACTGTTAGTCCTTCCTTCCATGGGATCAGCATTGTTTTTGTTTTGTTGATATTGAGGGCTAACATGTTGTCCTCTAACCATCGGCTAATTTGTCCTAGTTTGTAATTGAAATCAGAAATCGCGCTAGGGTTCTCAAGTGTCGCATGGATACAGGATTTGTATGTCATCAGCATATGCGTAAAGTGACAGACCGATGGATTGACCAAGCGTTATCAGAGGAGAAAGAAAAATGTTAAACAAAAGTGGGGACAATACTGATCCCTGCGGAATGCCAATATTTTTGGGCAGATAGTTAGAGACTGAATTATTAAAGATCACCTTCAACTTGCAATCAGTGAAATAGGTCAAAACATGATCTGAGACTCCGAATGAAGCAAGACTTTTGAGTAGTAATGAGTGGTTTATCGTGCCAAACACGGTTGAGAGATCTAGGGAAATAAGCATGATAGATTTATGATGATCCAAAAAAAATACAGTATATTGGAAGTTAAGCCTATCCTAGAGTGTTCGGTTGAATAGTTGATTCTAAATCCTGTTTGATTAGGATGTAATACTTGTGTTTTTTCAATTAAATCTGCCATTTGATTAAATACTAACTTTTCCGTTATTTTAGTGAGGAATGGAAGATTGGCTACTGGCCGGTAATTGGATTCATCATTTAGCAGGGCTGCATTATCATTCACAATTGCTGGAAAAATAATGGAAGTGTTGTTGAAAGAAAGGATAGTGAACTTTCTAGAATCTAATGGGTTACAGGATCCAAGACAACATGGCTTTACTAAAGGTAAATCGTGCCAAATGAACCTGATTGAATTTTTTGATTGGGTGACCAGAGAAATGGATAGAGGACATATGCTAGATGTAATTTACTTGGATTTCAGCAAAGCCTTTGACATGGTTCCTCATAGGAGGCTCTTGAACAAACTTGAATGACTGAAGTTAGGACCCAAAGTGGTGAACTGGATTAGAAACTAGTTATCGGGACAGACGCCAGAGGGTGGTGGTTAATGGAAATCGCTCAGAGGAAGGAAAGGTGAGTAGTGGAGTCCCTCAGGGTTCGGTGCTGAGGCCAAAAGTTAGAGGAATAATCTAATATCTGGCAACTAAAATTTAATGCAAATAAATGCAGAGTAATGCATTTGGGGATTAATAATCAGAAGGAACTGTATGTACTGGGAGGTGAGAGGCTGATATGCACGAATGGGGAGAGGGACCTAGGGTGATAGTGTCCGAAGATCTAAAGGCAAAAAACAGTGCGACAAGGTGGTGGCTGCTCCGAGAAGGATGCTGGACTGTATAAAGAGAGGCGTAACCAGTAGAAGAAAGAAGGTGTTGATTCCCCTGTACAAGTTGTAGGTGAGGCCCCATTGTGTTCAGTTTTGGAGACCGTATCTGGCGAAGGACATAAGACTTGAAGCGGTCCAGAGGAGGACGATGAAAATGATAGGAGGTTTGCATTAAAAGATGTATGAGGAGAGACTGGAAGCCCTGAATATGTATACCCTAGAGCAGGGGTGTCCAAGTCCCTCCTCGAGGGCCACAATCTAGTCAGCTTTCCAGGATTTCCCCAATGAATATGCATGAGATAAATTAGCATACAATGAAAGCAGTGCATGCAAATAGATCTCATGCATATTCATTGGGGAAATCCTGAAAACCCAACTGGATTGCGGCCCTCGAGGAGGGACTTTGACACCCCTGCCCTAGAGGAAATGAGGAATAGGAGAGATATGATTCAGACGTTCAAATACTTGAAAGGTATTAACATAGAACAAAATCTTTTCCAGAGAAAGGAAAATGGTAAAACCAGAGGACATAATTTGAGGTTGAGGGTTGGTAGACTCAAGAGCAATATAAGGAAATTCTTCTTTACGGAGAGGGTGGTGGATGGCTGGAATGCGCTCTCAAGAGAGGTGGTGGAGAAGAAAACAATGACGGAGATAAATAAAAAAAAAGCGTGGGATGAACACAGAAGATCTAGAATCAGAAAATAATAATAAATAGTAAAGAACTAAGGCCAGTACTTGACAGACTTGCACGGTCTGAGTCTGTATATGGCTATTTGGTTGAGGATGGGCTGGGGAGGGCATCAATGGATAGGATGGTGTAGATGTGCTGGAGTGAGCTTTGATGGAGACTTCAGTAGTTGAAACCTAAGCACAGTACTGGGCAGAACTTTGGATTCTTGCCCAGAAATAGCTAAGAAGAAAAAAAATAAAAAATTTTAGATTGAAATCAGGTTGGGCAGACTGGATGGATCAATCAGGTCTTTATCTGCCGTCATCTACTATGTTACTATGTTTTTAATTTATTTTTATAGATTGAAATGTATTTTTATTTTATCTTTTATTTGATTATTTTGCTATGTCAACTTTTTGCCATTCTGTTTTTTTTCTTTTCTTTTATATTCTTTACTCTGTATTATAAATTTCATATTCTTTCTTCCTCAGGCACTTAGCTTAGATTGTGAGCCTATTTGGGACAGAGAGGGAAGCTTAATGTGCCTTTAAAGCAGTTACTTACCGTAACAGATGTTATCCAGGACAGCATGCAGATATTCTCACAAATGGGTGATGTCACTGCCGGAGCCCCGGTGCAGACCACTTCAAAAGAGCAATGCCACTTTAAGACTTTCAGAAAGTTCGCGATAGCCCGCACTACAATATACATAAATTGATTGATTGTTATAATCCTATTATTATTTGTGTCCTTATATAACCCGCGCAGAACTGTAGATGCAGCAAGCTTTAAATCTTTAAATAAATAAATCAATCGGTAGTCCAATGCGAAGAGCCCCTGTAAGAAATTTGATAACGTCAGGGTGAAACACCAAAGACGAAGGGCGACACCGGACATGAAAACAAGACAGCCCAGCCACATGGACCCAAAGGGATGCTGCAGTGAGGCCCTGATCAAGACCAACATGGAGAAAAGTCAGCACTACCAAAAGTGGATCGGAAAACGGCTCAGCGTGGTCCTGAGCGCACCAATGTTGGAAAGTCTCCCACGTTGCAGCGTAAGCAGATAGAGCAGATAACTGCTTAGACATAAGCAGAGTGCCAAGGACCACAGTAGAAGAGCCCTTGCAAACTAAGGCTGCACGCTCAAGAGCCAAGCCGGAAGAGCAAAACAACCCAGGTCCTCCACGCAGATCGGACCCTGCTTATGTAGGACAGGAGAGACGCACAACCAAACGCCACTACTCTAGCAAAGACACAGCAGAGCTGTATACATTGGCCTGTGAGGCCAGTCTGGAGCCACTAGAATGACATGGCCCAGATGGACCTCGATCTACCAAAAGACTCAGCTTAGAATAGACTAACGAGGAAAGACATAAATAAGAATTTCCTGAGGCCGTGGCTACACCAGAGCATCGAAACCCTCGCTTCTGAGCTCAGGCCTTTGACTAAAGAATCGAGCTGCTTGCATGTGTCTCACCATGGCCATGAGGTCATAGTGGGACTGACCCCAGCTCCACAAAAGATTTTGGAATTCCGCCAAGGTCAGCGCCCATGCATCCTGAAGCAAGGGCTGTCTGCTGAAGAAGTAGGCCTGAACAATGTCAACTCCCACTACATGTGCTACTAAGAGCACCTGGAGGCGGCTTTCTGCACACAGAAAGAGAAGGCAGGCCTACAGAGTCAAAGAACTGCTGCTGGCACCTCCCTGGCAATTGACATAGGCTACTGTCGTTGCATTGTCAGAAAAAACTCTAACCGCTTGTCCCTCCAGAGTCTTCTGCTAGTGTACTAGTGCCAACTGAAGGCTCTGAGCTCCAACCAGTTGAGCAATCATTTCCATTGAGAAGGTGTCCAATACCACTGAATGGGATGCTGAGTGCAGCAGACTCCCCAGCCAGAAGACTGGTATCTGTCAGCACCATGACACAGGAGGTGATCCGCAGGGGTAAGTCCTTGCATAGCGATTGTGGGAGAAGCCATCAATAAAGCTGGCCTGAGCCTCCAGAGTCCACGGAACACTGGTCTGTAACATATTCCAGTGCGGAGCCCAGCAAAAGAGTAAGACAAGCTGGAAAGGATGAATGTGTGCTCTCATCCAAGGAACCACATCCAACATGGTAGCCAAGGATCTCATGACCTGAAGATAATCCCACGCTGAAGGAGCTGGAGAAGGGAAAAAAATTTGGGAATGCAGAATCAGTCCATGTCCCTGGAAGAAAGATGTGGCCCACAACCATGTCAAAGAGAACACCCAGGTATTCCAAGACTACTTGGGTGAGAGATTGCCCTATCTATAATACACAATCAACCAAGACAAGATGTACTTGAGGATCCATGGTACTTAAATAAGCCGCTAAGACCGCCATCACCTCAGCGAAGGCATGAGGAGTCATTGCTAGTCCAAAGAGCAGAGCCAACAATTGGCAATGATTGTGCAAGACGTGAAACCACAAGTAACTGCGGTGGGCTGGAAAAATCAGAATGTGCAAGCATACCTCCATGAATCCAGAGAGTCAAGGAACTCTCCAAGGGCCACTGCTGCTATAACAGATCGCACTGTTTCCATGTGAGAGTGCGGAAACTTGAGAACCTCATGTACATGCTGCAGCTCCAGAATAGGCCCCCAGTCGTCGGAGCCATTCAGTGGCACAAAAAAACAAATTTGGAGCATATGCCGGAGCCCGAAAGATCAGACGGCACCCGCTCTAGAACTTGAATATCCAGCAAGCACTGTTCAGTGGCCTGCACTTGGAGTGCCTTGTCTAGGTGCCCTGCGAGAGATTACACTAACCAATTGGTCAGAGGCCAGGTGAATTCCAACTGCAGCCCAACCAAATAAAGTCCAGAACCCACAGGTTGGACGTAATGAAAACCCAAGCTAGCAGGAACGCTGACAGCCCACCTCCTATCTGTAGAGGGGGATCCCCCAATCTGGTGCAGAGTTTGCCTTCTTGGCAGGGGGCACAGGATGGGATCCAGATGGCTGGGCATGTCTGTAGCCGGAGTACCGCTGCCAGGAGCTCTGGTCTCAGACGTGGCACTGGAATATGAGTGGGAATGCCTGGAGCTATGAAAATTAGAATGACCAGAATCCCTAGAGGGTGTGGGTCTGCTATCAGGCAGTGTCTTAGGGCAATTGAATATCACAGAATCCATGAGGTCAATCGGTTCTTGCCAAACAACTGCCCTGAAAGGAAAATCTCACCAAAGAAACCTTTGGAGGTGGAATCATTACATTACATTAGTGTCTTCTATTCCGCCAATACCTTTCGGTTCTAGGTGGATTACAAAAGAATGACATGGACTGAAGCTAAGGGGAGACAAGTCTTGGACAAATATCAGGAAGTTCTGCTTCACGCAACAAGTGGTGGACACCTGGAATGCTCTCCCAGAGGAGGTTATTGCGGAATCCACCTTTCTAGGATTTAAAAGCAAACTAGATGCACATCTCCTTACGAGAGGCATAGAGGGATATGGGTGACTAAAATTACGCCAGGTATACACCTGGCTGAGCCTCCGCATGTGCAGATCGACAGACTTGATGGAACGAAGGTCTGATCCGGAGATGGCAGTTCTTATGTTCTTATGAATTGGTCTGGGCATACCCAGTAAAATTACAAGATAGATAATTAGAAGAAGCATTAGGGTCCGGGGATATATTGAGAATATTAGTTTAACTTGACAAATTTCCTGAATAACTTGGTTTTTAATTCTCTCCTGAATCACCAACCCATTCTGTGGGCAGAAATGGAAAAAGCATAAGGTATATAAAGTGGCAGTCACATAAGCTGACCCAACCAAAAGAAGCTGAGGAGGATAATCTACAGCCTCACTCTCCAGGATGTGCAGGCAAAACAGATAGGCGCAAAGCAGCCTCCTGAAAGCCTGCTGCATCAAAAAGCCTCCGAATGACAACATCCACATGGCAGTCCTGCATATCTCTAAGAACTACATCACTTTCCTTGGGTAGAGAGGCGCAGTCATGCACCTGTGTAACCAAAGAATTCACTCTATGCTGATCCAGACCCTGCAGGCACTCCAGAGGGATTGGTACAAGTGAGACATGGTCCTTGCTAACATAAGAGCACATTCCAGATAGCCACATTGCTCTGATATTAACATGCTCTTATCAGGGTGCCAGAGAAAGGTGGAAGATTGTGAGCGCGCACCACAAAGCCTTGAGGAAGAAGAGGACTGAGCTGGCTGAATGACCAAATGCAATTCCTGCAGACTCATAAATAAGAATCAGCAAAGCCATAGACTGAAATAAATGAGGAACTGTGGGATCAACCCCAGGTCCTAAAGCCCCTGAAGGATTCGAAGATCCAGTATACAGTCCCTGGTCCCCCATCCTTGGAAGTGCTACACTTTGAAATAAGGGGTCAGCAAACTGATCACAGAATAAAAACCAGGATCAGGCAGATCAGGAATAGGGCATGTCCTGACTGAGAGTGGGGGAGTTTTTTGATTTACAACACGTCATTCTTTTGCTTTTCAAGCAGTTCCCCACTTCAGCTGACTTGGGAGTCAAGTGTGTGTTTCTTCCATCCAATTACATCTGTAGGTCTGCAGTTTAAATTGATGGTGTTCTGTTCGGTTCAGCGCCATTTCCTGCTTTGTCAATCCATGCTGTGCCGGATGATTGAGTCAGTCTCAGCGCAGTCCAGCTGTTCCTGAAGAAGGGGGTGTGCACCCCCAAAACGGAGTCCCGTTGGACGAATAATATCTTTGCTGGCTATTTGTTTCCACGGAGGAGCTAAGTACTTCCTGTTGGTATTCTTTGCTTTGCTGGATTTGGACGTTTTGGCCCCCTGGACAAGGGGCAGAGACAATTGTAGTGAATGGTAAAGTGTGTTTTTTTTATTTATTTATATCTTTTTTCACACTTAGCACTGTTGGGTGCACTTTATTGAAAAAAACACGGAGTAGAGCCCAGGGATGTTTCACAGTTAACACTCTTCTGAGTGTAAGCCAAGTGACAGCCTGTTCCACTGTGCTTTTCAGTGGGTGGCTGTGTGACTGAGGGCTCTCCCGTGTATTAAAAACTATTTGTAGATTGTAGTGTGTAGTGGTGTTGGTCCTACTCTTGTCTCTCTCCCTTGTCCAGTTACTATTCTTGGGGTTTGGGAGGTTTTTGCTTTTGTATTATTTGGTTTACCTTCCATTTTTTCGGGTTTTCTTGACTTCTTCTGACTGAGACAAGGACATGCCCAGAGAAGTAATACCACTGGATGCAAGGAAAGAACACCTGCTTTGAAACATTTCTTCTTTTTTTTTTTTTTTACAACTGTTTCAGAAACTTTGAGAAAGTCTCCGGTTCCTGGGGCACATAGTCACCCTCCAATGACTTAACCATGCGTTTCAGAGGCTGCAGATGGACTGCAGCTGTGCGCATGGAACTATAAGCCGTGCCAAACCCCCAAAATAAAGGCGGCTGCCCCTTTGGGTTAGCTGAGCATTTTATCACCTGCTTGACCAGGGGAGTCCCACGTGATACGTGGAGCAAGAATTCTCCTGAAGCACCTAATTTGTCCAATACTGGCAAGAATTCACATTAGGAGAGCCTAAGGACTCCATCCCAACAAGATTTGAGGCAAGAATTGCAGTATTGGAGAAGCAGGGAGCTTTTGATAAAAAGATCGCTACAATCCAAGAAGGTTGCCACTGTATTATGGTAACATAGTAGATGACGGCAGATAAAGACCCAAATGGTCCATCCAGTCTGCCCAACCTGATTCAATTTAAATTTTTTCTTCTTAGCTATTTCTAGGCAAGAATCTAAAGCTCTACCCGGTACTGTGCTTGGGTTCCCACTGCTGAAATCTCCATCAAAACTTACTCCAGCCCTTCCAGCCATTGTAGCCCTCTCCAGCCCATCCTCCCCCAAGCGGCCATATACAGACCATGCAAGTCTGCACAGTACTGGGCTTAGTTCAATCAAAAACACAATATTTTCCACACTTAGCAAAGTTAAAGAATGGCAATTTTAGGATTTTTAAGGTGGGGGAACACAGGGGGACATGCGGAAACCTTGAAAAACCCACTTTTCAGACCTCCCCCGATCCATCTCACAGGCCTTAACAGCCTATACTCACTGTGACTTGTTTGAGGCTGTGCTGCAGCCTGCCTCAGCTCTCTTACAATAGTTGAATTAGAGAATCACTGCAACATGCTGGGAAAGACTCTGCAAAGCTGATCTTCGGGCTGCCAGTCAGACCCCATGCCTGACAGCACCTCACCCCTGCGGACTGACGGACACACACACCAGGACGGGCAGAAGCGAGAAGATGTGGCCGGCACCCTGCAAGACACCGCTGAGCCTCCTAAGGGTGCCTAACAGCATGTGCTCAAGCTCTGCTTAACAGTAGGTGAGACAACTTCAGGGATGGCCCAGAGTTCCAAAGAAACTAAGCAGGCTGGCTAACAGGTATCCACTGGGATTGGCCCGTCAGCTACAGACAGAAGTCTGTGTGTTCTCAATGCAGGCAAAGTGAAAGAAACGCGCTAAGCATATGCTAAGCACAAGAATCCTGAAGTAAAAAGGACTAAAAAAAACAACACTGAATAAAATAATAAAATGTGAAGAGCAGAACAAACACACTCCTGCAGGCACGTGTGCAGAAGGGAAAAATTGTAGGTGGAGTTAAGGAGCTCAGTGAAGTACAGAAGAGGCACAGAAAAAAAATCCAAACTGGATTTCTTCTGTAGAAGGCCACACCAACAGTCTGCACCAGTGAATTCAAAACAGTTTGCTATTCTGAAAGGTTTTATCAGATGACAATGTTAATGGTTTACCTGTAGCTCTTGGTACAATTTTTTCAGTTCTAGTGCTGCAGGACCTGTCATCTGTCCATTGTAAGACTGGAATCCATTCAGTTTCCCTTTCCTTAAATCCTCTAACTGCTGAGTCAGTTGATCCACTTTTAGCACTGCAGCTTGAAGTTCCTGCTGCTTTTCCTGAAACAGGTCACTGATGTGCTCGATTTCTGTAGCTAAAATTCACAGAACTATTAATATAAGTATCAACGTCTGCCCAAAAATATGGTTTAACTACATACCACCATCAAATTAAGTAAATGTCTCATTTTATGTTTAAATATAAGTTAACACATGCAGTGAGGGATGTCTTTATTAAATATAAAATTAATTCTACGCATAGGATTACTTTCTAAGAGGCATGTTTCAGAGGACACAATAACAAGTTGCCTGGACAGTCCTGTAAAATAAAATGGGTGACTACAAATTCATAACTGATGTCACAATATATTATGACATCAGTACTCAACTGTACTCAGCGCCTTATAATTTGGCGCCTTATAATTTTGAAACTTAAACATATTAACTGTTTAAGTTCTACACATCCTCCATTATAAATAGTGGAAAACTATACATGATCCAATGTATAAAGCAGTGGGAGAATGTGCCACACTTATAATAGCATTCTTTGACAACAAAACTGTACCATCTAAGCCAGGGGTGTCAAAGTCCCTCCTCGAGGGCTGCAATCTAGTCGGGTTTTCAGGATTTCCCCAATGATATGCATGAGATCTATTAGTATACAATGAAAGCAGTGCATGCAAATAGATCTCATGCATATTCATTGGTGAACTTCTGAAAACCCAACTGGATTGCGGCCCTCAAGGAGGGGACTTTGACACCCCTGATCTAAGCAATATGTAATATTTCAGACATACAGGACATGTAGGGAAGTTACCCCATAACAGGTGCTCTTTGAAAACAGCAGTTCAGCCAAACCGAGTGAGTCATATGACTATGCATGATATTAAGTGGAACAAAATGTCATAGCTTTCTAGAAAGACTAGAAGTGTTTTCTATGCATTTATGGAGCTTCTCTAACTAAACATCCCCCCTTAATAACAAAAACCAAAAAGAAGAACCATCAACAAAAATCCTTTGGTATTTTATAAGTTTTCTTTTTCTAATAGGGAAAAAATAACCTGAAACCTTGAAATGAGCTATCCACCTCAAAAGGCCACAGAAAATGCTGTGCATACTGCCTACTTAAATTTAATGAATTTTCTCTTACTGAATATAAACCAAGATTTTTGGACCAAAAACATGGTCCAAAAATGGGGGGGGGTCTTGGTTTATATGCAGGTTAGCGCAGACCTGTCCCCCTCCCGAACCTATTTGCAGGCCTCTGACGAGCCTGCCGTGAGATCTGATTATCCAGTGGTGACCTGGATAGGAGTGATCCCTCCTGTCCCAGCTGATTCTAATTATTGTTATCTCCCTCTCGCCTCCCCCGCGTACCTTTAGTTTTCCTGGTGGTCCAGCGGTAAATTGCGGCAGAAGCAACCTTCCGTCACTCCTGCCTGTGCAAAACCACTAGCGGCTTTGATCGCCC
This sequence comes from Geotrypetes seraphini, assembly GCF_902459505.1. Classification (NCBI taxonomy): domain Eukaryota; kingdom Metazoa; phylum Chordata; class Amphibia; order Gymnophiona; family Dermophiidae; genus Geotrypetes; species Geotrypetes seraphini. The sequence goes on along the minus strand of NC_047090.1, from coordinate 157,509,040 downwards.
CCTTTAGTATCCCTAGTGGTCCAGCGGTAAATCGCGGCAGGAGCATCTTCCTTCGCTCCTGTTCATGCAGAGCTGCTAATTGGCTGCTGCGAGTTCTCACGGGAGGCGGGAGGGAGATAACAATAATCAGAATCGGCTGGGACAGGAGGCAGGAGGGATTTCTCCTGTCCTGGCCACTGCTGGACCACCAGGTCTTACAACAGGCCCAGCAGAGGCCTGCAAGGCATCATGAGGGAGGGAGAGAGAGTACAGAATCTGGCAGGGAGAAAGGGAGGGAGTGAGTCAGGGGGCTAGATGCAAAGCAGCAAGGGAGGGAGAACAGGGTGCAGAGCCTGGCAGGGCACTGAACTTGAATACAACACGCCCCCCACTCCTTATATTTAAGTCAACCTTTTTTTCTCCTTTTTGGGGAAGGGGGGGTTACCTCGGTTTATATTCAGTTCAGTTTATATTCAAGTACATACAGTATATCAATATGGTGAGTGAATCTTCCTCTTAATAGGAGAACTAGTTAGGTCTTATTATGTTTGTGTTACTAATTGGTTGTAGGGATTCAATAACGTGTTTATACTGGTTAATGGTAAACAACCTTCACATAACAGGAGTTTATCTTGTATTAATATTTGAAAGCAAATACAGAGTCAAAGATAAATAAGTTTTTCAAGTATCTTTAAGCTATGGTGTAGTCACAGAGGCCAACCCCCCCCCCCAAGTTGGGCTCAGGGTCCCTCCAACACTATGGCAGCTAGTATTTGGCTGACAGGGGTGCTCAAGCACCAACAGCTCCCCACTAGAGCCCAGCCTGCGCTGCATGCGCAGCAGAAGTCAGCAGAGTACGTCCACGCTTGCTCAATTCATTTATGAACTGAACATGCATGTAAGTGCTGGGGGTCAGAGACCAGAGCAGCCTAACAATTTCTGCTGCTTAAACCACACTGGCTGGGGTCCATCAAGAGAACTTTGGCTGAAGGAGCTTGAGCATACCCGCCATCAAAAGTATGAGTTGGGTGGGAGGTTCGGCAATGGCGGTAGCAGCAGTGAAGCGAGAGGCTGCAATGAGAGGAGATGCTTGATCCCTCCAGTCTTTCCTCAGGAGACTCCAAAAATCAGCTTCTGGCTATGCTGCTGCTTTAAGCATTGCCTGCCCTCCTAAATATCATCAACCTTTAAATTAATAATCACATTTCACAGATCACAGGAAATGGTGGGGAGTGGGGGGAGGTAGATCAAAGCTGTGACTACCCTGGTTTTATAATGGAAGTATATAAGCAAAAAGCTACGTACTTCTAATGACAAGGTTACTGTTCTTATTGTAGGCCCAGAATTTACAAGGTAGGTACACTTAGTAAGTAGAAAACATGAGCCAAGGGTCAGGGACAGAGACAGAGAATACTGCCTGCATATGGAAAGGGAGAGCAAACAGTGAAAAACACAGAGGACTTTAATAGATGGCTCAAAGCCTGGTGTCATCAAGAAGGCTTCAGGTACATAGGAGGATGGGGAAATACATGGAAGGACAAGAAGCTACATTGCACTGATAGGCTACATATTACTACAGCAGGAAAAAGAAACCTTGCAGAGAAATTTAGACAATATGTTTCTAGGCATTTAAACTAGAAGGTGGGGGTGGTGTATGTATGAAGGACAATTATAGAGACCACCCCCGGCAAAAGAAAAGATGTGACAGTAGTAAAGATTCCAACATAAACAATATCAGAAACTCATTTCTTAGTATTGCAACGGAAAGTGAAAAGAAACAAAAATCCATACGAAAAAGGAGATTACCGCTGAAAAATAGCTGAAAAGTGATGACCACAAATGCTCGCAGTCTAAGCAACAAAGTTCATGATCTGTAAGCCCTGATATTAGAGGCAGAGGTAGATATTGTCGCTATCACAGAGACATGGTTCAGTGAATCCCATGGATGGGATGCAAACATACCGAGATATAATCTTTTTAGGAAGGACAGAGATGGTCAAAAAGGTGGAGGAGTAGCTCTCTATGTAAAGATCAATATCCAAGCGACCGAAAAGCAAAGGGACCTGGGGAAAGGAAGAAGCGATATGGATCGCTCTGAAAGGAGAAGATGGAACTTCTATCTACGTGGGTGTAGTCTACAGACCGCCGACTCAATCGCAGCAAATTGATAAGGATCTGATTGTGGATATCCAAAAGTTTGGAAGGAAAGAGGAGGTTCTGCTGTTGGGAGATTTCAACCTGCCAAATGCAGACTGGAATGTTCCGTCAGCGGAATCGGAAAGAAGTAGGGAGATTATGGATGCCTTTCAAGAGGCTCTGCTCAGACAAATGGTGATGGAACTCACAAGGGAAAAAGCGATATTGGATCTGTTCCTCACAAATGGAGAGAGTATCTCTAATGTTCGAGCGGGTGCTCACCTGGGAAGTAGCAATCATCAAATGGTTTGGTTTGATATAACGGCTAAAGTGGAGAGTGGCCGCACGTTACTTAAAGTCCTAGATTTCAAACGTACGGACTTTAATGCAATGGGAGAGTACCTGAAGAAAGAGATATTAGGATGGGAGGACATAAGAGAAGTGGAAAGACAGTGGTCTAAGCTGAAAGGAGTGATAAAAATTGCTACGGACCTTTATGTGAAGAAAATCAATAAAAACAAGAGAAAAAGGAAGCCGATATGGTTTTCCAAACTAGTGGCGGAGAAAATAAAGGCGAAAGAGTTGGCATTCATGAAATATAAAAAAACCCAAGAAGAGGAGTGCAGAAAGGACTACAGGGTGAAACTGAAAGAAGCCAAGAGAGGGATACGTCTGGCGAAAGCACAGGCGGAAGAACAAATGGCTAAAAATGTAAAAAAGGGAGACAAAAATTTTTTCAGATATATTAATAATGAAAAGGAGGAAGATGAAAAATGGAATTGCTAAACTGAAAGATGCTGGGAACCGATATGTGGAGAGTGATGAGGAAAAAGCAGATGTGCTAAACAAATACTTCTGTTCTGTGTTCACAGAAGAAAATCCTGGAGAAGGACCGAGATTGTCTGGCAAAGTTACATGAGGAAATGGAGTAGATTCTGTGCCGTTCACGGAGGAGAGTGTTTATGAGCAACTTGAAAAACTGAAGGTGGACAAAGCGATGGGACCAGATGGGATCCATCCCAGGATATTAAGGGAGCTCAGAGAGGTTCTGGCAAGTCCTATTAAAGAATTGTTCAACAAATCTCTGGAGACGGGAGTGATTCCTGGGGATTGGAAGAGAGCAGATGTGGTCCCTATTCATAAAAGTGGTCACAGGGATGAAGCAGGAAACTACAGGCCGGTGAACCTCACTTCAGTTGTTGGAAAAATAATGGAAGTGTTTCTGAAAGAAAGGATAGTGTACTTCCTTGAATCTAATGGGTTACAGGATCCGAGGCAACATGGCTTTACAAAAGGTAAATCGTGCCAAACGAACCTGATTGAATTTTTGATTGGGTGACCAGAGAGCTGGATCGATGACATATGCTAGTTGTAATTTACTTAGATTTCAGCAAAGCCTTTGATACAGTTCTTCATAGGAGGCTGTTGAACAAACTTGAAGGGCTGAAGTTAGGACCCAAAGTGGTGAACCGGATTAGAATCTGGCTGTCGGACAGACTCCAGAGGGTGGTGATTAATGGAAGTCGCTCGGAGGAAGGAAAGGTGAGTAGTGGAGTCCCTCAGGGTTCGGTGCTGGGGCCAATCCTGTTCAATATGTTTGTGAGTGACATTGCTGAAGGGTTAGAGATGATACCAAGATTTGTAATATAGACACCGAAGAGGGAGTGGAAAATATGAAAAAGGATCTGCAAAAGTTAGTGGAATGGTCTAATGCTGGCAACTAAAATTCAATGCAAAGAAATGCAGAGTAATGCATTTGGGGATTAATAATCGGAAGGAACCTTATATGCTAGGAGAGAAGCTGATATGCACGGACGGGGAGAAGGACCTTGGGGTGATAGTGTCCGAAGATCTAAAGGCGAAAAAACAGTGTGACAAGGCAGTGGCTGCTGCTAGAAAGATGCTGGGCTGTATAAAGAGAGGCATAGCGCCTGTAAAGGTCATTGGTAAGGCCCCACTTGGAGAATTGTGTTCAGTTTTAGAGACCGTATCTGGCGAAGGATGTAAGAAGACTTGAAGCGGTCCAGAAGAGGGCGACCTGATTTTACTCCAGGCTAATTCACTTACCTCTGCCGATCCGATTCCGATCTGCGCATGCAAATGAGGGTAACGGCATGCAAAGTAAGCAGGGACCCGGTTCACTAAAGAAATCTAGTAAACGACAACACAAGAAGCAACTGCTGGGGACCGACCCAGAAGAGAAGAAAACGGTTTCTTATTTTGAGACCACAGGTTAGGGGCAACTTTTGTTCTGAGATATCCCTGTAAGTGTATTTTGGTATATAAAGAGAATATTTATGTTTTCTATGAGCCACAGCAGTTATCCAAATTAATTTATCTCAGGATAATAAGTAATTACTTATTCAGCTTCTTTCAAATCCGTTCAGAGAATAGTTCAAGGGCAGTCTAGCCTCCTTCTAGTTTTCCTTATTATCTTTTTGATGGTTAATTTCAACAAACTTTTAGCTCCATCTCCATTAATTGTGGACTAACTATACTATGTAATGTAATATTTACCTTAGTATTATGATTTAGTATGTAATGTATGAACATATTTTTGTTTTACATGGTATTTTTTCCTTTGTTTTGACGGAGAATGTCAAAAATTATAAAATAAAAAAATAAAGAATTTTTTAAAAAGAGACATATAAGAGCACACTGAAACAGAAAAAGGAGAATGAGACACCATGGAAGTAAAAGAAAAAAGTAACAGTAAATAATGGCAGAAAAAGGTCTACATAATCTATCCAGTCTGCCCAACAACGAGGCCAGAGCCATGCCCACTACTCTGTATGGGCCCCAGTCACCCATATTAAAAAGCTGGTTGTCAAGTATCCACTAGAGGTGCTGCCTAATTCAGGGAAATTTTTTTTGATTCAATTCAGCTTACTGAATCAATTCAATTCTCCCTCCTAGCCCCCTGTGCAGCAGCTTTCTATACCTCCCATCCCCCTGTGCAGCACTTTACGACTGACACCCCCTCCCAGTGAACAGCCCTCCTCCACTGGTGAAGCCTGACATACCTCCAGGGCCTCCTAAAGCAGCAGCAGCAGTAGACTGCTAGCAAACACAGGATCTGAACAGGCTTGTTCAAGGCCTACCTCGCTAAGCTTCCCTCTGCTGTGTCAGTGATGTCATCAATGACATGGCAGAGGGAAGGCCTTAGCGAGGTAGGCCACGAACAAGCCTGTTCAGAGTCTGTATCTGCTAGCCATCTACCACTGCCACTGCTGCTTTAGGAGGCCCTGGAGGCCTCACTGGGGAGAGCAGCTGTTCATTGAACCGGCGAGTCCCATTTTGGGGGGAAACAAATTGATTCTCCAGTGAATCGATTCAAATTGGCAAATCGGACAGCACTAGTATCCACTATGTCAACCACATAGGCAGCAAAACATGATGAGGATGATACATGGTTATAACTAAGATTCCAATTATTACAGATAGTACCCAACTTACCAGTCTTTCCCTCCCACTGAGCTGCAGAGCACCCCCACTTGCAGTAAGTGACAATAATGATCTAAAAAGCTGGAGTTACTGAAGCTTCACCTGTCTTTTGCCATTCAGAAGATATAAATCAAAATATAGACCTCCAGATTGGAAATTTTTTTGAATTCTGGCAAGAATTTCCTGTCCCCACCAGATAACTAGTCTACAGTAAGGTTCTTCCAGAGGTAAAGAAAACAACTCTTATCTTTCTTTCTCATTCATCCTTTAAAAAATGTTGCATCTTGACAATTTTTGTACCTTGTAAGCATGCTGTGAGATGAAAAAGGTTGAAGCTCATTGTTCTATAAGAATAGGCCTTCAATAATTTTGAAAATGTCAATATACTTGATCCATATTATTCATTCTAGTATATGTTATATGTATTTTGATAATATTGTGCATTTTTCTTCTAAAAAATAAGTCATGGGACAATTTCCACAAGCTGCACTAAGGTGACAAAGTTCTAGTATTTGATATACAGTGGTACCTTGGTTTGCGAGCATAATTTGTTCCAGAAGCATGCTCGCAATCCAAAGTACTCGTATAGCAAAGCAACTTTCCCCATAGGCCGTAATGACAACTCGGATGATTCGTTCCACCCAACCCCCAAGCCGACACCCGAGCCAACCCCAGGAACCGGCAGTATTGCTCACCCCGAGGCCACCGGCGCTGCTCCCTCCCTTTGCGATCGCCTCCCCCCCCCACCCACTAGCCGGCCCTGTCCTTACCCGTGCGCTGCCGGTGTTAGAAAGTGTCTGCCGCTGATTTTCTGATGGGCTGCTGCTGGGCCTTGAGCATCTGCGCATACTCAAGGCCTTCTGGATCTCACCCTCTCCCAGATTCTCATGAGATCTCGAATATCATGAGAATCTCGAAGAGGGTGAGATCCAGAAGGCCTTGAACATGCGCAGATGCTCAAGGCCCAGCAGCAGCCCAGCAGAAAACCGGCGGCAGGCACTTTCTAATACCAGCAGCACACGGGTAAGGACAGGGTCGGTCAGTTGGGGAGGGGGGGGAGAGAGGTGATCACGAAGGGAGGGAACAGCGCCGGTGGCCACGGGGGGAGCAATACTGCCGGTTCCCAGGGTCAGATTGGGGCTCGCAAATCAAGTCAATGCTTGGTTTGCGAGTTACAATTTGCTCAAGTGTTTTGCTCATCTTGCAAAACATTCGCAAACCGCGTTACTCACAAACCGAGGTTTGACTGTACTTTATAATGCTGTATACAGTCAAGACAGTGGATATTTTTTTTTTTCACTTACAAATTCAATACATTTAAAATGTCCCAATGATTTTTACAGAAAAGACAAACAAAGGCTACGTACAAAGATTGCCATTCATAACTTTGCTGTAATCTACTTGTCCTCTCATGGCCCGTATTTTCTTCAGTTTGGACTCCTGGGTCTCTACACGTTCTTTAAGCTTCTGAAGTTTTTCACTTTCAGAGACAGACTGCAGTTGACGCCGTTCCTGTTGTTTGAGGTACCTTAAACGTTGCTCCTGTTGCAAAAGCAAGAAAGACTCATTTAAGACTATTAATTCAAGTCCAAGAATTCTTAAGCTTGCATGACTTCACATCAGCTTGCTTCTTCAGTGTAATCATCAGAATGCTGTCCTGCCTGATTAGAGCTTCCAATCTGACTACAGTGGAAGAACTCTGGATACCATAATAACAAAAACAAATGAAATCTTTTATAGACAAAAATCAAATCACTAGTTGAAAATAGTACTATAGCCCATTTCAACTTTTCTGAAAAATTTAAATTGCTTCTTTATTCAGAAATGCTTCTATGGTTGTTGCAAGAATTAATATTTTAGAAATGGTAGCTAGCTAAACAATTCCAGTTTGCACACTCAGCCCAACACATGCAAAACTTCCTTGACTACATTTCCTGCTGCAAACAACATTCTTCCTGCTGTTGCAGAATGGCTCCTATTAACCATTAACCAATTTCCCAAAGGAAACTAACAATGAACAGCAGAGGACTTTAGCCATGCTCAGATAAAAATCCATGAAATAAATATTTAATTTGCTCAAAAAACAGAACCAGTTAACAAAAGAAGTCAGAAATATCCATAATATTCTAATACTATTCCTATACCTGTTTGTTCACCACAGTAACGCACATGGACAAACGCATTCATGTAACAATTCAATACTCTTTACTCATGTTATTTGTACTATTAAATCTTTGTTACCATTATGTACTATTGTAGTACTATTTGTACAGCTTGGTTTGCGAGCATAATTCATTCCAGAAGCATGCTTGTAATCCAAAGCACTCATATAGCAAAGCGCATTTCCCTATAGGAAGTAATAGAAACTCAGACGATTCGTTCCACAACTCAAAAACTTTAATACAAAATATATACATACCGTATTTGCCGGCGTATAAGACGACTGGGCGTATAAGACGACCCCCCAACTTTTACAGTTAAAATATAGAGTTTGTTATATACTCGCCATATAAGACTACCCCTTCTTCCGCACACCTTCTGCACAACAAATAAAACTTAAAAGAACATCAGAATTAAGAGTTCTCTTTTTTAAAGTTGCACAGCGGGTGCAGGTCGACGCTCGATGGTCGGGACCAAGACACTGGAGACACCAATTATGAGGATCAGTTAGTGAAATTGGTCATGCACACCGCTGGCACTTTTTGAAGCCGGGTTGGGGGGGCATGAATGTAAAAACGGCTTCAGCCAAATCGAAGGCCGAGGCCTCGATGGTGGCTAAACTGAAAAGAAGGGAAAAAAACAAAATGTTTGTTTTTTTTTTTTTAAGAAAGAAAATAAAGAAAAAAGGAAAGGAAATAATATTTCCTCAACAAGTTTTCGCGAGCGGGAAGTTTCACAAAAATTCTCTCACAACGGCCGTTGAGAGAGACGCGTCTTCTTAGCTCCACGGAAACTAAGAAACTGGGGACCGCGCGCCTCTGTCGGGCGGGAAGGCACTCGCGCGTGCGCGGTGCGGCCTACCAGAACTTTCTAAGTTCTTAGAGTGCAATCACTCTAAAATTGTCCGTACCGGGGCTCCGTCGGTGCCGTCACCCATCAGTCAAGAATATGCTGCCTGCTTGTCCTGGGATAATAATTAATTCACTAAAGCTGAATAGAACAATAAACCCATGGGAGCTGCCATGCTATTTGTTTTCTAAACTGTTAACCAAACTGAAACTGTCAATGATAGAAGGAAGATAACACATAGAGAGAGAGAGCAAGTGCCGGGCAAGTCCCTAGCAAGTTTGCTGGCATGACAGTTTCCCTTTAAAAGCCTTCAAAAGCCTCCTGTTCGCCCCCGCAACTTCCTTAAGGGCTAGACTCCACACACGGCCGCATGTGCGAGAGACGTAGTATAAGAGAAAAGGGGGTGGGGCCAGAGCGCCGCTGCTTCCCGCTGCGCAGGAATGAAGGAGCTGGCACCCTTGTCCACACTGATGTCCCGCCATGGCCCCGCTGATGTCCCGGCAGGTTTACTAGTACCGTAAGCACCGTAAGGAGGTAAGGAAGGAGATGTTAGGGCATGTAAAGTAGAGAGGTGCGCGGGGACAGAAATCCCACCTGTCCCTTGCCAAAGTCCCACCCGTCCCCGTGAGGAATCCCTCCGTCCCCACCCGTCCCGCGCGAGGAATCCCCTACCGTCCCACCCGTCCCCCGCGAGGAATCCCTCCGACCCCGCCCGTGCCCTATAAATTTCAGAAATAGTTTATTTCATTTAATTATGCTACTGAATTAAAGGCTCTGGTAGAAACCCATTTACAAATAAGCAAAAAAGACTTTATTAATTTGAAAATATTAATTGGGAAGAATACATTACTTTGTAAACGGGTTTTCTACCAGAGCCTCTAATGGTTTATAAATTTTTATCAACACAACTAATATACTACTTTATCCTGAAGCAAAAAAAAAAAAAAAAGAAATAGAATTCTTTTCCTACCTTTGGTTGCCTGGTTTCTGCTTTCCTCATGTTCTCATTCAATTCCTTCCATCCACTATCTCTCTTCCTTCTGCATCTTCCATTTGCTCTGTTACTGTGCCTCTCCCTTTCTTCCCCCTTCCAAATTGGTCTGGCACCATCTCTTCTCTCCGCTCCACCATAGTCAGGCATCTGTCTTCTTCCCTGCCAGCGTCTTCTCCCTACTCTCTCTTCCTCAATTTACTTTGTGTCCTTCTCCCCCCCATCTTCCCCATGTCCTTTCAGCATCCTTCTCCCTCTCTGTCTTCCCCATGGCCTTTCAGCGTCCTTCTCCACCCCTTTGTCTTCCCCATGTGCTTTCGCATCCTTCTCCCCCCTCTGTCTTCCACAAGTGGCTTTCAGAGTTCTTCCCCCCCCCCCCCCGCCCTTCCCATGGCCTTTCAGCGTCCTTCTCCACCCCTTTGTATTCCCCCATGTGCTTTCAGCGTCCTTCTCCCTCCTCTGTCTTCAAGTGCTTTCAGAGTCCTTTCCCCCCCCTCCTGTCTTCACCATGGCCTTTCAGCGTCCTTCTCCCCCCCTCCTTCTCTACCCGCCCCGGGTGCAGCACAGCCGGCCAGGTCCCCTTACTTTGTTGGCACTTACCCCGACCGACAGACAACAGCCCCGGTCCGACAAACCTCCTGCCTTACCGCGAATCTAAATACCTTCTTACAGCTGCTGTAAGAAGGTAATTTAGATTCGCGGCTACAGGGCAGGGAGGAATAGTCGGACCCGGGCTGTTATCGGTCGTGTCGGCGAAGTGCCACAAAAGTAAGGGAACCTGGCCGGCTGTGCTGCAAACCGGGGCGGGGCGGGGCGGGCCGCCCCTCTCCCTTGGTAGCCACTCGAACTGCGAGGCTACTCTCCTTCTCCGTATCTGCCTGCCTGCAGCACAGAGCCGAACGGAAGTCTTTCCCGACGTCAGCGCTGACGTCGGAGGGAGGGGGGGCTTTGTTTAAGCTTTGTTTAAGCCCTCCCTCCCCTCCGACGTCAGCGCTGACGTCGGGAAGACTTCCGTTCGGCTCTGTGCTGCAAGCAGAGAAGGTAGGGAGAAGAAGAGCCGCGTACATCCAGAAGACTGAGTACATCCAGCCCCGCAGGAGCCCCGCGACCCTCGAGAGGCGTACCCCATGGGATCCCCGCGACCCTAGGGGGCGTCCCCACGGGATCCCCGTGACCCTAGGGGGCGTCCCCGTGCAGCTCTCTAATGTAAAGTAAGGGCATGTAAACAGTACCCGGCGTATAAGACGACCCCCGACTTTGGGGAGGATTAAGGTACTGAAAAGTCGTCTTATACGCCGGCAAATACGGTACTTGTATTTCAAGACCTCATCATTTAGAACAGTCACTACATTCCTGCAGCGTCAGAGAGACAAAAACTATCGCTCAGGTGTGATAATGTGACGTGTGTATACTGTATGTACTCGTATTTCAAGACTTGGTTTTGTTTAGAACAGTCACTACACTCTTGCAGTGTCAGAGAGAAAAAACCATCGGCTCAGTTGTGATGATGTGACGTGTGCATGCTGTATGTAATCGTATTTCAAGACTTTGTTTGTTTTAGAACAGTCACTACAACTCTTGCAGCGTCAGAGAGAACCATCGGCTCATTTGTGATGTGTGAATACTGTATATACTTGTATTGCAAGAATTTGCTTGTATATCAAGTTAAAATTTAATCAAATGATTTGCTTGTCTTGCAAAAACACTCGCAAACCAAGTTACTTGCAATCCAAGGTTTTACTGTAACTTATATTTAAAAAACAATTTAAGCATCCAATTCCCTATCAGAGTCAATAGCAAACTGAACCAGTAAAGTAGCAAGAAGCTAGGATCTCAGTTTCCAACCACTTCTCCAAGAAATTAGACAAATCCAAACTACAGTACTTATTTTGTTACTATTTGTACTATTGAAATATAGTTTTTTTCATTCTTGTTTTATCAGCAGATTTTAAAGCAAGTATTATTGTAACTAGACTTGTGAGTGACCTCGCCATCAGAAGAACCCTGCGTACGTCCAGAGGCTACAACAGGCAGTCCTGAGTTGAGGAACCTGGTCAGCAGAAAGGCAGGCAAACACACTGCCCGAGCAACATGAAAAGCCGAAACAACAGTCTAGAGCAGTGTTCTTCAAACATTTTTATACCCGTGGACCGGCAAAAATAAAAGAATTATTTTGTGGGACTGCAAACTACTAAGACTAAAATTCAAAAACCCCGTTTACACCCCCATCCTCCGCGAGCTCGGTCCCCACAAACCATCTGATCTCATCTGCACAAGCCGCAATTATGATTTATATTGAACGTATTTATTAAAGTATAAAAAGAAAACAATATTCTGAACAATTGTGATTTTATAAATACGAATATACAGAGCACGGACCAGCAAAACCCCTATCTCCCCTCCCCTTCACATATATCCCCTCTAACTATCAAGAAAACTAAACAAGCCAAGTTATTATAGAATGCTACATAGAAATATCATGCTAACAGAATACTGCATTCCCCAGTTATGTCTCTAGGCAGGATATATATTTCAAATCTGATATATTCTAATGACAAAATAGAAATAAAATTATTTTTTCTACCTTTTGTTGTCTCTGGTTTCTGCTTTCATCTTCTTTTACTCTTTTTCCTTCCAGCATCTGCCGTTCCATCCAATGTCTGCCCTCTCCCCCTTCCATATGTATCTGACTTCTTTCTATGCCCCTCTTCCCTGTCCAAGCCAGCCTGTTCCTCCTCTCTCCTTTTTACATCATTCATTCCTGCTTCACTGCCTTCTTCATTTTTATCTCTCCTACACCAGATCTAGCATCTTTATCCCTCTTTCATTTCTCTGCCAACCCCCTTTCCAGCATCAATGTCTCTCTACTTTCTCATTCCTCTCTCTCCCCTTTCCCTCATCTGATCTCTCCATTCCACCCTGACCCCCTTCCCCTCCTGTAATCTGCCTGCCAGCTGTTTCCTTCCTTTTTTCTTTCTCCCTTCCCTCCTTCCTTTTTTTCCTTCTCCCTTCCCTCCTACCTCTATCCAACATTAACTCTCTTCCATCCCTTTCCCTCCTTCCCTCCCAGCAGCATCTCTACCTTCTTCTCCCTTCCCTCCTCCCTCTATCCAACATTAACTCTCTTCCCATCCCTTTCCCTCCTCCCCCTCCAGCAGCATCTCTCCTTCTTCTCCTTCCCTCCTCCCTCTATCCAACATTAACTCTCTTCTCTTCCCATCCCTTTCCCTCCTCCCCTCCCAGCAGCATCTCTCCTTCTAACTCTCTCTAAGTCCAGTAACAGCTCTCTCCTTTATCCAGCAGCTTCCCTGCCTCCTACAGTGGCTGTCTCCCCTTCCAGCAGCTCTCAGTACTTGCCTGCAGGAAGTTGCAGGTAAATCACTGCCCTGGCAAGTAGGAGAGCTGGTGGGAGGGGAGGAAGTCACTGTGAAGGCTCCCCAGGATCTTGCTCGCACAAGCTGACCATCTCCCTCCACCTGCACCAGTATCTGCAGCTCTCTCCATTCTACTTGTAACTTCCCCGTGGCCCTCTTCAGCAACTCGGGCAGGGGCGGCGATCAAGACAGGCTGCCGACGTCGGGACCTTCACTCTCTGAGTCCCGCCTATTTTGTTTCAACTTCTATGTTTCCGAACAGGCGAGACTCGGAGAGGGAAGGCCCCGACGTCGGCAGAAATGTCTTAATTGCCTGAGGCTGGGAGGAACATTAGTGAGCAGGAACCGCAGTCAGCAGGAAATTTAACTGCCGACTTGATCTCGCCGGCCCTGTGCGGACCGACAGAAATTTTCTGCGGACCGACACCGGTCCGCGGACTGGTGGTGAAGAACTGTGGTCTAGAGCATCAAATCCAACAGAGAACATCTGAAAGAAGGCCAAAGAGAGCCTAGATAAAACTAGACAGCACCAGGCTAAGGTCCAAGGCAGGGATAGCAATGTTACTTACCGTAACAGTTGTTATCCAGGGACAGCAGGCAGCTATTCTCACTGGTGGGTGATGTCATCAGACAGAGCCCCGGTACGGACGTCTCACAAGCACGTGTTGCTTGTAGAAACTTAAAGTTTCTAGATGCCCGCACCGCGCATGCGCCGGTGCCTTCCTACCCGGAGATCCGGGCGTGTCATCCTCAGTTCAGGTAGCTAGCCTGAGAAGCCAACCCAGGGGAGGTTGGGTGGGACGTGAGAATAGCTGCCTGCTGTCCCTGGATAACAACTGTTACGGTAAGTAACATTGCTTTATCCCAGGACAAGCAGGCAGGTATTCTCACTAGTGGGTGACCTCCAAGCTAACCTCAGTGGGATGGAGGGGGGAGTTGGCGACTTAAGAGAATAAATTTTTCAATACTGTTTGGCCAAACTGTCCCATCCCGGTCTGGAGAGGGTATCCAGACAATAATGTGAGGTGAATGTGTGAACCGAGGACCAGGTGGCAGCCTTGCAAATTTCCTCGATTGGTGTTGATCTGAGGAATGCTACTGATGGCTGCCATTGCTCTGACCTATGGGCTGTGACCTTACAAGGAAGTGATAATCCAGCCTGGGCATAGCAGAAAGAGATACAAGCCGCCATCCAATTAGAGATGGTGCGCTTTGATACGGGTCTTCCCAACTTGTTAGGGTCGAAGGAGACAAAAAGTTGAGGAGTGGTTCTGTGTGGCTTGGTGCGATCCAGGTAGAAAGCCAAGGCACGTTTACAGTCTAGAGTGTGAAGGGCCGATTCTCCGTGGTGAGAATGAGGCTTAGGGAAGAATACTGGAAGTACAATGGATTGGTTGAGATGAAATTCGGAGACCACCTTAGGCAGGAATTTCGGGTGAGTGCGGAGGACCACCTTGTCATGGTGGAACACTGTGAATGGTGGGTCCGCCATCAATGCCTGGAGTTCGCTGACTCTGCGAGCGGACGTAAGGGCTACAAGGAAAAGCACTTTCCAGGTGAGATACTTCAGAGGGGCCCTGTTGAGTGGTTCAAACGGGGGCTTCATGAGATGGGAAAGGACTACATTGAGGTCCCAAACTACTGGGGGTGTTTGAGAGGAGGGTTAACATGGAAGAGTCCTTTCATAAATCTGGCGACCACCGATGGGCCGAGAGGGTTTTCCTTGTAGGGGCTGGTGGAACGCCGCAATAGCGCTCAGGTGGACTCGTATGGATGTGGACTTGAGCCCAGATTGAGATAGGTGTAGGAGATAGTCCAGCACGGAGGATAAGGAAGCTCGCTGAGGTTCCTTTGACTTAGAAACGCACCATGAGGAGAATCTGGTCCATTTCTGGGAGTAGCATTGTCGAGTGGCGGGCTTCCTGGAAGCTTCCAAGACCTCCCTCACTTCTTGTGGGAATTGGTGAGGGGTTACGTTGAGAGGAACCAAGCTGTCAGGTGGAGAGACTGCAGGTTGGGATGAAGTAGTGATCCTTGATGTTGAGTAAGTAGTAAGGAAACACTGGAAGTGGTACTGGTTCCCTGCTGCTGAGTTGAAGTAGGAGGGAGAACCAAGGTTGTCTGGGCCACCGAGGAGCTATTAGAATCATGGTGGCCCGTTCGAGTTTCAGCTATGACCAGAGTCTTCTGGATCAGCGGGAATGGTGGGAACGCATATAGAAATCGTTTCCCCCAGTTCAGTAGAAAAGCATCTGCCTCGAGGCGGTGAGGGTGTAGATCCTGGAGCAAAAACTGAGGCAGTTTGGCGTTTGTGGGGAGCCGCAAAAGAGGTCTATCTGAGGCGTCCCCCCATTGCGTGAAGATTTGGTGAAGGGGGCTGGAATTGGAGAGTCCATTCGTGCGTTTGTAGCAGGCGGGCTTAGTTTGTCTGCTAAGACGTTGTTCTCCCCCCTGGATGTATACTGCTCTGAGTAGGGTGTTGTGTGCGCACACGCCCAGGTCCCAGACATCGTAGAGCTTCCTGGCAAAGGAGGTGGGGGCCGAGCCCGGTGCCTCCTTGCTTGTTGATATAATACATGGCGGCCTGATTGTCTGTGCGAATGAGGATTACCATGTCGTGGAGTAGGTGTTGGAAAGCTTGGAGCGCATTGAAGATGGCTCTGAGTTCCAGTAGATTGATTTGGTGTAGTCTTTCTGCACTGGTCCAGAATCCTTGGGTGCGGAGACCCTCCAGGTGGGCCCCCCCATGCGTAATTCGACGAATCAGTTGTGAGAACTTTCTGATGGGGGGGAGAGTGCATCAGCAAACCTCTGGATAGATTCGAAGAGGTCATCCACCAAAGTAGAGACTGCCGAAGAGCAGGTGTGACTAAGATGCGTTTGGATATAGTGATCTGACGTCTGATTCCACTGTGATGCCAGGGTCCACTGGGGGATCCTGAGGTGGAGTCTGGCAAAGGGTGTCACATGTACTGTGGTAGGCCATATGGCCCAGGGAGCACCATCAGTTTGTCTCGCCGGTAGGGTTTGGCGAGTAGACACCGACTGGCAGAGATGAAGAAGAGACTCCATGCGTTGCCGAGGCAGGAATGCTCGGAGTCGGGTGGTGTCCAGGACCGCTCCGATTGAAGGGGAGGGACTGGGTGGGTTGTAGATGAGACTTGGAGAAGTTGATCTCGAAGCCCAAATTCTGGAGGAAGTAGGTTGGTAGCCAAGGCCGCCGAAGTGACCTCTGGGCTGACGGGGCCTTGATGAGCCAGTCGTCGAGTATGGGAACACCTGTAGACCCCTGACCCGGAGTGCTGCGGCCACTACCACCAGGCACTTTGTGAAGACTCTGGGGGATGAAGATAGGCCGAATGGTAGCACTCGATACTGTAGGTGCAGATTTCCCACCCGAATCTGAGGAACTTTCGGGAGGCCGGGTGAAATGGGGATGTGAGTGTAGGCCTCCTTGAGATCCAGGGAGCATAACCAGTCGTTCTGCTCAAGGAGGGGGTATAGAGAAGCCAAAGTCAACATGCGAAACTTCTCTTTGACCAGGAACTTGTTGAGGGCCCGAAGGTCTAAAAGAGTGGTCGCAGGAGTACCCCGTTTTCTTCGGGGACGAGGGAAGTACCGGGAGTAAAAACCCTCGGTTCAATTGGTCTGACGGGACCGGCTCGACAGCCCGAAGCTGAGATTAAAGGTTGGACTTCCTGAGAGAAGAAGGGCGGTCTGCGTCGAGTCTTGAAGGATACTCTCTTGGAGGATGGTCCGGGGGGACCCGGTGGAATTGAAGGAGAGTATCCTCTCTTATGATGGTTGAGGACCCATAGGTCCGTGGTTTATGGCCTCCCATCGATGGTAAAAAAGAATGGAGGCGGCCCCCTATGGTGAGAGGCCGAGGTATGCTCCCGGGGGGGGCGGTCAAAAGGGCTGGGGAGCCTTAGGTACAGCCGTGGCTGAGAGGTTTTTTGCTGTAGACTATCTGGGGAGGAGTTGTCTCTTCGCAGGCTGTCTCGCAGCAGGCGTTTGGCTGGGGCATGTAACGCCGCTGGTAAATCAGGGGTGGCCTTGGAAGGTCGAGACTGTTGAGGTTTGGGTTTGGGCCGCAGGATGGATTGAAAGGATTTTTCATGATCCGACAGCTTCTTGTAACAGTTTCGATAGACTCATCGAACAGGTCAGCTCCAGCACATGGTAACGTTGGCGAGTCATGTCCTGTAGGTTGGGATCCATATCGATGGTAACGGAGCCATGCCAGGCGACGCAATAGCTACCGGCGCTTGCGGCGGCGCGTGCCGAGAGTTCGAATGCATCGAAGGAGGATTGCATCAGCTGGAGGCGTAATTGGGGAGAGGGAGGCTACCACTTCCTCGAACTCGAATCGAGGCTTGGTTGTCTATGAACGGAGTGAAACTTAGCGGAGCACCGGCAAGAAGAACTACCAGATAGGAAGAGAAAAAAGAAGTTGTAGTTTAGCACCCGTGACGCCATCATGGAGTTTTGGTAGAATTTTCTACCAAATTTGTCCATTGTTCTCCCCTCTCGGCCCGGCGGTACAGAGGCGTAGACCTGGGAGGGATGAGAGCGTTTAAGGGAGGACTCGACCAGTAGGGATTGGTGGGGAGAGTTGAGGGCCCTCGAACCCCTTTATGGTGCACGATGCGGTATCGAGCATCGAGTTTGCTGGGGATCGCCGGTATGGAATACGGTGTTTCGAAGCACTGCATGAAGGTCTGGTCCAGTAATTTATGCAAGGGGAGCCGAAGCGACTCCGTTGGAGGGTTAGGTAAATGCATGGTGTCCAGATACTCTTTGGAGTATCGGGAGCCCGTGTCAAGGGTCACATCCAGATCATCCGCCATATTGTCGGAGGAATGATGAGAAGGACAATTGTTCCGCCAGCGTCGGTCATGTGGACGGGCTGGAGGAGGAGGGAGGCCTCCAGGTCCGTGGACATTGGGGAGTGACAAGGAGAATCGGGTACCGGTGTCTCCTCGTACTCCGGGCCCCTCGGGGGGACATCTCTGATGAGGAGTATCCCCTACGTTGCAGTTTTTTTCTGCGGTGACACCTCCGAATGGCGTGAGGAGTGCCAGGATGAGTGTCTCGATCGATGCCCGTCTCGGTGGCGGGACGGGGATCGGGATCGTCTGTGCATCGCATGGTCTCCCGAGGCCCCCAAGTGGATAGGGCTGGAAGCAGTGGATCGCAACTGGTTTGCGATGCGGGTTCTTGCGATGCTACCCAAGTCTGGTAAGGAGTACGGAAGAAGTCTTCCTGACTATGCCCAGGGCTTCGAGTATCGATCAGAGGTCTGGTCCCATGTTGGCGCGGGAGGCGTAATGGGTTCTAATGGCGGCATATCGGTAAGCGAGGCTTGCCGCACGGGCATCGCCGCCCTCCCCCGTTCGTCCTCGTCGGTTGTCGAGGTCGAACGGGGTGTGGGGGAGGGGGAGGGGTCGGACCGCCCCTTTGGACCGGTACCGGGAGGTCACCCTGTATGGCAGCGATGAGCCCGGGTCCGATGGTCTGCATGAGCTCAACGAATTGAGCTTCCAGCACGGACCGTAGCGAAGCCTGATAAGGAGGGATCCGCACCGAAAGGGGGTCCTCCTGCACGGACATCGCGCTCCTTCGAGGCCGAGTGCTTCTGCTTAGTAGCTTTCGGCACTTTGATGACCATTGGTGGCACTGTGGAAGGAAGAGGTACCTGAACCGAGGAGACCGTGGCAGGCACCGACGTCGAGCTCGTGGATGGTGTCGGGGTGAGCGATGCCGGTTTTCACCGCACTCGATGCAGGAGGGGTCGATGCCGGTTTCGCCCGAACCGGTGGAGGTAATCAGATGAAGTGGAGGCTGAGGGATTACCTTAGCTGCGTCCATCTTGAACATCGATTCCCACAATAGGCAACGCCGCTTGAATGAGCGTGCCGTAAGGGTAGAGCAAGGCCTGGACGATTTCGGGATGTGGTCAGGGCCCAAACACTGCAAACAGCGCCAGTGAGGGTCCGTGAGTGAAATCGCGCGTTGGCACTTGCTGCACTTTTAAACCCGTGATTGCCGGGACATAGGCCGGAAAATCTCCGCCGCGAGTTCGAAGCCAGTGGGCCTGAGCCACGTGGCGCGGGCCCGTTCGACCCGCCGGAGGAAATAAATCTTTCTTTTTTTTTTTTTTTTTTACTGAAAAAGAAAAGAACTGTTAACTGTAATTAAAAGAAAGCGAAAACGCGGACAAGGAAGGCAAATTTAACTGAATTCAGCTAGCGCATGAAGAAGTTGAACTTCTCAGCTCCGCGGAAAAGAAAGAACTGAGGAGACACGCCCGGATCTCCGGGTAGGAAGGCACCGGCGCATGCGCGGTGCGGGCATCTAGAAACTTTAAGTTTCTACAAGCAACACGTGCTTGTGAGACGTCCGTACCGGGGCTCTGTCTGATGACATGCACCCACTAGTGAGAATACCTGCCTGCTTGTCCTGGATAAAGGATGGACAACTGGCCATCTGACATGACAAACCACTGCAAGAATTGAGCGATATTTGGATGAGCTGCCAAAGAGGACCAACTGTCCTGGGATCTGAGTAAGAGAGTCTGGCTACTGGGATCCGCAGAGAAGCCACCATATGGCCAATATCTTTCCCTTGGGAAGAAAGGCAAGTATCAGCGAGATCAGAGCTGAATACGGATCCCCTGGTCTTAGACGCACCAATATTGGAAGGCCTTCCACACCTTAGCGTAAGCTGACCCCCTGGATGACTTCTTAGACTTTAGAAGAGCCTCAACAACAAGGGCAGAACATCTCATATGCCCAAAAGTCATGTGCTCAAGAGCCATGCCGGAAGAGCAAAAGCCCTGGAACTAGCATGGTAACTGGACCCTACATGAAAGGGACTGAAGAAGCGCTCAGCCCTAAGGCTGTGTACCACACGCCTGGGCGAACTAGCTGAAGCCACCAGCAAAACGCGGGCCAAGAAGAACCAAAATCCTCTGAAGGACACGGTCAACCAACGGCCCAGGAGTAAAAATATACAGGAGAAAACTCCTGCTGCCAGAACTGTACCAGCACGTTGAGCCATCCACTTCCGGACACGGAACTTTGACAGAAGAAGTAAAGCGTCTTCCTGTATCATGATGTGACCATGAGATGACATGGGAACTCCCCCAGCACTCCACAATCATCTGAAATGCCACTCACCTGATCCAGAGACCATCTGCTGAGGACGTCTGCTTGCACATTGTCCACTCTCACCACATACACTGCTTTCAGCGTCCAGGAGATGTTCCACTCAAGAAAAGAAGGTGGGCTTCCTGAGTCAGAGGAGCGCTCTTGGTCCCTCCCTGGCAACTGACATAGGCTACCTGCCCCCACATAGTTGGAGAAGACCTTGACAGCTCAGTCCTCATGGAGTCTTCTGCAACCTCATCTGAGCCAAACAAATGGCCCTGAGCTCCACCGGGCAAGATGGACCACTTTCTCTGTGAGGGTGTCCAACCCATAAACAACGACTGCAATGAGTACTCCAGCCTCAAAGGCTGGCAACTGCCATCACCATGATCCAGGAGACAATGAGGAGCGGTATGCCCTGCAAAGGGATTGTGGGCGAATCCACCAGTTCATGCTTGCCAGATCCTCTAGAGGCCATGGCAGACAAATCTTCAAGGCATCTCAGTGTGGCACCCAGCGAGAGCACAATGCATATTGAAGAGGACACATGTGCGCCCTCGCCCAAGAAGCCACATCCACTGTAGCAACCATGAAGCCTAGAACTTGAAGATAATCCCACGCCAAAGGAGCCGGTTCACTCCAAAAAGTGCAGAAATCTGGGCAAACAGTTTCTGTCTGCGAGTCTCGGACAGTTAGACACAACCCGGAACTGTATCGAAGAGGACTCCCAAGTATGCCAATGACTGCGTGGGCTGCAGACAACTCTTTTTGAGAATGACAATCCAGCCCAAGTACTCCAGCATCTGAAACACTTGCTCCACTATGCGATGTCCCTCGGCCAATGAGGAAGCTCTGATCAACCAGTCGTCTAGATAAGGATAAACTTACAGACCCATCTTCCTCAGGTAAGCTGCCACCACCACCACCATCACCTTGGTGAAGGTCCGAGGTGCTGTCGTCAGCCCATAGGGCAGGGCCAAAAACTGGTAATGCTGCTCCAGAACATGAAATGACAGAAAGTTGTGGTGGACCAGAAATATGGGCATGTATAAGTACACCTCCATAAGATCCAGGGAGGCCTTAAATTCCACCAGAGCTACTGCTGCAATGACCAACCGCACAGTCTCCATTCAGAAGTGGGGAATCCCGAGAGCTGCATTCACATGATGAAGATCTAGAATAGGCCTCCAATCTTCTAGCCTTTCTTTGACATGAGAAAGTATACAAAGTAATCTGCCACGAGTCTGAGAGGTCGCACGACACTGGCTCTCTAGCTTGAATATTCAGAAAGCGCTGAACAGTAGCTTGGACTCTGAGCAACTTGTCCAGTCATCTAGATGGAAAATCCACAAACCAATCTGACAGAGGCTGAGCAAATTCCACTTTGTATCCTGATCGAATAATGTCCAAGATCCACTGCTGTAATGCACATCCATGCAGGCAGAAACTTGAGAGCCGGCCCCCTATCCACAGAGGGGCATTCAGTGTCCTGGCGTCATTGTGTCTTTCTGGCAGGGTGTGCAGGATGGGCTGCGGAAGGTTGGTAACACCTGTAGCCCACATACCAACCTCAGAAGCTCTGGGAAAATCTCTGCAACATAGAATGTGCATACTGACTGGAGCATCTGGAGCCCCGAAAATTAGAACAACCAAAACCCCTGGTCTGAGTCTACTATCAGGCAGGGTCTTTGGGCGACAGTCCAATACCGAATCCATGAGGACATCCAGGCCTTTGCCAAACATTAACTGCCCCTTAAAAAGCAGCCTCGCTAAAGTCGCCTTGGAGAGTGGAATCACCAGTCCACTGTCTGACCTAGAGAATTCGGCAGGTTGAAATGGAGTATGCTGACACTTTTGCCAGCACTTTCAAAAGGCCATAAAGGCATCCACTATATAATCTGTCCCAGCCATCAGCAGCTGAGGAGGAAGCTCCACCACATCAGTCTCTAGCATGCGCAGCAGAGACAGGTGTGTGCGACAAAAGACGTCGCCACAGCAGCTTTCCTCAAATTGGCTGTTTCAAAAGTTTCCTGAAGACCACATCCATATGGCAGTCCTCCATATCAACACAACTCCCCCGTCACTGAGAAGAGAAGTGCACTTAATCATTAATAATAATAATAATTTTATTCTTATAAACTGCCAAAGCCATAGTAGTTCGAGGCGGTTTACAATAAGAGGAGCTGGACAATCAGCGAAGATAGGTACAAAGAAGGTTTTAAAGTACATGAAGCAGATACAGGAATAAAGAGCAGGAACCTGCTGCAACAATCAGCGAGAGTGAGGCACTAGGACAGACATCAATACAAGAAGGCCGAGAGTAGAGCGGGAATGAGAGATCGTGGTAAAAATCAGATGGAGTAAAGCGATAGGACAAAGGTGAGCAATTAGGATACAAATCGGTTGAACAAGTTTGTTTTTACTAGTTTTCTAAAAAGATCCACCTTGGGCTGCCCTCAAAAGCTGCTGACACTACTGCGCCAGTGAATACAAGTGGGAAATAGCTCTAGCACTCTTCAAAGTACCTTCCGGAGAGGTCAAACTGCTCAGAGGCCATAAAACTCACATCCAGATGCCAGGGAAAGGTCGGTGAGTGGTGAACACCCACTAAAAAGCCAGGAAGAAGTAGACGGAACCAGCTGAGTCAGTAACTTCAATTCCTGCGATGATTCAGCAGGAAGATAAGGCAGAGCCATAAACTTAATTAAGGGCAGGCCAGTAGGATCATTACCAGGATCCAGATCCCCAAAGGATCCGCGCATCCAGCACACAAGACCAGATCCCCACACAAGAGCTGTACTGTCAAACAATGGATCAGAGAGGTCAGGATCAGAATCCGGATCCCCCAAATCATGAGCAGGCAGATTAGCCAGATTCAGGCGGAGGCGAGGACTTGCCCGAAGGCATCACATCCTAGGGGGACAGGAGGCTGCTCAGAAGAATATGCTTTCTCTTTTTTTTTTTTTTTAACTCAGACTACAAAACATTACGATTTTAGAGAAGGTATCCGGCTCCTAGGGCTTAGAGTCACCCTTAGATGACTAAAAATCTGCATGTCTTAGGCAGTGGAGGGTCCACAGCCAGGCTGCCCAAAGAACTAGCCGTACTGAGCCCCAAAAGCAATGGAAAGCTGCCCCGCCGGACTGGCTGAGCATCTGATCACTAGCTTCTGTGGGGGGAAAGCTTAACCCAGTCACTACAGCTCCCCCACCAGATGCATCACAAAGCACATGGCGTAAGAACACTCTAAAAGCGCTAAAATTTGTGCAATCCTGGCATGGAATTCACAAGAGGAGACCCCAAGTAACTCCTTCCCAGCAGTTTTCCAGGCAAAAAAAATCAAAGTTTGAAGAAGCAGGAAGAAGAAGAAAAAAGATCGCTAAACATCCAAGATGGCCACCAGCACCAAATTCATGCCAAAAAATGCAACATTTTTCACACTTTCCAAAATCCAAAAAACGGTGATTTTAGTATTTTTCATGGAGGGGGAACACAAGGGAACATGCAGAAACTCAGATTGTAATCTTTCCCCGCCATCTCTCACAAGCTGCAGGATCCTTGTACTCACTGTGACCTGATACACTGGACTCCACCTGCTCACAGCTCTTTCTCAGTAGCTGTAGAAGAATTCACTGTCACAAATGCTGGGAATGCTCTCACAAAGTTGATTTTCGGGCTGCCCGTCAAACCTCCACTGTCTATGCCTCCACCCCAGCGGACCACCAGATAGGCACCAGGACAAGCGGAGGCCCAAAAACGCAGCTAGAGCACCCTGGCAGAACACCGCGAGCCACCTAAGCGTGCCTAACAGTCCGCTCAATCCCTGCTTAACAGAAGGTGAGACTAGTTTAGGGACGATCCTGAGCTCCAAGGAAAACTATGCATACTGGCTAACAAGTACCTCATAAGAGATCAGCCTGTTAGCTACAGACCGGTCTGTGAATTCTCAAGAAGACAAAGCTCCAAAATTGCTTCAAACACGAAATAACCTGAAAAGGGGACGGACATTACATCGAATTCAAAACAATAAAATGGGGAGAGCAGAACACACACAGCTGTAGACATGCTTGCAGAAGGAAAGACTGTAGAGAGCGCTAAAGCGATCAGTGGAGTACTACAGAGGCAGAGTGAAAAATCCAGAATGGATTTCTTCTGCAGAGCATATGAGTATGGGGAAATAACCCTATTGTCTAGAATGTCTCACCTATCGCACTGGAAATTATACTTTGATTACACAGTTGAATATTAACCTCTGCGTGTTTAATACTATTCACATTCACTATGCTCTAGCTATACTATTTTAGTAAAATGGGGTAGTCGGAGCTCTTTTTTAAAATTCTTTATTAATTTTCAAGCTTTGACAGTGTATTACAATCAGTGTTCCCTCTAAGCGGGCAGGTGTTGTGAGCAAACTTTTTTCACTTTGAGCTAAAAATATCGGGCGCCAGCAAGTTATGAGCCAAATAAATATGTTGTCAAAGTTGCTGATACATGAGGACGAGGTATTCAAAGGAATTTTAGGCCTACACGCTAAATTAAATAACGTTAAATAATATTTTTAAGAACACAAAACAACGCATTAATTCTTGAAAGTACAAAATTCTTTATTAAGATTGTTCTCTTCTGCCTTTTTCTGATTTCCAAAAATTGTAAACACTGTCTATGTTTACATTATTTCCTGTGGCTAAATAAAGTTTGATTCTAATTAGGCATTCCAAATGTTCTACTCTTAACTTATTACGAGTCTTTGTCTTTATAGCATTCATCAAGCTAAATCCTCTCTCATAATCGGCACTTGAAGCCTGAAAGGTGCCACACACGTCTAATAGAGCATTTAGTCCACTGAACTGTTTATGCTGCTGAGCAAAATTGTACATTTCCTGAAGCGTTTGTATAGCTCCTGCTTTTACTTTTTCAGCAATAATATATTTGAACTCCGAATATTCTGAAATAAGCTGCCTTTTGAAACAATGTTCATCATCTTTGTTCATTAACAGAAAATAACGGTTAGATAATCGTGAAAATTGTTCGTTTCCAAATGTAAATTTCTCTAAGTTGGACGGATTTGAGATACAGTCTTTGTCGAAAACACGCCAGTCCTCTAATTCATTGTCAGGAAATCTTTTGTCCATATGATCACAAGTTTGTGTAATAAATGTAAGAATATGATCTGTTTTAATTACAGAATTACAAGATGAAATGAGAGTTTCAACATTTTCATTGAAATGTGGTTTTTCTCCCAGATATTGAGATCTGAGTTTCCTTAATTTGGCTTTAGTGAACTGGAATGCATCCAAAGGTGCCAAACAACTCTTCTGAAGAAGCTTACACAGTGATCCAAGCTCCTCAAGAACATCGCAGAGAATAAATAGCGCAACTTTAAATTCCAGATTACTCAATTTAGTAAGGCAGTATTTGTGCACGGGATCATTGTCTTCTTCCACCTGTTCTTGACAATATTCTAACAGGATGTCATAATTTCTAACCACTGCACTTACAGCAAAGTGCCGAGACAGCCACCTAACATCATGTATAGCTTTAAATGAAATGACATCTGAGTCTGCAGCATTAGCAATATCCTCCAGTTTGGCTTTTCGTACGCTCGATCTACTGAAAATCGTATACACGGTGCGTATTAGAGTTTCGATCTCTTTCATGAATGGGATCGTTTTCCATGCATCGTCTATGCCTAGATCTTCGCGGTGAGCTACACAGTGTTGCTCTAGAAGATGAGGAACTGATTGACGTAACTTTGCAGCTACACCATTATGCTTCCCAAGCATGACTGATGCTCCATCGGACGTGAACATGACCATACGACTGAAATCTAAATCGTTCTCACTATAAAACTGCTTTATAGCATCAACTATAGCTGTGCTGTCACAAGCAGTTAGATGTTTGATGCCAGCAAAAACTGTCTCATGAATGTTGCTGCCACTTCTTCTAAATTTAATGTATATTATGAGCATTTTCGAAACAGAAATATCAGTACTTTCATCAATTATTAGGGTATGAAAAGGAGACCTCCGGATTTCTGTAAATGTTTCCCGTTTAACAATGGCATTTATGCAGTCAAGGAACTCGAAAGCATAGTTTTTGCTTCTCCAGCTATCAGGTATTTTTACGTATTTAGCCATGTGATTGTGAATTTCCTGGACGGATAGCATGGACGAATTCAACTTTACCGCTAGCAATATATTATCAATTAAAATGTTAACTCCCTCTGGACTTGATTTATATCTCTGTGCGTATTCGATTCTGTTGTTCCGACTATCGGGAGTTTCTTTCAAGAAATTCATTAGAAAACCTCGGCTTTGATTGTGAAGCTTTTGAACTGCTTCTAAATGAGAATTATGATTCAGATGACGCTTTAAATAATCAATTTTCCACTCAGACCAAGTCTTCCCTGTGCTCCATTCTCCGTTAACACCTGCTTTTCGGCATAGGGAGCAAATTAATGCGTTGTCCGTGTCGCTATATTCGAATATTTCTTTCATCGCCACTGTTTTCCGTCCACTCGCGTGCGGCAACGTGGTGTCAACCAAAAACTCGGTCAGCCATTCCTTCTTAAATTGGCTGCGCTTTTTCTTTGTGCTGCTACCAAACTCTTCATTCTCTTTACGCTTCGACATTTTCGAATGGATTTAAAAATTATTTGACTGAATCTATGGAAGATCGCAAAAGAAAGTTTATGCACACGCTTCAAACGATCGAAACTTGAAAAGAACTTGCTTCATGCATGTATAGATAAACAATGGCGCTCGTGCGGCCTCAGTTTTGTAGCGCATTACTAATTTACTAGTAGTAGTACCGTGTTTCCCCCGATGATAAGGCAGGGCCATCAAATAAGACAGCCCCCCCTTTTTAGACAAAAATATAAAATAAGGCACCCCCGCAAATAAGCCACCCACCGATACCTGCGCTTACCCGAATCGAGTGGTACGGTGGGTGACTTCATGTGGTGCCTAGTGCAGGAAATCACTCGCGTCTGCTCTGACCGCCTCTTCTTGCACGAAGTCGGGCCTTATCCAATCAGGAGCTGCATGTCAAAGCAGCTCCTGATTGAATAAGACCCGGCTTCTTGCAAGAAGAGGCGGTCGGAGCGTACGCGAGTCCGGCTGCCTCTCCTTGTTGGCGAGCTGAGTGGACCGTCGGGATCGACCCCCCGCACCCCCTAGGTACGCCTCTGCAAGTCTTGCCTTGCCCGGCTTTGCCGCTCTCTTCCGGTGTTACTCCCCCCCCCCCCCACCCGACTCTCCTCTCGCCGCCCTGCCATCTGCCGTACGCCTCTTCCGATCACCCCCCTCCCTGCTCGCACCCCCACCCCGATGTCCGATTCCTCCCCCAGCCTCCCCTTACCTTTGCGACGCGTTACATGGACTGCCAGCTCGCTGGGGCCAGCTGAGCCTGCCTGCAAGCACGTGTGTGCGCTGTGACGAGAAACTTGTGCGCTGCGATGTAATATTTTGTGCGCCAGCGCACGCCAGCGCAGCTTAGCGGGAACACTGATTACAATTAATATAACTTTAACAGATTGCATAAAATACACCATATTACACACATTATTAAAGAAAACATCCACTTCCCCCTCCTCCCAATTATTAATATATTAAATCATATTATTTATTACAATATTATATTTAAATATTTTTAAACTCTTCCAAATACTTTCCCCTCCCCTCCCCCCCCACCCTGGATATGTAAGAAAATATAAGAAATAAAAGATATATCTCTATTATTGTATGTTAACAAATGCAGTCAATAGGCTCCATACTTTATTAAACGTATTGCTAAGACCCAAGCATTCCGCATTCATTCTTTCATATTTATATGTATATTTATACACACTTGCCCACCAGAATGTGTAGTTAAGTCTGTCATAACATTTCCAGTTCCTTGTGATCATTTGAATGGCTATTCCTGTCATGATCAATAAAAGACGGCTCTTGTATTTATCCAAAAAGCAATGTTACTTACCGTAACAGTTGTTATCCAGGGACAGCAGGCAGCTATTCTCACTAGTGGGTGATGTCATCCGACAGAGCCCCGATACGGACATCTTGCAAGCATGTTTTGCTTGAAGAAACTCAGAAGTTTCGAGATGCCCGCACCGCGCATGCGCCAGTGCCTTCCCGCCCGATGCTCCGGGCGTGTCTCCTCAGTTCAGGTAGCTAGCAGAGAAGCCAACCCAGGGGAGGTGGGTGGGACGTGAGAATAGCTGCCTGCTGTCCCTGGATAACAACTGTTACGGTAAGTAACATTGCTTTATCCCAGGACAAGCAGGCAGGTATTCTCACTAGTGGGTGACCCCCAAGCTAACCTCAATGGGATGGAGGGAGAGTTGGCAACTTAGGAGAACAAATTTTGTAACACAGTTTGGCCAAACTGCCCATCCCGTCTGGAGAAAGTATCCAGACAATAATGAGAGGTGAACGTATGAACCGAGGACCAAGTGGCAGCCCTACAAATCTCCCCAATCGGTGTCGATCTGAGGAAGGCTACAGAGGCTGCCATTGCTCTGACCTTATGGGCTGTGACCTTACAGGGAAGGGGTAATCCAGCCTGGGCATAGCAGAAAGAGATACAAGCCGCCATCCAGTTGGAGATGGTGCGCTTCGATACAGGTCGTCCCAACTTGTTTGGATCAAAGGAGACGAAAAGTTGAGGAGCAGTTCTGTGTGATTTGGTGCGATCCAAGTAGAAAGCTAAAGCACGTTTACAGTCCAGAGTGTGAAAAGCTGATTCTCCAGGATGAGAATGAGGCTTTGGAAAAAACACTGGAAGCACAATGGATTGGTTGAGGTGAAATTCAGAGACCACTTTAGGCAGGAATTTCGGGTGAGTGCGGAGGACCACCTTGTCATGATGGAATACTGTGAAAGGTGGGTCCGCCACCAAGGCCTGAAGCTCACTGACCCTGCGAGCAGATGTGAGGGCCACCAGAAAAACCACTTTCCAAGTGAGAAACTTTAGTGGAGCCTTGCTCAGAGGCTCAAAAGGAGGTTTCATAAGCTGAGAAAGGACAACATTTAGATCCCAAACCACTGGAGGCGGTTTGAGAGGAGGATTGACATGAAAAAGTCCTTTCATAAATCTGGAAACCACAGGATGAGAAGAGAGAGGTTTCCCTTGTAGAGGCTGATGGAAAGCCGCAATAGCACTCAGGTGGACTCGTATAGATGTCGACTTGAGACCAGACTGAGACAGATGTAAAAGATAGTCCAAAACAGAGGATAGGGAGGCTCGCTGAGGCTCCTTAGAAATGGAAATACACCATGAAGAAAATCTAGTCCATTTTTGGGAGTAGCATTGACGAGTAGCAGGCTTCCTGGAAGCCTCCAAGACATCCCTCACCGCCTGGGAAAACTGGTGCGGAGTTACGTTGAGAGGAACCAAGCTGTCAGGTGGAGAGACTGCAGGTTGGGATGAAACAGAGACCCCTGATGCTGAGTAAGCAGTGAAGGAAACACTGGAAGTAGGTACGGTTCCCTGCTGCTGAGTTGAAGTAGAAGAGAGAACCAAGGTTGCCTGGGCCACCGAGGAGCTATCAAAATCATGGTGGCATGGTCGGACTTCAGCTTGACCAGAGTCTTTTGAATGAGAGGGAATGGCGGAAACGCATACAGAAAGCGATTCCCCCAATCCAGCAGAAAAGCATCTGCCTCGAGGCGATGAGGAGCGTAGATCCTGGAGCAAAACTGAGGCAGCTTGAAATTGTGGGGAGCCGCAAAGAGGTCTATCTGAGGCGTTCCCCACTGAGCAAAGATCTGATGAAGGGGCTTGGAGTGGAGTGTCCATTCGTGAGGCTGGAGAAGACGACTCAGTTTGTCCGCCAAGACATTGTCCTTCCCCTGAATGTAGACAGCTTTGAGGAAGGTGTTGTGGCGAACCGCCCAATCCCAGACTCTGAGAGCTTCCTGGCAGAGAGAGGCCGAGCCCGTGCCCCCTTGCTTGTTGACATAATACATGGCTACCTGATTGTCGGTGCGAATGAGGACCACCATGTCGTGAAGCAGATGTTGAAAAGCTTGAAGAGCATTGAAGATGGCTCTGAGCTCCAGAAGATTGATTTGATGGAGTCGGTCCGCACAGGTCCAGAATCCCTGAGTGCGAAGCCCATCCAGATGAGCCCCCCAGGCATAGGTCGAGGAATCGGTAGTGAGAACCTTCTGATGAGGAGGAGTGTGAAACAGCAAACCTCTGGATAGATTCGAAGAGGTCATCCACCAAAGTAGAGACTGACGAAGAGCAGGAATGACTATGATGTGTCGAGTCAACGGGTCTGACACTTTAGTCCATTGAGAAGCTAGGGTCCACTGAGGAATTCTGAGATGGAGCCTGGCAAAGGGCGACACATGATCTGTAGAGGCCATGTGGCCCAGGAGGACCATCATGTGTCTCGCTGAGATGGACTGGCGAGAAGATACAGACTGGCAGAGACGAAGAAGAGCATCCATGCGCTGAGGAGGAAGGAATGCTCGAAGCTGGATGGTGTCCAGTACCGCCCCGATGAAGGGAAGGGACTGGGTAGGCTGCAGATGAGATTTGGTAAAATTGATCTCGAAGCCTAGGCTCTGTAGGAAGCAGATCGTGGTCAAGGTCGCCGAAATGACCTTTGGAGCTGACGGGGCCTTGATGAGCCAGTCGTCGAGGTATGGAAATACCTGAAGACCCCTGTTCCGGAGTGCAGCGGCCACCACCACCAGACACTTCGTGAAGACTCTGGGAGACGAGGACAGGCCGAATGGAAGCACTCGATACTGCAGATGTAGATGTCCCACACGAAATCTGAGGAACTTGCGGGAGGCCGGATGAATGGGAATGTGAGTGTAGGCCTCCTTGAGATCCAGAGAGCATAACCAGTCGTTCTGCTCGAGGAGAGGGTAGAGAGAAGCAAGTGTCAGCATGCGAAACCTCTCCTTGACTAGGAATTTGTTGAGGGCCTTGAGGTCCAAAATGGGTCGCAGGTCGCCCATCTTCTTCGGAACAAGGAAGTACCGGGAGTAAAACCCCTGGTTCAGTTGGTCCGTCGGGACCGGCTCCACGGCAGGAAGCCGGAGCAAAGCCTGAGCTTCCTGGAGAAGAAGGGCGGTCTGAGTCAAGTTGGAAGGATACTCTCTTGGAGGGTGGTCCGGAGGGACCCGATGGAAATGAAGAGAGTATCCTTCCCTGATGATAGTAAGGACCCAGAGGTCGGTTGTTATGGCCTCCCAGCGATGATAAAAATGATGGTGGTGCCCTCCGATGGGAAAAACAGGGGGAGGCAGAACGAGGTTGGTTATGCCCTCGACGAGACAGTCAAAAAGGCTGAGTGGTCTTAGGGACAGCAGGCAATTGAGACTTAGGCTGACCCTTTTGGGGAGGCTGACGCTTCGCCGGTTGCCTCGCAGGAGGAGTTTGCCTCGGCTGATAACGCCTCTGATAAATCAACGGCGGACGAGAAGGTCGAGACTGCTGAGGCTTAGGCTTCGGCCGAAGGATAGATTGGAAGGACTTTTCGTGGTCAGACAACTTCTTCGTGACAGTCTCGATGGATTCGTCAAAAAGATCCGCCCCAGCACACGGGACGTTCGCCAGGCGGTCCTGAAGATTCGGGTCCATATCAATGGTCCGCAACCAGGCCAACCGGCGCATCGCCACTGAGCAGGCCGCCGCTCGGGCGGAGAGCTCGAACGCATCATAGGCAGATTGCATTAACTGAAGCCGAAGTTGGGACAGCGAAGCAACCACTTCCTCAAACTCAAACCTAGCCTGGGATTCGATGTATGGTGTGAACTTCCGAAGCACAGGTAGAAAAAATTCCAAGTAGGCTGCAAAGTGGAAATTGTAATTCAGGACTCGAGACGCCATCATCGAATTCTGATAGATGCGTTGACCAAACTTATCCATGGTTCTGCCCTCGCGGCCCGGAGGCACTGAAGCATAGACCTGGCCAGGATGAGACCGCTTGAGCGAGGATTCGACCAGGAGGGACTGGTGAGAAAGCTGAGGACCCTCGAAGCCTTTATGATGCACCGTGCGGTACCGCGCATCCAATTTGCCAGGGACCGCAGGGATAGAGTAAGGAGACTCAAAGCATCGCATGAAGGTCTGGTCGAGGAGCTTGTGCAGGGGAAGCCGCAAGGACTCTGCCGGAGGACGAGGCAAGTGCATGGTATCGAGATACTCCTTGGAATATCGAGACCCAGCATCGAGAGTAATGTCCATGTCATCCGCCATCTGCCTGAGGAACGATGAAAAGGTCAGTTGGTCTGCCGTCGCCGGTCTGCGAGACGGACTAGAAGAAGAAGAGGCTTCAGGCTCCAGAGAAGCCTGCGAGCAACAGGACGAGTAGAAAACCTCGGGGTCCTCGAACTCCGGGCCCGGAGGAGGAGACCCAGTCGAAGCAGCATACCCCAACCGAGGCAATTTCTTCTGAGGCAAGACGGTCGAGTGTCGAGAGGAATGCTTCGAAGAATATCTGGATCGATGCCCCTCCCGATGCCTGGAAGGGGATCGAGCCCGTCTGTGAGAAACTGGCTCAGACGCCTCCAAGGAGCAGATTGGACTCAAGGCCGTCGATCGCAGAGGCGGCAGAGTCGGAGGCTCCCCCGACGACGCCCAGGTTTGATAGGGGGTTCGGAAGAACTCGTCCTGCTTCCTGCTATGCCTAGGACTGGGTGGCCCCGAAGGTGGACGCCACACTGAGTCATGGGGCGGAGTAATCGGTTCCAAGGGAGGCAGGTCACTAAACGAGGCTTTCCTCGAGGGGATGGGCTCCAAGGGAGGCATATCACTAAGGGAGGCCCTCCTCGAGGGAATCGGTTCCAAAGGAGGTACAGCGCTAACGGAGATCCTCCTCGAGGACCCGGACACCGCTCGCCGCTCCTCCTCGCCGAGTAACGAGGTAGTGCGGCGAGGAGGAGGAGGAGGGGGCGGTCCGCCCCTCGAAGCCGAAGCTGGAAGGTCACCCTGGATGATGGCAATCAGCCGAGGCCCCATGGTCTGCATGAGCTCCACCAACTGAGCCTCCAGGATGGACCGCAACGAAGCCGATATGGAGGGATCCGCACCAAAAGGGGGCCCTTCCGCATGGTCTCCGCGCTCCTTGGGTGCTACGTGCTTCTGCTTGCCAGTCTTCGGCACCTTGAGCACCACCGGAGGAACTGTCGTGGTCGATACCTGCTCCGAGGAGACGGATGAAGGCACCGGCGCCGAGGCCGGGGCCGAAACCGGTGTGAACGACGCCGGTTTCAGGAGGCCCTAAGCAGCCGGGGAGGCAGAGGGCTTCGCAGAAGGAGTCGAAGCACCTGTCGATGTCGATGTCGAAGCTGCAGGATCCGATGAAGCTTCCATCTTGAACATGGACTCCCACAGCAGACAGCGACGCTTAAACGCTCTCGCTGTCAGAGTGGAGCAAGGCCGGCACGATTTCGGGAAGTGATCCGGTCCCAGACACTGTAAGCAGCGTCGATGAGGGTCCGTGAGCGAAATCGCGCGCTGGCACTTGCTACACTTTTTAAAACCGTTGATCGGCCGGGACAAAGGCCGGAAAAGCTCCGCCGCAAGGTCGAAGGCGCGGGGCCCCAGCCACGCGGCCGACCCGGGATCGGAAGGAAAAATTTATTTTTTTTTTTTGAAAAAGAAATCAAAGAAAGAAATAAATGCACAGGAGAGCCAAAAGAACTCAACCCGCGGCAAAAAAGAAGGCAAAAAAAGAGATTCAATGGGCGCAAATTGAAGATAGACTTCTCAGCTCCGCGGAAGAAAAAGAACTGAGGAGACACGCCCGGAGCATCGGGCGGGAAGGCACTGGTGCATGCGCGGTGCGGGCATCTCGAAACTTCTGAGTTTCTTCAAGCAAGACATGCTTGCAAGATGTCCGTATCGGGGCTCTGTCGGATGACATCACCCACTAGTGAGAATACCTGCCTGCTTGTCCTGGGATAACAGGCTTTACCTGTAACAACGTACCACAAATTATGGTTTCATAAGATAAAGGAATAGATGATTCAAGAATAATATTTATCTGTCCCCAAACTGACCTCCAGAAATTAAGTATCAGTGGACAAATATATAACATATGATCAAGGGTCCCAATATTAATATGACAATGTTAGCATCTATTAGACTTAGAATTATCTATTTTTTTGTAATCTAACTAGGGTCCAAAAAATCCTATGTAATAAAAATAACCATGTTTGTCTCATAGATGCCGACGCTGTACATTTCAACCTCCAAGTCCAAATTTGTGGCCATTGAGATACAGAAATGTACTGTTTTATCTCGATGCTCCAAATGTCTAAGACTATTTTGCGGTTTTTTATTCAAGAATTGAGAAATTAATTTGTACCACTGGACAGCCTGATGTCCTACTAGATCTGTTTGGTAGCAAAGGATCTGCAAGCTATAATAATTTTTTAAGTTTTTCCATTCAATGAACCCACTCTGGATGGCCTGCTTCAGCTGCAACCCCCAATATTGTTGAGATTGTAGAATGCCAAATAATTGCTGCAGCCGTGAAAAATCAAGCAATTTCCCATTAGACATAGCACCATCTAATGTCCAAATTCCTGCCTGCATCCAATTCTTCCAGGCGATCCCAGCACCGCCTACTTGAATCTGGGAGTTTAACCATAAAGACTGTAAAGTAGATTTAATTATAGGAACATCTGTAAATTTGTCAAGAAATTTAATTGTTTTCCATGTATCCAATAGAATTACATTGTCCTTAGCATATCTGGGTAATCTGATACTTAATACATGGGATAATCACATAGGGGACATAATTTTCCATTCCAAATATAGCCAGTCTGGGAGATGCTCCATGAGCTCAGGCAAGATCCAATACATTCCCTGACACATAATGTAGGCCTGAAGATACCTAAAAAAAATTGGGAAAATTTACCCCACCCTCCGTAATCGGCGTTTGTAATGATACCATAGCAATTCTAGCATTTTTTATCCAGCCAAATAAATTTAGTAAGAATACTATTTAATTTTTTATAAAAAGACCTCTGAAAGTAAACTGGTAACATACCCATTTGGTAACAAATTACAGGCATAATCATCATTTTTACTGTCTGAACTCTCCCCCATCAAGATAAATGTAGTGTGTTCCAATGCTCACACATTTCTGAGACCTTTAGCAGTATGGCTTTCTCATTTACTTGCATCGTTTCTTCCAATGTTCTCTGAATCCAAATACCTAAATATTTTATACCTCCTTCCTTCCACAGGAAAGAAAACTTTTCAAATAATCCCTTGGAACAGTGAACATTTAAAGGAAGGACCTCTGATTTACTCCAATTTATTTTATATCCTAAAAATTTCCCAAATCTCTCAATCAGCTCAAATAAATGTGGAATGGTTATTTCCGGATTCCTCAAATGAAGCAAAATATCATCTGCATAAGCAGAGACTTTGTATTCCCAACCTGCATAAGGAATACCCTGATCACGTAACACCCCTTTTAAAAGACGCGCACTGGCTCCCATTCTCCCACCAGATAACATATAAGCTATGCATACTCACCTTCAAAACCCTTCTTAATAAAACCCCAGCGTTTATTTACAAATTATTGATACCATATTCTCCAATCAGAACCCTGAGATCTAATGAACAGAATTTACTAACTATTCCATCCCTTAAGGTCATCAATACAAGACGACAATTTATTTTTTCTGTTACGGCACCTCAGTTATGGAACGCCCTTC
Source organism: Geotrypetes seraphini (assembly GCF_902459505.1). NCBI lineage: Eukaryota > Metazoa > Chordata > Amphibia > Gymnophiona > Dermophiidae > Geotrypetes > Geotrypetes seraphini. Next base: position 157,473,261 of record NC_047090.1, on the reverse strand, counting down.
CAATTTATTTAAGGGAAGAGCAGAATCTTGAGAAATTCAAAAGTAACTTAAAAACATTTCTCTTTAAAGACGCTTTTGATAATTAACGAAACTTACTGCAGCTCAGAATATTTTATTGTACTATATTACACTGTTTTTTGTTATTCATTTTGTATTTTTCCTTTTTTGTTCTACTTTCCTATAATGATTTGTATTTCATCTCCCCCCTTTCCTTGTGTTTTTAAGTTTGTAATCGTAATTTTTTTTTAATATTGTAAGTTAATATGTATTGTTTTGTTTTGTATTGCTTCCCAGAGATTGTAATTTTAATTTGTTCATCGCTTTGAAATACGATTAAGCGATTAATCAAAACAATTATTAAACTTGAAACTTAATTATTAAACTTGAAACTTTGTTGAATAGCTAATAACAAGGGCTCCAAAACAATATCAAATAGCCCAAACTGAGCAGTATACTGTCTTTCTGTTATAAACCATTTTACCTTGGCAACCAACATTTGTTGCTGATTTTCTATCTGCTGCTGTTGTCTTGTAGCCATGTCCTGGAGCTCTGATAGCGTAAGTTCAACACGTGGATTGCCAACCTAAAAAGAAAGCAAAGTGCTAATTTAAAACAATTGTGTGTGCCGTTAATTGCTGAAAGAACTAGGAGTCATGTATTAGCATCCCAAAGCCACTAGAGCAATAGTATCAGAAAAAGGAAGTGGTCTGAGTTTCTATTTCTTAGTTTAAACATCCCATATAATGTTAGAAATTTGGCAACTGCAGAACTCTTTAAAAATTGTTATGTTGGCTATTTTCCAATCTTTAGGTACCACAGACAATTCAACAGTAAGTTAAAGGTTACTAATAGTAGATAGTATACCTTCTGGTTCAGGTGATTTGCTGCTCTTTAGCTTGTTGAGTTTTGCCTATTACATCATCCAGATTTACCAAGTTTTTTTTCAGTTACTCTGAATAGTCACCTTTAAACACCATTTTTCACCTAGGTAACTGCCTTACATCCTCCCAATAAAGACTACCATATTTCCCCATATATAGGCCACCCCCATGTATAGGCCGCAGAAAAGGGCGACCTGTGTTTTAAAACCGGTAGATAAGCTGCCCCATGGTATTAGCCGCGGCTTATCTTATCGGTAATTTACCTGCTGGACAGCTGCCAGCTGCCTCCTTGAATCTCCAGCGGTGCAGGGCAGTTGCGATCTTTTCGTCATCCAGCCTGGCCCTGCACCGCTTGCTGAATGGCTGCCGTCAGTTCTGCACTAATGTTGATGACTCAGAGCCTGAAATGGTCCTATTACATCAAGAGCATTTTTAAAGCCGTTTTGGTACCGATTTTGACATGATGGCCAATATAAAGTCTAAGAGCTCAATGGCCCAGGAAGCTTGAGTGGAACAAAGCCTAAAAATAATTGATGTTCGTTGGATGAAAAAATGCTCAGAGTGGCCATAAAAAGTTGACAAAATAAACCAATAAAGAATCATAATAAAAAAATAATTATGACTAAAACTAAGAAAATGTAAAGGTTTGGTGTGCTGAAGAGAACACTGAAGACGCAGCTTTTCAACTCTGTAGAAAATGAAGAACTGCACATCCTGCAAGCAGACATCAGATAGGAAGGCACGCGCATAATATGGGCGCTGCCTTAAATTTAAAATGACAGTACACTTGTATATGTCCGTACTGAGTTCCATGAATGACATCACCACATGTAAGAATATGATGTCTGCTGACTATACTGTAGCTTTTTTCCTTTCAGTTGGATGTCACAGCATATTAGTTGAATTGATGAGCCTCTATTATTTCTCTTAATGATATTACTGCTACTACGACTACTAATCATTTCTATAGTGCTACCAGACATACACATCTGTACTGTACACATCATATGCAGGTACTTTTTCTGTCCCTAGTGGGCTCACAATCTAAGTATCAATACTTGGAGCAATGGAGGGTTAAGTGACTTGCTCAGGGTAACCAGAAACTAGGGTGGATAAAAATCAATTTAAATTTTAAAAAATCAGTTTAAAAAAAAAATTAATTTGGATTTCTTTTTAATAAAATGCTTTTATCTATCTAAAGATAGTTCTCTATTTAAGATGAATTATAGTTGGAGTAGTAAGATAGCGACGGGAAGGTCAGATGCTATCTGAGCTCTCGGGAAGATGGGCAAGAAAAGAAAGGATCAGGTCAAAGCACCTCACCCACCCACCCGGGAATAGCGTTGGCTCAGCCTTAGCCCAAACTTCCATTAGAAACATTTTGGCATCTATGGCTGGAGTTGAGAGTTCGGGAGACTCTACAGTGGTGGTTGGAGAGACCGCTCTAACAATGTTGGAAACTACACTGAGTCCCGAACAATGCGAGACCCCTCTGAGACCAGGTTTTGCGGATGTGTTGAAGGGAGCACCACGGAGTTCTGATGCAAAAGTGCATGAAGGGGCTTCTTGGTTGTGGCGGGATCCAATCGCCGCCAGGTGCGTCGACCTCACAGAGTTCCCCCCTGTAGTCTCTTGAAGAGAATCAGACAGTTTCTGGGGCTTGTCCAGGCACCCTAACAGCCGAAGATATGAGGTCGGATGGAATATCAAGCACATTAAAGAGGTATGATCAAGACATTGTCTCCCTAGGAGAGTTTTGTAAAGCCATTAAAAGAATGGAACGTTCAGTGAATTAACAATTAGATAAAATTGGTGAAGGGTTACTTCTCGTTCAAAACCAGGTTGGGAAACATCAAGAGCAACTAGATAAACATTCTGGGAGTCTACAAAAATTGGAAAAAGATCAAGAGAAATTTTTAGATTATCAGCAAGAACTAGTTAAACATAAAGTATGGAGACAATTGGAGACAACTGAGAACTTTAATAGAAGAATTTCAGACTGGTGAATTTTCTCAAAACTCCTCTCTTATCACTGATAAATGTGGTTAAAAATTACTTTGAAGAAATTTTGCAGATTCCTAAGGATTCTGTACCACCTGTAACCAGGGCTTTTTATCTAACCTCTGGTTTGATGGAGAAGGAAAAGAATGAAATGAAGAATGGGACGTCTAATTTAGACTTGAGGGGTTTTCTTGAAAACTCTCAGTCTTTGATTATAACTGCTAGGCTAACATTGATAGTGACTTATGCTCTAGAACCCGATATTGGATTTTGAGAATGTATTTTCGACATAAGGATGTTAAATTCTGTGGTTTAAATGTATTGGTTTTTCCTGATCTAGGAGGCAGCCAGCAGCTGTCCAGCAGGCAGACGTAAGGCCTTTTTGGGTCTATGTCAACAAGTTGTATCTTTGGGGGCTACTTATTTCCTTCAACTTCCTTGTAAGTGTATTGTGAAGTATCAAAGTCATACTTTTGTCTTTTTAGAACCAACACAATTGAAACATTTTCTGGAAGCTAAAATTGCTCCAATTTCAATTGCCATTTCCTCTCCTTTAGGTTAGTTCATATTGGATTGATAAGCACTCACTATATGTGAATTATCAGCTAGTCCTCTCTTTTACTTTTTATATTTATTCCTTTTTGAAAAGATTATCTCCTTTGTTCTTTTCATTTTCAACATTTTGCTTCTCTATTGTGGACTCAGACAAGCATTGGTATTTAATTGCTGATATGATTGTTTTCCTTTAAAGGTTTCATTGATGTATTGTCTTAATTCAGGTGTATACCTATGTATTTTCTTTTGGAAATTTGCAAAATAATAATAATAAAAACATGAATTATAGTCCAAAAATTATTCCTCATGAAATAAGGATTATTTTGTAATTATGTAGCAAGAGGCAGTATATTCATGAAATGTTTAAATTTCTTGGTTAAGTCTTGATGGGTGGAGTAATGTCCACAAAGATCCTGTTGTATGTGCTTGTATAACAGAAGGGAATGTCTTTCTTGCACAAACAATTGATACCTCAGCAAATGCACATACAGCAGAATACTTATCGGAAGTAACAGCAAAAAGCTATAATAAATGTGAACAAAAATTAAAATATATAGTGCACAGTTTAGTCACAGACAATGCTGCAAATGTATCCGAGAAGAAAAGAAATTTAGAAGAGCTTGATGAGAATACCAAGCTAATAACATATGGCTGCAGTATTCATTTGCTGCACCTCCTAGCCAAAGATTCCAGTGTCCCAGAAATAAAGACTAATGTTGTTGAAATTGCAATGAGGGGCATTCAATAATTTATCTACCTCAGTAGGAAAGAAAAGAGTTTTGAAAAAATTTTTGTTTTATTTTTCAATATAGTCCCCATGATAGCTTCATACACTTCATCCACTCTTCCTGCAATGACTTTAACCTCTCTGGAAAAGAATTATTTTATTTGACCTTCAAACTAAGACATCACAGCTTCCTTAACGTCTTCATCACTTGAAAAACCACTGTCCACAGAGAGATTTCTTCAAAATTCGGAACAGGAAACAATCCAAGGGAGCTAGGTCAGGACTGTAGGGTGGATGGCTCAGCTGCTGAAACTCACATTTTCGGATGGCAGCCTGTGATTGACAAGACAGGTGTACTGACACATTGTCATAAAGAAGCAGCATGCCTGCTGTGATTTTTCCTCTTCTTTTCTCCTTGACTCCCGCAAAGCAATCATTGTGTTGGCATAACTCTCCGCGGTTATGGTTGTCTTGTGTGGCATAAACTCCAGAAGCAAAAGCCCTTCATCATCCTAGAAGACAGTTGCCATGACTTTGCCTGCAGATTTATCTGTCTTGAACTCCATTTTGGACTCAGGATCTTCGTAATAGACCCAAGTTTCGTCTCCAGTCACCAAACGATGAAAAAAAAACTTCACTTGGTGTTCACAGAGCATCTCCAAGTTCTCCTGACAGCACTGGAGCCTCGTGGCCTTCTGACATGACCTCAGCATTCTTGGAATATATCTTGTACTAACATTGCACATGCCCAACTTCCCATTAATTATTTTCCAAATTGTACTTGTCGAGATATCCATTTCTTTAGCTATTCGGGAAATCTTAATTCGTCTGTCTGCCAAAATTAAATCCTCCACTTTCTTGCACATTTTTTCTGAAGTTGCTTTCACAGGCTGTCCAATGTGCTCCAACTACTTGCTTGTAGGATGATGAGGTAGACTCACCATAAACTGCAGTCATGTATTTATGAGATCTCTTTCACTTTTTCCCTTCTTTTGTGAGAAATTTTATCACTAAACGATGCTCCAAAACTAGCAGTTTCATACTTGATTCGCAAAAGGACTCTTCTGACATCCTGTTTCTTAGAATTTTAGAATGTTAAGAACATAAGAATTGCCGCTGCTGGGTCAGACTAGTGGTCCATCATGCCCAGCAGTCCGCTCACGCGGCAGCCCTCTGGTCAAAGACCAGCACCCTAAAAGACACTAGCCCTACCAGCGTACGTCCTTGTTCAGCAGGAACTTGTCTAACTTTGTACTGAATCCTTGGAGGGTGTGTTCCCTTATGACAGACTCCGGAAGAGCGTTCCAGTTTTCTACCACTCTCTGGGTGAAGAAGAACTTCCTTATGTTTGTACGAAATCTATCCCCTTTCAATTTGAGAGTGCCCTCTCGTTCTCCCTACCTTGGAGAGGGTGAATAACCTATCCTTATCTACTAAGTCTAAACCCTTCAGTACCTTGAATGTTTCGATCATGTCCCCTCTCAATCTCCTCTTTTCGAGAGAGAAGAGGCCCAGTTTCTCTAATCTTTTGCTGAACGGCAGCTCCTCCAACCCCTTAACCATCTTAGTCACTCTTCTCTGGACTCTTTGAGTAGTATCGTGTCCTTCTTCATGTACGGCAACCAGTGCTGGATGCAGTTCTCAAGGTGAGGGCGCACGGTACAGCGGCATGATAATCTTCTCTGATCTATTTGTGATCCCCTTCTTTATTATTCCTAGCATTCTGTTCGCCCTTTTTGCCGCCACCGCACATTGCACAGATAGCTTTATTGACTTGTCGATCAGAACTCCCAAGCCCTTTTACTGGGAGGTCTCTCCAAGTACCGCCCCGGACATCCTGTATTTGTGCCTGAGATTTTTGTTACCAACATGCATCACTTTACACTTGTCCACATTGAACCTCATCTGCCATGTCACAGCCCATTCCTCGAGCCTGATTATGTCACGTTGTAGATCTTCGCAATTCCCCTGTGTCTTCACTACTCTGAATAACTTTGTATCATCCACAAATTTTATCACCTCACTCGTCATACCTATGTCCAGATCGTTTATGAAGATGTTGAAGAGCCCGGGTCCATGCACCGAGCTCTGCGGCACTCCACTGGTGACGTTCTTCCAGTCCGAATATTGTCCATTTACCCCCACTCTCTGTTTCCTATGCTCCAGCCAGTTTTTAATCCACGTGAGTATTTCACCCTCAATTCCATTGCTCGCAATTTTCCGAAGTAATCGTTCATGTGGAACCTTGTCAAACGCCTTCTGAAAATCCAGATATACAATGTCGACTGGTTCGCCCTTGTCTATCTGCCTGTTTACTCCCTCGAAGAAGTGCAGCAAGTTTGTCAAACAAGATCTGCCTTTGCTGAAACTGTGCTGGCTGTTCCTCATCAGCCTGTGATCAATGATGCGGTCCTTTATCAGCGCCTCTACCATCTTTCCCAGTACTGAGGTCAGACTCACCGGCCTGTAGTTTCCCGGGTCTCCCCTCGAACCTTTTTTGAAGATCGGCGTAGCATTCGCCACCTTCCAGTCTTCCGGAGTCTTTCCCGTTTTGATTGACAGATTGGCTATTAGTTGAAGCAGTTCAGCTATGGTCCCTTTCAGTTCCTTGATGACCCTTGGATGGATGCCATCCAGTCCCTGGATCTATCGCTCTTGAGCCTATCAATCTGCCTGCATACCTCTTCTAGACTGACCGTTTTCACTTCCAGCATATAGCCTGATGGGTTCCGGTATGCTGTGTTATCCTCTTCGGTAAATAAAGACGAAAAAAATGTGTTCAGTTTGTTGGCGATTGTATTGTCCTCCTTTAGCGCTCCCTTTATTCCATGGTCATCCAACAGTCCCACCGCTTCCTTCGCAGGTCGTTTCCCCTTGATACATCGAAAGAACGGCTTGAAGTTTTTCGCCTCCTTGTCTATTTTTTCCTTGTAGTCTCCTTTGGCCCCTTTTACCGCCTTATGGCACTGAGCTGCAACTATGCATAAGTAACCTTGAGACATGTCACAACATGCACAGACTTATTTCAACACACTTGATACTTCCTTTCATACTCAGGTAGATAAATTATTGAATGTCCCTCGTAAATACTTCCATAATAATAATTTTGCTACAGCAGCTCTGAAAAGAAAGCACAGTTACTTACTGTAACGGGTGTTATCCAGGGACATCAGGCAGATATTCTCACATGTGGGTGACTTAATCCACGGAGCCCGATACGGACAGTGCTAAAGTGTACGGTCACTTTAAGCTTTTGTGAAGCTTCAAGACTGCCTGCACCGCACATGTGCAAGTGCCTTCCTGCCCGATGTCAGCTTGCAATTTAGTTCCATAAGCAAGCTAAGAAGTCAACCAGGGGAGGGATGTAATAATATCTGCCTGCTGTTCCTGGATAACACCTGTGATATACGTAATTGTGTTTTATCCTAGGTTAAGCAGTCAGCATATTCTCACATGTGGGTCTCCCTAGCTTACTAAACGGGATGGAGAGACAGTTGGCCATCAGGAAGAAAATGAATTATGTAACACTGCTTGGCTGAAATGATTATCTTGTCTGGAATAGGATTCTAGACAGTAGTGGGATGTAAATGTGTGAATTGAGGAATAAGTAGCTGCTTTGTGAATATATTCAATGGAAGTGGTGCAAAAAATATACCGATGCTGCCATAGTTCGAACCTTGTGTGCTATAACACGTTCCTCGAGCTGCAGCCCAGCCTGAGAATAGCAGAAAGAAATGCAGGCCACTAACCATGTGGAAATAGTTTGTTTGGTTACAGGCAGCACAATCTGTTACAGTCAAGAGATAAACAGTTGAGAAGACCTGTGGCTTAGTTATCTTATAGTAGTAAGCCAAGGCACGTTTACAGTCCGATGTACGAAGAGCAGTTTCTCCAGGGTGAGAATGAAGCTTTGGAAAGAACACAGGTAGCACAATGGATTGATTCAGGTGAAATTCCGTAACAACTTTCAGAAGGAATTTTGGATGAATTCTAAGAACCAATTAAACTTAACCCTGAAAAAAACAATATTTTTTGGCCAGTCCTTCTGGTAACATCAATGAAAAGGTACTCTACCTGAATGGTCAAACTTTCTCAATATCCACCACTATTAAAATTTAAGGAATTATTTTGGATCGTCACCTAACTTTGGATGACCACACAAATCTATTAACAAAAAAAAATGCTTTTCAATTTTGTGGAAACTTCGAACGATAAAGAAATTCTTTGACAGCGTATCTTTCAAGTTAGTGGTACAATCTTCCATCTTATCTGTTCTAGATTATTGTAATATAATATTTGGGATCTCACAAAAAAACTTTTAAAGAGATTAAAACTTATTCAGAACACAGCGGTTCATTTGAGTTTTGGCCTGAAAAAAAATGACCATGTTACTTCATTTTACAAACAGTTGCATTGGTTACCTTTCGAGGCAAGAATATTGTTCAAGTTTGGTTGTATTTGTTTTAAGACCTTATTTGGTCTGGCCCCTGTTTATCTGTCTTCGTGTTTCGAAGGATCACTCAAGGACATTATTTGTTTGTTTATCCAACCATAAAAACCTGCTGATAAAAGATCCACCTGCCTCTTATTATTCCGGTGTGACCGGTTTTCAAGATCTTCCACTTTGGCTTCCAGTTCAAGGAGACGTGAGGCTGTAGCTTGCGAATCTGTGGCGAGTACGTGTACCGTATCTTCCACCGAGTCAACTCGTTGTTGCACTTCCTGCAGATCTTTAGTAATAACTGTAACCGCTGATCCATACATCTAGTTTGTCTAGGATATGTTGAAGTTGTTTGCCCGTGTGTTCTTGCACAACTTGAACCTCAGTAGTGACCTCCACTACCCACGTGGAACTAAGCAAACGGAGTGGGAGAAGCCAGCATTGCTACATCTGCCATCTTAAGATCTAAGGCCTTCCCCTTCTCCCGATCCTTGCACGTTAATTTGGTCGCCATCTAGCCATAGGTATTGCGCGTAGAAAAGTTGCATGCTTCCCAGAGCCTCAGTGAACTCACCCAGATGAAATAATGGGGTGATGCTAAAAATGCAGGGTAATCTGGAGCCGATGCGACTCACGTCCTCACAGCTCCATGGCTCAACCGGAAGTCTTGCGATTGCAGTTTTAATTCCTGCAGAGATTCCGCAATGAGGTCTTCAAGATGAGCGGGATTTGAAAAATCTTCGCATTGTGAGATTGTCTGCCAGATCCCAGGACCCACTTGGATCTTAATTGCTAAGCTTTACCAGATTTGGCACATCTGTGGATGCTGCAGAACCTCCCTGCAAAAGCAGAGGAATCAAGAGATTACCTGATTCAAATGCAGGCAACACCCTCCTGTGCTCTGGGGTCCCTGCCAGAGAACAAATTGAAAGACCCGAGTCCAGCAGAGGCATAGTCCCCACAGACGGCCCAGATGCAGGTGGAGTGACAACAGGCATAGACTTCTTAAACAAGCATGCCTGATAGAGCATATGCCCAAAATCAGGGGGAAAAAAGGCTTCCTTGATAGGATCCACCCTGTGCAACCCAGAGTTGGAGCACTTGGAAGAATTCTGAGGCTTTTCGCCAGAAACGCGCTTGCGTTTCATTGATACACCGCCAGCGCTCTCCCCAGGGCTCCCGGACATGAGATTTGAAGGAATTGGGGGCAGAAGGTGCAAGCAGAGCCCCCCTTGAGGCGAAAGGCACCGCATCCGTGCAAACTTCACACACACCCATCGCGGGCTGAAGTGCTCATGGAGCATGGCTGCGCATCCGACAGCCATCCACCACAAATAAGGCATGAATCCATCCCATCCTGTCCTGTGGAGGACATCTGGGAAGTTTGGAGCAAAAACAAAGCTCTAACTATAGAAAATATAGCTTTATTCAAATCAGGAAAAATCCAAGATGGTCGGCTCGGGTGCCAAGTTTACACTAAAATAGCCCAGGAAAGGAACAGGAATCTCTAAAACAGTGATTTGGGGATTTTAGAGATGTGGAGGAGGAAGGCATGCAAGGAAACCACCCAAAAGCCCCTTTTTAAGACCCCCCCAAAATCGCTAAAACATGCCGTCAGTCTGTTCACTGTTTCATGTGCTGTATGAGAGAAGCTGCAGGCAATGCAGGAAACAGCATATAAAGAGATCTAAAGCCTCATGAAGCTGGAAAGCTGGATTTCAAGTCTTCTGACTGCCCCACATGCCCGACCACCTCTGTCGGTGACCTCCGCCATCCTCAGATACCTTGCTCAAATGCCTGGCGGAGGCACACAGTCCGGCTCCGATCCTGGTCGCACCTCCACAGAACCACTCAACCTGTGCTACACCCACTAGCGGACGAACCTTGGGTGAGCTAGCTCCTGATCCCAGGCACGAATAATATTCAAGTTCTCTTGCATATGTTTCAAGCTGATTCAGGGACTAGCTCCTACATACCTGCTTTCTCACTTCATTCTATACAGCCCTACGAGACAAACCAGAAACAGCAACCTATTTGCATACCCAAGCATTACCTTCCTGGATAGAACTTTTATGTACCAAGCAAACAAACAACAACACTGGTTAGACAGCTACATAAATGGAGCAAGACTGACATATAATGCCTTTAGAAAAGCCATAAAAACTGCCTTATTCAACAGAATTATCACCTAAAAAAAATATCTACACCGAACACTACATATGTCCACTCCTGCTTTTAAGTCTGAAATGTCTAACATTATATTTTGCTGCCTTTAAGATTCTGTTTGCTGTATTTCACTGCCTTTTGTAAGATTCTATATGCTGTATCTCTCTGCTTTTTTGTAAGACTATATATGCTCTTTGTAAGATTCTATATGCTGTTTCCCGGACTTTTTGTAAGATTCTATATGCTTTCTGTAAGTTTCTATATACTGTATCCCGGACTTCAACATATTGTAACTCGCTGAATGTCTAGCTCTCTTCAGTGTGAACCGCCTAGAAGTCTCACGACTATGGCAGTCTAGAAGAATAAAGTTATTATTATTATTATTATTACTGCCGAGCAGGGAACCCTCCAGAAGAGACGTTCTCCAACAGTCTGCGATCTCCCGCCACAAGGACGTCCCCTCAGGGAACCTCCACAGAACGAGGGCAAATCCGTGAAAGAAAACACAGAAAAAGAATACTGAAAAAAATACCAAAAGAAACACGAGCAGAAAAGATAAGCTCCTACAGGCTGGCTTGTAGGAAGACAAGACTGGTGTCCAGAGGGCATGCTCCAGGGTATACTATCAGAGAGAGAAGTTAAGGTTTCAATCATCTGAGGCATCCTACCGTTCCTGGCGAAAAGGGATGCACAATCCACTGGTCCTGGAATAAAGGGGGATTGTACAAGAGCTTGTGGTTGTGAGGAGACTCAAACAGGTCTATCTGAGGAGCCCCCCCAAAGCGAGAAGATATGGCTCAAGACTTTGGGAGTTGAGAGTCACTTGTGCAGCTGAAGAAATCTGCTGAGCTTGTCGGCCAGAGCATTCTGCTTCCCTTGCACATATATTGCCCTAAGAAACACATTTTGAGAAATTGCCCATTGCCAAATGTATACGGCATCTTGACAAAAAGGAAGAGAGCTCATGTTCCCTTGTTTGGCCACTGTTGGAAACAGGATATTGGGCTTGAAAGACCTTCGTTACGTTCCAGTATGATAATTCTTATGTTCTTAAAAAAAATTTTCAGGTGCTAAAAAAAAAGTTAGTTCAGCTATTAGATTTTCTAAAATATATTTTCAACTACTAATCCAAAGATTACTTTTCTTTTGCAATCACTGGTAGTATTCTGCTAAGAAGCAGACGTAGGTTAAGTTTTAGGAAAACTATAAAAGTACATAAAAACATAAGAATTGCCATACTGGGACAGACCAAAGGTCCATTAAGCCCAGTATCCTGTTTCTAACAGTGGCCACCACGTCCCACGTACCTAGTTAGATCTCAAGTAGTAAAAAGCACAGTTACTTACCGTAACAGGTATTATCCAGGGACAGCAGGCAGATATTCTTAACTGATGGGCGACGGCACTGACGGAGCCCCGGTACGGACAATTTTAGAGTGATTGCACTCTAAGAACTTAGAAAGTTCCAGTAGGCTGCACCGCGCACGTGCGAGTGGCTTCCCGCCCGACGGAGGCGCGCGGTCCCCAGTTAAGATAAGCCAGCTAAGAAGCCAACCCGGGGAGGTGGGTGGGACGTAAGAATATCTGCCTGCTGTCCCTGGATAACACCTGTTACGGTAAGTAACTGTGCTTTATCCCAGGACAAGCAGGCAGCATATTCTTAACTGATGGGTGACCTCCAAGCTAAGAAAAAGAGGGATGGAGGGAAGGTTGGCCATTAGGAAAATAAATTTTGTAAAACAGATTGGCCGAAGTGTCCATCCCATCTGGAGAATGCATCCAGACAATAATGAGATGTGAAAGTATGAACTGAGGACCAAGTAACAGCCTTGCAGATTTCCTCAATAGGAGTTGTTCTGAGGAAAGCTACAGACGCTGCCATAGCTCTAACCTTATGTGCCGTGACAGAACCTTCCAGTGTCAGTCCGGTCTGAGCATAACAGAACGAGATGCAAGCAGCAAGCCAATTGGATAACGTACGTTTAGAAACAGGATGTCCCAACTTATTTGGATCAAAGGATAGGAAAAGTTGATCAGACAATCTGTGAGGTTTAGTGCGCTCTAAATAATAAGCCAAAGCACGCTTACAGTCCAAAGTATGCAAAGCCTTTTCTCCAGGATGAGAATGAGGTTTCGGGAAGAATATAGGCAGGACAATGGACTGGTTAAGATGGAAGTCAGATACAACCTTAGGAAGGAACTTTGGATGTGTATGGAGAACCACCTTGTCATGGTGAAAGATTGTGAAAGGTGGATCAGCAACTAGTGCATGCAATTCATTGACCCTCCTGGCAGAGGTGAGAGCAATAAGGAAGACCACTTTCCAAGTGAGAAATTTGAAATGAGCTGTGGCCAATGGTTCAAAAGGAGGCTTCATTAAGGCGGAAAGAACCACATTAAGATCCCAGACCACCGGAGGGGGCTTGAGAGGTGGTTTCACATTGAAAAGTCCCCGCATGAATCTGGAAACCAAAGGATGAGCAGTAAGAGATTTTCCGTGAACTGGCTCATGAAAAGCAGTAATGGCACTGAGGTGGACTCTGATAGAAGTAAATTTGAGACCAGAGTTAGACAAAGAAAGGAGATAATCAAACACTAGTTCTACTGCTAGCGAAGTTGGATCATGATGATGCAGAAGGCACCAGGAAGAAAACCGGGTCCACTTCTGTTGATAGCATTGAAGAGTGGCCGGCTTCCTGGAAGCATCAAGAATAGAACGGACAAGCTGAGAAAGAAGTGAATGAGCCGAGGTCAGCCCGAGAGATACCAAGCTGTCAGGTGCAGAGACGGTAGGTTGGGATGTAGGAGGGACTGCTGATGCTGAGTAAGCAGAGAAGGAAACAGTGGAAGAAGTATGGGCTCCCTGGAACTGAGTTGAAGTAGAAGGGAGAACCAATGTTGCCTGGGCCACCGTGGAGCAATGAGAATCATGGTGGCGTGTTCCCTCTTGAGCTTGAACAAGATCCTCAACATGAGAGGCAGAGGAGGAAATGCATAAAGGAATAGATTGGTCCAATCCAGGAGAAACGCATCTGCCGCCAGACGGAGAGAGAGTACAGTCTGGAGCAAAATTGGGGCAGTTGATGATTGTGAGGAGCCGCAAATAGGTCCACCTGAGGAGTGCCCCATTGATCGAAAATGGATTGGATGGTCAGGGGATCGAGAGTCCATTCGTGTGGTTGGAGAATTCGGCTGAGATTGTCTGCCAAGGAATTCTGTTCTCCCTGAATGTAGACTGTTTTCAGGAATAAATGACGAGCTGTTGCCCAAGACCAAATCTTCTGGGCCTCCTGACACAACAGGTGAGAGCCCGTCCCACCTTGTTTGTTGATGTAGAACATTGCAACTTGATTGTTTGTGCAAAGTAGTAGAACTTGAGGAAAGAGGAGATGCTGGAAAGCCTTGAGGGCATAAAACATCGCTTGAAGTTCCAGGAAATTGATGTGATGTTTCTTTTCCTGTCCAAAGACCCTGAGTTTGGAATTTGTTCAAGTGAGCTCCCCAAGCATAGGACGCGTCTGTGGTGATGACTAGATGATGAGGAGGCAGATGGAACAGAAGGCCCCTGGATAGATTGTAAGATTTCAACCACCATTGCAAAGATTGTCGAAGAGACGATATCACAGATATGTGTTGCGAACAAGGATCCATCGCCTGGGACCACTGGGTAGCTAGGGTCCATTGAGGAGTGCGCAGGTGAAGACGTGCGAAGGGGGTGACATGAACTGTCGAGGCCATGTGACCCAAGAGTATCATCATTTGTTTTGCAGAGATGGACAGCTGTGAAAGCACCTGCTGACAAAGATGAAGAATTGTTTGAAGGCGATTGGGAGGAAGAAACGCCCTCATGAGAACAGTGTCCAAGATCGCTCCGATGAACTGAAGCCGCTGAGTGGGGATGAGGTGCGACTTGGGCAGATTGATCTCGAAACCCAGAAGTTGGAGAAAAAGGATAGTCTGGTTGATGGCTTGAAGGACTTCCTGAGATGAAGGAGCCTTGATCAACCAGTCGTCCAGGTAAGGGAAGACTTGAAGATGGTGAGAGCGTAGGAAAGCGGCCACCACAATGAGACACTTTGTGAATACCCTTGGAGAGGAGGCTAGACCGAAGGGTAACACTTTGTACTGGTAATGACAGCGATTGATCATGAAGCGGAGATACTGTCTGGAGGCCAGATTGACTGGGATGTGAGTGTAGGCCTCTTTGAGATCGAGGGAGCATAGCCAGTCGCCCTGAGTGAGAAGAGGATAAAGTGTGGCCAGAGAAAGCATTTTGAACTTTTCCTTGACCAAGCATTTGTTGAGATCTCGGAGATCTAGTATGGGTCTGAGGTCCCCGGTTTTTTTGGGAACCAGAAAGTAGCGGGAGTAGAATCCCTGCCCCTTCTGATCTAGAGGAACTTCCTCTATGGCGTTCAGAAGAAGAAGGGATTAGACCTCCTGAAGGAGGAGGGAGGACTGAGATGTGTTCAAAGCAAACTCTTTTGGAGGACTTTGGGAGGGAAGAGTCTGAAAATTGAGAGAATAGCCATGGCGAATGATGTTTAGAACCCACTGGTCTGAAGTGATGAGTTCCCAACGGCTGATGAAAAGGGAAAGACGTCCTCCTGTGGGTTGAGACAGAAGGGAAGATGATGGAAGACTGGCTAGGCCCTGGAGAATGGAGTCAAAAGGGTTGAGTTGACTTCGGTTGCACAGCAGGCTTTATTTGCTGCTGCTGCTGAACCCGAGGTTGATGACGTTGCTGCTGACGTGGACGCCTAGGCTGCTGAGGAGCAGATGGTAAGGGTCTAGCAGAGTATCGGCGCTGATAAGAAGATTGTGGACGAAAGGGTCGCGCAGGTGGAGGCTTCTTGTTCTTGAGAAGAGTGTCCCAGCGAGTCTCATGAGCCGACAGTTTCTGTGTGGTAGAATCGAGAGATTCACCAAATAACTCATCTCCAAGGCAAGGAGCATTGGCAAGGTGATCCTGGTGGTTGATGTCAAGCTCCGAAACCCTAAGCCAAGCAAGACAGCGCATAGCCACAGCCATCGCAGTAGCCCTCGAGGTGAGTTCAAAGGTGTCGTAAATTGAACGTACCATAAATTTCCGAAGCTGCAATAGGCTGGAAGTGCAGTGTTGGAAAGAGGAGAGTTTACGGTCAGGCAATTACTTCTCAAAGGAAGCCAGTTGTTGAATAAGGTGCTTCAAATAGAAGGAAAAATTAAATGCATAATTGCCTGAGCGGTTGGCAAGCAGAGCATTTTGGTATAAACGTTTGCCAAACTTGTCCATGGCCTTCCCCTCTCTGCCAGGAGGGACAGAAGCATAGACACTAGTGCCTGCAAATTTTTTAAGGGTGGACTCAACCAATAAAGATCCATGTGGTAATTGTGGTGTATCAAAACCTGGAATGGGAATTACCTTGTATAAGGTATCCAACTTGCGAGGAGCACCCGGGATTGTTAAGGGTGTCTCTAGATTTTTATAAAAAGTCTCCCTCAAAATGTCATGAAGGGGCAATTTAAGGAATTCCTTTGGAGGCTGATCAAAGTCCAAAGCTTCAAGAAATGCCTTAGATTTTTTGGATTCAGCCTCCAAAGGAGTTGAAAGAGAGTCACACATCTCCTTTAGAAAAGATGTAAAGGAGGAATGGTCCGGCTTAGAGGAAGGGTCCTGTAGAGAGGGGTCCTCCTCACCCGAAGAACCCTCATCCTCAGAGAGCAAGGGCTCTTCAGAATCATCCCAGAGATCAGGATCTCTTATCTGGGAACCTCGACCTCAGGAATCCGGCATCGAAGGCTCAGTATGTCGGGTCTTACGTGTTGACTTCCC
Organism: Geotrypetes seraphini; assembly: GCF_902459505.1. Lineage (NCBI taxonomy): Eukaryota > Metazoa > Chordata > Amphibia > Gymnophiona > Dermophiidae > Geotrypetes > Geotrypetes seraphini. The sequence goes on along the minus strand of NC_047090.1, from coordinate 157,456,676 downwards.
GGACCGTAAGGAGGCCGCACCGGGAGAAGTCAAAGGTTGTCGATGCCAGGATTGATCAGAGATAGGCAATGACTCAGATGTTTGAACAGCCCGATGAAGACCTCTCAGTTCCGCAGTAAGTATCGGCATGGAAGCCGAAGAGGCAGAATGGACCGGTACCGACAGAGTGGAAGCCGACAATAGGGGCTGCTCCACAGCCGGTACTGGTGGCTCAGACCGGACCGGGGCAGGAAGGTTCGGCGCCAATAGAGAAGGAAGGAGTTGCTTCAACTGCTCTTTAAGTTGGACTTGAAGGACAGCCGCAATACGGTCATCCAAGGAAGGCACCGGTATCGCTTTCTTTTTCTGCGGTACCTGTGGTGCCGCTCGACGCCCAGAGGATGAGGAGGCTGAGGAGGATGCACTCACCTCTATAGGGGCGGAGCATTTACGGGGATGCCTCGAGGTCGGCAGGACTGGACTCTCTGCCACAGCGACCGGAGGACGCTCCAAGGAGGAAGGCTTCTTAGCCGGCTTACCTGTCGGGTGCGACGCCGGTGCGGTGTCATGCGGCGTCGATGAAGTGGCCGCCGGTTGAGAAGCAGTCGACACTGGTATCGATGGACCGAAAAGGAGTTCTTGTTAAATTTTCCTGTTTTTTAAAGTGCGCTTTTTTAAAGTAGCACAACGGGTGCAGGTGGAAGCCCTGTGATCCGGACCCAAGCACTGAAGACACCAATTGTGCGGGTCGGTCACCGAGATGGGCCTAGCACACCGTTGGCACTTTTTAAAACCAGGCTGAGGGGTCATGAAGGTGAACACGGCCTCCGCTAAATCGAAAGCAGAGGACTCGATGGTGACACCAGGCCCCGCCGGGGCGAACCCGAGAAAAACAAAAGAAATGAAAAGTTTTCTTCTTTTTTTTAAAAAGAAACAAATAAGAAGAAAAAAATAAAAGTTTTCTGAAGAAAAATACGCAAGCGGGAAGGCAAGGAAAAAATTCAACGGCCGTTAAAAAACACGCGTCTTCTTAGCTCCGCGGTAACTAAGAAACTGGGGACCGCGCGCCTCCGTCGGGCGGGAAGGCACTCGCGCGTGCGCAGTGCGGCCTACTGGAACTTTCCATACCGGGGCTCCGTCGGTGCCGTCGCCCATTAGTTAAGAATATGCTACCTGCTTGTCCTGGGATAACAAATTTTATGCTGCTTATCCTAGGAATAAGCAGTGGATTTCCCCAAGCCATCTCAATAATGGCCTATGGACTTCTCTTTTAGGAAATTATCCAAGCCTTTTTTAAACCCCGCTAAGCTAACTGATTTCACCACATTCTCTGGTGACAAAAAAGACAGCTGTCTCATTTCAAAGATGTACTGCATACAACCAATCTTTTCAAAAGTTGGCAGGTCTGTGTGCTTCTTGCAAAGAAGAGTAGTTTACAATGGAAATAATCTGTGACATGTACTTACTCAGCTGGGAAAGTTGCTGTGAGAATGTGCCACTCCCTGCATTTAGCACAGGCTTGCAATATTGGCAAAGAGCAAACAGAAGCTCTCTTGGTGTATACCAATCATTAAGGAAAATAACCATTAATTAAAAGGGTTATGATCTGTTTTAAAATGCAAGTAAAGCTATATTTTAGCATTACACACCTAGATACAGTGAAAATTGCAGTCTCTCTCTTCAGCTTAATAGTTTTTATTTTAACCAGGATTAGAATCAGATTCCATGAGCCTTCATCTACAACTACCTGGGAGATTATCCACAGTTGCCTCTCCTGCTAGTTTACTTAGTCCATTCATTACAGTAACAGTGCTTAGCTTAAGGCTATGCACCAATGGGCCCATGCACAAAAGATTTGCAGTAAAAAAACTCTACCACAAACCCAGTGTTAAAAAATCAGTGCGGTATGCTCAAAGTAATCAGCATGCAAATTCATGCTGCTTTAAAAATTGCAGCAGTAATTTGCTGCTCATTACTCTGAGCTAACTTTCCTTTCAGTACCTAAATACTGATTGGCTCAGACACTGAGGAGCTAGCTAAATTAAAGGTAGACAAATTTTAAAGCCACAGCACACTAAATGCGGGGCTGCAGATGGCGGGCATCCGGATGTGCACAGACGTCAACGTGATAACATCACGCGCATGTGGGAGGTCATCATGTAGACTTCCGAACATGCACAGATGTGCTCCAGTAATGGCCATGAGACTCCTATTGTCGCCGGTGGTTCTGGAGAGAGAAAGATGTGGGTAGGAGAGGTGCTGGCTGACTGCCTATAGGACATGCCTCTCACTGCAAGAGGCGCATCCTGTAAGCAGTCATCCAGTACCTCTCCTCATCAGGCGTCTTGAGACACACCTGGAATCTGCCGCGGCACACAGTTTGCATTACAAAAAAGAAAGTAAGGAAGAAGTAGGGAATTACAGGCCGGTAAGTCTGGCTTCTGTGGTAAGCAATTAATGGAAACGCTTTTAAAACAGAGAATGGTGAAGTTTCTGGAATCCGGTGGATTACAGGACCAGAGGCAACATGGATTCAAATCTGATCAACTGCTTTGACTGGATGGAGATCACTCTGGTAACATCCCTTTACTCAGTGGTGTGACTCAGGTTGTGTTCTTGGGCCTGTTCTTTTTAACATTTTTATAAGCAATATTGCTGAAGGGTTGTCAGGTAAAATTTGCCTCTTTGTGGATGATAGCAAAATCTGCAATAAAGTAGACTCCCCGAATGGTGTGAATAACATGAAGAAAGACCTAGCGAAGCTTGAAAATTGGTCTGAAATTTGGCAGCTAAAATTTAATGCTAAAAAATGGAAGATCATGTGGGAAATCACATGATCGACACTGGTATGGACACTTAAAGACACCCTCTCTGTTCGGCTTTGATATTATTGAGCACTTAATTGTCTATTTTCCAGCAGATTTTGTACTTTATTACCATAGGTACACATGCCTGTAGTCCTATGGCATCTAAATCAGCTAAATTTGATTCTTCTTTCACAATTCAATCGGCGACAAAATATCTGCCTATTTCTGGGAAGGCCCTGCGCAAGCTACTGCCGCCTGAGATCTGAACGACCTCTTCTGACTCCATCATGGCTGACATTAATTTACTCAAAGATCTCATGCAACAAAATTTACAGCATACCTCCAATATTAAGATTGAATTTGTTGCTGTAACCACCCAGCTTGCACAGTTCAAAGCTAGAATTGAACTTCTAGAAGAAAGGGCCACAGTGCACGATGAACAGCACATGTCCATACAGCGGAAACTAAATAAAATAGATATTCTTCAGTCAGAGTTGGAAGATATGAATAATCGGATGAGGAAGAAAAATGTCAGGCTGCTAGGATTACTTAAACTAGCTGAAGGTAAAGATCCCATCTCCTTTTTGCAAACTTTTCATCCTAATTTAATGAAACTTTCTTTAAATCTACCGCTCAAGACTGAACGAGTACATAGAGTGCCCGCTAAGATTGCAACAGGCAATCCAAGACCGTTAGGTGTTTCAATTGCTGCATTATTCTCATACCCTGCAAATACTACAAGCTGCAAAATCAATCTCTACTTGCATTATGAGGGTAAGAAGGTGTTTGTTTTTTGTCCCAATTTATCTAAAGCCACAGTAAAAAGCGCAAAATATTTTTGGATCTGCATTCAAAATTAAAAGCACTGGAAGTGCAATATGGTCTCTTACCAGGCCAGAATGCGTGTTGCCTGCCACAATGTTACCAAAACCTTTGAAGACCCTGCACTGCTGCAGAAATTCCTCCAAGACCACTCTGGTTGCTAATTTGGGTCTTTATCTTAGTAGTTCCTGCATAACCAATTTCTCTCTGAGCCACCTTCTTCTGTTTTATTTTTCTTTTCTTTTATTATTACAATTATTTTATTTTTGCTTAGCTGCATTATTTGCAGCTAAGTCTTTATTTTTCTCACCTATTTTGGTACTGTTGCAATTTTGAGCAGTGATCTTCAATATTTCTTGCTTGGACTAAACATCTTATATATAATAATGACTGTCCATTTTGCCTTCATCTTTCTACATACTTCCTCTGCGTATAAATCTAACTTTATTGAATGTTCAAGGATTTACTAATCCCATAAAAAGGAAAAAGAATCCTTTACTTGAAAAAATTGAAATCAGATATTTGCTTCCTTCAGGAATCACACCTAAATGACTCTGAAGCTGCAAAATTTACAAGTTGTTTCTATGTCAATATTATGCTTCTCCAGCAAAAGGCAAGAAAAATATTATGCTCATCTGTAAAGGATTCCCTTTCCAGCTAATATCCTACCACTGCAACGCAGATAGTCCATGTTAACTGGTCAATTTAAGGGGTCTTCCTAGACACTTATTAATGTTTATGCTCCTAACTCTGATGACCCTAATTTTTTTCAGAACCTGAACACTGCCTTACCTACATCACTAACAACTCATGTGCTTTTGGGAGGTGGCTAACTTCCCGCATTAATTCAATTCTGGATAGATCTTCCCAAAGCAGACCCAATAAATTGTGCATCGGATCCATCTTGAAAAGATATCACTATAAAAGGGAAGACAGAGCATCCTGAAAATGAGATTGCAATACAGGCCGCAGTAGACCAGGTTTCCTTAAATTCAGAAAAGGCTAATTTTAAAGGTTACAAATTATCTATGACAACTGCTGAGCAAATTATAAATAGATATAACAAACACTGTTTGAAATGTCTGTATGCAAATGCCAGAAGTCACCTAAAGAATATAATAAGCATCTCTGAAACCTGATGGAAGAAAGATAATCAATGGGACACTGTCATACCGGGGTACAAGTTATATCGTAGTGATAGGGTGGATTTATTCGGTGGAGGCATAGCGTTATATGTTAAGGAGGGTCTTAAATAGAACAGACTAGAAATTCTACAGCAACAGAAACACACCTTGGAATCCCTATTGGTAGAAATTCCATGTGTAAGGGGGAAAAAAAAATAGTGATAGGAGTGTAATATGATTCATCTTTCCACTCTTCTTTTTCTTCTTTTCCCTTTTCTCCTTCTGTGATTTGCTATTGTTTGCAAATTGCCTAGCAGTATCCTGGGGTGATGAGCAGTATATAAAATTCTTATAATAAATAAAATGCACATTTATTTATTTTTGGTTATGGACAATCTAGCATTTTGCATTTAAGGCTCTATGTTTCAATTTGTCTTTTTGTTTTTAGAAACAAAAAATAAAAATACGGCATAAAATTTCAGTACTAATAGTATTATAACATCTAGAAGCACAATACCAGCCAAGATTAAATTTTAGTAAAATCAAAGATAAATTAAGTTCTATGATCAATATTTAGTACTTGCTTTATTATATTAGCACGCTAACTAAATAATTTCTTTACCCTTTTTATCACTAACAATTTGCATGTTCAAGTCAAAAAGTAGGGACTGGATTATATGTATCTATTTGTAAACAGGTACAGTAGACTCTTAACCAGAACTCAGTTAAGTTTCAAGTTTAATTAATTTTAATATACGACCATTGACGTGCACCTGGCCAGTTTACAATGCTAAAAATGAAAGGTTAAAATAAATTTTAGTAGGGGGGGAAATGTGAACATTAAATAGACAAATTTCAAATATGAACATGAGCTTGAGGGGAAGTTAATAATTGCATCATTAAAAGCAAATTAATTAAAGGGAAGAGGGGTGGGGGGGATAAAACACCAGAACTCTAAAGCAACCAGGAAAAAAAAAAATCTAAGAAATACTGTAATCTAATATAATAAAACGTTAGGCCGCGCATGCACAGTTCCATCGCGTGGGTCCGTTTTCCGTGAGATGTACAGCATCTCAGATAGGAATGGCATGCGCCCGAAACACTCTCTCTCCTCCCCCGAGACGGATGTCGGACATGGCAGCTGTCGTCCCGTGCTGTTTTTTTAGATCTGCCCTGCTCCTTGCCTGAAGTCCTCTCTCCTCCCCCGAAGCTGATGTCGGACACGACGTTTGTCTCCCCCGAGGCGGATGATCTTATGGGAATCAATGTTCTTCGCTCTGCCCTGCTCCTTGCCTTACAATATTTTTAAGTTGAAAGACCAGGCAGCGGCTCCTCTCAGGATCCCCACCTGCATCGGAAGTCCAATGCAGTCGGGGATCTTGAGAGGAGCCGCCGCCGCCGTGTCTTTCAACTTAAAAATATACTAAGGCAAGGAGCAGGGCAGAACGATCTTCAAAATGGCGGCAAATCGATCTCCATTCCTCCGGGGGGGGGGGGGGTCTGGGAGGAGAGGGATCGCGGCCACACCGAGGAGCCCAGCAACTTTCCGCTGTCCGGGACCCGATTCATTTGCCGCCCCCCCCCCCCCCCTCTTCCCTTACCGCGGGCCCAACTGGCGATTTAAGCAGCGTGTCAGCACTCTTCACACGCTGCTTCGGGCCCTTCTACTGCCCTGATTTACTCTGGCACGTCCGGAGCAAATCAGGGCAGTAGAAGGGCCCGAAGCAGCGTGTGAAGAGTGCTGACACGTTGCTTGAATCGCCATGTGTAGTCGGGCCCGCGGGAAGGGACGCAGGCGGGGATCATGAGAGGAGCCACCGCCACGTCTTTCAACTAAAAAAAAAACAAAAAACAAGGCGGATGTCGGCCCGATGGCTGGAGTTCACCGCCGAGTCCGGTGAAAAGTGCTTCCCTCAACAGGAAACGTCGGGTCTAATTCAAATACTCCCGGCAGATCGGGAGGGGGCGGAGCAGGCTCACACGACTGGCGGGGACCGGACAGGAACTAGACTCCCTGCAAGAGCCAGCCTGATGGCTGGAGATCACCGGACTGGACAGGGGGAGCAGGTAAGGGGGTGCTGCAGTACAGGAGGAGCAGGGAAGAGGTGATTCTGGACAGGGGGGAGGTAACAGGAAGGGAGGCCTACTGCTGGATAGGGGAAGCAGGGAAGAGGTGCTGCTAGATGGGGGGGAGGTAAAAGGAAGGGAGAAGGGCTCCTGCAAAGGAGAAGAGCTACTGCTGGATATGGGGAGCTGGAAATGGGGTGATGCTGAACAGGGGGAGATAAAAGGAGAAGGGCTACTGCTATATAGGGGGAGCAGGGAATGGGTGGGGGTGCTGCTGGACAGGGAGGAGGTAAAAGTAAGGGAGAAGGGCTGCTAGCACCCGTTAATGTAACGGGCTAAACAACTAGTACTTTAAATAAAAATGGAATTTCTAGTGGAAATTTAAGTGTAAACCTGGCAAGCCACACCTGAGTATGCCTATGTTTTGTCTACCACATGTCCGGTAGTATGTCTGGAACAGTTTATGGTATGGCATAGTATGGAGTATAGTATTAGTTATGCCTATATATATATATATTTATTTTTTTTTATTTTTTTTTTAATCTTTATTTTGAAACAGCACTAATAGTAACTCTCAAGAAACCAAAAACTACATTTATCCAGCATCTATCAATCCCTATGCATGCCGGTAAAAGAGTCTACTGTCATTTGGGGTACAACAAACAAAACTTATCTCTGCTCAAACACATTTAAAAAATTCACATATTCATTGCATACCCCATTTTCAATCCATTTCTCTGCAGGTACATTTACTCCATTTTTTTGATTTCTTTGATCTTGGTTCTGGTTTCCACCTAAAAAAAAAAAAAAACTTACAATTTTTTTATGACCCAACATATTTTCAAGTTTAGAAAACCCGTTGCGGTTAAGTAATATTTTTTTATATTTTCACAGAATGCGCAATCAAGCTGTGAAATTTGTTACCAAAAGATGTGATTAAAATATTTAGCATATCTGAATTTGGAATAGGTTTGAACAAGTTCCTGGAAGAAAAGGACATAAGCAATTTTTTTTCAAGTTCTTTATTAACTTTTAAAAAGAAAACCAAGATTACAATAACAGAATGACCTCCAATAACCACTGTTGACAAAGTATCATTCATGAACAGCTCCACATTAATATATACCTTCCCCTCCCAATTCCACACTGCAAATCACTTCAACTAATTAGGTAATCTTGAGAAAAGATATCACTTAAACCTGAATCACATAAGAACATAAGCAGTGCCTCCGCCGGGTCAGACCATAGGTCCATCCTGCCCAGCAGTCCGCTCCCGCGGCGGCCCAAACAGGTCACGACCTGTCTGAATCATCAGAAGGGGCTCCCTTGCCACCTTGGTTTCTCAATGGGACTGGGAGAGACGTTAACTACATGGGTCGGTGATTGGCTAAACAGTAGACTTCAGAGAGTGGTGGTAAATGGTGCCCCTTCAAAAACGTCGGAGGTGATCAGTGGAGTGCCTCAGGGCTCGGTCTTGGGCCCGATCCTCTTCAACATATTTGTGGGAGAACTGACTCAGGGGCTTCAGGGTAAAATCACATTATTCGCCGATGACGCCAAACTATGCAACATAGTAAGTGAGAACACTTTACCAGACAGTATGACGCAGGACCTACTTCTATTGGAACATTGGTCCTCGACTTGGCAGCTAAACTTCAATGCTAGAAAATGTAAGGTCATGCACCTCGGCAGCAGGAATCCATGCAAAACTTACACACTAAATGGTGAAACCTTAGTTAGGACCAAGGCGGAACGTGATTTGGGGGTGATCATTAGCGAAGACATGAAGACTGCCAATCAAGTGGAGAAGGCTTCATCAAAGGCAAGACAAATGATGGGTTGCATCCGAAGAAGTTTTATCAGCCGGAAGCCCGAAGTTATAATGCCATTGTACAGATCCATGGTGAGGCCTCATCTGGAGTATTGTGTACAATTCTGGAGGCCACATTATCAAAAGGATGTGCTGAGAGTTGAGTCAGTTCAAAGAATGGCCACCAAAATGGTCTCGGGACTCAAAGACCTCCCGTATGAAGAAAGGCTGAATAAATTGCAGCTATATTCACTTGAAGAACGTAGAGAGAGAGGAGACATGATAGAGACGTTTAAATATATCACCGGCCGTATTGAGGTGGAAGATGATATCTTCTTTTTTAAAGGCCCCTCTGTCACAAGAGGCCATCCGCTGAAAATCAGGGGTGGGAAATTTCATGGCGACACCAGGAAGTTCTTCTTCACCGAAAGGAGTGGTCGATCGTTGGAATGATCCTTCCACCTCAGGTGATTCAGGCCAGCAGCGTGAAGGATTTTAAAAGGATATGGGATACCACTCTGTGGGACTCTCTAGGGGGGTAAATTCAAGGGGGTGGTAGGGTTGTTGGAGTGGGCAGACTTGATGGGCTGTGGCCCTTTTCTGCCGTCATCTTCTATGTTTCTATGTTTCTATCTTCCCATCGAAGTCCTAACCCTCCGGTCTTGCACATGCACGACCTGGTTGGGTTTCTATACTTATTACCTGGTTAGCTTTCTATACTTGTGTTACATCCCAGCTCCTCCCTCGGTATCCCACGATCCCTTTATCCCTCAGGAATCCGTCCAATCCCTGTTGAATCCCTGTACCGTACTCTGCCTGATCACTTCCTCCGGTAGCGCATTCCAAGTGTCCACGACCCCTTTGGGTAAAAAAAACTTCCTTGCATTTGTTTTGAACCTATCTCCCTTCAGTTTCTCCGAATGCCCCCTCGTACTTGTTGTCCACTTTATGGACCTGCCAGAGGATGCGGTATATAAGCTTAAGGTTTAGTTTAGTTTTAGATACAACTTAGTGAAGAAACTTGCCATCATCAGAAACAGGATGCTGGACTTGATTGGTGATATAGCATGGCACTTCAAAAAAAGTTTTCTATTTTGCAAAACCTTCTGTATAGGTTAGAAACATCATAGAAACATGATGGCAGATAAAGGTCAAATAATCCATCTAGTCTGCCCATCCGCAGTAAACCATTATCTCTTTATCTCTCTGAGAGATCCCACATTACCTATCCCAGGCTCTTTTGAATTCAGACAGTCTCTGTTTCCACCACCTCTTCTGGGAGGACTGTTCCATGCACTCTACCACCCCAAAAGTCTGAAGTCATACTGCCATTGTACAGATCCATGGTGAGACCTCACCTGGAGTACTGTGTCCAGTTCTGGAGTGGCCCGACATTATCGGAAAGATGTGAATGCGACTGGAGTCGATCCAAAGTAATGCCCACCAGGATGGTCTAGGAACTAAGGGATCCTCCTTTATGAGGAATGTCTGACCAGACTGTGCCTATATTCTCTCGGAGGAGCGCATGAGAAAGGGGGGACATGATTGAAACATTTAAATACATCACGGGCCTGCATCGAAGTGGAGGAAGATATCTTTTTTTCTTAAGGGTCCCACGGCGACAAGAGGGCATCCACTAAAACTTAAAGGGGGGAAGATTTCATGGGGACACCAGGAAATACTTCTTCACCGAAAGGGTGATTGATCGATGGAATGGCCTTCCACGCCAAGTGGTCGAGGTCAGCGGCGTGCTCAACTTCAAGAGACGATGGGACAGACAAGTGGGGTCGCTACAGGGTTCTTGAGTAGGCATACTCTATGTTTCTTTCTGTAAAAAAGTATTTCCTTAGATTACTCCAGAGCCTATCACCTCTTAACTTCATTCCTATGCCCTCTCATTGCAGTTTTTCCTTTCAAATGAAAAAGACTCAACTCATTGCGCATTTACATTACATAGATATTTAAACGTCTCTATCATACTCTCCCCTCTCCCGCCTTTCCTCCAAAGTATACAGATTGAGATCTTTAAGCCTGTCCCCATACACCTTATGATGAAGACCACATACCATTTTAGTAGCCTTCCTCTGCGTACCGACTTCATTCTTTTTATATCTTTTAGAAAGTGTGGCCTCCAGAATTGTACACAATATTCTAAATGAGGTCTCACCAAAGGGGCATCAATACCTCCATTTTTCCTACTGGTTATATCTCTCCCTATGCAACCTAGCATCCTACCTAGCTTTTGCCGTCACCTTTTCAACCTGTTTGACCACCTTAAGATCATCACAATACAATCACCCCAAATCTCGCTCTTTTTGTCGTGCACATAAGTTCTATCACCCCCTAAACTGTACCGTTCTCTTGGATTTTACAGCCCAAATGCATGACCTTGCATTTCTTTACCATTAAATTTTAGCTGCCAAATTTCAGACCATTCTTTAGCATCTCCAGGTCTTTCTTCATGTTATTCACACCATCCGGCGTGTCTACTCTATTGCAGATTGTGTTATCATCTGCAAAGAGGCAAATCTTACCCAACAACCCTTCAGCAATATCGTTTAAAAAAATGTTAAAAAGAACAGGCCCAAGAACAGAACCTTGAGGCCACCACTGGTAACATCCCTTTCCTCAGCAGCGATCTCCATTGATCACTACCTCTGTCGCCTTCCACTCAACCAGTTCTTAACCCAACCCGTCACTCTTTGGGGCACATCCCGTGGGCACTCAGTTTATTTATTAGACGTCTGTGTCGGAACATCTGTCAAAGATTTTGCTAAAATCTAAATACGCCACATCTAGTGTACATCCTCTATCCAATTCTCTGGTCACCCAGTCAAAGAAATTGATCAGATTTGTCTGACAAGACCTACCTCTAGTGAATCCATGTTGCCTCCAGATCTGACCATTCTCTGTTTTAAAAGTATTTCCATTAATTTGCTTACCACAGAAGTCACTTACTGGCCTGTAATTCCCTACTTCTTTCTTACTTCTACTTTTGTGGAGAGGGACCAAAACCGCCCTTCGCCACTCTGCCTGTACCACTCCTGACTCTAGAGACTCATTGAAAAGGTCAGTCAGCAGAGCTACCAGAACTTCCCTAAGTTCCTTCAGCACCCTAGGATGTGGCCCATTATTGTCACAGGGAAGTCTTCCGGGACAGCGGACCACATATACGAGCCACCGATCATGTCATTGCAAAGACAGGGGACCACGTGCTGGAGCTACTGCTAGCGGCTTTGACAACAGAAGTGCAGTTGGGAGGAGGGAGCCAGCAAGAGGAGGTAAATACGGGAGGCACAAATTTGGGACATGGAACAGAGGGGGATGATGAGGACACAGAAGGGAAGAGGTGGGTCACGTTGGGACAGGAAGGGAGGAAGAAGGGGCGTGTTAGCACAGGAATGAATTGGCAGTACCCCAGTTCGTAAGTATGAGTTTGACATAAGACTGCCTGTATTGTTGAACATCACTGTATTCCAATACTAAAAACACCAAGAGTAAATAAGAACAGAGGATCCTTAGTTCTAAGGTAAGTAAGGAATAAAATCAGAGATCAAATGAGGTCTGCAGTCTTGCAGGAAGTACATCACATTGAGCATGCAGTCTGCTTTCATATTCATAACTTGTGATATTACTAGCTTAAAGGCATTTGATGGCAAATAGTACAGCAGCAGCATAACAACTACCTTAGATCCAGGATGGTGATTGGCAATTCAGTATAATATAATTAAGTTTATACTGCATCTTTCTGCAGCTACAATGCATGAGAAACATATCTAGAGTCCCTTCTAGAGATGAATTAAAATTATTTTCTGGCATCTAAATTACCCTAAGACTTTCCAATTATACATTCTTAACTGTGAATCTAAATTTTTTAAAAATATAAACAGAAAACAAAAGGTATGTTAATGAGACTTATTAAAAAAAATATCTTATAGTAATACTTTAGGGCTACTTTGACAGATAGGGCTCCTTTTATGAAGCCGTTAGCGGTTTTAGCGCACGCAGATTTTAAGCGCGCACTAAAACCGCGCTAAGTGGCAAGAACTAACGCCAGCTCAATGCTGACTTTAGCATCTAGCGCACTATTACGCGTGTTAAACCGCTAACGCAGCTTTGTAAAAGGAGCCCATAGTGTGTATATCTTTTAGGTATGGACTTACCAGGATTAAACATGTGCCCTATCAAACTGAGAAGTTTGAACATCAATCTAACATGTTTAGGAGAAAATATATTAACATTTGTTCTGCCATCTTAAATTAACAAAAGATATGTCTGCTCTCTCCATAAAATTATTGAGCAATTCTTCAATGAAATACAGATACTTGCCCTGCTCATTGTTTTCAGCTGGTGAATCTTCATGCCGAAGAAAAAATTTGACCTCTTCCTTGCGGGGACCCCATTTCTGAAGATGTTCATACATCATGTGATCATAAGGTATAGGGCGTTCTAGACAAATTAAGAAATTGTTTTAAGCTTTTGTACTTTCACTGACATGATAAACATAGAAACATGACAGCAGATAAAAGTCTGCCCATCCACAGTACCATTATAAAGAGAGCTGAGATCTCTAAAGCTATTCATAGATGTATATTGTTTGTCTGAAAAAAATCAATTCCAACTATTACTTGTTTGTTTATCTTTACATCTGGCATCTAGTGATCACCATTCTGCAAAGAATGGCCACCCGGATGGTCTCGGGACTCAAGGATCTACCATACGAAAAACGGCTTGACAAATTACAGCTATACTCGCTCGAGGAGCGCAGAGAGAGGGGAGACATGATCGAGACGTTCAAGTATCTTACGGGCCGCATCGAGGCGGAGGAAGATATCTTCTTTTTCAAGGGTCCCACGACAACAAGAGGGCATCTGTTGAAAATCAGGGGCGGAAAACTACGAGTGACACCAGGAAATTCTTTTTACACTGAAGAGTGGTTGATCGCTGGAATAGTCTTCCACTACAGGTGATTGAGGCCAGCAGCGTGCCTGATTTTAAGGCAAAATGGGATCGGCACATGGGATCTATTCACAGGGCAAAGGTAGGGGAGGGACATTAAGGTGGGCAGACTAGATGGGCCGTGGGCCCTTATCTGCCGTCTATTTCTATGTTTCTATGTTTCTATTCTGTAAGGAAAGTAAGCAAAAGAGGAAAAGGCAGCCCCTTTGGTTCTCACATGTAGTAGCTTAAAAGGTCAGGAATAAGAGGCTAGGCTTCATAAACTACAAAAGATAATAGAAAGAGAAAGACAGGCAAAAATATCTGGAAAAGTTAAGAGAAGGTGGTAGAGTAGTCAGGAAAGCAAAGATGCAAATGAAAGAAAAAATAGCCAACATGGTAAAATGAGGAGGAGGGCAATACTTTTTTTTAGATACGTTAGTGATAGAAGAAGTGCAAAAGTGATATTGTAAGACTCAAAGATGAAGATGAGAACTATGTAGAAGCTGATAAAGATAAGGCTAAAATTGCTTAGCAAATATTTCTGTTCTGTGTTCTCTGTTTCTATTTGCCACCAGAACTTCAGAGTACATAATTTAAAAATCTGTCTGTTTTTGACCTGGTCTTCAGCTACATTCTTTCACTTCCCATAATCTCTAACATTCTTTTGTAATCATGTCCTTATAATTTTTCATTCACTACAAGCAAGTACTAAAGGGTCGCTATCTGCTGACTGCTATCAGCATCTTTGCAGTTTTGCTGACTCTATTTATAGGGAAAAGGCAGCCAGAAAAGGAGTGCAACTCAGCCTTCTGCTCCAACTCCTGCTATTTCCGGACCAATTGATTCCTTTGTATTGAAATCAAGGAAAACAATTGATTGGAGCAATCCCCCGCTGGAAGTTGCCCAGTTAGGTGGAGGCCAAGAACACTCCTTGGGACAAGATAAGATTACTTTGAGCCTGGAGCTAAGATTACTCCCTCCTCAACTGGTAGCAACAAGCTTCTTGGTCTACAATATGTAACATAACATAACAATTCATTTATATGCAACTCTTAGTGGAAACTTTGTGAGGGGTTGCAGGATATGAAGGAAACTTGCTTAGGCAAGGTAGCTGACGAATAAACCTGTAGGACTGACTCTTGAATCTATCTGGATTTCTATTTCTGGCTTGGTGTAAAGTATTACTCCCGTGACAAATCATCTAATCGGCTTGCCACTGCAAGGAGGGTATTATGTGGCAACGGGAGAGAATGAGCATCTCTCCCGCTGCTGTGGGGGGGAACTTCTCAAAATGGCTTTTCTAGCAGTCTCTGACATTGCTATGCCAGGGTTTTCACTGTACTGGCACCTCTGGACCAGTCGCTGATTTTTGTCGCCAAAAGCCAATGCCACTCTTGGAAAATGGCTCAGCAATTTTAAAGAATCCACCAAAATGTTCATTTTAATACTGAAGAGCCCATTTGCATGTCAGTGTTGGAGACTGCTACAAACCTCGCTAAAAACAGAGATAAGCCACTTTGACAATCCGCCTCTAAAATGTGTGCAGGCTACACCGTTAGAAAACAGTTTAGCGACACCATTAAACTTTTGAGAATCTGGGCCTAACACCCAACATCCAAATTGCAAATACTAGAGAAGTGTACAATTCCAAATGAATATACAAAATCACTTCCTTGAACACATTATTGAAAACCAGCAAAATTGTTTATGCCATGCCTCAGAGACTGAGTATTCAGGCAACAACTGCTAGATACTTGTTTCAGTCAGAGTCTCAATCACTGGCAAATGGCATGTAGTATAAGTACTAAATTTTTGTTTTTATCAACTTTTTTAAACTTTTAAGTTTTTCTTTCAATAAATTATTGTATGAGATTTTTTAAAGCAGATGTAATAACATCTTTTTGGACATCAAATATCATGAGAATTACATCCAATAGTGCATATATTTTAAAACAAAAGCACTTATCTTTTAGTGGTGTTTGCACTGTTTTAATCCCAACGGGGCCACCGTTTCACCTGGAATGGCTTCATCAGGGGAAAGAAGTGGACAATGCCTGTAACAGATAACAAATCATTAAAGTTTAACATTATCAGGATATTTGAAAGTAAACTACGTTATTAAACTTTATGTATTAAATTCATCAGCAAACTTACGGAACCGAGGTTAACCTTAGCGTATAATTCTCAAAGATGGCGTCGGTACAAACCAACGCTGAGCCATTTAAATTACCCGCTGAACAGGTGCCGGTACGACGTCATTTGCGTGCAAGACGTCAAGAATGTCATGATGTAAACAAGGCAGGAGAAATGCAAAAAAAAATTTTTATCTTCAGCCTCCAAAGGCCAAACGTGCTGCACAGACCAGTCAAAAAAACAAAGCAAAAAGTAAAAATTGCATTGATATACGTTGATATTGAAAATCAATAGTAAGCAGACCAGTCGATCTTGTCATTCAAGCCCATGGGATGTAAGGATTGTAAGGTGAATATCCAATAGGTTTCACGCCGTTTAAGTGCTGCAACTCTGTCGCCTCCTCTATTCTTCTTCTTAATGACATCAATGACTAGTCCTTTGAGATTATGAAAAGAATGAGAGGCATCCTTACAGTGTTGCACTAATGGTTCCTTGTACTGCATTCTTTTAATGTTGGATTTGTGTTCGGCAAGACGAGTTCTAAATGGTCTTGTGGTCATGCCAACATAGATCTTTGGGCAGGAGCACATAATGACGTAGACAACATGATCTGACTGGCATGTGCTAAAATGTTTAATTTTATAACTGATCTGGTTGAGAGGATTAACAAATTCTTTTGTTGAAATGGAAAAATCACAGTAGGTGCAATGGCCACATTTGTAGTGACCTGATGAAACAGGTGTGATACCTTGTTCTTGGATCCCAGTAATATTTAAAAATTCCTTCAGATTTTTTCCCCTGGAGTAAGCAAAACGTATTCTGTTTGTACTGAAGCTTGGGAGCGATTGTACGATTCCCCAGTGTTTCCTGATGATTTTTGTCAATTGTGAACTATTTGACGAGTGTTTTAAAACACACGTAGTGCAAGGATCATCTAAAGAAACATCTTGTTTATAATCATTCAATAGCAAGTCTCTGTTATTATACTTGGCCCTTCTATACGCATTTTTTATAATGCGTGAAGGATAGCCTCTAGCTTTCAACTTGTTGCTCAGATATTTGGCTTGAATTTTAAATTCAGACTGTAATGTACAATTACGTCGCAATCTGAGCATCTGTGAAAAAGGAAGACTGTTTTTTAAATGTTTGGGGTGACAGCTCGAATATTCTAAAAACGTATTTTTAGCCAAAGGTTTCTCATAAGTGCGTGTAATAAATGTTTGATGTTCAATGATGACTTCAATATCAAGATAGTGAATCCGTGTCAGTGAATATGAAAAAGTAAATTGAATATTCATATTGCATGTATTGAGCCAAACCACAAAAGCTTTTAATTGAATCTCTGAGCCCTTCCATAAAAGAAAGACGTCATCAATATATCTCCACCAGATGTAAATGAGTTGTTCAAAGGGAGATTGTTCGATCCAATTTTTTTCGAATGATATCATGAACAGATTGGCCACCGAAGGGGCAAAAGTCGCCCCCATGGCCACACCTTGTATTTGTTTGAAGAGAGTCCCCTCAAAATCAAAAAAATTTTCACGCATAGCTAAAGTAGCTAGGGAGACTAGAAATTCGGTGGGAACAAGTTGTGGTTTAATACATTTTTGATGACATCAATGGCATCTTGTTGTGGGATGGAAGTGTATAATGAAGATACATCCAAAGTTGCCATGATAAACGGTCCTTCATTGAAATCAACAGAGTCTAATTTTTTGAGAAAATCTTTGGAATCTCTTATATACGATTTGCACTTTGGAATTTCAAATTTTAGGAATTGGTCAATTTTTTTTGCATTTCTCCTGCCTTGTTTACATCATGACGTTCTTGACGTTTTTCACGCAAATGATGTCGTACCGGCACCTGTTCAGCGGGTAATTTAAATGGCTCAGCGTTGGTTTGTACCGATGCCATCTTTGAGAATTATACGCTAAGGTTAACCTCGGTTCCGTAAGTTTGCTGATGAATTTAACACATAAAGTTTAATAACGTAGTTTACTTTCAAATATCCTGATAATGTTTAAACTTTAATGATTTGTTATCTGTTACAGGCATTGTCCACTTCTTTCCCCTGATGAAGCCATTCCAGGTGAAACGGTGGCCCCGTTGGGATTAAAACAGTGCAAACACCACTAAAAGATAAGTGCTTTTGTTTTAAAATATATGCACTATCGGATGTAATTCTCATGATATTTGATGTCCAAAAAGATGTTATTACATCTGCTTTAAAAAATCTCATACAATAATTTATTGAAAGAAAAACTTAAAAGTTTAAAAAAAGTTGATAAAAACAAAAATTTAGTACTTATACTACATGCCATTTGCCAGTGATTGAGACTCTGACCGAAACAAGTATCTAGCAGTTGTTGCCTGAATACTCGGTCTCTGAGGCATGGCATAAACAATTTTGCTGGTTTTCAGTAATGTGTTCAAGGAAGTGATTTTGCCTAACACCCAACATCACATCTAGTATGCCCTGGAAAGGGAGGGTGGTAGAAGTGGGGAGGTTGAGAATGGCAATCTATTTGTTGTAGGAGGCTCATGATTGGTTTGATAGCTTTGTATATATTTTTTTAATACATCGAGTTCCTTCTGGATTTGTTTGCTTATCCCCTTTTCTTCAAGTTAAAAAAAAATAATAGAGATAAAAATTAGATCACAACATGGTTCAAAACTCAACAGCAACCATCACTCCAGTGAGCTTTTAGTGCACCATTTTAATGCTCTATAAAACAAAAATAAAAAAAATAATCAATTTATGATTTATGGCATGAATTATATTACTCATTTTTTAAACTATTTTTAAAAAATTTTAATACAACCAAACAAGGAATGAATTGGTTAAGAGTAATGTAATGTAATGTAATTTATTTCTTATATACCGCTACATCCGTTACTTCGTACCATGATATGTTCTTTATAAAGCCCACAGTGTTTTCTTTTTAATCTGTGCAGTTGACTTCCAGACAATATGTACCTCACTCCAAATTGGTGAAATGAATCGTAAGCAGTAGTGCCTGCACAATATTTATTTCTTAAGCTTAATTATCAAACCCACCACACAAATACGCAAAAGCCTAAACAGGATTTGAAATAATGGTCCTTACCA
This sequence comes from Geotrypetes seraphini, assembly GCF_902459505.1. Lineage (NCBI taxonomy): Eukaryota > Metazoa > Chordata > Amphibia > Gymnophiona > Dermophiidae > Geotrypetes > Geotrypetes seraphini. The sequence goes on along the minus strand of NC_047090.1, from coordinate 157,437,884 downwards.
TTTCCACGCCACACTTCTGCTAGATGGCAACCTGTTTCACCGGGTTCTCTGCAGAACTCAACTACATCTCGACAAGTAGTTTCTGGTGTGATAGGAACCTCTGTCAAAATTTGTTCATTGTTACTTAGGAACACAGTTAATATCATCTGTAAAAGAAGAATACAGCAACACTTAAAGCCAAAGATAGCTTCCACAGTATTCAGCTGAATATAAAGAACAGTTACATCTTTCTGTCATGATTAGATGCCATTTTTCTATTAATTATACATCATTCAGTATTGGGTGGGGGGAGGGTTTCAAATATATGATCTTATAATGAATAGAGGGATTTGAGGGAGGGTGGGGTGAGGGTTACATTTCTACTTATAAGTTATAATGATAAGATGTTCAAGTGCTCAGACTAATTGTGTTTATTATGAATATTTGTACACTTGATGAAAGTTTTAAAATGAATAAAGAATTATTAAAAAAAAAAAAAAAAGAACAGTTACTTACCTGTAACAGGTATTATCCAGGGACAGCAGACACATATTCTCACAGATGGGTGACGTCATCCACGGAGCATGGTACAGATGGTCTAAAAGTGTACTATCACTTTAACTCTTGAACAGTCTCAAGAAGGCCATACTGCGCATGCACAATGCCTTTTCACTGACGTCGGCTCACAACTCTCCCTCCTCCCCTAGTTGGCAGTTTAGTTAAAAAAAAAAAAAAAAAAAAAAGCGAAGAAGCCAACTAGGGGAGGAGGGAGAGTTGTGAGAATATGCTGTCCCTGGATAACACCTGGTTACAGGTAAGTAACTGTGCTTTATCCCAAGAAAGCATATTCTCACAGATGGGACTTCCAAGCTACTGTGAAAGGGATGGAGGGAAGTTGGTACTTATGTAGAAAACAAATTTTGAAGAACTGCTTGGCCGAACCAACTGTCCTAAGAACATAAGAATTGCCACTGCTGAGTCAGACCAGTGGTCCATCATGCCCAGCAGTCCGCTCACGCGGCGGCCCTCTGGTCTAAGACCAGCACCCTAACTGAGACTAGCCCTACCAGCGCACGTTCTTGTTCAACAGAAACTTGTCTAACTTTGTCTTGAATCCTTGGAGGGTGTTTTCCCCTATAACAGCTTCTGGAAGGATGTTCCAGCTTTCTACCACTCTCTGGGTGAAGAAGAACTTCCTTACGTTTGTACAGAATCTATCCCCTTTCAACTTTAGAGAGTGCCCTCTTGTTCTCCCTACCTTGGAGAGGGTGAACAACCTGTCTTTATCTACTAAGTCTATCCCCCTTCAGTACCTTGAATGTTTCGATCATGTCCCCTCTCAATCTCCTCTGTTCGAGAGAGAAGAGGCCCAGTTTCTCTAATCTTTCGCTGTACGGCAGCTCCTCCAGCCCCTTAACCATCTTAGTCGCTCTTCTCTGGACCCTTTCGAGTAGTACCGTGTCCTTCTTCAGGTATAGCGACCAGTGCTGGATGCAGTACTCCAGGTGAGGGCGTACCATGGCCCAGTACAGCGGCATGATAACCTTCTCTGATCTGTTCATGATCCCCTTCTTTATCATTCCTAGCATTCTGTTTGCCCTTTTTGCTGCCGCCGTACATTGTGTGGACGGCTTCATCGACTTGTTGATCAGAACTCCCAAGTCCTTTTCCTGGGAGGTCTCTCCAAGTACCACCCCAGACATCCTGTCTAGAATGAGACTCCAAACAGTAATGGGATGTGAAAGTGTGTATAGAAAAACAGGTGGCAGCCTTACAGATGTCTTCACCAGAAGTGGAACGGAGGAAAACAACTGAGGCTGCTATTGCTCAAACCTTGTGTGCTGTGTCTCAACCTTACAAAGGTAGCCCAGTCCAAGCATAGCAAATCTAGGGGAGTAAGTAATATTATCGCAAAAAAGATACAGCTAGAATGCAAAAAAGGTTATTCGGAATACTGAGGGTAGATTTATAATTCTGGTGTCCAAGATTGCGTGCAACTGGTTTACCTTGGTTAATGTGTATGCGCCCAATGAAAATCAGAGGGCATTTCTTCAAAAACTTGAACTTTGTATCCAGAAGAATTTAGAAGAACCTTTACTAATGGGTGGAGATTTTAATTTAACTCTGGAACCTAAATTAGATAACTCCACTCCTAAGGTTCATTATGGGAAATCGGATAGGTACAGCCTTTGATCTCTCTTGTGCCATTGGGATCTTTGTGATTTATGGAGAAGGGTCCACCCTACTGAACGGATCTATACGTATTTTTCGCAGGTGCATGTTTCCTATTCGTGAATTGATCTGTGTTTGGGAAAGCGATCGTTTTGGGGTGATTTTGTCTGAGGATCTAAAAGCATCTAGACAATGTGATAAGGCGGTGGTTGTAGCCAGAAGGATGCTAGGCTGTATAGAAAGAGGAATCACCAACAGAAGAAGGAAGGTGTTGATGTCCCTGTATAGGTCGTTGGTGAGGCCGCACTTGGAGTAATGCATTCAGTTTTGGAGGCCGTATCTGGTGAAGGATATAAAAAGACTTGAAGAGGTCCAGAAGAAGGCAACGAAAATGGTAAGGGGTTTGAACCAAAAGAAGTATGAGAAGAGACTGGAAGACCTAAATATGTATACTCTGGAGGAGAGGAGGGACAGGGGGAGATATGATACAGACATTTAAATACTTGAAAGGTATTAATATAGAATCAAATCTTTTCCAGAGAAGAGAAAGTGGTAAAACTAGAGGGCATAATTTCAGGTTGCGGGGAAGAAGAAGCAATATTAGGAAATTCTTTTTCACAGAGAGGGTGGTAGATGCCTGGAATGCCCTTCCGAGGGAAGTGGTGGAGAAGAAAACGGTGATGGAATTAAAAAAAGCGTGGGATAAACATAGAGGACCTCTAATTAGAAAACAAAGAATGTAAATTAAAGAGCCAAGGCTGGAACTGGACAGACTTGTATGGTCTATGTCCCATACGTGATGATTTGGTGTAGGATTGGGCTGGGGATGGCATCAATGGGAACTCCACTAACTTGGAACATGAGGATGTTACTGGCCAGAATTTATGGTAGATATCCTGCAAACAGGATGGTTGGATAGGCTGGAGTGAGCTTGGACAGCAACTCAGCATTTGGAACCTAGGACAATACCAGGTGGACTTTACAGTCTAAGACCCAGAAATATCAAAGAGACAAGTTAAATTAATCATGTATTTTTAATGGGTATAACTAATGGGCAGACTGGATGGACCGTTCTGGACTTTATCTGCCGTCATTTACTATGTTACTAGGATACGATCCTATCAAATAGTGAGCAGTACTCTGTCAGACCATTGTCCTGTGTTATTGGTATTGTGAGGCATGGGAGAATTGTGTCTGAAGCCTCCCTGGAGATTCAATGATGCTCGAGTGGACTGCTGGGCGCGAGGGACCACTGGTCTGACCCAGCAGCGGCATCTCTTATGTTCTTATGTTATCTGGCTAATGTGGAAGCATTATCTAAAGCTATTACAGAATATTTGGAATTTAATGATATAGATATTAAGGAGGCATTAAAAGCAGTAGTGCAGGGCAAAATTATCGATTATCGGTACAAGCGTTTGAGATCATTGAAGGAGCGGGGTATTAGGGAGGCCCTTGAGGACTTGGAGGGGATCGGAAGGAGTCAACTGTTGACGCACATTGAGCAGGATAAGAAGCATGATTTTTAAAGATACAATTGCAGGCCTTGGAATTAGTGGATGTGACTTTGGTGCTTCAGAAAACCAAGCAAATATATTTCGAATTCGGTAATAAAGCTGGCCATCTTCTAGCTCAGAAACTTAAAAAACAAGCCCTCCATAACCAAATATCTTATATAAAAACAGCTGTTGGCTTTTGATAGTCAGTTGGAAATTCCTGTTTGGGGTTCTAGAGAAAATAGGATTTGGAGAACAATTCTTAAAATGGATTTCTTTATTATTACTACTACTATTTATTGTTTCTAAAGCGCTGAAAAGTGTACGCAGCACTGTGCATTTAAACATACAATAGACATTTCGGGGTTGGGGAGATTATGGTAGAGGAAATGATACAGTAGGTATAGGTATCTAACAGCAGTGAGTGGGAGTTAGGAATTGAAAACAGATTCAAAAAAGTAGGCTCTTAGCTTGGATTTGAACGCTGCCAGGGAAGGAGCATGACGTATGAATTCAGGTAGCCTGTTCCAGGCATACGGCACCACAAGAAAGAAGGGACGGAGTCTGGAGTTGGCAGTGGAAGAGAAGGGTACAGATAAGAGGGGCTTGCCCGACGAACGGAGATCACGGGGAGGAGCACAGAGATAAGTGAAGAGAGATATGGGAGGGGCTTCAGAGCGAGCACACTTATAAGTCAGCAAGAGGAGTTTAAACTGTATTCAGAGATGAACAGGGAGCCAATGAAGTGACTTGAGGAGAGGGGTAATGTGAGAATAGCGGCTCTCACGGAATATGAGTTGCACAGCAGCATTTTGAACAGACTGAAGAGGCGAGGGGTGGGCAAGCGGGAGGCCCGAGAGAAGTACGCTGCAGTAGTCTAAGTGCGAGGTGACGAGAGCATTGGCAAGGGTTTTGGTTGTATGTTCAGAGAGAAGAGGATGGATTTTGGTAATATTATAGAGGAGAAAGCGACAGGATTTGGCGGTCTGTTGGATATGAGCAGAGAAGGAGAGAGAGAGGAGTCAAAGATCACCCCAAGGTTGCGAGCTGATGAGACAGGGAGGAGGATAGCTTTATTCACTGAAATAGATAATGGCAGGAGGTGGGAGGAGAGTTTAGGTAGAAAGATAAGGAGTTCAGTTTTAGCCATATTCAGTTTGAGCTGACAGCGAGACATCCAAGCAGCAATGTCGGATGGGCAGGCTGAAATTCGGGCCGGAACTCCCGTAGAGATATCCGGCGTGGAGAGGTAGATCTGGGAGTCATCAGCATAGAGGTGATATTGAAAACCATGAGAGGAGATCAGCATACCAAGAGAGCAGGTATATATGGAAAAGAGGAGAGGGCCCAGGACAGAGCCTTGGGGTAACCAGATAGACAGCAGGATGGCAGCAGAGGAGGATCCACTGTAACATACGCTGAAGGTACAAGAGAGATAAGAAGAAAACCAGGAGAGAGCAGAACCCCGAAATCCCAGCGAGGACAACACTTCGAGGAGGAGGCGGTAATCAACAGTGTCGAAGGCAGCAGACAGATCGAGAAGAATGAGGATAGATTATAGTCCATTAGATTTGGCCAGGAGCAGGTAGTTAGAGACTTTAGCAACAGCAGTTTCAGTAGAGTGAAGAGGGCGAAAGCTCGATTGAAGCGGGTCAAGAATATTATGAGAGGAAAGGAAGTCCAAGCAACGGTGGTGAACAGCACGTTCGAGTAGTTTGGATAGAAAGGGGAGGAGAGAGATAGGGCGGTAGTTGAAGTGGGATCCAGGGTCAAGTGAGGGCTTTTTAAATAGAGGCGTAACTACAGCATGTTTGAAGACATCAGGAACTGTAGAAGTGGCGAGTGAAAGGTTGAAGATGTGACAGATGTGAGGGATCACAGCGGGAGCGATGGATCCGAGTAGGCAGGTAGGAATCAGATCAGAACCCTGACATTGTTGAGGGGTACCAGACAGGGAAGTCCCAAGTCCCCGCTACAATTTGCCATAGCAATGAAACCTTCGGCTTGCTTGATTCATGCTAATCCGGCTATCCAGGGCTTGCAGGTGCAGAACATGTCCTATAAGCTCTTACTTTTTGCAGAAGATGTTTTATTGTTTATGAGCGACCCAACAAAATTTTTGACTGAGTTGATGCAGGTCTTATCAATGTATGGCATTGGGTTTCTATATTAACATGGAAAAATCGGAGATCTTAAACCTTACATTAAGTGTGCAGCAGGTTCAAGAGTTGCAATCCCTATTCCCTTTTTGCTGGATGCATAAATCTATCAAATATCTAGGGGTTCAGTTAATGGCAGATCTTGTCTACTTATTTAGTGCTAATTTTCCAGCTCTGCAGAATCAATTGTTTCAGGAATTAAATTGATGGGAGGGGATGACAATTGGATGGATGGGGGAGAATTACAGCTGTAAAAATGCTGTTATCACCTAAATTGCTGTATTATTTCATGGCATTGCCTATTGCAATTCCCAGGGCATTTTTTCGCCAGTTGTCTAGAAAAGTGTTTGCCTATATTTGGAGACATAAGCCTCCTGAGGTACGACGGGTCATTTTATTTCAAGCAAAACAGAGGGGAAGGATGGGAGTTCCAAAACTTTTTCTTTATTATCAGGCTGCCTTACCACCAGAAGTTGCAGCATGGGTGGGAACATAAGAACATAAGCAATGCCTCTGCTGGGTCAGACCTGAGGTCCATTGTGCCCAGCAGTCCGCTCATGCGGCAGCCCAACAGGTCCATGACCTGTGCAGTAATCCTCTATCTATTGTTGGGGTGGTGTTGCTAATTTTACTATATGGTCTTTTGGATTATATTATGAAAAAAATTTCAATAAAAGTGATCTTATTTAAAAAAAGAAATTGTCCTCTTGGTAACCAGAATTCTGAATCTGTTAGGATCAAATGAGAGGAAAAGCTGAGTTGAGGTTATATAAGGCTTTGTTTGATCCAGGTAGTAAGCTGTAAGCTAAAGCACATTTACAGTCCAATGTACAAAGAGCAACTTTACCCAGATGTGCATATGGTCTTAAAAGAAGATAGGCAGAACTATAGAATGGTTGAGGTGAAATTCCAATATGACTTTTGGGAGGAATTTGGGATGAGTATGGAGAACCACTCTGTCAGAGTAGAAAATCGTATAAGGTGGGTCTGAAACTAGTGCTTGAAGTTCATGGACATGTCGAGCTGAAGTGAAGCAGACTAGAAAAAACACTTTCCACATGAGATATTTGAGTGACGAAGAAGTTAATGGCTCAAACAGTGGCTTCATGAGAGTGGAAAGTATAACAACAAGGTCCCAAGAAACTGGAGGAGCTTCGATTGGTGGTTGTGTGTGCATCAGTCCCATCATCAACTTGTAAACTAATGGGTGTGTAGCCAAAGATTTATCTTGCACTCTAATTGAAGTAGTCTTTAGCCCTGAGTCTGAAAGTTGTAAAAATTAATCCAGAACTGAAGACAAGGTACACATATCTGGAAGCAGAGCTTGCCGAGCACACCATGAAGAAAAATGAGACCACTTAAAATGATAGCAGCATTGACTGGAAGGTTTACTGGCAGCATCAATAATAGCTGAAACTGGAGCGGAAAGATGAATATCATTTAGTCTGTGGGAGAAAAGTACCAGGCTGTTAAAGCTAACGAACGTAGATTGGAGTGAAGTAGGGACCTTGCTCTGATTTAAAGTAGAAGAGGGAACTAGGGCTGTCTTGGCCATCTCAGAGTAATGAGAATCATTGTAGCTGGCTCCCGTTTGAGGGATTAGGGTCCAACGATGATGATAGAGTCAGGCAACCTCCAATCTATCAGGAAGGCATCAGATTCTAGATGATGTGGCAAGTGTAACTTGGAACAAATCTGTGGAAGCTTTTTATTTTAGGGAGTTGCAAACAGATTTATCTGAGGGATTCTCCATGCTGAGATTCGTTGAACTGTCCTTCATGTTCAAGGACTACTCGTGAGGTTGAACGTATCTTCTTAATTTGTCAGCCTGTACATTCTGATTGCCTGCCAGATATACTGCCTTGAAGAAGATGTTTTGTGGAATGGCCCAATTCCAGATTTGAGTCGTTTCCTGACATAGGGGTCGAGAACCCATGCCCCCTTGCTTGTTGATGTGGAGGGGCATAAACAAGACCCTGAAAACCGATCGATACAGACGGTCTGTTGAGAGGCTGAGAAGAGCCTGAAGGTCCTGAACTGAAAATAAATTAAAATTCTATAATTTTAAGGAAGGAAAAAAAAAATTAAGTAAATGAAATGAAAAAAGTATGGGAAGGCAAAAAAATTGCATGTTTGGAGACACTCGAAAACACAACTGTTTAGCTCTGCAGAAGACTACAAACTGATGGTCCAACGAGTCGACATCGGGTAGGAAGGCACTCGCTCATGTACGGTATGAGTCATTTTAAGACTTTTCAAGAGTTAAAAGTGATACTATACTTTTAGACTGTCCGTAATGGGTTCTGTGGATGACATCACCCATCTGTGAGAATGATGTCCGCTTGTCCTAGGATAAAACAAAATTTTTCATAATTTTTTGAATGGTTGTTTAAATCCATATACAGTAGACTCTCTCTCTATTAACCGGAACTCAAGCAACCAGGAAAAAAAAAAGAAAAAAGAATCAAAGAAATACTATAATACTTATATAAAAATGAAAATAAAATAAATTTCTGGCAGAAATTTGTGTGTAAACTTGGCACACCACACCCAAGTATGCCCATGCTTTGCCTATCACATCCAGTAGTTTGTCTGGAACAGTTTATGGTATGGCATAGTATGAAGTAAAGTATTAGTTAGGCCTATTTTTATAGTAACATAGTAACATAGTAGATGACGGCAGATAAAGACCCAAATGGTCCATCCAGTCTGCCCAACCTGATTCAATTTAAATTTTTTTTTTTTTTTTTCTTCTTAGCTATTTCTGGGCGAGAATCCAAAGCTTTACCCGGTACTGTGCTTGGGTTCCAACTGCCGAAATCTCTGTTAAGTAACTCTCAAGCAACCAGAAACTACATTTATCCAGCATCTACCAATCCCCATGGATGCCAGTTAACTGAGTGTCTGCTGTAATTAGTAGATCAAATAGGCAGTTGCCCAAATCCCCTAACCCTTTTTTCTCCAAGCAGTGTTCCACAGAATTTTCTACAGAAAACTGAATTACTAGTTATCATTCCTTGGAATAAAATGTTTACCACTGTCTCTTTTGATAATATACTGTATCTGATGCACCTCTAAAGCCGAAATCTAATCATGGAGCTTGTTGCTCCTGCAAGTGTTTGGAATGAGTAGCAAACTAAGGGGGAAAGAAAATAGAAATATTTGGAATAAACCTAGAGATGAAATCTCAGTTTGAACTGATTCTCCAAAAATATAAGTAGTGTAGCAACAGCTTCTAGTTTAGAAGAGTACCCAGTGTGTGGCTTAGCCCTTGTAAGAGAAGAAGGAAAAACTACAGCACACCATGGAAATTTCCACATACTTAAGGGGCTCTTTTGCTGAGGTGCAACAAAAAGTAGCCTTACCACACCCTTGCATGGATTTTTTCCACATGCTGAGGCCATATTTCCTACAGCTGTAAAATGCCTATACACTGTGGCCATTAGCACGCAGCCATTACTAAATATTACTATGTGAGCACTTACCACCACCAATTTTGCAGGCAGTATAGGCTCAGATGATAATTCTGCACTAACCAGTTAATGCATTATTGTAGCATAGGAATGCCCTCTGATATGCCCCCTATCCTCCCGCCAAAAAAAAAAAAAAAATCCCACATTTTTTTGCATGTGGATTAGCACATGCTAACATGGAACTTACTGCAAGATACCTGACCACATCTTCTAGTTTGCTATTTTAAGATGCATTAGGGACACATTACTAACCCAACTTAGTAAAAGGACCCCTAACTACAGTTCCAACTTTAGATTTTAATGACCAGATTAATAAAAGGCCATGCTATAAATGCTTTCCTCTTCCTAAAACTCAAGAAGTTGCATTAATTTAAAGTACCTTATATATGCAAACATAAACCAATCTGCATATAAACCGAGGTGAGCCTTTTCTCCAAAAAAGAGGAGGAAAAAAGGTGGGCTCAAATATAAACTGAGATTAGACATTTGGATGATCCTGGTGAGCCAGCCTACTTCACAAGCCAAGCTCAAACAAAGCCACAGCAGCAAGCAACACACCATATAATTATTTCTAATCACTGCTTGACTCTTAAAAAAAACAACAAAAAAACCCTAACATCCACAAAATATGTCATCTCAAAAAATAAAGCAGTGTGAAAACCACCTTAATTATATACAGTATGTATATACATTAAATACACTTGGGGCAGATTCTCAGAACTAAAATCTGCCCGATACTGCCATGCAAATGTAGTACAAGGTCATTAATGTTAAAATGATCACTCCGAGCGATTCTCTAACCTCGTTGTGCCACATTTGCAGCCATAATTTATTGGACTGCAGCCATAATTTACCGACAGGTCTGAGCCGTCGTTGCCTTACTTTCTGATTGGCTTAGGCACTGATAGGAAAGTAAGGTTTGACTGCTCAGAACCCCACCCCCCACCCCACGCAAAGTAAAATAATAATAAGAAAACAAAAACAAAAAGAAGATCGGCAGGAGAGATTCCCATTCTCTCCCACCACCACGCAACCTCCCCCCACTCCCGTGCTTCCGACGACCCCACCCTATCCCCCTTACCTTATTTACACATGGCTTGCCAGAGGGGTGCCTACTCCCTCCAGCCAGCTGGTCCGCCTCTTCAAAATGGCAGGCCTTCCCCTCCCTGGTTCCTCCTCCTATGGGAGGGGTCTTATGCACCTGGGACAATCAGAGCCTTAGCTACCCCCCTCCATGAATCGGAGAGGAGCCTAAGGCTCTGATTAGTCTAGATGCCTAAGTCTCCAGCCATCTAAGTAAGGGGGAGATGGTGGGGGTCATTAGAATCACTGATGCAGGATGATTGAATGGCAGAGGAGCATAAGGCTCTAACTGGCCCAGATACCTAAGGCCTCAGCTATCTAAGTAAGGGGGAGATGGCGGGGGTCATCAGAGTCACTGGGGGGGTTGCATGGTGGCGGGAGAGAGTGGGCATCTCTCTCGCCGCTAAGGTATTCAGGGGGTGTTACTTGGTGGCAGGAGTGATTGGGCATTTCTCCCACTGCCGGCGGGGAGTGTTTGGGGGGAGGGTTTGCTTGGTGATGGGAGAGAGTGGGCATCTCTCCCGCTATCGGGTGGAAAGTTGCCCAACCAGCGGCTTGATGGGGTTTTGGGGGGTTTATGCGTTTATTCTATGTATATGCCCATCGCTATCACCAGTGATAGACACATGCAAATTTAGAAAATCTTCGCTACTCTCCACCAACCTTATTTGCATGATCGATTTTTGGAGAATGACTTGCTTTTTTTAAAATCTCTACTATAACAGCTTTGAAAGCAGCCCATCAGTTTTTAATGCACATTTTTTAGAATCTAGCTCTCTGTCCCTTGCCTGACAATGCAATCTTCCACCCCATACAGTACTTGAAAACTCCTCTAACTTCACCAGCTTTCTCAGGGAGGGTGAGGGTATATAAATCTTACAAGGGAAGAACAAGCAAAAGCAAAATGTAAATTGTCAAGCTTCTTAAAATTGTTAGTGAAAAAAACCTGTGCAGTAGATCCTTAAATAGTTTATGATGCGACACTATTTAGAGAGATCCGGTGAACTTGATAACAGGTTTCTGTAATGACTGTGTAACAAACAACCAAGATTTAAAAGCCTCAGCTAAAGATATTGCTTGACTATTTCTCCACCAGTGCAAGAGGATATTAGTGTTGCTGCTCATTAGTCGACTTCCGACCAAGAAAAGACTCTCTTATAATTAAGTTGCTTAAAGTAAAAAATTCAGCAGATCTAGAAGATCAGCTTGATGCTATACAGATCCCTTTCTTATCCCCTCCCCCCCAGCAAGGATCGCACATACCGTTCAGTACTGAAGAAAACTGCTGCTGACTTCGTATGCTCCAGCCTTCTCTGAGAATCTCAGAGGAGGCAGAAGCCAGTAGGACCTGAGCAAGTACAAATGCTCAAGGCCCCAAACTGGATCAGCATACAGCAGATCAGCAGCGGTACCAAAGAGTAATCGTGATGCTGGAGGGGGTATATGGAGGATAGAAGCTCCAAGGGGCATATATAATAATAATAATAACTTTATTTTTGTATACCGCCATACCCGGAAGAGTTCTAGGCGGTTCACATCAATTAAACAAGGTTACAAGTGGTTTACATTAGTTGAGCGGGGTTATAAGGGGTTCAATAACAGATTGATCAAAGTTGCCAGGGGGGGTGAGGGAAGGATGTAGAGGGGAGAGGGGTTGTTAGATAGAAGGGGCGTTGGGATCCTGGTCTTGGAACAGGCGGGTTTTGAGTAGTTTTCTAAAGCCGAGGTAGTTGGGGGCCTTGAGGGCCATTTGGGATAACCATGGGTTTAGCTTAGTGGCTTGGAAGGCAAGGGTTTTGTCGAGGAATTTTTTAGAGTGGCAAAGTTTAAGGGAGGGGTAGGCGAAGAGTTGGATTCTGCGGGAGTCCTTGATGCTGTGATTCAGGGCAAAGTGAGGGATGATGTAGCTTGGGGATAAACCAAATACTGTTTTATAGCAGAAGCAGGCGAATTTGAATAGGACTCTGGATTCTAATGGCAGCCAATGGAGTTTGTGGTAGAAAGGGGTGATGTGTTCCCATTTTTTCAGGCCGAATATGAGGCAGACAGCAGTGTTCTGGATCATTTTGAGTCTCCTGATGTTTTTTTTTGTGGAGCTTAAGTAAATGATATTGCAGTAGTCCAATATGCTAAGGATGGAGGATTGTACTAGCAGGCGGAATGAAGTGTCGTCAAAGTATTTTTTTATGGTGCGGAGTTTCCAAAGCACCGAGATACTTTTTCTGACGGTATTGTCCGTGTGTTTGTCAAGGGATAGATGTTTGTCTAGTGTGACGCCCAGTATTTTTAGGTTTTGTTCAAGGGGGAAAACGGATCCTTTTACTTGAATTGTGGTGTCTTTGATTTTATCTTTGGGGGTTGCTAGGAAGAATTTTGTTTTATCCGGGTTCAGTTTTAGTCTGTATGATAACATCCAGTGTTCTATCTGATTGAGTATGCTTGAGAGGGAGGTAAGGAGCTCTGATGTGAAACTGGTTAGCGGGATGACTATAGTGATGTCATCTGCGTAGATAAAAAATTTGAGCTTGAGGTTTTGCAGAAGGTTTCCTAGGGAGGCGAGGTAGACGTTGAACAGGGTGGGAGACAGGGGGGAGCCCTGTGGCACGCCGCAGGAGTTCTCCCAGCTATATGAGAAGGCGTCATTTTTGAATACCCTGTATGATCTGTTCCGTAAGAACCCGTGGAACCAGTTAAGGACCTGGCCCGAGATGCCTATGTAGGCGAGGCAGTCAAGGAGAATGTTGTGGTCGACCAGGTCGAATGCACTGCTCAGGTCTAGTTGTACAATCAAGGCGCTGGAGCTTTGGCTGAAGAGTGTGTGAAGGTGGTCTAGGAGAGAGGCTATAATGGTTTCGGTGCTGTGGTCGGAGCGAAAGCCTGATTGATTGTCATTTAGGATATTGAATTTATCAAGGTATGTGGTAAGTTCGGCATTAACCAGCCCTTCTGCTATTTTGGTGAATAGCGGGATGCTTGCGATCGGTCTGTAGTTGGACGGGATATTGGGTGGTTCTTTTGTGTTTTTTATGATTGGGGTGATCGAGATGTGGCCTTGTTTTGCTGGGAAGCTTCCGGTAGATAGTAGGAGGTTAACCCATGCCAGCATATTTGCTTTGAAGTGGATTGGAGCCGTTTTCATAACGTTAGGGGGGCAGGTGTCTAGTCTACAGAAGGAGTTGGTATATTTGTTATAGAATTTGTTGAAGGATTGCCAATCGATAGTAGTGAATTGATCCCAGTTTAGGTCTGCTCTGGACCCCGGGTCTGGTTTGGAACTGTTGTTGTCTTGGAGGGTTGGAAAGTCCCCGTGGGGATTGGCAGGGGCAGTTATCGAAGATCTTAGTTTCAGTATTTTGGAGTTGAAGAAGTCGGCTAGGGAGTTGGCGGTTAGTGGATAGTGGCTCCAGGGGGGCCTGCCCAATCAGTGAACGGCTTTCCAGCCTCTCGGGTGAGGCTGTGGGGCTTACCTGGGGATGGAAGCATGTATGCAGGATAGTGGCGCCGGTGTTCAACAGGGAGCAGGAGGAGGACAAGACAGGGGGTGCCGGTGTTCAACGGGGAGCAGGAGGAGGACAAAACAGGGGCGCCGGATTGCAACAGGGATCAGGAGAAGGACAAAACAGGGGCGCCAGTGTTCAATGAGAAGCAGGAGGAGGACAAGATAGCAGGGCCAGTCTTCAAGGACCAGAAGGAGGACAAGATAGCGGCGCCAGTGTTCAGGGAATTGGAGGAAGACAAGATAGCGGCACCAGTGTTCAGGGAATAGGAGGAAGACAAGATAGCGGCACCAGTGTTCAGGGAATAGGAGAAAGACAAGATAGCTGTGCTGGTGTTCGGGTGGTAGCTCAAAATTAAAACTGAGATACTCATTTCTGGGCCATTTTTTTGGCCCAAAAATCTCGGTTTATGTTTGAGTATATATGGTTACAGTCTTAATCTCATTACTAGGATATCTCAAAATTCAATAAATCAGACCAGAAAAATAAATCTTGCTTACTAACTGGATCCCTTAAAATAAAATAGAAAAAAGGATTCTACAGCTTGACTTATCTATCAGCAGACATGTAAGTTGATTTCAACTCTTATCAATCAGTTAATCAGCAACAGATAGGGTAGAATATTTTTATTCCACATTCCTCACCTTTTAACACCCAGTGCAAGATTGTTTTCAGTTTAATATCCTCTTTAAATACAAGTGCTACATTTGGTTCAGAAATATTTCATGGAAAAGTTAGGCATTCTGGAGACCATGGCAAAAATTTGGGAGAGAGTTCTAAAGCCAACTGAAGACTGCACTTTCTTCTACTTCAGGCAAGTTTATGGGCCACCTGAGGCATGAAGATCCAGGGCAATCAACCTATTTGTACCCCCCTAACATTGGCCAAGAAGTAAGGAGTTCCAACCAAAGAAAAGCTATAGATCTCTTCTTACAATGATCTGATAAAGCAAACATTTTCTTTCCTTAGCCTGAGAAGATTAACAGCTTTCTGCGACCTTCCACCATGAAAGAAATCATTAACAAATACTATATATATAAAGCTAGAGTGGTACCACCAGAGCACTGAGGAAAGAAGAAATCAAAGGAAAATTCACCCCTTTTAAGGCATTGTTACAGAAAGCACAGTTACTTACCGTAACAGTTGTTATCCAGGGACAGCAGGCAGATATTCCCACACATGGGTGACGTCACCGACGGAGCCCCGCAGCGGACAGCCTCGAAAGCAAACTTGCTTGAAGATCTCGAACTTTCGAGCACTGCACCGCGCCTGCGCACGTGCCTTCCCGCCCGAACTAGGGGGCGCATCTCCTGAGAGGATCCTCAGTTCAGATACCTAGCCAAGAAGCCAACCAGGGGAGGTGGGAGGGTTGTGGGAATATCTGCCTGCTGTCCATGGATAACAACTGTTACGGTAAGTAACTGTGCTTTATCCCAGGACAAGCAGGCAGCATATTCCCACACATGGGTGACCTCCAAGCTAAATAGAAAGGGATGGAGGGAAGTTGGCATATTACGAAAAAAGATTTTGCAAAACAGATTGGCCAAAATGGCCATCCCTCCTGGATAAGGTATCCAAACAATAATGAGAGGTGAAAGTATGAACCGAGGACCAAGTGGCAGCCTTGCAGATTTCCTCAATAGGAGTTGATCGGAGGAAAGCTACAGACGCCGCCATAGCTCTAACTTTGTGGCCCGTCACTCGACCTTGCAAGGAAAGACCAGCCTGAGCATAGCAGAATGAAATGCAAGCAGCCATCCAGTTGGAGATTGTGCGTTTTGATATAGGACGTCCCAACCTGTTCGGATCAAAAGATATGAAAAGTTGAGGAGATGTTCTGTGAAGTTGAGTGCGTTGAAGGTAGAAAGCCAAAGCACGTTTACAGTCCAATGTATGAAGAGCCGCCTCTCCTGGATGAGAATGAGGCTTTGGAAAAAATACAGGCAAAACAATAGACTGATTGATATGAAATTCTGAAACAACTTTAGGTAAGAATTTAGGATGAGTACGTAGAACAACCTTGTCATGGTGAAAAACTGTGAAAGGTGGATCAGCCACTAGCGCTTGTAACTCACTGACACGTCGAGCAGAAGTGAGGGCGATCAGGAAAACAGTTTTCCAAGTGAGATACTTGAGATGAGCTTTGTCAAGTGGTTCAAAAGGAGATTTCATAACTTGAGCTAAAACAACGTTGAGATCCCAAATCACAGGAGGTGGTTTAATAGGAGGATGGAGATTGAGAAGTCCTTTCATAAAACGAGAAATCATAGGATGTGCAGAAAGGGATTTTCCATCCAAAGGCTGATGAAAAGCAGCTATAGCACTAAGGTGGACTCGGATAGATGTAGTCTGAAGTCCAGATTGTGATAAATGAAGTAAATAGTCCAGAATTGATGTCAAGGAAGCAGATCTGGGAAGTAAATTACGTGTAGAACACCAAGCAGAGAATCTTGTCCACTTTTGACCATAACATTGTCTAGTTGATGGTTTTCTGGAAGCAAGTAAAATATCTTGAACAGACGGAGAAAATTGAGAAAAGTCTGTTATATAGAAAGGTACCAAGCTGTCAAATGTAGAGACTGTAGATTGGGATGAAGCAAAGATCCTTGATTCTGCGTGAGAAGAGAAGGAAATATTGGCAGAAGAAGAGGCTCCCTGGTGCTGAGTTGAAGTAGAAGGGAGAACCAAGGTTGCCTGGGCCACCGAGGAGCTATCAGAATCATGGTGGCCCGGTCTGATTTCAACTTGACTAGAGTCTTGAGAATCAGAGGAAACGGAGGAAAAGCATAAAGGAATTGATTCCTCCAGTCCAGTAGAAACGCATCCGCTTCGAGACGCTGAGGAGTATGGATGCGAGAGCAAAATTGAGGCAGTTTGAAGTTGAGAGGTGACGCAAACAGATCTATCTGTGGAGTCCCCCATCGAGCAAAAATTTGGCGAAGAGTAGGAGAATTGATTGTCCATTCGTGAGGTTGTAGAAGACGACTCAATTTGTCCGCCAAACAATTTTGTTGACCCTGAATATAAACCGCTCTGAGGAAGATGTTGTGAAGAATCGCCCATTGCCACAATTTCAGAGCCTCTTGACAGAGGGAGTGAGATCCCGTCCCTCCCTGTTTGTTGACATAATACATGGCTACTTGGTTGTCGGTACGTACTAGAATCACCATGTCGTGAAGTAGATGCTGAAAAGCTTTGAGAGCATAGAATATCGCTCTGAGTTCCAACAGATTTATAGAACACCACCGGTCCGCTTGGGTCCAGAGCCCTTGAGTGCAAAGACCGTCCACATGAGCTCCCCATGCATACATTGACGAGTCGGTTGTGAGGACCTTCTGATGAGGAAGAGGATAAAACAGTAAACCTCTTGAAAGATTCAAAGAGAGCATCCACCAGCGGAGAGACTTCTTTAATGAAGGCGTGATGGAAATTAGTCGAGTTGGTGGATCCACTGATTGTTGCCATTGAGATGCCAGTGTCCATTGAGGAATGCGAAGGTGAAGTCTGGCAAAGGGAACCACATGAACTGTAGAAGCCATGTGACCAAGCAGAACCATCATTTTCCTTGCTGGAACAGAGGAAAGTTGGCAGAATTGGTGGGACAGTTGAAGGAGTGCATCCTGACGTGGTTGTGGAAGATATGCTCTCAGATTGATAGTGTCCAGAGTAGCTCCTATGAACTGGAGGGACTGAGAAGGAGTCAGCTGAGATTTGGGAAAATTGATGTGAAATCCCAAACTTTGCAGAAAAAGAATAGTCTGTTGGGTCGCTGCAATAACCCCTGAAAAAGAGGGAGCCTTGATGAGCCAGTCGTCTAGGTATGGAAATACTTGAAGACCTTGGTTGCGAAGAGCTGCAGCTACAACCACTAGGCATTTGGTGAAAACTCTGGGAGAAGAAGCCAGTCCGAAGGGGAGAACTCTGTACTGAAGATGAAGATTTCCTACCTGGAATCTGAGATACTTGCGAAAGTCTGGATGAATAGGGATATGAGTATAGGCCTCTTTGAGATCGAGAGAGCACATCCAATCCCCTTGATCCATCAAGGAATATAGAGTTGGCAGAGTGAGCATTCGAAATTTCTCTTTGACTATATATTTGTTGAGAGCTCTGAGATCCAAAATCGGTCGCAAATCCCCCGTCTTTTTGGGAACTAGAAAATAACGGGAATAAAATCCCAAGTTCCTTTGTGGAAGAGGAACTTCCTCCACTGCTCGCAGGAGAAGAAGAGCTCGAGCTTTTTGAAGAAGAAGGGGAAAATGCGACTGATTTGAAAGACACTCTCTTGGATGGCGATCTGGAGGTGCCTGAAGGAGTCGAAGAGAGTATCCCTCTCGTATGATGGTAAGTACCCAGAGGTCTGAAGTAATGAGCTCCCATTGGTGATAAAAAGTGGACAGGCGACCTCCTATGGGGAGGGGAGAATTTGGAAACAGAGAAATTTGAATGCTCAGGTCGAGATTGTCAAAAAGACTGAGCAGGCTTGGTGGCAGCAGGAGTCTGAGATTTTTGTTGCCTTTGTTGTGGAGGAGGCCGACGAGCAGGAGGTCTAGAAAAAGCAGGAGTTGTTTTCTGCGGATAGCGACGTGGAGTTTGTTTGAAACCTCTAGTTGGTACAGGTTTAGGTTTTGGACGAATGAGGGAAGCAAAAGAGCGCTCATGTTCTGAAAGACGCTTTGTAGCTGCCTCAATAGAGTCATCGAATAATTCATTTCCTTGACAAGGAAGATTAGCCAATCTATCCTGAAGGTTAGGATCCATGTCCACTATCCGTAACCATGCTAATCTACGCATGGCTACTGCAAATGCCGACACTCTAGACGAGAGTTCAAAGGCATCATAGGAAGCTTGTAGCATGAAAAGTCTCAACTGAGAAAGAGTCTTAAGGATATTTTTAAATTCTGATAGGCGATTGGTAGAGATGTCCGGGTAAAATGAAGATAAAATCTTTAAAAAATGGTTGAAGTAGGACGTAAATATGTAATTATAATTAAGAACTCTATTTGCCATCATAGAGTTCTGGTATAAACGACGTCCAAACTTATCCATGGTACGGCCTTCCCTACCAGGAGGAACCGAAGCATAGATTTTGGAGGGATGTGCTTTCTTCAATGATGATTCTACAACTAGAGATTGATGAGAAAGTTGAGACTTTTCATATCCTTTACAGGGGACCGTTCTATAACGAGATTCTAATTTGGATGGGATAGCAGTGATAGAATAAGGAGTTTCCATATTGCGAGTGAAGGTCTGCTGTAGAACAGGAGTCATAGGTAATCTGAGTGACTCTTTTGGAGGATGGGGAAGCTCCATATCCGCTAAGTATTCAGGAGTATATTTTGAGTCTGAATGAAGGTCTATCTTGAGAGCTTGGCCCATGTCAAAGATAAATTTGGCAAAAGAAATTGATTTTGGATCAGATGTTTCCTCAGGAGAACCACTGCGAGATTTATGTTGAACTGAGTAGGATGGAGAAGCCTCTCTAGAATATGGTGAAAGGTCTGATTCCAGACGCAGAGTGACCGAAGAAGCTGCACTGTGAGTTGGAGTAAGAGAATGCTTTCTTTTCAAACTCCTGGAAGGAGAAGTAGCAGGTGTACGTGTTACAGAATGAGTCGAGGTATGTGTAGGACTGTCTCGACGGACTGGCTTCGACGGTGTTCTGGATCGAGAAGGGCTTCGAGTCGAGGCTCGTCGAGATCCATGCTTCGACTTTGACTTCGAAAAACAAGGTAAAGAAGCCTCGGTATCCAAATTCGAAGACTCCCTCCGAAGCTTAGAAGGAACAGGTCTTGAATGCTTCGATCGATGCTTCGGAGGAGGTGAGCCCGGAGAAGACTCTGATGAAGAAATGTTCTTCGGTGTCCGGGATCGGCCTCGGGAGACTGGAAGCTCTGGTTGAATGACAGGCTGATCAGTCCGAGGCAAGGTCGAGGACGGGACCAATTGAGCTACCAAGGAGGAAATCTGAGTTGTGAGTATAGATTTCAACATGTCCTCTAGCATCGGCACCGAGACAGAAGATTCTGACCTCGTAGGTGCAGCAGTACGCTCCGAAGAGGGCGACCTCGAAGGTGAGTATTCCCTTATCTTGGAGGTACGCTTCGAAGGTGGACGTGCCGAGGACTCTGGTGGCTTCTTGGATACGGCACCTGAAAGGGAACTCGGAGACTTACCCCCCGTAGAAGACTTCGTGGATGGCGTCGTCTTCGAGGCAACCGAGGCAGAATAGGTCGAGGCCTTCGAGACCGAAACTCCAGCCGGAGTCTGGGTCGAGGCCTTCGAGACCACAGGTGTCGAGGTCGTCGGAGTGGAAGCCTTCGAGACCGGAGCAGCCGCTACGGTCGAGGCCGGATCCGAAGATTGCTCCATGCCGAAAAGTTGAAAAAATTGAGCACAACGTCGTCGAAAGGCCCGTGGAGTAAGGGTGAAGCAGCGATGACAATCTTCTGGAGAATGAGAAGAACCCAGGCACTGTAAACAACGGCAGTGGGGATCGGTGACAGAAATCACCCGATTACACTGTCGACAACGTTTAAACCCGGTAAGAGGCCGGGACATGGAAAAAATAAAGTCCGTGTCGAACGAAGGAGCCTAGGCCTAGGCCCAAAGCTCGACGGCCGAACAAAAAAAGAAAAATATATTTTTTTTTTTTTTTTTTTTTTTATGAAAAGAAAAAGAAAGGAATAAAAAACAAGCACAGCGACCGACTTTAAGAAAGAAACAGCCGCGGTGATGAGAAGGCAATTGCTGCAGAGAAAGAGAACGTGTCTTCTTGTCTCCGCGGAAATAAACGAACTGAGGATCCTCTCAGGAGATGCGCCCCCTAGTTCGGGCGGGAAGGCACGCGCGCAGGCGCGGTGCAGTGCTCGAAAGTTCCAGATCTTCAAGCAAGTTTGCTTTCGAGGCTGTCCGCTGCGGGGCTCCGTCGGTGACGTCACCCATGTGTGGGAATATGCTGCCTGCTTGTCCTGGGATAAACAGTTTTACAGCTATTGAAATACTAGTCTCTAATGATCATGTTTTAAGTAACAGATAAATGCACTGATTCACCATGAACATAATTTATTTTTACAAAAAAGTTCATGACCATTAAGTCTTAATGGCAGATTATGATTACAAGAAAAACCTTAATACACTGTAAACACTGAAAAATTATTTTACATGAGTAAACAGAGTATGAAATATCACATTATCACCCAAAGAAAATATGAACATGGTTACTCAATGCTTTTGGCGAGACCCAGAAAATGAAAGAAACCCAAAGCCAAATATAATCCCAAGATGCAATTAAAATACTGTCTTGTGAACTCAGATAATAAGTTAATCAATTGTTTACATCTGCAAGCTACATTAGAGTAAGATTAAAATGTCCGTATAGAAAATGTTGGGTTCAAACCCTAAGGATGGATTTAGCAACAAATATACTTGAATCAGTGGGCTTCATACAAATTATAGCTATATTCACGATACTAAATAGAACAATTAAAGAGTCCAAAGATAGCATCAAGACAAATTCCTTTATCAATTATAAAACTATCACAAGAGAAATTAAAGGTAAAAACACAGTTGCTATTCCTTCAAAATTTAACTTCATCCCACCTTTTTGTGAATTAATATGTCCTTTTTCCTACCATTAGGCTTTGATTCAGTTCTATCCAATAGCCATAGTTTCTGTTTCTTCTTTACAATACTTTGTAGAATCATCTTAAAATAATCCCTCATGTATAAATGCACTAAACTACAATATACATAAAATAAAAAATGTAGAACATAGGACTCCAATCCTCACAGAGTTTATCTGTGTACTAGTTACAACTGAGACTCAGCTTAGATGAACATACTGTACTTTTAAATCTACTTTTAAATCCCCCTGTCATTAAGGGCAGTGATAAGACGTTCTATTGAAATAAGGCAGAGCAGAGCTGTGACAGCCAGTTGATATGATGGGTCAAGTTTCTCCAAATTAGGAATACTGTGCTATGCAGCTTTTGCTGTTACAGCATTGTGCAATGCTAATCTACTGCTTATACCATCATTTAGAAACTGTTAGTTAAAAGAAAAGCTTACTCCAAATAAGCCATTTTTAGCTCTGCTAAATATAGATGTTATTGATCTTGCTTTCCAAAACTTAACATTTCAAGTTATATATCCTTACTTTTAAGTTTATAAATGTTTGCCTTCATAATTCTTCCAATTAGCTTACACAATTCACATATGAACTCGGTCAGAAATGGAAAAATCCTATGGAATTCATTGCCCAAATGACAAATTCTGTCATTAATGTCTCCCTGATATGGGTCCCTTTGGCTTGATACTGCTGAAAGAATGCTGAAGGAATAACCATAACATTACATTACATTACATTACGGATTTCTATTCCGCCTATACCTTGCAGTTCAAGGCGGATTACAAAAGATTTGACTGGACATTTTCCAGTGAAGATTAGACCTGTCTACTGCTAACAAAGGTTTAGTTATGCTTACTTGAGAATTGCTTTCTTTGAGTCTTTCCATAGTAGTCCACATTAATGGGTTATGTACAGTCATCTGAAAAAACACCCCATGAAATATTCAGTTCTTAAGAAATGTTCACATATCAATGTCAAATCTTTTTTATTATTTATCTCTAGAAAAGAAAGTGATGTACTTGAAGGTAAACAACAAAAATTTTCCTTGCTTTACTCATGAAACAAAAGATATCCACAAAAATGTGTATTCTAACTGAGGAATAAATTAGGACACCCTAATAGCTAGTGTTACACCCTTTGGATGAAATAACTGCAATGAGACGTTTCTTGTAGCCATCTACCAGTCTCTGATATCTGTCTGAGGAAAGTTTGGCACACTCCTCAATGCAGAATTCTTTCAGCTGTGAGATGTTTGAGAGGTTTCTTGCATGCACAGCCCATTTCAAATCACCCCACAGCATCTCAATGGGATTAAGATCAGGGCTTTGACTCGACCACTCAAGGACTCTCCATGTCTTAGTTTTCAGCCAGTTCTTGGTGGATTTACTGGCATATTTTGGGTCATTGTCATGTTGCAGGGTCCAGTTCTGCTTCAGATTTAATTTTCTTACAGATGGTCTCACATGTTCCTCAAGCACCCTCTGATACAAAGTAAAATATGTTGGTGGATTCTATGATGGTGAGCTAGCCAGGTCCTGCTGCAGCAAAGCATCCCCAAACCATGACACTTCCACCTCCATGCTTCACAGTTGGTATGAGGTTCTTTTCCTGGAATGCTATATTTGGTGTCGAAATAATTCAATTTTAGACTCATCTGTCCATAGAACACTTCCAGAAGTCCTGGTATTTGTCTATATTCTCTCTGGCAAACTTCAGTCTGGCTTGATGTTTCTCTTAGAGAGCAAAGGTTTCCTCCTTGCACACCTCCCATGCAAATTAAATTTGTATAGTCTCTTTCCGATTGTAGAAGCATGCACTTTCACATCAAAAGTAGCAAGAGCCTGCTGTAGGTCCCGTGATGACATTTTAGGGTTTTTGGAGACTTCTTTTAGCATCTTGCAGTTTGCTGTAGGGGTCAGCTTGCTTGGACGGCCAGACCTGGGCACGTTGGCAGTTGCTTGGAAAGTCTTCCACTTGTACACTATTTTCTGGACCATGGCTAATGTCAAATTCTTTCGAGATCTTTTTAAATCCCTTACCAGACTTATATTCAAATATATTTTATTGAGCTCAATAGAAAAACCAGAAATAGGCACACAAGACAGCAAAACAAGCTCAAGATATATGAAATATCTCACAACATCCAACTACCCATCCCCCCAACAGTTCCCCCCCACCGTCCACCCCACCCCCAGTCCTCCTTCCAAGTACAAGCCCTAGGATAAACTGTAGTACAATATAAAAGGGGCAAAGTCATACATAAATGGAAGACAACAATATAAAAGAGCCTTAACAGTTAAGTAAGCAGCTACGTGCCACAGGTGTCATGGTAGCCCAAAAGGGTTCCCAAGTGCGCTGAAAAGAGCACCCCGGGAGAGAGGAAAAACCTAACATATCAGAATAGTAAACATCCAGCATCGCCATAGAGAGTAGTCAGGCACATCCTGATCAAGCCATTTAAGTAGGATACATTTCAATGCAAGAAGAACTGTCCACTTGAGAAAGGCAGCAGCCCCACTGATACGGGGGAATAGTGGGGGGACAGCTCCAAATAAAACTAAAAGGGGAGCGGCGGATAGTTATGTTCCAAATGTGCTCCACAAAGAGAAAAATTGCATCCCAAAAAAGAAATAATAGCGGGGCAAGTCCAAAACATGATGCTGAGTAAAATGGCTGTTCAGGTTCTGGCTCAAACAAAACCCTGGGGCAGATATCACTGCAGCACCATTTGGAATTCATATAAAGAAGAGCAGAGAAGGTCAAAGGAGGAGGAACACCCAATTGTTACCTAGGATAACCTTGGCCAAGTATTTAACATTATATCATCTGATGATTTCACTACAGAAAAGAATGAAAGGGCAGAAAACACCAAATGGGAACCATGGTTTCTTTATCTACTACCTACTGTGGTTTTCTTCAAAGTTCCTTTATGCCATGTAAATCTCCATGTATAACTTAATTTCAATTACACACCAAGCTAAAACAAATTGGTACCCAGTGAGAAGCAAAAAAAAAAAAAAAAAAAGGCAATGAAACAATTTCCAGAGAATAAGAAAACGTGAAGAAATAAGATCATAATACTTAGTTTTGCAACACATATAAAATTTCTCTCCCTTTCTCCCCTTCCCACTAACTTAACAGAACACAACAGAAACGGGCAGTTGCTAAATATTCTAACATTGAGAAATTATTTGACAAAGTATATTTTTAGGGACCTTCCCTTCCTAACATGTGTTCCCTCCATGTCTTATTATGGGTCCTAAATCTTCTGAAATAGTCAGATTACCTCTTTTCATAGCAGTTTTGACATCAAATAACTCTACAAGGTTTTGAGCTCTGGGAGAGTTATTCTATCATAGCATCTGATGACATCACACACTTAAAACATGCCTGATTTAAATCATACTGGTTACAGGGAACACCTGTTAACAGGAAGCAATTTTGCTCTCCCTGAAAGGCCTGATTAATGATAGCTTTTGTTCTGATTCGTCTTCCTGTTTTCCAAGTTCCTTAGGCCTTGACAGCCCTGTTACATTTAGCATACTAGTATTCCTTCTCATGTAGTAATCAAATTTACTATACATTAGGTTAACAGGTAATTGTGTGTGGGGGTAGGGGTTTATACTATTTGCTTTTTTTTTTTTTCTATCTTTCCTTCTTGATGTGGGCTTGTTTTTTTTCTTTTTCTTGGTATTTAGTGAAGATACTAAAATTAGACTTTATAAAATAGCCATACTCAAGCCACCAATTGGCATTTGAACTTATGAAATCTTCATCTCTCTAAACTGTTAACTAGAAGTCTACTTTTCCAAAGCTTTCATATGCTAGCTTTGGAACAAAATATCATTCAAGGTACATATGCTTTTTCTTACTGTCCATGCCAGACTAGTCTAAGTGGCGTATGTCACATCATAGAGAACTAGGTTCAATTCCCATTGCAGCTCCTTGTTACCCTGGGCAAGTCGCTTAACACCATAATTTGAGAGAAACATTTTTTGTCCTTATGTTTTGGGTCCAAGGTGAGGGGAGGTTAATGACTGGTGCATGGCAGAGAAGTGATTCTAGGCACTTCTTTGATTGGATCCTCCATATTGCCTGGTCAGAGCTAGTTCAAGTCCCCAGTGTATCTTGGAAGCTTTTAATGGGTTAAGCATTTTTCATCCTCTGTAAGAGTTTACTGTCTTTTGACAAGGTTCTGGAATTTTAGGGGCAAGAATTCATAGGCTGGCAGAAAGCACTTATGGGAGATCCTTACCTCATGCGTCTTCTCCCAACACTGGTCATTGTTGTCAACATTCAGAGGCTAACAACAAAACTATTTTGGTAGCTCCCTCCCTTCCTCAGGAAGATAGTTCTGGATAGAAGGTTTGACTTGGATGAGACCCTCATTGCTGCAAACTACTTTGATCTGGCTGTACTCACTCCTTCAAGGAAACATGTGAAGTCTTCTCAGTGATGAGAACAAAAAACAAACTGTGGATATGGATGTTCTAAACAATGATTTTATTAGTCACTTCACAATAAAAACATATAAATACAAATATAAATCCAAGTTTATAGTCCACACATAATTGTCCTACCGGACCCTACATGGTCCGTGTTTCGGCAAACACACCTTCCCCAGGAGTCCTAAAAGAAATGGGTGTCTAATGGTATAAATGAGAATTTCTAAAATGAATGAAAGTGACTGTGGTTCCAACCTTGTGCATGCTAATTAATGGCAAACCTTGATCGAAATGTGAAATATGTGCCAAATGTAATAACCATGCTGTTTAAAGTGGTGGCAAAAGACTTGGGAGGATGAAGGATGTGAGGATATGGATAGATCCTAAAGCAGCCAATGAAGAAAGAGAAACCGGAATACCATAGTGCATAGTGTGCACACTATAAATATTAAAATTTTGAAAATTAAATATTAAAAACAAGCACTGGTGAATATCATGGTGGCAGTTAAAACTTATTAAGAATGACCGTCTACATACCAGCTGATGTAGGAATCACAGACTAAAAACAATGTATGTGTCTTTAAGCTGTAAGTAAAATAGGTCATACAAAAAATATATAACCAAAGGGGTTACAAAGACACATAATAAGCTCATAAACAATTTCAAAAGTATAGAAATTACACACTCATGAACAAATCATATGTTCATGAGCATAAACACATCATAAGCTCATGAACAAATTCTGAAATATGAAAACTGTACACTCCTAAGAAGCACTTAAAAACATTGAATAACAGTTAAAATGAATCAATTTTGACAGAAAAAGGGGGCCCAAGCTTGAAACAATTAAAAAAAATTAAAATAAAACAATCATGTTCTCATCGCTTGGATTGCTTTCACTGTAGAATACTAAGTCTTCTCAGTG
This sequence comes from Geotrypetes seraphini, assembly GCF_902459505.1. Lineage (NCBI taxonomy): Eukaryota > Metazoa > Chordata > Amphibia > Gymnophiona > Dermophiidae > Geotrypetes > Geotrypetes seraphini. The sequence goes on along the minus strand of NC_047090.1, from coordinate 157,411,025 downwards.
AACAGATGGATACGGATACTATTCAGGGGGCTCTCCCTTCACTCTTTGCGGAAAATCCAGTCACTTAACCAAAAACGGAAAAAAGGAGCTCACTAAAGAAACAATTTTGTTTTTACAAACCTTTTATATCACATTTCTTCTCTTTTCATAATATTTTCTTTGCCATTTCAACTTTTAAAGCAGATGTTCACTTTAAACAAGTGTAAGATAAATATTTATTGTTAAGTTTCACACCATACCCAAACATTTTGTTAATTCCAACAGCTCCTTCAGAAAATATCTGTTTTACCAGTGCAAAAGGAAAGCTATATCTCAACAGCTACAGCAGGTTTACATTCAATATGGCTATCATATTTCCAATTTCTCCTAACAAAATTAATTTTCATAGGTGCAGACCAATATTATACAACCTAACTTCTAACATCATCTGTGACCATCACAAGAAAGGCAATCAAATTACTAACAATGTTCAATAATGCAAGTCTTTACTTTTTTTGAAGTCTTCCCTAGGATGCTGAAACTCAGTTAATTCTAACCACACATTTACCGTATTCCTTATGACTGAAGAAATTCCTCTACTAGGGAGTCTAGTATATATATACCAGTCTCTCAAATTTCTCCTCCATTGAAAAGTAAATTTAGGCATAACCCGATAAACTTGTAGCTTTTAAATAATCTTCTTGATGAGCAACACTTCAGAAGAATATGGTAACACTTTCCCAGACCCAGCACAGAATAACCACTCTCGATCTGCATCTCTCAAGCTCTTATAAGCTTATGTACAGCTATAACCCCTTTCAGTTCCTTGATTACCCTCGAATGGATGCTATCCGGTCCAGGGGATTTATCGTTTTTAAGCCTATCAATCTGCCTGCATACCTCTTCTAGGCTGACCGTCAATTCTGTCAGTTTCCCATCCTTATTTCCTGCGTATAGCCTGTCAGCTTCTGGTATGTTGTGTATATCCTCTTCAGTAAATACAGACGCAAAAAATGTGTTCAGTTTGTCGGCAATGACTTTGTCCTCCTTTAGCACTCCTTTTATTCCATGTTCATCCAACAGCCTCACCGCTTCCTTCGAAGGTCGTTTCCCCTTAATATATCGAAAGAGTGGCTTGAAGTTTTTCGCCTCCTTGGTTATTTTTTCCTCATAGTCTCTTTTGGCCCTTCTTACCGCCTTGTGGCACCTGCTTTGATGTTGTTTGTACTTTTTCCAGTTTTTGTCCATTTTTTTACCTTTTCCATTCCTTAAAAGAAGTCTTCTTGTCTCTAATCGCTTCCTTCACTGCTACAGTGAGCCACACTGGTTCCTTGTTCTCTTAGATCCCTTGGTGTTACGCGGTATATATAGATTTTGCGCCTCGGTGATCGTGTCCTTGAAAAAGGGACCATACTTGATCTAGTGTTTTTAAAGTGATTATCCTCTTATTAATCTTCTTCCCCCACCATTAGTCTCATCCCTTCGTAATTCCCTTTTCGGAAGTTCAGTGCTATGGTCGACGTTCTGGATCAATGTTTTGCCCTCGTGTCCAGGTCGAAGCGGTTCATATTGTGATCACTGCTTCCCAGCGTCCCTTCTACTTCTACACCTTACGCTGGTCCTCGTAGTCCATTTAGAATTAAGTCCATAATTGCATTTCCTCTAGTATTTTCCTTGTCAAGTTGTTCCAGGAAGCAATCGTCTACAGCATCCAAGAACTTGGTCTCTCTAGCGCAGCCAAAGTTGCCTAGGTTCCAGTCTATCCCCAGATAATTGAAGTTATCCATGATAACTGCGTTGCCTCCCTTGCAGTTGTGTTTAATCTCATCCATCATCTCTCCATCAATTTCTTTGGACTGCCCTGGGGGTCGGTAGTAGATGCCAATCTTCATTTCCATTCCTTTTGTCCCTGGAATTTTGGCCCATAGAGACTATCTTATTTTTCGTTTCCAGCGTGTTCTCTCAAGTAGACTCAATTCCTTCTTTGATGTATAGGGCAATACCCCCACCTTTTTGACCTACTCTGTCTCTGCGGTATAGCTTGTATCCCAGTAGCACAGTGTCCCAGGTGTTTCCCTCGTTCCACCATGTTTCCGTGACGCCGATAATGTCAAGGTTATCTTTTTGTGCCATAGCTTCCAATTCCCCCATCTTGTTTCTTAGGCTTCTTACATTTGTGTACATACACTTGAGATTGCTACCTGTTATTTTCTTGCAAATTCTTCCTCCTTGTGTCCTTTTCGATCCATCAGGATTTCTAGCCTATGATCCGGTGAGTCTTCCCCTTTGTCTTCCAGCACGGTATCCTCTGGGTATACCGGTTCCCAAACCATCGACTCCTGGTCAACTTTCCCCTTCTTCTTAGTTTAAAAACTTCTCAATTTCTCTCTTGATGTTGCTTGCAAATAGCCTCGTTCCATCTCCGCTGAGATGGAGTCCATCCTTCCTGAATAGCTTGCTCTTCCCCCAGAATGTTGTCCAGTTGTGCACGAAGTGGAATCCTTCTTCCTCACACCAGTGCCTCATCCATGCATTGACTGCTTGCAGCTCCATCTGCCTCTTCTCATCGGCCCTGGGTACCAGCAGGATCTCCGCGAACGCTACCCTCAGCGTTCTAGTCTTCAGCTTCCCTCCTAGTCTGTTGTCTGCTGTGGCTGTCCTCTGTGTCTGCTGTAGTTGCAAAAGGTTCACATGGAGGCTTCATTAGAATGGCAAGGACTACATTCATATCCCAAACAATCAGAGGTGGTTTTAATGCAGGTTTTGAATTTAGGAGTCCTTTCATAAACCAGGAAACAAGCGAATGAGTTGCTAGGCAATTTATCATATTTTTAATAAAACTTGGAAACTTAGAAACCAAGTTTCCAAGTTTATTAATTTTTTTAATATCCCGACCATCAAATGAATATCTGGCCGGTTTACAAAATATAGTAAAAGTAAATAATAGTTAAATACAATGAAGTGAACGAAAATGACATTAACTAGACTAACTGGAAAGTGAGGATAGGAGGGGAAGGAAGGGAGAAGTTACATATAATAGTTAAGATAAGAAGGGTGGGGGAAGGGTTGAACAAGTGGGGTATGGTAGCGTTGTTGGAGCGATTACTTACTCATATTAAAAAGCGAAGTAAAAAAAGAGAGAAAGGGATCTAGGGGCGGTCATAAGCGTCTTGGAATAGGAAGGTCTTTAAGCCAGTCTTGAAATTATTTAGATTTTGTTCATCCCGAAGGTATTGTGGAAGAGAGTTCCATAGTGTAGGAGCGGTTACTGCAAAATTAGTTTTTCGGGTGTAGTAGGAATCTTTAAGAGAAGGAATGAAAAGGAGTTTTTGGTCAGTAGATCTAAGTGTGCGAGGGGAACATTGTGGAATCAGTAATTTATCGAGGAATAGTGGTTGATGGGAATGTTTAATTTTAAATGAGAGTAGAATGATTTTGTAGGTTATGCGGTGAGTGATAGGGAGCCAGGGAAACTAAGGCCCCGATTCTATAAAGGGAGCCTAAGTTATGCCTAAAGTTAGGTGTGCTTTAGGCGTCCAATCTAAGTAGTTAATGAGCCAATTAAGAGTCTTAACAAGTGATAATTGGTACTTAGGCGTCCAAGGACATAGATGCTACTTTGTGGACGCAGCCACAATTTCTTGGACGCCCAAGTTTAAAACTCGTGCTTAACTAAATGGGTGTAGGTGTAGAATGGGCATAGTTTGGGCAATGACTCAATTTGGCGTCCTTTGATTCATTTACATAACACTTAGCAACCTAGGGCGTTCATATGATGCCTATATTGTAGGTGAATGAAAACCAGGTCTACTTTTGATCTTAGTTTGGGCTTCAAATAGATCCGAGTTCTGCATACGGAACTTAGGCACTCTTTGGATGTTCTTAATGCGATCTGCTAAATAGCTCTCTGGGATTTATTTTTGCTTTATTTAGCTCAAAATACATTTAATAAGGCACCACATAAACGGAGCACATCAAAACATATATATGCATGCAAAATGTTCTATTTTTATGGACAAACAGCAATGCTATTTGCTAATTAGAGGAAAAGATCCATTAATTGAAGCACAGCACATGAAAAACATAGTTTTAGTTTTCTTGCTAAAAAGCTACCCTTTTTTCTGACTAAACGACAAAAGAAAAAGGGTTGAAATGTCCAAGAAAAACCTGGTGAACTCAATCTTCATAAAAAGTCCTTTATTCATCCAGAAAATCAATGCATTGCTGAGTAGGTGGTTTTCTGGAAGAAGCTATAATGATTTGAAATGGGGCAGAGAGGTTAAAATATGCTGAGGCAAGTTGAGAGATACCAAGCTGTTAGGTGTAGAGACTGCAGGCTGTGATGTAAGAGAACCTTGACTCTAAGTGAGCAGAGATGGAATGATCTGTAATGGAACTGGATCCTTGACACTCAGTTGTAGCAGAAGGAAGAACCAAAGTTGTCTGGGCCAAAGAGCTATGAGAATCATGGTGGTTGGTTCTTGCTTGAGTTTTGACTAACGTCTTCAGAACTAGAGGGATTGGCGAAAATGAATACAGGAACTTGTGTGACCAATCCAGAAGAAATGCATCTGCTTCCAGGTGATGAGGAGAGAGCTGTCTGAAGCAGAATTGAGGTAACTTGCGATTGAGAGGAGTCCCCCAAACTGAGAAGATGTGGGGCAAGACTTTGGAGTTGAGAGTCTATTTCCTTGTGCAGCTGAAGAAATCTGCTGAGTTTGTCGGCCAGAGCATTCTGCTTCCATTGCACATATATTCCATTGAGAAATATATTTCAAGAAATTGCCCATTTCCAAATATGAAGGGCTTCCTGACATAGAAGAGAGCCCATTCCCCCTTGTTTGTAGATATAGTACATTGCAACTTGATTATCGGTTCTGACAACTATTCCGGTATGTTTTCAGAGCACTGTGGCTTGCCCGAAGCTCTAACAGGTTAATGTGGAATGCTCTCTCCCGAGTAGATCACAGGCCTTGAGTCTGCAAACCGTCTAGGAGAGCTCCCTATGCATTAATGATGCATCCATCATGAGTACTCACTGAAGTGGAGGGATGTGGAACAGAAAACCTCTAGATAGATTTGCTGGTTGCAACCACCATTGGAGAGATTGACAAAGAGGCAAGGAGACTGTGATCCACTGGGATAGTGGATTTGTGGCTTGAGACCACTGAGACGCAAGCGCAAGGTTCCATTGAGCTGATCTGAGATGGAGTCAGACAAAAGAGGTCACGAATTGTGGATGCCACGTGATCCATGAGACACATCATTTGTCTTGCTGAAATTTTGTGCAGAGTAGACACATGATTGTAAAGCTTAAGTAAGGTGTTTTGTCTCTACTGGGGCAAGAAAGCTAATAAAAGATTGGTGCTGAGTACGGTTCCTATAAACTCCAATATTTGAGATGGTTGAAGATGAGACTTTGGATAAATGACTTTTGAATCCCAGCAGTTCTATAAGAGAATTATAGTCGCCTGTGTAGCTGACTGGACTGCTTGAGGCGAAGGAACTTTGATCAACCAGTTGTCCAGGTAAGGAAACACTTGAAACCCATGCATAAGAAGGGTTGCCACTACCACCACTAGGCATATTGTGAATACCCTTGGAGAGAAAGCAAGGCCAAATGGTAGAACTTTGTAATGAAGATTATGGTGACCTGCACAAGAACAAAGGAACTTTCTGTGGCCTGGATATATGGAAATGTGTGTGTATGCCTCTTTAAAGTCTAGAGAGCACAGCCAATCATTTTGTTCTAGAAGCAAGAGTATAGAGTTCCAAGGGATAGCATGCAAAACGTTTGACTAAATATTTGTTGAGAACTTGGAGGTCGAGAATGGGACAGAGAGCTCCCATCTTCTTTGGAATTAGGAAATACCTTGAGTAGAACCCATGATTTTCTGGCAAGGAGGTACTGACTCTATGGCATTTACTTGAAGTAGAGCTTTGATTTCCTGAAGAAGAAGGGGCATCTGTTGAGATGTGAAAGAGGACTCTCTTGGAGGGTTGTTTGGAGGAATGGTGATGAAACGAAGAAAGTAACCTTCCTGTATGACTTTGAGGACTCAAGTGTCCATTGTAATGAGTCCAGCGTTGATGATAGAAAAGAAGACGGCCTCCAATGGGTTGGGGAGATGGCTGAGTTAGAAGATTTGTGGCTATGCTCTCTAACAGCATGTCAAAAAGATTGAGTTAATTTCTGTGGAGCAGAAATCTAAGCCTTCTGAGGCTTCTGTGTTTTTTGTCTCTTCTGTGGTGGAGGTTTAGAAGGGGGTATCGCCTTTTATAAGAATAAGGTTTCTGGAAGACTAAGATGGTTGCGTCTTAGACCCCGCTAAAGTAGCCCATAACTGCTCATGTTAAGTAAATCTTTGTGTCGCATCCTCAACTTTATCCCCAAACAATTCTTCTCCTAAACAAGGAATATTGGCTAAGCAATCTTGGACGCTTATATCAAGGTCAGAGACCCAAAATCAGGCCAGTCATCTCATGGCAATAGACATAGCTGATGCTCTAGATCAGTGTTCTTCAATCGCCAATCCACAGACTGGTGCCAGTCCACAGAAATTTCTTGCTGATCCGCAGTGCCAGCACGTGCATTGGGCCTGAGATAGTGTTCTTCAGCCACCAGTCTGCGGTGCGATTGATACAGCGTTATCTTCAGGTCGGCTCCTTCTTCTTCACTTCTGCAGTGCACAAAGCTGCGGGCAATGGCTCCTACGTGCGCCCTGCACCTGAACTGGAAGCCTTCTCTCTGACATCGCAACGTCAGAGGGAATGCATCTGGATGAGGCGCAGGACGCACGAGGAGCCTCTGCCCGCGCCTTTGTGCACTGCGTCACTGAGGAAGAGGGAGCCGGCCTGAAGATAACACCAGGGATGGCATAAAATGGCCAGGAGGGAGCAGGCAAGAAATTAAGGCACAGCATGGAGGGAGGGAGGGAGACAATAAAGGTAGGGGGAATGATTTTAGTTTTGAATTAGTGATTGATTTACATCTGCTGTCTGTATTTTGCACTGTTACGGAAGAAATGCATTTGTTTCTTTTTCTCTGGGGTTGTACTGCATGCAGAGTCTTGAATCTTGGGCTTTCATTTGTACATATTAGTACTTTTAGTTTTTAGTCCCGGCACCAAAATGAGGCTTACCAGTCTGTAATTTCCCAGATCTCCCCCTGGAGCCCTTTTTAAAAATCGGCATAACATTGGCCACCCTCCAATCTTCAGGTACTACAGACGATTTTAGCAACAGGTTACAGATCACTAACAGCAGGTCAGCAATTTCATGTTTGAATTCTTTTAGTACCCTGGGATGTATACCATCCGGTCCTGGTGATTTATCACTTTTTAACTTGTCAATTTGGCTCAGTACATCTTCCAGATTCACCGAGATTTCTTTCAGTTCTTCCACATCATCACCCTTGAATACCATTTCCGGTTCAGGTAGATCTCTTACATCTTCTTCAATAAAACCTGAAGCAAAGAATTCAGTCTTTCTGCTATGGCCTTATCCTCCCTGAGCACCCCTTTCGCTCCTTGATCATCCAACGGTCCCACAGATTCCCTCACAGGTTTTCTGCTTCTGATGTACCTAAAAAAATTGCTGAGTTTTTGCCTCTTTTGCAAGTTTCTCTTCATATTCTTTCTTAGCTGTCTTTATCAATGCTTTGCATCTAACTTGCCAATGCTTGTGTTTCTTCTTATTTTCTTCATTCGGATCCTTTTTCCATTCTTTAAATTATTTTTTTTGCTCTAACAGCCTCTTTCACTTCACTTTTTAACCACACCGGCTCTCGTTTCCACCTTTGCCGATACGTGGACTTCCACGACGGTATTGTTAAATGACATCCATGCGTGGTTTACAATCCTAACCTTTGCAACTGATCCTTTTAGCTTCTTTATAACCATTTTCCTCATTTTCTCATTGTCACCCTTTCAAAAATTAAATGCACCTACAGTAGATTTCTTTTATGACGTTACTCCCAGTATCAGCTTAAATTTGATCACGTTATGATCACTGTTTCCCAGCGGACCCAACACAGTTAACTCCTGTACTATGTCTTGCATTCCACTAAGGACCAAATCTAAAACATCACTCCCTCTTGTCGATTCCCGCACCAGTTGCTCCAAGAAGCAGTCATTTATGACGTCTAGGAATTTCACCTCCCTAGCACTCCCTGATGTAACATTTAACCAGTCAATAATGGGGCAATTGAAATCACCAATTATTATAGTGTTGCTCATTTCTCCATTTTTCTTAATTTCTGAAAATATTTCTTCATCTTTCTTAATTTCTGAAAATATTTCTTCATCTGTCTGCTCATTTTGTCCCAACCTTTATATTCCTTCCCTTCACACATGGAATGTCTATCCTTAAGGATTCCAAACTGCCATCTATGTCATGCAGAATGTTTATTTTATTTGATTCAATTCCCTCTTTAACGTATAGCGCAACCCCCCCTCCAATTTGATCTACTCTATCCTTGCGATATAATTTGTACCCAGGTAACACAGTATCCCATTGATTGTCCTCCTTCCACTAGGTCTCCAAGATGCCTATTATATCTCTCTCATCATTCAGTGCTATATACTCTTAACTCTCCTATTTTATTTTTTAGGCTTCTAGCATTTGCATATAGACACTTCAAACTGTGTTTTTTCCTTGCAACTACAGGGAAGACAAGGAAAATTTGAGTCTTTTACTTTGCCTTCCTCTTAAACCCTCCTGGCTTTCTTTCACCATTATTGGAACTTCTCTACTGAGACTCCCTAAATATCCTGTTTCAATAATATCCTACAAGGATACCTCACACAGAACCATCTGCTCCTGGGCGAGTTGGCTTTCCCCCACATCTCATTTTAAAAGCTGCTCTATCTCCTTTTTAAACATTAGCGCCAGCAGCCTGGTTCCATCCCAGTTAAGGTAGAGTCCGTCCTTTTGGAACAAGCTCCCCCTTTCCCAGAAGGTTGCCCAGTTCTTAACAAATCTAAATCCCTTATCCCTGCATCATCGTCTCAACCATGCATTGAGACTTTGGAGCTCTACCAGCCTCTTGGGTCCTGCGCGTGGAACTGGGAGCATTTCTAAAAATCTGGATTTCAGCTTTCTACCTAAGAGTCTAAATTTGGCTTCCAGAAACTCCCTCCCACATTTTCCTATGTCATTGATACCTACATGTACCACGACAGCTGTCTCCTCCCCAGCACTATCTAAAATCCTATCAATGTGACGCATGAGGTCTGCCACCTTCACACTAGGCAGGCAAGTGACCAGGCAATCCTCACGCCCACCAGCCATCCAGCTATCTACATGCCTAATAATCGAATCATCAACTACGACCGCTGTCCTAACTTTTCCCTCCTGGGTAGAAGCCCCTGGAGACACATCCTCGGTGCGAGAGGATATTGCATTCTTTGGTGGGCAGGTCCTAACTACAGGATTATTTCCTACTTCACCACAGTGATGCTTTCCTTCAAAGAGACTTCTATCCTCCAAGGCAGCACAGGGGCTACCAGACTGGAGGTGGGACTTCTCTACAACATCCCTGTAGGTCTCCTCTATGTACCTCTCTGTCTCCCTCAGCTCCTCCAAGTCTACCACTCTAGCCTCAAGGGAACGTACTCGTTCTCTGAGATCTAAGAGCTCTTTGCAGCGAGCACACACATATAACTTCTCGCCAAGGGGGAGAAAGTCATACATGTGACATTCAATGCAAAAGATTGGATAGCACTACACTAACACTATCCATACCGGGCTCCATGGATAACATCGCCCACATGCTGCCTGCTTGTCCTAGGAGAATAATAATAATAATAACAGTTTATATCCCGCAAGACCGTGAAGTTCTATGCAGTTTACAATGATTAGAAAGATGCTACAAATTGAGTGGAACTTACATAGTTGGAGATTAGTGGCTAACAGTTTAAGAGACTAATTCTGGCACAGAGTGCCACCACTTGCACGTAGCTGAGGCCGAAAAATAGCAGGGAATACCAGGCTAGTCCTAGAAAAGGACAAATTAGCATCTGCTAAGAAATCCATTTTTCCTATGGACCCAGTTAAGAAGGCCCTATGACCAAGCAGGTATTCTGTCTTGTAAATGCTACAGCTGTGGATAATTGTTATTAAAAATAAGGAAAATGCCAGCAGTTCAGATTTTTTTAGGGGGGGCCACCCTCATTACTGTATATAGAGGCCCTAAAAGATGGGCAGTAGCTGTCCTTTATAGTATTAGTTATTTAATAAACCTTTATGTGGGAAGATGTCCATATTTGTGTTTTGGTCATAAGAACATAATTGCCATACTGGGGAAGATTTCAAAAGTTCATCTAAACCAAAATCCTGTTCCCAACAGTGGCTAATCAAGGCCACAAATAGAATATCCCCCTAAAGTAGCAATATTCCATGCAGCTTTCCCAGGTTGTCAGATGCTTGTTATTGTATTTACTGTATATCACAAGTATAAACTTGTTAAAAAACACATGAACAGAAATATTTTCATATACATAATTAAAAAACAATATCAGTTCTCCTTAGACCACAAAAGTGAGGGGGAGGAAAGGGAACAAAAGGAGTATATCAAAGAAAACAACCTTATAAGTAAAGGCAATAATATGAGATAAATCCTTTAACTAGTTGCTAACAGCTCTTATTTCAGACCCAACTTAAATCTTCTTCAAATCTAGGAACACCTTCAATTATTCTGCAGGAAAGAAAACATACTTTATTCCAGCACAGAGGACCAAACATTTACAGGGATAGCAACAAGAAAGTTTTGTTTCCTGCCTTAAGACCAAAAAGCACAGTTACTTACCGTAACAGGTGTTATCCAGGGACAGCAGGCAGCTATTCTCACATGTGGGTGATGTCATCCACGGAGCCCGGATGCAGACAGCCTCGCAAGCAAACTTGCTTGAAGAAACTCAGAAGTTTCGATTCTGCTGCATCACGCATGCGCAAGTGCCTTCCCACCCAGCACAGGGTGCATATCCTCAGTTCAGATAGCTAGCAGAGAAACCAACCAGAGGAGGTGGGTAGGTTGTGAGAATAGCTGCCTGCTGTCCCTGGATAACATCTGTTGCGGTAAGTAACTGTGCTTTATCCCAGGACAAGCAGGCAGCCTATTATCACATGTGGGTGACCTCCAAGCTAACCAGAATGGGATGGTGGGAATGTTGGAAATTTAGGAGAATACATTTTGTAATACTGCCTGGCCAAAATGGCCATCCCGTCTGGAGAAAACATCCAGATAATAATGAGAGGTGAAAGTATGAACCGAGAACATGTGGCAGCTTTGCAAATTTTCTCAATAGAAGTAGATCTGAGGAAGCTACTGAAGATGCCATGGCTCTGACTTTGTGGGCTGTGACTCAACTCTGTAGATTCAGTCCAGCCTGAGCATAGCAGGAGATACAAACAGCCATCCAGTTGGAGATGGTACGCTTAGAAATCGGGTGTCCCAACTTGTTCATATCAAAGGAGACAAAAAGTTGAGGAACAGATCTATGTGGTTGAGTGCGTTGCAAGTAAAAAGCTAAAGCACGTTTACAGTCCAGAGTATGCAGAGCTGTTTCTCCAGGATGAGAATGAAGCTTTGGGAAAACACTGGAAGTACAATGGATTGGTTGAGATAAAATTCTGAAACAATTTTAGGCAAGAATTTAGGATGAGTACGGAGGACCACCTTGTCATGATGGAATACTGTGAAAGGTGGGTCCTCTACTAAAGCTTGTAGCTCCCTGACCCTGCGAGCAGACGTAAGAGCATGGTTCCTTAGAGATGCTGCTACCACTACCAGGCACTTGGTGAACACTCTGGGAGATGAAGCCAGGCCGAAGGGCAGCACTCTGTATTGATAATGCAGATTCTCCACCCAAAATCTGAGATATTAACGGAGGCCGGATATGAGTGTAGGCCTCCTTGAGATCCAGAGAGCATAACCAGTCGTTCTGCTCGAGAAGGGGATAAAAGGATGCCAGGGATAACATTCAAAACTGGTTGAGAGCCCTGAGATCCAGAATGGGCCGCAGATCGCCCGTCTTCTTCGGAACAAGGAAGTAACGGGAGTAAAAACCCCTGTTCTGCTGTTCCAAAGGAACTGGTTCGATGGCATGGAGATGAAGCAGAGCTTGAGCTTCCTAAAGAAGAAGGGCGGTCTGGGAAGGATTGGAAGGATACTCTCTCGGAGGAAACTCTGATGGAACCTGAGTGAAATGAAGAGAGTATCCTTCCTTGATGATAGTCAGCACCCAGAGATCGGATGTAATGGTCATCCATCGGTGGTAAAAATGATGGAGACGAACTCCTATAGGGAGAAGAGAAGTCAGAGGCAGAACAGTAGAGGTTATGCTCTGTTTTAAACAGTCAAAAAGGCTGAGTAGCCTTAGGTGCAGCAGAAGGGGTTCATAGACAGTGGAGCGCAAGACATCAGCGCGCTGACAATCCAGCGCCGACAATTTGGCGCAAGACAAAAGCGTGCGGGGGGAAAAAGTAATTTTTAAAGAGCTCTGACGGGGGTTTGGGGTGACACCCCTCCACTTTATTGGTTAGTGTTCGCGCTGCTGTTGGAGGGGGGTTGGGGGGTTTGGAAGAGAAGACATGGAACCGTAGATTTTGAAAAGAAAGCACAAAAATTGAATATTAAGTTAATGCCAAAGATGGATGCAAAGCAGAAAGTGAAGACGGAGAGAAAAACAGTCAAAGGACAAGAAGGTCCTGGAAACATAGTTACAAACACAGAAAAATAAAGTCACCAGCCAACAAAGGTAGGGAAAATGATTTTATTTTCAATATAGTGATTGAAATGTGTCAGTTTTGAGAAAGGAAAGACATTAAACTTTAAATGTGAGGGCTGCAGAAAAAATAGGGTACTTGGAGGGCCGCAGAAAAAAATAGTTAATGTCTTATTAAAGAAATGACAATTTTGCATAAGGTAAAACTCTTTATAGTTTAGAAATCTTTCCTTTAGCTGTTAAAGGAAAGATTTAGAAACTATAAAGAGTTTTACCTCATGCAAAACTGTCATTTCTTTAATAAAACATTAACTATTTTTTCTTTGTGGCCCCACAAAGAGTTTGAATTTGAGACCACTGAACTATACTATACCATTTTAGGTGAATCAATTTAAAAAAGTGGTTAAGTGGGGAGAAGCTTAGGCAAGATGGTGCCTTGAAGTCTCCACAACACCGTCATGCTAACTAACGGAGCAATGGTAAAAAGGAAGTCAAAGACCCAGGGTTTTCCATCTGAAAACGGGACTGAAAATTTACCTGGTCCGATGGATCATTATGTGGAGCATGGACCCTCAATAATTCAGGAGGAAAATGCTTCAGCGCGAGGAGGGAATCAGATCTCCAGGCCTCTTTTGAAGCTATCAGCCTCTCTCCTGAAGCTTAAAACCCTCCGACGCAGCCGCAATTGCACTCGTCACCAGATTTGGTGCCAGGAAGTGAGAGTGAGGAATCTTTGCCTGGTGGTAGTGGCCGACGGAAGGATTTCGCGGCTCCAGCAAAGCCTCTATTATCATCGGGGAACGGTTTTAACATCAGGGGAAGACCGAAAGGGAATTCTACCTGCTATTCCCTAAAATTTGAACTCAGTGAGTAGAGAAGTTTGGGTTCACAAGTTCTATTAACTATATTACCAAGACCAGTTGTGGTTAATTTGGATACAATTTGGGACATGATAGGAGCATTACAGTTATCTTTGGGGGACCCTAATCCAACAAATTTCTTCCCAGTGTAAAGAAATACTGACTGATTCAGGTGTAACAAAAGAAAGAATTAATGCCTTGGAGAACAAAGTTAATGAACAACTATCCAATTAGAAATGGTTGAAGCCCAAGGTCACACTTGGAGTAAAGACAGTGGAAACATTCATTATAAATTAGAGACTAGATGTCAGATGACACAATTTAAGACTAATAAATTTTCCTAAAATGATATCTGTACCAGCTATTGACATGTTTAAGAGGTGTTAAAAATTCCTGAAACCTCATACCCACCGATCTCAAAAATATATTACATCCCTTTGGGGAAGAAGAAAAGTTCCTCAGCCCAGCAGGGTCTATCAATAGACAGTCTGGACTTAACAAATTTTCTAGAAAGATCAGAGGCTGAGGCAGTGTCACTAGCAACATTGTTAATACAACTGGCACTGGACTCTGACAGGTAATGGTTACTAAAATTATTTTTCAAGTATCAGAAAGTTTTGTTTCTAAATCAGAAAATCCGCATGTATCCTGATGTGGCTAAGGTCACCCAAAAGAAGAGATGACAATTTTTGTTGTTATGTCCTCAAGTAGTACAGCTGGGTGCAAAATATTTTCTACAATATCCCTGTAAATGTTTAATTATATTTCAGGGTTCAAGATATGTGTTTTTTGAACCCTCACAATTGTCTAAATTTATTTCTGGAAAAGCAGTAGTATCCTCAAGTACTCCCTCTAATGTTCAACCGAGTACTTCAACTTAATATGGAAGGATCCATGACAGACGCCTTCTTTCTTTTCCTTATGATATGATTTAAAACTACAGTACTCCCCCAATATTCACGGGGGTTCCGTTCCAGGAACCCCCAAGAATCTTGAAAAACCGCGAATACAGTTTTAACCTGGGGAGACAGGAGAGGGCAGCTCCTGATTGGTGAGGCCCGACTTTAGTGCAGGAAGAGGCGGTCAGAGTATACCGCGTGTGATTTCCTTCACTCGCCAGCTCTCCGGCTGCTCTCTCCTGCCTCTCCAGCTGTCCTCTCCTGCCCGGTCATTCACGGTTGGAAAATACCATGAATGACTGGGACTGCGAATCGTCGACCGCGAATGACCGGGGGAGCACTGTAATTCCGTTCTTTTAAATTTTAGCACTCCCCAAGTATTGTGGACTAATTAGCAACGTGTGTACAGTTGAAATTTATTGTCTGTATTGTTTTTCTTTTTCTTCTGAAATTTTTCTTGTACCTTGCTAATTTCTGAATGATTGTTTATTTCATCATGTAAAATTAAAATTTCAATAAATAATAAAGTTTTAAAAAAGTGCTTAAGTCTTTAAAAAAAAAAAACCCCCACAAATACATAAACCAGATAGCCTGCTAGCCTTTATCAACTGTTAATCCCCCTGTACTTCATGCACATAACCTCTTCCATAATGAAGTCATGTGCCAACATGAAATGAGGAAACAGGTAAAACAACAACAACATTTAAAGCAAAAATACTAAGAGGGGTATAATCAAAAGAAACGTCTAAGTCCACTTTGGATGTAGGGCGCTAGTCGCCCAAAGTCGGCAGTGGCAAAATGTCCATGCTCAAAAAGTACATCCAAATATTCAAAAATCATCTATCTATATACTGTATGTCCATGCATTTGATCATCCAGACCGCCACTACGTCTATCTTTATACCATATTCTCGACCAAAAATTTGTCCAAGTCCCAAAAGACAAGAACAAGACCTTTTGGACATGGGAGAAGCCAGCATTGATATGAACAGGCCACCCCAGACATGGCAAGAGAGCAGTGGGGCATTTTACAAGGCACTGCTGTGAACTTCACAAAAAGGGTGCCACATAAACATCTCACCAGAACTCCCTTATTGAGTTGATTGCAGGGATCTTTTAGCCGGGTTGATTGAAAATCCTGTTAGTCAATGAATCAAAAGAGAGAAGATATGTATGTAGAGTAGTTGAAAGCCCTAATTAAAAAGAAGAGATGAATGGGGCTATATAAACCTTTAAAGGTTCCTCTCCAGTGAGCTGGGAGGAGGGATTTTGGCAGGGAGTGAGTTGATTGCCAGGAGGTATAAAGCCGAGTTGGGTGAAAACCCTGTCAGTCAATGAATCAAAAGACAGAAGTGTATATTAGATCAAATGATAGCCCTACTGAAACAGAATGGATAAATGGGGCTATATAAACCTTTAAAGGTACCGCCCCACTGAGCTGAGAACAGAGATTTTAGCAGGGAGTGAGTTGATCGCAGGGATGTTTAAGCCGGGTATGGTGAGCCCCCTAAAACCCACTAAACGCACTTGTCTATAACCCCAATAGCCCTTATGTGTTACAGGTGCCACCTATATGGCAGCAGAGTAGGGTTTTGGGGGGGTTTGGTGGGCTCACATGTTCCACCATGAATGTAGTGGTTAGAGTGGCTTATGAGCCTGGGTCCTCCTCTCTGTGGTTCACTAGCCCACCCCCCAGACTACTTTAGCCACCTCTGTGCAGCTCTACTAGGCTTTCTTATGCCAAGTGCTGATGTTCCGGAGCCAGGTATGTACGTTTTTATTCTGAACTTTGTGGGGTGCGACAGGGTCAGTGATCATAGGAGGGGGGATCTTTCCTTTGTCCCTGCAGTGGTTCTCTGGTCACCTTTTGGGCACATATACGTGTCTTTACATCATCTAAATCACAACGTATAAGTTCCATCTAGGCAGTCTTGTCAAACCTTTGATTATCCCTGCAGGACGACCAAGTCTAGTTCGGCCCACATCCCACCCTAACCACTCCTCCAAAAATACCCCTTTCAGTTCTGGGCGCACAGTGGGATTCAGCGGCCTAAAAAGTCCCTGGATACAACAGACCAACCATCCAACTACAGACCCATTGCCTCAATACCTCTATATGTCAAACTGACAGAAGGACTAGTAGCCAAACACCTCACCAACTATCTAGATCAGTGATTCCTAACCCTGTCCTGGAAGACCACCAGGCCAATCGGGTTTTCAGGATAGCCCTAATGAATATGCATGAAGCAGATTTGCATGCCTGTCACTTTCATTATATGCAAATCTCTCTCATTCATATTCTTTAGGGCTAGCCTGAAAACCCGATTGGCCTGGTGGTCCTCCAGGACAGGGTTGGGAACCACTGATCTAGATGACCATAATATACTTAACCCACGCAATCTGGCTTCAGATCCAACTTCAGCACCGAGACATTACTAGGCTCCCTCATTGACACAGCCGGACAACACCTCAGCACAGGAAAAAAAAATGCTTCTCATACAACTAGACCTTACCGCAGCATTTGACCTGGTATACCATAACATCCTACTGCAAATTTTGGATGCAATAGGCATCTCAGATAAAGTATACTCTTGGTTTGAAGGCTTCCTAAAATCCAGAACATACAGAGTAAAATCAGATAAAGAAAAATCTGAACCTTGGTCCAACCCTTGCGGCGTACCACAAGGATCGCCGCTATCCCCTACTCTCTTCAACCTACACACTGCATCTCTCAGAACATACCTAGATAATCTAGGCATCACCACCTACAGTTATGCAGATGACATTACCATTCTCATACCTTTTGATCAACCAAAGATCGCAATGACAAACACACTACACCGAACACTAGAAAGAGTAGCAACCTGGATGAAAGATCACAAACTGAAACAACACAGACAAAACTAAATTCATCCTCCCAACCAAACCAAAGTCCCAACCATAACCAATATAGAAATTAACACAATCAACTATCCCATTCAAACTACCATAAAACTACTAGGAATGACTATAGACCGATGCTGCACCATGCAACCGCAAATAAATAAAACAATACAGAAATCCTTCGCAATGATGAGAAACCTAAGACAAGTCAGGAAATTCTTCAAAAAAACACAATTCCAGCTTATAGTACAATCCCTAATCCTAAATCTACTAAATTACTGCAACATCCTCTACCTCCCCTGCCCTGCTACAATGATTAAACAACTACAAACAATCCAAAATACAGCTCTGAGACTCATCTACTCATTGAGAAAACACAACCATATTACAGAAGCATACATCAACTCACATTGGCTACCAATCCAAGAAAGAATACTATTTAAATTCTACTGTATGTTATTTAAAGACTTAAACGGAGACTGTCCAACCTACCTGTACAACCGCCTCATCCAAACCACCTCAATCAGACATAGAAAAACACACACCCCATTCACACACCCCTCGATCAAAGAAGTAAAATGGAAAAAAATATACGATGGCCTCCTGGCCACTCAAGCAGCTAAACTAGATAACCAAATCTCCAATCTACTGATAACGACACCAGACTACAAGATGTTCAGAAAAGAAATAAAAACTACACTCTTCAAGAAATTCCTGAAACAGCCCTAACTTCAAACTTACCGTCCTTCCCCCTCCCTCTTCCCGCCACACAGAAACTACATAACCTACTCTTTACCTCTCTAGAAAGGACAAATGTTCTTCCATTGTAACCCTCCGTTTTTTTATCTCTTTTGTAATCCGCCTTGAACCGCAAGGTAATGGCGGAATAGAAATCTCTAATGTAATGTACATCTAAAATGCCATTTTGATTATTGGCACTTGGATGACCTGTCTTTTAGATCATCCAAATGCCAACTTGGGTGGGTTTTTAGACATATTTAACTTTCAATTATGAGCCCATAACTGCTTTATCTCCTGTCAGCTGTCTTTTAATATGATAAATAAAAAAAATAAATTCCCAAGTTTCATGATAACTTGTTTTGATAAATACAAATGTATCACAAAGCAAAATCAAGCTTGCTCTACAAAACTACAGGCCAAATGTATCCTGAAGCTAGCTATATTTAACTGACTGCACTTTACAAAACTTACAGAAGACACCAAGGACACCTATTCATAAAGAATACTTTTAACAAAGTTAGTACTTCATTGTACTTTCATAATTCGAAGGCACAGCAACAATGGGACAACAAATGCCACCTGATTTTTTGTTTATATATGTGTGTTTTTAAAAGTAAAAATAATAATAATCGAGACTAGTTCTCTGAAAGCAAACCCAACCCAACCCTTTCCTGCCCGTTTTTCAATAACAGAAGTGCCCTAGACTTCATGTTTTTTTCACAAACCTAACGGGATCATGAATGTTCATTTTGCAAAATCAATAAACCGTTTATGTTTCTTAACTACTAAAGACCACCGATTTATGATACGGAGTAAAGACTGCTTCAACAGAGAATATTGCAGAGACTTCATTCAGCTTTGTAGTTAAAAAAAAAAAAACAAAAAACAAAAAACCCACACATACAAAAATAAAGGATAAATAAGATAAACCGGAAAATAGATATTCCAGTGAGTTTTCCTGACGAGAATTAGATAGTAGACTGTTCTAATCGCCTATAAAATTAGGTGTTTTGTAAGGATTATCCGCCAGACTTACCGGCATCATGTCGGGAGCTGTGGCGGTCCCTGCCGGTGTCTGGCGCCCAGCTTCGCTCCGGTTCGTAGCACTTCCTCGCTCCTCGGCCGGAGTCAGCCGCCGACAGCGCCGGTCCTCCCCTCCTTATCGCTGCCTAGTCGCCACTCCCAAGCTGCGAAGCGGCGAGCTCTGGGGCCCCCCGGGTTTACCACACTCGGCCGCTAGGCCTTCAACTCCCCTCGCGCGACAAGCAGGTAAGGAAAGGACGCAACGCTCGCGGACACCAAGCGTAAGCTCCGCCCTCTCCTCTCCGGGCGCCCTGCTCAGTGGGGCCCGCCTCCCACCTCCAGTCCGGGAAGGAGGAGAAGGACGAGCGCTAGGCGCCCAGGCAAAAACACCTGACAGCTAAGGGCTGGTGTTTTCAGACAGGGGGAAACGAAATCATCGCCGAGCTTCTTGTTCGTCTCCTTATTCCCGGGTCCTAGCGTGTGTGGGGGCGTTAGGAGGGAGGATGGGGGTCGACTTCCCTTCCTAAATGGCTCCAACAATGGCCGAAAGCTGCTAGGCGGAAAACGCCGTCTTTCCCGTTCCAACTGTCAATCCTGTCGTGACGTCAGCACAGCACTGGCGGAATGTCTGGAATGCGGACAGAACGTTCGGTGCGCCTTATCCCGCCCCTTTTCTTGTTGCAAGAGGTGGTGGAGGGGGAAGCAGCATCGGCAGCAGGGATGGCCACGTGCGCGGGGGCGGAGCTGTACACCTGTAAATACCCGCGGGACAGGCAGGATCGTTATGTTAAGTTACTCTAATGGTAATTACAGGATGAATGCGTCAGATTTCTTTCGCTTAACAGTTGTCACATTAATTGTGTGTTGCTGACAATCTTCTTGGATATGTATGGGTCATAAATTCCAAGTCCCTAAAAAGGGTTTATAATTCTGATTCAGTCTTCTACCCCGGAGGGTTACGGTGTCACTATGAAGCGTCCCATAGTACATAGAGGGGACCTGGAAGACTCATTGTTTAAAGGCACACATGAATAAACCTGCCACTGACAGGGCACATAAATTAATAACAATATTAAACACACACTTTAACACTAACAGCCTGCTCCCATGAATATAGGGGCAGAACACTCTCCATCTCTGTACCAGAAAAACATGATTTACTTGACACTGGTTTTTATTATAGAACATGCAGAAAATAGAAAACAAACTTGTAGGTGATAATATTAGACTGTTTCAAATACACGTTAAGCAAATTTTCAATATTTTTTAAAGCATCAGCCTTTTCTATTACTTCTTGCAGAAAGCACATTACACTGTCCTTGTAAAAAAAATAAAAATTGCCCTGAATAGAGAAAAAGATTCATTATGCAGGTTTGTTTTTCAAAAATATGTACACTATTTTGTATTATTTTTATGACAATTTTGTGACAATCTGTAAATATTTACATATTATTTTCTGTCACTTGGTGAGAGATGCATACATGGATGATTGAGCACATGGCTTCTATTGCCAGCAGGGCAGGATTAATTATTCCAGGGCTCCTAGGCACACAAGTACACTGGGCCCTCTAGCCTTGCCCTACCCCCTTGCCCTGCCCCCATTCATTTACCTGTTTTATGTACTTCTTTATTTCCAATTGCATTTCTTTTTATCTTTTATTTTACAATTCAAAACAAACAAAGATTACCATACCAATGTCAGTGTAGCTTTAGTTCTATGCAAGCCTCAAACATCTCTGAACAAATCCCCCCTTCCTTCCCTTCCCATCTACTTACCCAGGACTTTCTTTGAATCCTTTCCATCAATAATAATACAATCCTAGAGCGCGCATGCGCTCTTGAAAATTCGTGAGTCCTAGCGCCGTGAGGTGTGCTTCTGTGGCAGTATTCTAATTCACACCTCACGGCGCTTGCAGGGGCTGGAGGCGCGCGCGGTGGCTGAAGGCGCGTGACTGTGGAGCTTTGTCAGCGCGGTCATCTTCAGGCGCATTTGGCGGTTTGTGGACCAGCAGGAGAGTGGCAGTGGCGGTTTTAAGCAGCAGCACCGACATTTTCTCTCCTGTTAGTGGAGAGTGTCGGTTCCAGGGTGTGCAGCCGCTGTTACAAGGTAAAAAAATAAAATAAAAAAATACAGCTCAGGGAAGTGAAGGGGGAGAGGGAAAGGGGGCTACTTTGGAGGGAGGGGTGTGCTGGGAGGCCGACAGAAAGAAGGGGGCCAGAAGAGACAGAGAAATTCAGGCAGGGGGCCAGGCAGAGAGACAGACAGAAAGAAAAACAGGGAGCCAGGCAGAGAGACAGAGAGAAATAAAAACAGGGAGCCAGGCAGAAAGACAGAGAGACAAACAAAAAATGGGGGCCAGGGAGAGAGACAGCCAGAAAGATAAATAGGGGGCCAGACAGAAAGAAAGACAGCCATCCATACAGTGGCCAAGGAAAGAGAGAGAGACAGAAAGAAAGGCAGGGGTCAGGTAGAACGACAGAGAGAGAAAAACAGGGGGCCAGGCAGAGAGACAGAGAGAAGAAAAACAGGGAGCCAGGCAGAGAGACATACAAACAAAAACTGGGGGCCTGGGAGAGAGACAGCCAGAAAGATAAACAGGGGGCCAGGCAGAAAGACAGACAGAAAGAAAGACAGCCATCCACACAGCGGCCAAGGAAAGAGAGAGAGAAAGAAAGAAAGAATGACAGACAGACAGTGGGCCAGAAAGACAGACAGACAGCAGCCAAGGACAGAGAGAGAAAGAAAAAAAACTAGACAGATAGACAGCGGCCAAGGAGACAGAGAGAAAGAAAGAATGACAGACACAAAGTCAAACAAACAAGGAGCCAGAGAGACAGACAGAAAAGGAGAAAGACAGACAGAAGGAAAGACAAACAGACAAGGGGCCAGAGAGACAGACAGAAAAGGAGAAAGACAGACAGAAGGAAAGACAAACAGACAAGGGTCCAGAGAGACAGATAGAAAGAAAGACAGACAGCCATCCAGACAGCGGCCAAGGAGAGAGAGAGAATGAAACAATGACAGACAGACAGGGTGCCAGAAAGACAGACAGACAGAAAAACAGACAGCCAGCAGCCAAGGAGAGAGAGAGAGAGAGAGAAAGAAAAGAAATACAGAGAGACATACAGCAGCCAAGGAGAGAGAGAAAGAAAAAAATACATACAGACGGCCAGCGGCCAAGGAGAGAGAGAAAAAGAAATAAAGACAGACAGACAGAAGCCAAGAAAATAAAGAGAGAAACAAAACAAAAAAAAAAGACCGACAGTGGTCAAGGGAGAGAGACAGAAAGAAAAGGGCCAGGGAGAGAGAAAGAAAGACATACATCTATAATAATAAAACCCTAGAGCGCGCATGCGCTCTTGAAAATTCGTTATTCCTGGCGCCGTGAGGTGTGCTTCTGTGGCAGTATTCTATTTGACACCTCACGGCGCTTGCAGGGGCTGGAGGCGTGTGCGGTGGTTGAAGGTGCGCGACTGTGCTCTCTCCCTGCCCGCGTCCTCGGCAGGGAACACACCTCCCGTCCTCACTCGCCGCTGCCGCCACCACCACTACCGCTGATCCTCCTCTTCAGAGCAGCCTGCGATCATGGCCGGCTGTAAAGAACCTCGCAGGCCGCTCTCCAACCTCAGTAGCACGCTCCCTCTGACGCACGGGATCGCGTCAGAGGGAACGTGCTACCGAGTTGGAGAGCGGCCTGCTAGGTTCGCTAAAGCCGGCCACCAAGATCATAGGCTGCTTTGAAGAGGAGCAGGCCAGAAGATGCAGGGATGGAGGGAGGGTAAGAAGGGGATCAATACCAGGAGCCAGGGGGAGAGGGAAAGGGAAAGGGGGCTGCTTTGGGGGGGAGGGGTGTGCTGGGGGGAGACAGAAGGGGCCATGGAGAGACAGGGAAAGGGGCTGCTTTGGGGGGGAGGTGTGCTGGGGACAGACAGCTTTGCTCTGGGAGGAGACAGAAGGGGCCATGGAGAGATAGGGAAAGGGGCTGCTTTGGGGGGAGGTGTGCTGGGGACAGACAGCTTTGCTCTGGGGGGAAGACAGAAGGGGCCCTGGAGAGACAGGGAGAGGGAAAGGGGGCTGCTTAGGAGGGGGAGGAGTGTGCTTGGGGAAACATATTTGCTCTGGGGGGGAGACAGAAGGGGCCATGGAGAGACGGAGAGAGAGGAAAGGGGGCTGCTTTGGGGGGGAGGTGTGCTGGGGACATACAGCTTTGCTCTGGGGGGGAAGACAGAAGAGGGCCATGGAGAGACAGTTAGGGAGAGGGAAAGGGGGCTGCTTTGGGGGGGGAGGTGTGCTGGGGGCAGACAGCTTTGCTCTGGGGGGAAGACAGAAGAGGGCCATGGAGAGACAGGGAGAGGGAAAGGGGGCTGCTTTGGGGGGGAGGTGTGTGCTGGGGGCAGACAGCTTTGCTAGGGGGGGAGGGGAGGAGGGGGGAAGACAGAACGATACAGACAGCGACCAAGGAGAGAGAGAGAGAGATAAAGAAACACAGACAGATAGACACATCTATTCTAGCACCCGTTAATGTAACGGGCTTAAAGACTAGTAAGTATATAAAAGTGTTCAAATGTATTGTAAAGCAGTAACACTATCCGAAACATAAGTCTATATTAATAACCAAGTTTGCAACTCCTCTCAACTGCCTCACTCTATATTGTCCAACTGTAACCCATATATATGTATAAACAACCAAATCTGTAATTCCTCTAGTACGTTCAATTCCATGTATGTTAATTTGCAACAAAACAAGGCAAGCAGTTAAAACCCCTAGTGATATTGAGCTGCTTTACCACAGAGAAGGGAGGTGCACTGGAGCCGACACGAGGTAGAAACAGGTAAAAGAAAAGGGCAAAAACTGCATCGATTCAAGCCATACACACCTATGATGTGGATTGCAAATCTAGCCCATTGAGGGAGAGCTGAGCTGTGAAGTTTGCGATCCTTGCTCAGGGAAAACTTGGCGCCAGCTAGCACAAGCAGGAGCACTCCAATGCAGAGTAAACATTGGTGGTATGATCGCTGCACTACAGAGTGAGCAAAAAGAACAGAGAGCTCAGGGTCCAAACACAATGTCCCCATCCACCACCCGTCTGCAGCCAGCATTCCCCAGGCAGGAGGAGCACCTACCTGCCTGCAGCTCCTGCCCTCCCTGGATCCTGTGACACAATCCCCGGGCAGAGGCTCTCTTACCTGCAGCTCGCCTTGATCTCTGGGCGGGATTCACTTTATAATCTGGTCCTCCCCAGAGCAGCCCACGGAACTGCGCCCTGTGCCACTCCCAGCCACCGCCTCCTTCTCCTGCCCTGCACAGGAGCCGCCACCACCACCGCCCCTTCTCAATACTGCTTAATGGTGGTATGAGGTTCATTCACTGTATGAGCATACAATAGGGACATCCAATGATGGTGTGGGTAAAAACGTGGATTTTTTTTTTTTTTTTTGCCTAAGGCTTATGTAAACAATTGAGTGGGTCTCTGTACCCTCTCTTCTGAGCTTATTACCTCACATTGAGGGCTCCCACGTTCACTATTAATTATTTTGTAATTATTGTGGTATTTAGTGGTTGCGAGTATAGAAAGTTTTTGCCCCAATCCTGTTTTGTTCCCCTAATAAGCAATTATTTGTTTTCTTTGAAGTAGCATTAGGGGTTAAGAAGTCTATCTGGAGTAACTTGAAATCCTAACCATATAGTGAACCACACTGTAAGAGTGCAGTTTTACCACAGTATGTTACATGCATATGCAAATTGCTTCAAGCCGTAGTCTGGATTCCAAATCGCTGAAACTTAGAAATGCTGGTGCATGGGGTCGATAGTATAGAATGTTGCTACTAAAAAAAACAAAAAAAAATGCTGGTGCAAGCACACTACCAACATTTTTATCAAGTTCTTCCCTTGCTTTAAGATCATATCCAAATATACTTAAAAAAATGTGTAAGTGTGTACAGCCAGCTTTTGTGTCAGGTCTTGGACTCATTTTAAAACATATGCAAATCGATAGTTCCACTGATTCTCTACAAAGACCCTGTGCAGTGCTCAGCTTCCCCCACAGCCCTTCCATTCCTTTATGCAAGTCTGGGGCATGTTCACTGATCTCTGTATATTTGGTTTCTTCTCACATTCTCAGTGAGTCAATGGCAAGTCACTACAGCTCATGGCCCACACATTCATATGCATTTAGTGTATCTAGTTACATCATGCTTAGTGCATTGGGCAAGGCTTTCATTTTGGTTGACTGACATTATTCCTCTGGGCTCAGCAGCGGAGTATCCTCATGGTTATCCTGATCCACTAGTGAAGCACAGAGCCAGTGTCCAAAAATTACTAGCTGTTATATAGCCATTATCAGTGTTTTTAGAAGTTTTGATCTTGATGCCTATTTAAGCTGGACTTCTAAAAGCTTTTCTCTCAGTTTATTTGTTATTACTACCCTTAAATATATCCTGGTGAACATGCTGCTAGGTGTCCACCCTTGTTAATGAGTGTAAATAATAAACTAAGGTGTTTAATAAAACTTATAGACAGGGGGTGTTGAATTAGTTGAACCAGGATGTGCTGGTGCAGGCTCCCAGAACTCTTTTGTAATAAACCATTTCTCACTAATGCTGCAGAGATAGTGAGAGTCTTAGCATAACACATTTGATAGCAGATTGCTTGGAATTCTTAAATTACATAAATTGTGACTTTTTTTTAGAGGATTTACTTTTAGAGATGAAAAGATGTCATGATGACACAGAGATCAACTTTGTTTCTGAAAATCAAATCATCATGAATTTGTATCCTCAAAGTTCACAAACGTTTCTAAGACAAAACATCACCAATATTGTTTTCCTTGTCTGCAGTACTGTTTAATCTGTTTACCTGAAAAGTGTGTGATTATCCCCTTTATACTATGTTTAGCTTATTCAGTAAGAAAGATGAAATCATCTACCAGAAATAGCAAGATGAAATGAATCACCAGACCTGGTTGCCCAGAAAATGTAATCACAGTTCACTCATCTTTCAAACATTTCTTTGCATCATCATAAAGATATAAGAGGTCTCAATCTTAACATTCAAATGCTTGCAGGACAAAAACAATCGCCATACTGTTTGTTAAAAAAGTAAATCTCTCTTAATGCTACTCAGCCACAGTTGGGGGTGGCAGGGTGTGGTTAGGTCTGTGTTTTGTTTTTATGTTCTGTTTTCTAGACTGGTACCTGATGCTATGCTAAAAAGGATAAAGTATTTATAAAGTTTTCATGACAGAAAAAGAAAGAACATGGAATATTAATGGAAATCTGTTGCAAGTTGAGGGGGTTAATTGCAGAAGAAATCCTCAATTGTCTGCACATGCTGCAACACTTGATAGCTTAAAATGGAGTAACACCGGACACACTCAAACATCCTGTGGTAAGTGCCAAATATGCATGCACTAAATGCATGATAATAAAAAAACACACCACATTTATTTTGAGGAGGTGTTCCTGTGCTAATCAGTTAGCACAACTCCAATACCATGCACTAACTGATTTGTGCAGAAATAGTGCTTGAGCCCTTACCACCTACAACAGGGGTACCCAAAAGGCCAATCACGATCTACCAGATCACAAAGGCAACGCAAGTTGATCGCGGAGCCCATCCCAGGCTCTGCAATAGACTCGCGTTGCCTTTGTGTTCTCCCTGCTTCCCCAACGCTGCATCAGGCCAGGTGCGTGCAGCGACTACACAAGCACTGGGCCCACAAGCCTTCCTCCCCCCCCCCCGACGTCAATTCTGATGTCGCAGAGGAAGTTCCATGCCAGATGGCCTGGAACTTCCTCTCCAACGTCAGAATTTACATCGGGGGGGGGGGGGAAGGGGGATTTGTGGTCCGGCGCTTGTGCAGTCACTGCACGTGCCTGGCCTATTGCGGCGTTGGGGGAAGCAGGGTGTGTAATATCAGCTAAATCCACGGCAGTAGCTGGGGGGGCAGGGAGAGAGAAGACAGAAAGAAAGGGGGGACAGGGAGAGAAAAGACAGAAGGGGGGGGCAGGGAGAAAGGAAGAAAAAGTTGGACTCATGGAGGAACAGAGAAAGATGTTGGTTGGGGAATGGAATGAGGTCTGGAGGAGAGGAAGCATGCAGGAGGCAGAAAGAAGGAAATAAATAGTGGATGCACAGTCAGAAGGAAGTGCAACCATGAAATCACCAGACAACGAAGGTAGGAAAAATGATTTTATTTTCAATTTAGTGATCAAAATGTGTCCGTTTTGAGAATTTATATCTGCTGTCCCTATTTTGCACTATGGCCCCCTTTTATTAAACTACTATCATAGTTTAATAAAAGGGGAGAGGGTATATGTGTCTATTTTTGTATAGTTGTTACTGAGGTGACATTGCATATTTTAAAGTCATCTGCCATGACCTCTGAAAAAAAAACCCCAAATGATAATTAACATTTTCTCCGTGTACAGTGTGCTTTGTGTTGTTTTTTTTAAATTTTATTGTTGGTAGATAATTTGGCTTGGTCATTTTAAAAGTAACTCGCAAGCCAAAAAAGTGTGGGCACCCTTGTTTTAACCCAATGCTGACCCAGCCTTTTTGACTGACTCCTCTGTCCCCTCGCCCTTTTGTTTTTCTCCTGTATTCTTTCCTATCCAAACTATTCAAGGGAGCAATTTAGGAGAACCTCACTACAGTGAGTGTGGATTTGGACCAGATATACTATCAGATTGACAAACTGAAAAGTGACAAATCCCCTGGACCAGACGGAATCCACCCGAGAGTATTAAAGGAGCTAAAGGTAGAAATTGGAGAACTACTGCAAACCCTGGTTAACATGTTGATTAAAACCAGACAGATACCAGACGACTGGAAGATAACAAACGTCATCCCAATATTAAAAAAAGGATCAAGGGGAGAACCGGGCAACTATAGACCTGTGAGTCTTACATCGGTCCCTGGGAAGATGGTTGAAGCACTAATTAAGGATAGCATAGTCCAACACCTGGATACTCATGACCTGATGAGAGCCAGTCAACATGGCTTCAGGAAGGGGAAGTCCTGTTTGACAAATCTACTTCAATTCTTTGAAATGGTGAACAAACATATCGATAGCGGAGATCCGGTTGATATAATATACTTGGACTTCCAGAAAGCGTTCAACAAAGTTCCACACGAAAGACTTCTCAGAAAATTACAAAGCCACAGAATAGAAAGAGATATACTGAGATGGATAAGCAAATGGCTGGAGAACAGAATGCAGAGGATGTGCATAAAAGGGAAGTTATTGGACTGGGAAAAAGTAACTACCGCTGTGCCACAGGGCTCGGTTCTTGGGCCCATCTTATTTAATATTTTTATAAATGACCTGGAAGAAGAAACGACCAGTAAAATCATCAAGTTTGCAGATGACACCAAGCTAAGTCGGGCAATCAGGTCACAAAAGGACAGCGAAGAGCTCCAGAGAGATTTGAACCAATTAGAAAGATGGGCAGAAAACTGGCAGATGAAGTTTAATATAGAGAAATGCAAAGTGATGCACCTGGGCAGAAAAAACAAGGAGCACGAATATAAAATGTTAGGTGTAAAATTGGAAAAGTGCAAGCAAGAAAAGGACCTGGGGATACTAATAGACTGGACCCTGAAACTGTCGGCTCAATGTGCAGCGGCGGCTAAGAAGGCAAACAGGATGTTGGGCATGATAAAGAAGGGAATCACGAGTAGATCAGAGGATGTCATAATGCCACTCTATAGAGCAATGGTCAGACCACACTTGGAATACTGTGTCCAACACTGGTCTCCCTACTTAAAGAAGGATATAGCAATACTGGAGAGGGTGCAGAGGACAGCGACGAAGCTAGTTAAAAATATGGAGAACTTGAGCTACAATGAACACCTTGGAAACTGGGATTGTTCACCCTCGAGAAGAGAAGAATGCGTGGGGATCTGATAGAGACTTTTAAAATACTAAAAAGAATCAACAAAATAGAGCAAGAAACGTTATTCATGCTGTCAAATGTGACTCGGACATAGAGGTCATCGGACTGAAACTGAAGGGACACAGGATCAGGACAAATGTCAGAAAATACTATTTCACACAGCGAGTGGTGGACGCTTGGAACGCACTCCCGAAAGAGGTTGTGGCAGAAACTACCATTCTAGGATTTAAGGGC
Source organism: Geotrypetes seraphini (assembly GCF_902459505.1). Taxonomy (NCBI): domain Eukaryota; kingdom Metazoa; phylum Chordata; class Amphibia; order Gymnophiona; family Dermophiidae; genus Geotrypetes; species Geotrypetes seraphini. The sequence goes on along the minus strand of NC_047090.1, from coordinate 157,381,783 downwards.
AAGTTGGACGCACATCTTCTTGCAAGACACATTTGAGGGATCCTCGTCGGGGAACACCTAGCTTTGCCTCCACGGGTGCGGACCACCGGACTAGATAGTCTGATCCGGTGCAGGCATTTCTTATGTTCTTACCTTGTTCCTTTTGTGCCTGTCTGTCAAGTTAGTCCTGTATGCCTGCTTTTCTGTGTTGTATGTTTCTTTGTGCTATCTTGATGTTGGTTGTTTACCCAATTTATTTTAACCTTTTGTAAAACCGCCTTGAATTTTGATAAGGCGAGATAACAATTTTTAATAAACTTGAATTGTTCTTCAATCCTTGCATTTCATTTTAATGAGAACATTTGCCAAGGAAGTCCCTGACCATGACTACAAGTACTGAGAAAATGTATGTGAGCATGAGAATAATAATGAGAATTACAAGTTTTTAAACCAGCCTTTTCTTATGCAATGAAAGAGTGTAAATTAAGTAACTTAATTTTGAGACAACAACATAAAAGGTAAGAGTATCACCCTCAACAATGGTGATGGAAGTTAGCAGGCTTGGGGGCTGCTTTGCAGCATATGGCCCAGGTTAACTGTCATTGATGGAATAATGAATGATAGATTGTTTCAGAACATCCGCTATAATAAAACCCTTAGCGCGCATGCGCATTTCAAACTTCATGCGTCCATGCTCCGTGCCGCCACATGCGCAGCATGGTTTTGTGCAGCGATTTCCGCATGCGCAGTGGGAAGAAGGAGCGTGTGGCGGTTTCCCCATCTCAACAACGAGCATTGGAGCCTGTGGTGGTTTAAACATTGCCTTCCCTCCATGACGCTGGACAGGGGGAGCAGGGAAGGAGTACTGCTGGACTGGGGGGAGGTGAAAGGAAGGGAGAAGGGCTACTGCTGGATAGGGGGAGCAGGGAAGGGGTACTGCTGGACAGGGGGCAGGTAAAAGTAAGGGAGAAGAGGTGATGCTGGACAGGGGGAGCAGGGAAGAGATAAGGGGTACTGCTGGACAAGGGGGGGGTAAGTAAAAGGAAGGGAGAAGATGGGGGAGGGAAGGAGGACCAGAGGAGAAGCATGCAGGAGGCCCTGGAAACATAGTTAAAAGCACAGAAAAATAGTCACCAGACAACAAAGGTAGGGAAAATGATTTTATCAATAATAAGCACGCTTGAGCACTTGAAACTCTGCGTCTCCGTTTGTCCGTGCCTTCGAAGAAAGATAGACAGGGAGCCAGGGAGAGAGAGACAGACAGACAGACAGACACACAGACAGACAGTGGGGCAGGGAAAGAGACAGACAGGGGGCCAGGGAGAGAGACAGAAAGGGGGGCAGGGAGAGAGACAGACAGAAAGAAAAAAGAAACACAGCACCCCATTGTGCTAAAGTTTACATATCTATTCTAGTACCCATTAATATAACGGGCTTAAACTCCTCCAGAACTGCCCAAAGGCTTAAACTAGCCTTCCCCTCTCCACGCGGCATCCACTATTCAGGCAAACTGGGAAAATCCCTTCTCTTCAAAATCACAGGTCTTTGGAACGACCTCACCACCCTGCTGCGGAACCTGAGCTCCCTTCAGTTATTCCGCAAACAACTGAAAACCTGGCTTTTCAGCAAATTGTAGCTCTATCCTTCCCCCCTTTCTCTCCCCCCCTTCTACACATAAGTTCATGTAATCCTTTTTCTTCTTCTCTACCCACTATTTTAAGTTCTTGTAAACCGTGTCGAGCTCCATTCTCATGGAGATGATGCGGTATATAAACTTAAGGTTTAGATTAGATTAGATTAGATTAAACACTAGTTCTAAATAAAATTATCAGGCTACCCAGGCATAAACTGAAACCAATAGTGACCCTGAATATTCAAGTGAATTTACTGCACAATGGCTGAGAGATTTTAGAAAGGATAGCCATGTTAGTCTAGAGCAGGGGTATCCAACCTTGGCTCTCACCAGGTTGGGTTTTCAGGAATATGCATGAGATCTATTTGCATATAAAGGAAGCAGCACATGCAAATTCATGGGGGAAATCCTGAAAACCCAACTGGACTGCAGCCCTCAAGGCCTGATGTTGGACAACCCTGGTCTAGAGTAACAAAACTGACACAAAGCAAGTAGCACCATATAGGTTAGCCAATTTATTGACACTTGGAGCTTTCAAGGACTAGATTTCACATCAGATACTGAAAACTTGTGTTTTAATTGGCCAAGTCAATGTCCTTACTCCTTTTGTAATATGGAAAGACTTGCAGCAAGCTACTCATGCAAGGAAGTCCTCAAGTGCCAGAGAGCCGAAATACTTCTCTAGGAGGACTAGGTCAAAATACCTCAAAAGGTAGCAGCTGTTGTGCTAGCCTAAGTAGCCTGAATATTGCCACTATCTGGGACAGTCACTAATGATTTTCAACAGCACTATGTGAATAGTGCAAGACAAAAACTTTTGGATAGCTCCAGCTGGCAGCACTTACAAGGATACAGAGATACTAGGTTACCCTGTTCCATGCTGCTGACCTTTTGGTCAGTCCTAGTTTTAACCTTACATCCCAAGGCAGTTTGGGATTTGGCATGTCTAATCTTGCCCACTGAAACCAGCTCTTCAAGTCCCATAATGTACCAGGAGAATGGTGGTCAGAAATCCAGCACTGTCCAGCCTGAAACTGGTTAACCTGGGCGCTCGGAGGATAGCTCATACAAGATTTGATACTAGTATTTACATATGTTACTAAAGTAATACATTTGAGTGTTAAAGAAAAAAATAGTAAAGTTAAATATTAGACATAATTTGTAATGGTTACCATAGTTTCACAGCATATACCATTTTTTTATTGGTGAATTATCACTGGTGAAATTTGTCTCCTTCCACTTTTCTACCTTACTGGGTACTGCAAAGGACATGCAGCTGGAAGCCAGAAGCATGACATGGCAGTTGATAAATAGAGTGCCTTCAGCAGTGACATAGTAAGAGGGATGGGGATGGCCTGGCACTGCTGCTGCTCCCGCTCCTTTCCACTCCTCTCCTCACGCATGTCTTCACTTTCTTCCCAGTGTACCTCTATCTCTTCACTAGCGTGAGCAGCTGCTCATGCCAGAATAGTATTTCCCTACGATATCACTTCCGGTTCTCGAGTCGCGCCTAAGAAGTGACATCAGCGGGAGAGCCCACACCGACAGCGAGTTGGTGATACTGCTCCCACTGGGGAAGTTAAAAGAGGTATGGGGTAGGGAAAGTTGCAAGTGGGAGGCAGAGAAGAGGGTGGGGGAGGGGCACCACCACTCTAGCCACCTCTCATCCTCACTAAGGCACTAGCCTTTGGTATGGGCTTTAGCGTGACAAACTGGATTAAATGCTGCTTTAGTGAAAGGAGACAAAGGGTAGTGGCAAATGGCATTTGCTCAGAATAGGTTGTTGTTAGTGGAGTGCAACAGGGATCTGTCCTTGGGCTAGCTCTTTTTGACATTTTTGCAAAGAATAGGGCAGAAGGACTGTTTGGTAAAGTTTGTCTTTTTGCGGATGATACCAAACTGTAATACTGTAGATAACATGAGGCAGGATCTAGCAAAGCTTGAAGAATAGTCCAGTAAGGTACTGAAGGGGATAGACTTAGTAGATAAGGACAGGTTGTTCACCTTCTCCAAGGTAGGGAAAATGAGGGCACTCTTTAAAGTTGAAAGGGGATAGATTCAGTACAAACGTAAGGAAGTTCTTCTTCACTCAGAGAGTGGTAGAAAACTAGAACGCTCTCCCGGAGTCTGTCATAGGGGAAAACATCCTCCAGGGATTCAAGACAAAGTTAGAGAAGTTCCTGCTGAACCGGAACATACACAGGTAGGGCGTCTGTTAGGGTGCTGGTCTTTGACCAAAAGGGCCGCCGTGTGAGCGGACTGCTGGGCATGATGGACCACTGGTCTGACCCAGCAGCGGCACTTATGTTCTTAATGCTGTTCTATAATGTTGCCCAAGTAAGACCTGGGCTTCAGTGTCTCTCTTATATTTTTAAGTTTCTAGTTCTATTTAGTTGGTTTCTATTTTATTTTGTTCCTTTCACCTACCTTGTTCATAGTTTTACAGGGTTGAAACATAGAAATAGACGGCAGATAAGGGCCATGGCCCATCTAGTCTGCCCACCCTAATGACCCTCCCCTACCTTTCTCTGTACTTTCTTTTAATTTTTACTCAGGCGAGTCAGAAAACATTTTGGATAGTTTGAGTTATAGAATCAAAACTGTCTACTAACCTAAAGGCCTGGAATAGTTCATTTTCAGCAGAGGTCCTTCCTACCTATGTGTGGCGATTATAGATCGTTGCTGGAAGCGGGGCCAGTGGAAGCATAGTGGATCACTGCTGGTGGTTGCCTAGGATGAGGTGGCATCTGCTCTCTCATTGGGGAAGAACTGGTGGTGTCTCCAGATCCGGGGAGTGGGACCGTGCTGTGGACTCCTCCTCTCGGTTGTCCGATGGAGTCAGAATCTGTATTCTTCGGGAGTTGCCCATGAGCATCCACCGAGAGCAATGCGGGCCGGCACTGGATTATTCTATCTCTGTGCATCTTCTGCCTGGAAGCGATGAGTCGGGGCTGCAGCATCTGGAAAGCCTGAGCTGATATCTGTTCTGTCTGGACTTTTGCCATTGGGATTATTTAAAATATGCTGAGGCAACAGAGCTGCTTCAAGATATTGGACTTCTGCCAGACTTATTTGATTTTGTTTTTAATTTTTTCTTCCAGTTTATGAATTATTTTACATTTTATTCCTTTGTTTTTACCCCTATTCTTTTTATTTTAACTGAATTCTATTGTTTAACGGTTCCTCCCTTCTATTCCTTTTTACATATTCCTTTAATTCATTTAGATATCATTTACATATGTGGTGCTCCTATCTGTAAAATATTCTACATACTTCTCTCCTCTCCACTCCTTCCTGCCCTCCATAGTCCTCCCTACCCTCTTCTAACCCTTTAATCTGTAATGTCACCTAGAGCTTGTATAGGTATGTGTGACGCACAAATGGAAGAAATAAATAAATAAATGCTAAAAAATAGAGTCATGTATTTAGTCTGCAAAAATCCAGACTAGTATAGTATAGGAGGCAAAGTACTTCTGTGTAAAACAAGAGTGGGACTCGGGGATGATTATGTCTAATGATCTCAGGGTGGCAAAACAGGTAGAAAAAGTGACAGTCAAAGCTAGAATGAAGCATGGGGGGCGTAAGGAGAGAAATGGACCAACAGGAAAAGGGAAGCAATAGTGCCATTGTGTCTCTGGTGGGGCCCCATTTGGAATACTATGTGTCATTCTGGATTCTACACCTTCAAAAAGATATAAATAGGATGAAGTCAGTCCAGAAGGCTGCTACAAAATTGGTTAGTGGTCTTTATCATAGTGTATGGGGGACAGACTTAGAGACCTTAATCCAGGGGTGTCCAATGTCGGTCCTCGAGGGCCGCAGTCCAGTCGGATTTTCAGGATTTCCCCAATGAATATACATGAGGTCTATTTGCATGCACTGCTTTCATTGTATGCTAATAGATCTCATGCATATTCATTGGGGAAATCCTGAAAACCCGATTGGATTGCGGCCCTCGAGGACCGACATTGGACACCCCTGCCTTAATCTGTATAATCTGGAAGAAGAGACAGGAGAGCAAGGCATTAATGTACAAAAGGTGAGTCTTTTTCTAATGAAGGAAAAGGCATAAGATAAAGTTAAGAGGTGATAGGCTCAGGAGTAATACAAGGAAATACTTTTTTACAAAAAGGGTGGTAGATGCATGAAACAGTCTCCCAGAAGAGGTTTAGACCAGTGTTTCTCAACTCAGTCCAGTCAGGTTTTCAGGATAACCACAATGAATATGCATTAAATAAATTTGAATATAATGGGAGGCAGTTTATGCATATCCATTGTGAATATCTTGAAAACCTGACTGGCCAAGGAGGTACTACAGGACTGAGGGCTAGATTCACTAATCTGCCTGATCGGGCACGATCAGGCAGATCCGACGAATTCACAAAACTGCAACATGCAGATGAGGGTGATCGGAGGCACGGATCGCTCTATAGCGATCCCCGCTAATGTGCAGACCATCGTTAGATAGTCTGCGCATGCGCTGGACCTCCGGCCCGGAACTTTTTAAAAATTTTCTTCAACTTTTTTTTATAGCACATGGTTTTAACCCACTTAAAGTTTGCGGGTTAAAACCATGGGCTTACACTGTGGGGAAGGGTGGGAGAGTTGGGGCAAACAAGCAATGAGGGAAGCTCAGGGCTGGCAGGTGATGAGGGCAGCGTCGGGGCGGACAGGCAGATTGGGGCAGCTACAGCCGGGGCAGGCAGGCAGATCTGGGAAGCAGAAGATCAGGGCAGTCGGAAAGGGCTTCAGCGACTGGTCCTCAGCGGTCACTTTTTGGGTTTATCAGCCAGCCTAATCGGATTGGGAAATTTGTTTAGTGAATCGCGTCCTTACCTACTTTGCATGCAGTTCCCCTCATTTGCATGCACGGATCGGAATCGGATCGCAAAACAGGTTAGTGAATACTGCAGGAGGGAAATCGGGTTGCAAAGGGCTTGCAAACTGATTGGTACACAATTGGTTTGCTTAGTGAATCTAGCCCTAAGTTGAGAAACACTGGTTTAGATTGTAAGCTCCTTTAAGCAGGCACTGTCGTCACTGTGATTCTGTACAGTGCTGCAGAAATAATTAATAATAGTAGTAGAGGTGGTGGAGACAAAGACTATCTGAATTAAAGAAAGTGTAGGACAGGCGCATTGCTCGCTTAGGGAAAGAAGATAGTGGATGCTGCAGATGGGCCATTTGGCCTTTATCTGCCATCATGTTTCTATGGAGAGAAGAGGTAGAATGACACCACAATATGTCGTTAATTCTTCTTTAAATAACATGTACCGGTAGTCTCTCTTCAGCACAGCTACTTGAGACAAAAATAAATTTTTCCTCTCCATCTTTTTAACACTGGTGCTGCTACTTATTGCAAAAGTTAGCAGTAAAGGGTTGCAGTTGGCAACGTGTAAAGCAGTAGTTACAGTAGTTTCATAACAGAATCTAAGCAATGTTCAAAACTGGAGCCCCATACAGGATTAGCAGTGGGTAGGCTCGAGCCAAAAGTAGTCAGGCATCTCTATTTTCTCTTCTCGCCCCCAGCAGCATCGCTGTTTCTCTTCAGGTCAGTGTCAGCAGTTCCTACATGCTGCCAATAGCTGATCCAGAAGCCTTCCCTCTAAATAAAACACAAATGCATTAGAGGGAAGACTTCTGGGGCACCTGCCAGCAGCTTATAGAAACTGCTGCCGGTGGCCTTTGGGTGCTGGGCCTGAGCCCAAACTGGGCAGGGTGGCTACACCTCTGGTTAGTAGTAAGTAGATGCACAACACCCCACAATGCTGCACTTTAATAAATGTAACCTAAAGTCTGACAGTACATCTTACAAATATGAGATGTATATTATACTAGCTTACTTATAAACATACTGAAAGGAAGAAAAACAAACCACACTACTTTCCCAAAACTACATGGATATGCCAGTTATTTTATTTTACCCTATAATTTAAACAGCTACCCTTGAACACATTGTAGAAAACACATTCCTTTACTATACAATACAGGAAGCTAGCAGTACAGTTCAAATGTATTACAGCTGCACAGGGACAGTTTCCTTTGTGGTTGATCGCCATTTCAATACTTCATTAGAAAAAGGAAAACTATCCTCATTAATGATGGCCAGGAGCTGCAGGTTCTGAAAATACAGAAAAGAAGTCTGTAAATTAAGTAAATATTTTTGTATTTCAATAAAATATGACAAAAAATTGAGATACTTAGAGAAAGTTCTCAGACTACATGAGAGAGAGAACACCTAGTTTCAATGGGTGAAGTACTATTATTTATTTTAAAAAAATTCTATTGTGCCTATCAACTTGGCAGATTACAAATGAATGGACATAAAATGAGACCTACAAAAAATACAAATTCAAATAAAAAAATACTAAAATACAAACTCAATAAAATTAAATTCAGCATATAAAATGATCCTAGAAAAAAGTACAAAGTAGGAATTTCTTATTCACAGAAGGCTTTTACAAATAAGTGAGTTTTCAATAGTTTTTTTGAATGATACAAAGTTAGAACATAATCTTAGTGGTCTATTCAATGCATTCCACAATTTTGGGCCAGCTAAAGAAATAGCTGACATCCAGGTCTTTTTATAATGCACATCCCGGACACATTTGAGGCAGACCTGTTCACTGTCTAGAGATTTAATCTGGCTTGCTTGCATGCCTTTCCAGGTAGCTTAAATAGCTAATTAATCTCACTTAGCTTATTACTTATCCCAAAGCTTTTTTCTTTGGGCTAATATTACCCAATGCTATTGGCAAAAGAGACCAACTAGGAAAGACGACAACTTTTGTAATCCCTTCCTGCTTGTTATAATATATAGCTTCTATCCACTCATCACAAATTAAATGCTAAAGTAATATGTATAATTTTATTCTCCTTACAATTTATAATTACCTAGATGCTATGACTTTTGGAAAGTGTTTACAGATTCTGAGACTTAGCCCTACATAATGCAGAAAAATTAAATCCTAAGCATTAAGACTTATCTGTACACATTTGCTCAATAAATTATACAAACCCCCCACTAATCCCTTAAAGTTGAACAATAATAACATCAAGTTTCAATCACTAAACAAAATTAAATGTTGAATATTGTTCTGAAAATGATTGTTAAGCATACTCCTTAAAAAGTAAACGATAGGCAAAGGTTTGCCTTCATCTCAGGATTGTAATTTAACAGGGAACCCTCCCCCCAAACCCCCCCCCCAACAACTTAGATTAAATTTCTCCCTATTTCAATTCAGAGGGAAATAAATAAAAGTTTAACGCAAAGGCTGATTAAACTTAGGGGCTCTTTTACTAAGTTGCTTTGGCATTGGAGTTTTGCAAGTCATTTGAGGTTAATTGGGCTTATGTGTATCTCTTATTTGTAGAATATTTTTAATGCAATAAAATAAATTATCATGGACTATAAGTAAAAAATTTGACTGATTGTGGATTTGGTTGGCATTGCAATTTTAGGCCTTTGCTGTTCAAAATCCAAATACCAATTGTTAAGGAGTCAGATTTCTATCCATTAAAAAAAAAAAGTGTCAGATATCTATACTGTTTTCTCCTTTTGACATCTGTTGTATTCTTGTTTATTTTTTATCAGATATGTATTCACTCAATCTGTATCATCTCTTAAACCGCATAGAACGTCACGGTCCTGCGGTATATAAACTGTTATTATTATTATTCACTCACCACAGCTTCAATATTATGTTAAGTACTTACTGTCTTTCACTGCTTTTTTCCCTAAAAATAAAAGAAGTTTAAATTTCACATTATAAATTAATCCAAAACAATATAGCATGTACATTATTTCACATCACCCCACAAAGTCAGCTGAACAGACTAAAACTTACAAAATGATAAAAACAAAGTTAAACACATCATAATTGTCTCTTATCTTTACTTTTTGTAAATTTCTACACACATCCAGGGTTGGGTGGGGAGGGTTATTTCTTTGTTGTAATATATATAAGTGATTACTGACTGCGATGGTTAATGTATGTGTGTATATATATATATATATAATATATATCTATATCTATATCTATCTGAAATAATAAAACGCTAGCCGCGCATGCGCACTCAACTGTGTGCTTCCGTTTTCCCTGATCCGATATGTAGGTCCGTGGCCTTGCAGGAGTGCGCATGCGCGACTCCCCAGCCTTACTTGGCCAACAAGAGTGTGGATGCGGCGGCAACACAAATCGGAAAACGCTGGGCCGACAACCCCTGCCCTCTCCAAGCCGGGACCGCAGCCAGCCAACGATCGCCTCCACAGCCTGACGACTCCCCCCTCCCGCACCAACCGCTGCCGCTCCTGTTTGAAGCGGCCTGATGAGGTTCGCGGCCAGCTCTAGCGAACCTCGCAGGCCGCTCTCCACATGAAGCACGTTCCCTCTAACGCGATCGCGTCAGAAGCAACATGCTACCATATGGAGAGCGGCCTGCGAGGTTCAATACAGCCGCCCATGAACCTAAGCAGGCCGCTTTGAACAGGAGCGGCAGCGGTGGCAGGAACCATGGATGGATGGACGGAGGTAAGAACGGGAGGGGAAGCCAAAAAAGAAGGGCTATGGAGCAGGCAGAAAAGGGAGCCGTTTTGGTGGGAGGGTTGTGCTGAGTGCACGAAGCAGGCAGGCAGGCATTGCACAACAGGGGGAGAGGCAAAGGGGACTGCTTTGGGGGGATGGTTGTGCTGGGGGCCGACAGCAATCATGGGGGGAACATAAAAGGGCCACGGAGCAGGCAGGCATGGCACAACAGGGGGCCAGAGGGAGAGCGAAAGGGGGCTACTTTGGGGGGAGGGGTGTGCTGGGGGCAGACAGCAATCAGGGAGGGGGGAGGAACAGAAGGGGGGCCACGAAGCAGACAGGCATTGCACAACAGGGGGAGAGGCAAAGGGGGCTGATTTGGGGGGATGGTTGTTCTGGGGGCAGAAAGCAATCATGGGGGGGAGGAATAGAAGGGGGCCATGGAGCAAACAGGCATTGCACAACAGGGGGATAGGGGGCTGCTTTGGGAGGAGAGATGTGCTGTGGGCAGACAGCAATTATGGGGGAGAACAGAAGGGGGCCACGGAGCAGGCAGGCATTGCACAACAGGGGGAGAGGGAAAGGGGGCTGCTTTGGGGGGATAGTTGTTCTGGGGGCAGAAAGCAATCATGGGGGGGAATAAGGGGGCCACAGAGCAGGCAGGCATGGCACAACTGGGGGCCAGGGGGGGAGGGAAAGGGGGCTGCTTTGGGGGGATGGTTGTTCTGGGGGCAGACAGCAATCATGGGGGGAACAGAAGGGGGCCAAGAAGCAGGCAGGCATTGCACAACAGGGGGAGAGGGAAAGGAGGCTGCTTTGGCAAGCAGGGGGGCCAGGGAGACAGACAGAAAGAAAGACGCACAGACAGGGGACCAGGGAGAGACACACACACAAAGAATGACAGACAGACAGCGTCCAGGGAGAGAGAGAGAGACAAATAAAAAACAAAAAACAGACATACAGACATCTACTCTGGCACCCGTTATTGTAACGGGCTTAAACACTAGTGTATATATATATATATATACACTAGTGCGTCTTTCTTTCTGTCTGTCTCCCTGGCCCCCCTGCTTGCCAAAGCAGCCTCCTTTCCCTCTCCCCCTGTTGTGCAATGCCTGCCTGCTTCTTGGCCCCCTTCTGTTCCCCCCATGATTGCTGTCTGCCCCCAGAACAACCATCCCCCCAAAGCAGCCCCCTTTCCCTCCCCCCTGGCCCCCAGTTGTGCCATGCCTGCCTGCTCTGTGGCCCCCTTATTCCCCCCCCATGATTGCTTTCTGCCCCCATTAATCATCACAGTCAGTAATCACTTATATTTAGTGTTCTGGCACTTTTTACTGATTTGAAAATTAATAGAGATTAATAAAAAACAAACAAAAAAACTGTCCAAAAAAACCCCTGCAATACAATTGTCTTTATAGTGATGCAAAATTAAAATGACATATGATGGTTGAAATGGGGTAATTTTTAAAACATTTGACTCATTTTCCTATGAGATGTAGTGTTTTATACCCATTCTTGCACATTACATTTGCTTAAACTGCTCAGGCTCTGTCTTCCATAAAATAATTTTCTGTGGGTAAGTTACTTTAATACTAGCACACTAAAGTTTATAAATAAAGCTAATCTGCGTTTTTCAAACTGTGCTAAGGGCTGGACTGGGCTGGCACATAAGTGTCACAGACGATCTGGTATCTTAGCATGAAGGATGCATTACTTTGGCAGTGTGACAAGTGTCTTAGCAGTGGTGGTGAAGATGGTTATGGTCCTGGGGACACCTGTATGTTCATACTAGTGAAAACTATTAACCATCTAGGAGCCAGCGCACATTGATCCAGACCTTGCCAGCTATTGTAACGTGTCTAATATAGCTATGAAAGACCTTATCAGTCAGTCAAGCTGTAGCACAGACTGTGATGAATTCATTAATGCAAGACAACCAGATGTGGATCAATGGAAATTTAAAATATACAGAACAGACAAATGTCTCGACACATTCCTGAAAAGCTTCAAAGTAAAGCACAGTAGATGGAAAAAAATGCACACACTTACCACCATATGAAATTTTGTAGTATATAAAGCCCATAAGGCCAATGCCAACCCACAGTTCTTGATAAGCCTTAGTATAGTATGGCTTCATTAAGGTCCACCAAGCAACAAGTTCAGGTGCTGCCATCTGAAATATGGAAGAAAATAGATTGTAGTTTTCCTCCTTTGCAGTCATTAACAGCTTTTTTAACTCCTTGGACAAGTGACAATACTACACTTCTCCCTCCTAATTTGCAGGTTTATAACTTGTGACCAGTTATTTGCAAGTTTCTAAACCCTGACCCACTCCCGTCTCCAGGACCTCTCCACACTGTACCTGGTGGCCTAGAGGTGAAGTGGGGCAGGAGCGTAGAAGAACCTCCTGCTTCCCAGACCTCCCCACACCTTACCTGGTGGTTTAACAGTGAAGTGGGACAGGAGCAGAGGCCAGCTCTGCCCCCAACCCCCGTGAATATGGAGGGAGACGTGTACTTCAATACAAAAAATTCACAAAGCCTAAATTTTGTTTAGTATACATAAAAACTATAACACATGTGATTTCTAACACAGGGCTTAACAAACTGGTTGAAATGGTGACTAGAAAACTGGACTTTGTACTTATGTCTTGTGTGCAGAGGCAGCAGCCTATGTGAAGGACAGCATCAGTGGCCCCACATAGCCTTTGAAGGGTAGTGTTCAAAGGGAAGCACCGATCGATGTTAATGTTCCTCCAGTTGGCACCAACTGAGGACAGAGATGTGTTGAACTCTCAGCTTTTCTGACAAGTTAGCAGTCACATCAGTGACTCACATGGAACATTATCAGGTCCAACAAGGCTATTGTGTTTTAGGATATCTAGCACTGTGGGTATGAGTAATGGCACAAATTTGAAAGAAGATTTTTTTTTTGTGGAGAGGAAGCAAAAGCCTATGAGATGCCTGCTGGGACAAGTGGGTGTGAAAAAAAAATTATTGTATGGCAAAAGTGGGGTGCAGAGGCACAAAACTCAAAACTACTGGATTTCAGACATGCTGATTTTGGTTAACACAGGGAGGGGGAGGGGGGAATATACCTGAAGGAGCTGATGGCTTTGGAGAAATGGTAGGGAAGTGGTCCAAGCCAAAAGCTGCTATCAATTTGGCAAACAGATTTTTATACAAGGAAAGTAAATAAAAACCAAGAGAAAAAAAGCATATATGGTTCTCCAAACAAGTGGTCAAAAAAATAAAGGGCAAAAGAGGCTGCATTTAAGAAATACAGAAAAAGGCAACAAGATGATCATGGAAAAGATTATTAAACTACAAAAAGCAAAAGGAGAGAAATGCAGGTAGCAAACACACAAGTGGAAGAAAAAATGGCTAAATGTAAAGAAGAAAAATTATTGCTTACCTGATAATTTTCTTTCCTTTAGCTTAGATGCAGCACAATGAATATGCACAATATTGATTTGCATACAATGGAAGCAGTCCATGCAAATTAATCTCATGCATATTCATTGTAGAAATCTAAAAAATCCTGGGAGCTAGATGCACTAAACAGGATCCGCTCTGATCCGATTTTTGGCCGAGTTTAAAAGAGCTATTAATGCACTAAAAATTTTGCATGCAAATGATTCACGCGGAGGCTCATCGTAATCCCTGTCTCTCCCGTCCGATTGATCGCTGTGAGAGTGACTCTCACACATGCACAGAGATGACAGGCAGGGGAAGCTTCCTGCCTCTCGTGTTTGGGGCAGGAAACTTTTTTTTTTTTTTTTAAAGGACACAGATGTGTGTGTATGTTACACACGCACAATATCTGCCTCATTAAAAAAAAGAAAATAAATAAATAACACCACCACTGATGACAGCCTTCACCGACATCCCGCCAATGAACTGGCACTGGGGACAGATCCCCAATCCAACAAAAATTGGCAGGAGGGATTCCCACTTCTGCCAAAGGAGGCTCTCCCCCCCAAAAAAAAAAGGCAAGCGGGATGCTCACTCCCTCCTGCTACTGGATACTCCCCCAAATCCTCCCCACCCCGATACTTTTTTCAGAAGTTAGGAGCAGGAGGGCAGCATGGTCTCTCCAGCTCTAAGGCCCACCGATCCAAAATGGCAGACTTTCCCTCCTTGGTATATCATGTGATGCACAGGGAGGGGCATCTGTCCCAGTGCTGGTTTGTCGGGGGGGATTTTTTTTCTTTAAATGGGCCAGATAGTGCGCATGTGTAACACACACACAGCATCTGTGCCCATTTTAAAAAAAACCAAAAAGGTTTGGCATATTATAAATATTTTTGTATTGGACAGGTCAACGATTGGTCTTGACCAGTTGCTTTTTTTAGGATTGGTAAATCCTTTTTTTTTTTTTTTGGGGGGGGGGGGCATTGGAAAGCCATGTTAGAGTATCAATTGCTCTGCTAGTTTAGATGGAATTTTAATATGAGTGAGCTCATTTGCAAGGTTGGATTGGAGAATGAGCAATCGTGCAGAAAACCATGCGGCGAGCTGTTTTCTGCATCGGGTTGGTAAATCCGATCATCCCCAAAGTTGTTTTTCAAAATGTACAGCTATCTTCAGGTTGCCTTCTTCACCTGGTTCCTTCAATCTTCCCAAACATGATGTCCTTCTCCAGTGATCTTTCTCTTCTGACAGTATGACCAACATAAGACAGTCATGATTTAATCATTTGAGCTTCAAGTGATAGCCAGTTTGATCTCTTTTAGAATAATTACTATTTGAGAAAAATGTGGAGATGGGGGTCAGACTGAGCTTTTAAGGACAGAGCTCACACCTCATTCTCTAATACTATTCACAACTTGAATGGTTTTTATATAACTCATAGGGAGAGCTCCATTGTTGAGAAAGGATGGTTTTACTGGGTAGCTAATCTGGCTTGGGGGGGGGGTCTTAAAAGAAGGTCCTGGCCTGTTATATTACTAATTTAAAACAGGTGGGGGGGGAGAGGTCTTTGCTATAAAATATAATTTTGGCTTACCACTCCCATACCCAACTTACCCCCCCCCCAATAAATCTGTCTACACCAAAATAAACCCCCCCCCCAAAAAAAAACCCTTTTCTGGCGGGATGTCAATATCCCCGTCCCCCGCGAATTCTTTCCTCGTCTTCTTCATGTCTGCATATTGTCTGCCTCAACCGCATAAGTCTCGAACCACTTACGATTTTAAAGCGTTCGAGGCTTGTGCAGATGAGGACGGAGCTTGCAGGGATAGGAACGGGGATAGAGAGATCCCGCGGAGACGGGGAAAATTTGTCCTCCTATCGTTCCCTACATAGTATGGGGAAAAACTATGAACTCATCTCGAACGGTTAATTATCTTTTCATCTATAATACAGGGATTGCAACAGAAAGCTTCACCGGATCCTAGGTATATAGGATCAGAGTATAGGGATGCACACTGCCTGGGATCATTTTATCAAATAAGGAAAGATGAATGTGCTTTTATTGTATTACTATGAGTTGCATTGTTTGTATTGCACTGTTGTAGTTTTGGAAAATTAAAAAAAACAAACCAAAACTTCACCTGATCCTAGGAAGAACACGAGTCACACCCAGGCCTTCCTACGACATTATTCTACCAAGCAATCTGATCCTCCCCTCTCAAACACTACCCTTGATAAAAGAACCCCTTCTCGAGTGCCACGAGCAAAAAGCGTTTGCATGCTCACCGTTACAAGCTCAACCGCTCCTGGCGTTACACGGCGATTTGCCCCAAGCTATAACTAGCCCACGAAGGTCACCGGAACCGCTAGCGGAGGCCGTCACCAGTTCCGGAAACCAAGGGAAAGGAAACCGACTTTCAGAAGAGCGGCTAGCAAGCTCCGCAGCTATCCTACGCGCTTTAGAGCGCCCCCTAGCTTGGAGAAGCGCGCCATAAGCTTCGTCGGCACGACGAGGTGATGAGAAGCACGTGCTGAGGGGTTGCAGGTTTTGGAACTTGCGGGCTCGGAGCATAGAGGAAGATGTTGAAGAAGCTTAGCGTCGAGCAGATCAATGATTGGTTCACCATCGGTAAAAACGTTACTAATATTCAGCTGCTGGGAGAACTGTCCCGGCCGCCCTATGCTCTGGTTAAGGCAGATTCTATCGCCGAGCAGAGCCAGTAAGTAGCCGCTAAAGAAGGTTTAGCACCACCAGTTATTCTGACCAGTCTGCTGAAATCCATACAAATCACTTAAACTATTGGAAAATTGTACTATCCTTGAAGCAAAGTTTCGATCCAGTAAGGGGGGGGGGGAAATCGAGCTATAAAAAATATTGTGTATACATGTGCTGACATTTTTATAGTCACAGATTTTAGATAAAATTAGCAACGAGGACAGATTTATATTGTGGGCCCTAAATTGTAATCCTGAGAGCCCCCCCCCTCGATAAAGTAGGAAGTAAATTTTAGGTCTAATAGTTTTCTATGCTAGTGACGCAAAGCAAGCACCATGTTAGAATGCCACACTAAGCTTTTAGCTTGTCCTGTTCTTGTAATGTGAGGCCTTAAGCTGTATAGTTCGCTTAGTTTAAATCTGTGTAAATCTAATCTTGGGGTGGTAAGAATGAGCAGCAAAAAGGTTAGTATATTGGAGATCTGGGTAGAATATGGATTCTGCGGACTTTGTGGATCCTGGGGGGTCCAAAGCGTAATAGTCCTGCCATGAATAGCAAACACGTTAGAATGCTACACTAAGTGTTAGCATATAGTGTTCTAATGAAAACAAATGTTTACTTCCAAGGTAGTAAACTAATGGTAATGTAAATTGCCACTTCATTAAAAGTGTGAACTAGCAGAATAAACAGTGGCATGCTGTAGAGATAAGATGAAGGGAGATGGAACACAGTAGAAGCCTTATACCACCACTCCCTGCACATACAAACCAGACTCTATTTCTTTTCTGTTCCCCTCTTCAACATTCCCAATTTGACCCTCCCTCCAGCCACCTCTAATTTGGGAGGTATAATGATGCCCACTTGTTCCTGTGTCTGTGCTGCCATTTTGATTAGTGGCTGTCTCTGACTCTGCATAGACATAGAGTATAGGGATGCACACTGCCTGGGTCATTTTATCAAATAAGGCAGTACATTGTAGGATGACCCTACTACAACTGCTTTTTATTTCTGTAGAACTACTAGACATATGCAGCGCTGTGGCAGAGCTTACGATCTAATCAAGACAGACAAACAGGACAAATAAGGGATTATGGAATTACTTATGTTGGGAATGATTAAAACAGACATGGGTACTGAACAAGTGCTTAGATTTCAAAAGAACTTATGTAAACTATAGATTTTTTCACCTATTTATGTAGATGTCCGCTTTGTTCAATCTTTGCCCTTGTAAAATGCCCGCTAGCACACTACAGAGCATTGATTCTAAGCACATGCTTGCAGTTGAGGAAAAGAGCCCATTTATGAGTGTATATGACTGCATACACTAATAATATTGCGTGGGGGAGTGAAACCAATACCAGATAGACTTCTATGGTCTGTGCCCCATATGTGGTAAGACAGATTGGGATGGGTTGTAGAAGGTTTTGACGGCACCTCGGTAACTGGGATGTAGCCAGTGCAGGATATACTTTTTTATGGTTTTAGCTCTGAAAATAGCAAGAATGGATAAGAAACAAGTATACAACATTCATATCACCTAAGTAAGGTCTTGCATATCTCATGGGGAGGGGAAAAATCTTATAGTGTAACTTGGTAAGTAAAGTGTAATAATAAAATGGATTGTTGATTCAACATAGCCTTGATAATGAACATGACTGTTTGGCAGAGTGGGTGGACCACGCAGGTTCTATCTGCTGTTATTTACTATGTTACTATGCAACAAAGGAAATCGCAGAGGACGAGGGACTTCAAGAGATCGAAATCAACAAAGGCGTCCCACCACAAGATCACAAAGGAACAAGTCAGTGGGGATCAACAATAGGACAATGTAGTGGTAAATCTATTTAAATACACATTAACACCCTGTGAGTTACCCGTTTTATCCAAGGAATTGACATTCATCCCTGTTCAACCTATTCAATTTTTCCATCTGAGAGTAGATCTAGGAAGATTTGTTTTCATTAATTGCATGCAAAATAATATCTTGCACAACACTTGAAGATCAGAGCCAATTCTGTCATCCGGAAATGATCCCAGTTGGTACCACCTACATGCACCAGGCCTCATTTAACAACGTTCAAAGACCTGATAGAGATTTGAAAAGTCTCATTAAAAAGAAGCGTTTCTGTTGCATATACACAGTACTGTACTTGAGCTGTGGAATTTCACTTCTGTGAACTGCAGGAGGATATCTCTTTAAGAACTTGAGGACTCCTCCCCTTCTGCAGTGGAGTATAGCACCCTCCTTGGTTATTTCTTCTGCAAGCAAACTCAGAAGGTGTGTTTTGCTCTACTCTGCTTTTCTTTTTCCACTGGAAATTTGCATTTTTTTATGGCTTCGGTGCTTGAAGGTCCCCTGCTCGGGCATACTCCACCAGGGAAAGGATGCAGTCCCGTGTAGGTGAACTGCTGCTCTCAGAACACCTCTGTGTTCCTGGAGCCAGTCTGCTTTGGGTCTTTCAGGAGCTCAGCCTGTTTTTGGTGGGGGCCATTTTAGATTTTAGCAATCTGATTTTAAACTCCTTTTTTCTTCAAAACTGCTTGTTTTGACAAGTCCCTAGCTCTGATGGATGTCCCAGCCCTTCTATCCTCGGATCCTGTATCAGTTGCTTAGAGTTGCCAGTTAAGGAGTGGCCATTTACTGTGGGACATAGGAGGAAGGGGCGGGAGTTTCAGGCTCGACCCCCCCCCCCCAGTCATTCCTCCAAAGCCTTGCAACCCTCAAAATCCTGGAAAAAATGGTCCCAAGGGGAAGAGATCCTGCTCAGATGAACCAAGCAGCGATGGGGCAAAACGCAAGCGTGTGGTGACAGAAGATGCATCTCCTCTTCTCCAGTCTGGAGTTAAACAAGGAGCTTAAGGTCTCTCGATGCAAGGCTTATTATATTTTGTCAGCCTTTATTGAAAGCCTATTTAATGGGACTGGGAAGCGCTGCACTGCTTACGGGCACACCTATTCTGACGAAAGGGGATTCTGCTCCCCGTCTCATATCACACCAGTTCCCAGTGTCTGTGACCCGACAGAGCAGGACTGGGATGAATGGAAGTCCCTTTCCCTGCATTTGTCTTTGCTGGACTCTTCTGTGATTGTGGATGATGTGGGATCCCTTTCGGGGTCCAGTGTCAAGGGGGCAGATGAGGCGGCAGATCACGGTGATAATTCCTCTATGTGTAGTCTTTTCAAGCCGCCTCAGTATCCCATGTCCTTTTTGACGCTCTGTCTTTACTGAAGCTTGATGCCCAGCAGCCTTCCATCTCGCAGTGCTCTGTCATGTGTGGCACTAATGCACAGACAAACTTTTTCTAGCTCACCCAAATCTTACCTCTTTGGTCACTGACCAGTAAGAAAATTCTGAAGCTCACTTAAGATATCCAAAGTTATGTCTTGGCTCTATCCTATGACTCCGGATTTCCAGCAACTGTCCAATCAAAGGTAGACTCCGGAGTGGTGCAGGTGACAAAACGTACCTCCCTTCCTAGTTAAGGTGGGAATGATGCTGAAAGATGCACAGGACCATCAAGTGGATGCGGTTGTGAAAAGACAGTTTGAGGTGCTGGCTTTGGATATCAAGGCTGCAGCAGCTGCCTCTTTTGTGGCATGCGCTTATAACAATAGACTGCAGATTAGTCCCTTGGAGCTGGGGGACTCCTGCCCACACATGTTTAAGGAAGGAGTGGTTTATGTGGCCGATGCTCTTTATGACATCATTAGAGTCCTGTGTAAGGTTTCAGCTTACTCCATTTCAGCCTGTTGGATGATCTGGATTAGACAATGGGTGGTGACTTGGCTTCCAAGGCCACCCTAAACAAGAGACAGATGCTGTTTGGCAAAGGGCTAGACGACCTCATGACCTGTGTGGTGATTCGCTGCTCCATATTCCTCCCGGATAGTAGGAGCTGTCGACCTGCTGGAGGCAATAGAAGCATTTTTCGCGCCTCCAGGAGAGCTTGCCAATTTTCCTTTGACTACTCCTCTCAGAGGTTCTTTCAGGGGTACAGACAAAGATTTGGTGGTTTTCGGCGCCAGCAATCCTTGGGTTCCAGTGGTGGCTTGGTCTCCAAGAAGCAGCAATGACATCATAAGGATGGCCGGTCCTCATATCAAAGGGTGGCTGTCAGCATTCAGGGACAAATGGGAACAGATCTCCTCTGACCATTGGGTGCTGGAGTGTTATTTTTGTAACCCACATAGATTTTGGATATGTGGGATATAAATGTTTTAAATAAATAATCAGGGAGGGGTACATGATTGAGTTTTATCGGCCCCCTCCAGATGTTCCTCGACTTCCCAGCTGGATGGCTGGAGAAGTAGACCAGAGTCCGAGTGACAGTGCAACGACTCTTAGACATTTGGGCCATAGAACCAGTTCTCAAAGAAGAATCAGGCTCTGGCAGATACTCTTTTTATTTCATAATGCCCAAGAAAGGCACAGAAGATTGGAGGCTAATTCTAGATTTGAAGTCTGTAAACGAGACCCTGAAAGTACCCCACTTTTGCATGGAAATGGTCCGCTTTGTCAGAGGTGGTGGCTCTGAGATAGTTCCTTGCCTGGCTGGATTTGATGGAGGCATATCTTCACATCCCCATCTTTCCAGCTACAGGAAGTATCTGAGATTTCATGTGCTTTGTGGTGCTCTCCTTTGGTTTGGCCACAGTTCCCTGCACCTTTACTAAGGTGATGGTGGTTGTAGTGGCCTACTTTTGCTGGATGGGGTCCAGGTGCATCCTTACCTGGACGATTGGCTGATCAGAGCCCCCTCGCTGGTGGACTGCGAGTGTGCGGTCCAGCAGGTGGTGAGCCTCTCACAGGACCTGGGCTGGATAGTCTACTTCCAGAAAAGTCATTTTCAGCTGACTCAGTGTGAGGAGTATCTGGGAGTCCTCTTCAATATGACACAAGGCCATGTTGTATTTCCCGAGCCACACAAACAGAAGCTCAGGACACAGATTCTTGTGATCTTGGTCCTTCCGAGCACCACAGCCAGGCAATATCTGCAGGTGCTGGGTTCGATGGCTGCCTCCTTGGAAGTGGTAACCTGGGTAAGAGCTCATATGCACCCATCTCTAGCACTCCCTATTGTCCAGATGGTCCCTGCAGCATCACTCCCTGCAGATGCGGCTCCCCTGGACTTCGGAGGTGACATGCAGCATGTGTTGGTGTCTCCAGGCAGAGAACTTGTTGAGGGGCATACCTCTCCGAATTGAAGCATGGGCGACCCTCATGACTGATGCCAGTCTCAGTGGCTTGGGGCCCTCTGCTGTGATCGCCCTCTCCAGGGCAAGTGGTCTCCATTGGAGAGCAAATAATCCATCAATCATGTGGACCTGAGAGCCATTCGGTTGACATTGCTACAGTTGCAGTCTTTCCTGACACGGAAAGCAGTCAGTGTGCTTTTGGACAGCACTACCGCTTTGGCTTATGTAAACAGACCAGGGGAGAGGAGCACCAGAAGCACGGCCCTCCGCTTGGAGGCTCAAATGCAGTTCAAGTGGGCGGAAATTCACTTGCAGACCCTCTCAGCAGCCCATCCAAGCCGACTTTCTCAGCTGGCAGACTCTGGACCGCAGAGAGTGTTTTCCCTTATAGTCCAGATCTGGGGCACACCAGGCATGGATTTCATGGCCACAGCCAAGAATTTGAAGGCAGCCCACTTTTACAGTTGCAGAGTTGAGCTGGGAAGCGCAGGGTTGGATTGCCTGGTTCAACCTTGGTCAACAGATCATGGACCATGGTGGGTCGGGTCATCCACAGGATAGTAAAGATGTTCAGATGTTTTATATGTTTTTGATGTGTTTTGCTATTGTACTTTGTTGTTTGTCACTTGTTGACTTTGTATGTTTGTATTATTCCCTGCCTAGATTTTTGTAGGTAGGCGGGCTAGTGGTCCTGGTGGTCCCGGGCTGTTCTCTTGGTATGTGGACCTGGTGTATCTACAGAAAGACAGACTCCTGAAGATGCCTATTCATCTGGGACTTCTCGGGCAAGATCCAGTTCCGATGGAGACGCTGGAACGCTTTGGTCTTATGGCTCTTGAGCATGTGGCCTTGATTTGGAAGTTGTGATTACTACTCTTCTTAGAGCTAAGCCTGTGACTGTTTTAACCTATGCTAAGTTGTGGAAGTCATGGTGTGCCAAGGAGCAAGTGGATCCAGAGAGCGCTCCTGTTCTGGTAATTCTTGTCTTCCTGCAAGCTGGCCTTGGAAAGGGACTTGTAGTTTCATCGCTCAAAGGGAAGATAACTGGTATCTTGTACTTTCGGGTTCAAGAGTGACCTTTGTTTTTTGCCTTCTCACCCGGACATTGCTTGGTTTCTGAGGGGGGCTGTAAGGCTGAAACCCCCATTGCGAAGACCGCTCCCGTCTTGGGACCTCAATGTGGTCTTGGCAGGGCTTAGCCCATGCTTTGTACGAGCCTCTTTCGGAGGCTTCTCTGCTAGACCTCACAGACAAAACAGCGTTTGTGGTTGCTATAGTCTTTGGCTAGAAGGATTTCAGAATTGCAATTTCTCTCCTGCATGGAGCCATTTCTCCGTTTCACAGAATCGGGATACTCTCTGCGTACAGTTCCTTCCTTTACTTCTGAAGGTGGTTTCCGCCTTCCATGTCAGTTGGGAACTCCATTTGCCTGCCTTTCAGCTCATGGGTTCTGCCAAGCAGGGTGACTAGCGGAGTGCCGCAGGGATCGGTCCTGGGACCATCCCTTTTCAATATATTCATAAGGGACTTGACCCGGGGGCTTCAGGGTAAAGTAGCACTGTTTGCCGACGACGCCAAACTGTGTAATACAGTAAGTGAAAGCAATCTCAAGGATAGTATGAAGCAGGATCTGATCACGTTTGAAAACTGGTCCTCGACATGGCAGCTGGGCTTCAACGCTAAGAAGTGTAAGGTCATGCATCTCGGCAGCAGAAATCCATGCAGAACATACACCTTGAATGGAGAAGCACTGGCTAGGACTTCAGAAGAACGGGACTTGGGAGTAATCATCAGTGCAGACATGAAGGCTGCCAAACAGGTAGAGAAGGCCTCATCCAAGGCAAGGCAAATGATGGGATGTATCAAGAGAAGCTTCGTCAGCCGCAAACCTGAAGTCATAATGCCACTTTACAGAACCATGGTGAGACCTCATCTGGAATACTGTGTGCAATTCTGGAGGCCACAATACCGTAAAGATGTGCTTCGAGCCGAGTCGGTCCAGCGGATGGCCACTAGAATGGTCTCCGGACTCAAGGGTCTCTCATACGAAGAAAGACTGGGCAAATTGCAGCTCTATACTCTAGAGGAACGCAGGGAAAGGGGTGACATGATTGAGACATTTAAATACGTCACAGGTCTTATCGAGCTGGAAGACAACATATTCGTTCCCAAAGGAAACTCGGTCACAAGGGGGCACCCGCTTAAACTCAGAGGAGGGAAATTTAGTAGTGACACCAGGAAGTACTTCTTTACAGAAAGGGTGGTGGATCATTGGAACAAACTTCCGGTGCAGGTGATCGAGGCCACCAGCGTGCTCGACTTTAAGAATAAATGGGATATCCACGTGGGATCCCTATGAAGGTCGAGCTAAGGAACTAAGTCATCAGCACTCAGACTTAATGGGGTGGGTCAGTAGAATGGGCAGACTTGATGGGCTGTAGCCCTTTTCTGCCGTCATCTTTCTATCTTTCTATGTTTCTATGTTTCTATGATAAGCTTTTGTGCAAACTGGATGTGCGTGGGTCCCAGTTCATATACCTGGAGTGGACTAATGACTCCAGACTTTTTGATCATCTTTTTGTACTGACCAGTCAGCTCGAGACAGGGCAATGGCAATTTCTTCTACCTATATTTCCATGTGGAAACAGCCGCCTCTTCCCTGGCAGCGTATTTCACCAGACCTCGGGCAGACTCCCAGGCCATTTCGCCTGATGAAATCTACAGAGCTGCTACTTGGGCTACTCTTCACACTTACTAAGTTCTACAGAGTAGATGTGGTGGCTCAGTAGGATACCGCTTTTGGGTCCTCAGTGCTACAGGCAGGCTCATCTGTCCCTCCTTAGATATATGACACTGCTTTGGTACGTCAGCTCAAGTATGGACTCCTACGTATCCGCAACAGAATGACAGATTAGGTTCTTTCTTCTCAGAAATCTGGGTTCTCTTAGGATACACAGGAGTCCATGTAATGTAGTCTACTCACTTCCCTTATGTAGCATGTTTTGTCTGTACTGTCCATGTAGTCTGTTTTCTCCCATTTATATATTTTTAAAATATTAAAAAAATCTCTATATAATTGTAAACCGCTTTGAACTTAAAAGTGGTATATTACGACCAAATAAACTTGAAACTTGATACTGCCCTCCCTGTGTGGACTCGTTTTGCCTGGTTTCTGCCTCAGACATTACCCTGAAGAAAGCCACAGCACGGGGGTTGAAACATCGGTTTCTACCTGACAAAGACACAGCGAGACCTGGAAACCTGCAACAAACACAATGCCAGCCGCGGAAACTCTGAGAGAACATCTAACCCAGCTCCATGGGAAGAACATCTTTAAACCTACCAGAGACTTTTCCATTCTATGGACTTTCATAGCAAAACTCAAATTTTGCCCCAACTGACTTTACCGCCAAAATTCAAATTGGTGAACTACCCTGTCCCAGATCAAGTCAATGAACCCACTATTTACAAAGTCACACTGCAGACTTCAGAGCTACCCTGAAGAAAGCCACAGCATGGTGTCTGAAGTGTCGTTTTTTACCTGACAAAGACGCACTGAGACCCGGAAACCTGCAACAAGCACAGTGCCAGCTGTGAGAACATTGCCAATGTCCGTCTCAAACCCTCTATTATTTTACCTAAGATAAAGGTATTGAGAGGGGGGGGGTCTCTTATCTCTCCTCCTGGGGAAGAGTCCCATAGTTCCTGCGTGTTACCTTTAGCAGGTTGGATCTGAGTTACCGTACTCATGAGAGTGTTTGTTGTTCTCTGTTTACTTGTTGAATATTTATTAATCATTGTTATTTTCTAAGTTTCAGAGCAGAGCAGAATGTGTTTCTTGCCGGGGAAGTTCCCTGTGCCTCTCTTTTTCTTATGTTTGAGTGGAGTTTGATTATTTTCGTATCTTCCTCTAGGGTTATCCAGTGTGCTATCCTTTTTCTTCTTTGTGTGCTGTGGCTAAACAGCCTTCTACTGGAAATTTATTTCTAAATGGCATTTTCTTCCTAGGACTACAATGGCCAATAAAGCAGAAGTAAAGTTTCACAGATTTTACTTATTGTGATCCCCTTCCTGTAGTGGAAGTTTGTAATGATGGAGGGATATTTCAGTAGTGAGGGTGGTTTTTAAAGTTATTTTACATAGCAACAGAAATGTAACAGTAGAGGAGGACTAAGTAGCCTATCTAGTCTGCCCATTTCACATTAACTGTTTGGCTCGGCAGACCCTTTCTTTCCATCACAGATCCTCTCTGCTTGTCTAATGCTTCTTGAATTCTGATAAGCCTTGCGATGCATCATACATGCACCAATCTTGCTGCCTTTATTCTTCTGGTGCTAGAATGTACCCCAAGGTCCACTTTTCAATGATACCAGAGTGACCTTTCTTCTGTAGACCTGTGTATTGCAGCCTTCATCAGAAGGCTTTTCCAGTTGCTTGTAATTACTTGTTTTCAGCTGTTGCTCATCCACCTTCCTCTTCACTGCAGCTGCCTTTCAGCCCCATCCCACAGTTACCTACTGTATTTTCACGCATATAACGCGTGCGTTATACACAATTTTACAAACCGAGCATAACCATGTGCGTTATATGCGTGAGCGCATTTTACAATTTGTTTTTTACATTGCTGATTCCCCCCCCGACGTCCGATTCATCCCCCAGCCTCCCCCAGCACCGTTTGCGGTGGAGAAGCAGCCTACTGTGGGTTCACGATGCCAGTGAGCCCTGCGCTGCTTCCTCTGCCGCGGTCCCGCTCCTTTGTCAGAGAAAGGGTGGGACCACGGCAGAGGAAGCAGCGCAGGGCTCAGAGAAGGGGCGGGACTGCCGGCAGAGGAAGCAGCAGGGCTCACTGGCATTGCGAACCCACGGTAGGCTGCTTCTCCACCGCAAACAGTGCGGGGGGGCTGGGGGATGAATTGGACGTCGGGGAGGGGGTGCGAGCGGTCCTTCAGGGTGGGGGTGCGAGCGGTCCTTCAGGGTGGGGGGGCCAGCGGTCCTTCAGGGTTGGGCATCAGGCTTTCAGGGTGGGGACAGGACTTCAAGGGGGACAGGCAGCGAGAGGAGAGTCGGGACGGCAAGGCAGGAGCAGGGCGGCGATTCGGGGCAGAGCGGCAAGAGGAGAGTCGGGACGGCAAGGCAGGAGGAGGTTTTAATTTAATGAGCAGCATGTGCGGTGTATGCGTGTGCGCGCTATCTGTTTATTTACATAAATTTCGGTTTCCCGCGCGCTATACTCGTGTGCGCGTTTTACACGGGTGCGCGTTATATGCGTGAAAATACGGTATATTTCTAGCTTGCATTTTTAAGCAGTCATTCCTCTGACTCACACTTCCTTCGGTTTTATTTGTTCCTTTTCAAATAACAGGACAACCTCACAAAAGTACACACAGTTTGTGGACATACTATCACTCTTTAGTATGAGACCATATGTAACTTAACATATAATATTACATTATTTTGATAACCCCTCCCTCCCTCCCCTTCCTTCCTTCCCCCTCCCCTCTCCCTAAATGTCCAAACCAACTTTTTGGGGTCATAATCCAGTTACATAAATCTAAGAAGAATAGGCTGACAAAGAGGTATTACTTGGAAGGAATCTCCAACCAGGAAATATAGTCCTTCCAAAGTTTTTTTGAAGTTCGAGGGTCTGTTTCTTTCAGGATGGATTAAAAAAAATGATTTTTAAAAAAATCTGATTTTTAAAAATAGATTTTTCCTCAAAAAATATTTTATCTAAAGATACATTATAATCCAAAAGTTATCATAAAATAAGGATTAGTTTAATTATGTAGCATGAGGCTGCATATTCATGCAATGTTTAAATCTTTTGGTAAGTCTTGAGGGGTAGAGTAATGTCCACAATGATCCTGTTGTATGCGCTTGTATAACAGAAGAAGGGAATGTCTTTCTTCAGAAATGCACACACAGCAGAATACTTACAGGAAATAGCATCAAAAGCTATAATAAAATGTGAACAAAAATTCAAATGTCTAGTACCAGTTTAGTCACAGACAATGCTGCAAATGTATCCAAGATGAGAAGTTTAGAGGAGCATGAAGAGAATATCAAACTAATAACATGGATGCAGTGCTCATTTACTGTACCTCTTAGCCAAAGACTTCATTGTCCCTGAAATAAAGACTAATGTCATTGAAATTTCTAAATACTTCTGTAACCATCAATTTGCCCCAGCAGCTCTGAAAAGAATGGGCGACATCAGGCAAATGATCCCACAAGATATTAGATGGAACTCTATAGTGGACTGTTTTGAGCAGTATATCAAGAACTGGCCTATTCTGATATCTGCTTATAAAGATTATATCAGCAAGAATGAGTCTATAGAAACCATGACAAACCATGATTTAAATTGTCTTTCTGAGTAGTGATTTAAATCGTGGTCGGAATTGGTTTGATTTAAAATCAAATCTACCCTGATTTCTTATTGCTGTAAATTTGGATGTTGTGCAGATATAATTCACTTTCGCCTGTACCACTGGTAGTTCAGGTATATCAATACATTTCCTCTGACCTACACTTCCAACAGTCTCTTTTGTGTCTTGCCACCAAACTGGCTGTCCTTCCTTGGTTTCCTCTCACATTGCTGCTGCCATCATTCTTTGGCTGCCTTCCAAGCCACTGCTATTCTCTGACCCCTCACCTCCCTCTTGCTGCTTCTGGGGTTTTCACGCTACTATTTGTGGGGCTCCTTCACTGGTATCATTCTTGCTTTTCCACTCGCTTTTTCATAATGTTGACTTAATTTCTTGGGTGTATTTATTTGGTTTGTTTATCTTGATTAAATTAAATGTTCACCAGAGATAGAATTTGTGTGCATCTGTACAGTTCTATGTATATCTAATAGCATTTTAGAAATAGAAATAGCAGCTAGATAGTCCTCTTACCTTCTCCCAGAACTGGCGGGAATTTTTGCCCATCTTGTTTGTTCTTGGCAACAGCCCCAGCCTATTCCTGCTAGACTACAGATAGCACTGGTCTTTCTCCTGCAGGAGGTTCTCTGTATAGACTCAGAATTCTGTGTAGTGGTTTATGAACTCATCAGGCACTGTGACACCGCTTTTACCCAACAACCTTTGCTGTAGAGCTTATAGTGAAATGAAGACAGCAATTTGATTGGGTGTACAGAAAATGACTTGTATAGCATTTTAGCTGGCTAAGCACATCATCTCGAAAATAGAAATGGCAGATTCCAGATAACACTTCACCATTGGTATTGCATGTTAGAAAATAAATTCAGTATATATCTAATATAATAAAATGCTAGGCCACGCATGCGCACTCAAAAGTCGTGTTCCCTGATCCGTCGCGGAAACACGAGTGCGCATGCGCGCGTTTTACGTCACCACAGCCTCCCTGCTCTCCACCTCGCGGCGCTGCTTTGGGAGTGGGAGTGTGAGCTACTGGAGGGCCTGGTAGAGGTCGGAGTCGCTCCGGGGGAGGAGGCGGCTGCCACAGCAGGATGAAGGCGGTGTGGAGCAGCGCTGGCGGCGGCAGTGTCCGGTACGGAACACGTCGACGACTCCCCCCTCCCGCTCCAACCGGGGGGGGGAAGAGAGCTTCGACGGAGCCGGCTGTCGGCGGAGGGCAGATGCAGGCCCAGGATGGACTTGCTCCAGCTCGCGCCACCTTTCTTTTCTTTTTCTCCGTCCCCTTCTGTCCCTCTAAGCTGCACAAGCTGTACAATCCTGTCCCTTAAACTCCCTGGCCTAAGTTATTTTAATTTGAAATCTGCCGCCGTCGCCGCGGCTCCTCTCTCATCTTCCGACATAATATAAGTGCAGCTCATGAGAGGAGCTGCGGTGGCGGCTTTGAAAACGGCTCCCTTAGTTCTTTGCTGGATTTTTTTTTAAGTTTAAAGCTACCACCGTGGCTCCTCTCACGATCCCGGCCTGTGTCGGAGAAGGCTTCCGACGCAGGCGGGATCGTGAGATGAGCCGCGTCGGCATCTTTAAACTTAAAATAGAAATCCAGCAAAGAAGTAAGGGAACCATTTTATCTGCATGCTGTTACGAAGGAACAGGTGAGGGGGAGGGAAATGCTGATGCACAGGGAGCAGGCAGGGGGAGAGGGAAAGGGGCTGCATTGGGGGTAGGGGTGTGCTGGGGGCACACAGCAATCATGGGCAGGGGAATCACAGAGCAGGCAGGCATGGCTCAACAAGGGTAGAGGGAAAGGGGGCTGCTTTGGGGTGAGGGGTTTGCTGGGCCAGACAGCAATCATAAGGGGGAAACAGAAGGGGGCCACGGAGCAGGCAGGCATGGCACAAAAGGGGGCAGGGGCATTGGGAAACGGGGCTGCTTTGGGAGGAAGGGTGTGCTGGGGACATACACCAATCATGGCGGGGAAGAGAAGGGGGCCACAGAGAGATAGGCAGGCATGGCGCAATGGAGAAATACAGGCAGGCAGGGGGCAAGGGAGAGACACAGACAGAAAGAATGACAGACAGACAGCATCCAAGCACAGAGAGAGAAAGGAAAAAAAAAACAGTCGTCTACTCTAGCACCCGTTGGACAGGGGGAGAATGAAAGAGGTGCTGCTGGACAGGGTGGAGGTAAAACAAAGGGAGAAGGGCTGCTGCTGCATAAGGAGAGCAGTGAAGGGGTGGTGGTGGACACAGGGGAGGTAAAAGGAAGGGAAAATGGACAGGGGGAGCAGGCAAGGGGTGGTGATGGACATCCAAGGAAAAAGAAAGGCAGAAAGAAAAAAAAGCGGCTAAGGAGAGAGAGAGAAAGAAATAAAGACAGACACACACACATATGTTCTAGCACCCGTTAATGTAAACGGGCTTAAAGACTAGTATATAATATTTATTTATTGCTATTATAGTATTACAGTATGTTCAAAGCAGTTTACAACACAAAAAAATGAAAATAATCACTTGGGAATTAGCTAAAATTACAAGTATAAAAAATGAACATATTATAAAATTACTGTTGAAAACATGAAAATATTTTCTGAACAATATTTTTATATTTTTCCTAGAACTTAGATGTGAATTTGAGCATTCCAAACATAAGACCTTTTCCTATGTGGGTTGTGAACACAATGAAACATTATTTGTGTTTTTGTTCTGTAAGTATATTGGTTGAAAGGCAAATGATACAGGAGATGTGGTAGAAGGAACAGGCTAATTGCAGATTTTGGAGAATCTGGCTAGTCATTTGGCTGCAAATTAATCCTGTTTAGAAATTCTGACACTTCGTTCGGGAAGAGCTGAGAGAAGCTTCTCTGCTGCATGAGAAGCTTGCTTAGAGCACCGAAACCACATATTTTAATAAATGTTTTTCTTGTACCTATTATGCAGTAAGAAAGAAATCTGACTTTTTTCCACTGTCCTGGCCTTTCAGCTATAACCGTGTTCAGCAGCTAGAACAGAACGGGTTTACAATTATACAGAGACTTTAAAAAAAATATTTTAAAAAATATAAAAATGGGAGAAAAACAGACTTACATGAACAGTACAGACAAAACATGCTACATAAGGGAAGTGGGTAGGATACATTACATGGACTCCTGTGTATCCTAAGAGAACCCAGATTTCTGAGAAGAAAGAACCTAATCTGTCATTCTGTTGCGGATATGCAGGAGTCCATACTTGAGCTGATGTACCAAAACAGTGTCATATACAGTGGAGACAGTGAATGCAAATATCTCTTAGCAGGAGCATCTAATTTAGATACACAAGTCTAAAATATCAATAGGTCAAAATAAGCACATAAACATTTATATGCCCGAACTTGAACATTAACATTAGCTGTTCTAGAAATACAAGTATATCTTTTCCGTAAGCTGTCACAGAACTTAGTATCCCTTGCCAGGTTCACTCAGGGGACTTCACCAAAGGATTAAGGGGGAGACTTCCTTGAATCCCTCCAGTGGAGCACTGCTCAATATCAGCACTTTCCCTGTCTTCAGTAGCAGAGAAATCCAGACACATTGGTTAAGTCTATCCAACAGCAGGCGGCGATAGAGAACACCAAAGCTGTGAACCTTTACCTCGGATGGCATGCTCCTTGAGACTCCAGTGTTCTCTGTCTCCAGTAAGCATATGTGGTCCTCTGGTTGAGTTGGGTGCCTAGGGAGATATACCTGTGGGAGCTAGGTCAATACCCCCCTATATTCTGCTGCTGCCCTCTCAGTGCTCCTTCCTCACCAAAAAAAAAAAAAAATAATAATTGGAGGTACTGAATTTATTGGAGCCAAAATCCAATTTAAAAAGGCAAGATAGAAGCAAAGGAAAGTGATGGTGAATTTTTTTCATTTAGAACGCTCTGGATCTGGCAGCAAGGGAGCTGTCCTCTTCAGTTTTTCAGCTGATATTAGGACTTCCAGTTCTGAACCTAATGGTGATTCCCCTCAATGCCAAGGTTCCACAATTATTCAGCAGGGAAAGAGAGCCGGGGTCTGAAGGAATAGTCGCTGTGTCCCAGACCTTGCTGCAGGCTCATAAGATGTCTATGTTGGGAGCTTATGTCAGGGTGTGGCGTTTGTTCGAGTCCTGGTGCTCCCAGAGAGGAATGTTGCCATTTAGTGCTTCCTTGCCTCAGATTTTATCTTGTAGGATGGAAGCGAGAGAGGATTAATGGTCAGCCCACTGCAGGTGGTGGCACTGGCGTGTTTTCAGGATGACTACAGAATTCATCCTTGGTGGCCCACCTAGATGTTGTGTGTTTTCTAAAAGGGGTGACCCACCTGAGGCCTCCACTGAGGATGCCTTATCTGGGCTGGAACCTTAACCTAGTTCTGCGGGCATTGCCTCTCAGGCAAGCTATGGTGAAAGATCTCACTTGCATAATCGTGTTTCTTGTGGCAATCACATCGGATCGGCAGGTGTCTGAGATTCAGGTACTTTCTTGCTGTGACCATTTTCTTGCTGTGACCAGTACTGCAGAGGCTGGGGTCGTAGTCCATACATTTCTATCTTTTTGCCTAAGGCCTTTAGAGAGGACTATCTTGACCAATTTCACAAGCTCCACCTCTTGAATGTTTGCATTATTTGCAATTCATGAATGAGTTTCACTGCTTGGACCACATTCATTCTCTTTGGGGGTCTAGTGAGGGATACTATGGCCTTTAAGGTGATGGTAGCTCAGTAGCTTCTGGAGGCCATGTCTTCGGCCTGTATCTTGGCAGGGAAGCCTTCGTTTTTATCTCTTGAGGGTTCATTCTACTAGGGCGCTAATGGCGTCCTGGGCTCAGTTAAGGTCATTTTCTTTGGAAGATATTTGCCAAGTGGCTACTTGGTTTTTAGTGTCTGACAAAAAGTATGTACCATCAAGTGGATGTGAAGGTACAGTTGGAAGCCTCTTTTGGAGCATTGGTGATTTCTGCTGCATTGGCCCACACTGTTCAAGGGCTGCTTTGCTACATCCTATGGGGGTAATAATAAAAAACAAAAACAAAAACGTCTAAAAAGTGGCCTAAATGGCTACTTGGACGATCAGGCTTTTTGATCGTCCAAGTACCCATAACCAAAGCTGGTTTTTAGACGTATCTAAAAACAGCTTAGGCCTTTCCCCTGCCTCTAGACGCACAGAGAGAAAAGAGGTGTGTTTAGAGGAGGGGAAAGGGCGGGCAGTGGGCGGGAGGTGGGCCGACCTACATCTAGGCGTACAACAGGTATAACCAAAACATTTACAGGTTGCCTAGTGGGCACTTAGACCTTTTTGACTTAGACGTAGTCAAACCAGGTCTAAGTGCCGAAAAAAGGGCCGCTGAGCTGATGGCCGCTGGCGCCATCAGTTCAGCGGCCCGGCAACCTACCCACAGCAACCATTGCGGCAGGAGAGATGCCTCATCTTCCCTACCGCAATGCCATCACTCCTCTACCCGAACTGCTGCGACTCAGGAGAGATGCCCATAGGAGGGGCCTAAGGCTCCCGGGCCTATTCTGATTGGCCCAGGCACCTTAGGCCCCACCTGTGGGCGGGGCTTTGGGATGGCTGTGCCAATCCGGCTCCATTCTGCCGTCGGCTGCCTGCCGGACAGGCGGGTTTGGCACCCGTCTGTCCGGCCAACTTGAAAAAAGGTACGGGGAAGGGGGGTGGGGGGGGGTCGTGGGGTCAGCCGGGGGGTCGCGGGTCGGCTGGGGGGGGCCAATCGGGGGTTCTGGGGGGGGCGGTTGTTGGGGGGAGGGGGGGTTGCGTCGAGGGCAGAAGGGCCTGGGATCCCTCCTGCCCGTAATATAGTGGGGGGTGGGGGTATGGGGTCGCCGGGGCCAGGAGGGCTTGGGCTCCCTCCTGGCCCGAACGAGTCACGGAGCGGGTGGTCACCGGGGCCAGGAGGACTTGGGCTCCCTCCTGGCCATATCGAGTCGGGGAGGGGGCACAATCGCCGGGGCAAGAGGGCTTGGGCTCCCTCTTGCCCCGATATCGTCGGGGAGTCGGCGGGGCAAGAGGGATTGGGCTCCCTCTTGCCCCGTTGTTGTGGGGGGGGGGTCGCGGTTCGACATGGCAGGAGGGCTTGGGCACCTTCCTGCCTGGATCGTTGTGTGTGTGGGGGGGTTCTGTACCTGGTGTTGTTTTTGACGGACACCGGTTACAGAATCCAGCTTTTAGGCGAAGGACTGGCTCCTCTTTCGCCTAAAAGCCCTTCTGTTGGACGTTTGGGGCTTAGGCGTTTTTTTGTTTCATTATGGCTAAAAAGTGTAGATTTTGTGTGGGTGTACTTTTAGAATTAGTGGAGATTGGGCGTTTAGGCAGAGGAAGGCCATAATCAAAACAAGGACTTTTGTTTTGGTTATGGACACTTTCTCTGCTTCTGCGTTGAATGTTTAAGGACTTAGGCCAAAAGGGGACTTAGACGCTTTTTTTGATTATGCCCCTCCACGTGTCTGGATTTGTCTACTGCTGATGACAGGGAAGATAAAATAATGTCATACCTGATAATTTTTTTTCTCTTAATCACAGCAGACAAATCCGGAGCCCTGCCCTTTTTGTGATGGGTCTCTATCTATCTCTGTGCAATGTTGTCTTTGCCTTGATGTTCTGCAGGGTGACAAGTTCCATCTGGATGTTTCTGGCTCGTAATGAAATGGTGAGGAGGTGGCTCGGTGTCTGTTAGCTCCTTTTTTCGGCTTGGCTAAAGAAACCTGGAGTCTCAAGGAGCATGCCATCCAAGGTAATGGTTCACAGCTTTGGTGTTCTCTGTCTCTGCCTACTGATGAATGGATTTAACCCAAGCATCTGGATTCATCTGCTGTGAATAAGGGAAAGAAAATTATCAGGTAAGACATATAATTTTACCTTTCAGAAACCTAGATATCCTAGGTAGCAGGTTTAAATCCTGAAATTGATCTTTTGCATTCCCTTTCTGAAATGGGAAATATATGTATATAGTTTAGGCATGCCCTAGTCTCAATCAAAACAGACCCAGGCCACACCCCCTTGCACATTTTTCAGTTTTAGACTTATGTAGCTTGGCTTTGTAAAATGGGGATTTAGACATTAAACATATAAATGCTGGTTTATGCATGTCTAAAACCCACATAGCATTTCTAAAATAAGCGCCTTAAACTTGGTGGCTAATAGTAAGGAAGGTTCCAGATTCGGTGAGAGAAGGTCTGAAGTGCGCTGTGTGTGTGTTTATCAACGTAGCTGGAGACTGTGGGGATCTCATCTTTGCAGGTCTGACAGGTACTCTCTCCGGGTGCTGTGATATGCAGTGAGTACCTGGCACGCCATTCATCGATCAGCTTTACCTCTTGGTTTCCTATCTCTGTCGTGGCGAGAAATTCCTTCAGTACTTGTTTGAATATATAAACAATCTCCCAAGGCAAGATATTATTTTCTGCCAAAACTTCGCGAAATCTGAAGAAAAAAATGAAACATTTGCATTCATGATGAAAATTAATCCTTGTACAAGTATATCCATCTGTGCTCACACCAGTTCACTTTTCGTGGTCTAGGATGAAATTGTTTTGGTAATGACTTGGGGTTCCTTTTACTAAGCTGCGCTAGCAGTTTTAGCACGCGCTACAATGCCGGGCGCACTAGACGCTAACGCCCCATTGAGCTGGGTGTTAGTTTTTCCGCTTAGCTTGGGGGGGTTAGCGCGCGCTAATCTGCAGCGCGTGCTAAAAACGCTACCGCAGCTTAGTAAAAGGAGCCCTTAGTAGTTTACATCTAGTTGAATTTTAAATCGGAAATTAAGTCAGTGCCTGTATTATAAATTAGGCTTAAATCAATTATGCCATAGACTAAAAATATCAAAAGAATCGAACCCTGACAATCGGTCCAATTTCAAACATCAAAACTTAATGAATGTTTGTGCCCCTCATGTCCAAAAATATATTAGAAAATGTGGAGGAAAAAGAGAGACCTCAGTGACTGAGGGAACAAATAATTCATCTCAAAAACAGCCTAAAAACCATTACAGGTCTCCCCAAAAACTCCACAAATCTCACACCGTCAGGGGCACTTTCAGCATTCATACAGTATTTACTGTGCTGTATAATTTCTGGAAAAATTACATATAAGATCCATTTATCTGGTGTAGGGACTCGTATCCAAAACAGTCCACTCTTCACTCTTCCATTATCCATCTTCAGTAATTAAAGTGGACTTTTTGGTTATTGCCATTTTTGTTGGGACACAAAAATTCATTCAAAATTCTGTGCTCCAGTGTAACAATTGCAGCTTGTTTTCAAGTCCATCTCATTTAAGAGACGCTCTAGTTACTTGGATGACCCCTGATGCAGATGTTGTATTCTGAAACATGGCTCTTAATGGGTAAGTAAAGACTAGCCCCTATTATTGAGACCCTTTTGTGCTATTTATTTAGATAGTGAGCCCACCAGGACAGACGGGGAAAAATGCTTGCATACCTAAAT
Source organism: Geotrypetes seraphini (assembly GCF_902459505.1). NCBI lineage: Eukaryota > Metazoa > Chordata > Amphibia > Gymnophiona > Dermophiidae > Geotrypetes > Geotrypetes seraphini. The sequence goes on along the minus strand of NC_047090.1, from coordinate 157,345,475 downwards.
TAATTTATATAAACTGTTCTGAGCGCCTCTGGGAGGACAGTATAAAAAATTGAATAAATATTTGTGTAATAAAACATTTTATCATGCACCCAACATTTCGTTATGTACTGTTATATCCTTTTTTTTGTTTTGTTTTGTGGGGTCGCATTAGCATTCATTAAGTTTTTGATGTTTGAAATTAAATCATATCTATATTAGTCCTAAACTGCATTGTTCAAAAGCAAGTACAGTGGAACCTCAATTATTTAACACTGACTCTTTGAAAATTCTCATCCATTCTCTCGTTATATCGAAATTAGATTACTGCAACGCTTTGTTTAAGGGTATAGCACAAAAAGAAATCAAACGTCTACAGATCATACAAAATACAGCTATTAGACTTATTTCAAAAGCTAATAAATTTGATCATATAACCCCTCTTCTTAAGGAAGCCCATTGGCTCCCTGTGGCCCACAGAATAATATATAAACTTTGCTTACTCACATTTAAATCCCTCCTATTTAAAACTCCGGCTTTTATTCATAAATTACTAATCCCTTACTCCTCTAATAGAACTTTAAGATCAGATGAACAGCATTTATTAACAATTCCCTCGCTAAAAATAATCAATACGCGTCGGCAGTATATCTTCTCAGTTACAGCTCCCCAAACTTGGAATTCTCTCCCCAATTATCTACGTGAAGAACTCAACTTAGAAAAATTTAAAAGTAAACTGAAAACTTTCTTATTTAACGACGCCTTTGTAATTTAATACTATTTGGTCTCATTTAAAAATATTTTTACAAGTCTTGGAACCAATCTATTCTCCTCTCCATAACATTTATTCAATTATCCCTATTCTTATCCCATCCATATGTGTTTTCCATTATTTGTTTCCCACTCTGCTTAAATATATTGTAATTTCTCCCCCTACTTATCCCAATGTTTCCAGTTCGTCTCGTAACTGTCTATGTCTTGTTTGTCTTTAACTATTTCAAAATTTCTTTTATATTGTAATTTTAATCATGTGTAAATCGCTTTGAAAACTGATAAAGCGATTAATCAAATATATATTAAACTTGAAACTTGAAACCTTGGTTTACAAGCATAATTCGTTCCAGAAGCATGCTCGTAAACCAAATTACTCGTATATCAAACTGAGTTTCCCCATAGGAAGTAAGGGAAACTCTCTTGATTCGTTCCCACCCACCCCTCGAGGCCAGTAGCGCTGATCCACCCCCCCCCCCAAGAACCGGCATCGCTCCCCCTCCTGAACTGGCATCCCCCGTCAGCCCTAACAGAAGCCTTACCCTATCTGGCACCGGTACGCAGCCCACAGGATGTGCTGGTGAATGAAGATCCTTGCTGTTGCCTGGGCCTTGAGCATCTGCGCATGCTCAAGACCTTCTGGCTCTCACTCTCTCCGAGAATCTTGGAGACAGCGAGAGCCAGAAGGTCTTGAGCACGCGCAGATGATCAAGGCTTAGGCAACAGCAAGGATCTTCGTTCACTGGCACATCCTGTGGGCTGTGTGCCGGTGCCAGATGGGGGGTAAGGCTTCTGTTCGGGCGGGCAGGGGTGCAGGTTTGCGTGGGTGGGGGGGAGTGCTTGCAAATCGAGTCAACGCTTGGTTTGTGAGTCACGATTTGCGAGAATGTTTTGCTCATCTTGCAAAACACTCGCAAACCGCGTTACTCACAAACTGAGGTTTGACTGTAGTTGATTTGCTTCCCAGTTTGACTGGAGCTGGTTATGCTACAGAGATATCAAGAATCATTGGAGGAGAGTGAATCATGGCAGTTTCATAAGCAACTTCATTGTGAAGAACAGCATTTTATACACTTAAATAGATGCTTCTAAAATTGCCTGGGGGGTATATGCATATAGCAGGTACTAAGATACATAAAGACAATTCTGTATGCTAGAAGAAGGCACCTCTTATGTTTATGCATTAAAAGTGCCATTGATTGACAGGTGCCTATGTGGACTACTAGGCGATATTCTATATCAGTGTATCGCAAACTGTGTGCCTCCTGAGATTTCAGGTGTGCCGCGGTACACTGGGGAAGAGGAGAGATGCCGGCACCAGATGACCGTCTTGGAAGCAATCTCCCAATGCCGGCACCTCTTCTCTCTGCTGGCCCTCCTCTCCAACGTGGATCTTTCTGTCGGCGCAAGGCCAGATAGCGTGTCAAAGCAGCTCCTGATTGGTGTAGCCTAACTTTAGTACCAGGAAGAGGTAGTCGGAAAATACTAAGCATGATCCTGCCAGCACCCCAGCTGCCCTCTCCTGCCTTCGATATGCTACTAAACCGCATGTGTGGTTTTTCAAAATTTGTGGGTGTTCCTGGAATTTTATAGAATTGTTACTTTATTTGATATACAGTACTCCCCTTTATAAAAAAGGATAAGCAAATTAAGTAACTGTAAGTGCTTAGTTTTAATGCATCAATTTATAGAATTGTTACTTAATTTGCTTATCCTTTTTTATAAGGGCCAACATGTGCACTTATGTGCCTTTTTTGCTTTCCCTGTAGATAGTTTGCCTGCGCATGCGTTTTGGTGTTCGTTTTAGCTGGGTTTTTATTTTTGCAAGCCCATGGTTTTAACCCGCTTTAAGCCTGCAGGTTAAAATCACAGGCTTACACTGCGGGGAAGGGCAGGAGAGTCGGGGCTGAGAGCAGGAGATTGGGGTAGAGAAGCAGAGCAGAGAGCAGGGCGGCAGGCAGGAGAACCGGGGCGGAAAGCAGGGCAGCCAGAGCTGGAGAATCGGGACAGACAGCAGGGTTTTAGCACAAGCGACTGGTCCTCACCAGTCACTTGTTTTTTGATCGGCCAGCCAGTTGGAAAGTGTAGTGAATTGCGTCCTTTCTGCTTTGCATGCTGATTCTTCTCATTTGCATGCACGGATCGGAGGATGATCAGGGCACAGGTTAGTGAATCAGATTGGAAGGAAATCGGGTTGCAAAGTGCTCGCAAACCGATCAGTACACGATCGGTTTGCTTAGTGAATCTAGCTCTTAGTGACTTATTCAGAGCTCTTGTTTGCAGAATAGACGTCAGAATGGGGGGGGGGGCCAAGGCCTCCCCAAAAATTCTCGGTCGCTTTTTTTTTTCTCCCGCCCACCCTTCTCCTGGTGGTGTTGCTTAGATCTTTGGGCAGTTGCCGTGCAGCGTCAGACAGCAGGCTTGCCCTGGAACCCATCATTCTACTTCCGGGGGCAGGCCTGCTTGAGGATGATGCACGGCAGCTGCTGAAGATTTAACTAAAGCGCTGGAAGGAGGTGGGTGGGGGATTCGGCAGCTGTTTAGAGGTCGTGTGCCAGGGCAGAGCTCCTAGGGCTCCCCAAACAAACCAGCGTTCTGCTGCCTATGGTTTGCAAGGTTCCAAAAGAAGCCCAGATCTATATTGGCCCCTGGCCGAGGGCTGTTACTGTATTTCCCCATGTATAGGCCGCCCCTTTGTATAGGCCGCAGGAAATTCTGATGTAGGTTTTGAAACTCTTAGATAAGCCGCCCCATGTTACTAGCCACGGCTTATCTAAGAGTTTTAAAACCTACATCGGCCTATACATTATCCCCCCCTTAAAACCTCCCTCACCGGTAAATACGTCCTGGAAGGCTGCCGGCTGCCTCCTGCAATGTCACGGCCAGCGATGCAAGGCAGGAGCGATCTTTTCAGGATCCAGCCTGGCCCTGTGCTGCTTCCTCAATGCCTGCCATCAGTTCTCTCTCGACTCGCGAGAACTGATGGCAGGCATTGAGGAAGCAGCGTGAGGCCAGTCTGGATGCTGAAAATATCGCTCCTGCTCTGCACCGCTAGCCGCAACATTGCGGGAGGCAGCCATCCAGCGAGCGAGCTACGGTATTTTAAAAGGTACGGGGGACTTCACTAGCGCAGTGGCTGATCTACTAATGGGGCAGCTTATCTACGATGTCTTAGATAGGCTGCCCCATATAAGGAAGCTGCACCCATTGCATCAGATTGTAAAACCCATGTATAGACCGCGGCCTATCCATGGGGAAATATGGTACTGTAGCGATTAGACTGTGATGGTGCTGGGTTGTTAAAGAAAATACCTCAGGTAGTGTTGATTAAAGCCTCATGGTGACAGGATCCTGAAGGTCACTGTTTAATAATCAAGAATTAACAGTGTACCTAGGTGGGGTGGTTTTGGGTTTTTTTTTGCATCACGAACTACTTTTAGATGTGTTTTTTAGAGCTGAACTAAGCCAATAAATTAGCATGTATTTTTCCTGAATTAAGATGGGGAAAAGACTCATGGCACCTGCTGAGAACTATTCCAGTGTGATCAGGCTGGATCTGGGCACAGAGAGATTCCAGCTGCCTCTGTTCAGTTACTGGGATGCTGGGTTTCAGGCTTGAGTAGTTTCTCAGCCAGTTGTAATCCACGTCTGCTTTCTGCGCCATCTGCTCATGTTCCATCTCTTGTATCAGTCTCCCACGCTCCTTCAGGTGCCATTCTAGCTCCCTGAGCAAAGTCTTTGTCACTGTGTCTGAATCAGGATATTGTGTGACTTTGTCGGATGCGCTCTTTGACCATTTAATCCAGCTGAAAAATGGCATGTTTGAGCTGTTAGAAGAAAGTCAAAATTAATCAGCTCATTTTGATATAAATCAGTATCGATTAAGTTTCTTGTCAACTTAGACCTAGTAAGAGTATTGACCATTGTACGGTAGCTTTGAACACATTTCACACACACCCTCCTCCCATCCCGCCCAAATTCCTTATAGGTTTCCAAAGCTGGGCACACAGGGTAGATAGATGCATGTGCAAATTTAATGAGTTAGAGGTGCCAATAATCAATAATTGGAGTTAATTGGTATCATACAACTGACATAGTCGCTATTCTAGAACATCCATGCCTAAATTTTATAGTGCACAACTCAAAAGGGGACATGAGCGGTCAGGGGTGTTCTCAGGAATTAGGTGCAATGTTACCGAATACTATTATCAGTTTGGAGTGAGGTTTTACCGTATTTTCATGCATATAATGCGCGCGTTATACACGATTTTACAAACCTAGTATAACCATGCGCGTTATATGTGTGAGCGCGTTATACAAATTTTTTTTTTTCAGTGCGATCAGGCATCCCCCCCAGCACCGCAACCAATGCACAGTGCCCAATCGGGTAAGCGACCAATGTCTTTGCAGTGCTGGGGGAGATGTAGGATCGCGGGGGAGGGGGGGTGACGCAAGCGGGGGGGAGGATGCTGGTTCACAGGCCAGAAGAAGGAGTAAGCGGGGGTGGCGGGAGGAAGTTTTAGCAGCATGTGTGGTATACGTGTGTGCGTGCTATATAAAAATTTTTTTACACAAATGGTTTGGACCCGCACGCTATACGCGTATGCGTGTTATACACTTATGTGTGTTATATGCGTGAAAATACGGTACACCAGATTTCAGCAGGCAAAAGTCCTCATACTCAAAGATGGGTACGGGAATTTGTCCTAAGCACTATTCTATAAAAGTTGCATAGCGCTAAGTGACCTGTACAGAATTGGCACTTAACATGGATATCTTAACAGCGCCTAAATTCGGTCGCCATTTACTGACTCCAGTTCTTCGTCATTCAGAGGCTTTGATAAGTTTTATGAGCTGTGGCATCTTAAATAGCTGCTGTTTGCTAAAAATATCAACTTGCTGAAAATCAACTGTTTTAGTTGTTTAGTAATTTTCTTTATCGAACACAGAGAAACATATAAAAATAAAAACAGTTTCATATTTAACTCTACATTTCATCCCTTTTTCTTAATATCACTATTAAACCATAGTACTCTGCCACAAACCAGTGAGTTTTAAGTAATCAGAAAATAGTAATACTGGGCAGACTTGCATGGTCTTTGTCTGTATATCGCCATTTGGTGGAGGATGGGCCGGAGAGGGCTTCAATGGCTGGGAGGGTGTAGATCAGTGGTCTCAAACTCAAACCCTTTGCAGGGCCACATTTTGGATTTGTAGGTACTTGGAGGGCCTCAGAAAAAATAGTGAATGTCTTATTAAAGAAATAACAATTTTGCATAAGGTAAAACTCGTTCTAGTTTATAAATCTTTCCTTTTAGCTAAGTCTTAATAATAATATTGTAATTTATAGCTAAAGAGACATATGATCAAGAAACTCTTTTATTTTACTTTTGTGATTATGATAAACGTACCAAGGGCCTCAAAATAGTATCTGGCGGGCTGCATGTGGCTCCCGGGCCAAGAGTTTGAGACCACTGGTGTAGATGGACTGGAGTGAGCTTTGACGGAGACTTCAGTAGTTGGAACCTAAGAACAGTACCGGGCAGAGCTTTGGATTCTTGCCCAGAAATAGCTAAGAAGAATCCCCCCCCCCCAAAAAAAAAAAAAACCAACAAATTTTTAAATTGAATCAGGTTGGGCAGACTAGATGGACCATTCGGGTCTTTATCTGCCGTCATCTACTATGTTGTGTTATGTAGAGGAGATGATTTCTTCAGTGCTTTATGGCAGCAAAGTACCTAATTTAGTTTGTGTCTGAGAATTTGCTAAGGTATGAAGGTACAGAGGTGCGCCCTGCTGGTTTATGTGTGGAGATAGGTGGGCAAACTCACATGTGCGCATTGAAATGTTCAACAAAGGCCTGTAAGTTTTCTCTTCAATTAAGTTAACCCTCTTCCCTTGCACACCTGTGTTTACAGTGCTGCACCGTTCAAACAAGGGATCTACATGTGATAGGTGGCAATTGCTCGCTGAAGGGATAATTTTTACCACAAAGCATGTGAAATGTTAAAAATAAGCACGTATTATAAGTTCAGATACTTTATTGAAAAGCTTGCATTTAAACAAAAACATCCTTCGAAAAAGAAAAAAAAGCAGAACACAGACTTAAAATGCTATCTGAAATCCAATCCCTAAAGGATAAGCACCTATTTTATATTTCTTTTATAGAGATAACATAGGGTGCTTTTCTAAAATAAGAAGCCAGAGCTTAACCCCTGCCGTGCACAAATTCCCTCTCACTGTGAATGGATAAATCAGACACATACATTACAGTTTTGCATATAAGTATAAATGTATTGGCATACATACTTGTATGTGTATATATCCTCACATTATTTTATAATAGCTACTCCCAAGTGTAAAACATGCTTTACATTTAGAAAGTCCTTTATAGTATTACCTCTAGCTCCCCCTCCCAAATATCTATTGTGTAATGACTTTTATAACAATTATTTTTAAGTAGTGTAGGATTGCATTAATTAGTAAAACAAGTTTGATCCTTTCTGCAATGGTTAATCCTGTTGCTCTTCAGGAATACTACTCCATGTTTTGACATGCATCAGCAGTTAACTTGAACGCATTCAGAAAAGTACCCCAACAAAGCCAAATTGCGGCGAAACAGGTCACGTCGGGCTCTTATCAGCATTAAAAGATTAGTGCATGAATGTCATAACTGATCGTTTTTTGAAAAGTGAAAAGAAATAAAAAATATTGTTGACTGAATTAAAAAGTTTTTTTTTCGATCAGTTCAAAGAGATTTTTGACCGACGATAGAAATCCTTTCCCTGCTTTTTACCACCTTTGAGTTTATCTTCTTCGGTGGTGCAGGTGTCTGAGGTGTTTTCCTCTTAATAACAGTTATTTACATAGTTGTATGTGGAAACCTTTTTGTATTTGTCTGTGCTCTTCAGGAATAGCCTTGATATTTGCTTGTTATATGAAATCTCTGTTTATTAAATGAAAAGTTACAGGTATTTATGTAATTTTCTAGATTGTTCTCCCCAGGGAGCTTGGAACGGTTTACATGAGTTTATTCAGGTACTCAAGCATTTTTCCCAGTCTGTCCCAGTGGGCTCACAATCTAATGTACCTGGGTCAGTGGGGGGATTAAGTGACTTGCCCAGGGTCACAAGGAGCAGCGTGGGTTTGAACCCACAACCTCAGGGTTCCGAGGCTGTAACTTTAACTACTGTGCCACACTCTCCCCCATGAACAGTGAAGACTCTTACACTTCTTGTAATATTTGTGCAGCTGAAATTATAGTTTAATTATGTCAGTAATTAAGAATTTATAGCATTCTAAAGGGTTATTTCTGTTTTCTGTAGACTTCTGTTTAATCAGCCATTAATGTAGGTTTTCTTTGTTTTCCAAGTTCTGTTACAGGGTCATAATAGTTTATACTGTTGCTTATATTCTGCTTTTATTCAAAGTGCATTACAACAATACATACATAATAAAAACAATACAAACTTATCATTCATACATTATATATACATATATATATCTATATCAATACTTCATTAAGTCTCCCTTTTATGAAACTGCGTTGGTGTTTTTTTTAGTGCTTGTGGTTGCAATAAAAAAAATTTCCAATGCTCATATGAGTGTTGGGAATTTTTATTGCAGCCGCCGGCGCTAAAAACACACTAACGCAGCTTCATAAAAGGGAGTCTAAACATAGCATATAATAACGCTTCATAGATTTGTCTAAAATTAGACGTCATTTAAAATAGATACGTTATTTAAGGGATGTTCTCTTAAAGCTATAATTATTAATGAATAAAGCAACTTACTTTGAATGTTATCCTCCTATTTCTGCAATATATAGTTTTTCTGGACTTGACAATTAAAAAACAAAAACAAAAAAAAAGTAGGATAGCCTATTCAGCGTCCACTGTTGAGGACTGAAGTGTTCTCCCCTCCTGCGGATGGATCCTTTGAACTGTGAAGCAGCTTTCAGAAAGATGCTTGATTTCTTGGGCAGGAAGAGCAAGTGATGGAAAGGCAGGTTTGACTCCAATCCGTTGAAGGTCCTCTTCCTATAAGCTTTGTTCTGCCTACGGCAGAGGCATAAATCCGGATAGGAAGAGTTATGTGGACTTATCATTGGTAGCAGAAAGGAAGCTACTTTGAGTCGGCTACAGATGAACAGCAGCTGCAAATGACTGTAGGTTGTCATTTGATAGGAGCTTTGCTGTGCCCCGGGTCACGCTTTAGTGATGTTTGTTGGTGTGTGTGGAATTTTTTTTTTTTTTTTTTTTGTAATGGCTGCAGAGTGCTAAAAATAACCACCTTGTTTACATATTTTGTCTAAACTTTCTGGCTCTTTCTTTTTTCCTACAGCCCTGTAAAGCAAATTGCATGCACACAGCTGTGTTAAAAAGTTACAGATGGGTATATAACACAAGGCTTGTATTAAGCAGACAGTAAGAGCTCCTTTTACAAAGGTGCGCTAGCGTTTTTAGCACACGCACCGGATTAGCGTGTGCTATAGCGTGTGCTACCCGAAAAACTACCGCCTGCTCACTAGGAGGCAGTAGCAGCTAGCGTGCGGGGCATTTTAGCGCGCGTTAAGGCCCTAACGCACCTTTGTAAAAGGAGCCCTAAATGTGGCGAGTAGCCAAGAGACATAACCCAATTTTGGTTAGATTTTGTTTATTATTATGAGAAAAGCACATGATATTTTCTTTGCGTTGAAGTGAATGGTGTAGAGGGCAGCAGGAGGATAGGGTGATGATGATTTAAAAAAAAGAACAAATTTTGCACAGTGCATAGAACTGGGAAAGAGTATAAAGATGATTTTGAGTGTTTAGGAACTGGTTGAGTGGAAGGTGACAGAGGGTAGTGGCCAATGGAGATCACTCTGAGGAAAGGGATATTACCAGTGGTGTGCCTCAAGGCTTGGTTCTTGGGCCTGATTTTTAAAACATTTTTATAAACGATATTGCTGAAGGGCTGTTGGGTAAGATTTGCCTCTTTGCAGATAATACCAAAATCTGCAATAGAGTAGACACGCCAGATGGTGTGAATAACATGAAGAAAGACCTAGTGAAGCTTGAAGAATGGTCTGAAATTTGGCAGCTAAAATTTAATGCTAAGAAATGCAAGGTCATGCATTTAGGCTGCAAAAACCCAAGGGAACGATACAGTTTAGTGGGTGAAGAACTTATGTGCACGACAGAAAGCGGGACTTGGGTGTGATTGTATGTGATGATCTTAAGGTGGCCAAACAGGTGGAAAAGGTGACAGAGAAAGCTAGAAGGATGCTAGGTTGCGTAGGGAGAGGTATGACCAGTAGGAAACAGGAGATATTGATGCCCCTGTATAAGACTTTGGTGAGACTTCATTTAGAATATTGTGTACAATTCTGGTGGCCGCACCTACAAAAAGATATAAAAAGAATGAAGTCGGTCCAGAGGAAGGCTTCTAAAATGGTACGTGGTCTTCATCATAAGGCGTATGGGGACAGACTTAAAGATCTCAATCTGTATGCTTTGGAGGAAAGGCAGGAGAGGGGAGAGATGATAGAGACATTTAAATACCTACATAATGTAAATGTGCATGATAGAAGTCTCTTTAATTTTAAAGGAAACTCTACAATGAGAGAGCATAGGATGAAGTTAACGTGCTAGGCTCAGGAGTAAAATGAGGAAATATTTTTTTTACAGAAAGGGTGGTAGATGTATGGAACAGTCTCCTGGAAGAGGTGGTGGAGACAGAGACTATGTCTGAATTCAAGAGGACCTGGGATAGGCGCGTAAGATCTCTCGGAGAGAGAAAGAAATAATGTTTACTGCGGATGGGCAGACTAGATGGGCCATTTGGCCTTTATCTACCATCATGTTTCTATGTTTCCTTCCTGGGCAGATGCTCCTGGAAACACATCTTCAGGGGCTGCCAGACTGGAAGTGGGACTTCTCTTCAACATCTCTGTAGGCCTCCACAACATCCCTGTAGGTAGAACAAACTATTTATACTAACGATCCAAACTTAATCATATTATGTGATAGATAAAGCTACAGAAGTTCAAACGTATTTTCAGACTTCTTATGGACCCACAACATGAAAAATTGTCTATTCTCAACTTTGTGGATCTGTTGCTTTAATCATCTCTTTCCCCCGAGATAGTCATAAATGTGGTCAAAATTAGGTTCTTCTGTGGGAGGTCCAAATCTTCAATTAGATAGCCTTAGGTATCCGTTTCTAGTTTCCAAGAGTAAGCAATATGTAATAGTTTTCCTATTTGGGTTCTAAAAGGTTCTCACACGGAGGTCACTAACAAACAGGATCCAGGGCTCAATGGACCAATGATGTAGCTTAGTTTGGCACTGTTCTTAGTTTTAAAATTATTTTTACTGTGATGTTTGATTAGTATTTTTTCAGCTCCAATTCACATGCCTGTACCTAGCCATTCTTACTGGCTCTTTGCAGTACTCTTGATTAGAAAATGCACTCCTTACAATCTAACCCAAATTGTCTACTATCTGTGGTATAACCAACATATGAATTCAAGACATCTTCTTGCCAAACTCCATGACTGTCCTAAGTTTGTAGATTTTCTTTGTGCAACTAAAGAATAAAAATGCCATGGATTGCTATGCATGAACTACTGGGGCTCAAAATAAATCTGTGCAAACTTTTATTGGGATTTATTTACTGTCTTTTTCACAGAGATTCACCCAAAGCGGTTTATAATACACTGACTAGTACTTAGGTACTCTTGAGCACTTTCTCTAGCAGGATTACCATCTAAATGTGGTACCTGTGTCAATGGAAGGATTGAGCAACGTGCCCAGAGTCACAAGGAGCCGGGTGGATCGAACTCGCATCCTCAGGGTGCCGAGGCAGCAGTTCTAATCAATAGGTCACACTAATTACTAGTTCTACAGTGGAAATTTTAGAGATCATGTATTCCAGGGGTGTCAAAGTACCTCCTCGAGGGCCGCAATCCAGTCTTGTTTTCAGGATTTCCCCAATGAATATGCATGAGCTCTATTAGCCTACAATGAAAGCACTGCATGCAAATAGATCTCATTCATATTCATTGGGGAAATCCTGAAAACCCGACTGGTTTGTGGCCCTTAAGGAGGGACTTTGATACCTCTGATGTATTCACAGTGGGTCAGACCACTGTATTTACACATGTGGTGAACCAGGTGCCTATGAATCTCTCGTAATGCAGCCGTCTCCAAGAGCCTTTAGATGCCTTGGACCTAGAACAGGGATCTCAAAGTCCCTCCTTGAGGGCCACAATCCAGTCGGGTTTTCAGGATTTCCCCAATGAATATGCATGAGATCTTTGCGCATGCACTGCTTTCAATGCATATTCATTGAGGAAATCCTGAAAACCCGACTGGATTGCGGCCCTCAAGGAGAGACTTTGAGATCCCTGACCTAGAACATCATTACAAGTAAATCCTATGTTGTATCATTTTCTCAGGATAGCAAGGAGCCAAATCCCATGAAAGCACCGGCTGGAAAGAAAGAGAAAATCAGAAGTAACCCTTGTCCAGAAACTTCTTAAAACTTGAGGTTTCCCAGTTATAGTTGATATGCCACCATGGTTCATAGACAACCCCGCGAAAGACAAAGGCGCGCGCCGATAACTGAGCGCAAGACGGAGGTGCGTGCCACAGAAAATTACAGTTTTTAAGGGCTCCGATGGGGGGTTTTGTTGGGGAGCCTCCCCATTTTACTTAATAGACATCGCGCTGGCGTTGTGGGGGGTTTTGGGGGGTTGTAACCCTCCACATTTTACTGTAAACTTAACTTTTTCCCTAAAAACAGGGAAAAAGTGAAGTTTTCAGTAAAATGTGGGGAGTTACAACCTCCCACACCCCCCACAACGCGGTGCGATCTCTATTAAGTAAAGTGCCCGTCGTAGCCGTAAAAACTGTAATTTTCTGCGGCACGCGCCTCCGCGCTGCACTCAATTGTCTGCGCGCACCTTTGTCCCGGCGCGCTTTTGACCTGCCACCTGCCACCACAGTGGATCTCTGAGACCTTAAGGGTACCAACTCATGAACACATTAAAAGCTATATAAGAGACAGAATTGCCTCTGTTACTAACATTCGACTTCCGTAGTGTACTGCAAGCACTGATCCTGAGTAGGGTAGATACCTGGGAGTTGCTAAAGTGAAGATGAGGGCACTGCAGATGCCCTGTTGATTAACTCTGCAGCAAGATTGATTGCTGGTGTCCCAAGAATGACTTGCAGCACAGAGTTCACTTTAAGATTCTTTCAACTATACATCAGATTTTGTATCATGTGTCTCTGGTTGTTTTACAAGGATTTTTTTGAAATTTTATCAGTCTAGAGAAAGTGTCTGAGATAAGCAAATAGTATGAAACTGAGCTTAGAAAGTAAGATGTCAATCCCTCATGTTAGGACTGGGGCAGCGATGCTGTCTATGGCAGGTGCTAAGCTTTGGAATGTTGTGGCCTGGAATTTTGCGATACTCTGCTGGGAGGATGAATTTTAAGAAATTACTGAAAAATCAATTGTTAGCGCTTTCCTGTGTTAGGTTTTTTTGTTTTTTTTTTAATGAGAGCTGTTCTGTATGTGGTGTTTAACTTGTTATGATTGTAAGTTTTGTAAACCATATAGTTAATATGTGGTATATACATTTTTAAATAAATAAATTAAATTAGTGTGATCCTTCATGATATTATCTATGTTTAAATATTTTGTTATAAATTACACATTTAAATACCTTGAAAGTAAACGGTAAGACATTCCAGAAACAGAATTAAAGTAATCGTTAGAACAAGCTAATATCGATCTGAATGTAACAAACATAGGATTCTCTCTCTTACGGACTGTCTGCCAAACCTGTTACCAAAGAGTGAAAGGATGGGAACAATTAGGGGAAAGAGGGGATGCCGCCCACCTTCTCAGTTATGGGATCTTCCTTGACACATCTTATGTTCTTATGGGGGAAGGGAAAATATTATGGAGACTCAAGTGGAAGCCTGCACAAAACCATTCCCCCACCCCAAAGACCCACTTTGGTTACAATTCTTATTTTTTTATTGAAATTTGTAAACGTATACAGGATATGGTAATTTTATACAAAGAATATAGAAATAATAATTTTTCTTAATACAACTTAAATCAATCATAGAAATCAGAAATCCTATCAAGCCCACATCATTGAGGAGAAAGAATTGCATTACATAACAAATATAAAACTTTTGGTAATCAATAAGGGATAACCATACCCTTAATTTTTATAGAGGCATTTAACTATTTAAACTCCTATTTTCATTGAAATTATCATAACCAAGAAAGGAAAATTCTACCCCAGTTTATAAAAAGGAGGTTACTAAGAATGTACAATTCTTCCTCTACTCCAGAGGGACAACTTTCTGGCAGTACACCAGACTTTTAGGAACAGTCTGAAGCTCCAGGGAAAAGGTAGCAGTCAGAGGAGATAAGTATACAAAAACATTTTAGAAATTAAATTTAGTGGCTCTGGCCCCTCTCAGAGTGACAATTCCATCTCTTATGAATTTCTTCCTTTTTTTTTTTTTTTTTTTAGTAAAAACATCATAGTATCTGTTCCTTTCGTACGTGGAAAGATTACTTAAGTGAGCTATGTATAAAATTAACGCTTTTGCTTTGGTGGAGGGAGGAAGGAATGAGAAAATCTTTTCTTGCTTGCACCATACACCTGGAACAAACTGCCTGAGTGAGTATGTCCAGCTCCGTCCCTAGCAGGACAGTACTCCCCCCACCCGAAATTCACAGGGGTTCCTTTCCAGGAGCACCCGTGAATTTTGAAAAACTGCAAATGCGATTTAGGAGGTGGGAGAGGGCTGCAGGGGCGGCGGCAGGTGCTGAAAAAAAGGCTGATGTCCAGCGGGATCATTCTTAGTATTTTCTAACCGCCTCTTCCGGGAACTAAAGTCAGGCTACACCAGGGATCTCAAAGTCCCTCCTTGAGGGCCGCAATCCAGTCGGGTTTTCCCCAATGAATATGCATTGAAAGCAGTGCATGCACATAGATCTCATGCATATTAATTGAGGAAATCCTGAAAACCCGACTGGATTGCGGCCCTCAAAGAGGGACTTTGAGATCCCTGGGCTACACCAATCAGGAGCTGCTTTGACACGCTATCTGGCGTGTCAAAGCAGCTCCCGATTGGTGTAGCCTGACTTTAGTTCCCGGAAGAGGCGGTCAGAAAATTCCGCGAATGACTGAATTCGCGGGGGTTTACTGTACTCAAATACAGGCTAAAAGTCACTTTCTCAAGGTTGTTTTTAACTCCTAATCCCCACTTGCATGTAAAGTACCCATGCCTGATAAACTTCCTAGCCCCCTACTTGTCCTGTTTGATTCGATTGTAAGCTTTTCTGGACAGGGACTGTCTCTTGAATGTTTTAATATACAGCGCAACTGCGTATGTCTAGCAGTGCTATATTAATGATAAGTAGTAGTAAAATCAGCAACACAGGAGGCGGCAAGAGAACCCTAGATTTCAATTTCATCCTTAAATCTACAAGGACAGTTGTGACATTATGAGCCTGGCTCCCTTTGTCTTTCATAGTACCATATACAATGCAATGTGAAAACCCACCCGCTTGATGCTAATTAATCCTGACATCTTATTTTTTTCCAGCGTATATAAGATCAGTATTTGGAGCTGCCATGCTTATCATTCTTTATGTTGTAAGACATCTAAACATATTAGAAAGAACTTCCATCCTGCAGTTCAGAGCAAAAATTTTTAAAAAAAGAAGAAGAAATTGTGCTTAAATGGAAGCTTCTCGTTAGCAATATAATGAACTGAGGTTCAGTGTCATTTGTGTCCGCTTATGTCCAGTTTAGATTTAACCAGGAGTAATGAGACAACTCAAAGGGAAAGAGAGAGGCTATTTCAGCAACTGTTATATGCAAGTACATTATTACTGTGCATGAATTTAAGAATTACGGTAACTTTTCCCTAAACAATCAAGGGACAATACATACAGACTGCTAGGGAATTACTACTGTTTATTTCTATAGCACTATTAAGATGTCCACAGCACTATACGCTAATCACATATCAGTCCATCCTTGCTCCACAGAGCTTATAATCTATTTGAGACAAACAGAACAAATAAGAGATTAGGGAATTACTTATTGTGGGGCTGATTAAACATAGAAACATGAAGGCAGATAAAGATCAAATGGCCCATCCACAGCATCAACCTTCTCCTCTGCTAAGAGATCCCACATGCCTGACCCACACTTTCTTGAACTCAGACACAGTCTTTGTCTCTACCAGGAGACTATTCCATGAATCTATTACCCTTTCTGTAAAAAGATATTCCCTTAGATTACCCCTGAGCCTATCACCTCTTAACTTCATTCTATGCTCTCTCATTCCAGAGCTTCCTTCCTCCAAAGTCTACATATTGAGATCTTTAAGTCTGTCCCCACTTGATGATGACCACTGACCATTTTAGTATCCTTTCTCTGGACTGATTCCATCCTTTTTATATCTTTTTGAAGGTGCGGTCTCCAGGTTTGAATGCAATAGCCATATCTCTCTATATCCACCCTAGCATCCTAATAGCTTTTGCTGTCACTTTTGCAACTTGTTTGGCCACTTAAAAACATCACATACTATCACACCCAAGTCCCATAGAAACACAGAAACATGATGACAGATAAAGGTCAAATAGCCCATCTAGTCTGTCCATCCGCAGTAACAATTATCTCTTTCTCTCTCTGAGAGATCCAATGTGCCTATCCGAGGCCCTTTTGAATTCAGACATAGTCTCTGTCTCCACCACCTCTTCTGGGAGACTGTCCCATGCATCTATCACCCTTTCGGTAAAAAAAGTATTTCCTTACATTACTCTGGAGCCTATCACCTCTTAACTTCATCCTATGCCCTCTCATTGCAGAGTTTCCTTTCAAATGAAAGAGATTCGACTCATGCACATTTACGCCACCATGTAAGTATTTAAACGTCTATCATATCTCCCCTCTCCCGCCTTTCCTCCAAAGTATACAGATTGAGATCTTTAAGTCTGTCCCTATATGCCTTATGATGAAGACCACATACCATTTTAGTAGCCTTCCTCTGGACCGACTCCATTCTTTTTATATCTTTTTGAAGGTGTGGCCTCCAGAATTGCACACAATATTCTAAATGAGGTCTCACCAGAGTCTTATACAGGGGCATCAATACCTTGTTTTTCCTACTGGCCATACCTCTCCCTATGCAACCTAGCATCCTTCTAGCTTTCGCCATCACCTTTTCAACCTGTTTGGCCACCTTAAGATCATCACATACAATCACACCCAAGTCCTGCTCTTCTGTTGTGCACATAAGTTCTTCACTCCCTAAACTGCACCGTTCCCTCGAGTTTTTGCAGCCCAAATGCATGACCTTGATTTCCTAGCATTAAATTTTAGCTGCCAAATTTCAGACCATTTTTCAAACTTTGCCAGATCTTTCTTCATGTTATTCACACCATTCATTGTGTCTACTCTATTGCAGATGTTGGTATCATCCACAAAGAGGCAAATTTTACCCGACAACCCTTCAGCAATATCATTTATAAAAATGTTAGAAAGAACAGACCCAAGAACACAAACTTGAGTCACACCACTGGTAACATCCCTTTCCTCAGAGCGATCTCCATGATCACTACCCTCTGTCACCTTCCACTCAGCCAGTTCTTGACCCAGCCCGTCACTTTGGGACCCATCCTGAGGGCACTCAGTTTATTTATTAGACATCTGTGTGGAACACTGTCAAAGGTTTTGCTAAAATCTAAATACACCACATCTAGCGCACATCCTCTATCCAATTCTCTGGTCACCCAGTCAAAGAAATTGATCAGATTTGTCTGACAAGACCTACCTGCTGCGTTCCCTCTCCACTTCCATTCACAAAAGTTCATTTGTTCTTCCTTGTGCAATAGTGGAACGAATGTTAATGTATCAAAATCCAAAAATATTCAAATGTGTATTAAAACAAAAAATAAATATAAAATATAGAATATTGCAACTCTGGTCTTTCTCTGAACACACATTTTTGCTAAAACAGATACCTACTGTATATACCAGTGGTCTTGAACTCAAATCCTTTGCAGGGCAACATTTTGGATTTGTAGGTATTTGGAGGGCCTCAGAAAAAATAGTTAATGTCTTATTAAAGAAATTACAATTTTGCATGAGGTAAAACTCTTTATAATGTATAAATATTTCCTTTTGGCTAAGTCTTAATAATAATATTGTAATTTATAGCTAAAGAGAGATATGATCAAGAAACTTTTATTTTACTTTTGTGATTATGATAAACATACCGAGGGCCTCAAAATAGTACCTGGCGGGCCGCATGTAGCCCCTGGGCCGCGAGTTTGAGACCACTGGTCTATACCATACTAATACATATCAAAAATTTTTGCAGTTTTTATGGGTTTCCATTCATTTTATAGCTGTTCATATATATGTGGAGGTGTCATTGAGATTTTATTTTTTATTGGTTGTATGTTTTGTTGTGCAATGATGATATTTATATATGTATTTTTATTATTTGAGATTTTTATCATTTTATATGTATTTATTTTAGACCCCCAATGGGTACATTATACCAAATCGTGGCTGCATCAAGATGTCCTTTCAATAAACTTAGATGAATCCGTAACTGCCTCTCCAGGCTGGTTTGGTTCTTTTATCACTGTGTTCCCTTATTTGCTGCCTGTCCTGCTCTCGCTGCTTATTTACTTACTCTCCTCTTTTACAAAGCTGTGCTAGTGGCTGCTGTGTGGCCAAAGCCCTGACACCCTTGAAATTCCTCTGGGCTTTGGTGGAGTTACTGTAGCGGCAGCCGGCTTTGTAAAAAGAGGGGGGGGGATGGGATTAGGTATATAAAATGCATAAAACAGCAGAGGTCCTAGTTGAGCAAAGATTTGCTTTGCCTCCCATCAAAACGTGTGAAGAACTGTCGAAAATATGTAACTTTTGTGGCAGTGGTTCCATTAATCTTCCTTTTTTCCTTTCTCTTGTCAGATATCATGCCTGTACCAGGCTGTTGACGCACCTCATTAGTCTGCACCAATAAATCAGACCTTCCTGAAAAAAAACAATCAAAAGTATGTTTGCTGGAGTTGAATGTTACTCACCCGCAGGACCAAATGCAAACATTTCTCTCTCGTAATACCTGTGTTGCTCAGCTTTGTTCAGACTTGTTGCCTTAATATTTCATCGCTCGCTCTTCCCTCCTTAAAACTTTTGGTTGGTGTTCTTGCTTTTTCAAGACTGGACTTTAGGGAGTTACTTCTCCCTGCTGGCCCTTTCCCATCTTCTGCCTCTCCAGTTTTATTCTCGGTTGCGTTTGCATCCCCTCTTTCTTCCTGTTCACGTGCCACATACTAATTTAGTCCCTTTTGATCCCTGTTCCTGATGCATTACTTGCCCTGTATATATTCTATGTCTTGACCCTTTTGTACCTCCAGTTTGTTCTCAAAGGCCTTATTTTTATTTTCCTTGTGCTCTTATCTCCTGCTTATCCTTTCCCCTTAGCTTTCTCTTGGTTTGCAGCTTGGTTGAGCTCCTTACCAGCGGTTGGACCATACCACTGCAGGTCGCAAGGAATGTTTCCCTCACCCCCCCTCCTATGGTATATTTCTTCACACATAAACATTCCTGGTTTATTGTCAGGCATGTAAAAATGTGAAACCTATGGACATTTCATACTAAGTTAATATACAATTGTTAACTAGGGTGCTGAATGATCTGGATGCATCCTGGAAACTTTAACTTTCATGTGGTTTCATTCTTAAAATCAAGAAATACCCGAAGTAAGACCTGTAGATCTTCCAGCATTCTGAGACTCCATGAACGAATTGCATCATAAATTTGATCACCTTTCTCTGTCACTATGTCTACAGGGAAGAGCACTTGGATTATTTTCATGTCAAATCAAGTGCTTAATTGTCTGTTAAAACCCAGGGAACTAAAACTGAAACTGGCTGTTAGGAACAGCTGCCATGGAAATTATTTTGTCATTTCCAGTACCGGTAACCTTTTTTTTAAATCTTTTTTTTTTTTTCTTTCTGAGTGAGATCAACCATAATTTAAAGTGTAGATCATTTCTTGTGTCAGGCAATTTTCCCAATGATATAACTTCCCCCTCCTCCATTAATTGTTTAAACATACTGTTATTGTCTAATCCTTCCTTGTTTTGCCTTTCTTTTTAGGATACAGCTCAGAAACAATGCAGGCAATGAATATGTTGAGAAGTACAAACTCCTGGAAGAGCAAGAACTGGGTGCATGCAGTATCCCTGAGACTGAAAAGAAATCAGGTAACACCCCAGGCACTTCAGAGAGGCTGTGTAAGAAGGTTGTAGACCAGAGGTTCTCAACATGTGTTACGTGTACCTTGGGGGGTTTGCGCCCCATTGTCAAGGGGTACATGGCGCGGTGCTGTAGGTCTCCCACCCTTCACCATCATTTGCTCTCAGCCCTCCTAAACTAGCAGCAGCAGCTCACTGTGCTTTCACCTTCTACATACAGCTGCCGCTAGTTTAATGATTTCCATTAGGCGGTTCCCCCACTCGGGGCCTTTGCTGGGCCTGCCCACCTCCAATGATGCAACTTCCTCTTTCTTGGGAGTAGCCTAAGGCACCTGGCCAATCAGAGTCCTAGGCCACTCCTAGTGTATCCCAGAATACACTGGGAGAGAGGCCTAATATTGCTCAGTGGCAACCCGATTCTCTAACTGGTGCTTGTGACATGTACGCTGGTTAGAGAATCGTGGTGTTAGGTGAGCTTAAGTGTCTGTCCATGAGGACAGATGCAATTCTATATAGGATGCCCGTGTGTGATTCTCAAAAGCCGCTTAGGTGGCTTCTGAGATGGGGCGTCCTTTGTTCCCCATCAAGTGCCCCTATCCAGTGCCTCCTTTTTCCTCTTTCTCTTTCTCTCCCCCCCTCTTTCCTGATCAAGCATCTCCACTCTCCCCCTTTTTTATTAGAAACTCTGCCTTTCTTCTCCTTGAAACTGCATTCTGCCCCTGTCCTCCATCTGCTATTCCATTTCCTTATCAGGATACCTGTTCTCCCTCATCAAGCCCTGCTTCTCACCCTCCTTTTTATTCTTTTCCCCATTAGGTCCCCTCTCCTGTCCTCCTTCCATAAGACACTCATTCTCATCTTTCCCATCAAGCATATAATACTTTTTAACCATCGGGATCCCTCTTCCTCCAGCTGGGTCCCCCACTTCCCCTCCCCTCCTTCCTTCTCAGTCAGCCACTTTTCCTCAAAGCTCATATCATAGCATAAAACCCTTGCATCTTTGAAAGGTTTCTTCTCTCACAAAACATCTGCAGTAACTTTTAAGTAACCCATGGTATTAAAGTTAACATAGTTTTAGAGTGGCCTCTGTAACATTCCCCTGTAAACCTCCCTCTTTTGTAGATGCAATGCGTCCATTTAGTTACTTTGAGGGAAATTTTGATACAGAATACTTTGTTTATTGATGATATCTTTTTTGTGTGTGTGTGTTTTAGCTGCTAGACATATTCCAACTGGATTCAGTGATGAAACTTGTTTGCTGAATAAAAGCTATCGGTATCCTGACTTGCCTGTAACAAAGTGTAAGGAAGAGGTAATGGCAGTGTGTCTTTGTAGTTATAAAATATTTGTACAATGTTAATCTTGGTCAGGCTGAATGTTTGTTTTGTTGACAAAAACAAAGTAAGTACACTTCTCCCTCCATATTCGCGGGGATGCGGGCAGAACATAGCCGTGAATACCGAAAAACTGCGAATAACTTTTTTCAGGTTATTCACGGTTTTTCGGTAAAATAGACCTGAAAAAGATAATAAACCGTGAATTACCCAACCTGCAATTTGCTCCGTACAACGCCGAGAACAGCGATTTCCTTCAGGAACCACCGGGAGCAGCGATTTTCAATGTGAAACACTGGGTTCAGTGATGAAAATTAGGGGGGCGGAGTCAGTAGCCAAAAAATCATGAAAAAGAAATTAGGGGGGCGGAGTCAGCAGCCAAAAAATCACGAAAAAGCGAATCCGCAGATACGGAAACCGCGGATACAGAGGGAGAAGTGTAGTATTTTTCTGATAGTAACCATATACAGAAGATAGCAGCAAAAAAATCTTATTTGAGGCAGAGCATCTCAGCAAATGCTGTCTTTATACCAAAGATAATCAGTTTGTGCTTGGGAACCACATATTAAGGATTTCCAGTGATGCTTTTTTTTTTTAACTTTTATTAAATTTTTGTATCACCTGATGCGCCAGGTGGTATACAATAATATTTATACTCTTTCCTTAAGTTTCCAGCTCAATCATAACTGAACTTTACTATTAATTATTTATTTCTAGAGTTCTAGCAGACATATGCAGTACTGTACAAAGTCACCATACTGTAGCTGTGGTGGTATGAAGCTTTATTCAGACCACTAAGACTTGCTTCTTTCTTTGCCACCTCTTTTTCCTAAGCTCCTCCCCACATACTTTTAGTAAATTGGTCAGTCATTACAAGAACCATTCTAACCTGGGGGTCTCATTTCTTTACTAGAACTGGTATGTATGAACCTAGGTTTGGCCAGCAGTAGTCACTATTGAGCAATGTCTGAGGTGTCCTTGTCCCTGCTCTGACGTGTAAATTCTACCTTTTCAGCATCTCTAGCTATCACAAGGAACAGAAGCTGGCTTCTAATCAGAGTTTAATTTATAGAGAAAAAGGAACTGGAGCTGAGTGGAGGGGAGTTGTATGGACCAACCAGGAGCAGGCTGCCTGGAAGGGAAGGGCTGGGATGGAACATACATGTTGCTCTGGAGTCTGAAAAGTGGCAGAATTGTAATCTACCGTATTTTCACGCAAATAACACGCACCCGTATAAAACGCGCACACGTGTATAGCGCGCAGAAATCACGATGATAAGCACAAAAACTTTGGTATAACGCGCTCACGATTATACCGCGCATGCTGCCCGACTCTCCGTTCACCCCCCTGACTTCCGTGCACTGCCCCGCCTCTCCGTGCGCTGTCCCGACTCTCCGTTCACCCCCCCTGACTTCCGTGCACTGCCCCGCCTCTCCGTGCGCTGTCCCGACTCTCCGTTCACCCCCCCCTGACTTCCATGCACTGCCCTGACTTTCCGTGCGCTGTCCCGACTCTCCGTTCACCCCCCCCTGACTTCCGTGCACTGCCCTGACTTTCCGTGCGCTGTCCCGACTCTCCGTTCACCCCCCTGACTTCCGTGCACTGCCCCGCCTCTCCGTGCGCTGTCCCGACTCTCCGTTCACCCCCCCCCGACGTCCGATTCATCCCCCCCCCCCGGCAGGACCATTCGCACCCCCACCCCGAAGGACCGCCGACTCCCCGACAATATCGGGCCAGGAGGGAGCCCAAACCCTCCTGGCCACGGCGACCCCCTACCCCCACCCCGCACTACATTACGGGCAGGAGGGATCCCAGGCCCTCCTGCCCTCGACGCAAACCCCCCTCCCCCCCAACGACCGCCCCCCCCAAGAACCTCCGACCGCTCCCCCAGCCGACCCGCGACCCCCCCTGGCGACCCCACGACCCCCCCACCCCCCTTCCCCGTACCTTTGGTAGTTGGGCCAGAAGGGAGCCCAAACCCTCCTGGCCACGGCGACCCCCTAACCCCACCCCGCACTACATTACGGGCAGGAGGGATCCCAGGCCCTCCTGCCCTCGACGCAAACCCCCCTCCCCCCCAACGACCGCCCCCCCCCAAGAACCTCCGACCGCTCCCCCAGCCGACCCGCGACCCCCCTGGCGACCCCCACGACCCCCCCACCCCCCTTCCCCGTACCTTTGGAAGTTGGCCGGACAGACGGGAGCCAAACCCGCCTGTCCGGCAGGCAGCCAACGAAGGAATGAGGCCGGATTGGCCCATCCGTCCTAAAGCTCCGCCTACTGGTGGGGCCTAAGGCGCGTGGGCCAATCAGAATAGGCCCTGGAGCCTTAGGTCCCACCTGGGGGCGCGGCCTGAGGCACATGGGCCCAACCCGACCATGTGCCTCAGGCCGCGCCCCCAGGTGGGACCTAAGGCTCCAGGGCCTATTCTGATTGGCCCACGCGCCTTAGGCCCCACCAGTAGGCGGAGCTTTAGGACGGATGGGCCAATCCGGCCTCATTCCTTCGTTGGCTGCCTGCCGGACAGGCGGGTTTGGCTCCCGTCTGTCCGGCCAACTTCCAAAGGTACGGGGAAGGGGGGTGGGGGGGTCGTGGGGGTCGGCCAGGGGGGTCGCGGGTCGGCTGGGGGGGCGGTCGGAGGTTCTTGGGGGGGGACGGTCGTTGGGGGGGAGGGGGGTTTGCGTCGAGGGCAGGAGGGCCTGGGATCCCTCCTGCCCGTAATGTAGTGCGGGGTGGGGTTAGGGGGTCGCCGTGGCCAGGAGGGTTTGGGCTCCCTTCTGGCCCGATATTGTCGGGAAGTCGGCGGTCCTTCGGGGTGGGGGTGCGAGTGGTCCTGCCGGGGGGGGGGGGGATGTATCGGACGTCGGGGAGTCGGCCGGGCAAGAGGGCTTGGGCTCCCTCTTGCTCCGATCGTGGATGCGGGTGCGGGTGGGAGCGCGTGCGAGTGGTCGTTCGGGGTGGGGGTGCGAGTGGTCCTGCTGGGGGGGTGAATCGGGCGTCGGGCGGGGTGGGAACTATGTTTGAAAACTTTCGTATACCGCGCTCACGCATATAACGCGCGAGGGGTATGCGCGGTAGGTAAAAACGCGTATAACGCGCGCGTTATATGCGTGAAAATACGGTAGGCCATTCCCTTAGAAACTGCGAAATGACAGATGAAATTTATGTATCAACGGTTTTTATTGATGACAAATACAGAACAATAAACAAACATAACAGCAATATTCTAGTTATCCATTTTGTTAACTTAAAGAAACTCCCACCTCCCACCCAGAAATGTACAATCTTGGTTTTTAGAGCAGGTCAGATCAAAGAAAACAAAGGAACCCAAGTATAAACCAAGATGATCCATAATAAGATGACGGGGTGGTCGAACTCTTAAGACACCCCCCTCACCGTATAACATAAAAGACAGTGCCACTGAAAGACAGGCTAGATTCTCATCCCCTAGAGGAACCCCCCATCTCACCCTTCCCACCCTTCAAAATTCCCCGGCAGATGAAATTTAATGTGGACATATGCAAACTGATGCACATTGGGAAGAATAATTCAAATCATAGCTACTTAATGGTAGGGTCCACCTTGGGAGTTATCACCCAAGAAAAAGTTCTAGGTGCCATTGGAGGCAATACCCCAAAATCACCTACCCAGTGTGCAGTGTTTGCTAAAAAGCAAACAGGGTGCTAGGAGTTATTAGGAAAGAGATAATAATAATAATAACTTTATTCTTTTATACCGCCATTACCAAAAGTTCTAGGCGGTTTACAGCAAAAAGAGCTGGACAATCAACAGAGTACAATCATACCATAGAAATACAATTAGTAGAATAGGATATAAAATACAGTCAATAAGAGAATCCCAATGTTAAGTAATAAATTTGTCAAACAGAGTGGTCTTAACTAATTTATGGAAAGAACAGTAATTCAAAGCTTGATGAATACATTCACCTAACCACGATTGTAATTTACCGGCCTGAAAACGCTAAAGATCTATCCCCAAAAGTCTTGTATCGACAACCATTTATCTTGGGATAAGCAAATATATGAGAGCTTCTGGTTTCCCTCAATGGTTTATATGGTAAATAAGACCAAGAATACTATAATGCCTCTGTATTGTTCCATGGCGCAGCCCCAGTTTAAATATTGCGTTCTGCCAGGTACTTGTGACTTGGATTGGCTGATGTTGGCAACGCGATACTGGGCTAGGTGAACCATTGGTCTGACCCAGTATGGCTATTCTTATGTTCTAACTGGACCCCCCCCCCCTAATCATACCCTGCTTTTTGTGCAGCAGTTCTTTGCCTGTTGAATTCTTTCCCAGTTTTGCAGAGTTATCCTTTGTAAAATTCAGATCAATGGTTAAGACACATCTTTTTGGTTTAGCATTCTTATTTGGAAGATTGGTGTATTGGGATCCTGTATTTTTTGGCAACTATTTAAACAAGATTTAAACAAAATTATTTGCCGTTTTTAGATTATTTAGATTTAATAAATTAATTTTTTTTAAATTGAATTTGTCCTTTTTATTGTCCTCTTTTCTTTTGCTTTCCTATTTTACATGGCGTTCCTTTCTTTTCTTGTTTTTTAAAAATATATTTTGTACACCGTGCTATTGATAAAGCGAAGTGCAGTTAAAACTTTTAATAAACATAAACATGTCCCATGTGGCAGCATACACTGCTGCCATTAATGTAAAGGATTAAAATCAGCATTTGTTCTTTTTAATGTACAGTAGACTTTCTGTTAACCAGACCTAAATTACTCAGAATTCTCAAGCAACCAGAAAAATGAAAATAAAATCAACTTCTGGTAGAAGTTTGTATGTAAACTTGGCATGCCACACTTGAGTATGCCCATGCTTTGCTTACCACATGTCCAATAGTTTGTCTGGAACAGTTTATGGTATAGTATGGCATAGTATGGGGTATAGTATTAGGTCTATTTTTAATAGTAACTCTTAAGCAACCAGAAACTACATTAATCCAGCATGTTATCAATCTCCATGGGTACCAGTTAACTGAGAGTCTACTTTACTTGGTTGTAAGTTGAAAGAATGGTAGACTTAGGTGTGGCTTAAATAATACATGTTAGATGTTGGAAAAATGTCATTGGAATGTTGTACAGTGGTTCAATCTTACAAGTACCTTTTGGAGAGAGTTATTGCACAGTAAGAAAATGTTTATCTTTTTTTTTTTTTTGCTCCTGTAAATAAAAAGAGGATTTTTCCAATCATAAGATCCATCAGGTAATTGTTTAAAAGCAATCTACTAGAGAACTAGACCAAGGAAAATGGGAGGTTTTAAAAGCTGGTGCTTGGTCATTCTGATGCTTTGGAAGTGTAGTATTACAGGTGTGCTCCATGTTCTCTCAGTTCCACTACCATAGCAATAATTTTAAGAAAATAGTTTCTCTTCCCCCCTCATTTTTGGTAATTTAGGACTCAATATTCAAGGGATATATGTGTTTCTAACTTTTTAGAGTTATGCTCTTAAACTGGCCTCCTTGAAAACGTATGTATATCTTTGTTCTTAATTTCATTAAAGTCCTAAATTTAGGAGCATAAAAACTGGATGGCAACAGAAGTGAATTTAGGGAGGGGAGGGGGAAGAAATTAGGTTAGTACTGATTTTCAGCACAGGGCTCAGAAGTTAGGCTCATAAATCTAGGCAAATGAATGGAGGGCCTAAATTTATGAGCCCAACTAAGCTCCTAAATTAAGATGGATTTTCAACTGAAAACAGAGTCTCATGAGACTGCTGCTGGGAGTCTCCTGGGGAGCCATTTTCAGCCCAAGAGCAGGGCAGGAGCGAGTGAGAATTTCTCCTGCCCCGACATCCTGCTAGACCACCATGGAAGCACGGTAAGCCTGGGAATCCTGCTGCTGGGTCTAGGAGAGGATGGGCCGTCACTCGGAGAAGAAGGTGGGATGTGCTGACAGCGGGGAAATTGCTAGGTCATAGGTGGGCCTGATGGGGGAACTGCAGGTTCGGGGGGGGGCTGACAGGGGTGGCGACGGAGAACGGAGAAGGGATGCCACTAGGAGGGAGGGCAAACACATGCGCCTGCATTGGTTTCAGTGTATCGAGGAAACTGACTACTTCCAGTTCGCATCCAATTTGTTTTCCGAATTTAGGATAGAGGATCTTTTACCTGCATTAAATGTGATATGTTTTTGTTTGTTTGTTTTGCTTTGTAACTGCAGCTGGTTTCCCTGATTGAGACCAATTCTGTTGTGATTGTGCGTGGGGCCACTGGCAGTGGTAAAAGTACTCAACTTCCGCAAATCATCTTGGACGACTATACTCGGAACTCTTCCTACTGCAACATTGTGGTTACTCAGCCTCGAAAAATAGGTGCGAGCAGCATTGCAAGGTGGATCAGCGAAGAGCGGCACTGGAAATTAGGTGGCATTATAGGATATCAGGTAATGCTCCCCCTTCAAATTTTGCTACTCTCATCGGCCCCTTTTATCAAGCTGCGCTAGGGGTTTTTAGCGCGGTCTGATGCGGTAAATGCTCCAACGCTCGTAGAATCCCTATGAGCATCGGAGCATTTACCTCGCTGGCCCACGCTATAAACCTCTAGCACAGCATGATAAAAGAAGGGGGTATGTTTGATGTTTTATGTCAATGCTTTTTTTCTTTAAAAAAAAATTGCTTGTGTGTTTGCTTGCTCTGTGCATTTGTTATCTGATAAGAGCATAAGAATAACCTTACTGGGTCAGACCAATGGTCCATCCAGCCCAGTAGCTGGTCTCACGGTGGCCAATCCAGGTCACTAGTACCTGGCCAAAACCCAAGGTGTAGCAATATTCCATGCTACCGATATAGGGCAAAGATTTTCTCTGAGGCATGTCTTCCTCATTTGCTCTGGTGAGGCATTAATAAAAGAGATCCTGACAAGAAGGCTCCTGAAGAAGGGAATTACCGTATTTTCTCGCATATAACGCGCACATTATACGTGGTTTTTACATACTGCGCATACCCTTGCACGTTATACGCGTGAGCGCGTTGTACAAATTTTTTTTTACATAGTTCCCCCCCCCCGACGTCCGATTCACCCCCCTGCAGGACCGCTCCCACCCCACAGCCTCCCGACCCCCCCCCCATCATGTAGAAGCTCCTACCGGTGTCCTGCTGCTTCCTCTTGGCGGTCCCGACTCCCCGACACGATCGGGGCAAGAGGGAGCTCAAGCCCTCTTGCCCCAGCCAACCGCGGCACCCCCGACACGATCGGGGCAAGAGGGAGCTCAAGCCCTCTTGCCCTTCCCGACTCCCCGACACGATCGGGGCAAAAGGGAGCCCAAGCCTTCTTGCCCCGCCGACTCCCCAACTATCCGACAATATCGGGCCAGGAGGGAGCCCAAGTCCTCCTGGCCCTGGCGACCCCCCCCCCCCCGCTTGTTGTTCGGGCCAGGAGGGAGCCCAAACCCTCCTGGCCATGGCGACCCCCCCCCCCCGCTTGTTGTTCGGGCCAGGAGGGAGCCCAAACCCTCCTGGCCATGGCGACCCCCTACCCCCACCCCGCACTACATTACGGGCAGGAGGGATCCCAGGCCCTCCTACCCTCGACGCAAACCCCCCTCCCCCCAACGACCGCCCCCCCCCCCAAGAACCTCTGACCGCCTCTCCAGCCGACCCGCGACCCCTCTGGCCGACCCCCACGACACCCCCACCCCCCTTCCCCATACCTTTGTGTAGTTGGCCGGACAGACGGGAGCCAAACCCGCCTGTCCGGCAGGCAGCCAACGACGGAATGATGGCGGATTGGCCCATCCGTCCCAAAGCTCCGCCTACTGGTGGGGCCTAAGGCGCCTGGGCCAATCAGAATAGGCCCGGGAGCCTTAGGTCCCACCTGGGGGCGGGACCTGAGGCACATGGGCCCAACCCGACCATGTGCCCAAGGCCCCGCCCCCAGGATGGACCTAAGGCTCCCGGGCCTATTCTGATTGGCCCAGGCGCCTTAGGCCCCACCAGTAGGTGGAACTTTGGGACGGATGGGCCAATCCGCCCTCATTCCGTCGTTGGCTGCCTGCCGGACAGGCGGGTTTGGCTCCCGTCTGTCCGGCAAACTACACAAAGGTACGGGGAAGGGGGGTGGGGGTGTCGTGGGGGTCGACCAGGGGGGTCGCGGGTCGGCTGGGGGGGCGGTCGGAGGTTCTTGGGGGGGGGGCGGGCGTTGGGGGGAGGGGGGTTTGCGTCGAGGGTAGGAGGGCCTGGGATCCCTCCTGCCCGTAATGTAGTGCGGGGTGGGGGTAGGGGGTCACCGTGGCCAGGAGGGTTTGGGCTCCCTCCTGGCCCGAACAACAAGCGGGGGGGTGGGGGGTCGCCAGGGCCAGGAGGACTTGGGCTCCCTCCTGGCCCGATATTGTCGGGGAGTTGGGGAGTCGGCGGGGCAAGAGGGCTTGGGCTCCCTTTTGCCCCGATCGTGTCGGGGGGGCAAGAGGGCTTGAGCTCCCTCTTGCCCCGATCGTGTCGGGGGTGCCCCGGTTGGCTGGGGCAAGAGGGCTTGAGCTCCCTCTTGCCCCGATCGTGTCCTGCGGGGTGGGGGGGGTGAATCGGACGTCGGGGGGGGCTTCAGGCTTTCAGGGTGGGGACAGGACTTCAAGGGGGAGAGGAGAGTTGGGGCAGGCGAAAGGAGAGTCGGGGCGGGTGAAAGGAGAGTCGGGCGACGACGGGAGAGTCGGGCAGCATGCGCGGTATACGGGTGTGTGCGGTATACAAAATTTTTTTTTACATATATGTCTGTTTTCCGCGCGCTAAACCCATGTGCGCGTTTTACACGGGTGCGGGTTATCTACGTGAAAATATGGTATCCTGAAACTGGGCACAGTAGAGCCACAACACCTGGCTGTGAATTTAAGCCAGGGACAAGCACAGGAAAGTCTCCACTTGAAGGAACGCTATGAATTTGAGGAATGCCTTGAGGTAAGTACTATGAAATCGCCAGTTTGAACACCTATTTAGTTTGGTGGATTTCAATTTTGTAAGTCAATTAATGGTCACTGAAACACTTATTAGTGGGTTCACTATTATTATTTGTAAGCACAAGATGTATGCCTGTGATGGTGCTAAAGATGCTTGAGATAGGGCCTCTCAGATATAGGTTAAAGCCTGGAATTCTGGTTTTCCTGAGTCCCAATAGCTTTTACTCTTGCACTGAGGGTATATTTACACACAAAAAATTTAAGTTTTTAGAGTAAGACACAGGGGCTATTGGACCCCAGTGTGGCTATGCAACCTTGTTATCCATCATTCTAAATTGGAATAGAGGGATTGTTAACATTTCATCGATACAAGCAGTGACTTCCCCTGTGTCTTTCTCAATAACAGACTGGCCTTTTCCTACAGGAACTTGTCCAAACCTTTCTTAAAACCAGCTACGCTATCCGCTCCTACCACATCCTCTCGCAATGCGTTCCAGATCTTAACTATTCTCTGAGTGAAAAAAAAAAAAAAAGTCCTCCTGTTGGTTTTAAAAGTATTTCCCTGTAACTTCATCGAGCGCCCCCTAGTCTTTGTAATTTCTGACAGAGTGAAAAATCGATCTACTTGTACCCGTTCTACTCCACTCAAGATTTTGTAGACTTCAATCATATCTCCCCTCAGCCATCTCTTTTCCAAGCTGAAGAGCCCTAACTGTTTTAGTCTCCCAAACCATTTAACATAACAACCACCAAATTTTCAGGATAGGCACATTTCTATAAAATATAGAAACTAAAATTAAATATTTTGGATCTAACCCCAAATTGAAAGAAAGTCTGGAAATTAGCAACCTTTTGCATCCAGTGGTGATTCTCAGTTTACTCAACCTCGGTGAATATTTTCCTCATAAATTACTGTGTAAAATTGGAATTTCTGAATTTGAGACAAAGAAGCTTATTCATGTAACCTGACAGTATAATTCTGGTCAGGAACTGTGTTCCAAAGGCAAGGTTGACCCGAGGAGGATGCGGGATTGGGGGCCATTTCTGAAAGGTTCTATGAGACATAGAAGAACGTGGAAAGGGTAGCTTGGCTTGAAGAGCATGGGATGGAAGATTTCAGACACTGTATCTTATACTCCTGTGCAGATGTTTCTACACTTGGCCCACTGCAGCTCTTGGCCTACTGGTACTTCAGCAGAGCATGCTGATGGGAAGAGCAGTGGTGTAGCGAGGGGGGGGGGGCAGACCACCCCAGGTGTTGTTTTGGTAGGTGCTCCAGCACATCTCATCTCCGCCCACTCACCTCATCAAAATGTTTGCTGGCAGCAAGCAGCATCCCCTAGCTGCTGCTCGTTCTGGCCTCGAATCTCCTACTGATGTAACTTCCTGGTTGCGGACTTGCCTGTCTCTCAATATTGAAAACAGCATCCTCTACTGGCAGGACTGTACGTGTAGGACTCCTGCTCGGCTTAGAAGGAACAGTGGGGAGTAGTTCAGGACTAGTGCAGCACCACCACCCCCTAACCCTCCCCCCCACAAGAAAAAAAATAAAATAAAGACAATTGATATTCTAAAACTTTAACCAACTTTAATATCATATTTGTTTTTCTCAGGTGCTGATAGGAACTATTCTGCCATTTTATTTTCTTTGTTGTGTGTTCCTACTTTATCCCAGGACAAGCAGGCATGATATTCTCACATGTGGGTGACGTCATCTACGGAGCCCCGATGCGGAAGCATTTTCAAGCAAACTTGATTGAAGATTTAAGTTTGCTCTGCTGGTCCACGCATGCGTGCCTTCCTGCTCCACTAGGGGGCGCATCCCCTCGTGGTCTCCAGTTCAAAATTTTCCGCTGAGCCTAGAAGTCATGTTTTTTCAGGCTCTGCCCCAACTGCCTTCTAGCACCGCGATTTTTTCTTGTTTTTCTCGATTTAGTCGCTGTGCGCGAGTTTTTTTCTTGTTTCAACTGTTCCTGCTTCGTTTTTCACCGACCCGGAGGCTTCCGGGTCCCCGTGGCCGCGTGGCTATTCGAGCCGCGGCCAGTTTCGATTCTATGTCCCGGCCTTTGACGGACTTTAAAAAGTGCTCCCGGTGCGAGCGGCTTCTTTCCATCACAGACCCGCATCGCCAGTGCATCCTCTGCCTGGGGGCCGCTCATCCAATCGACTCCT
Organism: Geotrypetes seraphini; assembly: GCF_902459505.1. Classification (NCBI taxonomy): domain Eukaryota; kingdom Metazoa; phylum Chordata; class Amphibia; order Gymnophiona; family Dermophiidae; genus Geotrypetes; species Geotrypetes seraphini. Next base: position 157,312,996 of record NC_047090.1, on the reverse strand, counting down.
GCCCCCAGTGCGCTACTTTCCAGAACCGGGCCCTCCGTCGAAGGAAAGCCCGCATGGCGGACCTTTTCGCCCCGGACCAACCCTCTACCTCGGCCTCGAGGTCGGCCCCGGCCTCGGCCCCGGCCTTGACCTCGGCCCCGAATACCTCGGCATCGCCTCGAGACTCGAACCCGAAGTCCTCGGGACAACAGAAGACCTCGGCTCCGGGTAAGTCCCCTCTTCCCTCTTCAGGTTCCGTACCAGCAAAGAAACCAGCCTCGGGGACGCCGGCGACGCATGGCGGAAGTCCCATGCTTACAGCCCCGGCGAAGCCCTCCAAGCCTTCGGGCCGTGCCTCCACCACACGGGAATACTCTGATACGAGGTCGCCCCCGGTGGAGTGCACCGAGGCAGTGGACATGCCCTCGATGCTGTCCGTGCCCGTTTTCCAGGACCTACTCCGAGCGATGATCTCGTCGGAGCTATCCGCTGCAATGGCCCATTTGCAACCGGCCTCAACCTCGACCCCGCATGTGCCAGACCAGCCTGAGCCTCGCGTCGAGCCACCTCGAAGAAAAGCGCGCAAGCTTCGCCGCATTCCATCCTCCTCGGACTCCTCACCGAGGCACCCGAGGCGCTCTCCCTCCACAGACCACCGCGGTGCAAAACGTAGTGCTAAAACGACAGACACCTCGAACCGCCGTACCTCCAAGAAGGCCCGGGGTTCCCCCACTCTATGAGGCCGTTCACCTACACCTCGTACGGGACCGCTAAGGGTGGCTGAGTTATCACTCTCCAACCCGCGCATCCTCCGAACTCCCCCTCGGCCCGGGACTCCGACCCGAGGTTGCAGGTTGTCACCGAGGGAGTCCGGGTCGAGGTCACCGATTCGACATCGATCGGTACCTCGAACCCCGACATCGTCTCCGAGGGGCTCCTCGAGACGTCGGAGATCTATGACACCGGAACACTTTCACAGTACTTCCCCGGTCTCGGAGCGTGGATCGGAGCAGGAACCTCGATACTCGAGGGAAGCCTCCCCATCCTTCTCCACCCGGGATTCGAACAACCACAGCTCTCCCACCAGTCGCTGCTAGTAGAATCCTCCTTAAAAAAGGCCCACCCATCCCGGGTCTCAGCCGCGGTCCCCCCAGGCCGAGAAGGCCGAACCCTAGACAAGTTCGGCAGGAGACTATATCAGAACGCCATGATGGCCTCTAGGGTGCAAAGCTACACTTTCACCTTCACATCCTACCTCAAACACCTCATTGGACTATTGAGAGCCTTTGAGACTGACCTACCGGCCTCCCGCCAAGGAGCGTTTGGCATGCTTTTAGAGTCCCTCTCCAACCTGCGCCTCCATCTATTCCACGCGGCCTACGATGGCTTCGAACTCTCCTCCAGAGAGGCAGCCTTTGCTATCGCCATGCGCCGACTAGCTTGGCTGCGCCTGGTCGACATGGACCCCAACTTACAGGACCGGTTGGCTAACCTACCCTACGTAGGAAAAGAACTGTTCGATGACACGATCGAGGCGGCCACAAAACGCCTCTCCGAACACGAACGCTCGTTTGCCTCCCTCGTCCGGCAAAAACCTAAACCGCCCGCGCCCAGGCCGTTCAGGGCCCCTCCACGCCGCTACCCACAAAAATCCACCCCTCCCTTCTCGCGGCCTCCACCCAGGCATCCGCAAGCCCACCACCGGGCCATGCCCAAGTCCCAACCGCCTGCGACTTCCAAACCATCCCCGTCCTTTTGACGGGATTCGCGGAAGGGGGCGGGCCCCCTCCGCCATAGTCCAAGGCCTCCTTCCCATCGGGGGTCGCCTCAAAGCCTTTTACCCTCGCTGGGAACAAGTCACGTTGGACGCATGGGTCCTTGGCGTGATCTCATCAGGATACTCTCTCAACTTTCGGGTCATTTCTCCAGACAACCCCCCAAGGAATTGCCCTCCCAACCGGACGCATTTACCCCTACTCCTCTCCGAGGCTCGAGACCTGCTTCGCTCAGGGCAGTGGAGGAGGTTCCCCCCGACCAACGGGGGAAGGGCTTCTATTCCCGTTACTTCCTGGTACCGAAAAAAACGGGAGACCTACGCCCAATACTAGACTTGAGACGCCTCAACAAATTTCTAGTACGGGAAAAATTTTGGATGCTTTCCTTACCGACCCTCTACCCCCTGATCGACGAGGGCGACTGGCTCTGCTCCCTCGATCTGAAGGAGGCGTACACACATGTCCCAGTACACCCCGCTCACCGCAAGTTCTTGCGTTTTCAGGTAGGGGACTGGCACCTACAATACCGAGTCCTCCCTTTCGGCCTAGCATCATCACCTCGGGTCTTCACCAAGTGCCTCGTGGTGGTCGCAGCAACCTTACGCTCCCAGGGCCTCCAGGTTTTCCCATACCTGTACGACTGGCTGATCAAAGCCCCGTCCAGGGAAGGGGTTATCTCAGCGACCCAACAGACTATTACCTACCTACAAAGTCTGGGGTTCGAAATAAACTTCCCAAAATCCCAACTACGCCCCTCGCAGTCCCTACAGTTCATCGGGGCCACGCTGGATACGGTTCGCCTCCGTTCCTTCCTCCCTCCTCCGCGCCTAGAGGCGTTAGTAAGTCTGAGTCGAAGGATCTCCCTGCTGACCTCGGTATCAGCTCGACAGATGATGACTCTTCTAGGCCACATGGCCTCCACCGTCCATGTCACACCCTTTGCCCGTCTCCATCTGAGAATCCCTCAATGGACCCTGGCCTCTCAATGGCGTCAAGACCGGGACCCGATCGACCGTCCCGTGACAGTGACTCCTTCCTTGCAAAGATCGCTCCGCTGGTGGGCCGACTCTTCAAATCTTTCCAAAGGTTTACTCTTCCTCCCCCCTCATCACAGCAAGGTACTCACCACGGACTCGTCAGAGTACGCTTGGGGAGCCCATCTGGACGGCCTACGCACGCAGGGGATGTGGTCAGCGGAAGACCGCCGCTGTCACATCAACGTGCTAGAGCTCCGGGCCATCTATCTCGCAGCTGTAGCCTTTCAACATCTGCTCCACGACCGGGTGGTCCTCATCCGAACCGACAACCAGGTAGCAATGTACTATATAAACAAACAAGGAGGAACAGGGTCTTGGTCCCTCTGTCGGGAAGCCCTGTGCCTCTGGAAATGGGCAATCTCCAACAACACCTTCCTTCGAGCGGTGTACATACAAGGAGAACAAAACTGTCTGGCGGACAGACTCAGCCGCCTCCTCCAGCCACACGAGTGGTCACTGCACTCTCAAACCCTACGACAGGTGTTCAAACAGTGGGGGACACCTCAAATAGATCTGTTCGCATCCCCCCACAATCACAAACTGCCTCTCTTCTGCTCCCGGATGTACTTCCCGAACCGGCTCGAGGCCGACGCCTTCCTCCTCGACTGGGAGGGAAGGTTCCTGTACGCGTTCCCGCCATTTCCTCTGATCCTGCGGACGCTTGTCCACCTGAAAACAGTACAAGCCACCCTGATCCTGATTGCTCCTCGCTGGCCACGCCAGCCTTGGTTTTCCCTTCTACTTCAACTCAGTGTCAGAGATCCACTGCCTCTGCCTCAGTTTCCCTCTCTACTATCACAGGGTCAGGGTTCGCTGTTACATCCCAATCTTCAATCTCTTCATCTGAATGCTTGGTTTCTTTCCCCCTGACTTCTCTCCCCGTGTCTCAATCAGTCAAGGAGATATTGGAGGCCTCTAGAAAGACCTCAACGAGAACCTGCTGCTCCCAAAAGTGGACCAGATTCTCAGCCTGGTGCTCCTCTCACAGCCAGGACCCGGTGTCGGTCCCCGTCCCCCTGGTCCTTGACTATTTACTTCAATTATCTCACTCCGGCCTAAAGACCAACTCCATTTGAGTACACCTCAGTGCGATTGCAGCCTTCCATCAGCCCCTGGAAGGGAAAGCCTTCTTGCTCCACCCCCTAGTCTCTCGCTTCATGAAGGGTCTTCTGAATGTCCACCCTCCTCTCAAACCTCCTCCGGTGGTTTGGGACCTTAACGTGGTTCTGGCTCAACTAATGAAACCTCCATTTGAGCCCTTAGACAAATGCCATCCAAAATTCCTCACTTGGAAGGTGATTTTCCTGCTTGCGCTCACTTCCGCTCGGCGGGTTAGTGAGCTACAAGCTCTAGTGGCGGACCCATCCTTCACGGTATTCCATCACGACAAGGTGGTACTCCGCACTCATCCAAAGTTCTTGCCTAAAGTAGTGTCTGATTTTCATCTCAATCAGTCCATTGTCTTACCTGTGTTTTTTCCCAAGCCCCACTCTCATCCCGGAGAGGTGGCGCTCCACACTCTTGACTGTAAGAGAGCGTTGGCCTTCTACCTCCAATGCACTCAACCACACCGGAAAGTCCCACAATTGTTTTTGTCCTTCGACCCAAACCGGTTAGGTCACCCAGTCTCCAAGTGCACCTTGTCCAACTGGTTGGCCGATTGCATCTCCTTCTGCTACGCTCAGGCTGGTCTCGCACTGCATGGTCGAGTAACGGGACACAAGGTCCGAGTGATGGCAGCCTCCATAGCGTTCCTCAGGTCCACACCTATTGAGGAAATCTGCAAGGCTGCCACGTGGTCTTCGGTTCATACTTTCACCTCCCATTACTGTCTGGACTCACTGTCCAGGAGCGATGGCCGGTTCGGCCAATCGGTTTTGCGAAATCTATTTGCTTAAATTGACAACTTCCCTCCATCCCTTTTCAGTTAGCTTGGAGGTCACCCACATGTGAGAATATCATGCCTGCTTGTCCTGGGATAAAGCACAGTTATTTACCGTAACAGGTGTTATCCATGGACAGCAGGCATATATTCTCACAACCCGCCCACCTCCCCGAGGTTGGCTTCTTTGCTAGTTAAGTGAACTGGAGACCACGAGGGGATGCGCCCCCTAGTGGAGCAGGAAGGCACGCATGCGTGGAGCAGCAGAGCAAACTTAAATCTTCAATCAAGTTTGCTTGAAAATGCTTCCGCATCGGGTCTCCGTAGATGACATCACCCACATGTGAGAATATATGCCTGCTGTCCATGGATAACACCTGTTACGGTAAGTAACTGTGCTATATTGCTCACTGTAATTTGTTACTAAGAACCATGGAAATTCAGCCTTCCAGCAATTGTATATTATTTTTATAGCGTAAGATGCTTCCTGGTTGTTGTTTTGTCATTTCAACCCTGTGTGTGTTGCCAGGTTTAAACATTTACTGCTAAGATTTGGTGGTTGATTTTGTTTTAACTAACAAAAACGAAAAAGGAAACAAAAAACAAAATGAAAATGCCTTTAAACCTCGAAGGTGCTCAGAACCAATACATGGTAAGAAAGTGACCAAACCAGGGCAGCAACCCCTGTAAGGAATTTCAAAGAGTCTATCATTGCACCATCCTCAAATGGTAGAAAGGTATTTAAATTTTGGTGAGTGTCTTTTTATACTATTTTTCTTCTTTGTTCTATTAAATGTCCATTTAAAATGTCCAATGCTTAAGTGAAAGCTATGATCCTCAAAATAGGCAAAACTTAACTGTGAGAGTTTAGGAAGCCAACTTGCTACAGCAGGTACAGGTGGGTCCTAATGCGTTTCACCGACAGGCTTCTTCAGAGAACCCCCATGCTGGATGGAACATCAAGTTCAACAACTTCCTGAATCTTCACTTCTAAACTGATTGCATTTCCTGTTGAAATGTTGAAGTTTTGCCTATTTTGAGGATCATAGTTTTCACTTAAGCATTGGACATTTTAAATGGACATTTAATAGAACAAAGAAGAAAAATAGTATAAAAAGACACTCACCAAAATTTAAATACCTTTCTACCGTTTGAGGATGGTGCAATGATAGACTCTTTGAAAGTCCTTACAGGGGTTGCTGCCCTGGTTTGGTCACTTTCTTACCATATATTGGTTCTGAGCACCTTCGAGGTTTACAGGCATTTTCATTTTGTTTTTTGTTTCCTTTTTCGTTTTTGTTAGTTCACAGTCCTTTGGGAACTTTTTCTGTTTGAATTTCACCCAGTTGTTATATTGGTTGATTTTGTTTGTCATTTGTTAGTCCTGTGTATATAAGTTGAAGGGTATTGGTGAATAAAATACATAGGGCGTGATATTCAGCTTAAAACAGTCAGCATTGTCCCCGGAAATTCAGTGTCAGGCTGTCCAGCTCCGGCATTGAATTTCCAGGTATATGAGGGCAGCAAAAACATAGCCAATAAAGTGTGATATTCAGCACTTAATCGGCTATGGTAAACCACATAGAGATAGGACAGACTTTTATGCAGTTTCCATGGCTGGGGACATGCTGAATATTGGCACTTAACTGACCAAGTGGCGATTGACACCCCCCTCCCCAGCCGGAACGCCCACAATGTAGCCAATTTTGGCTTGGGTGCTCACCAGATATTTTCAGGGGCACTATCCAGTTAGTACCTCTGAAAATGCCTGGTTAGTCTTGGACAGGCGATTTAAACAGCCAGGAGCCTCTCTTGGTCATTTAAATATCAAGCCCATAATGTCTTAACCTGCATAACTATAAAAATTTGTGTTTATACTGATATTATAACTGGTCCTGGAAGATGCATGCAAGAAATCAGTAGGGGCTGCAGCTCAGGTTTTGTTGCTTTCTGCAAATGCACAGATACCACTGCTCTGTTCTGAATGACATGAGTTGCTTTATAGCTTTTTATAATTCTGTTCAATTAGGGGGAAGACGGAAGAATAAACAATCCACTAAAAACCTTTTGAGGCAGTAGGATTCTTTTATACCATACTAAAACAAAGGTTTGGTAGCATATTATAAACTGTTGTTTTCTTTTTCTAGGTTGGTTTGGATAAATTTGCCACCAAAGACACAAGGCTAATCTACATGACTACTGGCGTCCTCCTCCAGAAAATTGTTTCTGCCAAAAGTCTTTCAGAGTTCACACACATTTTCATAGATGAAGTGAGCAAATTCTTTCCTTTCTTTATATCTAATAAAACCACTGTGTGAAGTTATTAGCCAACCATGGTTTGTAATCTATACCAGTGTTTCTCAACTCGGTCCTGGAGTACCCTCTTGCCAGTCAGGTTTTAAAGATATCCACAATGAATATGCATGAAAGACATTTGCATATAATGGAGGCAGTGTATGCAAATCAAGTTTATGCAGATTCAATGTGGATATCCTGAAAACCTGACTGGCAAGGGGGTACTCCGCAACCGAGTTGAGAAACACTGAGATATAGCATCTGAGAAGCTTGCCGCTTAAAGGAAGAAAAAGCAATAAATCACATACAGCCTTAGGGGTCTGTTCACTAAGATGCACTAACTGATTTAGTGCACATTAAATGCCAAGACACCTATTATATTCCTATGGACAACTTAGCATTTAGAGCACTAAATCAGTTAGCACACCTTAGTAAAAGGACCCCTTAGTCTTCATTTCAAATCTTTGAGGGCTGCCAATAGATTTTCTTCAAACATTATTAAGAACACAACAAATAGAACAATATATAGGCAAATTTACACAGTTATTTTTGATGACAACCCGACCTGTACCTCCCCCCCAAAAGAGGTCAAAAGTCCCCAGACCTGGTGTACTCTTATCCAAATCTGAGAGCAATCACAGTCATGGGTGAGTCAGAAATATTATAAACTACAATTTAGAATCTAGCCTTGTGCCCAGTGATCTAGTGAGGGGGAGAGAGGTGTGATGCCCTGAACTCCGACTTGGTGGGAGACACTGGCATTTCTCACCCCCTGCAATGGGATGGGTCTCTGAGAGGCACCCCCCCTGCTACCTGTTCAAATCCTTGCTAGCAGCAAGTGGGCTGTCCTGCGCGCTGCTTGTGCTTGCCTGATGTCACCTCTTGTTTGAGGAACCAGGAAGTGATGTCAGAAGAGAGGATCAGCTGGCCCAAGCAGTGGGTATTCCAGCCTGCTTGCTGCCAGTGAAGATATAAGGAGTGTACTATGGGGAGAGATGTCATGTTAGGGCTGTAGGGGAAGGTGCATGTGGTGGTGATGCCAGGCGCCTCCGTCTCTGCATCAACCTCCTTCGCTACGCCACTGCTTTGTGGCATGACGTTCCATAGTGGTTCCCATATCTGTTGCAACATCTTCCATTATGCAGGGGGTGCTATTCTCGTTTTGTACCTTTCTAAGATCATAGCAGCATATAGGAAATTAAGCCACTGAGTCATATTTGGTGCAGTGTTTTTGGTGTGCTTCAAAAACCATAGAGTGCAACAAAATATACTTAGTTGGCTTAGGTACAATGGTTCCATACACAAAAACAGAGGAACAAAATCCACTGCAAACAAAGTCCAGCATAAAGAAACAACGATGGAGACAAACAGACTGGATGGTAAAAGTCAAGTTAAAATGCCTTTATTATAGAAGCTAATGGGTGACATAAAAAAGACTCGTCCTGCATCAGGAGTAACAGCTTGAAATGTTGTAGATTAGTACTTGATCCAAATGCCTACACATAGCCAGCCAGCTAAACGCTCAGTATTGTTACTCTTGATGCAGGCCTTAAAGGCCAAAACACGAATCGTGTCAAGTTTTTTTAACGTCAACCATTGGCTTCTATAATAAAGACATTTGAACTTGACTTTCATCATCTAGTCTTGTTGTCTGTTTGGTGCAATGGTATCATAATTGTCAAACTAGAAAATCTGTGCTTTTAACAGAAGATGTAATCTGAAAATATGAAAAACCTATTAGATACGTCCCCCTAGAAGTGTTAAACAAAGAGGACAATGGATCAGATTTTAAGATAAACCTAATAAATATGCATGAGGGAAATTTGTACAGAATGGAGGTACTTGACCAGGTGTTGGCAACCTCTTTACAGCAAAGAGCCAATTTATCCAAAATGTTTATGTTTATGTTACAAATATAAGAAAATGAATTCAGAAATGTGCAAAATATTTGATCTAAGATTTACAAAGAGCCACAAGGTATAGCTTCTCTCCCCTCCAATCCCTTGCAGGTTTCTGTACCTCTCATCCCTCCCATGCCTCTCCCCCCCAACCCATAGTAAAGGTTCTCTCCCCTCTCCAGGCCCTGACACTTTTAATCTTCTTCCCAGTCCCACTATTCCCTGCCCTCTCGATCTACCAAGGTACCTGGTGGTCCAGTGGGAAGTCCTTGTAGCAGGAGCATGGCCGCCTTCTAAAATGGCTGCCGCAGCAGCTTGCGGTACTACAAAAAATATTGCAATCTACGAGAGGTTGAAGCAGCTATTATCCCAGGACAAGCAGGCAGCATATTCAGCCGAAAGCCTGAAGTCATAATGCCGTTGTACAGGGCCATGGTGAGACCTCATCTGGAGTACTGTGTGCAATTCTGGAGGCCACATTACAGTAAAGATGTGCACAGAATTGAATTGGTTCAACGGACGGCCACCAAGATGATCTCGGGGCTCAAGGGTCTCTCATACGAAGAGAGACTGAACAAATTGCAGCTCTACACTCTTGAGGAACGTAGGGAGAGGGGAGACATGATCGAAACATTTAAGTACCTCACGGGACGTGTCGAAGTGGAAGATGATATTTTCTTTCTCAAGGGACCCTCGGCCACAAGAGGGCACCCGCTCAAACTCAGGGGCGGAAAATTTCATGGCGACACCAGAAAGTATTTCTTCACAGAGAGAGTGGTTGATCATTGGAACAAGCTTCCAGTGCAGGTGATCGAGGAAGACAGCGTGCCAGACTTTAAGAATAAATGGGATACCCATGTGGGATCCCTACGAGGGTCAAGATAAGGAAATTGGGTCATTAGGGCATAGACAGGGGGTGGGTAAGCAGAGTGGGCAGACTTGATGGGCTGTGGCCCTTTTCTGCCGTCATCTTCTATGTTTCTATGTTTCATATTCTTAACGTATGGGTGATGTCACCGACGGAGCCCCGGTACGGACACTTTTAACTAGAAAGTTCTAGTTGACCGCACCGCACATGCGCGGGTGCCTTCCCGCTCGACGGAGGAGACGTGGTCCCCAGTTTCTTCGTTTCCGCGGAGCGAAGAAGACGCATGTGCTTTCAACGGCTGTTGAAATATCCTATTTTGCCTTCCCGCTCGCTTAATTTTCTTCCTTTTTTGCTTTTTTCCCTTCGGGTTTCTATTTCGTCTTAAAAAAAAAAAAAATCTTAAATTTGTTTTTTCCTTTATTTTTCTGGCCGGCCCCGGCGGGGCCTGTTGCCAACATACAGGCCTCCGGGTTTGATTTTGCGGAGGCTGTGTTTCCATTCATGCCCCCTCAGCCGGGTTTTAAGAAGTGCCAGCGGTGTGCATGCCCGATCTCTCTCACTGACCCGCACAATTGGTGCTTACAGTGCCTGGGCCCAGAGCATCGGGCTGACACCTGCACCCGCTGTGCCACTCTTAAAAAACGTACGTTAAAAAATAGGCAGATCCAGCAGAACATCCTTTTCGGTACCGGATCTGCCATGGAGTCTGCCACACCATCGACGGCGCCGCTAAAGTCGGCACCGACTACCTCGACACCGCCTGATCCTTCCTCGGGGTCGATAGCGTCAGGTAAGCCGGCTAAGAAGCCTCCCACTACCCTTGAGCGCCCTCCTGCCACAGTGGCGACACCGGTCCTCCCGGCATCAAGCCGACCCCGTAAACGCTCCGCCCCGATTTCGGTGAGTGCCTCGTCATCGGCCTCCTCATCGCCGGGGCGTAGAGCAGCACCTATGGTACCGAAAAAGAAAAAAGCGGTACCGGTGCCTCCTTTGGACGACCGCATAGCGGCCATACTCCAAACTCAATTACAGGAGCAACTACAGCAACAACTACAACACCTGTTGCCAACAATATTGGCCCCGCTCCTTCCGGTACCGGACCGGCCCGAGCCTCGCACCATACCACCGGAGTCTACTCCATCGGTACCATTAAACACGTCTATGCCGGTGCTCTCGGCGGAACCAATTAATCCTCTCGCGCAACTACACTCTGATGCCGATCCTCTCCGACATCGGGACCGGCACCAAGTCCCCCGAGACCGAGACCGGCACCGCTCTTCTTCCCCCGGTACCGTCTCCATGCGTTCTGGCAAATCTCTCTCTAAGACTCGCCACGCAGAACCATCCACACCACCGTCCCATCCTATACACACCGACGTCAGGGACCCGGACCTCTGGGAAGAATCCCAACCCGGTACCGACAATGAGGCTTCTTCATCCGACGAGGAACCCTCCACAATCGATACCGGTTCCAAGCCTGAACAATCCTCGTTCACCAAATTTCTTCGGGAAATGTCAGCAGCTCTCTCTATCCCGTTAGAATCTGACTCTAAGAAGTCACAGGCTTTCTTAGATGCCCTAGACTTTGAGCAACCCCCCAAAGAATTTTTAAAGTTACCCATCCACGACATCTTACGGGAAACTTTCTACAAGAATTGGGAAAACCCTCTCTCGGTACCGGGGGCCCCTAGAAAACTGGATAGTCTCTACAGGGTCATCCCTATCCCGGGGTTTGACAAACCCCAACTGCCCCATGAATCTCTTCTTGTCGAGTCCACCTTGAAGAAAACCCAGGGATCCAGTGTTTATGCTTCTACCCCTCCTGGCAGAGAGGGCAAAACGATGGATAAATTTGGCAAGCGCCTTTATCAAAATGCAATGCTTGCAAACAGAGCTAATAATTACACCTTTCACTTCTCCTTCTACATGAAGCATCTGGTTCAACAACTCTCTTCATTACAAAAGTACCTTCCTGAACGTAAGGTCCCTCTTTTCCAACAACACATTTCCAGTCTGCTCCAACTCCGCAAATTCATGGTGCGCTCCATTTATGATTCTTTCGAACTCACCTCTCGAGCATCTGCCATGGCGGTCGCCATGAGACGTCTGGCCTGGCTGAGAGTTTCCGACCTCGACGTTAACCACCAAGACCGCCTAGCTAACGCACCTTGTCTTGGTGATGAACTTATCGGAGAGTCCCTAGACTCCACCACCCAGAAACTCTCGGCTCACGAGACCAGGTGGGATACTCTCATCAAACCGAAGAAGACTCCGCCTGCTCGCCCCTATAGACAGCAGTCTTCCTACCAACGCAGATTCTCAGCTAGACCTCTTCACCCACCTCCGCAACAACCTCACCGACCTCGTCAGCAACAGCAATCTTAGGCTCGCTCCCAATCTCATCAACCTGCCAAGCCTCTCCCTCAGTCAAAACCTTCTCAGCCCTTTTGACTCCTTTCTCCAGGGCATAGCCAGTCTCTCACCAGCGTTACCTCTTCCTCAACCTATCAGAGGATGCCTACAACTTTTTCTCAGCCGTTGGGAGGTCATCACATCAGACCAGTGGGTCCTCGCCATCATTCGCCACGGCTACTCTCTCAACTTCCAGACTCTTCCACCAGACAATCCTCCCGTAGAGTCTGCTTCTCACTCCTCTCAAACCCTCCTCCTTCTCAAGGAGGTCCAATCCCTCCTTCTTCTCAATGCCATCAAAGAAGTCCCCCAAGACCAAAGGGGTCAGGGATTCTACTCCCGCTACTTCCTGGTTCCCAAGAAGACAGGAGACCTCCGTCCCATCCTCGATCTCCGGGACCTCAACAAGTGTCTGGTCAAGGAAAAGTTCAGAATGCTCTCCCTTGCCACGCTTTACCCACTTCTCTCTCAACACGACTGGCTATGTTCCCTAGACCTCAAAGAGGCCTACACTCACATTCCCATTCATCTGTCTTCTCGTCGCTACCTCCGCTTTCAGATACAGCACCGCCACTATCAGTACAAGGTCTTTGGCCTCCCTTTGGCCTCGCATCATCGCCCAGGGTGTTCACCAAATGCCTGATTGTGGTGGCGGCCTTTCTCAGATCTCACAACCTCCAGGTGTTCCCCTATTTGGACGACTGGTTGATCAAAGCACCTACGTCTCCACTTGTGCTGCAAGCCACTCGACACACCATCTCCTTCCTCCATCTCCTAGGGTTCGAGATCAACTACCCCAAGTCGCATCTGCTTCCCACACAGCGACTTCAGTTCATTGGAGCCATTCTCGACACCACTCTGATGAGGGCGTTCCTCCCCTCCGACCGTCAACGGACCCTGCTCCATCTTTGCCGTCAGGTGCTCCTTCATCACTCCATTCCAGCTCGGCAGATGATGGTCCTCCTGGGCCACATGGCCTCGACGGTCCATGTGCTTCCTCTGGCGCGACTCCACCTCAGGACACCTCAATGGACTCTGGCCAACCAATGGTCTCAGACCACGGACCTTCTTTCTCATCCCATCTGTGTGACATCGTCTCTTCAGCGATCTCTTCAATGGTGGTTGAACTCCTCCAATCTTTCCAGGGGTCTGCTTCACCACGGATGCCTCCCCCTACGCATGGGGAGCCCACCTGGGAGAACTTCGCACACAGGATCTCTGGACCCCTCAGGAGCGTCAACATCATATCAACTTCCTGGAACTCAGGGCCATGTTCTATGCACTCAAGGCTTTCCAACACCTTCTCTACCCTCAGGTTCTTCTCCTGTGCACAGACAACCAAGTCGCCATGTACTACATAAACAAGCAAGGCGGCACCGGATCTCCCCTCCTCTGTCAGGAGGCCATCCGCATCTGGACCTGGGCCACGGCCCACAGTCTCTTCCTCAAGGCTGTCTATATCCAGGGCGAACAGAATTCCCTGGCCGACAATTCAGCCTCATCCTTCAACCTCACGAGTGGACCCTGGACCCTCCCACGCTCCGCTCCATCTTTGCTCGCTGGGGCACTCCGCAAGTGGACCTCTTTGCAGCTCCTCACAACCATCAGCTGCCCCAGTTCTGTTCCAGACTCTTCTCCCCTCATCGTCTAACCCCGGATGCATTCCTGCTCGACTGGACGGATCGGTTCCTATATGCCTTTCCTCCGCTGCCTCTGATGTTGCGGATGTTGTCCAAACTCCGCAGGGACAGAGCTACCATGATTCTCATCGCTCCTCGGTGGCCTCGCCAACACTGGTTCTCCCTCCTGCTTCAGCTCAGCTCCAGGGAGCCCATTCCTCTTCCTGTGTTTCCTACTCTACTTACACAGCAGCATCATTCTCTACTACATCCCAATCTGTCCTCGCTCCACCTGACAGCTTGGTTTCTCTCGGGCTGACCTCTCCAGAGAATCTGTCTCAGCCTGTCCGTCGTATTTTGGATGCTTCCAGGAAACCGGCCACCCTCCAATGTTACCATCAGAAGTGGACCCGGTTCTCCTCTTGGTGTTTCCAAGTTTCCAAGTTTATTAGTTTTTGATATCCCGACCATATCTCCTTCATCATCACGATCCCACGGTGGAAACTGTACTGGACTATTTGCTCTCTCTCTCCGACGCTGGCCTCAAGTCGACCTCAATCAGAGTCCACCTCAGTGCCATCACTGCGTTTCATGAGCCTATCCTCGGAAAACCTCTTACGGCTCATCCCCTGGTTTCTCGGTTCATGAGAGGCCTCTTCAATGTCAAACCACCTCTGAAGCCTCCTCCAGTCGTCTGGGACCTGAATGTGGTTCTATCAGCCCTCATGAAACCTCCGTTTGAGCCTCTTGCCACAACTTCACTCAAATTTCTTACGTGGAAGGTGCTTTTCCTCATTGCCATCACCTCTGCCAGGAGGGATAGTGAGCTGCATGCACAGGTTGCCGACCCACCTTTCACTGTTTTTCACCATGACAAGGTGGTTCTGCGTACCCATCCTAAATTTCTGCCTAAAGTGGTCTCGGACTTCCACCTCAACCAGTCCATTGTATTGCCTGTCTTCTTCCCTAAGCCCCATTCCCATCCTGGGGAACAGGCGTTACACACGCTGGATTGTAAGCGTGCCCTTGCTTACTACCTTGACCGTACCAGGGCTCACCGCTCGTCTCCTCAGCTTTTTCTGACCTTCGATCCTAACCGTCTAGGTCGTCCTGTCTCTAAACGGACGCTTTCCAACTGGCTTGCTGCCTGCATTGCGTTCTGTTATGCTCGGGCCGGTCTCTCACTGGAAGGTGCTATCACGGCCCACAGGGTCAGAGCTATGGCTGCTTCTGTGGCTTTCCTCCGCTCCACGCCCATCGAGGAAATCTGCAAGGCTGCCACTTGGTCCTCAGTTCACACGTTCACTACTCACTACTGTCTGGATGCCTTCTCCAGACGGGATGGACTCTTCGGCCGATCTGTGTTACAAAATTTATTTTCCTAATGGCCAACCATCCCTCCTCCCCCTCTGTTAGCTTGGAGGTCACCCATACGTTAAGAATATGTTGCCTGCTTGTCCTGGGATAAAGCACAGTTACTTACCGTAACAGGTGTTATCCAGGGACAGCAGGCAGATATTCTTAGGACCCGCCCTCCTCCCGGGTTGGCTTCTTAGCTGGCTTATCTTAACTGGGGACCACGCTCTCCTCCGTCGAGCGGGAAGGCACCCGCGCATGCGCGGTGCGGTCAACTAGAACTTTCTAGTTAAAAGTGTCCGTACCGGGGCTCCGTCGGTGACGTCACCCATACGTTAAGAATATCTGCCTGCTGTCCCTGGATAACACCTGTTACGGTAAGTAACTGTGCTTTTTTGAAGGCAACTGTGAGGAAGCAGGAGCGAAAGTGCCGCATTCCTTCCACAAAGACTCCCACTGGACCACCAGGTACCTCGGTAGGCCTGGGGGAGGGGGTATTGTGGGACTGAGAGGGAGATTAAAGGGTTGGGGCCTGGAGAGCCACAGCCACATGTAAGAAAAGCCACATGTGGCTTGCGAGCTGTAGGTTGCTGACCCCTGTGCTAGACATACAAATCTCCTTCAAGTTTAATCATTAGGGATATCCTGAAAACCTAATCCATCGGCAGTTTTGAGGACTGGAATTGAAGACCAAAGATCTTTAGAGAGCTGCCATGCAGCTGGTTAGGGTCTAGACTTCTAGAAAATCCATTTGCCACGCCCTCATCACCTTGCGCATAGACTACTGCAACTCGCTACTCTCAGTCCTTCCGCTTAGTCATCTCGCTTCCCTCCAATCCATCCAAAATTCGGCTGCACGACTCATATTCCAGGAGAGCCGCTTTACTCACATTACCCCTCTCCTAAAGTCACTTCATTGGCTTCCCATCCGTTTCCAAATACAATTCAAACTCATCTTACTTACCTACAAATGCACTCAGCTATCCTTCACTATCTTTCTTTTCTTATCTCCCCCCTATGATTCCCCCCCCTCCCCCGGTGAGCTCCGCTGAGATAAGTCCCTCCTTTCTGTGCCCTTCTCTTCGGCTTCCTCCAGACTCCTTCCCCTCTGCCTTGCTGCGAAGTATGCTTTGAGCAAGCTGCCCATCTCTGACAGTGTTCAATGCCCAGTTAAAAGCCCACCTCTTCGAGAGTGCTTTCAACTCCTAACTTCTCTCACCTTGGGTTCTGCAACCCGAACCCTATATGTCATGTCTATCCAAGTTAGATTGTAAGCTCTTCTGTGCAGGGACCGTCTATAAATGTCAAAATGTACAGCGCTGCATATGCCTTTCAGCGAATATAAGTGATAAGTAGCAGTAGTAGTAGAAAGTATTTCATCTGCGGTGCTCAGGGCTTTGTTTGTTTTTTGGTTTGTTGTAAGTGTGGTGCAGCTATGCAGGAAAGAGGATGCTTGCCATTTACTGCTGCTGGAGTGATTTGATTCAAAAGGAAGAAAGAGTAAGCTTCCTTTTACAATTGTCCCTTCAATTTAAAAAAACTGATGTCATGGTTGGCACAAATGATACAGATGTGTTGTTTTGTCCCTGATGCTCTGACATACTCTGCTATGCTGAAAAATTGATTGAGAAGGATAAATCTACTTCTAAAGATATTCTAATAACACAGGAAGGGAGGAAGTGGAAGGGTTATATTTAGACACAATTAAGGTATGTTTTCATTTCAGATTTAGTTGCCTTTATAGGGTAAGCTTCATTAAAAATGTGATGGAAACCCCCACCCCTACCCCCACACACAGACACTGGGTTAACTCAATTTTCCAGTAGTTGACTTTTTCCTCACAAGTAGATTTAGCTTTAGGAAAATATTTTTATAGAGTGAGTTTGTTCTAGTATATTCAAGAGCTGTGTTAAGAATTGAAACAGGACTTTATTTAGTCTATAGGGATTTTCAGCTCGTTACAGCCTGAGACAGGAGTTAGTGGCATCTGAACAGTGAAATATCGGTAAGAACAGATAGCTGAACCTCCCAGTGACTTTTTACATAGATTTTGCTTGCAGTAGTATTCACTGGCTGTCCTCGAGGGCAGGGCAGGATACCCCTAATGTATATGTACTGTATGCAGATCTGTCGTATTAGAGAGAGTCTGAAAATCTGATCTGTTTGTGGCCATATTGGACTGTCTGTAACGTAAGGCTGTTGTACACCTCAGCGTTTCTGACCTATTTTTCTGCAGTGTTCCCTACCCTTTGTCCAAATGTTGTCTTTCATTCTGTGTCCCTTCCTAGAGCATGTGCTACCCTTGAATTAAGGTAGCAGCCCTGCTGGAGGAAGCTGTTGAGCGAGGGCTTGCTCCATAGGCACCAAAGTGAAGGGTAAAAGGTGAATGAATGGTGGTGATGTTTCACTGAGGTAACAGGACTTGCTCGCCAGTCTTTCAGCTGCTCCCACTATTACCTGAGTTCATAATCTTCTGTTTCTAAAATTAGTTTGTTTCCCTGGCACTGGCTTTGATTCCATAATCGCAGGATTATTACCTCAGAAGAAGAGAAAAATAAATAAAATCAGAAATTTTATGTACAAAGGGTTGAAGTTTGAACGGGATACACAATTTCAGTGCAGTTGGTGAAGCAGACAGAGCTCTTGAAATGGAAATATTGAATGGTACTGCCATTCTCTTATTTTTGATTGGCTTCCACCTTTTAACTATTACCTTGCACACTGTCTCTTGCAGTAGTGAAAGCAGTGAGACAAGCTTGTCTCTATTCTGAGTGTGAAACAAATGTGATTCTGTATGTATAAAGAAGCTGGTTTACTTTCCTTTACCGCCTGGCATTGTAGAGCTGAGCTTTGCATCTCAACCTTCTCTTAGGTCATGCCACTTTGAGTTATGTTTTAGGATGTTTCTAGAGTTCTAGGTATCTTTTCCCTCTTAAGTCAGTCAGCACTAAGGAAATGATGCTAAACATTTTTTTTTTCTTGTCAATTTTGATTTTTTGGCCGGTCCTATAGGGATAGCATTTTCATAAGAAGTCCAGCTTGGTGTTTTAACATTGTTATCCTGCATGATTTGTTAGGGTCACATAGGGGTCCTCTGTTGCAAATAAATGGTGAACGCTAAGGTTTATGTAGGGGTTGGGTATCGTGTATGCAGAAGCTTCATTCTGAGTTTGGTGGAGAGCTGCATTGGATGCAAGTACATCCACTCCTATTACCAGGATTTTAAGATGGACATCAGCCGATGGAGCCCAGTGCAGGAAATGCTCCTCGGCGTCTCTTCCAAAAGCTTTTGGAAGTGGTTCACTCTGCAAGTGCATGCCTTCTTGCCTGCCATTGCACAGGATCAGAACAGTGTAGTTTTCCAGGGAGCAGAGAGATACTCCAACACAACTTGTGTCGCTAAACTCTTCGTCATACATGGGGTGTGTGTTTCTTGAGTTTTCAATTGTGTAAGTTCAGGCGTGCAGGGCCACTATCCATACCTTCCTTCTACTTAATCTGGGTTTTTTTTCTTCATCACTTTCAAGTTTTTCAATTTCCTGTTCTTTGGCTCACTGTACTTCCTTTAGGCCTTACATGCCTGGTTGGGGATTTTTGTCACCATTGAGATGTTTCATTTCCCCTCAGCTATTTTTCCTTATATTTAGGGTTACCAGATGTCCAGATTTACCCGGACATGCCCTCTTTTTAGAGGGCATGTCTGGGCATCCGGATAGCTTTTCAAAACCTGGCACGACCGAGACAAGCAGGCTGAGAGGGGCGGGGCTAGGGGAGAAGCTGGGGTGTGGCATGGGTATAACAGGGTGGGGATGGGTGGAACTGGGTGGCCTGGGGGCGGGTCTAGGGGTCTGGATTTTACATACATAAAGTCTGGTAACCCTATATAAGTTCCATGAAACTCCCAGTGGTTTTAACAAGTGCTGCAGGTGCAACAGTACCATGTCCCTCACAGATGCTCATAACTGGTACCCACAGTGCTTGGGGCCCTATCATACCTTTTCTTGTAGATGCTATTCGTAGTTGTCAAGGAGAGGTATTTGGGGTTGAGAGAAGCAACACAAATGAAATTTTAGCAACCAGAAGTCCAGTCTTTTGGAGGTATCGATTTCTATGGCACTACAAGCTGCAAGGGACACTGGGAATGCATCAGCATCAAGAGAGCTTCCTACCTTCCTCAACTTCGTGCATCAAGAGTAGCCCTCAGAATCAGGTGTCCTGATGCCTCCTCCTAAAGATGAGGAAGGATTTATCATCCTCGACGCTGATGCCAAGGAACAATGACACTGATCCCCCTTGAGGCATGTTGTTCAACAAAGGTTTGGACAATTTCCTGGAGTAAAAGTCCATAATCTGTTATTGGGAGAAGCCACTGCTTGCCCTGGATCCTTGGGGTTTGGCCAGGTACTAGTGACCAGGATTAGCCACCTTGAGAACGGACTACTGGGCTTGATGGACCATTGGTCTGATCCAGTAAGGCTATTGTTATCAGTCACCGATATTTTTGAAGTGCCCCCAATGTGAGGACTGCTCACCCTCCTGGTTACCAATGAGTTGTCACAGTCTCCATCAAACTAAGACCAGGTCACCAATACTCTCCAAATGACTTTGAAGGGCGCAATTAAGGGAATGAAATTCTCTTATATGAGGAAAGGATAAAGAGGTTAGGCCTCTTCAGCTTGGAAAAGAGATGGTTGAGGGGGGATAAGATTGAAGTCTACAAAATTCTGAGTGGTGTAGAATGGGTAAAAATGAATCATATAAATACTAGGAGACACTCGATGATTTTACATGGAAATAATTAACAAAGTCTTTCTGATACATAGGGACATTTCAATAATTTATCTACCTGAGTATGAAAGAAAGTAGCAAGAGTGTTGAAGCAAGTCTGTGTGTGTTGACATGGCTCAGGTTACTGATGCACAGTTGCAGCTCAGTGTGAGTTTAACATTCCAAGAGACAGGATGTCAGGAGAGTCCTCATGTGAATCAAGTAAAAAAAACCTGCTAGATATGGAACACCATTCAGTGATAAAATTTTTCACAAAAGGACAAAAGACGAAGGAGATCCATGAACGCAGTTTATGGTGAGTCTGCTCCATCATCCTACAAAGTAAAATTTTGGAGCAAGCAGTTTAAGTGGGGTATTGAATCCATTGAAGATGACCCTCACATGGTTCATGGACAGTAACGTGGAAGACAAAGGTGCGCGCCGAAGAAAAAGACTGTTTTTAGGGGCTGCGGCGGGGGTTTTTGTTGGGGAGCCCTCCCACTTAATACAGATCGCGGCGGCGTTGTGGGGGTTTGGGGGGTTGTAATCCCCCACATTTTAGTGAAAACGTAACTTTTTCCCTAAAAACAGGGAAAAAATTAAGTTTTCAGTAAAATGTGGGGGATTACAACCCCTCAAACCCCCCACAATGCCCCCACAACACGGCGCGATCTGTATAAAGTAAAGTGGGGGGTTCCCCCCCACACTCCCCGTCGTAGCCCCTAAAAACAGTCTTTTTCTTCAGCGTGCACCTCCACGCTGCGCTCAGTTGTCTGCTTGCGCCTTTGTCCCGGCGCGCTTTTGACCTGACACCCCCTCACATAGATGGCCTGTGGAAGCAACGTCCACAGAAATGTGCAAGAAAGTCAAGGATTTAATTTTGTCAGAAGATGAATTAAAGTTTCCTGACTAGCTGAAGAAATGGGCATCTTGGCAGGTACAGTTTGGAAAATAATTCTTAAAAAGTTGGGAATGTCCAAGGTTAGTGCAAGATAGGTTCCAAAAATGCTGACGCCATGTCAGAAGGCCACAAGGCTCCAGTGCTGTCAGGAGAACTTGTAGATGCTCCATGAAGACCAAGTGAATTTTTTTCATCGTTTGGCGACTAGAGATGAGATTTAGGTCTATCACAGAGATCCTGAGTCCAAAATGGAGTCTATGCAGTGGAAGGAACAAGTCATGTCTCACCTCAAAAAAGTTAAAGACGAAAAAATCTGCAGGCATAGTCCATGACAACTGTCTTCTGGAGTTCAGACCACAGAAGACAACCATAACCAGAGAGAGTTCTGCCAACACAATGATCGCTTTGCGGGAATCAACCAAGGAGAAAAGACAAGGAAAACTCACAGCTGCTTCTTAATGAAAAATGCGCCTGTGCACATGTCACAACAATCGCAGACTGCCATCTGAGAATGTGGGTCCATCCACCCTACAGTCCTGACCTTGCTCCCTCTGATTATTTCCTATTTCGAGTTTTGAAGAAATCTCTCCATGGACAGTGATTTTCAAGTGATGAAGAAGTAAAGGAAGCTGCGACACCCTGGTTTGAAGGTTAAACAGCAGAATTCTTTTCAAAGGTGTTAAGTCATTGCAGGAAAAATGGATGTCTCCACATAGACAGAAGAGACCGATCGGCTGGACGGAGACATCATGCAGGAACTAAGGAGCCTCAGGGAGGAGGTAAAACGCCTGAGAAGTATCCGAGAGGATGAGGCCTACATCGACGGAGTCGTCCAGGAGTTGTCCCAAATCAAGCAGGCCCATGACAAGTCCATCCTTGAGACGCCCAAATCATCAGCTTTGAAACCAACAATTGGGATACAGGAAATGGCTGGTGACGCTGACTCCTGGCAGCTGGTGACCTCCTCTATGGGCAAACACAGGAGACCCCACCCCCTTTTTTCAACCTCTTCATCTTCTTCTCTTTCTTATCAACAGGGAACTTTACATCAACCCCTCAACTCTCCCTGAGGAACAGATTCCAGATCTTTCAGGAAGGGACTGCTGACGAGGAACAGGAGCAGGTCCAATACATTGCTCCATCTCCAGAGACAACAGATTGACTCCCCCCGAAAAAGCGCAGAGTAATAGTCATTGGGGACTCCATGCTGAGGGGCACCGAGGGACCAATTTGCAGACCGGATATGCAGTCGAGAGAGGTTTGCTGTCTGCCTGGAGCCAGGATCCGAGATGTCACCGCCTGTCTTGATAGACTACTTAAGCCCCAAGACCACTTCCCCATGCTTCTCGTCCACGTAGGAACGAACGACACTGCAAGGAACACCCTGGACAACATTGCCAAAGACTTTGGAGCCCTGGGTGAGAGGCTGAAGCGGACACGAGCACAGGTGGTCTTCTCCTCAATCCTCCCAGTTAGAGGCAAGGGAAGAGCCAGGGATGAGCGAATCCTGAGGACTAACGAGTGGCTACAGGGATGGTGCCGGGATATGAACTTCGGATTCCTAAACCATGGAGAGGCGCTACAGGGACATCAGGGACCAGACGGACTCCATCTGACCAGTAGAGGTATGAACGTCTTCGGACACCGACTAGCCCGCCTGCTTCGTAGGGCTTTAAACTAGGTAAGTTGGGGGAGGGTACCCACTCACAAACCAGTGCAGTAAGAAACTATCCTGATGAGGTGCGTTGAAGCTCCGCTTCCAAGTCCGAGGTAAGTACCCACATTGCAAACAGTTCTTTAGGAGTCACACTAACTCAGGTAGGTAACGCCTCACAGGGTCTCAGCAAACACAAGGTATGGAAAGCTATGTATGTTAATGCACACAGTTTAGGCAATAAAATTCTGGAATTGGAGACCGAAATAATGAATGCCGATCTAGACGTGGTGGCGATATCCGAAACTTGGTTCACGGACTCTTATGGGTGGGATATGGCTATACCGGGCTACAACTTGCTTCGTCAAGACAGAGAGGGCAGGTTAGGTGGAGGGGTAGCGCTATACATTAAAGAGGACATCAAAACCACCAGAATCACAGATGTTAAGTATACCGGGGAATCCTTAAAATGCCTGTATCTTGGTGTGGTATACAGGCCTCCAAGACAACAGGAAGACAAGGACACAGAATTAATTGAAGACATAGAGAATATCACACTACGGGGGGGACACTATACTACTAGGGGACTTCAATATGCTTGATGCAGACTGGAACACACTTTCAGCGGCAACCGGTGGCAGCAGGAGGATATTAACCTCCATTAAGGGAGCACGTCTCAAACAAATGGTCATAGAGCCCACTAGGGCCCAGGCAATCCTCGACCTTGTACTCACCAACGGGGAAAGCGTCTCGGAGGTCTCGCTAGGAGACACGCTAGCCTCCAGAGATCACAACATGGTATGGTTCAACCTTAGGAAAGGTTTCCCTAGATCGAACACTAAAACAAAGGTACTCAACTTCCGAGGCACTGACTTCGCACGCATGGGAGATTTCGTCCATCGGGCACTGCAGGGCCAAGCTGAGACCGGTAATGTGGAGGCTATGGGTTCAACCCTGAAATCCGCCATTCACGAAGCAACTAGCCGCTATATAAAATCAGTAAATAAATGACAAAGAAACAATAAACCCCAATGGTTCACCGCAGAGATCTCGTACCTCGTTAAAGAGAAGAAAAGAGCATTTCCTACAAACGTACAAAGAAAAGAGAAGCTAAAATAGAATATCGGACCAGGTCTACAGCGGTCAAAATGGCGGTTAGGGAGGCCAAACTTCGAGTGGAAGAATCTCTAGCAAAGAAAATTAAGAAGGAGGACAAATCCTTCTTCAGGTATATTAGTGACAGGAAAAGGAACACAGACTGGATAGTACGCCTTAGAAAATCGGATGGGAATTACGTGGAATCAGACTCTGATAAAGCCGAACTACTGAATGAATACTTCTGCTCAGTCTTCACCAGCAAGGCACCAGGGCACGGTCCACAGTTGATGACAAAAAACCGAGCACGGAAGACCCGTTTTGGAATTTCGAGTTCACACCCGGTGACGTTTACAGCGAACTGACTAGAATCAAGGTGAACAAAACCATGGGACCGGACAATCTGCACCCCAGAGTGCTCAGGGAGCTGTGTGATGTCCTGGTGGAACCATTAGCCGTCCTCTTAAATCTCTCCCTAAGTACGGGGAGAGTCCCCTTGGACTGGAAAACAGCTAACGTCGTTCCTCTGTATAAAAAGAGCTGCAGGGCAGAGGCTGCGAATTACAGACCGGTGAGCCTCACATCAATAGTGTGTAAGCTCATGGAAACACTAATTAAGCGAAAATTAGACACGATCCTGAACGAGGGGAATCTACGAGATCCCAGTCAACATGGATTCACCAGGGGTAGGTCCTGCCAATCTAATCTCTGACTGGGTAACAAGAAAGCTGGACTTGGGAGAGTCCTTGGACGTCGTGTACCTGGACTTCAGTAAAGCTTTTGATAGCGTCCCACACCGCAGGCTGTTGAGCAAGATGAAATCGATGGGGTTAGGAGAGAGACTAACTGCATGGGTCAATGATTGGCTGAGAGGCAGACTTCAGAGGGTGGTACCCTCTAAAACATCGGAGGTGACCAGCGGAGTACCACAGAGCTCAGTCCTGGGCCCGTTCCTTTTCAACATATTCATAGGGGATCTGACTCAAGGGCTTCAAGGTAAAATAACATTATTTGCCGATGATGCCAAACTATGTAATATAGTAAGCGAATGTAATTTGCAGGATAGTATGGCACAGGACCTGCTTATATTGGAACATTGGTCCTCGACCTGGCAGCTGGGCTTCAACGCTAAGAAATGTAAGGTCATGCACCTTGGTAGCAGAAATCCACGCAGAACTTACACCTTGAATGGTGAGACTTTAGCAAGGACTTCAGCAGAACGAGATTTAGGGGTAATCATCAGTGCAGACATGAAAACTGCCAATCAAGTGGAAAAGGCTTCATCTAAGGCAAGGCAGATGATGGGATGTATCCGTAGAAGTTTCGTCAGCCGGAAGCCTGAAGTCATAATGCCATTGTACAGAACCATGGTTAGACCTCATCTGGAATACTGTGTGCAATTCTGGAGGCCGCATTACCATAAAGATGTGCTAAGAGTTAAGTCAGTTCAACGGATGGCCACCAGGATGGTCTCGGGGCTCAAGGGTCTCTCGTACGAAGCAAGATTGAACAAATTGCAGCTCTACACTCTCGAAGAACACAGGGAGAGGGGTGACATGATTGAGACATTTAAATACATCACCGGACGTGTCGAGGTGGAAGATGATATGTTCTTTCTCAAAGGACCCTCGGCCACAAGAGGGCATCCGCTCAAACTCAGGGGCGGGAAATTTCATGGCGACACCAGGAAGTATTTCTTCACAGAAAGAGTGGTTGATCATTGGAACAAGCTTCCAGTACAGGTGATCGAGGCCAACAGAGTGCCAGATTTTAAGAATAAATGGGATGCCTATGTTGGATCCCTACGAGGGTCGAGTTAAGGAATTGGGTCATTAGGTGTGATCTCTAGAAGAGTAGACTTAGGGAGGTGGGTCAGTAGAGTGGGCAGACTTGATGGGCTATGGCCCTTTTCTGCCGTCATCTTCTATGTTTCTATGACTTGTATGGAGCTATCAGGACTATATTGGGAAAACAAATTTTTTTATGAAAACTCATTTCTACTGAAGTGGATAAATTATTAAACTCATAAATACAGAGTTTTTATTTTGTTATACAGAGGCACAGTCATTCCCTCCTTCTACCCTCCCATTCATCTATGATAGATAAATATTCTTTGTGAACAATAAAATAGAACAGATATAGAACAATAACTAAAATTGGAAAATTGTATATAATCATTCCCTACACCCACCTTGCCCTTTTCAAACCCCCTTCCTCTTCCTATTTAAGAGACAAGAAAAACTAAAGAACAGTCATCAAGAAGTCCAACCGGAAGTGTCAAGGACCCACTAAACCCCGGCAGCTGTCCTTCCTATCCTAACTACCTTCACCTCCCGAATGGGACTCCCAGGTGTTGAATCAAGTATGGAGTAAATATGGTGAGGAGGAGAAGGAAAGAAACATAGAAATAATTTTAAAACAAATTAGGAAATATTTTATCACTCAGCAAATGGTTAAGCTCTGGAACTCATTACCAGAGAATTTGGAAACAGTGGTGAGCGTATCTGGATTTAAAAAAGGTTTGGACAAGTTCCTAGAGGTAAAGCCCATGGTCTGCTGTTGAGACAAACAATGGGGGAAGCCACTGCGTGCCCTGGAACCGACCAGAAAACAATTCCAACTCAACAGAAAACAATTCCAATTCTTGGTACAATCTCTAATCCAAGACCTAATAGACTACTGCAACATACTATATCTCCCCTGCCCAACTATCACGATAAAACAACTACAAACAATACAAAACACAGCCCTAAGACTCATCTATTCGCTGAAAAAATATGACCACATCACAGAGGCATACCATGACTCACACTGGCTCTCAATACAAGCCAGAGTACACTTCAAATTCTACTGCCTACTATTTAAAGCTATAAACAGAGACAGCCCAACCTATTGGAACAACCGACTAATTCAGTCCACCTCAACCAGACACAGGAGAACCTACACACTATTCACACACCCGCCAACCAAAAATGTCAAACGAAGACAACCTACTGGCCACCAGAGCAGCGAAACTGGACAGGCAACTCACCAATCTGCTGATTTCAACCACCAACTACAAAACGTTTAAAAAGGAAACAAAAACCCTACTCTTTAAAAAATACATAAAACCAATATACCAACCAGATCTGTCCCAAGCTTCACCTGCAATACTATACACTCCTTAGCAAATTAGAAAATGTTCAAACTATTCCTTATGTATTTCTTAATATCATGACAATTCTTATGTAATCCGCCTTGAACCGCAAGGTAATGGCGGAATAGAAATCACTAATGTAGTGTAATGTAATATTAAATGTTGCTGCTGTTTGGGTTTTTTGCCAGTTACTTGTGAACTGGATTGGCAACTGTTGAAAACAGGATATTAGGCTAGATGGATCATTGGCCTAGCCCACTAAGGCTGTTCTTATGTTCTAAGTGGGACGCATGTTCAATAATGGGAAATTCAGAAGGAGGGGAAAAGCTTTTTTTAACATCACTGTAGTTTGGTTTATTCTTCTGTATGCAATTCATTTTATACTTGTCGGTAATAAATTCATGTTCTAGACCAGTGTTCTTAAACCTTTTGACATCTATGGACTGGCGGAAATAAAATAATTATTTTGTGGACTGGCACCGGTCTGTGGACCGACAGTTGAAAAGCACTGGGCTAAGTCGTGCCTATCTCCACCCAATCTCTGCCCCAGACCCCGCCCCATAATAGTACTAATTGTAACACCATTTTTATCCATTCATTTTTCATATGTATACACACACACTATAATCGTATTAACAACACATAATGGTTAACCACACAATTAAAATACACAAAGCACACTGTATGCTTTTCAACATTCATTCCTACCAGAAAACAGATAACCACATTCAAATGCAGCACCAAAAACTAAAAGTACTAATATTTACAAACAAACCCTAAGATGCAAGACTCTCTGCAAGCAGTACAACTCCAGAGGAAAAGAAACAAATGTATTTCTTCCTGAACAGACAGCAGATGTAAATCAATCACTAAATAAAAAGATAAAAGCATTCCCCCTACCATTGTTGTCTCTCTCCCTCCATGCTGTGCCTTGTCTTCTGGCCTGCCCCCCGGTGGTATCTTCAGATCGGTCCACGGTACGATGAACGTGGTGTCTTAGGGCCGGCTCCCTAGTGCTGCATTGCACAAAGCAAAAAACAAAAATATCAAGACTTAAATTGTATGTACACTAACGCAAGAAGCCTGAAGAACAAAATGGGTGAACTAGAAATCATGGCCAAAGATGAGAACCTGGACATCGTAGCAATTACGGAAACATGGTGGAACGAAGAAAACAAATGGGACATAGTACTACCGAAGAGACAGGACGCATCAAAAAGGGGGAGGAGTAGCACTTTATAGAAAGGATACCATTCACTCAACCGGAGTGGATGCAGCAGTGACAAAGGACCAACCGGAATCAATATGGGTTAAAATACCAGGAAGAAAGGGAACCGAGATAAAGATGGGACTGTACTATCGCCCACCTGGACAAACAGAAGCAATGGATGAAGAACTGAGGGCTGAATTGAGACGAGAATGTAGAAACGAAAACACCATAATTATGGGAGATTTTAATTATCTCGGGATAGACTGGAGCCATGGAGACTCAAGATGTTCAAGGGAAATGGAGTTCCTGGAGGCAGTACGGGACTGTTTCTTGGAGCAGCTTGTCAAGGAACCAACAAGAGGGACAGCTATACTAGATTTAATCCTCAGCGGGTTGAAAGGACCTACCCAAGAAGTGGAAGTAGTAGGACCATTAGGAAACAGTGATCATAACATGATCCGATTCAAAGTGGAAATAGAAATGCCAAAGGGGAAGAGAACCATTGCAACAGCGTTTAACTTCAAGAAAGGGAACTATGACGCTATGAGGCAAATGGTAAGGAGAAAACTCAAGAACAGCTCCAGGAAAACACAGACGGTGGAGCAAGCCTGGACCTTATTCAAGGACACGGTAAATGAGACGCAAAACCTGTATATACCCAGATTTAGAAAAGGGAGCAAAAAGAATCAAACAAAAGACCCAGCATGGATAACCAATGAAGTTAAGAAGGTGATAGGGAACAAGAAAAAAATCATTCAAGAAGTGGAAAAAGGATAAAACTGAGGAAAACTGGAAAGAGCACAGGAAACATCAAAAAGAATGTCACTGTGTGGTTAGAACAGCGAAAAGAGAGTACGAGGAGAGACTTGCCAAGGAGGCACGAAATTTAAACCATTCTTTCGATATGTGAAAGGAAAACAACCGGCAAGGGAGGAAGTGGGACCCCTGGATGAGGGAGGCAGAAAAGGAGTAGTAAAGGAGGAAAAGGAGGTAGCAGACAGAATAAACACGTTCTTCTCGTCAGTCTTCACAAAAGAGGACAGAACCAACGTGCCAGAACCGGAAAAAACCTTCAGGGGGGATCAAGAGGAAAAATTATTATCAATAGAGGTGAGCCTCGAGGACGTACTCAAAAAGATAGATAGACTAAAAACTGACAAATCGCCGGGACCTGATGGAATCCACCCGAGAATATTGAAGGAGCTCAGAGACGAAATAGCGGAGTTACTACAGAAGATCTGCAACCTATCCTTGAAAACAGGGGTAGTCCCGGAGGATTGGAGGAAAGCGAATGTTACACCTATCTTCAAAAAGGGATCCAGAGGTGACCTGGGAACTACAGGCCGGTGAGCTTGACCTCAGTCCCGGGAAAGATGGCCAAATCATTAATCAAAGACAGCATAAATGAACATATAGAAAGAAATAATCTGATGAGAACCAGTCAGCATGGTTTCTGTAAAGGGAGATCCTGCCAAACGAACCTACTGCACTTCTTCGAGGGGATTAACGAACAATTGGACAAAGGTGACCCCATAGACATCATATATCTGGACTTTCAAAAAGCCTTCGACAAGGTACCCCATGAACGCCTGCTAAGGAAACTGTGGAACCATGGGGTGGAGGGGGAAGTGCACAGATGGATCTGTAATTGGTTGGCGGACAGGAAGCAGAGGGTAGGAGTAAAAGGACACTACTCTGACTGGGAAGCAGTCACGAGTGGTGTCCCTCAGGGGTCAGTGCTGGGACCACTGCTGTTCAATATATTCATTAATGTCCTGGAAGTGGTGACGAAGTGCGAAGTCATAAAATTTGCGGACGACACAAAACTCTCCAGTAGAGTTAGAACTGTTGAAGAATGTAAAGAACTACAAAGGGACTTGAACAAACTGAGTGAATGGGCAAATAAATGGCAAATGTGTTTCAATGTAGAGAAATGCAAAGTCTTGCACATAGGGAAAGGAAACCCGATGTTCAGCTACAAGATGGGGGGATGGTATTGGGGAAGAGCAACCTAGAAAGGGACTTGGGGGTCTTAGTGGACCAATCAATGAAGTCGGGAGCACAATGCGCAGCGGCCTCCAAGAAGGCGAACAGAATGTTGGGAATTATTAAAAAAATGAATCACTACCAGAACCAAAGAAGTTATCCTGCCGCTGTATCGGGCGATGGTACGCCCGCATCTGGAATACTGCGTTCAATACTGGTCGCTGTACCTTAAGAAGGATATGGCGACACTCGAGAGGGTCCAGAGAAGAGCAACAAAAATGATAAGGGGCATGGAAGGCCTCTCATATGCTGAGAGGCTGGAGAAACTGGGGCTCTTTTCTCTGGAAAAACGGAGACTTAGAGGGGACATGATAGAAACTTACAAGATCATAAAGGGTATAGAGAAGGTGGAGAGGGGCAGATTCTTCAGACTGGCGGGGGAAACAAAAACAAGAGGGCACGCAAGAAAACTGAAGGCAGACAGATTCAGAACAAATGCTAGGAAGTTCTTCTTCAGCCAGCGGGTGGTGGATACCTGGAATGCGCTTCCGGGGGAGGTGGTAGAGCAGAGTACGATTTTGGGTTTCAAAAAGGGGTTGGACATGTTCCTAAAGGAAAAGGGGATTGAGGGGTATAGCTAGAGGGGTACTATAAAGGATAAAATGTCTTAAGTGAAAGAACACTACAGGTCATGGACCTGGGGGGCCACCGCGAGTGTGGACTGCTGAGCAGGATGGACCTATGGTCTGACTCGGCAGAGGCGATGCTTATGTTCTTATGTTAAAGCTGTGGGCAGCGGCTCCTCGCGCGTGTCCCGCGCCTCATCTGGAAGCCTTCCCTCAAACATTGCAACGTTAGAGAGAAGGCTTCCGGTTCAGGCGCAGGATGCGCGGCGGAGCCTTTTCCCACGACTTTGTGCACTGCAGCACTCAGGGAGCCGGCACGAAGACGCCGCGTTGATCGCACCGTAGACTGGCGGCTGAAGAACGCTATCTTGGCCCGATGGAAGTGCTGGCCCTGTGGACTGGCAGAAAATTTGTGTGGCTGACACCGGTCCACGGACCAGCGGTTGAAGAACACTGTTCTAGACTGCTAAGATCCTCCTGCAATTTTTCACAGTTCATTTCTGATTTAATGATTTTGAATAAATAGTGTTGTCTGCAAATTTTATCCCTTCACTGTTGATGTTTCCAGATTGTTTATAAATGTTCAAAAGCACTGGTCCCATTGGAGAAGCATTTTCAGATTGTCGTATGTGTTCCACTTATAAATGCAGAATCGCTTACAAACCTGATTAATACTGTATTTTCTCCTACACACCTTCCTATCTTTCCTTCCTTCCTTCAGATCTTTTTATAGCTAGTTTGGACTCCTCCGTTCTCGAAATAATGTAAGAAATATTCACTGAGGTGTTTCAGGAGCTTATGGCTCAGGAAGACACTAACAGCCTCTGCACCCTGTAAGCCCTGCATTTGCAAGTCAGAGTACTTGCTGATTGATTTTCTTTGTTTGACTGAACTTGAGAGGTTCAAGCTTCAGGTTTCTTGCACGTCCATTTTAATGTAATTTATTATTTTTCCTTAACTTGATTTCAGATGATTATAACATCTACATCATTATTAGCTTGAGTGGTGGTGTCATTCTAATGTAGGTCACACCAGCAGAGATAATGGAAGTTTCTGCCAGCACCTTAACTAGGTAGATCGGGGGGACCACAAATTCAATACTTGATGTATTGTGAGTGATTAAAGAGACTATAGCAAATCTGATGCAAAATCACTCCCATTTAGTCAATAGTATTTCTTGGAAATCATATCAACTTATAGAGAAGCCAGTGCTCAGAGACGTGGAGGTGAAAATAAGGGGCGAACCCCAAAACTATCACCTCACCACCCGATCGTCGCATATTCAATATATTTAGTTGAAATTGAAAATTCTTCATGCATCTGTGTACCCACAGGTTGTCATTTTCTCATACAATAATTAATTAGAAGTTGTTTGTTTTATTTTTAAAATGGAACGTTTCATGGCCATACAGCAGGGACGTTACAGGAATTTTATGGATCTTTAGGAGCCATTGGCTAAATTTTGTAAGGAATGATAACTGATTTTATTTCATTGACCTGCAAACATACACATCCAGGGTGGGTGGGTGGGAGGGATGGGGAAGGGAGTTGTACTGGAATTTGATTAAGGGAATTTATGGATAGTTTCTTGAAGGTTTTTATTTATTTGAATATTAGGTGGGAGGTAAATATAATTGTACATTAATGTATG
This sequence comes from Geotrypetes seraphini, assembly GCF_902459505.1. Lineage (NCBI taxonomy): Eukaryota > Metazoa > Chordata > Amphibia > Gymnophiona > Dermophiidae > Geotrypetes > Geotrypetes seraphini. The sequence goes on along the minus strand of NC_047090.1, from coordinate 157,280,849 downwards.
AAAAGTTTATTGTGCTTTTCTTGTAATATTATATATATATGAATTACTTGTTGCACAATTGTAGTTTGAAAATTCAATAAAGATACAAGTTCAAAAGTTATTCAAAAGGCAAACTTATCTTGAATAACTTTTGAACAACTTCTAATTAATTATTGTATGAGAAAATGACAACCTGTGGGTACACAGCTGCACAAAGATTTTTCAATATCAACTAAATATATTGAATATGCGATGATTGGGTGGTGAGGTGATAGTTTTGAGGTTCACCCCTTGTTTTCACCTCCACGTCTCTGAGCACTGACTTCTCTATAAGTTGATATGATTTCCAAGAAGCACCTTAACTAGGGCTAGATCTCATTAATAAGCACATGTAATATAAAGTATACAATAAATCCACAACTACACCACATGATCTGTTTTCATCAACATTGATTAAAAGATTCAGTGATGTTTTACTTCTATATATTTTAACTATATTATGATTGTGAAAAGCTTCATTAGTGGAATTGTCTCAAAAAGATGTGGAAATCCTCTGTAATTTGTCCACTTCAGGAAGACCCTCACTTTAACAGGGATATACGTCTGACTTCCACCATATTGCAAATCATCCATTTGTTTTGAGTATCAGATCATTTAATAACCTTTATAGAACACTTCAACTATTCTGCATCCTAATCAGATTGGTTTCTGTAGAAATCATAATACTTTTACAGTTCTCATCAGTATGCTAGCATCTTTTTAGAAGGCTTTAGACCAGGACAAAACTGTACTGTTTTTACTTGATCTCTCAGCCGCTTCCGATTAAAGAAAATAGAAATAACTTACAGGAATAGAACTATATCCATGTCCTCTCTTTCTTATACTAATACTACTACTACTTATCACTTATATAGCACTGAAAGGCATATGCAGCGCTGTACATTTTGTCATTTATAGACTGTCCCTGCTCGGAAGAGCTTGCAATCTAACTTGGACAGGCAGACATGACATGTAGGGTTGGGGATACAGAACCCAAGGTGAGAGGAGTTAGGAGTCGAAAGCACTCTCGTAGAGGTGGGCTTTTAACTGGGCCTTGAAAACTGCCTGAGACGGAGCCCACCGTAGGGATTTGGGCAGCTTGTTCCGAATGGAGACTGTGAGGTCGGTGATTGGGTCTGGGGGAATTTCTTGCCTTCCTGGATTTTGATGGAGGCCTATCTGCACCTTCCCATTTTTTTTTTCAGAGCACAGGAAGTTTTTGCAATTCCATGTGCCGGAGCAACACTTCCAGTTCGTGGCCTTGCCCTTTGGGCTGGCCACACTGCCACAGACCTTCACAAAAGTAATGGTGATTGTTGCAACACACCTGCACAGAGCGGACATACAAGTTCATCTGTATCAGGATGATTGGCTAATTTTATTTATTTATTTGGTTAATTTTATATCCCGTCCTCCCCAGCGAGCTCAGAACAGGTAACAAGATTGACTACATAAAGCATAGACAAATTATGAATTTACATTTGTACAGTAATGTTAGATATACAGAGTCAAGTTTAGCATACAATTTGGTCTTTAAGTTAACATATCGGTTATTTCCATCTTCTGAAGGCAGAGTAGCAATTCAGAGTGATTTAGCTGCTTCAGAAGCTGGGCTGCGTGGTCAACTTTCGGAAAAGCCATCTGGAGCTGGTGCAGATCTTGGAGTATCTGGGAGTCTGGTTTGACACAAGAGAGCACAAAAAAACAGAGGTGGAGACTAAAAGTCAGGATAGCCAAATTACATTAAAAAATTTATTATGCAACAAATGGATGACACTTGTGTGACAGACAAATGACTCAACACGTTTCGTGTTTTGTCTTTTAAGGCCTGCATCAGAAATCTAAAAGCAATAAATAAAATAAAAGTATAAAAAAGATTAAATAATAATTATACTAAAATAATCTGGAATATATAAAATAAAGTATGTTAAAACTTTGAAACAGAAAAATGATATGGAACAATAATCAATGTGATTTATGAAATTTCATTAGAAAAATATACATAATGAATAAAATAAAATGCATATTAAATATGTACATATGTTACACAAATGCAAGTAAGAATATAAGAATGTAAGAATGCAAAAGCAAACGCAAGAGACAAAGATATAGAGAGCAACAACGTTACTCAATCTGTATTCAGATATTCTTTGTCTATAAAGATTTGAGAATGACATGGGGGGAAAAATTTGTCCTCGTCACTGCGACCACCATCCTTGTCACTTCCCTGTCCCTGCTACCACTGTCCCTGTTGCGTCCCCGCAACCACTGTCCCTGCCCTGTCCCCGCAGCATCCATACAAGCCTCAGTACTGCAATGTTTAGCTTATTCCTTCCTTATAAATCAAAGTTCTGGCTGCTGAACTAGAGAAAGAGATGTTCAGCTGGCAGGGCTTTGTTTATAAAGTTTTATCAATACAACTAATATACTACTTTATTCTAAACTAAAGCAAGAAAATAAATATAAATTTTTCTTTCTACCTTTCTTGTCTGGTATCTGCTTTTCTCATCTTCTCATTCAATTCCTTCCACCCACTGTCTGTCTTCTCTCTGCATCTTCCATTTGCTCTGTTACTGTGCCTCTCCATTCCATCTCTCCCTCCACCCCCCAACCTCCAATTGGTCTGGCACCCATTTTCTTCCCTCCGCTCCCCCCATAGTCTGGCATCTCTGTTTTCTTCCCTTCCAGCGTCTTCTCCCCACTCTCTGTTCCCCATTTCCCTTTCAGCGTCTTTTCCCCACTCTCTGTCCCCATTTCTCTTTCAGCGTCTTCTCCCCACTCTCTGTTCCCCATTTCCCTTTCAGCGTCTTCTCCCCACTCTCTGTTCCCCATTTCTCTTTCAGCGTCTTCTCCCCACTCTCTCTTCTCCATTTCCCTTTCAGCGTCTTCTCCCCACTCTCTCTTCTCCATTTCCCTTTCAGCGTCTTCTCCCCACTCTCTCTTCCCCATTTCCCTTTCAGCGTCTTCTCCCCACTTTCTCTTCCCCATTTCCCTTTCAGCGTCTGTTCCTCTCCACCCCCCTTCAGCATCTGTTCTTTTCTAGATTACTGCAACATCGCCTATCTGGGCATCCCAAATAAAACAATACAAAAATTAAGATTAGTGCAAAACACTGCAGTTCACTTGATCTTCGGACTGAGAAAAAAAGACCACATTAGCCCCTACTACAAGAAATTACATTGGCTACCTGTGGAGGCGCGAATATTGTTTAAATTTGCTTGTATCTGCTTCAAGCAAGTCTGGGGCCTAGCACCTTCCTACCTGAAAACACACTTCACTCTACACAACCCCACACGTACAACCAGAAACAAAAACATCTTTGCATACCCAAAGATCACAGGCTGCAAATACAAATCCTTCCTAGACAGAACCTTCATGTTCCAAGCAAACAGACAGCAATCCTGGCTGGGAAACCACATAAATAAAGCCAGGCAAACCTACAACACATTCCGAAAATCAATTAAAACCGTTCTATTTGACAAATTCCTTGCTTAATGAGATCACCTTATAACCCCATTGTATTATGTAACATCTTTCTTCTCTCATGTATTCTTTCACCATGTTTCTCCAATTCATGATGTAACTTCCTTCTTCTTGCATTTTGTAATTCGCTGATTGTCCAGCCTTCTTTCTATGTGAACCGCCTAGAAGTCAGTTTGACTATGGCGGTATAGAAAAATAAAGTTATTATTATTATTATTATTTACACCACCACCCTTCAGCGTCTGTTCCTTTCCACTGCCATTCAGCACCCCTCTTACAGTCTGAGCATCTCTCTCCCTCCCCCTTACCTTTGCAGCGCATTTTAAGTTTACAGAATAACTTGTTCAAGCCGCCGGAGCCTGCCTGAAGTCGTGTGTGTCTGTGGGCGGAAGCTTCTCATCTGACGCAACTGGGAGGGGGCACCAAGAGTGCTGCTCTATGTTTGGAAGCCCAGATGCTGTTTCAATGGGCAGAGGCTCATCTCTTGGCACTCTCAGCAGCACATGTGAAAGGAGTGGATAATATGCAAGCGGATTTCCTCAGCCGGAAGACCCTAGTTCCTGGGGAGTGGTCACTGTCTCAGGGAGCCTTCACCTGCATTGTTAATCGCCCAACATTTGATCTGATGGCATCAGCAGTCAACAAGAAGGTGTTTCGGTTCTTCAGTCGAAGATATGAGCCAGAAAGAGAAGGCGTGGATACCCTGATGCAACACTGGCCAAAGGCAGGTAATCTTTATGTCTTCCCTCCATGGCCCATGATAGGCAAACTTCTGTGCAGGATCAAGTCCTCCTTGTTCGCACAGATAATCAAGTAGCCATGTACTACATCAACAAGAAGGGAGGAACAGACTCTTTCTCTGTGTCAAGAAGCCGAATACATTTGGAATTGGGCAATTCCTTGGAACATATTTCTCAAAGCCATATATGTACAAATGAAACAGAATGCTGTAGCTGACAAGCTCAGCAGATTTCTTCAGTCCCCACAAGTGGACTCTCAACTCCAAAGTCTTACATCACATCTTCTCACTATGGGGATGCCTCAGATAGACTCACAACCACAAGTTGCCTCGATTCTGCTCTAGACAGTACTCTCATTGTCTGGAGGCAGATGCTTTTCTTCTGGATTGGTTACAAAAATCCTTGTATGCCTTTCTGCCAATCCCTCTAGTTCTGAAGACATTAGTCAAATTCAAACAAGAGTCAACCACCATGATCCTAATAGCTCCTCAGTGGCCCAGACAGCCTTAGATTTTCCTTCTACTTCTACCGCAAACTAATGACTATGAAGTCAATTCAGAGCAGTTTACATGAGCAGTTTTGATGGACATATGAACATTCTGAGGGAGAAGAGATGGAAAGATCTGCAATTGAGGATCTCTGTTACATCCCAGTTTGCAATCTCTACACCTAACAGTTTGGTACGTCTGATGTGACATTTGAAGAAAGGATTTCTCTGATGATAATAAAATAATAATAACTTTATTCTTTTATACTGTCATAACCAAAAGTTCTAGGCGGTTTACACTAAAAAGAGCTGGACAATCAGCGAAATACAATAATACAGTAAAAAAATACAAATATTTATAAAATAGAATTTCAATAATAAAACTCAATAAGTAATAAACTTATCGAACAAAATGGTCTTAATTAATTTCCGAAATCAGCAATAGGCTAACATAGCTTGCTGAATACATTTACCTAACCAAGATTGTTGCGTACCAGCTTGAAATGCTAGGGTCCTATCTAAGAAGGTCTTATATCTACACCCATTAATTTTTGGATAAGAAAATAAGTAGAAGTTTCTAGTTTCTCATGATTGCCAAAATTTTTGTTAGATTATTTGCATGATGATCCATCCAAGAATCTTGTGCTAAAAGGCAATTTTTAGTGTTGGATAAGTTCCTACTGGAACAGAATATACGCAAGTAAGGCTAGACTCAAATAGGGCACTGGTCTTTGACCTAAAGGCTGCCGCGTGAGCGGACTGCTAGGCATGATGGACCACTGGTCTGACCCAGCAGCAGCAATTCTTTTGTGTTCTATATAAAATTTATTTTGTGTTAAAGAGAGAGTTGGTGAAGAAGTAAATCTTTTTGTGAAAACAAGGAATGCCTCACCACCGAAACGGAGCCGGTGAGAGCCCCTTGATAAGAAATTGGCAGCATAACGCTGCTCATGTGAGGAATCAAGTCAGTTTGGTATATTCCCTTGGCTCTTCCATTATATTTGATGCTGATTTTTTGAATTGTCCCCAAAAGCCCATCAGAATCTTGGTAACACTAGTATCATTCTTATAACTGTGCTCGAAGAAGGGCAAGATAGGCAAGGGGTGAGACAGTGGTATGGGCCTGAGTCCTGTGTTCCAGTGCTGCTAGCAACACTTGGCCTTCATAGATAAGGTTAAGATGTAGAAAAGGGGGGAGGCATAGGTTTAGTGCTGTGTTGCCAAACTCCATCGGGGCATTGAAATTATTTTTTTTTTGAAAAGTATATTTTATTGATTTTTCAGAATAAAACACAAACTTCCTGAATGTAAGTGTACAACTGAAAAAAATGAGCACCAGAACACTGCTCTTCTTCACCTGACATTCAGTGAATTCTCCCCCCACCGCCCTGCCCTCCCCTCCCCCCCCCCAACCTACCCAAACTTCAGCAAAACACAAAATCCATTCCAGTATGGTCTCCTCTATAAGCTCAAACATTCAACAATTTACTACGAGCTCTAGGCATCAGTGTATCACAGAATGGTGTCCAACGAGAACAAAATAATCTGCCTTGTTCAGAATCCAAAGAAGAAAAGCACAATCTCTCCATAGAAGCTTGATGAATCATCAAGGTTCTCCACCGGGATAGTGTTGGAGACTCCACAGAGATCCAGCAATGTAAGACTGCCTTCTTCCCAAGCAACACCGCTCTGGCCAAAAAGCTGCGGAAGCCCTTCGGAGCAGACAAAGGAATATAAGTCAAAGTAAACAACATCACCGGGTTCAGTGCAAATTTGTAATTCCACATTGCTTGAATATGAGTACCAAGCCACTGCCAAAAGGTAAAAATCCTAGGGCAAGTCCAAAACTGGTGACCCAAGGTAGATGGAGAGTGTGCACATTTAAGGCATTGGTCAGAAGTGCACATTTTTGCCCTAAATTGATATGAAGTAGATCTGTAGAGCCGATGGTGAAATTTGTATTCCATTTCAAACAGAGTCACACTATGAGTCACTCGAGCCGCCCGAAACGTGCCCCTACGGATCATGAAGGAGGTCACCTCACAGGAAAGTTCCTGAGTCCATTTAAGTGCAATAGACTCATAAGAGGGCTCACCTAATTGTTCCTGAAGGTGACGATGATGAAATCGCAATGGGATCTGAACTTGTGCTGTTAAACTCAACGCTTCCGAGAGGGACTCCATACAGCTGTTAGTGATGGCGTTGCGGGGCAAAAAAGTCACATATGAAGACAGTTGAAGGTAAGACAACCAGTCAGTGGGCCGCCAGCCGTTATCACGTCGCAGCTCCTCAAACGTCTTCAGAGCCCCCGAGGAATGCACTAATTGAAACACATATTGATTAGGTTGTAATGTCCACACAGCAGAGGACACCGAATCCAGGCCCGCTGTAAAGGCGCCGTTACCTCAGAGAGGCAGATAAGGAGTCACCGTGAAGGAGATATGAAGTTGTTTACATAGTATCTTCCATAAACGTCGTAAAGGCATCAAAAATAGGTCCCTTGCAGAAGAAGTTTTCCGTGGTAAGTGAGGAACATGGAGTAGGTAGCTGAAATGATATGGAGAACAAAGTAATAGTTCCTGAGAAGTTGCCGAGAAATGTTCAGTGCCCCTGAACCAGTCATTGAGATGACGCATTTGACACGCCCAAGATAACATGCGGAGGCTACGAAGACCAAAACCACCACAGTCTCTAGGGCGTGCCAGTCCAGACAAAGATATTCGTGCTCTCTTTCCATTCCACAGGAAGCGTTGTAGGATTCTACCAAGTTGCTTTTCATGTCGTGCACTTAATAAAACAGGAATCATTTGAAATATATAAAGCCATTGAGGCACCAAAACCATATTATACAATGCTATTTTACCCAGTAATGAGAGTGGATAAACCCTCCAGTTCTCCAACCTTTGAGCAGAAGTAAGAACCAGAGGGTCTATGTTAAGTTTGTACAGTTCAGCAGGATCAGGTGTTATAATGATACCCAAATATGTAAGGTGACCCGACGCCCAGACCAGGGGAAAAACTCCCTGCCATTGCGTCTGGACCTCCACAGTCAAAGGCAATACCATAGATTTTGATTTGTTCAACTGCATGCCCGAATACATACTAAATTCATCCAACAGTTCCAGGGCCCTAGGGAGTGATGTTGCAGGAGATCCCAATGTTAATAAAAGGTCATCGGCATAAGCCAGTACTCGTAAATGGGAATCCCCCTCTGGTAACCCTATCAGGATGTCATCCCGTAGTATAGTGCGCAGAAAGGGGTCTAGGTATAGTAAGAAAAGAAGTGGAGAAAGCGGATTTCCTTGCCTCGTCCCACGTGCTATCTGAAAGACAGGGGAACGCGTACCATTAACCAAAATACAAGCCGTGGGATCTTTATATAGCAAGTAGAGCATGTCTAGGAACCACCCATCGAAGCCCATATATGTTAGTACATTAAAAAGGTACTCCCAATTAACTTGGTCAAAAGCCTTAGCTGCGTCCAAGCCCACCAATATCCCCTGATATGCAGAGTCTTTGGAACGTTGTAATGCGGTAAGTAGTCTGCGAACATTGAGAACTGAGTGACGATGTTGTACGAAGCCTACTTGTTCCGGAACTATCAAGCGGGGCAATAAAGTTGCAAGTCTATTAGCCAATATTTTGTCCAATATTTTAATATCCACATTAATTAGGGATATCGGTCGGTAAGATTTAATGTCCGTCTCCAGTTTACCCGGTTTAGGTATTAAAGTTATGAAGGCCTGATTTGCCCCCTGGGGAAAGGAGCCACCCTCTAAAGCAGCGTTATAGTAGGCCTCCAGAGGTCCACAGAGAGATGGAAAAAGAAGTTTGTAGAACTCTGGGGAAAAACCATCTGGGCCTGGTGATGTACCCCCTTTAAGCTGTTTAACCGCTCCCTGTAACTCCTTGCCCTGGATGGGATGATTCAGCATGAAACGATCAGGTGAGGTTAGTCTGGGTACCCCTGCATCCGACAGATAATCCTCCACCTCTGGACCCTCCCCTGGCCATCTCTGGATGCGTAAAAATCTTTATAGTACTGGAGAAATCCATCCACTATGTCCGGCGTTGTAGTAAGTTCTCTACCTGAACTAAGAAGAATGCGAGAAATGTGACGATTGGGACGTTTAGGTTTAGTCAAGTTAGCCAGTAGATGCCCTGCTTTGTTCCCAAATCTGTAAAATTTAAACTTGCAATAATGAAAATAGTGTTGAGTGCGTTCATGCAATAAAGTATTTAGGGCATGCTGGGATGCCGCCAACGCCTCCTGTGACTGTTGGGATGGATGTGCAATATGAGCCCTCTTTAGACGTTTATACTCGTCCTCCAAATGTAGAATTCCCCGAGAAAGCCGAAGTCTGTGTGCACTAACATAGGAAATAATGTCTCCCCGAAGCACGGATTTAGCCGCTTCCCAAAATAATAACGGTTGAACCTGATGCTGAGAATTGAAGGTAACATAATCGTCCCATTTCTGAGTTAGATATTTCTGAAAATGCAAGTTTCTAAATAAATAGGACGGGAACCTCCAGGTTCCCCCATGTACTGGATCGGTACCAGTCAGTATGTCAAGCCAAATGGGGCAATGATCAGACACAGAAAGAGGACCCACTTCTGAAGCCTGTATGTTAGGTAAATATGCTGACGATGTCAATATGTAATCTATGCGGGAAAAGGTATGATGTGCACGAGATTGATGTGTAAAATCCCGGTTGGTAGGGTGTAACAGACGCCATGGATCAATAAGGTCTAATGTATCACATAAATATGGTATACCCTTAGTAAGACCGAATGACTGAGAAGAACCCGGGCCCGTTCTATCCATGCTAGGGTCCAGTACCTGATTAAAATCACCCAAAAGTATCAACGGGTTATTAGGGTCCCGGACGCCAAGCCCTGCCAATGCGGTAAAAAATGTATGATCATATTGGTTAGGTGCATAAATCATAAGCAAGTTAAGTGTAGAGCCTGACATTTTAACCTTACATAATAAAGTCCTCCCCAAAGTATCGTGATAGATTTGTTCTACTGTTCCCGGAAATCCCTTTCTCACCAACAAAACCACACCTGCCTTCCCATTAGTGGAGGAAGAATAACAAACCTGTCCCACCCAGCCTCGCAGAAGTTTAGCATGTTCAGCATCTGAGAGCCTGGTCTCCTGAAGACAGGCCAAGTCAGCTTTATGGTGCTGGAGACGCTGTAAGATTTTACTGCGCTTTATTGGAGAGGTAATCCCACATACATTCCAGGACAAAATGCGAACTGTTTTAGTATTCACAAGAAATCAAGCAGAATGTACATTTCACAATACCTCTTACCCATATCCCCCGGCTCCCAGCCATACCAGAGGGACAATGCAGGCAACCAAAGCAGTAAAGCTAAACAGAAGATTGTATATGGAACACTCTCAGAGACCACACTGGAAGGAAAAACATGAAAGATAACAGATAATACCAAATTCACATCTACAGATCCCCCTTGCCCTCCATCCCTACCCACCCCATCCCGTTCCCCCATACTCCCCCTTATCCCATCTATTCCCCAACCTTCTGGAATCTGTACTGACCCAAAACCCTCCAGGTTTTAGGAAAGCAGATCACATCTTAGAGGCTATCAGAGCCTTCCTTCTGTAATCATTGTATAATATATGCACAATAAAACTTATAACTCTCAATCTAAAATGTAGAGACCCCCAATACCAGGCATACAAGAACTGATAATCATGTTAGTCAAGTTGCTCCAGAAGTGAAATCCGGACGGTTAATAAATTCTCCAGCTGAGTCCGCAGAATCAAATTTATGCCACTTTCCATTATGATGTATTTTGAGGATTGCAGGGTAGAGAAACATAAACCTCCGCTTTTGGTCCACAAGTTTAGAGCAGAGAGGATGGAAAATCTTGCGTTTTTCAGTCAGTGCTGCAGAGTAATCTTGACCTATGCGTACAGGTAATGTTTCATATGTCAGAGGCTCCCTTTTAGTGCGAAATGCCCGCAGCAGTTCTACTTTGTGTCTATAATTGTGGAGTTTACCAATTACAACTCTGGGTCTCTGATCTGTTCCCGAGCGAGGCCCCACTCTGTGTACACGCTCAAATCGCGCAGGGCCCAGGGAGGACGGCATAGGAAGCTCACTTGCCAGCCATGATTCCACCACTGAAAGTAGCACCGAGTCAGATATTGTCTCAGGTAAGCCGATGAAACGCAGGTTTCCCCGACGAGACCTGTTTTCCAAATCTTCAATTTTTTCTTGGCAAAAACGGAGCTGTGTAGATAAGGTGGACACCGTGGTATCCCGCGCTGTGGCCCCGTCCTCCACTGCTGAAACCCGACCCTCTAGCTCAGTCACTTGCTTCGCATTGTCCTCTAAGAGGGATTCGAGTTTAGTTAGTTGTGAGGAAATCGTTTCCATTCGCGGCCCCAACGCTTGCAAAATTACCTGTTGCAGCTCCATAATCATTTCAGGGGTAAAAGCAGGTGCCGGTGTGTCTACTCGAGGTGCGGCTGCCATTTTGTCTTCGCTGGGCCGCACCTTCTCCCGATCTTTTTTCCCCGATTTAGTAGCCATTTGAGACGCCGAAGGTGAAAGGAACCTGTCCATACAAGGAGCACGTTTTTCGCGGTTGCGGGGGTCAAAAATTTTTCGTGCCGATTAGCAAATTTGTGCCGGATGAAGCGCAGGGCTCCGGAGCCGAACGGAAACACAGCCGCTCAGCTCACAGCATCACGTGATCTTGCATTGAAATTATTTAAACCTTGGTTAGATTGGGTGGATTAAATATCTTGGGAAAATAAAACTGCAAAACAAAAAAAATCCATGGTTCCTGTTTTTGTGTGCAGTGACTGGTTGCATCATGGTGTCTGTCTAAGCATTCTGTATGTAGATCGTGAAAAATAATTTGCTGGACCAGAACCTTATGGAGAAGCTTGTGTTATTTTGCAGGTGCATGAGCGCACTGTGGACTTGGATTTCTTGTTGGTGGTGGTCCGTAAACTGCTGCGTACAAACTCACGCTTCGTAAAGGTAGGTACATGCGTTTTGAAGTGAGTAGAAAGTTTTTGCTACATTCTGCTACTATTTATTAAAAAGTGCTTCTTTATTGTAAGACATTTTCTTGTACAATCCCTCTGGAGCCTGAACTATCGGGCTGCAGAATCTAAAACTAACACCAACCCCCCTCTGCGAGTTTACCTGTGCGGCCACTCCCTCTGAAGTTCAGTTTGGTTTTGCAGCCTTGCTGAGAACTTCTAGTTTTCTTCTGCTCGTGATTTATTTCTCAATTCCTAGTCTTTTATTTTCTTCGGTACCACAGGTTTGCCCTCGTGCTGCGGATCAACTCTGTGCGAGTGATCCTTCGGTGGGAGATTGCAGACATTTTAAAGTTTGTCTGCTTCTGGAGGGTGCTCTGTAAGCCTGAAACTGCAGTAAGCCCTCTGGACAGCCTGCAGATTAAATCGGGTCTCCAGGTTCGGGAGCCATCGCTCCCCTGGTTTGTCCGCAAAGGGGTGGAGCGCAGGCTGCTGCGGTTCCGAGGAGGTACGCCGGGATTGGAACTACTCCGCGTGTCTTCTCTGATTTCCCTGAGGGGTCCTGGTGGTCGTGATCTTGCTCACATTCAGAGCTTAAGCACTTACAAAAAACACTTGCTGAAACCACACAGGCCAGATGTTGTTTTGATGTATAACTATAATCATTTTTTACAAAACAACAGGACAAAAAATTATAAGAATAGCATCATTGCTGGGGTTCTTTACTTGAGAGAAAAGGGAAAGCACAAATGAGTAGCTCATATAAGTCACTGATACCCTTAATAAAAATCTGAATCACGTTATCAGATTTCTTCAAATTAGGTTTCACTAATCCTTTTCAGCCATGATAATAATGCTGTGTTGTCATAGGCACGGCTTCTCTGACCAGGATTTCCTTCCTTCCTCTGGCTTTTTCCATTAGCCAAGCCCACGAAAGAGCAAGATTCTCTTACAAATAACAACTTTTTTTTAATATGGAAAACAGGAGTTGTCTTCTGGTGATTTCATGTACAGGACTGTTTAAGAACACCACCTTTCTTTCTTTTTTTGCCCCCAAAAATATTTTATTGAAAATTTTTTTAAAAAATATTCTTTATTCATTTTTAAAACTTAAAATAAGTGCAACATAAGATAAAATCATTTTACACTTTAACATCACTTAATAATCTATCAAAATTTAAATCAGATCCAGTATCCCCCCTCCCTCATATTCAACAACTTTCTTTAAATATATGAAAACGTAGAATAATCCCCCTCCCAACATTATTTGCGCTCATAAGAAAACAAAAAAGTACCCTTTCCCCTACCTTGGACGTGCATATTCAAGGGGAAAAAATGAAATTCATTCTATACAATACAGTCAAACCTCGGTTTGCGAGTAACCCGGTTTGTGAGTGTTTTGCAAGACGAGCAAAACACTCGGCAAACTTTTGATTGGCAAACTGAGTGTTGACTCGATTTGAGAGCACCCCCCCCCCGATAACCGGCATCGCTCCCCCCGCTCGCAAAGGCCCCCTTGCTCCAACTGACACCCCCCCCGCGCAAACCGGCACCCCCACCCGAACAACTTAAACTTACCCCCCCCTCCCCCCGTCTAGCGCAGGCACAGATTGTGTGCCTAGAAGATCTTCCGGCTTCTGCCTGCCTGCCTTGAGCATTCTCAAGGACTTCTAATTCTCCCTCTCGCTGAAAACTTTCCCTCCATCCCCTTTTGGTTAGCTTGGAAGTCACCCACATGTAGAGAATATGCTGCCTGCTTGTCCTGGGATAAAGCACAGTTACTTACCGTAACAGGTGTTATCCAGGGACAGCAGGCAGATATTCTCACAACCCTCTCACCTCCCTGAGGTTGGCTTCTTTGCTAGCTATCTGAACTGAAGACCACGAGGAGGGGATGCGCCCTCTAGTGGAGCAGGAAGGTACGCATGTGTGGACAGCACTAGCAAACTTTGAGATCTTCAATCATATTTGCTTGACAAGCTGTCCGCGACGGGACTTCATGGATGACGTCACCCACATGTAGAGAATATCTGCCTGCTGTCCCTGGATAACACCTGTTACGGTAAGTAACTGTGCTTTTTGCGAATGAGTTTTCATGTCCTTAGATAAGCCGCCCCATTTAAGCAAGCCGCACCCAATATACAGGTTTGTAAAACCCATGTATAAGATACGGCCTATATGTGGGGAAATACGGTATTTCTGGATGAATTGATTCAGTTCCTTTGCTTTATGTAATCTGTCCTGGAACTATATAGGTACAGACGGAATATACCGTGTTTCCCTGAAAATAAAGATGCTGTCTTATTTTAATTTTAGGCCTAAAAAAGGTACTAGGCCTTATTTTTGGGTAGGGCTTACTTTTTTCATGTACATGATCATCTCTCCCTTCCTCTCCTTATCCCCAATTCTTCCTCTTTCCTTTCTCTCCCCCACATGTGCAACGTCTTTCCTCCCCTCTCACCCATCCCCTTGTGCCTTCCCTCTGCAGCATCTTTCTATCCCTCCCATCCCCTGTGCAGCAGAACCCTTGCCCAGCTTCTATACTTCCATCCTTTCCTCCCTCCCATCCCTCGTGCAGCAGAACCCTTTGCCCAGCTTCCATCCTTCCATCCTTCCATCCTCATGCAGCAGAACCCTTTGCCCAGCTTCCATCCTTCCATCCCTCGTGCAGCAGAACCCTTTGCCCAGCTTCCATCCTTCCCTCCCTTCCATCCCTCGTGCAGCAGAACCCTTTGCCCAGCTTCCATCCTTCCCTCCCTTCCATCCCTTGTGCAGCAGAACCCTTTGTCTAGCTTCCATCCTTCCCTCCCTCCCATCTCTCGTGCAGCAGAACCCTTTGCCTAGCTTCCATCCTTCCCTCCCTCCCATCCCTCGTGCAGCAGAACCCTTGAGCACCCGCCGCCACCTCCGCCGTGCAGCCGAACCCCTGCTGACCTTCCGTCCTTCCCTCCCAACCAAACCCCACTGACCGTGACCATAAATACTTTCCGGCAGAGCAGCGTCGGGCCAGCAGCACTCCAAAGAGACTGCTTTGCGGCCTCGCCAGGACCTTCTGTAAGCCACATTACTAATGACATCATCAGTGACTTGGCAGAGGGAATTCCCCAACTGGGGAGAAGGCCGCAAAGCAGCCTGTTTAGAGTGCTGCTGGCCTGACGCTGCTCTGCCGAAAGGTATTTATGATCGTGGTCGGTGGTTTCGGTTGGGAGGGAAGGATGGAGGGTCAGCGGGGGTTCGGCGCAGCGGGGGCGGGGGAAGCGCGGCTGCCAATGACTATGGCTTATATTAAGACCTACCTTGAAAATCTTGCTAGGGCTTACTTTTGGGGTAGGTCTTATTTTCGGGGAAACATGGTAATTATCAGCGTAATATAACATAACTGGAGTGAGCTTTGACGGCAGCTTCAGAGGTTGGGAAGTAAGTCTAATGCTGGGCAGACTTCTATGGTCAGTGCTCCAAAATTAAGAACATAACATAAGAACAGCCGCTGTTGGGTCAGACCAGTGGTCCATCGCACCCAGCAGTCCGCTCACGCGGCGGCCCCCAGGTCAAAGACCAGTGCCCTAATCGAGACCAGCCCTACCTGCGTTCATTCTGATTCAGCAGGAACTTGTCCAACCTTGCCTTGAATCCCTGGTGGGTGTTTTCCCTTATGACAGACTCTGGAAGAGCATTCCAGTTCTTTACCACTCTCTGGGTGAAGAAGAACTTCCTTACGTTTGTACGGAATCTATCCCCTTTTAACTTTGGCAGGAAGTATTACCAGTGTTTAATCATGAAGTGGAACCGTGCAGAGTGCTGAATTGAACTGTGGCCACTTTGTTGCGCAGACTGGATGGACTGTGCATGTCTTTTATCTGCTGACATTTGCTGTATTACAATGCAAAAACCCAGGCTATTTTCTTGTGTGGCACGTGAGTCTAATAGGTGAGCACAGTACATGATAGTGGAAATGTATATGTTTTGTTTAACCTAAGTATAAAACACCTGCCACATCCATAAAAAGGGAGATTAGCTTTTGCTAGGCTCAGGAACTTCTGCTTGGGTTGAAACTGAGTACCAGAAAATGGTGACTTTGTAAAGGGAATCACTCAAGGTTAACAAAACAGAAGTTTATATATTGTTGAGAGAGAAATTTGGCAGCTTGCCCATTGGCTGTTCAGCTGCAGTGCCTTCTCCTTTGGTCCATTATCCATTTTAATCCTTGTAGTGGCAGATTTGATTGTTGTAGAAGTGCAATATGCCATTCAACAATGATTTTTGAGGTACAGGAGCAGTGATAAATTGGTTTTCTGTTGCAATATTTCAGCAACTGGCTCAGCAGGACGAGCCAGTACTGGTTCCTTCTAATTACTTTTACTCCTGAGAGACAATTGTGTATAAACACCTAACTTTTGCCAATCCAAATGACATTCCTCTATCATTACTCTTTAATATAGTAGTACAACCATTCTGCAAAAGTGGAGCATACTGTCTCCTTTGGCTATAGGTCATTCATCTGTAGCAAGTGTAATGCATTTTGATTAGAGTCTTTCATATGTTCAGTTGCATTAATATCTGAGAGATGCTCAGGGCTAAAAAAGCCCTAGTGAGACAGTTTGTCTATAATTGAGCCACTGTTTTCCTATTTTATCTGAAAATACATTAATTAGCACACAGCTTGTTTAATACATGCCTTTAACATCTGGATTCACGCACATACCAAGCAAAAGAGCTACGAAAGTTAAGATGCAGTGCTCATGGGTTAGGTGGCCATCTTCTTGGTTTTGCCATCATCTTGCCCCCAAAACCATATCCTAACAACATAGGGCTTAAAAAAGAAAAAAACAAATGTCTGCACAATTTTGCATGGAAAATAAATGCATCATTGTTTCCCTTGTAATCATTTAGACAAAGGATTTTCTTAAAACAGCAGTAGTGAAGACACAGGGGGGATTACAAAGATCTGCAACGTGACATAATCAAGCTCGAGAAATTGGCATCGACATGGCAAATGAGGTTCAATGTGGATAAGTGTAAAGTGATGCATGTTGGTAACAAAAATCTCATGCATGAATACAGGATGTCTGGGGCGGTTCTTGGAGAGACCTCCCAGGAAAGAGACTTGGGAGTTCTGATCGACAAGTCGATGAAGCCGTCCGCGCAATGTGCGGTGAAAAGGGCGAACAGAATGGTAGGAATGATAAAGAAGGGGATCACGAACAGATCGGAGAAGATTATCATGCAGCTGTACCGGGCCATGGTGCACCCTCATCTGGAGTACTGCGTCCAGCACTGGTCGCCGTACATGAAGAAGGACACGGTACTTCTCAAAATGGTCCAGATAAGAGTGACTAAAATGGTTAAGGGGCTGGAAGAGTTGCCGTACAGTGAGAGATTGGAGAAACTGGGCCTCTTCTCCCTTGAAAAGAGGAGACACAGGGGACATGATCGAAACATTCAAGATACAGAAGGGAATATACTTAGTAGATAAAGACAGATTGTTCACCCTCTCCAAGGTAGGGAGAACGAGAGGGCACTCTCTAAAGCTGAAAGGGGATTGATTCCGTACAAACGTGAGGAAGTTCTTCTTCACCCAGAGAGTGGTGGAAAACTGGAACGCACTTCCAGAATCTGTAATAGGGGAAAACACCCTCCAGGAATTCAAGACAAAGTTGGACAGGTTCCTGCTAAACTGGAACGTATGCAGTGAACTCATTTAGAGCACTGGTCTTTGACCTAAGGGCCGCCGCATGAGCGGACTGCTGGGTATGATGGACCTCTGATCTGACCCAGCAGCGGCAATTCTTATGTTCTTATGAATCTCTGTTTTGGAAAATGGCAGAGGATCATAGTAAAAATTCTGGAGCGTACTGAAGAACACCAGCCTGGAATTTGATTTAATGCAAATGAAAAGGCCACTGCATCTTAACTCCAAAGGTCAGCCACAGAGGGAAGGGGAGAAGCTATAATGTGAACCAACAGAGCCGGTAGACTCCAACAAGAATGAAGAAAATGAAAAATGAAGTTTGAGTTCATGTGGTTGACAACAAGATTGATAAAGGCACAACACTGTACTTAGCAGGTAGAGCTGTGAGAGAAAGCAGGCCAGAGAGATGGACGCATATAGGTGATTCCAGGTTCTACTTGGTAGTGCTGGACAATGACAAATTAGAGATGAGCAAGCCATGGGAGAGCAGCTGTGAGAGAGTATTACCTGCAAGTTAGCAGTACCCAACAAGAGGGAAGATGAATGCTAATTTATTGCTGTATCTCCATCTGTGACCAGACAGCTGTGGAGCAACTGAGGTGCGATGAGAGCCTGGCATTAGAAACCAGAGAAATTTTAAAAGACTGGAAAAAATTAAAATATTAAAAAAACTGAAAAATTCTGGTCAGTGACGAATGTTGAGCTTACTATATAAGTTGAGACCCGGATTCTCGGCAGCCACCGATCACGTGTCAGTCACACGACTACGCCAGGTGCAGAATTGTGCCTCCAGCAAAGGTAGGCCTGCTTTTCCGGTGCCTACTTTTGATGTGAATCGCTCATCCATAGGCGCTTTAGGCTGCCTAATGCCACTTCCGATGTTAGCCATGCCTGCAGTGGCATTAGGCGGCCTAAATTGCCTATAGAGGTGCAATTCCGGTGCCGAATCTTTAGGGATCTTGAAAGTCAGTTAAAAATATTGTTAAACGGCATTTTTTTGTTTAACTGAGCTTTGGTTTCCCTAAAAAATCAACGTTGGTTAGAGAATCCAGGCCTTAGTGCTTTAGGGATATTTGCTCCCTTCTCCAATAGTTCTAACAAAAAATATTTTTTATATAATTTAGGGTGGGTTGCTATAAATTTAGTGATATGTGCTGCTTCTATGTTTGAAATATAAAGTGACCTGTAATTTTTTTGAGCTTCGTGGTTTCATTAGAGCCATAATTTCTGCAGGATCTGTGCTACTATTTTATAAAGACACGTAGGCACCGGCGAGTCTTTTTAAAACAAGTCCAAAATAGATGCCCTCGTGGTCTTTCATTTCCAGCAGAAGACCTGTTTATCCCACACTTTTTTGAATTCCAGTTTGAACTTTCATTTCTGTGCACTCAAGTAGACTAAAACCGTAGCCATACTAATTCAGTTTTTTTTAAAGGCACATACCAGATGTGTGCAGCATTCATCTTGTGAACCAACTGGCTCTTCGACGGATATTCTCTTTTTCTGATAATGCATTACTTTCATTATATGGGTCTGGGTTGCCTTTCTGTGGTACATCTATAGTGCTTTTCGTAATCTATACAGGTACTCTGTCCCTAGTGGACTCACAATCTGTTGAAACACAGAAAAATGAAGGCAGAGCTGAAAATTCAAAATAGGATCTAATTGTTCGAAGTCTCCTAAAGTAAAATAACTTTTACGTACAACAGCATCTATCTGGGTTTTCATAGTAAGATGTTTATCTAATATGATTTCTAAAATTTTAATTGTTGGATGGATTGTATAAGATGTTAAATATTGAACTGCAAGGCAATGGCGGAATAGAAATCATTAATGCAATTTTCAAAACAGGTGATTCTGATGTCTGCCACCATAAACTGTGCGGAATTTGCAAATTATTTTGCGGTGCCTGTTCTCAACAAAGTGACCCCAGCACACGTATTTGAGGTGGAAGGGAAGCCGTACGCTGTTGAAGAATATTATCTTGATGATTTGAAGCACATTAGTCACATTAAGGTATGACTGTTTTTTTGCTACTTATTTTAGTACTGATTGGCTCCTTTGTTGCTGCTGCTTTAAGTGGATGTAGTACATTATAAAGGCATAAATTGAATTCTGCACACGGAATGAAGAAGAGGGATTTTCCTAATTTTCCCGCAGAGAGGATACCTTTTAGCGAGGGGAAGGATAGTTTAAGTTTTTGGGTGGGCTTGGAGGTGTCAGGACTTGAAGAGTTCCAAGATAGTGAGATTAGGGGAGGGAGGATGTCGTGTAGGATCTTAAAAGCTAGGCAGGCACATTTAAAATGAACCCTGAAAATTACTGGGAGCCAGTGGAGTTTGGACAGAAGTGGGGAAACATGGTCAAATTTGCTTTTTGCAAGGAATGAAAATTGTTGCACCTTCAGCATTTCTAAACCTTCTAACTGCCAAGTCCAAGCTCTTAATTCTTTTAATTTTTGAGCAACATTGTAAGAGGACTAACATAGCTTTAAAATGTGTTACCACCTACTCAAATTTACATTTTTAAAATTAGAATTTCTGATGTAGAACTTCCTTCTAGGTACTTTATACATAGTTGAAATCCTAGGCACAGGATTTTGCAATAGATCCCTTCATTTGAGAGAAATGTCCCTTTACTCCCCCCTTCTCAGCAAAGCCATTACCTGTGGCAGGAGATATCCACCTCCAACATCGGCAGGAGGGATTCCCACTCCTTCCTGCTGGACCCCCCGAAGCACCCTCCGTAGCCGCGATAGGCAGGAGGGATGCCCAATCCCTCTTGCCTGCATGCCCCCCCAAAGCCATGACCTGCCCTAACTGAAAGTACTGGGATTTCCTAAGATATGATATTTTGGTGTTTTGTACAAAACACTTCTGTGAGACTCTTAAAAAATCTTAGTCCTTTTGATCATGTCTCTCTAGCTTTAACCACTGTGTACTGGCTCCCAATCAAGAAAATATGTATTTTCAAGGCTTTCAAGGTCTTTCATGACATGATTTCAAATTATATGTTGGAAAAGTTATCCATATATTTTCCAAAACACTCCCTATATTCATAACAGGAGAGATGTCTTTGTGCTCCCCCTTTAAAAATGTTTCATTTGGAATATGTTTGTAAACGAGCTGATTCCTAGTTTGTGACCAAGTTATGGAATCCGCTTCCTTCAGAGTCTGACATTAGATCTTTAAATAGACTATTATCTTTTTGTAAAGCTGTGAAAACTTGTTTAGGTTTTAGACTAGATTTTTAAATGGCTTATTGCTTTTGTAAGCTCTAAAACTTACCTGCAGAACGATGTTAAGATTCCACGAAGGAAAAAGAAAATGCAAGGAGGGTCGCAAATGAAGTGCTCCTCCCAGAAACCTGGACACAGTGGGATGAGCAGTAGGTGAACTAGCACCTCTGCACGCTCTAAAAGGCCTGCAACCTGAACTGTAAGGGAGACCACTGCTAAACTTGTTTCTAAACCCGCCTGAAGAAAAACCAGGACCACTGAATAGGGAGCCCTCTCAGGCTGCACATGATTCTTAGCACATCAATATTGGAAAGCCTTCCAGACTTTGGCCTAAGATGCGATAGTAGAGGGTGCCATCAAGCGCAAAATAAAAATTGAGATAACTATATCCGAAAAACTGCACTTCCTCTAAGCTATGACCCCCTTCCGACGTCCAGTGAAACTTGTTCACAGGGAACGACTTAGGGCGGCGCTCGGCAAACCTGTGTAGAGGTCATCCAGACCTATTCCAACAAAAAGTTTCCCCTTGAAAAGACATCCGCTTAAGGTGATCCTTGAGGCAGCGTCCCCAGTCCAAAAACGGATCCAAAGAGTCCAGTGCGCAGACATTGCACCAGTAGAGATTGTAATAAGAACTCGAATGAGATCATAAAGGGCGCCCAGAACCTAATCCATACCAACCATCACCAGCAGAGGACAGGCATGCACCTCCACAGAGGACGCATTGCGCAGGCTGGAATGACAGGCACACGCCACAAAGGAAGTGGCCACCACCACTTGGCTACCTGAAGATAACACTAGAAAAGAATGTTTTCTAACATAATATTCACCCTGCGATCCTGAGAGTCCTTAAACATAATTAAACTAAACCTTAAGTTTATATACCGCACATCCTCTCCATAATTATAGAGCTCGGCACGGTTTACAAGAGCTTGATATAGGAAGGAATAACATAATGGGTTTGGAGGTTGAGAACAGGGGAGAGGAGAGCATTACATTTTTGTGAAAAGCCTAGTTTTCAGATGCTTATGGAATAGTTGGAAGGAGCTCTGATTCTGTAGTGGGGCAGTAAGATTATTCCAAATTCCTGTGATTCTGAAGAAGAGGGATTTTCCTAATTTTCCCGCAGAGAGGATACCTTTTAGCGAGGGGAAGGATAGTTTAAGTTTTTGGGTGGGCCTGGAGGTGTCAGGACTTGAAGAGTTCCAAGATAGTGAGATTAGGGGAGGGAGGATGCCGTGTAGGATCTTAAAAGCTAGGCAGGCACATTTAAAATGAACCCTGAAAATTACTGGGAGCCAGTGGAGTTTGGACAGAAGTGGGGAAACATGGTCAAATTTGCTTTTTGCAAGGATCAACTTGGCCACAGTGTTCTGAATTAGTTGAAATATTTTTAAAGTTAGATTTAGATAGATGGAATTACAATAGTCTAGTCTGGAGAGGATGATGGGTTGAACAAGGACGGCAAAATGTTGTTGGCGGAAGCAGGATCTCACTTTCCTCAGCATGTGGAGGCTAAAAAAGCATGTTTTTACCAAGGAGTTGAGGTGGTCGTTGAAGGAAAGAGAAGAGTCGATAATTGATGCCTAGAACTTTGCTTGAGAACTCAAGCTGCAGTGTGGCGCCAGAGGGCAGTGCGAAGAGGGTAGGCAGCTGTTCTGATTTTGGGCCAAGCCAGAGTAGTTTCGTTTTAGACTCGTTCAGTTTCATTTGAACTGAGAGGGACCAGGATTGGAGTTTCGATATGCAAGCTGTTATATTTTCAGAGAGATTGGTAAGGTTCGAGTCTGTCTCTAGAAGGACAAGGATGTCATCAGTATATGTATAGATTGTTTCAAGGGGAGATAGATGGAAGAGTTTCAGGGAAGACATGTAGATGTTGAAGAGATTAGGGGAGGGCTGCACGCTGGATAATTTGTGCCATGCTGGAATCTACCTCAGGCTATTCAAACCTGCTGAAAATCAGGATCCAGGTGATAAAACATAGACATAGCTTTAGAAGGTCGGAAAGAGCTTTCTGGGATATCACATTGTTCTGAAACCAGACCAAGGAGCTGTGGACTGAATGGTAAAAAGGGCACAGGAGAACGAGCGAGGACTGAAGCCTGAAAAATGAAAGGTGGAAAATCCAAATGGAGCTCTTTCAGAACATCATACATAAAGAGGCGGACAGAAGCCTGAAAAATCTGTGAAGAAAGGTCAGCATCCAAATCTGGACGCTTAAGGCAACCGAGGAGACTAGTCTCTGCAAAGGCATCAGCTGGATCGAAAATAAAGACTGGCAGGAGACAGAAGAATCATAATATCTGCAAGCAGTGGCGTACCTAGGGTATGTGGCACCCGGGGCCCATCATTTTTTGACACCCCCCCCCCCCCCCCTCATGTAAAATTTTATTTTTTTTTTTTTTGCAATAACCATGAAATGGAATAAATGGTCAGAATAGAAACAGGCAGTGAAAATTTTCTTTTTTTTTTTTTTCCAAAGTATTTTTATTGAGAATGGCAAAAGGTCCAGACAAGCAACCATGGTCTGTACAGAAACTTATACATTATCAAAAAGAACACAGAATGAGAGTAACAGCAACAACAAGCATGAACAAGCCTCTCCCAAGAGAAAATTGCCAATGAGAGGCATAGCAATACACAACAAAAGGCCAAAACTTGGGGCAAGCAAACAAATCCCACCCCAGAACCCACAAGAATAATAAGCCGGACTAGACCCTCAGCCATATTTTATAATGAAAAAAACCCCCACAAGCAACAACACCCAGACCGCTCACCAGACACACCAATCCGCACAACAAGCACCCAAGAAACACCCAGCCACCACCCAGACAAAACTACCAGACACACCTACCCCACCAAGCCCAGACCCAACCCCCCCTCCCCAGAGAGTGCAAGCGCAAAGTGGACCGTGAAAAGGGCAGCTGCAGAAGTGGAAAGCCCCAGATAAGTAGGTTAGCTAAAGAAAGCCCACAGATAGAAGAAATCAGGATAACAGAAGTTCCAACAAATGCTCCCACAGAAAATTTTCTTTTATTGAACCTCATTTATGTAACCATTATTCCAAACATAACATAACATAAATTATGTCTGAATTGTCATGACATCAGAAGTACATATGGAGTAGTTGCAGGTGATGCTTGGGACAGTTCTGATTATGTTAGTTTGGTTTTATGTGTTTTTTTAATAGAAGGGTTTTTATTTCTTTTTTTAAGGTTTTGTAGTTTGTGGTCGAGGTCAATAGGTTGTAGAGTTGGGGGTCAAGTGTTGCAGCTCGAATGGCTAGGAGGTTGTCGAACAGTTTTTTTCTTTTGACGTTTTTGGTTGGAGGGTGTGTGAATGGTGCGTGAGTTCTCCTATGTCTGTTTGAAGTGGATTGAATTATTTAGCTGAAGAAATTAGTTACCCCCCCCCATTCCACACACATTAATTCTCTTCCATTTTTGTTCCCATTATAAAAAAACACTGATAAGTTCCCAGGAAAAAAATACATTAAAATAAGAAGTGAAAACAAAGGCCCCTACAGATGAGAACATAACATAAGAATAGCCTAACTGGGTCACACCAATGGTCCATCATGCCCAGTAGCCCATTCTCATGGTAGCCAATAGTGCTGCCCGATTCAGAGAAAAATATTTCATTCGATCCGATTCACCCTGTTGAATCGATTTTTCGATTAGATTCACTGTTAATGACACCGCTTTTTAAGTTTAAACAAAGTATAACAATAAATTTCACAACAACAATAAATTTCACAAAGTACTTAAAAAAAAAAAAATCACATTTTTCCATTAAAGCAGTTCTGGAGACATTTGCTTGAACAGTCTTTTTTCCCAGTCCATAAGCAAGCAATATGAAAAAGATTTCCTTAATTATCTACTCAAACATTTTTGCTATTTACTTTCATTGTACCTATACTATTATTCAGTAGAAAAAATGGACTTAACTGTGCAGGAAATGAATCTCCTCATACACCCACCATATAGTGCAAAAATGTGCAAAGGTCTGTTTTTTTCTTTCGATCACTACATAGCCTAATGCCACACAAGCAGCGCTGTTACAAACATATTCTGAAGGTCAATGCTAAGGTTGACAAAGTTTCCTTCCTTGGACCAGAAGGAGATACTGACAAACCACTGGAAGAGATTCTAAAACAACTACCCAGAAATAACACCCAAAGACCCACTCAGTGTGTGAACCAGTTGAGTGGAGTGGACTAACTGGGGGTGGAAATGGGCCCAGAGTTTGCTCAGCAGAATTTCCCAGACTACCTCTTCCTCTCAACACACTGACATGCTACCACCACCACCAACACTAGGAACACCTCACCGAGTATGCCAGCAATGCTTATAAACTTTATAAAACACATTATTATATTTTCTTATAAAGCATATATTTTAACTGAACTCAGCCTTGCCATTCACAAAAATAGAAAAGTTCCCATTTCAAGCTGTCTCATGTACACTTTTCAAATCTAACATATTGTAATCACAAAACAGAAAATAAAATTATTTTTTCTACCTTTTGTTCTCTGATCAATATTCAAATCTTGTTGGTCCCAGGCTCTTGTTGTCTTGCTTGCCAGGGTCTCCTTTCTCCGTGCTAACCATCCGTCTGCCATCTCTGTTCTCCCCTTCCGTTTCCCTTCCCTCTCCCGGAGATCTGGCATCTTTCCTTTTTTTTGTCTCCATCCACAGATTCACCTTTTCTCAACTCCCCACCACCCCAGGATCCACCATCTCTCCCTTTCTGTTCCCAACTATCCTCCTATCCACTATCTCTATCCCCCCTCCACACCATCCCCTGTTTCCAAGTTCTCTCCCTTTCTGTTCCTTCCCTCCCTAAATCCCATTATGCACCATCTCTCTCCCACTCCTCTGTTTTTAGACCCATTATTTCTAACCCCCAAAGTCTGGCATATGCATGTATCTTTGAACCCCCCCTTCCCTCTCTCCCTCTGTGTACTTTTACACCAGGACCCCCCTCCCCCGAAGGTCTGTCCCCCCTCCGAAGGGCTACACCCCACCCCTGAAGACCTGCACCCCCCGAAGGACTTTACCTCCCACCCGAAGGTCTGTCCCCCTCTGAAGGCCTAAACCCCACCCCTGAAGGACTGCACCCCCCCCCCGAAGGCCTGCACTCCCTTGAAGGTCTGCACCCCCCCGAAGGCCTGTCCCCCCCTTG
This sequence comes from Geotrypetes seraphini, assembly GCF_902459505.1. NCBI lineage: Eukaryota > Metazoa > Chordata > Amphibia > Gymnophiona > Dermophiidae > Geotrypetes > Geotrypetes seraphini. The sequence goes on along the minus strand of NC_047090.1, from coordinate 157,254,977 downwards.
AAGGCCTGTCCCACCCCCTTGTAGGCCTGTCCCCCCTTTAAGGCCTGCCTGCCTGCCTTTCCCCCCCTTGAAGGCCTGTCTCCCCCTTGAAGGCCTGCACCCCCCTTGAAGGCCTGCACCCCCCCCTTGAAGGCCTGTCCCCCCCCTTGTAGGCCTGTCCCCCCCCTTGTAGGCCTGTCCCCCCCCTTGTAGGCCTGTCCCCCCCCCTTGTAGGCCTGTCCCCCCCTTGAAGGCCTGCCTGCCTTTCCCCCCTTGAAGGCCTGCACCCCCTTGAAGGTCTGCACCCCCCCAAAGGCCTACACCCCCCCCCGAAGGTCTGCACCCCCCTGAAGGCCTGCCTGCCCCCCTTGAAGGCCTGCACCCCTTGAATGTCTGCACCCCCCCCCCCCGAAGGCCTGTCCCCCCTTGAAGGCCTGCCTGCCTGCCTGTCACCCCCTCCCCCTTGAAAGCCTGCTTGCCTGCCCGCCCGCCCCACCCTGAAGGCCTGATGCCCCGACCCACCCCGAAGGACCGCTCGCCCCCCTGGCCTCCCCGCACCACCTATGAACAGCCGCAGCAGGATCGCGAAGTCAGCGTCGGGTACCAGCCCTAAGGGGGTGTTCCCGGCCTTGCCGTTCAGTCCCCCGCCACCCCCGAAGGACCGCTCGCCCCCCTGGCCTCCCCGCACCACCTATGAACAGCCGCAGCAGGATCGCGAAGTCAGCGTCAGCGATCCCTGCTGCTTCCTGCGCCACGGTCCCGCCCCTCCTCTGACATCAGAGGAGGGGCGGGATCGCGTCGTAGGAAGCAGCGCAGGGATGCTGACGCTGACTTCGCGATCCTGCTGCGGCTGTTCATAGGTGGTGCGGGGAGGCCAGGGGGGCGAGCGGTCCTTCGGGGGTGGCGGGGGACTGAACGGCAAGGCCGGGAACACCCCCTTAGGGCTGGTACCCGGGGCGGCCCGCCCCCCCCGCCCCCCCCTAGGTACGCCACTGTCTGCAAGGCAACTACTGCAATCGAGGTCTGGCACAGTCAGACGAGAGTGTTCTTAAACAAGAAACTTTGCCACAGGCGCAAAAGACTGTTAAAGCCCGACGCACCTGTCAGCTGCAGGAATACGCCTTTCAGAGGAGCCAAATAAAATCCGGTGAAAAGGCCTACTCTGCAACCATGGCAGGGCTCTGTTGAGGTACATGTGCTGCGCCAAAAGAGTCCCCAGATTTGGAACACCTGATGTTTTGCATCAGACTTCAGGATGGCCTCTGGGTGAGATTTTCTTCAGACAGCACAGACCCAAGCTGGATCTCTATCCCAAGATTACTTGGAGGAGGCAAAGTTCAAAGCTCCCACCCCCTCCCCCAGCATGGTATACAATCACTGATCGGCACAATCAGTGTCCACATTCAACACATTAGGGGCTGGGGAATTCATCTCACATGATTTTGTATCAAATTGAGGGTTTTTTGAGGCAGAAATAAGTTAGAAAAAAATAAGATTGATTTTAAAATCCAAGATGGCCACCGTCATAAATTTGTGCCAAAAATGGCAAAAATAAAAACTGAAAATAAAAATAGCGATTTGGGGTTTGGGGAGGTGGGGGACCTGAACCCTACCCTCAGAAACTGTGAAAACAACTTGAATCGTTTTACAAGCCACCCCCAAAGTTCCCATAGTAAATAATGGAGGTTTACTCACAGTTATGCAGTTCCAGACTGTCAGCAGCTTTAAACAGCTTTAGAGTGGAAGAAAAGGATTTTCTGCCTCAGAAACAGCTCCAAATGGATCCAGACTTGAAATTTTCAGACTGCCAGCCAGCCAGACATTGACTACGATTTCCACCTCCATTGATCCTCGTCCACGTGGTCGAGGATGGGAAAAGCAGCCTATGCCTTGAAACCCGTGCTTGAAACCCATGGTAAAGTCACCGGCAAGCAGACTCCTAGGGGAAGGGACCTGAGTCTAGAAATTATGATACACAGCAGGCTGACTCCACAGATCCACCAGAGTTTCTCTATGATGCAGCAGTCCGGCACCGTGGGACTGCGTCCTTTCCTCCGACAGGGGACCACCTGGAAAGGTTTCAAGGCACTGAAGCTACCGAAAAAAATAAGAAAAAGGCAGAGCAACTGCAGAAATTGTAACTGGATATGTTTGCTAGCTCTTAGGCTAAGGGGTGGATCATGTGCTCAGAAAAGTTTGTGAACTTTTGCAACTCCTGGATTGCGGGTTGGGATTGAACATGTGGAGGAGCATAATCAAAAGAAACGTCCAAGTCTGTTTTGGGCCTAAGTCACTAGTCACCCAAAGTCGGCAGTGTTAAAAGGCCATTCCCGAAAAATACATTAAAAATATTTTTCTTTTTCGAAAATCGTCTTAAGTATACATACATTCAGCCGTTTTGGTTGGCCAGACCACTAAGTCGTCTAACTTTATACCCCATTCTCGTCCAAAAATTTGTCGAAGTCAAAAACACCTAGAAAAAGACCTTTTAGATGTGGGAGAGGCCAGCAAAGTGATGGACTGGACATCCAGACATGGCAACACAGTAGTGGGGCACCTTACAGGGCACTACTGCAAACTTCACAAAAAAGGGTGCCATCTACACATCTCACCAGAACTCCCTTTTAGGTCATGGTGAGCCCCGCAAAACACCCCTAAACACTACTAGAGCCACCTGTCTACAACCCCAATAGCTTCAGACTACTTAAGCCACTGCTATTAGGCTTTCCTATGCCAGGTGCTGATGTTCTGGAGGCAGATATGTAAAGTATGTATTACGATTTTTATGGTGTTGTGGGGGGGTGTCTGTGATCACTGGGGGAGTGTGTGGGGGTCTGTACTTTGTGTTTGCAGTGGTTATCTGGTCACTTTGGATACCTTCTGGGCACTTAGACCTGGTTTTCAATTGTCTAAGTCACAACGTACAAGTTCCGTCTAGGGAGCCTCATTAAACTTTTGGTTATACTTGCAGTACGACTAAGTCTAGGTCGGCCCACATCCTGCACAAACCCCGCCCTTACCACTCCTCGTATATCGCCCCTTTTAGCTCTGGGCATACAGCAGCATTGAAAGGGCCTAAGTCATTTTGAGATACGTCTAAAACCCTGTTTGGTTAACGGCACTTGGATGACTTGTCTTACTGATCGTCCATGTGCCGATTTAGGCCGGTTTTTAGACATATTTCCGTTTTGATTATGAGCCCCCTAGCGTATGGAATCTGGAAAGGATGTAACAGAATTGTATTTTCCACAGTATTATGTACACGAGTACCTACTGCCAAGTTCGCACTTAACACAGCAGTGAATTTTATTATCTCATTCTGAATCCTTTACTCATGGAGCTTTTTCGTCCCAGTACAATTTTAAATTGTATTTCTATATAGCACTGTCAGTATAATGTAAAATTGTAATTTTTAACATTGCACATTTGCTTTTTCCAGCTTCCAGTTCTGTGCTTTGATGAACCAGTCATTTCTAAAGAAATGTATGAGGTTGCAATCTCCTTGATCCAGCTGTTTGATGACATGGAGAAGGAGAATAGGTAAGGATGGTGTTATGATACAGATGCTAGTAATGAAGACCTCAAGGAGTTTCAGAAATTTCTGTATTATGTTTTAAATTTCAGACCATATGGGAGAATAATTATCACTCACTGTTGAAATTATAATCCTGGATATTAATATTTATATCCACTGCTCATACATGTATCCAGGGCAAAAATAAATATGTGCTTCCCAAGATGGATCCACATTTTGCCTTTCTGGTTTCCACAGGGGATTCTTCCAAAGATACATATTTTAAGAAATAGAATATGGCATTGTGATCTTGCCTTGAGGGATGATCCAGCCCCTTTTGGGAGTTTGAGATTGTACCTAGACAATAACTTTTTTACATCATGATTACTTTGGATTAATAGCAGTTTGAGCTGGATATCTCACTTTTGGATTGAGTGAAACACCTGCATTGCCTGGATTCAGTGCAGCGAATTCTATTTTTGAGTTTGATTATGCACTGTTGTGACTTATCTGAATCTCCAAATAATGTGCGATGATAGAGAATAATCATATCCCTATTGTGTGGTCATATTTTGCGAGAACTTACAGCAGCCATTCAGAGAGTGGCGCGTACCAGGTAGGAAGCGAAAAGCTCACGCTCCTGGTCTATGCGCCGCTCTGTAGCAAGAAAGGCAGCCATCCAGCGAGGAAGGTACAGGAGTGCGGAAAGCTCCTGCCGAGACCGCACTGGACCACCGGCATTTAAAAAAAGGTACCGGGAAGCTGTGGGCTGCCTACCACCAGACGCACCAGACCACCAGAGGCACCTACGTATAGAGGAGCAAAATCCAAGAAAAAAAAAATTCTGAAAAAAAATTTTGGTGCGTCTTATAAACCGAAAAATACGGTAAATGTCTTGTTGCAATTGGAATTTCAGGTCATGTGTTAAATTGGTTTAAAGGTTTTTTGAAAAAATTGAACCTATCAGGTTTACAGTGAAGAAGTATATTCTCAGGTTTGGAGTAACACCTGTGGAGCCCCTTGGGGTTCTTCACTTTCTCCTTCCCTCTTTAACTTTTATATGACGTCACTGGCTATAAAGTTGTAAAAGTTGAGCTTGAAGTTATATAGTTATGCAGATGATATTACCATCGTGATTCCTATTTCTTCTTTGTCTCTAGACACAAAATATTTTATATCATCTATACTGGGCTTGTGGAACAATGGGCTAAAGAATTTAGACTAAAATTAAATTCGGAAAACCCAAAAGTTTTCTTGGCAAGTTCAACTAATAAATTTAAAAAGACATTTTTGAAATTGAATGGAACTGAATATCCTATTGATACTACCAGAAGATCAGTGAAAAAACTTACTTATTTGATAAATTTGTTTAATTATATTCTCGATGGTGTATTTATCAGAAAAGTTTTGATGTAATTTCATTGTGTTTTCACAACTTCTCGTGAACCACTCTGAAATGTAAAGTATTGTGGGAAAGCTTCCGGGTCAGTTGCAGATCACCTGCAAGACCCACAGTTGCAGCTTTGAGAAGAGATGTATGGCAGGGAGGAGGTAACACCCGTGGGAGGGAGGCAAATGAGGATGAGGGGTGGGTTGGGACATGGGCGGAAGAGGGGCACATTAGGACAGGAAGGGAAGGCTTCCGAGTCATCTGCAACTCACATATATGAACCATGGCCGTGGCTTTTTGATGAGAAGTATGGCAGGGAAGAGGGAGCTGGCTATAGGAGGTAACACCCACGGGAAGGAGGCAAGTGAGAAAGAGGACAAGGGGTGCGTTGGAACAGGAAGGGAGGAAGAGGGTTGTGTTGGCACACGATGGGAGAAGCAGGACCCCAGTTTGTAAGTACAAGTCTGACAAAAGTCGGGCGTTCTAAAACCTATACTTAAATATTCTTGCTGCTACTACCACCATTTATTTCTACAGCACTATTGTATACAGTGCTGTACAAAAACACACAAAAGAGACAATCCCTGTTCTATTCAAAACAGACGACCAGGTTCAGGTGTTTGAGGGCCACAGACGATCTAATTTTCAGGATTTCCACATGTGAAAATATCTCTCATGTGTTTATTTGAAATATTCTTTTAGTTCACTAGTATTAGTTATTTGAAAAGTATATCATTACTCTCTCCGCTGCTGTCTCATCCCCCTCCTCAACTACTATTTCACTATGTCAACAAGCCATCCTCTCTTATAATACCATTCTTTCCTCTGCTTAACATTTAACCCTTGCTCCTCCAATCTCATGTCCTTTTAGGCGTGCCAAATCCCAGTCCTTGCTCACCCCCCACATCTGCTTCCTGCGCTCATGTGCCGGTTATGCTGAATGTCTCTGGCTTAAATCCTGTGCGCACCCCATCAGACATGATGCCTAACTGCACCTCCACTTCGAGTGTCCCCCCTAGTCTTTGTGAATCTTGATGCAATAAAAAATTGATCCACTTGTTCTACATCATTCAGGATTTTGTAGACTTCAATCATATTTCCCCTCAGCCATCTCTTTTCCAAGCTGAAGAGACCTTTTTAGTTTTTCCTCGTATGAGAAGAGTTCCATCCCCTTTATCATCTTGGTCGCTCTTCTTTGAACCTTTTCTAATGCAGCTATATCTTTCTTGAGATAAGGAGCCTGGATTGAATGCAGTACTCCAGGTGAGGTCGCACCATGGAGCGATACAGAGGCATTATAACATTCTTAGCTTTGTTAACCATCCCTTTTCTAATAATCCCTAGCATCTTGTTTGCTTTCTTTACTGCCGCCGCCACCACACATTAGGTGGAAGGTTTCAGCTTATTGTCCATGATGACACCCAAATTTTTTCTTGAGTGCAGCTGGTTGAGGATGTGGTGAAGCACAGCAGGAGATTGTATGAGGATGTTAGGGCAAGGATCTTAGAGGTGAAGGAGTTGGAGAGGTCATCGACATGGATGTTGAAGAGTCCGAGGATGAGGGAAGGGGATGAGGGCTCAAGGAAGAAGGAGAGCCAGAAGTCAGTCGGTAAGGAAGGAAGAGTAGGACATATTGGGGGTTGGTAGATGACTGCTACTCAGAGAGATAGGGGAGCAAAAAGACAGATGGAATGGACCTCAAAGGAGGAAGAGTGTTGAGATTGGGGTGGGAGAAGGAGAATGACACGTGGACAAATTTGTCCTTGTCCCCGCAGGAGCTAAGTTTCTCTGTCCTCTCCCTGTGAGTTTTTTTCGCTGTCCCTGCTCCTGCTCCATTCCTGTAAACTCTTGCCTTAACAGCACAAGCCTCGAACACTTATGATATTAAACTGTTTGAGGCTTGTGCAGATGAGGATGGAGCTTGCAGGAATGGGGCATGGACAGGAAAAGAACTCGTGGGGACAGGATGGGAAAATGAGTTTCCGCAGGGACGGGGAAAAATTTGTCCCCTTGTCAATCTCTAGGTGAGAATAGTAGCCTCTTCCTTGACCAACCAGGTTAGGTATGTGGGAGAAAAGGTAGCTTCCATGATACAGGGCAGCAGCTGAGGCAGTCATCAGGGCAGAGGTCATATGTAGGCAAGCTTGTTGGGAATGGAGTGGAGAGATCTGTAGTTGACGGCGTCCCAGCTGTTGGGAGCAGCTGCTGTTGGGCCCTGTGGATGTTTTGGTGCCGAGGATTGCCCCCTCAATGTTGCTGGCTCACCTCATCTGTCTTGCTTGAACTGCTTTGAGACTTTGAGGGTCGAATCTGAAAAACCAGTGAAATTGAAAAAGAACTGAACTTTTATTTTGCATCTTTTTCCTTTTTAATTTTTTTCCTTACATTCTGCTTCCCATTCTATTTATCTTCTATTGGGATCTAATACTGTTTCTTTTTTCCCCTCAACATTCTTTGAATTTTGTGTTATCTTTTTTTTTCTTCTTTATATTAATAATTGTTTGTTTGGGTACTTCAGCTAGATTGTGAGCCTTTGGGACAGATAGTGAAGTTTTTAAGTACCTGTATTTTATTGTAACTGCTTAGATATGTAATATGCTTAAGTGATATATCAAATATTAATAAGCATAAACATAAGGCACAAGAGAAGGATAGGGAGTTCATCTCGTACTTTAAGATCTACAAATCAAAATCTCCTTTTGATCCCCTCTATAAAACACTTTTACTACACACGGAAAATAAATTTTTCTGTCTCTGCTCCAACATTGTGGAACTCTTTACCACAACCTCTTTGCGACGAGGAACAACTGGATAAATTTAAGATAGGCCTAAAGACTTTTCTATTTCGCGACGCATTCACTTCAGTTTAGTCTCTACTTTTCCTGATATTTTCAATCATTTACCTTCAAAAATTATATTTAAAAAGACTTTTCCCCACCCAAATGTTTATTCCCATTCCCTCTTTCTCCCTTTTCTCTCTACAATGTAACTTTACCCTCCCATAAACCTCTCTCCTCACTATCAAGTTTGTCTTGTTTATGTTTTAATATACACTATATGTACTTTTAAATATTTATTATATTAATTTTTTTTCTTTCTTGCCTATATTTTTTTTTTATTGTAATGTAAACCTGCCAGATATTTATTTGATGGTCGGTATATTAAAACCTAATAAACTTGAAACTTGAAATAAGGTTGGTGGTTTTGTGGGTTGGCCCATAGGAGTAAAAGGTGGACTATTAAGAGTTGGGTGGGAGTTATTTGGGAGTCCCCTCCTCTTCCCTCCCTTATCCGCCCCACTTGCACTCTAGGATCTGTGTCTCCTCCTCTCCCTCCCCATTTGCAGTCCAAGATCCATGTAGCATCCATGTTCCCTCTTCACCCCCACCCCCCAAATTGTAGTCTAGCATCCATTCCCCCTCCCCCATGTAAGTCTGGCCTCTCTATCCTACTGACCCCCCCACACACACATGCTGTGAACAAGCTGCTTGTGGCCGGCTATGTTGGGGTCTTCCCTCTGCCGCATCATCCATTTACAGGAAGTGATGCAGCAGAGGGAAAGCCCCGGTCTTTGTCGACTTGCTGCTTCTTTGGGAAGCTGTAGGTATGTCGGATCTCATGTTGGGGGGGGGGCAGTTGGAGGGAGAGAGGCTAGACCCACACAGGAGAGGAGACAGGACCAGGGGCAGAATGGAAGGTTTGTACAGAATTCTGCACAAATTCGGTGCTGCACAGTTGTATAGAATTCCACCAGGAGTAAGTTATGTATTCACTGGTAGGCAAAATTATACATTTGTCACCAATCTGGATATATAAAAAAAATTGATCCAGATAAACTCAGGCTGTTTGAAATTGTTAAATGGACAAATGCTATTCACATAATAGCTGAGTTAGGAGGGGGGCAGAAATAGTGATAGAATATCTGTTTAGCGGACATTTTCAGCTGCAAAAAAAGGATAGTGCTGTTGCAGTCACTACTTAATATGAATATTTAGTGCTGTTGCATGTATGGATATTAATATACTTATTAAGTGCCAATGTTGCATTGGTTGAAAATTCTGACTCTTCCTGGTTTCTGTAGGAAATTTGTAGGTTCCTAAAATCAAGATGTCCTTGTTCTGACATGGTTGTTTATGGTTTATAGTTAAGGTCTAATTTGTGCTTTGTCTTTTAGGTACTAAAAGAAACAATGTTTTGGTAATGTTCTACTTCCTGTTTTTTTCAAAGTTAACTATGTTCACCGTGCTCAGTGGCGTAGCAAGGGTAGGAGGCACTCGGTAGTGGCTCCCCCCCCTTTTTCCCCGCTCCTTCTGCACCACACTCGTGCCCACCCTTCCCACCCACATACCTCTTTAAATCTTCAGCAGTGCAAGCAGCTTCTCCAGCCTGCTGCTTATGTTGGCTTTCCCTCTGATGTCACTTCCTTTCTCTACAACACGGAAGTGATTTCAGAAGGAGCCAGGCTAGTGCGAGCAGCAGGCTACAGTACTTGCTTGCGCTAGCAAAGATTTTAAAGAGGTATTGGGGAGGGGGGTGCGTGGAAGGGATGGCACAAGCGTGGCATGGGGTGGTGGAGAAATACCAGCTCCCCCCATCAAGATGGCACATGGGGTGGTCCGTCCCCCCTTATTATGCCACTAACTGTGCAGTTCTTTTGAGCTAACTTGCAGTTATTATACAATAATGTAAAGAGGAGAGCAGACACTACCATAAAATATGATACTCTTTAAACAGGAATGAGGAGCAGTACAAGCGCAGTAAGACAGAGCCTAACAGTGTCTTGATTTTCTTACCCGGTACGTATCTTTTTATTGTGTAAAAATAATCCTGGTGAATGTTTTCTTTCCAAACCTTGTTGACATAGTTTTCTTATTACTGTAGTAATTTTCATGTCTTCTAAAGACAGCATAGAAATGTATATTCAGAAGAGAAGGTAGTTCATGGTTTTGCTAGGATGGAGATCCTCAAGGGTTCCATTGGTTAATTGCTATATGACTAGGAAGCTGTTATGGATCTGACTGTACAAGTAGTCACATGTGAAAGATTGTATCAGTAGCACTGTGCAGTCATATTTTATGGATAAATATTGAATGTAATGCTTTCCTGTACAGTTCAACCAACTGGGAGACACCAGTAGACATATAAGACCTGATTCTGTAAGTGGCACCTGGAAAACTGGCTCCTGCTGTGTATCAATTATAGGCAGGCAAAGCTTACAGAATTATGACTAGAAAGGATTAGTGCTGCCCGATTTACGATTCAAATCAATTCACCGATTCACTTTAGGTGAATCGATTCGAATCGATTCGTTAAAAAAAAAAAAAGAAATTGGCCTTGCTGATTCGGTGGGGTCAGTCGGGAAGTGCATGAGGCTATGCCAGTATTCTTCAATTCAAGACCGCGCACCTGTCCGGAGCTCTATTCCACCCTCCTGCGGGATCCAGTACTTACCCTGCTAGCTTCCCAGCAGAATTGCACGTGTTCACTGTCGGGGCCGTGGGCAGCGTTATAAACATGCTGCCTTCGTGAGCCCCAGAAGATTTTCCTCTGCTACAGCGTCTGACCATGGAGAAGGCTGCCTTTCGAGTGTTAGGGCGGGGTTTGGTTTCCTGGCACAGATTACGCGCTGTGGAAGTCGAAATTTGTGTGCTGTGCAGAGTGAGGAGCAGGTTCGGGTAGGGCGGAACAGCAGCTAATGGAGAAATCAGTATTCCACCAACAGCTGTCATAGGATCGGAATGGATGAAAGACTTCCCATTTTGTGCATCTTTGGGAGAATTCTCGCCTATGCAGGGACAGGAAACTGTAGCTGAGTGATAGGCTTTTGGGGCTGCTGAAAGCATCGTGTTTGCTTCACTCATGCTGCCCGTGCGACCTCAAGAGTGAAAGCACAGCGAGCAAGTAGAGGATCCTGCGGGGGATGGGAGAATAGAGTTCTGGACGTGTGAACGGGCCCAAGTGAGTGGGACAGGCTGGAGGGAGAGAGATTGACCTGTGGGAAGCTAGTCAGAGAAACTGCTGGAGTTTGGTGGGGGAAGAATAAATGTTAAAAAGAGACAGCAAGAGAAACTAGTGAGAACAGGACGGGAACAAAGAGCAGAGTACTGGATAAAAATCTGGATCGCTTGCTTCCTGGAAAACGATGAAGGATCTGACTGGGAGAGAGATGGTAGATAATGGAATTTAGGGAGGGAAGGAACAGAAAAGGAGAAAAGTTGGACACAAGGGATGGTGTGGAGAGGGGGTGGGGGATATAAATATTGGATAGGAGAGTAGTTGGAAAGAGAAAGGGAGAGCTGGTGGACCCTGGGGTGGTGGGAAAGGAGTGAGAGATGCTGGATGAAAGGGTAGTTGAAAAAAGGAGAGATGGTGGATCTGGGAATGGTGGGGTCCATCGCTGCAGCTTCGGGGATAGAGATGAAAAAAGGAAAGATGCCAGACCTCCGGGGGAGGGAAGGGGAGGACAGAGATGGAAGATGGATGGTTAGCACGGAGAAAGAAGGAAACAACAAATAGGCAGGAAACCCTGGCAAGTGAGTTATCAGAAGACAACCAGAGCCTGGGACCAACTTGATTTCAATAAAGATCAGACAACAAAAGGTAGAAAAATAATTTTATTTTCTGTTTTTTGACTACAATATGTCAGATTTGAAATGTGTATCTGAGTGGAGTGGAAAGGGTAAATGTGAATCTCTTGTTTATTCTTTCCAAAAATACTAGGTCTAAGGGGCATGCAATGAAGCTATTAAGTAGTAGATTTAAAACAAACCAGAGAAAATATTTCTTCATACGACATATGATTAAAATCAGCAATTCATTGCTGGAAAATATGGTGAAAACAGCTTAGCAAAGTTTAAAAAAATGGTTTGGATATTTCCTAAAAGAGAAGTCCATAGGCCATTATTGAGATAGCTTGGGGAAATCCACTGATGCTACTACTATTACTAACCATTCAGTCATGTCCAACCCTTGGATATTCTGTAGGCCAATCCTCACCATTCTTTCCTGTTTTCCGTGGCTTCTTTCAATTGCTTGATGTTCATTCCCATGTCATTCTTGATGGTATCCAGCCATTGAGCCTTTGTTCTGTCCTCCTTCCTTTTACCACTGACCATTCTGGGTGACCTCCTTTTCTAGTGAATTCGCCCTCATCGCATGTCCAAAATAGGCTTTTTATCGCTCCCATGGGCTGTTTCTTACAGACATTTTAGAAAACAGCTAAAAACCTATCTTTTTTCCAAATACCTGACTAGCTGACTCATTTAAATTTATGATTATGTTTATAATCTTTTGTAAACTGCGTAGAACTTTTTGGTAACGCGGTTAAGTATAATGTTATATTATGTAAAAGGCTTTGTTCCAATTCCCATGGTAAACTGGCTGCAATTTTTCCCATTTCCATGGATTTGCCGCTGGAACCCGTCCCTTGTCATTCTCTAAGGTGCATCTTTCCTGGTAAAGTAGCTATTAAAATTAACCCAGCAGGGCTTTTTAGTTTCCTATAATTGGATCAAAGATCTCTCTGGCATTGAAGGGATGATACAATACAGTACCAGCTTGAGGCCAAAGTGGGGCCACCTAAATCCTTGATGCACGACTGCATCCCATGCTGCTGCTGTTGTGCGTTTCATATTGCTTTGTGAAAATCTCAAGCTCGGATCTTCAGTGTTTTCCCTGAAAACCCTTTTAGAACGCGAGAAATCTAACCCTTTGTTTATAATTTTTCCTTTCTTTAAAATGTGATTTAGATTTTAATTTTAGTGTTTTTTTCCTTCAGGTTTGGCTGAGATAAATTTTATGCATGAACTTCTTATCGATATGGTTCTTAAGAGGTGAGTTGGATTAAGTGATGCAAACTGACAACACTTTAAATTCTAAAACATGCATATACCAGTGCTCCCCAAATTCTTTCCAATGTTACTCCATTTAGCCATTGAGAATTCACATGACCCAGGATGATAAACAGTCAATTATTAATCAAATAAGCAGCACATTCATTGTGTTTCTTAAAGATTCAGTAAAATACAAGAAAAACAAGATTCAATAACATATAACATATAATTGATTGTCTCCAGGTTACCTTTTTTCTCATTTTGTGTTGCATAAACCATCAAGAGAAACTAGAAACTTCTACTTATTTGCTTATCCAAAAATTAATGGGTGTAGAGATAAGACCTTCTTAGATAGGACCCTAACATTTCAAGCTGGTAGGCAACAATCTTGGTTAGGTAAATGTATTCAGCAAGCTATGTTATCCTATTGAAGTTTTCAGAAATTAATTAAGACCACTTTGTTCAATAAGTTTATTACTTAGTGAGTTTTATTATTGAAATTCTATTTTATAAATATTTGTATTTTTTACTGTATTATTGTATTTCGCTGATTGTCCAGCTTTTTTAGTGTAAATTGCCTGGAACTTTTGGTTATGGCAGTATAAAAAAATAAAGTTATTATTATTATTATTATTATGTATGTGTCTTATGTTGCCAAGCCTGAGACACAGGCGTGCAAACACAGAGGTTCGGTTTTTCAGACTTACCCACAACACAGCCATTGATTAGGCAAGCTTTCCTTTTTTTTTTTTAGGTGTAGACTGTTGGTGGTGGGAGGGAGGAAATAAATAGCTGCGGCCTTTATGTGCGTGTGTATGTGAATGAATAGAAGATATGTGTGTATGTATGATTGAGTATGTGACACTGTCAGTGAGGTTGAGTGAGTGAGCAAATATCTACAAGTTTGTATTTGGGATCTTTGTATGAAGCAATAGATTTTCATTTATTTAGACAGGCATATCAAACATTTATTTTAGAATTGGTATTCAGGTTATAGTATGATTTTGGTCATGGTATGTTTTGAACCAGTTTTACATTGATCTGGTAACACATTTAATTGTATTTGGTTGGTTTTTTTTTTAAATATTGCACATGTTATTATTAGTCACCTAGATTTATGGATCGGCAGGCTGGTTTCATTGGTAGTAAATGAGTGACTAGATCCAGTGTGTGTCACCTATTCTCTCTCCTCTGTTCTCGCCCTTCTTCCTCCTCTTCCTCATTTTGTTTTGCTTCCCTTACCTCTCTTCTCTCATTTATTTATTTGATTTTTATATCCCGTCCTCCCAGAAGAGCTCAGAACAAGTTTACATACATAAACGTATTTATACGAAGTGATGGCAAGCATAGTATGGTAAAGGAGAGCATGGCAAATATTGACAAAAATAGCAAAACATAGTTAACAAAGCATGGAAAAACATAATATGACACATCATAAGAACATAAGAATTGCCGCTGCTGGGTCAGACTAGTGGTCCATCGTGCCCAGCAGTACGCTCACGCGGCAGCCCTTAGGTCAAAGACCAGTGCCCTAACTGAGACTAGCCTTACCTGTGTACGTTCTGGTTCTGCAGGAACTTGTCTAACTTTGTCTTGAATCCCTGGAGGGTGTTTTCTCCTGTAACAGCCTCAGGAAGAGCATTCCAGCTTTCCACCACTCTCTGGGTGAAGAAGAACTTCCTTATGTTTGTACGGAATCGATCCCCTTTCAACTTTAGAGAGTGCCCTCTCGTTCTCCCTACCTTGGAGAGGGTGAACAACCTGGGGAGCATAGTGTGGCAAAACATAGCACGGAAAGCATAGTATTAAAAAGCATGGCTAACATAGTATGACACGACATAGCAAAAATAGTAGGCAAGTGTAGCATGACAAACCTAGCATGGTAGACATGGAGTGGCAGACATTGTATGGTAAACATAGCATGAGAAATTGTAGCATGGCAGACATAGTATGGAAGTACAATGTATAGTACAGTATGACAGAAATGGTGAACAGTATAACAAAGTATGGCAAAACATTGGATGACAAAACATAGCATGGTCAGAATTTGCACTGTGGGACCATGCATGTCATGGAGGGGGCTTGCTAAGGTAGAACATTATATGACAGGCAATGGCCCAGTAGGATTGAGGCTTGAGAGAGTGGAGAGTGGGTGGCCACCTTCTTTTCCATCCATCCTGTACATCATATCCTTCTTGCTCTCCCACCATAAGCTCACCTTCTCCCAAGCTTGATCACTCATCTACTTTCAATCCAACGTGACACTTCTCACGAACACCCCAAGTTCACACCAACAAGTTCAGCCCCTCATTCTCGAGCTTTTCAAGCTCAATCTGGGAGTAGGGGGAGGGTGGGTGTTTTCAAATGCATTGTTGGGATCTGAGTATGCAAGGTTGTGTGGAGGGGAATGAATGCAAGGAAGTGTGGAGGGAAAAGTGACCGCATGGAGAGTGTCTGGCTGTGGTGGTGTTTGGATGCTGTGTGTGTTTTGAGTCACTGGGAGCAGTCTACTAGTGGGGTTGATGTATGCATGTGCTATGAGTGCATGGAGATGGGTCTTTCTTTTTAATAGATTAGGGTTGGAGTGGAGGAGTAGCCTAGTGGTTAGAGCTTTGGGCTGACAGCCAGAGGAGCCCAGTTCAAATTATGCTGCTGTTCCTTGTGATCTTTGGCAAGTCACTTAACCCTACATTGTCTCAGGCAGAGTTTTAGATTGTAAGCCCTCCGGGGACCAGAAAATACTTTTATGTACCCGAATGTAACTCACCTAAAGGTACTAAAAAAAGGTGTGAGGTAAATCTAAATAAATAAATTGAATCATACAATTCTATAGGTTGCATGTGTATCCTCTCCATTCAAGCATCACTCTGGAAGAACAGAACAATGTATTTGTGACTCCAGTCATTGGCTACAGAAAGGTAAGTACCAACTTGCATGTAGTAGGTTGTCTTAAATGTTTTGTTGATTAGTACTTTATAACTAGAAGCATCCCTGTTGACTGCAGTCTTAATAAAAGGATTTAGTGAAACTTCCTTTTCAAAACAAAATTCTGCAGGATAATAATTACTCTGTTATAGTCTGATTGGGATATCTGAGCCCAAGTAACTTGAATTGCTTGAAATGTGGGCATTTAATTCTTTAGAATTTGCCGTTTTTCATCGACTTGATCTGAATTTTTAAGATCTTCCACTCAAATTTTGATGTTTTTCCAAGTTAATTAAAAACTTCTGAACAAATGTAACGTGTGATGATGACATCCTTTCTGGAAATATAATTTACTCTGTTGAAGGTTTCAAATAATGCTTTAGGCTATCAGTTATTCAGTCCCATCTACTCCGAATTCCGTACGTATGGTGATTTATCCCTTCCCATGACCTGGACTTACAGAATGAGAATACTTATAGATTTGAGCAGAGCTCTAGTCCACACCTCAGTTTTTTCTCTGCAAGCAAACTGTACAGAGGTGTTCTGATCTGCTCTGCTTACCTCTTTTGCTTCCTTGCGTTTAAAGTTGGTTTTTTTTCTGAGGCTTCAGTGCCCTGAGACCCCATTCTTAGGGATTCTCTGCCTGGGAAAGGATACAGATACGCTCTGCCAGTCTGCAGCTCTGTAGGGCAAGCTGTCAGGTGGACCTGGTGAGCCAACCTGCTGTATTTTTTTCTGGGCTTGGGGTCTGTTCTCCTAGGAGCTGGCTTGCCACCTGAGGTTTTCAGTGGCTTGAGCGCAGGCTGTGCCCTGAGTAAGAACTCTTGGGGTATCAGGGTGCCGGCTGCGTATTTACTCACCCTGTCGCTCTCGGAGGTCCCCGGGGTGGGGGAGAGGGAGGGCATTGAATTTCGGTCCATTTGGCTTGCAACCCGTAGATTCTGAGGTCTGGAAGAGTTGCTAGAAGTATCTGAGGCAGAAAAGTCCTTTCAGCTGTATTGAACAAGCTTCAGGCAAGCAGCAGAAGAGAATTGTGAGTAAACCCATTCATTTCTAGGGGAGAATTGGTTGGTTAGAAAATCATAATTTGAGAGTTCCTGGGGTTAGAGTTCAGGTCTCCCCCTATATCTGCTTTTTGAACTTTTCAAAAAGTCTTCACAGGCTGTTTTTGGCATGATCTTACTGCTGACAGCCATCTTATATTTCAAACGATTCTTTTTTTTTTTTTTTTTTTTTTCAAATGCCATCTCTGCCTAACACCCCCCCTCCCCCTGAGTTTGCTCCCACCAAGTTACTGGCGGAACATGGTCCATGTACCGCATGCCATAATGCACACAAGAGAGGGGGCTAGTCCTCCAGGGCTAGTGAACCACTATGGGTCCAGAATATGGGTTAAAAAATATTGCCCAGGACCTTTTTTATTTTTAAAATGTATTTTATTAAAAGTAATGCAGATAACCAGGCATGGAAATAAGACCATCATAGACAACAACAACCACATTGTATAAGAAAATAAGCAGATACAATCACATTTTTATGTTTCCTCCTCCCCTCCCACCCCCTTCCTCACCCATGATATCCAAAAGAATGATCATGCTTGCTCTAAAAAAAAGAAAATCAGGACAATATAAACTGGTCACAAGTAGAGTTACCTGCTTCGGGCAGTTGGTGTTAAAAGAGTTCCAAAATGGTTCCCAAGTAAACTGTAGCCATCTTCCTCCAGGAGTGTCTAAATTAGGCATTCTCCGCCGTACCATCTGCAAATGCTATATAAGGAGTGCCCTCCACTGTGCCAAAATGGAAGTCTCTGGGGTTAACCAACACAGCAATATAGTTTGCCCAGGACCTTTTTCTGGCGTTGATGCAAAGCAGAGACGCATGGTGTCTGGAGATCCCATAAGCGCCCAGTTGGAGGACTTGCAGGCTTCCTTTACTTCCCCTGCATCAGGCTTTTCCCCAGAATTTATAAATCTCATATGGAGAGCCTTTATGACATGCCCAGGACAGGGAGTGCAGCCTTTGACCCCCCCCTGGCTCCAGCAATCAGTCATTTTTCAGGTAAAATGATGGAAGCTACTCCTGGGGAGAATTCATCCTATATAATAAAACCCTAAGCGCACTTACAATGCCATGATCCTTGCCACTGTGATGTGTGCTTCCGTGGCCATATTCTATTTGCGGTGCGTGCGACGGTTTCAGCGGCGGTTGGAAGCTGGCCTCAACAACAAAAAAAATAAACAATGCCGGCGTACACGGAAAAAAAAGAAACGCTGCCCACGTAGACAAACAGGAAGCGAAGGACCGCCACACGCAGTCACACAATCAACTCTAACGTCCGTTTTGGTGTGTGTGGGGGGGAATCGAGCATCCTGAAGCAAGAGGACAGGAAGAGAGTGTGAGCATTGGAGATAGATCCACATAAGGTGCTGCTGCAGGCACTCCGGCAACGGGAAGAGGAGGAGAGGGCCCGATGATAGGGAGAGACCATTGGAATTTGGAACAAATGGTGCTGCAGGACAGGGGGAAGGTAAAAGGAAGGTATAATGGCTATTGTTGGACAGGGGGAGCAGGGAAGGGGGCTTTTGAACAGGGGGGAGGTAAAAGTTAGGGAGAAGTGCTACTGCTGGACAGGGGGAGCAGGGAAGAGGTGCTTCTGGAAAAGGGGGGAAGTAAAACCAATGGAGAAGGGCTACTGCTGAACAGGGGGAGCAATGAAGGGATGCTGCTAGACAGGGGGGAGGTAAAAGTAAGGGAAAAGGCCTACTTCCAGACAGTGGGAGCAGAGAAGGTGGGGGGTGTTGCTGGACAGGGGGGAGAAAAAAGTAGGGAAGAAGGGCTGCTAGCACCCGTTAATGTAACGGGCTAAAAAACTAGTTTTATATAACTTTCTTTTAAAATTCTACTTATATGTAAATTTCACACTGTATATTTTATAGGTCAGAAAGTGTTGCGCTTGTATTTAGTTTGACTGAGTCTTGTGAAAGTGCTTTAAATTGAACCTTAGATGTTTTTGAAAGCATTTTTTTGTCCTTCTGTTCCTTTTATTTCCTTTTGTTCTAGATCATTTTGTCTACAAACATTGCTGAAAGCTCCCTAACTGTTCCTGATGTCAAATATGGTAAGGTTCTTCATCTGTTGCTATAAAGATTATAATGGAAATAATAGATTAAATAAAATACAATTTATTTACAAACTGATTTTTTTTTTGTTTGCTAGGGTTGCCATGTAATTATTAACATTTAACAAAAACCTTAAGGGCCACTAAAATTTTTCCAGGTAATCTGCTGAAGAGAACAAAACACTCCAAGGCTTAATTAACCAACAACAAATTAAACAAACATAATAACGATATGTAGGCTATCAAAAAAGAAAATTTTTTAAAGAGACCAACTGAAACCAAAACTTCAGCCAAAACCTATCACCTGGTTTTTGGCCAAAACCAAAAACTCAAGTTTGTGTGAATATGAACCAGTGAGGGTTGCTGTCATTGTTTGCAGTTTGCATCCCTCAGCTAAACCCACAGTATCTATGCCAGATTATAATAATTTAAATAATGAAAGAATAGCCTTCAACACATGGACCACACAGCTGTTGAAAACTGAGGATTGTTTGTGTGTTTGTCTTACGTTTTTTATAATTTTATATATGTAAATCAGCGGTCTCAAACATGCGGCCCATGGGCCGCATGCGGCTCTCCAGGTGCTATTTTGTGGCCCGCAGTCTGGATGTGATAATCAACTGCTCCCTTGCTGCAGTTGATTTTTCCAGTCAAAGCTGTGGCCGGCGGCGGCTCCTGGCGCCATCCACATCAGCATTTCTCTTCCCCCTTCCCTTCTTTGTGGAGCAGCAGCATGTCTGGCTGGCTCAGTTGATCGTTCAGTTCAAAACCGCGGGTGGCGGCTCCTCGCGCTATCCACTCCTGCATCGGAAGCCTCTCTGGAAGGGGTAAGGGGTAAGAGAAATGCTGCTGCATAGGAAAGGGGGACCCTAGGGAAATGCTGCTGCTGTACAGGGAAAGGGAGAGGGAGGGAAGGGGGAAGAGAAATGCCTCTGCTACACAGGAAAGGGGGAAGAGAAATGCTGCTGCTGCTGCTGTACAGGGAGAGGGAGGGAAGGGGGAAGAGAAATGCCTCTGCTGTACAGGAAAGGGGGAAGGGAAATGTTGCTGCACCCAATTGGGGAAAGAGAGGGAAGGAAGGAGAAGGATGACAAGGGAGAGGAGAGGAACAAGAGGTGCCAAGTTCATGGGAGGGAGGGAAGGAAAGGAGATACCAGACCATGGAGGGGGAGGGAGAGATGCCAGGACATGGGGGGAGGAAGGAGACAAATGCTAGACCAGGGGAAAGGAAGGAAGGAGGGAGGGAGAGAAAGGAAGGAAAGAGATATCAGACCATGGAAATAGGACGGAAGAAGAGAGAGATAGGAAGGGAAGGTAAGACATGGAAACGTAGATTTTGAAAAGAAAGCAGAAAAATTGAATATTAAGTTAATGCCAAAGATGGATGCAAAGCAGAAAGTGAAGACGGAGAGAAAAACAGTCAAAGGACAAGAAGGCCCTGGAAACATAGTTAAAAGCACAGAAAACTAAAGTCACCAGCCAACAAAGGTAGGGAAAATGATTTTATTTTCAATATAGTGATTGAAATGTGTCAATTTTGAGAAAGAAAAGATATTAAACTTTAAATGTGAGGCCTGCAGAAAAAAAATAGAGTACTTGGAGGGCCACAGAAAAAAATAGTTAATGTCTTATTAAAGAAATGACAATTTTGCATAAGGTAAAACTCTTTATAATTTATATATCTTTCCTTTTAACTGTTAAAGGAAAGTTTTATAAACTATAAAGAGTTTTACCTCATGCAAAATTGTCATTTCTTTAATAAGACATTAACTATTTTTTCTGTGGCCCTCCAAGTACCTACAAATCCAAAATGTGGCCCTGCAAAAGGTTTGAGTTTGAGACCACTGATATAAATTATGTAAACTGTTTAGTGCTAAACGTTATAGAAATTTTTAAAATAAATAAATTTTTACAGTGGCTGACTTTGTACTACATTCGGGGTGCATAACTTCCTAGAGAAGTTAATCCCTAAGGAATTTATCATCCTAAATTTAATACTTAAATTCAGCTAAAATTGTGTATCAAAAACATTTATTTGGGGTACTCTGTTTACCATATAAACGATTGTGCAAAATCATAACTGCATTACTTGCAATTGCAGTCCAAAAAAAGGAATACAAAGAATATCTCCCTCACCCCTCCAGGACTAATTTATAATCCCTGATGGACTAGGGATGTAGGCAAGGCAGGAGTGATGCCATTTTGAAAGAAGAGTTGGAATGGGTAGGAACAATTGGGGACTGATCCTACCCCAACTACAAGGATAAATCAAAAGTAAAGGCAAAATATATTTAGCGGCTTTAATAGAAGTAACTGAGCAATTGAACATACCACTTTTCTACATAGTCCCTATGCAAGATGACATATTTGTTATATCATTCAACTAGTTTCTGAATTCCTGCAGAGAAAAAGGTTTTCAGCTGCTCCCGAAGCCAGGTGAGCACCACTTCCTTCATCAGAGGTGAATCTGCAGCCTTGCAACATCTCCTTCAGTGGACCAAAGATGTGCTAATCGCTAGGTGCTAAATCTGGGCTTTAAGGAGGATGTGGAAGAAGTTCGAACCCAAGCTGTTGCACTATATCTTCTGTAAATGCTGCTGTATGAGATAAGACTAGAACTGAACCTTACCATATCATCTTCTGAAGAAAACTGATCTGTTCGATACTTGATCTCCTTTATCCTCTCTTCTCTTCCTTTCCCTTCCTCCCTTCTTCCTCTCTCCCCTCTTTTTCTCTCCCCTTCCTCTCTCTCCTACCTATACACCTCCTCTCTCCCTCCTCTCTTACCTCTCTTTACAGTTGCCTTGAGCCTGTATAGGTTTGAGCGACACACAAAGAGAAGATTAGATTAGATGTGTGTTGTCATGGTGCAGCAAGACTGTTTTGGACAACATTCCTCTTCTTTTGGTGCAAGTTGCAGATTTAAGTTCATTTCACTGTTTGCCCGTGCACTTGGAAATGTGCCAGAATATGCACCTTGCTATCCCAAAAGGTTAACATGATTTTCTTGGAGAAAGGCTGACGTTTGAATTTCTTCTTCGCTGGAGAAGATGGATGTCTCCATTCCATGCTTTGCTTTTTGCTCTTTGGGTCATAGTGATGCACTCATGTCTCGTTGTCAGTGCCAATTCTCTCCATAATACTTGGATCTTCTTCATACAGTCTCAGGAACTGGGTCACAACCTCCAAATGCTGTTGTTTGTGCAGATCAGTAAGCTGTTTGGGAACCCATCGTGTGCAGACTTTCCTGTATCCTAAGTCATTATGCATTATGGCAAATGCAGATCCATAGCTGATATCTAATTTTGCAGCCAATTGAGACACCATTATCCATTGGTCTTCTCTAATCAAGGCTTCCACCCTGTCAATGTGCTCTTATATGCATGATGTTGATGGGTGACCAAAATGAGCTTAATCAGTTACACCTGTTGTTCCTGCTTTAAACCTTTTTACCCACTCATAAACCTTTCATTGATTCATGGCGCTGTGTCCATACTGAATCAATATCAGATGGTGAATTTCCACAGGTATCACTCCCTCTGCCCAAAGAAAGCGCACTACTGCAAGTTGTTCTTTGATGGTACAATCTTGCAGTGGTGCATCTATGTTTCTGACCTTTTAGTTGCCACACGAGGCTGAGTGCTGCACTGTGCATGGACAAACTATCCAACAGGCAATGTACGAGTACATATATTGCATTTTGCTAGCTCCGTTCCGGTTATCATGTAATTTAACAATTGCCTTTAATTTTTGATTTGCCCTCGTATATCCCCATGCACCCAGGGATTAGAAGATAGGCCTAGGAGACATTTGATGAGAGGGGATGGAAGGAGGAAAACAAAACACATAATTTTGGCTTTCACCAAAAACACACGGTGATTGACAGCCAAAACCAAAAACATGATTTAAGATTAAAATAACCCTTTGGCCAAAAATGAAACAGCATAAAATGGATTTTGAGCTGGTTTTGGTGCTGTAACCGAAATTCTATCGGCATCTAATTCTTTTTATAAGACTAGATATTTGTATATAAACATTCTAAAACATATTTATCATCTACTTTGTATAAATGCTGATGCTTGACATTGTTAAAACTCAAGGTAAATTTTGGTGGTGGTGGGGGGGTGCGAACTGCCTCAGGTGCTGTCTTGACTGGAGTGCCAGCACCTCTCCTCCTCTTTGCCCTCCCACCTCTTCAAATATTTGCCAGCAGCATCTTCTATCTGCTGCTCTCTCGAGTCTCGGCTCTCCTTCTGATTTCACTTCCTGGTTGCGGGACCAGGAGGTGACACCAGAGGGAGAGCTGGGGCCAGTGTAGGAGATGCTGTTGGCTGCCCTCAAAGATTTGAAGAGGTACTTGAAGCGTGGGAGTGTACAGTGCGGTGATGCTAGGCACCACTATTCCAGACACCTCCTTCCCTCGCTATGCTGCTTTTCTTAATTGAATGGAAGAGGAGGTAGAAAGTGGAGAATGTGAAATATGAGTATCTATATACACAAGGAGGACAATTTTCAAAGCCATTCCAACATGAACAAGAGCGTTTAAAATTTATCACCCTGTACATGTGTAGTTCTACAGTGTATGTACATACTTTTGACCGCCTTTAATAGAAGTTTTCCTAATGATTATCACTCCTTGATGGAACTTGCTGGAAAACTTCTATTGTCATGCTATAAAATCTGTTGCAATAAAAATGAAATTCATTTTCCTATTCTTATACTGTCCCAAAGTTGGAGAACAAACACCTACCACTTATACCCAGTAATATATTTGTACGGATGGAAATGGTTTTCAGGCGCTCAAACGGCAAAATTCTGGAATTGTATGAATTTGGAAATCAACTGCTATTTCTATATTAGTAGGTTGGTTTTAGAAAAATGCCAGAAATTGTGTTGTGATGGATTTAGATGAAAGAGAATAAAAAGAGAAATATCACTTGGTCACCCTTTCTATTCCAACATTTCATCTCCTTTCCATGTCCTAATGTACTTATATTGATAAGATTATTTGCTGTTAAATGTTACGTGGACATATAAAGCTATGACTGTGTGCGCATAGTTTCAGATTTGGCATATTTCCATTAAATTTGGAAACAGAAGGGCTAATTGTAGCTCTTAAGTAATATTTCTACTGTTGCATTTGCAGTGATAGACTTTTGTCTAACCAGGACTTTGATTTCTGATGAGGACACAAACTATCAGAGCCTGAGATTGAACTGGGCCTCAAAGACAAACTGCAATCAGAGAAAAGGTATATTCAAATGAAGTAACAAGGGTCTTCGTGTTTAAACCCCAGTATCATGACATTTTGTTTAGTGAAATACAGCTCAGAGTGTGTTACAGCATGCTACGTTATACATCAAAAGTGTATCTATTAAATCATTCATGTTGGGTAATTTCTAAAACATAATAAGATACATTTTGGAGGAAAAACGGGTAATGTGGTAGAGTAACACAAAAGAAAAGACTTCTTAGGAAAAAGGATCACAAAAACAATTTTGAAATAAAGTTCAATTGCCATAGAATACATTTAAGCATACACTCAGAATATGTGTAATCCGACCAAGAGCCGAAACTCCTATAGCCGAACCCACCGTACCATCACTGTGGTATTAAGTGATAAGATAAAGTGTTCTTCTGAAATATCTAACTGAATTTTTCGATGGCAGAAGAGGATGTATAAATCCTACTTAGCTTGAACGTGTTACAAGGTCCCGAGAGTTGGTTAGAATTCAAATGCCAAAGAAAAGCAGGGTGATGTAGACAAATAGATAATTCATAAGTAGAAGAGACAACTTCGTGGCTTGATGCCGAAATTTCTAATGCTTTAGATGAAAGAGAAATTTTTGCTTTTGAAGCATTAGAAATTTCGGCATCAAGCCACGAAGTTGTCTCTTCTACTTATGAATTATCTATTTGTCTACATCACCCTGCTTTTCTTTGGCATTTGAATTCTAACCAACTCTCGGAACCTTGTAACACGTTCAAGCTAAGTAGGATTTATACATCCTCTTCTGCCATCGAAAAATTCAGTTAGATATTTCAGAAGAACACTTTATCTTATCACTTAATAGCCATACAGAGTGATGGTACGGTGGGTTCGGCTATAGGAGTTTCGGCTCTTGGTCGGATTACACATATTCTGAGTGTATGCTTAAGTGTATTCTATGGCAATTGAACTTTATTTCAAAACTGTTTTTGTGATCATTTTTCCTGAGAAGTCTTTTCTTTTGTGTTTCATATATGTATTTTGACCTCTCAGCCCTTAAAAACCTTTTCGAATAATCATCCTCACCTCCACTTATTTTTGACTTAATGTGGTAGAGTAGCCATTTTAGCACCGTTTTAATAGTAACATACAGAAATAAAACAAAAAAAATAAGATGATACCGGTCATCACCTGAAATGGCAGATTAGCTGTTAACTCCGGCTACCTCCTTCAAATATCAGCAAACATTGACAGTTCCTCTGGGGGCTTTTGTTCCTCTGGGGGCTGACAAGTTGTGTTTACGGATATGAGCATCAATCCCCAGCATGTCGATCTTAAGATGTTTGCTTGCTTGGGAGGTTTTACCATAGATCGTGTGACAGGCCCAGATATGGTGGCATCTTTTCACCCTTCCCAACCGGTAAGAGACTTTATCACCTCCCTTTTCCTCAGATCTCTTTGGAGGAAAGGAATCTGCTTCTGGAGAGGGGAGTGATCCTTTGCTGGAGATATGTGCTTGATTCGACAAGCTCAAAATTGATTTAAAAGCAATCTGAGTGGAGATTATACTGGGTATGGATCTCCATAGTGAGATAGGTGAGCTCAGCTATCGGGTTGAGGATGCGGAGCTGTGCCTCAATTAAAATAAAAAGGCAATTAGCTCAGTGGATAAACAATTGCAA
This sequence comes from Geotrypetes seraphini, assembly GCF_902459505.1. NCBI lineage: Eukaryota > Metazoa > Chordata > Amphibia > Gymnophiona > Dermophiidae > Geotrypetes > Geotrypetes seraphini. Next base: position 157,229,328 of record NC_047090.1, on the reverse strand, counting down.
GACTATAAGGCACTGAGTACAAAACTTAAAGAGAAATGAGAAGATCTCAAAAATAGGAGTTGTCACCAAAACCTTCAGTTCCGTGAAGGACCAGAGAGGCAGGCCTATGGACTGTGAGCATATAATACAGCAGATTGCCACCCAGCTGTCTTGAGGAACAACCCTTGGTGGATGTGGCCTCTGTTTAATTTGATAGAGTGTATTGGGCCATGGGACTGCAAAAATCAATAAGCCTCAGGATATTGTAGCTTGTTTTTCCAGCTGTTCTGTTACATTTACTCAGGTGTCCATATGTTAGGTATTAAACTATTCCCATGAACCGGGTTTTGCTGAAGTATTACTCACATACTTTCAGCACCTCCCATATAGCCAATGGAGTATAGTGTCCTCTTCAGTTTTTCCTTCTGAAAGTGAACTATACAGAGGCATTTCTGCTCTTCTCTGCTTAGTTTTTCTTATAATAAGTTCGTTTTTTTCTGAGGCTTTGGTGCCCCGAGACCCTATATTTGGGGATTCTCTGCCTGAGAAAGCATGCAGGTTCCGCAGAATTGGACTGCAGCTTACAGGGCAAACCTTTGGGTAGACCTGTGGAGCCAGCCTGCTGTGTGCCACTTCAAGGCTCAGGATCCATTCCCCTGGGAGCCAGCTTGCCTTCTGAATTTTTCAAAGGCTTGAGTGAAGACTGTGGGCGCCATGAGTAAGAACCCTTGGGGTATCAGGGAGCTGATTGCGTATTTGCCCCCCCCCTCCTCGGTTACACTCTGAGGTTCCATGGGGGTGGATGTCTCAGACAGGGTCAGTCCATCTGGTAACCCAAAGATTTCCTGGTTTGGAGTTGTTTATTTGAAGTTTCTGAAGCAGAAAGTCTTTTCCATCCTCTCTAGCTGAAAGGAGAGCTGACGGGCAGGTACTTTCACAGAACTGTAAGTACAGCTCCATTCTCTCCTATGGGAAAATCTTGAGGAGGAGGGGGGGGAGATGTGGGTTCTGGGACAGGATTCAGATCTTCTACCTCCAAAACCCCAATTTCAAGCATTTTATTTTTCAAAAAAATCTCCACAGGCCATTTTTGTTGCGATTTTCTGACAACAGCCATCTTGGATTTTAAACAGTCTATTTTTCTGAAGTCTCTATCTGCCTCAAAACTCCTCGATTTTTACAAAACTCAATAGGGTGGACTCTTCAGGGTGTGTTGACACCATTTCATGTGTAGTTTGTGCCAGATGGCTGGCAGAGTATCCATATACTGTGTGCTGAAGTGCATGTGTGAGAGGAGCGGGAGCCTTGAACTTAGCCCCATCCATGTCCTCCAGAGCTGGGGAACTTCTGTGGGTCTGGAAAATGGGTAGAAAATCTTGTCTATAGTCTGAATTTAGTGAAGGCACAAAGCGCAGATGTGTGGAATCTGTGAAACCTATAAAAGCCCAGTCGGAAGTCCTGCAGGGTCCGTTTATCTCTCCTGCACAAAGTTTCTCCCCAGAATTTGTAAATCTCATGTAGAGAGCATTTTTAATGGGGCCAGGATGTGCAGCACCGCCAAAAAATGCATCACCATTAGTCCAAAAATGCATCACCATTAGTCCAGGGAGCATCTTTGCTTCCTGTGATTTCTCCGCAGATAAATAAGCTGGCCTACAGTTCCAGCGGCCACTCAGAGCCAGATTAGCAGGATTGGAGATCAAGCCTCTTATCTCAGGGCTCAGAGAGAATCCTGGAGGAATCTGGTTCCCTGTTTGGATCCGGCAGCTAAGATGCCTCTCTGGCACTCGCCCAAGGGGGGACGATCCTTTGGTCCGCCGACTATTCAAGTTGGTCTCTGTCCACCATTTTATAGCGGATGCAAATAAAGAATTGAAGCTAGAGCTGTAGCCTTCACTTTCCAGTGCACAATCATGAATGACTCTAATGCTCAGACTTCCTTTTTTCCAGTGCATCTGGACATTACTTTCAAGTTTATTAAAATTTGTTATCCCGCTTATCAAACTTCTAAGCGGCATACAAAAATAAAAATATAAAATCTGAGTTGTACATACCGATACATTTTCAATAATGCACATACTATTCAGGACAAAAGGTTAAGGGGTAGTTACTGAGCAGTGGGAGATTCTAGAAGGCTCTTTAAGGATTGCAAAATCTATGCCCAGGCTCTACCCAATGGCATCAGAGTTCCAGCAGCTGCTTAATCAGCTGTAAGTGAATTCTGTGGTGTTCCTGGTGGTGATCGTCTTGGCCAGGCAAATCTCAGAATTGCAATCTCTCTATTGTAGAGATCCCTTTCTCAGGATCACAGACGTGGGTGTAGCTCTCCATACTGTTCCTTCCTTTCTTCCGAAAGTTGTATCAGATTTTCACATCAACCAGGTGGTTTGTCTGCCTGTTTTTCAACCCACAGGCTTGGACAAGCAGGATAGGATATTGCAGAAAATGAATGTGCAAAGAGTTCTACTTCACTACTTGGAAAAGACCAGTGACTTTCGCCTTTCTGACCATTTGTGCTAACCAGCTAGTCCAGGTGCAGCAGACCGGTGGCCAATGCCTCTATAGCCAGATGGATTCACATGGTCATTTTGTCAACATATATCAGCTGTGGCAAGGTGCTGCCGGTTTCCCTCAAGGTGCACTCGACCAGAAGTGTTGCATCTTGGGTGGAATCTTCAGCAGTTCCTCTTGCAAAGATTTTTAGAATAGCTACCTGGTCTACTCTTCATACCTTTAAAAGTTTTTACAGAGTGAATATGGTGGCTAGAAAGGATGCCGCCTTTGGGTCCTCAGTCTTACGGGTAAGTAAGGCACACACATTTTCTTTATTACTGATGGGGGAGGTGATTTACAAGAGAAAGGAAAATGGTAGAACCAGAGGGCATAATTTGAGGCTGAGGGGTGGGAGACTCAAGAGCAATGTAAGGAAATTCTTCTTTACGGAAAGGGTGGTAGATGCCTGGAATGCGCTCCCGAGAGAGGTGGTGGAGATGAAAACGGTGATGGAGTTCAAAAAAGCGTGGGATGAACACAGATGATGTAGAATCAGAAAATAATAGTAAATATTGAAGAACTAAGGCCATACTGGACAGACTTGCATGGTCTGTGTCTGTATATGGCCGTTTGGTGGAGGATGGGCTGGGGAGGGCTTCAATGGCTGGGAGAGTGTAGATGGACTGGAGTGAGCTTTGATGGAGATTTCAGTAGTTGGAACCTAAGCACAGTACTGGGCAGAGCTTTGGATTCTTGCCCAGAAATAGCTAAGAAGAAGAAAAAAAAAATTAAATTGAATCAGGTTGGGCAGACTGGATGGACCATTCGGGTTTTATCTGCTGTCATCTACTATATTTATACTGTTATATTAGCAATTCATGATGTCTTCTTAGGTTATTATAAGACATTATATAGCTGTGATTGCTTTCCAATCAAGCATTTAATATCTGTAGGGCATACCTCTGCCTTAGTTGGCAGAAACAGTGGTTCAAGCGTTGTCTGCTCCCATAGACAAGGAGGAAGTCCTCTAGGCCAGTGTTCTTCAACCTTTTTACACCTATGGACCGGCGGAAATAAAATAATTATTTCGTGGACCGGCAAACTAATAAGACTGAAATTTAAAAAAACCCCATTGCCACCCCATCCCCGCGAGCTCGGTCCCGTTAACCATCTAATCCCATCCGCACAAGCCTCAAATAGTTATGATTTTATATTGAACATATTTTATTAAAGTATAAAAAGAAACAATATTCTGTACAATTGTCATTTTATAAATATAAATAATACAGGGCAAGGATCAACAAAACCCCCGTCTCCCCTCCCCTTCACATATATCCCCTCTACTATCAAGAAAATTGAATAAGCCAAATTATTACAGAATGCTACACAAATATCATGCTAACAGAATACCACAGTCACACATGGCAGGAATGGTGTTAGGGGAGTGGAACTAGGGCAACTGCCTCCTGGTCAGAGAGAGCCCTAAGCCAGCTGGAAGCTAAAGACACACTGCCTGGGCTTTGCACTCCCCAGTTATGTCTAACATCAGCTCTAGCAGGATACATATTTTAAATCTGATATATTCTAATCACAAGATAGAAATAAAATTATTTTTTTCTACCTTTTGTCGTCTCTGGTTTCTGCTTTCATCTTCTTTTCACTCTCTTCCATCCAGCGTCTGCCCTCTGTCTCTTCAATCCAGCATCTGCCTCTTCCATCCACTGTCTGCCCTCTACCCCTCCCCCTTCCATATGGTATCTGCATTCTTTCTATGCCCCTCTCTCCTACACCAGATCTAGCATCTTTGTCCTTCTTTCCTTATTTTTCATCTGACCCCCCTTCCCAGCATCAATCTCTTTCTACTTTGTCATTCCTCTGTCTCTTCCCTTTCTCTCATCTGATCTCTCCATTCCATCCTGACTCCTTCCCCTCCTCTAATCTCCCTGTCAGCTGTTTCCTTCCAATGTTCCTCCTCCCCTGTCCAGCAGTACCTTCTCCCTTTCTTCCTCCCCTTATCCAACAGTAATTCTCGGCCCTTCCCCTTCTCCCCTGTCAGCAGTACCCCCTTCCCCTCCCTTGTCCAGGAGTACCCCTTCTCCCTTTCCTCCTCCTCTTATCCAACAGTAATTCTCGTCCCTTCCCTTTCCCTTCTCTCCTGTCAGCAGTAACCCCTTCCCCTCCCTTGTCCAGGAGTACCCCTTCTCCCTTTCCTCCTCCCCTTATCCAACAGTAATTCTCGTCCCTTCCCTTTCCCTTCTCCCCTGTCAGCAGTAGTCTCTTCCCCTCCCTTGTCCAGGAGTACCCCTTCTCCCTTTTCTCCTCCCCTTATCCAACAGTAATTCTCATCCCTTCCCTTTCCCTTCTCCCCTGTCAGCAGTAGCCCCTTCCCCTCCCTTGTCCAGGAGCACCCCTACTCCCTTCCCTCCTTCCCTCTCCAGCAAATTTTTCCTCTATGTAGGCTAGCGGCAGCTCTGTGTACTTTTAACTTTGGTACACAGCTGCCCCTAAGCAGTATTTTAGCCGCAGTTTCATGAGGCAGCCTCGGGGCCTTTGGTAGGCCGGCCCACATCGCATCATCGAAACGAGCCGGCCTACCAAAGACCCTGAGGCTGCCTCATGAAACCGCAGCTAAAATACTGCTTAGGGGCAGCTGTGTGCCGAAGTTAAAAGTACACAGAGCTGCCCCTGCTTGTCTGGGGGTGCGGAGACACGCGGCAGGAGTAGGAGGTGGAAGGCAGGAGTGCCGGCATAGTGACGGCAACAGGAAGTTGCAAGTCAGCTGATGCCGGCACTTTTTGCTGCGGCAGGGACCTGAATCCTTCGCGGACCGGCAATATTTTTTTGCGGACTGGCACCGGTCCGTGGACCGGCGGTTTAAGAACTGTGCTCTAGGCTATCCATGACCTGCCAAATGGCAAAGCCCCAGGCCTTGATGGCTGCTTCAATAAATTTTATAAATGCTTTGCCACTCATTTGGCTCCTTTGTTATGTATAGTTTTGAAGGAACTTAAGACTGAGACTGAACTTCCATATTACTTGCGCTTTACTACAGTTGCATTCCTCTAAAAACCAAGCAACCTCCTCTGTAGTTCTTATAGGCCTAGTTCACTTTTGGACACAGGCTATAAATATTCTTACTAAAATATTAGTAAGCTTGCAGCACATTTTGTCTACCTTGGTTCATGAGGACCAAGCTGGTTTTGTGAATGGGAGGCATCCATTTGATATTAGTTGCACTTGCCATCAGGCTTGGGTAAGGGGTAGACCTATGTTGTTGCTGTCATTAGATGCAGAGAAAGCATTTGTCTCTGTCTCCTAGCCCTTTCTGTTTAGTGTTTTGAACAAGTTGGGCTTTTAGAGCCCTTTTTGCATTGGGTTCATTTGCTTTACACTGATCCTCTAGCCCAGTGGTTCCCAACTCTGTCCCGGAGAACCACCAGGCCAATCGGGTTTTCAGGATTGCCCTAATGAATATGCATGGAGCGGATTTGCATGTCTCTCACTTCCATTATATGCAAATCTCTCTCATGCATATTTATTAAGGCTAACCTGAAAACCTGATTCACCTGGTGGTCCTCCAGGACAGGGTTGGGAACTACTGCTCTAGCCTATCTTAAAATTAATGGCACTTCCCATTCACACTTCATAGAGGCACAAGGCAGGGCTGCGCTCTGTCTCCTCTACTTTTTGTTCTTACCATGGAACCTTTGGCACAGGTTGTTCACAGCTACGCACGGGTTGTGGATGTTCCCTGTGGTCCATCTGGGTCAAAGATTTTGCTTTTTGTGGATGATAATCTTTTTATCCTGATAGACCCTGAGGATCTTTGGCTCAACAATCTTGGCTGACTGTAGGCGAGTTTCATATATCTGATATAAAAAAGAAAGTTTACCTTCGAAATCTCATCACAAGATGTATTTAGTCCAATAAAGAGGTACTATTTTCTTTTCTTTTTTGTTTTATTTCTGTTTATTACCTTATGGAGGAAAAATGTAATGTGGTGAATCCAGTATTTAAAACTACCTCTTGTTCTGTGAATTTTTTTTTGCTTTTGTTTGTTTGGGGGGGAGGGAATCTGGCTCATGTATTTGGTAGTAGTTCAGGGCAAGTTCCATTTGGGTATTGTAAATACTTCTCTGTCCTCCCAGAAGGCTTAGTCTAATTTTATATCTGGGGCATTGAATGGCTAAGTTACTCACTGCTGCTTTAACCACTAAACTCCACCTCTCTGTTGTATCTGGTGTAAGAGATACAGGATTGTGTAGTTTTGAAGATTATTACACAGCTGTGAAGGCTACCTATGATGCCAGAGAGATCCCTGACCTTAGTGGGACATAAACGTTTCTGAAATGACTACAAAAGAAAATAAATTTGAAGTCTAGCAGTGCTTTCATTTTATGATCTTTGCAATGGCTTTCATCAGTCAGCTGGATTAGCTTCTAATCTTCTTTGATGGATGTTTCTTTAAAGGTGGAATGGAAGTTCTTAAGTTACTTCTTTCTGGTTGGATTTAGTAAAGGGTTTTCTCTGTTTTCAGCCAGGTTTAGCAAGATTTATCTTTAATGAGGATTTGCTTTATCTCGGGTTCTGTTTGTCTTTCCTGGTTCCCAGCTTTTATTCCAGAGCGGTACCTAGCGAGTCTTACTTTCAGGAAATTTGTAATGAGTCTGAACAAGAGAGATTTATTATACACAGGACATCCAGTGTATATGTCTTGTGTATTTATTATGTCAAAAGCCATGCAAGTTGCACTGCTTTTTGCTTTTAGGGTTGTAACTTCCACCCCTTGCAGGATATGCCATTCTTTACCTTTTCTTAAAGTATGAAAATCACTTACATTTTTGCTTTGAGTGGAAATACTCTTTACTTTTATGCTATCCTCTTGCCATACAGGGGTCATCCATGTTTTGCATACCTTTTTGAATTCTGTTATTATTTTTGTCACCTTCGCCTCCTCAGAAGAGCACTCTAGATATCTACCACCCTTTCCCTCCATTTACTTTCATTTCATGCCCTCTAGTTCTGTGTAGGCTCCCATTTTCAGGAAAGGTTGGTTTGTTCATTAATGTGATACAGAATTTAAATATTTGAAAGATGTCTCCCTGTCTTGTCATCTCCTCTAGGGTATACACTTTCTTCAGGTCTATTCTGTCTCTTCTGGTGCAGACACCATACCAATTTAGCCACTTTCCTCTGAACAGCCTCAAGTCTTTTTATATTGCTGGCAAGATACAGTCTCCAAACCTGAACACAGTACACCATGTGAGGTCTCACTAAGGACATATAGAGGAGCATTATCACCTCTTTTCTGCTGGTTTTGCCCCTCTCTGTGCAACCAAACCTTTCTGGCCTTGACACATTAGTTTGCCACCTTGAGATTATCCAGGTATTGTCACTCCAAGGTCTTATTCTGTTACGTCCCTTCCGGATTCCATACGATAGGTGTTACAAGAAATTACACTGGCTACCTGTAGAGGCGCGAATACTGTTCAAATTTGCTTGTATCTGCTTCAAACAAGTCTGGGGCCTAGCACCTTCCTACCTGCAAACACACTTCACTCTACACAACCCCACACGTACAACCAGAAACAAAAACATCTTTGCATACCCAAAGATCACAGGCTGCAAATACAGATCCTTCCCAGACAGAACCTTCATGTTCCAAGCAAACAGACAGCAATACTGGCTGGGAAACCACATAAATAAAGCCAGACAGACCTACAACACATTCCGAAAATCAATTAAAACCGTTCTATTTGGCAAATTCCTTGCTTAATTAGATCACCTCTCAGGTATTTTTTTTTTCTTCCCCTTATAACCCCATTGTATTATGTAACATCTTTCTTCTCTCATGTATTCTTTCCCCATGCTTCTCCAATTCATGATGTAACTTCCTTCTTGCATTTTGTAATTCGCTGATTGTCCAGCCTTCTTTCTATGTGAACCGCCTAGAAGTCAGTTTGACTATGGCGGTATAGAAAAATAAAGTTGTTATTATTATTATTATTATTCAGTCCCAACCCGCAATCCAGGAGTTGCAGAAATCCAACACTTTTCTGAGCACATGCTCCTCCCCCTTTGAAACATCCACATGCTCCTCCCCCTAGAAACATCCAGTTTCAATTTCTGCAAGCAATCCATGCAGAAGTTTTTAAAATGATAATAGTTCTGCTTTTCTTATTTTTTTTCGCTTCCAAGTTTGTTTTGTTTGGTGGCTTCAATGCCTTGAGACCTCTTCCGGTTGTCCCCTGTCGGAGAAAAGGATGTAGTCCCGCAGAGCCGTACTGCTGCTTCACAGGGAAACTCTGGTGGATCTGTGGAGCCTGCCTATTGTGTTCCACCCTTTTTAGACTCAGAGTTCCTTCCCCTGGGAGTTTGTATGCCCACTGACCTTGTCACGGGTTTTAAGCGCAGGCTGAATGCTTATGGAGCGAAACACCCCCTCCCCCCCAGAAGTTTCAAGGCACAGGCTACTTCCCCAACCGCGTGTCAAAGATCCATGGGGGCGGAGGTCACAGTTGGTGTTCGACTGACTGGCAGTCCAAAGATCTTCAAACTGGTCCATTTGGAGCTGTTTCTGAAATGCAGAATCCTTTTCCTCCTTTCTACTGCTGTTAAAACTGACAGGCAAGGCACTGCAGAACTGTGAGTAAACCTCCATTATTTCCTATGGGAACTTCAGGTGTACTTCAGGGGATGGTTTGTTAAACGATTTAAAAGTAGTTTTTCACAGTTTCTGAGGGTAGGGTTTAGGTCTCCCTCTTCCCCAGACCCCAAATCGCTGTTTTTTTAGGTTTTGTTTATTTTTGCCTGCTTTTCATTCCACAGGCTTGGAACGGAAGGATCAGATCTTGCGCAAGTTGGATGTCAGGAGAGTCTTGCTTCACTATTTGGAGAGGATTAATGATTTCAGGCAGTCTGATCACCTTTTTGTCCTGACTGCTGTGCCTCGCCTTGGTCGTCTGGCATCCAAGTCCTCGATCACTTGATAGATTTCAAAGGCTATTTCAGTGACTTACATCACATGTGGCGAGCAGCAGCTGGTTTCACTTAAAGCCCACTTGACTAGAAGTGTTGCTGTGTCATGAGCAGAGTCTCACATGATTCATCCCAATGAAATTTGCAGGGCGGCTACTTGGTCCTCTCTTCATACCTCTTTTGGGACCTCTGTTTTGAGGGCAGACTCTTCTGTCCCTCCCTAGATGCTACCATTGCTTTGGTATGTCACCTAGCATATGGAATCCAGAAGGGATGTAACAGAATGGAAGATTAGGTTTTTACTTTCGATAATCTTTCTGTTAGCCCCTGTAGGATTCCAAACGACCCGCCCTCTCTGTGTACACTCAGTGGTTTGGAATAGCCTGCTTCTTTCTGCCTCGATTATTATTCTTATAGGCTTGAAGATTTTCCAGCCAGTTGCCAGATTCTGTGGGGAGTTTTCCACTTCTGTGAGTATGCTTAACTGAAGGCTGTCTCCTGTGGGTGCTCATTGCACAGAGCAGATTAATTCTACATTGTTCCTCAATGCTTTTTCTAGGTTTCCTTTGTGCCTGTTTATCGCTTGTTCATGTTTTGCGGAGCAGACCAGTTCAGAAATTGTTTATGTTGCTGGGGATCTTTCCCCATACCCCCTTGTTCTGGATTTGTTTAGGTATGTTGCTTGGCTTTTGGACTCACCTGGATATGTTTCTAGCTCTCAGTCTAAAGGGGAGGTGTTTCAGTCTAAAGGGGAGGAGAAAAGTGTTGGATTTCTGCAACTCCTGGATTGCAGGTTGGGATTGAACACTTAGAGGCTTATTTTCAAGACACAAAAAGTACCATTAAAACCTATGGTCAAGATGGATATGGCAACGAAGGCAGAGGGGCTGGAATCGCTATGGGTCAAATTGCCGAGAAACAAGGGTGCAGGCATAAAACTGGGGCTGTACTATCGCCCACCTGGTACGCCAGAAGGAGTCGGAGACGACTTGGAAGCTGAACTGAGACAGGAATGCAGGACTGGAAGTGTAACAGTGATGGGGGACTTCAACTACCCGGGGATAGACTGGAGTACGGGTCACTCCAACTGCACTAGGGAAACAGGATTTGTAGAAGCTGTGAGGGACTGCTTCATGGAGCAACTGGTCACGGAACCAACACGAGGGGGTGCTACTCTTGACCTCATCCTAAACGGATTGGGGGGGCCTGCAAGAGGGGTAGAAGTGGGAGGACCACTAGGCAACAGTGACCACAGCGCGATCAGATTCACATTAGAAAGGGGGACACCCATAGTAAGGAGGACCGCTACAACCACGCTCAACTTCAGGAAAGGGAACTATGTTGCTATGAGGGAAATGGTGGGGAGGAAGCTCAGAAACATCTTTAGGATGGAGACTGTAGGAAGCGCCTGGACCCTATTCAGGGACACCCTGCAGGAAGCACAAAGAATGTACGTCCCCAGTTTCAGGAAAGGCTGCAAGAACAAGCGGTCAAAGGACCCGGTTTGGATGTCAGCTGAAGTAAAGAGGGCAATAAATGACAAAAAAGTATCCTTCCGGAGATGGAAAAAGGACCCAACGGAGGAAAATCACCAGACGCACAGGAAATGCCAAAAGGAATGCCACCGAGAGGTTAGAAAAGCAAAAGGGGAATACGAAGAGGGGCTGGCCAGGGAGGCGAAAAACTTCAAGGCATTCTTCAGTTACGTAAAGGGGAAGCGACCAGCGAGAGAGGAGGTAGGGCCGTTGGACGATGGGGATAGGAAGGGAGTGATTAAGGAGGATAAAGAGGTAGCTGAGAGGTTGAACGCGTTCTTCTCGTCGGTTTTCACGAGAGAAGACACATCTAATATACCGGACTCAGAGGAGCTCACGAGTGGGGAACAGGCCGAAAAATTGGAGCACATAGAGGTAAGTAAGGAGGATGTCCTCAAACTGATAGACAGGTTAATATGCGGCAAATCACCGGGCCCGGACGGGATCCACCCAAGGGTTCTGAAGGAACTAAGACAAGAAATAGCGGGCACAATCCAGCATGTTTGCAACCTATCCTTGAAAACTGGAGAGGTACCAGAGGACTGGAAATTGGCGAATGTCACACCTATCTTCAAGAAGGGATCGAGGGGTGACCCCGGGAACTACAGGCCGGTGAGCCTGACTTCTATTATAGGGAAGATGGTGGAAGCTATGATCAAGGACGGCATTTGTGAGCACATCGAGAGAAATGGCCTACTGAGAACAAGCCAGCACGGATTCTGTAAGGGAAGGTCGTGCTTAACGAACCTTCTGTACTTCTTTGAGGGAATAAGCAGTCGGGTGGACAATGGGGAACCCATTGACATCATTTACCTCGATTTTCAAAAGGCTTTCGACAAGGTGCCACATGAAAGGCTGCTTAGGAAGCTGTGGAACCACGGGGTGGGAGGGGATGTGCACAGATGGATCAAGCACTGGTTGTCGGGTAGACTGCAGAGGGTTGGAGTAAAGGGCCAATATTCTGACTGGTGGGGAGTCACAAGCGGTGTGCCACAGGGATCAGTGCTGGGGCCGTTACTCTTCAACATATTTATCAATGACCTGGAAACGGAGGCAAAGTGCGAGGTTATAAAATTTGCAGATGATACCAAACTGTGCGGCAGAGTTAGGTCCAGGGAGGAGTGTGAGGACCTGCAAAGGGACCTGGAGAAGCTGGAAGACTGGGCAAACAAATGGCAAATGCGCTTTAACGTGGAAAAATGCAAGGTCATGCATATAGGGAAAAAGAACCTGTTGTTCAACTACAAATTCGGGGGGGCATTATTGGGAGACAGCAGACTTGAGAGAGACTTGGGTGTGCTGGTGGATGCATCACTGAAGCCATCTGCACAGTGCGCAGCAGCCTCGAAAAAAGCCAACAGGATGCTGGGCATCATAAAGAGGGGCATCACAACCAGGACGCGGGAAGTCATCATGCCATTGTATTGAGCGATGGTGCGTCCACATCTGGAATACTGCGTTCAGTATTGGTCGCCATACCTCAAGAAGGACATGGCGGTACTTGAGAGAGTCCAAAGGAGAGCAACGAAACTGATAAGAGGGCTGGAACACTGCCCATACGCCGAGAGGTTGGATAGGCTGGGGCTCTTCTCTCTGGAAAAAAGGAGGCTCAGGGGAGATATGATAGAGACCTTCAAGATCATGAGGGGCATAGAGAGGGTGGATAGGGACAGATTCTTCAGACTAAAGTGGACAACAGGTACGAGGGGGCATTCGGAGAAACTGAAGGGAGACAGGTTCAAGACAAATGCAAGGAAGTTTTTTTTCACCCAAAGGGTCGTGGACACTTGGAATGCGCTACCGGAGGAAGTGGTCAGGCAGAGTACGGTACAGGGATTCAAACAGGGATTGGACGGATTCCTGAAGGATAAAGGGATCGTGGGATACTGAGAGAAGTATCCAGGAAATAAGTATAGAAACCCGACCAGGTCGTGCATGTGCAAGACCGGAGGGTTAGGACTTCGATGGGAAGATAGGACTTCAATGGGAAAGGTGCACCAAGGTGGCAAGGGGGCCCCTTCTGGTGATTCAGACAGGTTTGGGCCGCCGCGGGAGCGGACTGCTGGGCATGATGGACCTATGGTCTGACCCGGCGGAGGCACTGCTTATGTTCTTATGTTCTTATATGTGTCTTAAGTGCTTTGAAAATGAGCCCCCTAGCATATGGAATCCTACAGGGACTAACAGAAAGAAGATTACCAAAGGTATGAACCTAATCTTCCATTCAGCTTCTTGCCTCCGATCGCATACAGCTCATTTGGATTTCTGCACTCCAAATATCATTCTACATTTCTTCACATTAAAACCTTAATTTAACTGCCAAGCATTAGCCCAAGTTTCTGAATTCTGAATGCTTTTCTTTCTCTCTGTGGTGCCAACTAATCTTTGCATCATCTGCAAAAAGGCAAGTCACCTAACCTTCCATTACCTCAGCTACAAACCTAGACTGTGAGTTTTCCATGGACAGAAAAATTCCCTACTGTACCCAAGTGTACTGTGCTTTGAAAACTTATGGGGTTGCAGGTTACATGTAAGAAAATTAAAATAAAATTTCATATCAAAGCAAACTAGATGCACATCTCCTTACAAGAGGCATAGAAGGATATGGGTGACTAAAAATTACACCAGGTGTACACCTGGCAGGGCCTCCGTGTATGCGGATCGCTGGACATGATGGACCGAGGATCTGATATACTGAGTGAGCAAGACATGTCTCTGCTGAGCTCCAGGGTCCTGAACCCCATCAGCCCCCATTGGATCCTCTAATATCCATCAGGAGATCTATAGCCCCAGCACAATATATAGAAACATATGTCCTGCATTCTCCATCCGCTCACTTCTTAACACATTGCTGTGCTTTCTTCTGCTTAGTACAGGCCTTGGAACCCCGATTTGTCCAACTCTCTGGCCAGTTATATAATCTTGAGTTGCTGCTTGCTGAAATGATACAACGAACTGTAGAAATGGAATCTCACGTAGCAACGGTCGAGGAAGTAACAGGCACAGCATCGACGGATTTATCCACCTTGTGAGAGCAGCTTCAGTTATAGGCCGAGAAGCTTGAAGACGTAGAAAATTGCTCTCGCAGGGACAATCTGCGCTTCATCGGCCTGCCCGAAACTGTCTTGGATGCAAAGCTACTACCAACCCTAGATCACTGCCTAAGGATGGAACTGCCTCTCCCTGATGGTGAGTTTTGAATGAACCCACCTCTTGGGTAAAAAACAAGAGGATTGGCAATGTCCACGTGCTGTAATTACTAAAATCCACAACTACGCCCAGGCAGCATTATTGAAGATGCATTAACAAAAGAAAGACTCCCTTTGAAGGTGACACTGTACACATATTTCAAGACTATTCGATGACGCTGTTGGAAAAGCGGCACCAGTTTACTCCAATTTGTGCTGAACTCTAACAACCGAAAACAACGCTTTGTGCTGCTCTACCCTGTATAGAAAATATTAGACCATTTCAGGTACCTTTGCCCTCCCGTTTGTCTGGGTGGGCATAGCGGCTGGTCCACATGTAGTAAAGGAATGGGGGCCCGTGTATTCGGGTGACTTGGGTAGCTATTTAAATGACTACAGTTTGCGCTAACATATGCACTCTCCTAGACTATGCAGCTTGTCTGCAAATGTAGGTTACTACGCAGCATGAGTATTAGCTCGACCCACTTATTTGTGGGGAAGCAATTTGCTCCCATACAGAGCTACTTAACAGATACAAATATATGACTGGAGGTGTTTGTCTTATAGGAAACTATACTGTTGGATGTTGGGGTCTTCTGGAAAGTGTGTGTCTGCTGGGTAATTTGGGGAGTTGGGCCACTAACATCCAATCGTGACTTGGACGTCCTCAACCTCGCATTTGAGGCTGCACCTACTCAATTTGGTGGGATAGGTGATTTTGACAGGAGGAATGGTGGGGAAGAGATCTGTGGGACTCCTACAGGTATTCTCTTACTGTACTGTTTGTTTGCAGTCCATTGAGAATTAAAAAATATAATGCTATTATTGTGTTATCAGATTTATGTTTAAGTACCTAGTTGGCTGTTGCTGAACAAATTAGCTTATACAAAGCTTATGTTTTTGTATTTAGGGCGTGCTGGACGTGTCTCTAAGGGATACTGCTATAGGCTTGTATCAAAGGCCTTCTGGAGGGACTACATACCAGAGAATATGGTGCCTGAGATGTTGGTTGGTATCTAGCTCCATAATAAATGTTTGCTTACAGCATTAGAAGTGCTTACAGCATTAGAAGTGCTTTAGGGTTTTATGATTGATGACGATTTAGAACATCGGTGAGTCTTCCCTGGAGTGCCCCCCCCCCAACAGAAGAATTACTCCAAGGACACAGACAACTTATCTGGGTAGTCACAAAACATCTTAGAGGAGCATCGAAAGAACTGTAGGCTTCTCTAGCCTCAATTAAAGTATATGTTCATGAATCCACAATAAGAGAGAGAATGGGCAAAATAGGATTCATGGAAGAGTAGAAATGCGGAAACCGATGCTGTCCAAGAGTAACGGCAGTGCTGGTTTCACATTTGCAGAAACACATATGGATGATCATCCAAACCTTTTGGAATGCTGATCTATTGGAACTTTTTGGATGACAGAGATCCTACTACATGTAGCATGAAGTAAATTCAGCATTCCACAGTAATCACATAATATCAACAGTCCAAACAAGGTATTGGTAGTGTGGTGTAGGGTTATTTTGTTGCCTTGGAAACATGACAATTTACCATTATTGAAGAAACCAGAAAATTCTTAGGAAGGTCTACTCATCTCTGTATAGTCTGAAGTGGAACCTGAAGCATAATTGGGTTATGCAGTAAGACGAGGCTTCAAAACAAAAAATCAAATCTACGAGGGTCATTTCATAAATAATGCACACTATATTTTTAAAAAAACTTTTACATGTTTTATTTTTTTTCAAGTATTTCTTTACAATCCTTCAATATAGTCTCCCTGCTTTGTAATGACTGAGTCCAAACATCCAGGAAGCTTCATTATTCCATCCAAGACACTGTTTCTGTTCAGTTGCCGAATGGCTCGGGTTCCGGCGGAAGAAAGCTCTTCCACAGATGCAAAACGATGTTCACACATAGGTGGTTTTAACTTTGGAAAAAAGTTGAAGTCTGGTGGACTCATGTCTGGATTGTAGGGAGCATGAGGTAACACCTCCCAGCCGTATTCATGTAGTTTTTCAATGACGACATTCCCTATGTGTGGGCGAGCGCTGTCGTGAAGAATGAGTGGCCCAGCCAAGAGCAACTGAGGTCAGGTTTTGTGCATTTTTGTGCATATTTTTTGCAAAAAATCATGATGATACACTGCTGTGACACTTCTTCCACATGGAACTTTGTCTGTGATGATGATGCCTTCATGATCATAAGCAAAAATCATCATTTGTTTGTCTTTTGATTGAGCTCATTGAAATGTTTTTGGTTGTGGGGAAGATGGAGCTCTCCACTCGTCATTGAAAAACTATGCAAATACGGCTGGAAGGTGTTACCTCATGTTCCCTACAGTCCAGACACGAGTCCACCATACTTCGACCTTTTTCCAAAGTTGGAACAACCAATGCGTGGACATCGTTTTGCATCTCTGAAGAGCTTTCTTCCGCCGGTACCTGAGCCATTCGGCAACTGAACAAAGACGGTGTCTTGGATGGATAAATGAAGTTTCCCGGACATTGGGACTCAGTCATTGCAAAACAGGGAGACTATATTGAAGGATTGTAAAGAAATGGTGTCGGGTCAAAAGCGCGCCGGGACAAAGGCGCGCCCAGACAATTGAGCGCAGCGCGGAGGCGCACGCCGCTCTAAATTACTGTTTTTAGGGCTCCGATGGGGGTGTGTGGGGGGAACCCCCCCACTTTACTTAATAGACATCGCGCTGCGTTGTGGGGGCGTTGTGGGGGGGTTTGGGGGGTTGTAACCCCTGTTTTTAGGGAAAAAGTTAAGTTTACAGTAAAATGTGGAGGGTTACAAACCCCCAAACCCCCCATAACGCCGGCGCGATGTCTATTAAGTAAAGTGGGGGGGTTCCCCCCCACGCCCCCCTTCGGAGCCCTAAAAACAGTCATTTAGAGCGGCGCGCGCCTCCGCGCTGCGCTCAATTGTCCGGGCGCGCCTTTGTCTTTCGCGCCGTTGTCTATGAACCAAAGAAATACTTGGAAAAAAAGCCCACGTAAATAAAATAGTGTGCATTATTTATGAAATGACCCTCATATATCTCAGTGGATGAGGAGAAACAAAACAGGTTTTGGACTGGCCTAGTCAAAGTCCTGTCTTGCACACAGTAGAAATGTTATTTCAGAACCTTTGAATGTATATGCCTTAAAGTAGTTCTGCAAAGAAGAGTGGGCTAACTTCAAATTATAAGATGTGTTTTATTGCAATTATTGTTGCTAAGAGTGGGCAACTTAATTATTAAATTTGGGGAGCAATTACTTTTTCGCATGGGTGCTAGCTTTGTTCCTTAAGTGATGTAGTAATGTATAACTATAGTGCTACTAGACATATGCAGCGCTGTACATCAGAACATAGATGAGACTGTCCCTGCTCAGAAGAGCTTGTAATCTAGTCAAAGACAAACTGGACAAGAAGGGGCATCAATACACTGTGCTCAGGTAGGGGAATTACAGAAGGAATGATAAGGCAGATATTGGTGCTTAGCATAAGAATAGCCTTACTGGGTCAGACCATCAAGCCCAGTAGCCCGGTCTCACGGTGGCCAATCCAGGTCACTAGTACCTGGCCAAAACCCAAGATGTAGCAATATTCCATGCTACTGATACAGGGCAAGCAGTGGCTTCCCCTGTGTCTTTCTCAATAACAGACTATGGACTTTTCCTCCAGGAACTTATCCAAACCTTTCTAAAAACCAGCTACGCTATCCGCTCTTACCACATCCTCTGGCAACGCGTTCCAGAGCTTAACTATTCTCTGAGTGAAAAAACATTTCCTCCAATTGATGGGTGGGTATAAACTGTAAAGATCAGAAACCAGGGGATATCAGGAAAGGGAGCAGTCAGTATCCTAACCCACTCTTTAATCATTCAACAAATAGATTACTGTAATTCCTTATACACAGGTGTTAGGCAGAAAGATCTTTGCAGACTACAACTAATTCAAAATACAGCTAACGCTAAAAATTTGATCACATCATCCCTTGGCTCACTGGTTCCCTGTATCCCACAGGGATTACATATAAAATACTGTTTTTGACTTTTTAAAACTCTCAGCTGAGAACCCACATACCTTAACCACTGCCTCGTTCCTTACATCCCCTAAGGATCTCTCAGATAATTAAATTGGTAACAATTTCTCATCCCTACTTACTGTGATTATTGTACATGAACACAACGGGCAATCAGCTTTCTCTGTCCAAGGCCCACAACTATGGAATTTCCTCCCGATATCCCTTCAACTCATAACAGTGCTTGAATACTTTAAGGCAGAACTAAAGACTTTTCTTTTTGAGGACACATTTACATAACTTATCTCTGTTGTTCTCCCACCTTTGATTGTAGCAGGCTTAACACAGAACAATCCTTATGTAGTTTACCTCCTCTCTATCCTGTCAGGAATATTGTAGTTCTAACCCCTTTCCTCACACTTTTATGTCCTTTTCTCACAGACAGCCCTCCTGCAATAGTATGTAAACCGCTTAGAAAGTCTCTACCCATAGTGCAGTATGGTAGATTTATAATAAACTTGGAGCCAAAATCTTACATCCAGTATTAATTGCATTTTGAATATGCCAGTGTGAAATGGTCTCTGCAAAATCTGGCCCTTAACATTCAGTCCCCTGGGAAGAGGATCAGTTTAGTTCTCCTGTTTCTGGTGACCCAGCAAAAACAGCATTGGATGTGGCATTGAGGCTCATCAGTACCCCATTTTCATCCCTGGAGGTCATGGCATAACTTGGCTTTTGGTTTGGGAATTGGAAACCACTAAATACTGTGTTGACTTCTTATGAGTTTCCAATGAGACAGGACCTAGGAAAGAGGCCCTAGAGAGCGAGAGTTGTGTATAGAATTGAAAGCCAACATTTGTAAATTCAAGGAAATACTGGGGAAAATAATAAACCTGAAATATATTTTTTGTACTTTAACGTGGGGGGGGATTGAATAGTCCATGTGTCTTGAGAGTGACTTAAAAAAAAAAAAGGAAACTAAAAATATGAAGGTATGTGTTCTGAGGAATTTGAGGAATTTGTATGTTAAATGTGACTATTTTTATTTTTCAGCGTTGCCCACTTGGAAGTGTGATCTTGAAAGTAAAACTGCTGGATATGGGGGAACCAAGAGCTTTGTTAGCCACTGCTCTTTCTCCCCCACGCAGTAGTGACATTGAACATACCATCCTTCTGCTGAAAGAGGTAACGTATTGATCTTTCATTTTGGTGACTTTATTCAAGAAGTCTCTGCCTCTATTAGGATGTATGAAAATAAGTATCGCTATGAAAATATATTATTCAGATAATCCTAGTGAAGAACATGCTATATATTGAGTCATAGTGGGATCAGCAAAATGTAATTATATTTTGGTTCTAGCAAGGCTCTGATTGGCCCAGGCTGTTTAAGGCCCCGCCTATCACAGCTTTAGGTCCCTCCCCAGATGCTTTGTCAAGGAGCCTAAGGTTCTCATTGGTCCGGAAGCCTAAAGCCCCACCCATAGGAGGGGCCTTAAACAAACTGGGCCAGTCAGAGCCTCAGGCTCCTCCCCGATGCATCCCTAGATGCACTAGGGAGGGGGAAGGCCCATTTTGAAGAGGTAAGCCAGCTGGCCGAAATAGGCATCCCTCTGGTCAGCCATCTAGATCAAAGATTGAGAGGGTGCTGGTTGTTGGAGTCACGCTGGGGAGAGGGGTTGCGTGACGGTGGGAGAGAATATGCATCTGTCCTGCTGCTGGGGGGTGGGGGTCACTTGGTGGCGGGTGAGAGTGGAGATCTCTCCCGCTGCTGGTGGGGGAGTCACTTGGTGGCAGGAGAGAGTGGGCATCTCTCCTGCTGTTGTGTTTTTTGTTTTGTTTTTTCTCTTTGCATTTATTCTGTGCATGTGCCATTGCTATCACCAGCGATGGGCACATGCAAATTTAGCGAGTCTTCGCTACTCTCCGCCAACCTCATTTACATGGATGTTTTTTGGAGAATGACTCACTTTTTTATTTTTTTTTAAATCACTACCCAATTTTTTTTTACATGACTTTTTGAGATTCTAGGCCTAAGAGTCCAAAGGTAATCAAGAATTTTCTAAGGGGGGAAGGGATCAAAGACGGAGTATACTAAAGCTTGGGAGTCAAGGGAATGAGGACACCTGTTATGGTTGATTGTGTTTGTATTTATTTGGAGTTTGTATTTTGAAGTTGAAAATCTAATAAAACAATTTTCATGGAAAAAAGAGAATTGACAGATGTTGCTTTAGAAAAAGGTAAGTTTGAAATCTAGTCCAACCTGCTGTAACCCTGACTGTGTTTTGTGTAGGTGGGAGCCCTTGCTGTAAGCGGGACTAGTCAAGACTACAATCACTATGATGGAGAGCTGACCTTCCTAGGAAGAGTGCTGGCACAGCTACCTGTAGATCTGTATCTCGGTAAACTTATCGTTCTAGGACATGTCTTTGGATGTTTGGAAGAATGCCTTATCATAGGTAAAGTGGGAAATACAACTTAATAATATTCTGAATAATATATCCCTTGAATAGTATCCAGTCTTATTTTTTTATCATTTCTTTCTCTAGCTGCAGCCCTGTCTCTGAAGAATTTTTTTGCAATGCCTTACAGGCAGTATCTTGATGGATATAGGTATGATATATTAACTAATTGATCATTTATTAATATCCATTATCAGTGGAGTAGTAAGGGGTGAGGGTGCAGGCCCTATCCTCCTCTACGCCATCCCGCTCCTTCCCCATCCCCCCACTGCCGCATATGCCTAGTCTAGTCTAATCTTCGATTTATATACCAGGTCATCTCCCAACGGAGCTTGACTCGGTTCACATGTAATTAAGACTAGAGTACATAAGAAGAGGAGCATGAGAGAAGCCGTTTAAATATTGTGTGAACAGCAGAGTTTTCAGGGCTTTACGAAATAGTTGAAGCTGGCCTATCAGTCTAATAGAGTCGGGAAGTCCATTCCAAATCTCTACCAGCTTGAGGACAAGAGATTAACTAAGCTTCCCAACAGATTTAGGAGGGGAAAGATAACTTATATCTCTGTGTATTTCTCGAATGACAAGATCTAAAGGTATTCCAGTATAAGGGGACTAAAGGATCAAATATTCCATAGAGAAGCTTGAAGATTATGCATGCACATTTAAATGCTGCTTCCCTTCCCCGTACCTCTGTAACGTTCCTGGCGCGAGCAGCAATCCCCAACCTACTGTCGAGCCAGCATCGGCTCCTCTTCTGATGTCACTTCCTAGACCCGTGTCTAGGAAGTGGTGTCAAAGGAAGAGCCGATGCTGGCGTGCCAGCAGGTTGGGGGTTGCTGTTCGCACCAGGAACCTTACAGAGTTATGGAAGAAGGGAAGCGGTGCGTGCATGGCAGGTGGGGGCAGAGATTGGGGGTGGAGAAGAGCAGGGGAGGGGTGCCACCGCCCAGGCACCTCTCACCTTCGCTACACCGCAGTGATGTGGCCGTGGCTTAATTTGTGGGGGAATGGCTTGGAGCACAGTTTTAGCACTTATTTTCAGGCATTCTGCTCTGTCCCCTCCCTTACAAGCACTCTGCAAAGAGGAGGAAGGGGGGTAATGTGCCTTGAGCAGAGAGAGAACAGTTACTACTCCCTAAGCCAGCTCCTGGCCTACCTAAGCTGCTCCCAGCTTCACAGTCCCACTTCCTTTCTATCTATAAATTACCCCCCCCCCTTTTACTAAGCCGTGGTAGATATTTAGATATTTCTACCACGGCCCAGAGCGTTAAATGCTCCGACACTCATAGGAATTCTATGAACATCAGAGCATTTAGCCCTACTGGCCGCAGTAGAAATCTCTACTGCGGCTTAGTAAAAGGGGGGAAGGGTATGCCCTGGATGTGGCCCTTCCACGCTTAATAGTATGTATTAATTATGCTAAAAGTAAAATATTTCAGTTAGGGAGCATAAGATTCAGATACATAAAAAGTAACTTTTCTAAGATATCGGTGGTAGCTAGGCCTAGAACAAGGAAATGGGAAGTGATCTGTCCCTGTAAAACACCAGGTTAGAAACCTGATCATAGATGTCATTTGCCTACTACTTGAAAGGATCCAGAGAAGGGCGACTAAAATGGTTAAGGGGCTGGAGGAGTTGCCGTACAGCAAGAGATTAGAGAAACTGGGCCTCTTCTCCTTTGAAAAGAGGAGACTGAGAGGGGACATGATCGAAACATTCAAGATAATGAAGGGAATAGACTTAGTAGATAAAGATAGGTTGTTCACCCTCTCCAAGGTAGGGAGAATGAGAGGGCACTCTCTAAAGTTAAAAGGAGATGGATTCTGTACAAACGTAAGGAAGTTCTTCTTCACCCAGAGAGTGGTAGAAATCTGGAATGCTCTTACACCCTCCAGGGATTCAAGACAAAGTTAGACAAGTTCCTGCTGAACCAGAACGTACGCAGGTAAGGCTAGACTCAGTTAAGGCACTGGTCTGACCCAGCAGCAGCAATTCTTATGTTCTTTCTTTAGAGAAGGCATAGAATAAGGAAGTCTTATAGGCAATGTTGGGGTGGAGGCACCACTCTTCTATGTCCTCCCCCAGACTATACCTGAAGTATTTCTTTATGTGCACACAGGAACAAAATGTCTTTTTCAGGGAGCAGCAGGAGTGACTGCATTGCACTTGTGAATGCTTTTAAGGTAAATATTGAAAAAATGTAGTGGTAAAATATATCTGGGTGGCGGCATTCACCTTATTAGATAGTTTGATGGTATATCGTCACAGAAAGAAGAAAAAAATAATTAGAGAACTTTGCCTCGTAGCTGTCCTAATGACTCTGAAGCTAGTTGAGCCTTCAGAGAACACAATGATTAAATGTGAGATAAATTTGCATGTGCTGGGTCTTCCTAGATTATAATTCTTTTGGATTTCTCTTGTGACCCATTGGCTGTGATCAGCTGTTAGGGAATGGGGGGAATAGAAGTCTTGTTTTCTTCTGGGCTTCCTTCTGCAGTGGTATAGCCAGACAGCCAATTTTGGGTGGGTCTGAGCTCAGAGTGGGCAGGCATCTCTTCCCCTCCCTTCCCAAACCCCCCCCCCCCCCCCAGCCTGTGCAGCATTTCTATTTTTTCTTCAGGTCGCCAGCAGCGGTCCATACATGCTGCAGGTGGCTGACCTGGATGCCTTCCTCTGATGCAAAACGCATCGGAGGGAAGGCTTTCAGTTAGTCACCGACAGCATGTAGGAATCACTGCCGGCAGCCTGAGCCCAAACTGTACGGGCCAGGCCTCTGCTGCCATGATCTGTTTATTAGGAAACAAGTAGTGAATACTACCGGCAGTAGTTTCATCTGGCAGTGGAGGCATGATATGGGCTGTGGTAAGGGTGGGGCTTGTGAGGCCGCTGCTTTCCTTTGACCTACAAAGGCTGAACATGTTGTTTTCACCTCTGGCAGTTTTAACAGCTAGTTGCAGATGTAACAGTATTCCAGAGTGTTCAAAAATGAATTTAAGCCCTGGTCTTCAATATGTGCAGATTCCTCCCATAAGTCTTTCTAAAGAGAGCATGATGCTGGAGGGTTGTACATGCCATTGTTATTGCATCTGCCACAAGCAGGGCTGTGGATTTGGAAGCAATTCTAGAGTTACTGAAGTCAGGGTCAGGAAAAATGTACCGATGCCGACTAAATATAAATGGTAATGTATTAATAATTCCATTTTCACAGATACTAATTTGATTAACCTATCATTTCTTTTAAAATGGGCATTTTTTAAACCTTCCTGTAAAACTTCTTAGCCTCTTTTTTATTTTGTAAGTTTTTGTCTTATGTTTAACTTCTTTAGTAAATAATATTTTAAAAAGCCACAACGGCATAGCTATAGTCTTTAAACTAAAACTTTAACAGGTTAGGGTGTTACAAAGAAGCTTGATGATTAACATTGGCAGTGATGATATTGCATGTTGTGTGCTTTCAGTCTGCATAGGAAATCTTTAATTTATTGATGTGATATGCAAATCTCTCATGTATATTCAATAGAGCTATCCCCAAATATCCAACTGGCTGGTGGTCCTCCAGGAAAGGTTTGGGAACCACTGACTTAGACACGTTATTGAAAATGCCCCTCTCCATGGAACAGAAACCTAAGTCTATAGATTCAGACTCAACACAGATCTTTATTTCAGCTATTGAAGCTGCCCTCAGGAGTGTCGAGATTTAGAAACATAAATAATAAACATATAAAACATCAATAATAAAATAACTTCTATAAGTATATAAATAAATTAAAACACATAAATTGTCACAGAATTAAAATACAGGGTGCCTACAAAAACTATACTTGATTTTAAATGGTTACAAAACCAAAATTTATTGGAATATTCTTTCACCTTTGAAGCTACAGTTTCATCAACTTATAAAGTTTCATATGTTATCTGTTGATTACATACACTTAATGTGCGCCCCACCTGTTAACATTGATGCGATAATTGAGCTTGGACGAGACTCTCCAAAGCATATCCGGCGTGATCGCATTTATAGCATACAACACTAATTCTACTGCACCCTATTCAAAGCTCTAAATGGAAATGGACCAAGCTATCTGAACAACCGCCTAATCTGGAAAAACACATCCAGACCATGGAGAACTCAAGCACACTTTACCCACCCCCCAATCAAAGGCATACAAAGCAAAAAAATATATGATGGTCTACTAGCCACCAGACCAGCAAAAATAGACCACCACCTCTCAAATCTGCTGACCACGATGCCCAACTACAAAACATTCAGGAAAAAACTGAAAACCATACTATTCAAGAAATTTGTCAAATGATCTAACCAAACCGTATCAACCATTCCCAGATCCCGACGCATACTATGGCTATCAACCTTGTAATTTCCCTGGGAATGCCCAGGCTAATTTCTTGTTGTAAACTGCCTAGAACTGAAAGGTATCGGCGGGATAGAAGACATCAATGTAATGTAATGATGTGTTCCTGCAGATCATCCATAGTTGCGGGTAGTGAAGGTAAGTACACTCTGTCTTTTACGTACCCCCAAAGGAAAAAATTACAAACAGTAATGTCCGGTGATCTCGGGGGCCACTTGAGGAATACCTGGTCATTTTGTCGCGTTGTATTGTCTGAAGGTTGTAACTTCTGCAAGATATGTATTGGAGCGAGTGAAGTGGATACAGATAGTATATATGATTTATTTTCACAGAAAAGGTGGTGGAGAAAAGTGGAATATCTTAAGCCCTGAAGAAACAGTCCTAGACCGTGAAACGTTGGCTATAATTGAAATAACACTTGTTTCCTCACAAATGGAAGCAATAGCGAGTTCAGTCCTGCACTTAGAGGAGACTGTGGTAATAGGCACATTCTCTCCGGAAGTTTTTTTGCCGATGATGTTGGTGGAGGAGGTTTGAGCATTTATGCCCTACCTAGAAAACCTGAGGCTTTTTCTTCCGTTGAGAGTGGGCTCTCTAAATTTAAATAGTGGAGTAAATTTGAGTATTGAATATTGATCACTCACTAGTACCAAGATTTTGATTAAACATATTCCAATAAATTTTGATTTTGTAACAATTTAAAATCAAGGCGTGTTTTTGTGGGCACCCTGTAATATAATAACTAGTCTATAATAATAAAACCCTAGAGTACGCATGCGCTGTCGAAAGTCCGTGAGTCCTGGTGGCGTGAGGTGTGCTTCTGTGCCAGTCCTCACAGCGCCTGCGTATGCCAGCGACTCCTCCCTCCCGCTACCGGTCCTCTTCAAAGCGGCCTGCTGAGGTTCGCCAGCCGCTGTAGCGAACCTTGCAGGCCGCTTTCCAAAGGATCGGTGAAGAAAACTATAAGAAGGCGAAGGCGGGTCAGAGGCTGTGATCGGCAGCGGCTGCTGCTACTCCTCCAGCCGCCTAGCTCCTCTCCGTCGGCCCCGGCCGGCAGCCCCCTCCGCCCCGTCCTCTCTGCTCCGGTGGCCCGCGCAGGAGAAGGAGCGGATGATGCAAGGGGGTTGGAAAAGCGGGACGGGAAGGGGAAAGGGAGGGGGAGGAAGTCTAAAATGAAAAAAAAACCCCCAAAAAACAACTTTATACAGGAAAAGGAGTCTCTAGCACCCGTTAATGTAACGGGCTTAAAGACTAGTATATGATAAATGGGTAATGACTTGTGTGAATTAGAATAGTAATCCTATATATAGGAGGATAGGATATAAAACCAAATAAATAAATATCACATTACAAATATATCTTGATTAAACTGAACATTAAACACAAAACATAGATGTTAGTATCAGGGTAAACATGAGAATATATACTCCATTCTAAGAAAAAAAGGTCTATATCTAAAGTTATATGTAATTGTAACTGTCTCTTGTTTACTTAGACATGGCAGACCTGCAGAGAGAGTGGAGAATTGAGGCGTCCTAAGGTTGGTTGTGAATTGAAAGTAATTTTTCTTTGAACCTGTCACGTTGATGTATGCCACTCCGATGTCTGTGCTTGTCTTTCAACTCGGGAAGTTGGTTCTTCTCCAAAGAACTCTATCTTGAAAGCTGATGAAACCAGGGGCCCCTTAGAGTTCTGATGACAGTTTAGATAATCTAGGAGGCGAGGCCAAAGACAATTACAGGCACATCATTTAAGGAAAGAAAATATCCCATGATTATTTGGGAAATATGTGTTCTTTAGCATCCCTCCAGACTGGTACAGAATGAATGGGTTTATGCATATTGACTTTTGGCAGTAGTACAAGTGGGCTGTGCAGTCCCATCTACAATCAGTGTGTTCTCAATCTCCAGCAGGTGGAGGTGGTAAGCTTGTGCAGTCTTTCCTTGCGCAAGGAGGGCATTCTGGTTCATCCCTATCTGGACAACTGGTTGATTGGAGCGAAGTCGTTTCAGGAGAGCTCCTGGGTCACGTCTGCAGCCACTAGGCTGGGTGGTCAACTTGTCCAAAAACCAGTTGATTCAGTCTCAGTGCTTAGAGTATCTGGGAGTTCTCTTTGACACAGGCTTGGGGAGAGTCTTCCTTCCTGAGTCCCAGGTGTTGAAATTACAGTTGCAGATTTGTTCCCTTATGGATTGTCGTTGCCCTTTGGCACAGGATTTTCTGCAGGTCTTGGGGTCGATGGCAGCCTCCCTGGAAGTGGCTAGGTGGGTTCGGGCTCACATGCATTCTCTTCAGTATGCTCTTCTTTGGCGGTGGTTGTCAGCCTTAGCATTTTTGGTTGGCCTAACCAATGTTAGCAAAGGCCTATGGGAGATCATATCATTCATGTCTGATCTTAGGGCATGAATGAGGTAATTGGAAACCAAATAGTGTCCAAAAATATAAATGTTGAAATTAATCAAATGTGATGGAACACCAATGGTGTATATGATGCAATTTAAATCGAGGGAAAAAAGAACTCAAAATACCCCAAGAATGCAATCAATGAGTCACAATCATATTAGGGTTGGGTATCATCATAGGTCAAAAAACCTTGAATTTTTAATTTTAATTCATTAATAATTTTGATTTTATGTGATAATTTTATATTATTTTTATAATTGACTTTTCATTATCATGATTAACTTTTCATTATCTCAACTTTCTTCTTGCCAATGAGCATTGAAAACCCAGCAGTTGTATATTCAAGATTTTTAACTGGCTTATCCAAGAAAATATCAATAAGCACTTATCTTAGTAACCCGACGGAGGCCCGGTCCGTTTCGCAGCGTGAGGCTTCTTCAAGGGTAATGATAGGGCTTAATAATTCGCCAGTGGGAATTCAAAACGGCTCATTGCTCTTAAATGAAAGAAGAAATAGAAATAAAAGCATTATATCAATGTTTTACTAGACAAATCTTTGGAATAATATTTAAAATTGAGATAGCTACAAACTAGCTGCTCAACTATTGGATTACAATATACTGGTAAGACAAACTGTTTATTTAGTGCCCATTGCCTAGTACAACATATAAAGTGTATCATAATTTTAACTAGATATGCTACCTGCCTTGCATAAAACCAAAGCCTTTTGTTAAAAAAACAATCTTTTATTTCAAAAGGACATTCTAAATTACTTTTTATGTAGAGTACTGACCATTCAACAATCTGCTGCTCCTTTAGCTGTCGTGAAATGCTGAACAAGATGGCGCTCGCATTTATACCGAACGCCGAGGTTGTTCAGCCTATCGGAACATTGGTAACGTCAGAGTGAATGATGTAATTTTGATATGCTAACGCAAATATATCACACATAAAAGTTTAACCATTTATGTGCTGCTTGCCAATCATCAAATTAGAACATTTTGTTAAATATAGATAGCCCCATTCATTTGAAGTTACTTTTAATAGGTCAAACTGTTTGTTCGAACCTCAGTTGCCTGAAAAGATATATGCAGTCTGTCATAATCTTAGCTTAATGTATTCCCTGCATTTTATATGAACCAAAGTCTTGTGTTAAACGACGTTCTAGTATTTTAAAAAGTTTAAATCATTCTTTACTGCTTTTTATGTAAAGTACTTGCCATTTCGCAGACTACTGCTCCTTTTGCTGTCATGAAATGCTAACTAAAATGGCGCTCACGTTTATACTGAACGCTGAAGTTGTTCAGCCAATCGGAACTTTATGACGTCAGAATAAATAATGTGACTTTGATGTATTATCGCAAATGTCTTTCCCATAAAGGTTTAACAGTTGTTGTACTGCTTGCCTGTCATGTGACTAAATGCGGATGAAAAACATTTTCAAGATGACAAATTTTTTAAGGACTGCTTTTATATTGATTATGCTTTCCACTCGGCATACTACTATTCATTTTACTGTCAAACATATATTGATTAAAATTGCACTGATTGCGAACTGAAGCTATAACAAAATGTTTTAAATTAACTCAAAGTCCATGCACGACTGTTCTACCTACACTATGCTGAATGTGTGAATGGGAACCTAAAGAGTGATCAAACCTACTAGCATTGTAATGAATCTATGATTGATAACCTAAAAGTAATGACGAAACTTCATATTCAAAAACATCACTGAAAAGAACAAAATAACATTGAAAATGTAAAATGTGTCAAAAAAAAAATAAATAAAAAAAAATCAGAATAAAACATGCCAGTCTATCTGATTGTTAAGTCCATGCCGCCCCACTGAGCTAGCTGAGCATTTGGTCACCTGCTTCCTCAGGGGAGAAGCTAAGTTGGACACTAAATTTGTGCAATCCTAGCAAGAATCCACATGAGAAGAGCAGCAGATTTCCAGGCAAAATTTGTATTTTTGAAGAAGCAGGGAACTGTAGGAAAAAAAAAATCACTAAAAATTCAAGATGACTGCCATCAAAAAATTTGCTCTAAAATTGTGATATTTTTCACACTTCCCAAACTGTAAAAACAGCGATTTTAGGATTTTTCAGGAGGGGCACATAGGGGAATATCTAGAAACCTTCAAAACCCCACTTTTCCAACCTCCCCTGATGTCTCTCACAGGCTATCAGCCTGTGTACTCACTGTGCCCTGACAGGATCTGTGCTTCAACCTGCTTTCAGCTCTCTCATAGTAGCTGGATGAGAAAATTCACTGCTACAATGCTGGGAATGGTTCTGCAAAGCTGATCTTCAGGCTGCCTGTCAGATTCCTATGTCTGACTACACCTCTATCCCTGCTGACCGGTATGGGCATCGTGTGAGATGCCGCCGAGCCTCCTAAGGGTGCCTAGTAGCCTGCGCTCAACCCCTGTTAACAGTAGGTGAGACCACCTCAGGGATGGCCCTGAGCTCCAGAGAAAACTATGCAGCTGGCTAACAGGTACCCAGTGGGATTGGCCTGTCAACTACAAACCGAAGTCTGCAAATTGTCAAGCAGGCAGAGCTATAAGAGCATAAGAATAGCCTTACTGGGTCAAACAAATGGTCCATCAAGCCCAGTAGCCCATTCTCACGGTGGTCAATCCAGGTCCCTAGTACCTGGCCAAAAACCAAAGAGTAGCAACCGATCCAGGGCAAGCAATGGCTTCCCGCATGTCTTTCTCAATAACTGACTATGGACTTTTCCTCCAGGAAATTGTCCAAACCTTTCTTAAAACCAGCTACGCTATCCACTCTTACCACAACCTCTGGCAATGTGTTCCAGAGCTTACCTAGTCTCTGAGTGAAAAAAATATTTCTTCCTATTAGTTTAAAAGTATTTCCCTGTAACTTCGAGTATCCCCTAGTCTTTGAAATTTTTGACGGCGTGAAAAATCGATCCACTTGTACCCATTTTACTCCACTCAGGATTTTGTAGACTTCAATCATATCTCCCCTCAGCCGTCTGTTTTCCAAGCCCTAACCTTTTTAGTCTTTCCTCATACGAGAGCAGTTCCATCCCCTTTATCCCAGGACAAGCAGGCAGCATATTCTTAACGCATGGGTGACGTCACCGACGGAGCCCCGGTACGGACACTTTTAACTAGAAAGTTCTAGTTGGCCGCATCGCGCATGCACGAGTGCCTTCCCGCCCGACGGAGGAGAGCGTGGTCCCCAGTTTCTTCGTTTCCGCGGAGCGAAGAAGACGCATGTGTTTTCAACAGCTGTTGAAATATCTGATTTTGCCTTCCCGCTCGCGAAATTGTCTTCCTTTTTCTTCTTTTTCCTTCGGGTTTCTTTTCCGTTCTAACTTGCAAAAAAAAACAACTTTGTTTTTTCTTTATTTTTCAGGCCGTCCCCGGCGGGGCCTGTTGCCACCATACAGGCCTCCGGTTTTCATTTTGCGGAGGCCATGTTTCCCTTCATGCCCCCTCAGCCGGGCTTTAAGAAGTGCCAGCGGTGTGCACGCCCGATATCTCTCACTGACCCGCACAATTGGTGCCTACAGTGCCTGGGTCCAGAGCATCGGGCTGATACCTGCACCCGCTGTGCTACTCTTAAAAAACGTACATTAAAAAATAGACAGATCCAACAGAATATCCTTTTCGGTACCGGATCTGCCATGGAATCGGCCGCGCCGTCAACGGCACCGCAAAAGTCGGCACCGACTACTTTGACGCCATCTGATCCTTCCTCGGGGTCGCTGGCACCAGGTAAGCCGGCTAAGAAGCCTCACTTCCCTTGAGCGCCCTCCTGCCACACTGGCGACGCCGGTCCTCCCGGCATCACGCCGACCCCGCAAACGCTCCGCCCCGATTTTGGTGAGTGCCTCGTTATTGGCATCCTCATCGCCGGGGCATGGAGCGGCACCTATGGTGCCGAAAAAGAAAAAGAAAAAAGCGATACCGGTGCCCCCTCTGGACGACCTCATTGCGGCCATACTCCAAAGCCAATTGCAGGAGCAACTACAACAACAACTCCAGCACTTGTTGCCCGCAATTTTGGCCCCACTCCTTCCGGTACCGGACCGGCCCGAGCCTCGCACCATACCACCGGTGTTGACACCATCGGTACCGTTGAACACCTCCATGCCGGTACTCGCGGCTGAAACACTTAATCCTCCAGTGCAAACACGCTCTGATGCCGACCCTCCCCGACGTCGAGACCGACATCAGTCCCCCCGAGACCAGGACCGGCACCGGTCTTCCTCCCCCCAGTACCGTCTCGATGCGCTCTGGCAAATCTCTCTCTAAGACTCGCCACACTGAGCCGTCCGCACCACTATCCCGTCCTGCGCACACCGACGTCAGGGACCCGGACTTATGGGAAGAATCCCCACCCGGTACCGATGATGAGGCTTCATCAACGGACGAGGACCCATCGATGGTCGATACCAGTTCCAAACCTGAACAGTCCTCATTCACAAAATTTCTAAGGGAAATGTCGGCGGCTCTGTCTATCCCTTTGGAATCCGACTCTAAGAAGTCCCAGGCTTTCCTTGACGCCCTGGACTTCAAACAACCCCCCAAAGAATTTTTAAAGTTACCCGTCCATGACATCTTACGGGAAACTTTTTACAAAAATTGGGAAAACCCTCTCACGGTACCGGGTGCCCCTCGAAAACTGGATAGTTTGTACAGGGTCATTCCTATCCCGGGGTTCGACAAACCTCAACTACCCCATGAATCCCTTCTAGTGGAGTCCACCTTAAAGAAAACCCAGTGCTCCAGTGTTTATGCCTCCACCCCTCCTGGCAGAGAGGATAGAACGATGGATAAATTTGGCAAACGCCTTTATCAGAATTCCATGCTTGCCAACAGGGCTAATAATTACACCTTCCACTTCTCCTTCTATATGAAGCATTTAGTGCAACAACTTTCCTCCTTACAAAAGTACATCCCTGAGCGTAAGGTCCCGGTTTTCCAACAACAAATTTCCAATTTGCTCCAACTCCGGAAATTTATGGTGCGATCCATTTATGACTCTTTTGAGCTGACCTCTCGAGCATCTGCCATGGCTGTTGCCATGAGGCGCTTGGCCTGGCTGAGAGTTTCTGACCTCGACATTAATCACCAAGACCGCCTGGCTAACGCACCTTGTCTTGGTGATGAACTCTTCGGGGGGTCCCTGGACTCAACTACCCAGAAACTCTCGGCACACGAGACCAGGTGGGATACCCTGATCAAACCCAAAAAGAAGACTCCACCTGCTCGTCCCTACAAACAGCAGTCTTCCTACCAACGCAGGTTCTCGGCCAGACCTCTCAACCTGCCTCAACAACAACAACCTCGCTGGCCTCGCCAGCAGCACCACACTCAGGCACGTCCACAGTCTCACCAACCTACCAAGCCTCTCCCGCAGTCAAAACCGTCTCAGCCCTTTTGACTCTTTTCTCCAGGGCATAGCCAGTCTCCCACCATCCTTGCCTCTGCCTCAGCCGATAGGAGGACGTCTTCAACTCTTCCTCAACCGTTGGGAGGTCATCACATCAGACCTGTGGGTCCTCAACATCATTCGCCACGGCTACTCTCTCAACTTCCAGACTCTTCCACCAGACAATCCTCCCATAGAGTCTGTTTCTCACTCCTCTCAATCCTCCCTCCTCCTGAGGGAGGTCCAATCCCTCCTTCTTCTCAATGCCATCAAAGAGGTACCCCCAGACCAAAGGGGTCAGGGATTCTACTCCCGCTACTTCCTGGTTCCCAAGAAGACAGGAGACCTCCGTCCCATCCTCGATCTCCGGAACCTCAACAAGTGTCTGGTCAAGGAAAAGTTCAGGATGCTCTCCCTTGCCACGCTTTACCCTCTTCTCTCTCATCACGACTGGCTATGTTCCCTAGACCTCAAAGAGGCCTACACTCACATTCCAATCCATCTGACTTCCCGTCGCTACCTCCGATTTCAGGTTCAGCACCGCCACTATCAGTACACAGTGCTACCCTTTGGCCTCGCATCATCGCCCAGGGTGTTCACCAAGTGCCTTATTGTGGTGGCGGCTTTCCTAAGGTCTCACAACCTCCAGGTGTTCCCCTACTTGGACGATTGGTTGGTGAAAGCACCTACGTCTCCGCTTGTGCTACAAGCCACTAAACACACCATCTCTTTCCTCCATCTCCTGGGGTTCGAGATCAACTACCCCAAGTCACACCTGCTTCCCACACAGCGACTTCAGTTCATTGGTGCGGTTCTCAACACCACTCAGATGAGGGCGTTTTTCCCCTCAGACCGCCAACGGACCCTGCTCCATCTCTGCCGTCAGGTGCTCCTTTGTCGCTCTATTCCCGCTCGGAAAATGATGGTCCTCCTGGGCCACATGGCCTCGACGGTCCATGTGCTTCCTCTGGCATGACTCCACCTCCGGACACCTCAATGGACTCTGGCCAACCAATGGTCACAGACCACGGATCCTCTTTCTCATCCCATCTCTGTGACATCGTCTCTTCAGCAATCTCTTCAATGGTGGTTGAACTCCTCAAATCTTTCCAGGGGTCTACTCTTTCATCTGCCCTCTCATTCCATGACCATCACCACGGATGCCTCCCCCTATGCGTGGGGAGCTCACCTGGGAGATCTGCGCACCCAGGGTCTCTGGACCCCTCAGGAGCGTCTACATCACATCAATTTCCTGGAACTCAGAGCCATGTTCTATGCTCTCAAGGCCTTCCAGCACCTTCTCTACCCTCAGGTTCTTCTCCTGTGCACAGACAACCAAGTCGCCTTGTACTACATAAACAAGCAAGGCGGCACCGGATCTCCCCTCCTCTGTCAGGAGGCCATCCGCATCTGGACCTGGGCCACGGCCCGCAGTCTCTTCCTCAAGGCCGTCTATATCCAGGGCGAACAGAACTCCCTGGCCGACAGTCTCAGCCGCATCCTTCAACCCCACGAGTGGACCTTGGATCCTCCCACACTCCACTCCATCTTTGCTCTCTGGGGCACTCCTCAGGTGGACCTCTTTGCAGCTCCTCACAACCATCAGCTGCCCCAGTTCTGCTCCAGACTCTACTCTCCTCATCGTCTGACCCCGGATGCATTCCTGCTCGACTGGACGGATCGGTTCCTCTATGCCTTTCCTCCACTGCCTCTGATGTTGCGGATGCTATTCAAACTCCGCAGGGACAGAGCCACCATGATTCTCATCGCTCCTCGGTGGCCTCGCCAACACTGGTTCTCCCTCCTGCTCCAGCTCAGCTCCAGGGAGCCCATTCCTCTTCCTGTATTTCCTACTCTACTTACGCAGCAGCATCAGTCTCTACTACATCCCAATCTGTCCTCGCTCCACCTGACAGCTTGGTTTCTCTCGGGCTGACCTCTCCAGAGAATCTGTCTCAGCCTGTCCGTCGCATTTTGGATGCCTCCAGGAAACCGGCCACCCTCCAATGTTACCATCAGAAATGGACCAGGTTCTCCTCTTGGTGTCTCTTGCATCACCACGATCCCACCTCGTTGGCGGTGGAAACTGTACTGGACTATTTGCTCTCTCTGTCCGACGCTGGCCTCAAGTCTACCTCAATCAGAGTCCACCTCAGTGCCATCACTGCGTTTCATGAGCCTATCCTCGGAAAACCTCTCACGGCTCATCCACTGGTTTCCCGGTTCATGAGAGGCCTCTTCAATGTCAAACCACCTCTGAAGCCTCCTCCAGTCGTCTGGGACCTGAATGTGGTTTTATCCGCCCTCATGAAACCTCCTTTTGAGCCTCTTGCCACTACTTCACTCAAATTTCTGACGTGGAAGGTGCTTTTCCTCATAGCCATCACCTCTGCCAGGAGGGTTAGTGAACTGCACGCACTGGTTGCCGACCCACCTTTTACTGTTTTTCACCATGACAAGGTGGTTCTGCGTACCCACCCTAAATTCCTTCCCAAGGTGGTCTCGGACTTCCACCTCAACCAGTCCATTGTATTGCC
Organism: Geotrypetes seraphini; assembly: GCF_902459505.1. Classification (NCBI taxonomy): domain Eukaryota; kingdom Metazoa; phylum Chordata; class Amphibia; order Gymnophiona; family Dermophiidae; genus Geotrypetes; species Geotrypetes seraphini. The sequence continues at coordinate 157,193,955 of NC_047090.1, read as the reverse complement.
TGTCTTTTTCCCTAAACCCCATGCTCATTCTGGGGAACAGGCGTTACACACGCTAGACTGTAAGCGGGCCCTTGCATACTACCTTGACCGTACCAGGGCTCACCGCTCTTCACCTCAGCTCTTTTTGTCCTTTGGCCCTAACCGTCTGGGGCGCCCTGTCTCTAAACGGACGCTTTCTAACTGGCTTGCTGCCTGCATTGCGTTCTGTTATGCTCGGGCCGGTCTCTCACTGGAAGGTGCTGTCACGGCCCACAGGGTCAGAGCTATGGCTGCTTCTGTGGCTTTCCTCCGTTTCATGCCCATCGAGGAAATCTGCAAGGCTGCCACTTGGTCCTCAGTTCACACGTTCACTACTCACTATTGTCTGGATGCCTTCTCCAGACGGGATGGACACTTCGGCCAATCTGTGTTACAAAATTTATTTTCCTAATGGCCAACCATCCCTCCTCCCTCTCTGTTAGCTTGGAGGTCACCCATGCGTTAAAAATATGCTGCCTGCTTGTCCTGGGATAAAGCACAGTTACTTACCGTAACAGGTGTTATCCAGGGACAGCAGGCAGATATTCTTACGACCCACCCACCTCCCCGGGTTGGCTTCTTAGCTGGCTTATCTTAACTGGGGACCACGCTCTCCTCCGTCGGGCGGGAAGGCACTCGTGCATGTGCGGTGCGGCCAACTAGAACTTTCTAGTTAAAAGTGTCCGTACCGGGGCTCCGTCGGTGATGTCACTCATGCGTTAAGAATATCTGCCTGCTGTCCCTGGATAACACCTGTTACGGTAAGTAACTGTGCTTTATCGTCTTGGTCGTTCTTTGAACCTTTTCTAGTACTGCTATATCTTTATTGAGATAAGGAGACCAGAATTGAACACAATACTCCAGGTGAGGTCGCACCATGGAACAATATAGGGGCATTATAACATTCTTAGTCTTGTTAACAATCCCTTTTTTAAATAATTCCCAGCATCTTGTTTGCTTTTTTGGCTGCTGCTGCACATTGGGTGGAAGGTTTCATTTAATTGTCTTCAATGACACCCGGATCTTTTTCTTGGGCGCTAACCCCCAAGGTGGATCCTAGCATCTAGTAACTGTGATTTGGGTTATTTTTCCCAATGTGCATCAGTTTGCATTTGTCAACATTAAATTTCATCTGTCACTTGGACGCCCAGTCTTCCAAATTCGCTCTAAGCACTAAATTACCCAAAAAGAGGACAAAATTTATTTTGAATTAAAAATAATAAAATGGGGAGAGCAGAGCAAACACTCCTGTAGGCACGCTTGCAGAAGGAAAGAACTGAAGGTGGAGCTAGAGAGCCCAGTGAAGTATAACAGAGGCAGAGTGAAAAATCCGGAGTGGATTCCTTCTGCAGCAGCATGCAGCTAAAGGGAAATAACCCCACTGTCTAGAATGTCTCACCTATTGCACTGGAAATAATGATTTGGTGTTTTTATGATAGCTGCTATGTCTTTGATTCCATGGGAGGTGTTCGCTCCTGCCTTTTGCAAGTATGACCTCAAAATGGCCACCATGATCCCTAGTGGCAGTCTTCCCATTTATTTAAGAGGAGAAAACAATTTAGATAAATTTAAGAGCAAACTAAAAAGCTTTCTTTTCAAGGATGCTTTTGATACGTAAAAAGCTTGACTAAGAATTTCATTTCATTTCCATAACCTTGTTAAGGTTCATTGTTTATTCCCTCCCTATTGTTTTTTACCATAATTGTCTTCTTTTCTATCAGCAATTTGTATTTATCTACCCATCCTTTCCTCTCGTTTTTACATGTTTGTAATATTAGTCTTTAACACGTTACATACGTTTAGTTTTTGCTTGTTTTGCTGCTCCCTTAATTGTATGTAATTTTAATGATATGTTCATTGTTTAGAAATTTGAGTAAGCGATTAATCAAATACACAATAAACTTGAAACTTGAACTTGAAACTTGCAAATACTGCAAGACTGCACTAGGAGTCACAGCAGCCATTTTGAAGTCTCTCAGCCACAAACAGGGGCTTTTGGGTTATGTGATATTTTATGTATAAATGTAATTTATCTCTTGTTTAAATGTCTTGAGGTCTGTCCTATTTTAATTGGAGTTCTTTCCTACATTTTATAGTTATTGTAAACCGTTTGGACCTGTCGTATGAATGAGCGGTATAACAAGATTTAATAAAACATAAAACTCTCCTGCTTATATGACTCCCTAGCTCACCAGGGAGATTCCAGGGAGGCCCGGGTATGGGGGCTCAGGCTGGGCCTGTTGTTCTCTTTGAGAATGGAGGAAGGGGGAATTGAGGCAAGGGGCACCCAAACGTCCTCTTGCCACTATCCGGAAGTTAAGTGGACCCCAGCCAATATTCAGATTGGTGCCTGGTTAGCTCTGTAGCTGAAGTTAGGATAACTTTTTTTGCTTTGCTAACTTTAGTCAATTACCTAACCAGTTAGCAGGCTGAATATTGCCGCTAACCAAAGAAGTACCAGCTCCTCTCAGGCTCCACCCATGGAATATCCCGGCACTAACTGGATAGTGTAGGGGTGGTTAGTGATGATATTCAGCGATGCTGTCCAGTTAAGAGGTGCTGAATATCAATGCTTAGGTGATGGCAAACAATTTAATTGGACAGCAACCTTTGAATATTGGGCAGTAATAGTTTTTTGCAGTTATTAAAAATTTGAGTGATGGCATGGTGACATTTAATGAAGCTTGCTAAGTGAGGCTACAGAGAGATGTTACAGTAAAGATACAGTTTCTGATGTATTTGTCATTTCCTTTGGTTCTTCGCATCAGTTTCATTTATTCCACATCTCAACAGGATGAACTGGAGTGGGGGCGATCAAATTACTTCCAAATCAAGAGAGTTCGAGAGGTGGGTTTAAAGAGAGGTGCATTTCAATCTGTTTGTATATGTGTGAAGTTCTTGTGGCTTCACGTTTTGGACATCGAGCTCAACTAGTATCATAAAACTTCATTTGCACCTATCTAGTAACCATCACATAGTCTCGGTATTACAGCAACAATGCTAGGCCAGAGGCTTCAAGATGAGGATCCCTCCACAATCTTGTTCATGTACACACTTGATTCAGCCAGGTGCTCGCTAAACATTGAGATGACAATCCTACCTGAGGCAAAACACAGGGCCCAGATTCAAACTTGAGTCTTTGTCATGGCAATGTGAAGCACTGCTGCCTGCTCTGTTTCTTGTTTAACCTGTGGGATTAAGGCTACCAAGGACATTATTAATACTATAACCATTCACCATAACACCTTTTTCTATGTTGAATTAAATAATCATATTGTAAAAAAAAGAAAAAACATTTTAATAATAAAAATGAAACACTTGTGAATTAAGCACAGTATAAGTCCTCAATTTAGAAATCCAAGGTGGCGATATATAACCAATAATAGTAGCATCAAAAAACAAACAGCAGACCTAAACGTGTACCCATGCTAAGCCTGTCTGATCAACAGAAACTTCCAAAGACAATTCAGAATCTAAATTACCGATATCTAAGGCATGTTTCTGCAGATGGTAAACAAAAAAACCCAACAACTGATAATGACTCTGATTCAGATAAACAGATACCTCTTCTCCTAACATATCACTATAAAGTTACAAGAATAATGCAAAAAAAAAAAAAAAGACTCATAGCTATGACCTCTGATTTTTCTGCTAAAAACTTCATTCTACAATTTTGAATCTTCATCATGTCTGGATAGATCCTTACATTATGTTCAAAAATGTCTTAACAAGTCAGGGTAAAAAAACATAAGGGAGTAAGTTATCAACATTAAGACCTGTTAATTTTATGATTTCCAGGAATTTCATGCTCACTGTAAAACTCCCAAAGTTCTTCTTGTCAATGCAGGGATGCATCTCCCAAGAGAATCCACCAACTCCAAATGTTTCTGTGAATTCATTACAAACAGTAAAGGGGAGCCTAAAAAGTCTTAGGGCTAGATGTTACTTTGCATGGGGGTTTTACTAATTTGCATGGATTGGATTGGAAAACACGCGGTAGGCAGTTTTGTGCATTGGGGAATTGGATCCGATCGATTGCTAAACTGGTCAAACCGGTTTAGTGACGATCAGGACATGATTGGTAAGTTTTGTATATCCCCCAGTTAATCCAGTAAAAAATGATTATTTTGTTAATCTGTAGCAACTTTATACGTTTTTTTTCACAGTGTGAAAACTGACTCATCATAGTATTTTCAGTGAATTCACCAGCTTCTAGCACAAATGCATTATATTAGGACATCCCAAAATATTTTTCTCATTACAAACAAGGTGCCAGTGTGAAAAGCCCAGAAAAGTGCCTACTGTATAAAGGCTTCAAGATGAGGATCCCTCCACAATCTTGTGCATATACACACTTGATTCAGCCAGGTGCTCGCTAAACATTGACTCTCAAGCAACCAGAAAAAAAAAATCAAAGGAGGCTTATTTGTTCAGGAAATCTTTGGGGATTTGAGTTATTTGGTTATGTTATAGGTGACTATTATAGGCTGTGATGGATTTATACTTTCTAGAAGTATGTAGTTTTATCTTATTGTAGTCTGCATTAGATTCGTGAATAACTTGCATAATATAAATTTGATTTGCCTTTGTAATTGCTTTGAATTGTTCCACTGTGTAGGTGGCTGAACTTTATCAGGAGCTAAGGAACAGGGTCCAGAGGTTTGGCATGTTTGTTAACACACAACAGCCTGCCTTGGATAGTGAGTATATCTACAAGCAGCGCTTTATTTTACAGGTAAGACTGGAGGCAGGTAGATTGAACTACAGTGTTATAGGCTTATTTGTGTGGTTGTGCTTGGGGGTAAAATTCTATTGGTTGATCTGTTTCACCATCCCAAAAGTTCTTACAGGATATACACTTTTATGGAGTCCTCTCCACCTGCAAAGAGCTAAAGATAATTAGTATTCCTTAGCATCCAGCTACATTATTCTGCACAAGTGGGTGCTGTCCCCTCCTACTAGCAGATGGAGATGGAGGTAAAAGCTGAGCTTTACCATGACCTCACTGGTATTAGCTGGTTGTGCTCCCTGGAAAGATCCTGTATTTTCTCTATCTCAGTAGATGGTAAGTTGTACTGTCTGATGTTCCCGGTCCCTGGCCTATCTCCGACTGTGCTAGCCACGACCGCACAGCATGGTTGATCCTAAGGCCGCTCGCAGGTTATCCAGTGTCTGGACTAGACATGGTGGTTTTTAGCATTCATTAGGTGAAGCTTGTGCTTTAGCCCTGTGAGACCCTACCTAGGTGTGTGGGTCCCCACTCTCGCCCTATTTGGGTATAATCATCCCAGGTTTCCCTGCAGCTCCTAGGCATAGAAAAATAACCTAATTGGCTTTGTCTAGCTTTACTTTATTTCCTGGTTCATAGAAACATGATGGCAGATAAAGGCCAAATGGCCCATCCAGTCTGCCCATCTGCAGTAATCATTATCTCTTTCTCTCTCAAAGAGATCCCACATGTCTATCCCAGGCTTTCTTGAAATCAAATACAGTCTCTGTCTCCACCACCTCTACCGGAAGACTGTTCCATGCATCTACCACCCTTTCTATAAAAAAAGTATTTACTTAGATTACTATCGCCTATCACCTCTTAACTTCATCCTATGCCCTCTCATTCAAGAGCTTCCTTTCAAATGAAAGAGACTCGACTCGTGCGCATTTACGCCACGTAGATATTTAAACGTCTTTATCATATCTCCCCTCTCCCGCCTTTCCTCCAAAGTATACAGATTGAGATCTTTAAGTCTGTCCCCATACGCCTTATGACGAAGACCATTCACCATTTTAGTAGCCTTCCTCTGGACCGACTCCATCCTTTTTTATATTTTTTTGAAGGTGTGACCTCCAGAATTGTACACAGTATTCTAAATGAGGTCTCACCAGAGTTTTATACAGGGGCATCAATACCTCCTTTTTCCTACTAGCCATACCTCTTCCTATGCACCCTAGCATCCTTCTAGCTGTCACCGTCACCTTTTCAACCTGTTTGGCTACCTTAAGATCATCACATACAATCACACCCAAGTCCTGCTTTTCTGTCGTGCATACAAGTTCTTCACACCCTAAACTGTACCGTTCCCTTGGGTTTTTGCTGCCCAAATGCATGACTTTGCATTACTTAGCATTACATTTTAGCTGCCAAATTTCAGACCATTCTTTAAAGTTTTGCCAGGTCTTTCTTCATGTTATTCACACCATCTGGCATGTCTACTCTATTGCAGATTTTGGTATCATCTGCAAAGAGACAAATCTTAACCCGACATCCCTGTAGCAATATTGTTTATTTTTTATTTATTTGCATTTCAAATTAAATTACAAGAATCCTCTTGTTACAGCAATACAGAGCACTGTTCAATGAAGTATACATATGATTTATCAACATATAATCATATTAATAACTAACCACCAATTAAAAGAAAATCAAAGGAAACAATAAATCATATGAAGATTAACAATTTATCTAAACTCTTCCTTAGACCACCAACTGTCCTAAGGAGAAACAAGAAAGTAAGATAAGGAGATCTCTTTTAATAACAAAATTAAATTACAGGAATAGGCTTAACGTAATTACTACCAGCCCATTTCTATTTATAGCTCTATTTCAAACTTGCATTAACTTTTTTTGCAACCTAAAAGGTTCGGAGTGCGGAACTGCTCCGGTACAAAAAACATATATTTTGTACCAGCATATTTTATCTGACACTTGCATGGATAACTTAACAAGAAATTAGCTCCCATTTTTACTGCTTTTTCTCGCTTAGTTAGAAATAATTTTCTGCGGTCCTGAGCTACTTTTGTAACATCTGGGAATATTCTGATTTTTTTGTCCCATAAATAAGCTTTGGAGAAATCGAAAAAAAGTGTTCATGATTAAATTCAAATCCTGTTCAAAAACTAGTGAAATCACCAAAGTTCCTCGATATTCGATTTCCTCCTGGGAATTTTCTAATAATTCAGTTAGATTGTTCAAATCAATTCGCTGTTCTATTTACTGTTGACTATCAAGTGAGTTATCTCTTTTCTTTGGTAGGTAATATATTCTGTTTGTTGGAGGAATTATTTCGGAGGTAAATTGCAAATTTTCCTTTAAATATTTTTTAAACAGATCTAAAGGATTTGGGGAAATTTAGTACACGTAAATTGAGCCTCCTATTATGATTCATCAGTTGCTCAATTTTTCTTTGAAAAAAGACTCTATCTTTAACCAGATTAGCAGATATATTTTGTAAGGATGAGATTTCCGTACTCATTTGCTCAAATTTAGAGTCTGTCTCAATTTTAACATTTTGTACGGAGGCAGAAAGTTCATCCAATTTACTCACTACTCTGGAGATTTTGCCGGCTGATTGAATTGCTGCAGCTTCTAGTTTTTGGAGCCGTCTCCAGATATTAGGTAAAGTTGCCAGCGAGGAGTCGGTTCTCTCCGCTCCTCCACTCGATGTTGCCTCGGCTCCCAGGATTATGTGAGGCTCCCCTCCGGTTAGCATTGGGCACATCAGGTCATCGGCATTTCCACCTTCAGCGTCTTCCTGAGCTGGATTAGGCAGTAAATGAGCTTCTTGGGGGGGGGGGGGAATAAAGATGTTTCCAGCCCTAAGGCTCTGATGGCTCCCTCCACCGGAGCAACAGCAAGGATTATTCCCCTTATTTCTATAGCTGTGAGCTTGAAAAACTGCCTGAGTGTATGTAGGAAGGTCCACCCAAACATCACAGTCATGGTTCTCCATGATCACCACTATATCCAACTCATCTTCTTCCATCACAGCTTCTAAATCCAGAATATTGTTTCTCATACTTCGAGCATTAGTATATTGAAATTTCACATGAAGGCATCTATACGGGAGCATTCTGAGCTGGTCTTTACGTCTCACTTGTCTTCTGTCCTGTCTTAGCCTCCCTTGTTTGATTTCCTCAGTTAGATTTATTTTTTTGAAATTCTTAAAGGTGAATGGGTTCTTTGCACTGTACTGATTTGTGCCAGAGTATCTTGGTGTAATGCCCTTTACAGGTTCAGAAGAAAAGGAAGTGCCCTATAGTGATAACTTGGTTTGTTTTGTTCTAATCTGTTTAAGATGGGGGAGTCAAACTGCGTTCCTAGAGGACTGCACACCAGTTAGGTTTTCAGGATATCCCTAATTAATTATAATATTAATGTAGACTGGAGATAGTGCATGCAAATTTATCTCATAAATTTATCCATATCCTCATGACGGGTGGGGGGTGGAGAATATGATGAGGTGTAAAAGGGTAAAAGAAAATCCTGAGTGGTATAAAAGTGAATTGATTTTTTTTTTTTTTAATTCTTTCAAAAAGTACAAAAACCTAGGGGATACTCATTGAAGTTACATGGAAATATTTTTTAACTCAACGAATAGTTAAGCTGTGGAACTTGTTGCCAGAGGATGTGGTAACAGCAGTTAGTGTGACTTGGGTTTAAAAAAGATTTGGATTAGTTCTTAGAGGAGAAGCCCTTAGTCTGATTTTTGCTGTTGTCCGGGTGTTGCCATGTCTGGGTAGGTAGAACTGATGTTTAACATAGAAACATAGAAATAGACGGCAGATAAGGGCCACGGCCCATCTAGTCTGCCCACCCCAATGACCCTCCCTTACCTTTCTCTGTGAATAGATCCCACGTGTCTATCCCATTTGGCCTTAAAATCAGGCACGCTGCTGGTCTCAATAACCTGAAGTGGAAGACTATTCCAGCGATCAACCACCCTTTCAGTGAAAAAGAATTTCCTGGTGTCCCCGTGCAGTTTCAGTCATCATGCTGCGGCTTTCTTCAGAGTATGCTGCGAAGTCTGCAGTTTGTCTTTATATATAATGGGTCCACGGACCTGATTGTAAACAGGGAGGACCATTGGTCATGAACTTGAATTTTGTTGGGAAAGTTCATTGGTAACACAAATCTGAATTTTGATGGTGACATCTGTTGAGCACAATTTTAAATTTTGATGGGAAAGTCTGTGGGTCACACTTTTAAAATTCTGTCAGGAAAAAAAGGGGGAGAGGAGGGGTGGAAACTTTTAGATAGAGGGAGAAGCCATTTGTCCTTGGCCCCACTCCTTTTTATGCTAAATTTCTTTTTGATGAGCAGTTTCCATGCTTTGTTTATGAAGAGCCCTTTATCTCCATTGAAATTATTGGGGTGTCTTTCTATCTCTATTGCCTCCTTTGATTCTTCTCGGTCACCAGTGATCTTTCTCCAGGACTTTTGTGTTCTCATATTTAATTGTAGGACCAGTTTCCTTGCCATGAAGAGCTGCAGCTGATTTTTCTGTGTTGCATATCTTGTGGTGTGTCTTTTGCTCTTTCAGCCTTTCCTCTATACTAGAGTCTATAGTGTGTCCAGTTTCACCAATGTAGGATTAGTCACAGCTGCAAAGGATTTTATACACCCCAGGGATTTGGAGCAGAGGTAACCAGTCTGTCACATATGCAAGAGTAGATGCGAGTTTTATGGTACACAGTAGGCTGTTTTTATGTTATTTTTCTTTAGTAGTTTCCCTATGCGATCTGTTACTCCTTGGACATAGGGAAGCGCTACTATTTTTTGTTCTGTCACAGCATTGTCCTCTAATGGTTGCCAGCTGTTGCTGATTTTCTGAGTTGGGCTGTTCATGAGTTTTAGGGCTTGAGAGGTAGCCTTTCTGCTGTAGCTATTAGCGAGAAATGTGTCCTGGAGGGGGTCCTTTTCTTTCTGAAGGCTGCCTGGATCACAAGCTCTTAGTGCTCTGTTCACTAGTGTGCGTAGAACCCCTCTTTGTGGATCGGTGGTGATGGACTCTTTATGTAGATAACGGTTAGTAAGGGTGGGTTTCCTATATACTGTGTGTCCCAGGCTTCCATCTGACTGCTTTCTGATCATTACATTCAGAAAGGGAAGGCATCCATTGGTCTTTTGTCTCCATGGTGAATTTTATGTTGGAGTGGCCGTTGGTTCAGATGGTTTAGAAATTTACAGAGGTTTCCCTGTTCATGGGGCCATATGACGAAAGTGTCATTTACATAGCGGATCCACTATTTAGGTTTGAGCTTAGCACTCTCAAGCAGGGTGGTTTCAAGAGACTCCATGAATATGTTGGCTACCACCGGGAGATGAGAGCCCATCGCTGTGCCTTCTGTTTGGGCATAATACTGTTCACAGTACTGAAAGAAAGTTGTCTTTAAAAAGAAAGTTTCCACCCACCACCCCCTTTTTTTGACAGAATTTTAAAAATGTGACCACATACTTCCCCACCAGAATTTAAAATTCTGTCCGACAGAAGTTCCCACCAAAATTCAAATTTGTGTTACCAACAAACTTTCATTCCAAAATTCAAATCTGAGACCAAGAAACTTTCCTGCCACATTTCAAATTTGTGACCATCGATCCTCCATGTTCTCAATCAGGTTAGTGGACCTACTAGATATATAAAGACAAACTGCAGACCTTGCAGCATGATGGCTGAAACGTTGGTTCGACCTACTCAGACGTGGCGAGACTCGGACAACAGCATCAGTCATGATACCAGCTGCGGAAGCCTAAGAAAACATATGTCCATAGTCTGCTATCAAAATAGACCTGAGGAAATCCACTGCTTTCCCTGGGATCAATATCATGGAATGTTGCTGCTATTTGGGTTTCTGCCAGGTATGTGACCTGGATTGGCCATTGTTGGAAACAGGTTACTAGGCTAGATTTATTTATTTAAAAAATTTCTATCCCGCTTATCTACAAAGTGGGTAACAAATTACTACATGCATAAAATAAAACAAACTCCATACATGGACCATTGGTCTGGCCCAGTTTGGCTATTCTTATATTATTAACCTGAATACCAGACTAGTTTGTGGCCCTCCAGGATTGCAATTTGACACCCCTTGTGTTGCTGTTGTCTTAACAGTATGGCTATAAGGCTTTCTTTTAGGTCTGCAAATGCTTTTATTTCTATTTCCGAGCAGTTGGACTAGAATAATGTTTTTATTTATTTAATGATTAAAAAAAATAAAACCCCAAACCATGCCTGTAAAACCTTTCATTGTGATCATCTTTAATGCATGCACATAAGAACATAAGAATAGCCTTACTTGATGAGACCAATGGTTCATCAAGCCCAGTAGCTCGTTCTCACGGTGGCCAATCCAGGTCACTAGTACCTGGCCAAAACCCAAGGTATAGCAATATTCCATACTACCGATACAGGGCAAGCAGTGACTTCCCCCATGTCTTTCTCAGTAACAGACTATGGACTTTTCCTCCAGGAACTTGTCCAAACCTTTCTTAAAACCAGCTACGCTATCCGCTCTTACCACATCCTTTGACAATGCGTTCCAGAGCTTAACTATTCTATGAGTGAAAAAAAAGTCCTCCAATTGATTTTAAAGTAAATTTTTTTCACTCAGAGAATAGTTAAGCTTTGGAACGCATTGCCAAAGGATGTGGTAAGAGCGGGTAGCTCAGCTAGGATTTTTGTTTGTTTAATATTTTAATTGCATGTATTTTATGTGTTAAGGTTGTAATGGCTGGTGCTTTCTACCCAAACTACTTTACTTTTGGACAAAGCGATGAAGAAATGGCTGTGAAAGACCTGGCTGGAAGAGATCCTAAAACAACTGTTATGGTCTGTAGCTGCCAATGACTGTCTTATACTTGAGTGACTGACTTGGAGATGCTGATGGTCATGAAACCTTGTAGACAAAAAGGGAGTACAACTGTGAAGTAGATTGGGAGGGATGGTGCAGGGGCAACAGAAGAGTGACTGTTACTGGGCCTGGGTGCAGACCAGATAACTTTCTTGTAGGCTGCCTGGAAGAGAGGGTCTGGAGCAGATCATTCCTGTGACTTTGGAGCCTGAAAAGTGGCAGACCTTCGTTCCAGGCAGTTCCCCCAGAAAATGAGCCCTGTTCTCTTCTGAGATAGCATAAGAAACTGCCTCAGAACCTTTGCTGAGTGTGTGCAGCAGTTAGACTGTTAAGCATACTTTCCCTTGGGAAAAATGTCCTAAGAAAGAGCACTCGCAGAGATTTGAGCTGCTTTCTTTCTATGAGGGTATTTCTTTCTTCAGCAAAATTGTTTTGAGCTGTGACCCAAGTCCATATACTTTTTTTGTCTGGGTAAGAAACTATGCAGCTTGTTGGCCTTCTCTACACACACTTTTATCTGGAGACGGAATGGACAGCTTTCAAAATCCAGCTTATCCAAATAAATCAGTAAGGCATTAGGGAACTAATTCTCTTTCTCTCTCATATTATGGGACAGTTTATATGGTAAGGTAGCATTTGTTAATCTGGTAAGTTGCAGGCTTTTTGTCTTTCTCAGAAGTCAATAAAAACTTATCTCTTTGACAAATATCTCTTACCCCATTTCAACGAGATGTACTTCCAAAATACTTCCAGATAAACCTGACTAAACTTAGCATGCCAATGTAATTTCGAAAGTTCTCTGTAATGCCACTGTGTATACAGTCTCTTCCCTTGTAAACTGCTTAGAACTGTTTGTGGTATGGCAGAATATAAAAATAAAGTTATTATTATTTTTGGTCTGTATATACTAGAGCAGGGGTTTTAACCAGTTCTCGGGACACACCATGCCATTCTGGTTTTTAAGATACCCACAATGAATATGCCCAAGAGAGGTCTGTATACAATGGAGGCAGCACATGCATATTTATCTCATGTATATTCATTGTGGGTATTTTGGAAACCTGAGTGGGTTGAAAACCCTTGCACTAGACCTTTTATTTATTAAAAACATTTATAATTCACTCCATCTACAATTCTGGGTGGAGGACAGAAAACACTCACATTCACACCCCCCAACACCCTTCTGTAATATTCCATAAAACTAAACAATCTTCATAGTTTGACCTGCAAACATCCCGCTGTGGTAACCTAAGCTAACATTTGCTTTGGTGCCCCATGCCTTATCTTCTCCGGATTTCCCTCTCTGGGGGACATTTTCCCTCTAACTCCTATGTCTTCATGTCCAATATCTCCCTTTCCATTGCAATAGGTGAGAAATTCTAGACAGTTGGGTTGTGTCCCAATGGCCACATGCCATCTGCAGAAGGAATCCACTCCGGATTTTTTTTTCTCTGTGCCTCCATAGCTCCATCTACAGTTTTTCCTTGTGAACAAGTGCCATCAGGAGTGTGTTTGTTCTGCTTTCCCCATTTTATTATTTTATTCAATGTTTTTTCATCCCATTGTCGGGGTTTCTTGTGCTCAGAGCGTTTATTCAGCTCTGCCTGCATTGCGATCACGTAGGCTTCGGTCTGCAGCTAACAGGCCAGTCCCTGGTGGTACCTGTTAGCCATCCTGCATTTACTTCACAGGCGCTCAGGGTCATCCCCATCTTTCTCCTTCTGCTGAACAAAGGTTCGAGCGCAATCTGTTGAACATCTGTAGGAGACTTGGCGGTGTTTTGCATGGTGCTGGCTGCATCTTCTCACCTCTACCCGTCCCTGAGCACATTCGTCAGGCCGAAAGGGTGGAGGTGCAGTCAGGCATAGGGTCTGACTGGTGGCCCTAAGATCAGCATTGAAGAAGCATTCCCAGCATGAGGCAATGATTCTCTAATTCCAGCTACTGATAGAGCTGGAGTGGAGGCGAAGGAGGGAGTATGCTGGATATGGGGAGGAACAAAGGGAGATCAAAGAGATGTTTGACATGGGTGGAGGGGAATAAAAGGTGCACAGAAGGTAGATGCTGAATTAAGGGGAGGTTATAAAAAGAGATTATGCACTTACCCTGGTAAGCTCTTTTCTAATAGATAGGTGAGCCATTCTAGACAGATGGGTTGTGTCTCCATGGCTGCGTGCCATCTGCAGAAGGAATCCATTCTGGATTTTTTCTCTGTGCCTCTGCTGTACTTCACCGTGCTCTCCAGCTCCATCTACAATTAGAACCTAAGCACCAAGAGCCACCAAATCAACGTGAAGTAGACACCCATGGCAATCAAGCTCAGCAACAACAGTTCTGCTCAAGAATTAACATTAGAACATCAACTGCAAATAGCCAACAAAGGCTTCAAAGGAGCTCAGAAACTACTCCCGCAGAAAAAGTAACATATAGACAGTATTCTTCCCAGTCTCCAAGGGCTGACAGGCATCCAAGAAACAACTTGGAGAAGCATAAACAGACTGAGACAATAGGCAGACGCAGGAAGGGTAAGGTGGGAGTCTAGAATGTCTCACCTATCTACTGGAAAAAGGCTTACCAGGGTAAGTACATAATCTCTTTTTCCAGTGCAATAGGTGAGTCATTCTAGACAGATGGGACGTACAAAAGCAGGCACCAAAAAGGTAGGGCAAGCTTGCTGTACTGGCCCATAAGATCAAGGACCCAAAGACAGAGTCCTGTCTCACCACCACATCCAATCTGTAAAACTTGGAGGAGACAGGGGAGACAGCTCTAGCTTCGGCCCATGACAAAGCCATATTTCTGGTAGAACACACTTTGATGGAAATAGGAGACTGTTTCCCTAGAAATAATATAGGCTGATGAAATGTCCCTATGGATCCATCTGGAAATCATGCCCTGCTGAACAGAATGAGTCATAAAAGATATACAGGGGTGACCAATTCAAACCGTTGGTATTATGGAGTGACTAAAGTAGTCAATAGAAGAAAATAAAGTCACTTCTGAATCATTAAACAGTATACTTTGTGCATTCAAAAACTTATTTTGTACTTAGAACTCTGCTCAGAGACATGAAGGCTGATTACTCCGCCTCACCCACCAATCATTGCAGTGTTCAAAAAATAGTTTTTGTAAGATTTTCAATAAATAAAGTGCTAGCCTTGACAGCTATGCTAACACTACAAACACTTCCATAATTTTTGTATTTGTAAAGTGTAACTTAACTTTGAATAGTGACTGGTTCCGACGTGCACGTTTCGTTGCTGCGTCAGGGAACCGACAGTGCAGCTAGATTTAAAGCTGGAGGTGAAGTCACTGAAAGCAAGAAATGAATACAGTAAACGTCCACACTTTTAGATTAAGTATAAATTATAAAAGCTTAAATAGAATTACTAGGTGCACTATCTTAGGACTATGAACTGGAAAAACACACTCACCATGAGATAGAAAAAATGGTTCACTCAACAATACGTTTCTTCTGAAATGTCTCGAACCAAGCAAGCACAGTACAGACGCTATTTAAGGCTAATACAGTGCCGGTGAGACTGTTACGTCAGAACGTAAAACCCGACCTGCTGAGAGGTATTGCATCATTATATTACGTGATTACGATGTTAAAGAATCACTGAACTACATTCACTCACCATCACAAAGTACAACTGAAAAGTGAAATAAAAAATACCTGCAGTACTATATACTACACTCTAGGAACTAATCATGGTAAAGAGCTTATACCCGAACTGAAAATGTGCGGGCAAGCTCATATGAAATTGTAAGTGATTACAGAAAGGCTCTCCACTCGACTTCGCTATTTAACCCCTGAGGGGACAGAGTGCCCAAATTATAAATCCATTTCTGCTCTAAGGCATACAATTTGGCTTTCATGTCACCTCTAGGGAGCTTAGGAGCGTCCAGGATTGAAAAACGTAAGGAGGACACAGGATGTTTTGCCTTAAGCCAATGTGGTGTGAGAGGAGCTTCTAAAATTTCTTTAACTATCCTACTCACATGTTCTCCAATTCTTACACGGATGTTTCTAACAGTGTGCCCTATATACAACATCTGACAGGGGCATTGGATGACGTATACTACACTTCTTGTATTACAATTAGTGGATTTTAAGGATTTTCGCTTAATCACCCATTCAGGAAGTTGTAAATCATCTAACTTGACACTGTACTGACACATGGAGCATGTGGAGCATGGTGAGTGCACTCCTCTCTCACTCTGGCTAACTACCTCGGAGCGGAAGAGGGCTTTTGTAAGATGTTGTTTTAGATTCCATCCCCGTGAGTACGCAAATCTTGGAAAAGTATCAAAGCATTCGTGATATTGCAGAATACTCCAATGTTGTTGTATGATGTGCTTAATCTGGAATGCATGCTGAGAATATGGAAGCACACATACTGTCTCAGCTTCAGTGGACTTAGCAGCGGGAGATAACAACACTTCTCTGTTTGACCAATATGCTCTTTTATAGGCTTTCTTGATAACGGAAGCGGGATATCCCCTTTCTCTAAACCGCTCCTTCATGTCTTCAGCTTTGTGTACAAATTCATCTCTAGATGTACATAACCTTCTTAATCTTAAAAATTGACTCGTGGGGATATTTTTACGTAAATGTCTTGGGTGATAGTTTTCATATCTAAGAAGGTTATTGCGATCTGTTGGTTTCCTGTAAATAGAAGTGTTGAATTTACCATTTACGATAGAAATATTGATGTCTAGAAAAGGCAAGGACTGAATATTAGATTGAGCCGTAAATTGTAAAGTGGGGTCTTGTTGATTCAACCACACAAAAAAATTTTTTAATTCAATTTCTGTGCCTAGCCAGACAGCAAATACATCATCTATGTATCTTTTCCATAATAGGAGCTTGGAAAAAAACTGTGAAGAGTATAGATGTTCATCTTCAAATGCTGCCACATAGAGGCATGCAATAGTGGGAGCCATCTTAGCTCCCATTGCAGTGCCGCGAATTTGAAAGAAGTGTCCATCGAACTCAAAGTAATTTTTACTCAATGCCATGCGCGCGATGGTAACTAGAAAATCAGTACGCTTTGAAGAAAGTTCCTGTCGGGCCAAATGTTGCTGTATGACCCGAATAGCCGCCTCTTGTGGAATATTTGTATATAGAGCAGCAATGTCAAGGGTGATTAAAATAGCATGATCAGGTATATCTTGATAAGTGTTCAAAACGTTTATCATAGAGGCAGTGTCTTTAACGTAGGAGGCGCTTAAAGGAACTTGATCTTTAAGCTGAAGGTCCAAGAATTCTGATAATGGTTCTAAAATTGAGCCAATGCCCGCTACTATAGGGCGCCCTGGAGGATCCGTCAGGGATTTATGAACTTTTGGTACAAAGTATATAACAGGTGTAATTGGACTTTGACATTTGAGAAATTTATATTCACCCTCAGTAAGGATCCCTGACTCTAAAGCATGTACAAGTAGAAAGGAAATTACCTCTTGTAACTCTTCTATGGGGTCATGATCAATAGGTTGATAGTAGGTGGTATCTGACAACTGTTTCCATGCTTCACATGTATATGCACTGGCATCCATGACCACTTCGCCCCCACCTTTATCTGCAGATCGGATTATTATACTAGTATCCGATGTCAAAGAATATAATGCCTTCCTCTGTGCTAGTGTTAGGTTGTCTCTGACCAAGGTAAGTTGCTTTTCTAGGATGGCAAGGTCACGTTCCACCAACTGTTCGAAAACTTTGATATGGGGATCAACAGTGCCAGGAGGGCACCACTTAGACCTAAGTCTTGGAGTTGTTAATGATATTTGGCTCCCCCCCCCCCCATCTTCACTATCAAATTCAACACTATCTTCATTTTTGCTGTCAAAAAAATATTTCATGAAAGCCAAATTGTATGCCTTAGAGCAGAAATGGATTTATACTTTGGGCACTCTGTCCCCTCAGGGGTTAAATAGCGAAGTCGAGTGGAGAGCCTTTCTGTAATCACTTACAATTTCATATGAGCTTGCCTGCACATTTTCAGTTCGGGTTTAAGCTCTTTAACATGATTAGTTCCTAGAGTGTAGTATATAGTACTGCAGGTATTTTTTATTTCACTTTTCAGTTGTACTTTGTGATGGTGAGTGAATGTAGTTCAGTGATTCTTTAACATCGTAATCACGTAATATAATGATGCAATACCTCTCAGCAGGTCGGGACAGTTACGTTTTGTAACTGACGTTTTGTAACTGACGTAACAGTCTCACCGGCACTGTATTAGCCTTAAATAGCGTCTGTACTATGCTTGCTTGGTTCGAGACATTTCAGAAGAAACGTATTGTTGAGTGAACCATTTTTTCTATCTCATGGTGAGTGTGCTTTTCCAGTTCATAGTCATAAGATAGTGCACCTAGTAATTCTATTTAAGCTTTTATAATTTATACTTAATCTAAAAGTGTGGACGTTTACTGTATTCATTTCTTGCTTTCAGTGACTTCACCTCCAGCTTTAAATCTAGCTGCACTGTCGGTTCCCTGACGCAGCAACGAAACGTGCACGTCGGAACCAGTCACTATTCAAAGTTAAATACAAAAATTATGGAAGTGTTTGTAGTGTTAGCATAGCTGTCAAGGCTAGCACTTTATTTATTGAAAATCTTACAAAAACTATTTTTTGAACACTGCAATGATTGGTGGGTGAGGCGGAGTAATCAGCCTTCATGTCTCTGAGCAGAGTTCTAAGTACAAAATAAGTTTTTGAACAGAATGAGTCAGCAAAAACAGATGATCAGAGAGAAGAAATTTGTTAGTGACCTCCAGGTAGCAAAAAAGCACTCTGCACACATCATGTTTCTTCAAAAGGCGATCTTGTGTACTGGAACCAGTAGGCTCAAAAACAGGCAAATGTACTTCCTGATTAACGTGGAAAGCTGAAATGACCAGCAAGAAGGAAAGAACTGTATGTAGGGAAACCCTAATCTCCAAAATGTGGAGGAATGGTTCCCTATATGAAAGAACCTGGAGTTCCAAGACACGCCGTGCTGAGGTAATAGTGACCAGAAAACACGGTCTTGAACGTCAAGAATAGTTAAGCTCTGGAACGCATTGCCAGAGGTTGTGTTAAGAGTAGATAGCATAGCTGGTTTTAAGAAAGGTTTAGACTAAGTATGGAATCCTATAAGGACTAAGAGAAAGAAGATTATTGAAGGTAAAAACCTAATCTTCTAGTATTAGGACAATCATTGTTGGCTCCTAATAAAGTTCACCATTGGCATTTTTGGAATTTCAGTTTTTAAATCTAGTACTAGAGGCAGAACATTCTTTTCGTTTATCTAGTGCAGGGGTCCTCAAACCTTTTAAACAGGGGGCCAGTTCACTGTCACTCAGACCGTTGGAGGGCCGGACTATAGTTTAAAAAAAAACTATGAACAAATTCCTATGCACTTCAGAAAAAAAAAGGACCCCCTTAACCGCAAAAAAAGGCCCTACTAATTGCAAGATAAAAAAAAAAATAGACCTCCTAACTTAAAAAAAAAAAAATCCTAACTTGTTCTTACCTCGGTCCTCAGGCAGCAGCAGGCTCTGCACAGGCAAGCTCGTGACTCGTCCGATCACACTCGAGACTGAGAGGAGGAGTCGAGAGACAGAGAGAAGGAGGGGAGTCGGAGAGTGCAGCGCACATTCCACACATGCGTATTGCGGGCCCAGGACGAGTTGGCTGCTAAGCAGGACAGGCAGCGGCGGCAAAAACACCCGGAGGACTGGATAAATGTTTTCGGCGGGCCACATGTGGCCCGCAGGCCATAGTTTGAGGACCCCTGATCTAGTGCATCATTTCCAGACTTCTCCAATCTTCAGCTATGCTTAAAATAAATGGCTAGCTTGTTCACCCATCATAAACTAGTCCTTAACCCAGATAAAACCACATCTTGCTGGCTGGCTGGTTGATCTCTTCATCTGACGATTACTCCAGTATTATTCGACTCTTCCATCACCGTGGTAGATTGCATAAAATATCTAGGAGTCTTATTTCAATAGAGCCCTTTTCTTTCACAACCAGGTATCCCTTGCCCTCAAGTCTGGTTTCCTGGCTTTACATCATCTAAGACCGCTGAAAAACATCCTTGAGCATTCCACTTTACACATTCTTTTACATGCTTTTATCATTTCCCACCTTGATTATTGCAATGCCATCCACTCAGGGTTCTTCCAAACAGAATTAAAATGCCTTCAAACTCTACAGAAATCAGCCACCAGACTCCTGTGTAGTGCATTGCATGCCTCTCTAAAAATACCTCGATTGGCTTCCAATCTCATTCTGTTTTCAATTCAAGATTCTTTGTCTGGCCTACAAAGCACTCTACCAAGGCATTTCTTCCTGTCTCTTTAATCTGATATTTCCTTACACCCCCGTGAGATCTCTCCACTCTTTAGACACCAACCAGCTGACTCTCTATCCCCCTTCTAGGGCTATCATGAGACAACCAGACACACAGCTTTTTCTTTGTTGCCCCAAAGCTTTGGAATGCCTTGCTCCAATTCACCAGGAGTCTCCCAACTCTTTCTGGCTTCAAGAAACATTTAAAAGCCTACTTGGTTGAGCAAGCCTTTAACTAACTTTTCCTGTAAGTGGCTCTTCAGGCCTCTGTGTGGTGAGCACGGTACTTTTTCTGAATGAATGTGCGCTGATTGTCCACTGTTCTATTTGAATATGGAGTTCCTTTCTACCTGTATGAAATTTAGATTGTATTCCGCTTTGACCTTTGGAATTGCAGTATAGTAAGTACCAAATAAATAAATATACACAACATTGCAGTTCATTCCAGTTTACTTAATTTCCATGTCAACCAGCTTGGTCTGTGCGATCGGTCATCACCTGTGTAATCACTGCAATTTTTGTCCACAAATATTTTCTTATGTTGAATAGATTAATCCAGTAACTCATGGAAAATACTCATTGAAACATATTACTACATGCTCATTGAGTTTTCCCTTCTGCGTTCCAGCTGGCAAGGTTCATAAAAGTAGTTTTAGTGCCATGTGGGGCCTGGGGGCTGAGCTGTCAGCTACTAGTCACTAAACTGGACTGTAAACGAGAAATACTGTTGTCTCTGAAAGACACTGCAGGTAAACGCTAAACTTGGTTTGGCATGTGAGTATCAGGAGATAAGATAAACATGCTAGTACGGGAATAGTAAGTTTATTATTCCTTTTTTATCCAGGTATTCTAATTAACCTTGCTTTTTTTTTTTTTTTTTAACAGCTGAAAAACATTCCTCCCTATGGATTCCTGTATCATAAACAGATCCAGTCTCTTTTTAGACAGTGTGGTCAAGTCAAATCCATCGTGTTTGATGGATCCAAGTAAGACTTTGGTTGATTGTTTTTTTCTTTTCTAACGGAAGTTTGTACTGAATGGCTGTCTCTCTTTAGTCTGTTAAGCTTACATACGAGAAACTAATGACTTTGCTTGTTGTTATTGATTTTGGTTAATTTTTTTGCAAGGTACTAAGTATGCACTGTCCTTTTGTCAGTCTTTGATTTTGACCTTACGCTGATGGGAAATCTAAACACACAACCATTGTTCTCTTTAAGTTGCGCAGAGCCCTCCACCTGCAATCCTGCCAGTGGATGGTACTGTTTTACTATCACAGTTTCAATAGCAAGGGACAGAGAAGCTCTGCAGGAGTCCAGGGAACCTGCCTGTCTGAAGAGATTGAAAACACTGAGCACTACCCCCATTGGCAGCAATGCAGTTGAAGGACTATTGTTCAGCTTAGAGGGAGCAATGCACACAAAGCTCTATTTCAGTGTTTCTCAACATGCGGTATGTGAGCCGCTTGTTGGGGGTACATGGCACTGGCCGCCGCTGAGAATATTGCCTGTCCACCCGCTGAAGCCACCGGCGGGAAACCCTCCTTCCTGTCCATCCCCCTCCACCGAAGCCGACCCGGAGGGTTTCCCTCAGATGTCAGAGCTGACGTCAGAGGAAAGACTTCCAGGTCAGCTGAGGGTGTGTGTTTGTCCCAGTTATCTCGTTTGAGCTGCACTTGCTCCTTCTGCCTTCAGCAGCAATTGTTGTACAGCAGCGGTTCACAAGCTGCACGTAGAGAATCACATGGGGAAAAAATTTGTCCCCGTTATCGCCCCATCCCCACGACCACTGTCCCTGCCACACCCTGTCCCCATGACCACTGTCCCTACCCCATCCCCGCAACCACTGTCCCCGCCCTGTCCCCACGACCACTGTCCCTGCCCCGCCCCCACGACTACTATCCCCGCAGCATCCATACAAGCCTCAGTACTGCAATATTTAGCATATTCCTTCCTTATAAATCAAAGTTCTGGCTGCTAAACTAGAGAAAGAGATGTTCAACTGGCAGGGTTTTGTTTATAAATTTTTATAAACACAACTAATAAACTACTTTATCCTAAAGCAAAAAAAAATAAATAGAAATTTTTTTTTCTACCTTTTGTTGTCTGGTTTCTGCTTTCCTCATCTTCTCATTCAATTCCTTTCATCCACTGTCTGTCTTCTCTCTGCATCATCCATTTGCTCCAGTCTATTATTGTGTCACTTCCTTCACCCCCCTCAGTTGGTCTGGCACCCATCTTCTTCCCTCCGATCCCCCCATAGTCTGGCATCTCTGTCTTCTTCCCTTCCAGCGTCTTCTCCCCTCTCTCTGTTCCCCATTTCCCTTTAGCGTGAGAGAGAGAGGGAGACATATTGCCAAGGGGGGTGGAGGAGGGGGAGGAAATTTGGACTCATGGAGGGACAGAGAGAGATATTGGTTGGGGAAGGGAATGAGGATCGGAGGAGAGGAAGCGTGCAGGAGGTAGAAAGAAATATGGGATGCACAGTCAGAAGGAAGTGTAACCAGAGACTCATGAAATAACCAGACAACAAAGGTAGGAAAAATAATTTTATTTTCAATTTAGTGATTGAAATGTGTCCATTTTGAGAATTTATATCTGCTGCCTATATTTTGCACTATATTTGTCTATTTTTCTATAGTTGTTACTGAGGTGACATTGCATATTTTAAAATCATCTGCCTTGACCTCTTTGAAAAAAAATCTGAAAATAAATGGTAATTGATTTTCTGTGTGTACAATGTTCTTTGTGTTTTTTTTAGTTTTGTGGTTACCATTATGTATTAATAAGATTATATTGTGTGTATATGAAAAATAGATAGAAGAAATTGCATTACAGTTAGTACTATTATTATGGGGGTGGGGTCTGGGGTGGAGCCTGGGCGGGCCTGAGGCAGAGCTTGGGTGGGTGTACTTAGTTGATATTTATTAGACTTACCCCCCTTTTACTGAACCGCGATAGCGATTATTAGCAAAGGGAGCCGTACTGAATGCTCGGCGCTGCTCCTGATGCTTATAGAGTTCCTGTAAGCATCGGGAGCAGCACCGAGCATTCAGCGCGACTCCCTGCATTAATAAGCACTATCGCGGTTTAGTAAAAGAGGGGAGTTAATAATAATAGCTTTATTTATATCCCGCTATACCTTGCGGTTCAGAGCTGTTCACATCAAGATAAACTGCATAATATGCAGCGAGAATGCATCGAAACACTTAACAAATCACATTGCAAAAAAGTACACCAGTGTAGGTAGAGATAGTCAAACCAGTAAGAAATTCAAACAAATCTGCTAAATAAGTGAGTCTTCAAGGATCATCTAAATGTTAGATATGAAAATGAATTCAGAAATAGATCACTTAAGGTTTTATTCCAAACACCTGCCTGAAAAGATAATGTTTTATCAAGGTATCTTTTATACTGGCAGCCTTTAAAAATTGGAAATGAAAACAAAGTCATTCTACGTGAGAAACGAGTTTTATCTAAAAGGACAAAATGTTTCCAGAGGTAGCTAACAACCAACCAGCCAAATTTGAATATTATTCTAGCTTCTACTGGTAACCAATGTAATTTTTTTTTATTTTTATTTATAAATTTTGAATACATTTACAATATCCAATAATTCCAAAGGAAAAAAAAGGATAAATACATAAATCAATACATAATCAAATCATACATACATAATTCCTTTTAAGCCCACCCAATGTAATTTTTTATAGTATGGTGTAATATGTTCAAATTTCTTCAAACCGAAAATCGGACGATCAGCTGTGTTTTGAATGATTCTCAACCCTTTGGGGGTACTTGGCTTTAAGAAGTTGAGAAACTGCTCTATTTCAGAAGGAACAGATGAATCCATCACTTCTGCTTCTTCTGCTATTGGTACTGTGGTTTTTCTCTTGTTGTTGACTTTAATCAGCAGTAAGAAAGAGTGCAATTGGAAATCCAGAAGGGAAGGGTTGGGGGAGAAGGAGAAGAGTAGCCCTTAACGTCGAGGATGCTTGAGCACCCATGAAACTAGTATGTGTACATAGTGTTCTTCTGCTACTGTTTATCATTTCTCTAATGCTGAAAAGCGTAGGCAGGGCTGTATAACAGTTTCTTTGCCTCACCCTATCCCCATCTGTCTATTCCTTCCATCTCTTTCTGCCTCTCTCATTTTCTCCCTGAATCACATTTTATGTCTTGCTGTAAAGCCTGGGCTGCCATGGGTGGGGGTTATTATGGAGAACAAGAGACAGCTGCCCAGTTATACATTAAATCCATTGAAACTAAAATTTTACTTTTATCTAATCAGTTATATCCCTTGCAGTTACTTAATTCAGTTAAGTTTGATGATACTGAGATGCAATTTCATCAGAGTGTAAGGCCCAAATTCACTAAGCTCACCGATCGTGTCCTGACCAGTTTGCGAGCCTTCTCTGACCCCGACCCGATTCACTAACCTTCTGCCCAATCTGATTTGCACCCGATCCGATCCATACATGCAAATGAGGGGAAATGGCATGCAAAGTAGGAAGGCAGCGATTCACTAAACATAAGCAGGAACACTGATTGGGCTGGCCGATCCAAAAAGAAGCAACTGCTGAGGACCAGTTGCTCACATCCTTGCTGACTGTCCTGTTCTCTGCCGCCCTGAAATCCCAGCCCTGCAGCCCTGATACCATCACAATAAAACATCTCCCTTGTTCAAAAAGCACCCTGCTTTCTGCTCTCTGCCACACTGCCTCTCTGTCAGCCTGTGGTTTTAACCCATGGGTTTAAAGCGTGTTCTGTTCTGTAATCTGGCTGCAAAGCGAAAGTCCTAAAACAACAGTAATTTGAGTTGTTGGGCAAGCAATTTTTAATTAGCAAAGCCCTGAAGATGTCAATCAAATAACTGCTAGCATATAATGAAGTGCCTTTGACAGTGTTCCACACAGACGTCTAATAAACAAACTGAGTGTTCTCGGGATGGGTCCCAAAGTGGTGGGCTAGGTCAAGAACTGGTTGAGTAGAAGACGAGAGGGTAGTGGTTAATGGAGATTTGTCTGAGGAAAGGGATGTTACCAGTGGTGTGCCTCAAAGTTCTGTTCTTGGGCCTGAATATGTATACCCTAGAGGAATATGTATACCCTAGGCCCTGAATATGTATACCCTAGAGGAAAGGAGAGACAGGGGAGATATGATTCAGACGTTCAAATACTTGAAGGGTATTAACGTAGAACAAAATCTTTTCCAGAGAAAGGAAAATGGTAAAACCAGAGGACATAATTTGAGGTTGAGGGGTGGTAGATTCAGGGGCAATGTTAGGAAATTCTACTTTACGGAGAGGGTAGTGGATGCCTGGAATGCGCTCCCGAGAGAGGTGGTGGAGAGTAAAACTGTGACTGAGTTCAAAAAAGTGTGGGATGAACACAGAGGATTTAGAATCGGAAAATAACAATAAATATTGAACTAAGGCCAGTATTGGGCAGACTTGCACGGTCTGTGTCTGTATATGGCCGTTTGGTGGAGGATGGGCTGGGGAGGGCTTCAATGGCTGGGAGGGTGTAGATGGGCTGGAGTAAGTAATAACAGAGATTTCGGCAGTTAGAACCCAAGCACAGTACAGGGTAAAGCTTTGGATTCTTGCCCAGAAATAGCTAAGAAGAAAAAATTTAAATTGAATCAGGTTGGGCAGACTGGATGGACCATTCGGGTCTTTATCTGCCGTCATCTACTATGTTACTATGTATGTTACTATTTCACTTTGCAACCGTCCCTCTTTAGCGCTGATTGGGTGGACATTATAGAGAGTGGGTGGGGCTTCCCTGGGTCCCTGCCTAAACATAGAGCGGGAGCGGGGCTCATGAAGTTGAAATGCTTCCAGTGTATGTGTCTCGATCGCTCTACAGCAATCCATGGGATCGCTTGTGGCGTGCGTCCAATCAGATCATTTGCATGCGGACTTTTAGTGAATCAGTCGCCCGGCAAGACTAGGCCATGGATTGGATCGGAAAGGTGAGTAAAATAAAGATAAAGGACAACTATTGAAACTCTTGAAAAAATACTGCTATCTATGGAGAGTTTTCATATAGTGTTAACAGGCAATGGTTTTATCAGTGCTAGACTATTATAATTTACTTTATTTTGGCCTTCCTAAGATTAAGGTTCATTCACTGCATCTTGTTCAAACTTTTGTTGCCAGATTACTACTGGGCTTATCAAGATCCTGAACATACTTTGCTTGCACCAAAGGAGTTACATTGCCTGCCAATTTATTGGCATATTTGATTTAAAGTACTTGTATGATTTCTAAAGCAGTAATGAGGTCCCACTTGCTTTGGCATCAATACTTAGGGTTTCTCATCCTACCTGAGATCATCTGAGAAATTTATTAGACATTCCATCATTTAAACAAGTGAGATTAGAAATGAATCTTATTTCTATGATTCAAATTGAGGTCACACAAATCTGAAATGGATTACCAATTGAATTGCGCAAGATGATATCAATACACCAATTCAAGAAACATCTGAAGTTTTTTTTCTCTCTCAGGCTTTCTCAGAATAGCAATATATCGGTGATTATGTGATTATTTATTTATTCCATTTGTGTGTCGCACATACCTCTACAAGCTCTTGGCGACATTACAGAGGAAGGGGTTAGAAGAGGGCAATGGAGGGCAGGGAGATACAGGAAGAGAAGAGGATACAAGTGATAGGTGTCAAATAGATGAGTTTTCAGTTTCTTCCAGAATTTGGTGTGGTTAGGTTCCGTCCTGGTCATTTCAGTAAGGTCATTCCAAGTTTTTACGTCTAGAAAGATGAGCATGGAGTGGAAAACACGTTTGCATTGCAGATTTTTTGTGGAAGGGAGATGTAAAAGTATTCTGTTGAGTGTTCTGTGGGCAGTAGACCATGCCTTGGAGAAGAGCTTGATGAGAGATTTGGATTCTTTCAATGTTATGTGAAACTTTGTTGGTGATGTCCGAGTGATTGTTGGTTATGGGAATAAGGAGAAAGATGTCATCTGCGTATGATAATATGCTTTTGTCTTCAAACTTGATGTTACTGAGAGAGCTCATATAAAGATTGGGGGTTTTTTTTGTATACTGTTCTGTTTTTATGAAATTATGCATGTACAATTTGTACACCAACTAGAACAATTGGATAGAGTGGTTTATAAATATTTTAAATTACATTACATTAGTGATTTCTATTCCGCCATTACCTTGCGGTTCAAGGCGGATTACATCCAAACTAAAATAAGAATTACTTTCCAAATTTGAAGTAATAGAATAAGCAATGAGATAAAATTTAAGGTAATAAAAAAAAACAAAAAAAAAAAACAATTGGGTAGAGAGTTACCAACGGTAAGTAGAAGTCTTTAGGAGATAAGAATAGGGTGATTTATGGGGTTTTAGATAATGTTTGGTAAATAGAAGAATATTAGAGAGTACTAAGGGTGTAGAGAGTGTTGGATGTTGGGTTGGGATTGGTTGTGCTGGATAGGTTTTATGTGTTTTTTAAAGATTATGGTTTTAATATCTTTCTTGAAGTCTGTGGTTGAAGATAACAGATTGGTGAATTGTCTGTCCAGCTTAGCTGCTTTGGAGGCTATTAGGTTGCCATAAAGTTTTTTTCGTTTGACATTTTTGGATGATGGGTAAGAGAATAGTGAATGGGTTCTTCTGTGTCTGGTTGAGAAGGATTGATTTAGTCGGTTATTCCAGTAGGTTGGGCTTTCTCCGTTGATAGCCTTGTAAAGTAAGCAGTAGAATTTGAAGTGCACTCTCGCTTCTATTGGAAGCCAGTGCGAGTCATGGTATGCCTCTGTGATATGGTCATATTTTTTTAGTGAATAGACAAGTCTCAGGGCTGTATTCTGTACTGTCTGCAATTGCTTCATCATGGTCGTGGGACATGGTAGGTATATTATGTTGCAGTAGTCAATCATTCCAAGGATAAGAGATTGTACCAATAGTAGGAATTGTTTCTTTTTGAAGAATGTTCGGATTCTTCTTAGATTTCTCATGGTCATGAACGATGCCTTTATTATTTTAAATAACACCATCAGTAGAATAAACCATAAAAAGATTGGTATTTCTATTCTGCCTATTTCTCAAGGATTACAGGTCCAAGTGTTGTCCACAATGTCGCAGCAGTAGAGTATGTCAGCCACCAGAGAGGCACCAATAATTGTCAGCTCAAGAAATGGCTGATCTCATGGGCTCGGTGAAGCAAGACATCTTCACCTACTACTACTATTTATTATTTCTTTATCAGTTGTATGCAGCGCTGTACATTAAACACTCGAGAGACATCCCCTGCTTGAAAGATCTTATAATCTAAGTTATGATAGATACACAGGACATAGGGTAGATCAATATATGGTGCTCAAAGAGACAAGCAAGAAAAGAAGAGGTAAGGAGGGTAGGGGCTACAGAGGGAATGAGAACAGATATAGTGTATTACAAGCTGCAAGAATTAGGACCTAAACACAGCTTTGGAAAAATGAGCTTTTTGCCTGGATTTGAATACTGCTAGGGATGGAGCCTTTCTGCGGCCCACTTGGCAGAGATAGGCAGTGTGGAGATGGATTATCTCAGCGGGAATACTCTGGACCCAGGAGAGTAGGCTCTGTCAGACGCTGCCTTTCAAAGAGGCTTTCTTTTTCGCTTACTTTTACTTACTTGCCTCACAACAAGTTTTGTCACTCTTACAATTACTACTTTCAGTTTTTCCCACTGCAGATAGTATGTGATGATCTTAAAGTGACCAAACAGGTTGAAAAGGTGACAGTGAAAGCTGAAAGGATGCTAGGGTGCATGGGGAGAGGTATGACCAGTAGGAAAAAGGAGGTATTGATACCCCTGTATAAGACTCATTTAGAATATTGTGTACAATTCTGGAGGCTGCACCTTCAAAAAGATATAAAAAGGATGCAGTCGGTCCAGAGGAAGGCTACTAAAATGGTATATAGTCTTCATCATAAGGAGTATGGGGAGAGACTTAAAGATCTCAATATGTATACTTTAGAGGAAAGGCGGGAGAGATATGATAGAGATGTTTAAATACCTGCGTAATGTAAATACGCATGAGTCGAGTCTTTTTCATTTGAAAGGAAGCTCTGGAATGAGAGGGCATAGGATGAAGTTAAGAGGCGATAGGCTCCGGAGTAATCTAAAGAAATACTTTTTTACAGAAAGGGTGGTAGATGCATGGAACAGTCTCCCGGAAGAGGTGGTGGGGGACAGGGACTGTGTCTGAATTCAAGAAAGCCTAGGATAGTCACGTAGGATCTCTTGGAGAGAGGAAGAGATAATGGTTACTGCGGATGGGCAGACTGGATGGGCCATCATGTTTCTATGTTCTAGTAGTGACTATTGGGAGTGTCCTGTGAGGTATCTCATAGCCATGGCAGGCAATGCAAAGGTCTAAAGGTTCTTTAGCCATAGAAAGCACAATTTATCTGGAAGAATAGATGCGTTGTTACAGAATTGGTCTGGTTGGGGGGGGGTCTTCTGTACATAGTCCCCCCCCAATAGCCATTGATAGGTCTTCAGAAGATCAGTAAAGCCAGGATTTTGTTACATGACCTCTGATATGTGGAGTATTTGAGTTTGCAATCATATTGCCCCCCTATTGTTTTTTTCCATGGCTCTGTCTTTATTTCTAAGCATTGAATTGTATCTTTATCCCTCCATGCCTCGTGTATCAGTTAGTTTGTAAACTTGTCTGTCTAACCTACTACTGTTAATTTTAATTCATATGTCTAATTATATATTTACTTTTTTATGCTGTAGCTCGCTTAGTAATTTGAATAAGCGATTTATCAAATCAAAATAAAAACTTGAAACTTGAAGGCCCATGTGACAAAAACCCAGATGTCATTGTGGATGGAATGTTGTTTTGATTTGGTTTGTATTCAGAAGTCTATCAAACAAATAAATCAATCATGTTAAAGCAGTTCACAACTTAAAATAAACATGACATACTCATAACATTATAAAAAATAATTACAATATACACAATTTCCCACAAACCAATACAAACAATTGTTAGACTGCAAATTCCCACAAGTACCAATATAACAATATATGCACTTAAAACAGCAATTTCTTCAAACCTAATCCTATCTCTGTCATCATTGCATTTATCCTAAAACATCAGATCAAGGTTAAGACAGCCCAAAACTCTAAAAAACCAAGTTTTCAAAGCTTTGTGAAAAACAATGTAACTGGAAATTACATGAAAACCAATTGGCAACCTATTCCAAAGATAGGTTCCAATTTAACAAAATGCTCTGTGTCTAATAGTTGTCAGTGTAAGAACACTCAATGATGGATGTTGTGATCTTCTCAAAATAGTTTATTACAAGGTATGAGAGGGTACATATTCCATTTCTCTGCCAAATATTTAAGCAACCCCAATCAAAAGCCTTATATACAAGGCAGAGACTGTTCCACACATCTACCACCCTTTTTTATGGAAAGGGTGGTAGATGCTTGGAACAGTCTCCCGGAAGAGGTGGTGGAAACAGAGACTGTGTCTGAATTCAAAAGGGCCTGGGATAGGCATGTGAGATCTCTCGGAGAGAGAAAGAGATAATGGTTACTGCGGATGGGCATTTAGCCTTTATTTGCCATCATGTTTCTATGTCTCTATTAAAGAAACTCTAGCAGTAATAAGCAACCAATAAAGATCAATCAAGGCTGGTGATATAAGATCCTAGCTACCAACTTTGTGGCATTTGGATCACGTGCAATCTCTTTAGGCTGTTTTTTAGACTGGAAATCAGTGCATGAATCACTTTAAATTCTGTTTTGACAATAAAAGGACTCAACTATTTAATTTCAACTGAGAAAAACAAGATTTCACCACTGCATTTATTTGTGAGCTATATGCTAATAACTTGTTGCAGTAAAACCCTAAGATTTTATCTCATTCAAAAGAATTATCTTGAAGTTTTGGAAGAAAGACTAAAAGGGTTCTCTTTGAAAGACAACCACATGACAGAATATTTGCAAACATTCAACACTAACCCCTTCTACAAAGCCGCATGGTAATGGACCCGAAGCCCATAGAGATTTAAAGGGCTTTGGGGCTGTTGCTGCGCGGCTTTGTAGAAGAGGGGGTAAATCTTGAGAACAAAGCCAGTTGTACAATTGATCCAGTTTAATATTTAGAATATACTGTATATGACTTTTCTGATTGATCATCTTTCACAAAAAAGATTAATTGAAAGTAAGCAACAAAAAAAAAATGGAATTCAGCTTCCCAGAATCCAACTTCCCAGCTTCTCAGAATCAAGACCAGTGATGAAAGATATAAATTGAGGATAACAATGATGTTTGTGGTACCCCTCTGGCATGGACTCTATTCAGGCCATTCGATGCAAGGGGCATTCAGTAATTTATCTACCTCAGTAGGAAAGAAAAGAGTTTTCAAAAAAGTTTTATTTTATTTTTTAATATAGTCCCTTGATAGCTCTATCTTAATCCAGTTTTCCTGCAATGACTTTAACCGCTTTGAAAAAAATTCTTCTGTTTGACTTTCAGACCAGGGTGTCGCAGCTTCCTTTACTTCATCACTTGAAAACCGCTATCCACGGAGAGATTTCTTCAAACTCGGAGCAGGAAATCATCTGAGAGAGCCACGAGCAGGACTGTAGGTTGGATGGTCCAGCTGCTGAAACCCACATTCTCAGATGGCAGCCTGTGATTGTTGTGACATGTGTGCCAGCTTATTGTCATAAAGAAGCAGCACACCTGCTGTGAGTTTTTTAAAATCTTTTCTCCTTGATTGACTCCCGCAAAGCAATCATTATGTTGGCGTAACTCTTCCCAGTTATGGTTGTCTTGTGTGGCATGAACTCCAGAAGCAAAAGTCCATCATCATCCCAGAAGACAGTTGCCTTGACTTTACCTGCAGATTTTTCTGTCTTGAACATTTTTGGGGTGGAGGATGACTTGTTCTTCCACTGCATTGGCTCCATTTTGGACTCAGAATCTCTGTGATAGATCCAAGTCTCATCTCTAGTCACTAAACGATGAAAAAAAAATCACTTGGTCTTCACAGAGCATCTCCAAGTTCTCAGAGCCTCGTGGCATTCAGCATTCTTGGAACCCATCTTGCACTAACCATGCCCAACTTTTCATGACTTATTTTCCAAATTTTACCTGCCAAGATGCCCATTTCTTCAGCTATTTGGCAAACTTTAATTTGTCTTTGTGACGAAATTAAATCCTTGACTTGTTTGCACATTTCCATGGAAGTTGATTCCACAGGCTGTCCAGTGTGAGGGTCATCTTCAGTGGACTCTCTTCTTCACTTAAACTGCTTGCTCCAAAATTGTACTTTGTAGGATAATGGGGCAGACTCACCGTAAACTGCATTCATGCATTCATGGATCTCCTTTGGCTTTTTCCCTTCTTATGTGAGAAATTTTATGACTGAATGGTGCTCCAAATATAGCAGTTTCTTACTTGATTCACATGAGAACTCTCCTGACATCCTGTGTCCTCGCACTGAGCCACAACTGTGCATGGTTAACCTTGAGACATGTCACAATATGCATAGACTTGTTTCAACATGCTTGCTACTTTCTTTCATATTCAGGTAGATAAATTATTGAACACCCCTCCTAACTTTTGTCCGATGTCAAATAAGAGGCAAACCATGCTAACACAGTTGAACCTAAGCTCACATTCTATAATATAAAAGTGTTAATAGGTTAATATAAAAAAAAACTATGGAATGCAGCTGTTAAATCTAACTGAATCCACAGCGCATCAAATTCTTGATCTGCTTTAACCAAAATACTATCTGTTGTTGCCAAAAGCAAAGATTCAGTTCTATGATATCTATAATCTGGTGCTTGTGCAATATCTGATTTAATTCAACATACTCAGCCAATGGGTGAAGCATAGCTCTCTCTAATACCTTAGTTACTACAGCCAAATTAGAAATAGGTCAATTAATTAATCACCTGAAACAATATGAGCCATCTTTGGAATTTGTGTAACCAAAGCTCTTTTTTTTTTTTTTTAATTTGTCAGGTACTAAACCAGACTCTAATGATAAATTTATAAGATGCACTATAAACAGTAAGACAGCTTTTTTCCTTTGTGACAAATATCTGTCAGGAACCTGGTCCAATAGACATGCAGAAGAATGAATAGCTGTTAGATGTTTCTTAAAGATTTGACATCCAAGAAAAATCATTCCAATCATTGCTATTCAAACTGCTTTCCATGCCTTCATTTTTATTAATATTTGAATCAACCTCAATACATCTGCATCAAGCTCAAAATGTCCTGATTTTCAAAGAAATCAGCAAAACCCTCACTTATTAACTGATCATTTATAGTCTGGTCTCTAATTTGATGCAGTAAGACATTGGTCTTCATTGCAAGACCCACAGTACAATCGCGGCTCATGGGGACCTCTTTGGCGGCTCACACTGTCGAGGCTGGATTAAAGGGTAGTCAGTACCTCGGGCCCGAAAATTTGAGGACCAGATTAAAGGGTAGGCTATGCCTCTCGCTGAAAACTTATTGGGGGGGGGGGGCGCCAATGTGCACGCTGATGCATTACAATGATGTCAACGAACACTGGCCATTCTGATCCGAGTTCTGGAGTCCTGCACAGCATCAGCCCTACTCTCACATGTGTAGTCTTTGGTAGCAGCAAGTGGCTCTTTGTTTTTGCTGCATTGGGCCAGAGTTTGGCTGCTCAGACAGACTCGTCTCATCCTCCCTCAGCAGCAGATAGCTTCGCAGTTGTCTCTCTCCTTGACCCCAGGGCAGGATTAACCAATAGGCCAAGTAGGCACGTGCCTAGGGCCCAAAATGGTCAGGGGGGGCCTGATGAAGGAGGGCATCAACATTGTTTTTTCCAAACGGCAATGAGCCCCTCCAGCATCGATCGGCAACGTGGGCCTTCCCAATCGGCAACGCGGACCCCACCCCAATCGGCAACGCAGCCCCCCCCCATCGACGGAAAGTAAGACAAGAAAGCAACGCGGGTAAGAAAGGCAACGGGAACTGTAATTGTGCAAGCGGTGCTGCTTACTCAAAGCTTCTCTTTGACGCAACTTCCTGTTTCCGTCTGGGCGCATATTGGGGTGGGGTGGGGCAGGGGGCCCAGTGTACTTGTGTGCCTAGGGGCTCTCAATGAATTAATCCTTCCCTGCTTGACCCCGTGGCTAAGATTGATAGGCAGGCAGCATTCCCATGACAAATCTCTCTCCCCGTGGCTGTTATTTTCCCGCAGCAGCTTCGCAGTTGTACTGCTCGAGCATGCTCCCTTATTTGGAGAAAAAGATCTACCCAGAAAGGAGAAGCCAGACCAAAAACAAAATCCAATCCAGGTGCGTTTTTTATCTTTATAAGAGCAGTTGACATCACCGTTTCCATTTTCTCGCAGAGTGTTTTTGGAACTGTGCAAGAGGTGAGTTAATGGAACCTCTTTGACTGTTTGGCATTGCAAGTTTGGTGCTTAATTCACGGAATTGTGGGCATTTGTACTCATTGAAGATGGCCTGTTAATCTTGTAAGGTGCATGTGAATGCTCTTTGAATAAAAATTACTGGCATTGCTGTTCTGTTTGCCGCTGAAATCAAAGCTGTCATATAGTTATGGGCATTTTTGCTACTTTTATCATGGTTTTATTCACCTTTTTTCTCTTTGGAAATTCTCTTTGATATGCCTAATAGTGTGTCCCCAGCATATTAGAGTAGTTGATTCTAGCCCTTTTGCTGGCAGCAAAGATGATCTTTGCAAGAACATGGTTTTCCCATGTATGATAAATAGCTTCACCTGACCAATATTCCTAAATTAAAGAATGGTGTTTTGCAGGATCACTCATTTTCCACAAATGATACATACACATTCTGCCAGGAGAATGTAAACTTATGAGCATAATTGTAAAAGACAGGCAAAAACTTTTGGCATTTTGAGTTTTGATTATGTACTTTGCAGTTCATTAATTGGAGTTGAAATTTTTGCAAGTAATGATTATTTTGTAGTTCTTTATTGTCATCTGTAACACATGTGAAGATTTTTATTCTGGTACCATGTTCAGTGGCGTACCAAGGGGGGGGGGGAAGTCCGCCCCGGGTGCAGCCTTATGGGGGGTGTACAGCCGGCCTGGTCCCTATTGCGCTCCCACCCTCCCAGCGAGAGCAGCAAACCTCCCTCCAGTAGCATCGACTGCCTCGTGGCTTTCTCCTTCCTCTGCCGCGTCACTGATGATGTCATCAGTGACGCTTCACTGGCAGGAGAAAGCCGTGAAGCAGCCGATGCTACTGGAGGGAGGTTTGCTGCTCTCGCTGGGAGGGTCGTAAAGGTTCACTTGGGGGGGGGAGAGATAGGAGGGTCAGCAGGGGTTCGGCTGGGAGGGGGGAGAAGCGGTCTACCTCAGTGCTCCAAGGCCTGGCGCCATTACCTTCTTCGGGCAGCAGCAGCTTTTACAATTCGTTGCTGTTGCCGGCTTCAGGCCTTCCTCTCTGCCGGGTCCTGCCTACTTCCTGTTTTCATGAAGACAGGACTGGACAGAGAGGAAGGCCTGAAGTGGGCAACAGCAGTGAAGTTCAGGACACCAGGCCTTGGGTGACAGAAGGAGGAAAGGGAGCAGAGGGGGAGAGAATTGGGGAGAGTGTTGCTGTACCCAACTGGAGGGAAAGAAAGGAGATGCCAGGGCTTGGAGGGAAGAAGAGACGCCAGGGCATGGAGGGAAGGAGGAAGGTATGCCAGCTCAAGGGAAAATGAAAGGGGAATGGAAGGAGGAGATGTCAGAGCATGGAGTGGGAGGGAGAGATGGAAGAAAAGGAAAGGAGAGAGATGTTGGGAATCAGGGAAGGGATGATGCCAGACCTTGAGGTGGGAAGGAAAGAAAGGAGAAGAGAGAGATGCCAGAGCATAGGGGAGGGGGTAGTGACAGAGAGAGAAAAACGGAGAGGTGACAGAGTTGAAATCAATCATGTACAAAGGAGAGAAGGGGCACGAGATAGATAGTTTATGGAAGGAGCATAGAAAGAGGGAAGATGCCATATGGAAGAGAGAGAGAGAGGGTGCACACTGGATAGAAAGAGCACAGAGGGCAGTGAATGGAAGGGGCGAGATAGAGGGTGAACAGTAGGTGGAAGGGGTAGAGAGAGGGAAACAGATGCTGAATGGAAGTGTGGGGGAGAGGAAGGACAGCTGCTGAATGGAAGTGTGAGGGAAAGGGGGAGCAGATGCTGAAAGGAAGTGGGGAGGAGAAAGAAAAAAAGGGCACATGCAGGATTGAGGGAAGAGGATAGAGTTAGTTACTGGAAGGGGTGATGGAAAGAGGTGGCAAGCTATAGGTAGACACAGTGAAAGAGGGAAATTGAGGACTGAATAGTAAAAAAGAATTTAGATAGAGGCAGAAAATAAATTGAGAAGGAAGACTAGGGAAGAACAGGAGGAAGGGAGCAGAGAGAGAGATGCCAGAGCAGGGGGGAAGGAGAGGAGACAGATATCAGACCAATGGGGGTGAAAGGAAAGATGAAAGGGGGAGGCATACAGTTTCTGGAAGGGGCATAGAAGGAGAGAAGATGCCCACATAGGGGCAGAGAGATGGCAGACAGTGGATGGAAGGAAGAGAGTAACAAGAAGATGAGGAAAGCAGAAACCAGAGAAGACAAAGGTAGAACAAAACTTTTCTATTTATTTATTGCTTTAGGAGACATGCGTCACTGTTTCTGTGGTATTGCATTGTATGCAGAGTCCAGCTTCTTGCTGGTTCAATTTAACCTTTGTCTATGTATTTCTATTTTATCCCCCCTTTTACAAAACTGTGGAGCGTTTTTTTAGCGCCAGCTGTGGTGGTAGCTGCTCTGATGCTCAGAATTCTTTGAGCGTCAGAGCTGTTACCACCTTGGCTAAAATACACACTACAGTTTTGTAAAAGGGGGAGGGGTAAGTTTGTGATGACATTCCATACTAGGCGAAGGTGTTTTCTGTGTTCGAAAGACATGGTTTTCTGTTAGGATTGACTGCAGAATTGATCTGTACTAGTCTGGCTTGTTTAGTTTTACAATGGGTGTATTGCTGTTGTACTGCTCACTGCAGTATGTAAGATGCTACTTTTTCCTAGGTACTCATGTGTGACATGTGGCTTGTTAATAAAAATCATGTTTTTCGTACAGATGGGGGGGTGCCAAAAAATGATGGGCCCCGGGTGTCACACATGCTAGGTACGCCACTGACCATGTTAAATGGTTTTTGGGTTTTTTTTCTTCTAATAAAAGATGTATCAATATATACTTTTGGTTTTATTACAAGTTGGGGATTGAGAGTAACTGAATCAGACAAGGAATTTGAGGTAGATAGGTGGTACACAGGTACAGGGTGTGGAAAGTTTGGTAGAGTTGTGGTGTAAGGCTTGGTATAGGTTTGCTTTTGAGAGAGATGTAGGCTAGTGAGGCTGGATGTCATTGACACACACTGGTCAGCAGTATTGCAATCCTGTGTGGGAAAATACTTGGCAGCTTTCCTTGGGCTCATTTAGATCCAAAGTGGTCCCTGCTCAAAAATTAACGAAGACCACTGACTTAACTGGTCATGTGCTAACCCAGTGGTCTTCATTGCAAGGCCCGCAAACCAATGGCGGCCCACGGAGACCAGCTGGGTGGCTCACGCTGCAGTCTGGGGTTTCATCCCCCCCCCCCAATATATTAAAAAATGGTAAGAAACCCAACAATAGCTTTCAGCACAAATGCTAATGATTTCTAATATTAGTAATTAATGTGTCCCATACCTTGAAAAGGAAATTATCCCAAAAAGAGAGGGAAAATAATCTCAGAAACCTGTTCAGAACTAATTGTACAAGGAATAAATCTGAGACTTTTAGGTTCCAGATTTCAATCAGAGATTGTTAAAAAAAACCTCTTGTATGTATGTATGTGCACAAAAAAGGGGCTAATTGCCAAATAAACCAGTTACCGGTAATCGAATTGCCAAATAAACCACTTAATCAAAAATCAGTGCAAAATCCCACAATTGAAGAAATAACATTCACAATCATCAAAATTAACACATATATATGCACAATCTTCCATTTAACAAATATCAAAATGATATTTCAACCATAATTGTTAATTTAACATTGAAAGACCTTTAAACAAAGGAGATTGGGATTTGGCTGTGATAAGATAAGTGCATATATCCAATCTCCTTTGTTTAAAGGTCTTTCAATGTTAAATTAACAATTATGGTTGAAAGACAAGAGTGATGCCAGACTACAAAGGGGGGGAGGAGGGA
This sequence comes from Geotrypetes seraphini, assembly GCF_902459505.1. Lineage (NCBI taxonomy): Eukaryota > Metazoa > Chordata > Amphibia > Gymnophiona > Dermophiidae > Geotrypetes > Geotrypetes seraphini. The sequence goes on along the minus strand of NC_047090.1, from coordinate 157,155,725 downwards.
AGGGAAGGAGGAGAGAGAGATGCCAGATTATGGGAAGGAGAGGAGAAAGAGGTGGAGAGAGAGAGAGGAGAAGTTGCATAAGGATAGAGAGGGAGATATGATGCACAGGGATGGGAGGGGTGGGGAAGGGAAGGGAGATGGGAACAATGCTGTCTGTGGTTCTGTATTTGCATAGTGTTTATCTGTGTTCTGCATGTGTGATCAAAGCCAGGTGTTCTGGTAGGAATTAGAGAATGACACGGGGAAAAATCTGTCCCCGTCACCACCCCGTCCCCGGCCCACCATCCTTTGCACCGTCCCGTCACTGCTGTTCCCTTCACCGCCCCGTCACCGTCATCCCTTTCACCGACCTATCACCACCACTGCCATCCCATTCACCGCCCCGTCACCGTCCCCGCTGCATCCATATAAGCCTTAGTACTGTAATATTTAGCTTATTCCTTTCTTATAAATCAAAGTTCCTGCTGCTGAACTAGAGAAAGAGATTTTCAGCTGGCAGGGCTTTGTTTATAAATTTTTATCAACACAACTAATATACTATTTTATCCTAAAGCAAAAAATAAATAAATAAATATAATTTTTTTTATCCCAGGACAAGCAGGCATGATATTCTCACACATGGGTGACGTCATCTACGGAGCCCCAGCGCGGACAGCTTTTTTGCTAGAAGTTTCAAGTTTGCACACTGCACCACGCATGTGCTAGCCTTCTTGCCCACTAGAGGGCGCATCTCCACCTCGTGGTCCTCAGTTCAATTTCATCCGCGGAGCCAGAAGCCCTGTGGATAATTGTGCTCGTATTTGCCTTCTGTCGCCGCGGCTGTGTGCGGAATTTCGACGCGGTCGCTGCGTTATCTGTGTTTTCTTTCTTTGTTTTCTTCTTTTTTCAAAAAAAAAAAATAAAAAATTTAACTTCATCCGTTCGCTCCGGGGGCTCCCGGTAGCCGTGGCCGAGGAACCTCGTTTGTTCCCGGCCTTGTTTTGGGCCCATGTCCCGGCCCGTAACGGGATTTAAGAAGTGTGGTAGGTGTGATAGGCTTTTGTCGATCACTGACCCTCACAGGTGCTGCCTAAGGTGCTTGGGGCCCCATCACCCGACAGCATCGTGCCCTAAGTGTGCCACCTTCCAGAAACGGGCCCTTACTCGTCGCAAGGCCCGTATGGCGGATCTCTTTGCCGTCGAGACCCCGACGGGGAAGGCCTCGAGCTCGGCCTCGACCTCGGCATTGGACCCTTCGGCTACCTCGAAGTCGGTTGCCTCGCAGAAGCAAGCCCCGGGTAAGTCTCCGCTTCCTTCCTCAGTTTCATCGACCAGGAAGCCATCCTCGGGCTCTTCGTCGGCGGGACCGTCGACCTCTGCCCAGTCCAAGGTGTCTAAAGGGTTAGCCTCGAGGGAATACTCGAGACCGAGGTCGCCCTCTGCGGAGCGCCCCCAGGTGTTGCCTCCGGGTCTCACGATCCCGGCATTCCAGGAATTGCTTCGAGCTTTAATTTCCTCGGAGCTCTCCGGGGCCATTGAGACCCTGCAGCAGGCTTCGGCCTCGACGCCTTCGGTCTCCGCGGCCCCGCAGTTGGCGACCTCGGCCTCGGGCACCGGCCTTTCAGCGGCCGAAGCTCCCTCGGCCTCGACCTCGACGCTTCCCTCGGATCCGACCTCGGTGAGACAGCCTGAGGTCAGTGTGCGGTCCCGAGACAAGCAGCGCCGGGTACGTCGGATCTCCTCGTCCTCGTCCCCGAGGTCTTCCCGGGGTTCGTCGCCCTCGAGCAAGCCTCGGGCGAAGCACCGCCTAAAAAAGGCCAAGCGGTCTCGGGCCTCGCCTCGGAGGAGTCATCGCTCGACGACGCCCGAGGGCGGGGCTTTGCGGGTCGAGGAACTCCGCCTCGACAACCCCGATCTCTTGCGGTCCCCGATCCGGGAGAGTTCCTGTGCCTCCTCGCCGGGGCGGAAGGGACGGGCCTCCGTACCCCGTACTCCGGGGGGTTCCCCCAGGGGGTCTCTTCGGCGGGCTGTGTCCCCAACCCCTTCGAGGTCAAGGGATCGTGCCTCGTGGGGTTCGGGATCCGGTGTGGGGATCGGGTATTCTCGCCAGGCCTCTCCTTTCGGCTCCGTTGAGAAGTCTCGGTCACCCTCTCCGCCCGCACGGACATCTTCTTTTTCAAAATTTGTCCATGACATGGCGAAGGCTCTGGGGGTGGACCTGTTGGCGGGGTCACACTATACCAAAGAATTTTTGGAGGAACAGGATTCTCCTGCCCCTCAGCAGGAATCCCCCCGCCTGCCGCTGAACAAGGTCCTCCTTCAGACCTTGCTGCGGAACCTTGAGACCCCTCTTACAGTTGCGGTAGTGCCCACCAAGATGGAATCCAAATACCGGACACTTCCCCCTAAGGGGTTTGACAAGGGGCAGCTCTCCCATCAGTCGCTCCTGGTGGAGTCGGCTCTTAAGCGTTCGCAGCCTTCTAGGGTCTCTGCGGCGGTCCCCCCTGGGAGAGAGGGTCGGACCCTCGATAAATTCGGCCGTCGTCTATATGCTAATTCCCAGATGGCCACGAGGGTCCTCAACTATGCTTTCGCCTATTCTTCCTACCTCAGATCAATGGTGAAGGATCTGCCAGACTTTCAGGGGGTGATCCCGGATTCGCACAGGGATAGGTTTGCCACTTTTGTGTCGAACCTGTCCCAACTACGTTTCTATCTGTTTCATGCGGTTTACAACGCATTTGAGCTTGCCTCGAGGGTAGCCATGCGCCGGTTGGCGTGGCTGCGGACCCTCGAGATGGACCCCAACCTGCAGGAGCGATTGGCCAATCTACCCTGCGTCGGGTCGGAGTTGTTCGACGACTCCTTAGAGGCGGCTACCAAGCGGCTTTCTGACCAAGAGCGCTCTTTGGCGTCTCTGGTTCGCCCGAAGCCTAAGCCGTCGCCTCAGAGGCCATTTAGACAGCCTCCTAGGCGGTATCCTCAAAAATCGACACCGGCCTTTTCAAGACCTCCACCCCGACGTCCAACCCAACAGGGTAGGGGGGGCCCTCCAAGCCCGCTGCGCAGGGGGCATCCAAGCCAGCGCCGTCCTTTTGACGGGATGAGCGGCTGGGGGCTGGCCCCCGCCGCGAGGTCGCCCAACCCCCTCCCCATTGGGGGTCAGCTCACGGCTTTTGCCAGGGCTTGGTCAGGGATTACGTCAGACGCATGGGTGCTCCGGACCGTCTCAGAGGGCTATTCGTTAAACTTCTCCAGGCAGCCTACAGACATGCCTCCCGGGGCGTGCCCGTCCAATCGGAGCCAGTTGGCCCTTCTCCGAGAAGAAGCCAGGGCCTTGTTGAGCCTCTGGGCGGTCGAATTGGTGCCTCTCGATCAGCAGGGCCGGGGATTTTATTCCCGTTACTTTTTGGTCCCAAAGAAGTCCGGGGACTTGCGCCCCATTTTGGACCTCCGGAAGCTCAACAAGTTCCTGGTCAGGGAGAAGTTCCGTATGTTATCGCTTCCGATTCTGTATCCTCTATTGGACGAGGGGGACTGGATGTGCTCCCTAGATTTGAAGGAAGCGTACACCCATGTTCCGGTGCATCCCGACTTTCGGAAGTTTTTAAGATTTCAGGTCGGGGAGTTGCACCTGCAGTACCGTGTACTACCCTTCGGTCTGGCTTCGTCCCCTCGGGTGTTCACGAAATGTATGGTGGTGGTCGCGGCTGCTCTGCGCTCCCGGGGGTTGCAGGTCTTCCCCTATCTGGACGATTGGCTGATCAAGGCCCCGACAAGGGAGGGAGTTATTTCAGCGACCCAACAGACTATCACGCTTCTTCAGGGTCTAGGGTTCGAGGTGAACTTTCCCAAGTCTCACTTGCGCCCGACTCAATCCCTCCAGTTTATAGGAGCCGTGCTGGACACTGTTCTCCTCCGTGCCTTCCTCCCTTCTCCACGGCTGGAGGCACTGCTTCGCTTGGGCCGGCAGGTTTCACAACTGCAGGTAGTGTCGGCTCAACGTATGATGGTGCTTTTGGGGCACATGGCATCGACGGTCCAAGTGACCCCATTTGCCCGGTTGCATCTGAGGATACCTCAGTGGACCTTGGCCTCGCAATGGCGTCAGGACCGCGACCCAGTATCTCGACGCTTGACTGTGACTCCGTCTTTCAGACGCTCGCTCCGTTGGTGGACCAACTCTACCAATCTGTCCGGGGGTTTGCTCTTTCGCGTCCCTCCGCATCGCAAGGTCCTGACGACGGACTCTTCGGAGTATGCGTGGGGGGCTCATCTAGACGGTCTGCGAACGCAGGGCCTATGGTCGGCTGCGGATCGTCGGTGTCACATCAACGTGTTGGAGCTTCGTGCCATTTATCTGGCTGCTCGGGCCTTCGGTCACCTCCTGCGCGATCAAGTGGTTCTCGTTCGGACAGACAACCAGGTGGCCATGTATTACGTAAACAAGCAAGGGGGGACGGGCTCTTGGCCTCTGTGCCAGGAAGCCCTGCGCCTTTGGACATGGGCCGTCTCTCAGAACATCTTCTTGCGGGCGGTTTACATTCAGGGGGAGCTGAATTGTCTGGCAGACAAACTCAGTCGTCTTCTCCAGCCGCACGAGTGGTCCCTGAACTCCCGGGTTCTACGCGAAGTCTTCGACCACTGGGGGACTCCTCAGGTGGATCTGTTTGCTTCACCCGAGACTCACAAACTACCCCTCTACTGTTCTCGGGTGTACTCCCGGGACCGTCTCGAGGCCGATGCATTTCTTCTCGACTGGGAGGGGAGGTTCCTTTATGCGTTCCCTCCTTTTCCTCTGATTTTGAGAACGCTGGTTCATCTAAAATCGACCAAAGCTACTATGATTCTCATTGCGCCTCGTTGGCCAAGACAGCACTGGTTCTCCCTGCTTCTTCAACTCAGTGTCAGGGAGCCTCTGCTTCTGCCTGTCTTTCCCTCTCTGCTGTCTCAGAGTCGGGGTTCGCTGTTACATCCCAATCTTCAGTCTTTACATCTGACGGCTTGGTTCCTTTCCCCTTGACTTCGGTTCCTGTTTCTCAGTCAGTACGGGAAATTTTGGAGGCCTCTCGGAAGGTCTCGACTAGGCTTTGTTATTCCCAGAAGTGGACCAGATTTTCATCCTGGTGCTCCTCGAACCACCTGGACCCGAGTTCGGTGCCTGTGTCTTCGGTGCTGGAATATCTGTTGCATCTGTCGAATTCTGGTCTGAAGACGACTTCCATTCGAGTGCATCTTAGTGCCATTGCTGCATTCCATCAACATCTCGAGGGTCGTTCCCTCTCTCTGCATCCTCTGGTTTCTCGTTTCATGAGGGGTCTTGTGAATGTTCATCCTCCTCTCAAGCCTCCTCCTGTGGTGTGGGATCTTAATGTGGTCTTGGCTCAACTGATGAAACTGCCTTTTGAGCCTATCGACAAATCTCTTCTTAAGTTTCTTACTTGGAAAGTGGTCTTTTTGATTGCGCTCACGTCCGCTCGTCGGATTAGCGAGCTACAGGCTTTGGTTGCGGATCCTCCTTTCACTGTGTTTCATCATGACAAGGTGGTTCTTCGCACCCATCCCAAATTTTTGCCTAAGGTTGTGTCTGATTTCCACCTCAATCAGTCCATTGTTCTTCCGGTATTTTTCCCGAAGCCCCATTCTCATCCTGGTGAGGCAGCGCTTCACACGCTTGACTGTAAGAGGGCGTTGGCTTTTTATCTCCAACGTACTAAGTCTCATCGGAAGGTTCCTCAATTGTTTTTGTCCTTTGATCCTAATCGGGTAGGACATCCGGTTTCCAAGCGTACCTTGTCCAACTGGTTAGCTGCTTGTATCTCTTTTTGCTACCCTCAGGCTGGTCTCCCGCTCTCGGGTCGAGTCACGGGGCATAAGGTCCGGGCGATGGCAGCTTCGGTTGCTTTCCTCCGTTCTACTCCTATGGAGGACATATGTAAAGCTGCCACCTGGTCTTCGGTTCATACGTTCACCTCCCACTACTGTCTGGACTCCTTGTCCAGGAGTGACGGCCGGTTTGGCCAGTCGGTGTTACGTAACCTGTTTTCCTAAATTGCCATCCTCCCACCTACCCTCTTTCTGGTTGGCTTGGAGGTCACCCATGTGTGAGAATATCATGCCTGCTTGTCCTGGGATAAAGCACAGTTACTTACCGTAACAGGTGTTATCCAGGGACAGCAGGCATATATTCTCACAACCCGCCCACCTCCCCGGGGATGGCTTTTCTTTGCTTGATATGGAACTGAGGACCACAAGGTGGAGATGCGCCCTCTAGTGGGCAAGAAGGCTAGCACATGCGTGGTGCAGTGTGCAAACTTGAAACTTCTAGCAAGTTTGCTTGAAAAGCTGTCCGCGCTGGGGCTCCGTAGATGACGTCACCCATGTGTGAGAATATATGCCTGCTGTCCCTGGATAACACCTGTTACGGTAAGTAACTGTGCTTTTTCTACCTTTGTTGTCTGGTTTCTGCTTTCCACATCTTCTCATTCAATTCCTTCCATCCACTGTGTGTCTTCTCTCTGCGTCTTCCATTTCCCCCCCCAATTGGTCTAGCACCCATCTTCTTCCCTCCGCTCCCCCATAGTCTGGCATCTCTTCTCCCCACTCTGTCTTCCACATTTCCCTTCAGGGTCTGTTCCTCTCCACCCTCCTTCAATGTCTGTTCTATTCCTTTCCACCACCACCCTTCCCTTCCTCCTTTACCATCTGTTCTTTTCTACTACCCTTCAGCTCCTCTCGCGTGGCCTATCTATCTACCTTCCTCCCTCTTATTTTCATGGCAGGTTACAATGTAATTTGTGCAAGCCACTGGAGCCTGCGAGCTCGGTCCCTGTCCCACGCGCGGCTGCTCAGTTTTCAATCTTCTGCTCTGCTACAACTTGCTGTTTCCGGTTGCGTCAGAGCAGAAGATTGAACACTGAGCAGCCGCGGGTGCGCGGCTCTTTGATAGTGTGCGGGTCGCCGAAAAAGAAAGCCTACAAACTAAGGTGAGGAGAAGGGAGAGAGCTGGCTAAACACTAGAATCGATTGGGCAGGCGGGTGGGGGCTGCGGGGACTGCGCGATCCTTGATGCCTTACTGCGGAGACAAGACCATTCACCGCTCCACGGGGCGGTGAATGGCCTTGTCCCCGTCCCTGCAGCAACTGCTATTTTTCTTTCCCCGTTTCGGCGGGTTACCCACGGCTAAACGCGGCTAGCCGCGGGTAACCGCCACCGTGTCATTCTCTAGTAGGAATGAATGTCGAAAAGTGTTATTGGTGCCATGGTCCAAAGTAGAAACATATTTGTCGGCTCTCCTTAACCTCTTTTGGACCCAAAATGGCCCTTGCTTAAAAATTAGCGAAGACCACTGCAGTAAGATCTTAAATGATCTTAAAGAGCTGTTGAGAATCATCAGATTCTGCAAGCTTTTTATTTAAAAAAAAAAAAAAATCCGTCTTACTCTTTCTTTGTATTGGAGATATGCAGGGCAGCAACTTGGTCAACATTGCATTCCTTTACAAAGCATTACAGATTAGATGTGTAGAAACAACAGAATACAGCATTCAGAACAAAGTGTTGGTGACTGACTTGTTGGTGTCCCGTCCTCACTGAGTATTGCTTTGGTACTTCCCACTCATCAGGACTAGTCTGGAGAGATAAGGAAAGAGAAATCAGATCTTGACTGCTAAGTTTTCTTTCCATAAATCTCTCCAGGCCAGTCCCAAACTCACTTTATTTGGGTACCAGTCTGTTCTAGAGGTTATGGTATATATTTCAGAAGAAGAGTTTTTGAGGTTCTCTGTTACTAGAGGGTTACTTGATTGTGGATTGTACAAAAAAGTGAGGGGCAGAAAATAATTCTATAGTCTGTGAGTTCAGTATGAAATTAATTCTTAGTTGGTTGCTCTCCCTTAGTTTTAGGAGGATTTTGAGTTCTACTATTTTGCTTAGCTGTCTCAGGGCTGCACAGAACCCATAAAGGGATGATGTTACACATTGAGTGGTTCTTAGTTTCCAATCTGCTGGTAGGAGAGCATATGCCCACTCATCAGGACTAATCTGGAGAGACTCAAGAAAAAAAAAAAATTAGCACAGAAGACCTAATTTCTCCTTTTTGTATAAGTGGGGTGGCCTTCCTTGATGTATATGATATGGCAGCTTGAAATACTGATTCACTTTCTTGTATCCCATTCTTATATCTTGGACAGAGCCTTTGTGGAGTTTTCAAGGAATCCCACAGAACGGTTTAAAACGCTACCTGCAGTGTACATGGCTCTTAAAATGTCTCAACTGAGGCTTCCCCTTGAACTACATGTTAATTCTGCAGATGAAATTGAAGGGAAGACTGAAGAAGAGAAGATTTCTTTACTAAGACAGGCGAGGTATATAAAGGTTTTCCCTGTGTACATGTGGAAAAGGGTTTTTTAAAAATTAGACCTTACACACACTTTATCTAGATCATATGTAGACATTCCCGAGGGCCTAGATTGGGCAGAGCAGGGATAGAGTTGCAGTTGTATGCATGCTATTAAGTTAGTTCTGAAAGCATATAAGGCCTTTTTATTGCCTTTGTAAAATAGACTTTAAATGAGTGTCGATGGATTACAAAGAAATGTAAATGTATATTGGTACTAGATCACATTAGGATAAAAACGTATTGCTAAATCTTACATGGTAACTGTCAAATCTAACCTGTAAACTATATATTATATATGTTATCCTGTAACCCATTCTGAGCTGTTTGGGGAGAATGGGATAGAAAATGAATTAAATTAAAAATAAAGCTCTGAAAATTGCTTCCTCCTTCTAGGAATAAGTGTGTGCATGGTTTCACAGCAAGCATGTTTCTACTGCATTAAGAGGAGGTGTTTTCCAGATATGTTTTTGGTCTAAGGAAAAAAAATTGCATGCAAATTGGATTTTCAAGTTTACATGTGTTATTTTCAGTTGAAGTACAGGTGGCAGTTTTCCAAAATACACCTGTACTTACTCTCTGAAAGGGAATGCGAAGTCTGTAGGTAAACAACCTCAGCAGAATTGATTTTGATGGAGACAATTTGAAAATCTGACTGCACCCGTTTGCTGCTTCAGTGACGGTGATTCACAGATGTTTGCAATTACTGAGTAACGCTTAGAATACACTTATAGAAGTATGATTAGGTTTTAGAAAATAGCATTTGTTTTATTCGGTTACCTATTTTGTTTTGTTTCATAAGTTTTACTTTTATTGTGTTTGTTTTACTTTTGTACCCCACCTAGCACTATTGGAAAGCTGGGGTAGTGCTGCCCAATTTGAATTGATTCACCGATTCACTTTGGCGAATTGATTCGTTATCCGAGAAAATCACACTCACCAATTCAGCGACATCCCCCTCCCCTTGTGAGACCTGACTTACCTCCGAGGCCTCCTAAAGCAGCAGCAGTGGCGGCAGTGCTCTGAATGGGCTGCTTTGTGGCCTTCCCCGCCAAGACCTTCCCTCTGCCATGTCACTGATGACATTATCAGTGATGCATCAGAGGGAAGCTCTAGTAGGGCAGGCTGCAAAGCAGCTCATTCAGAGCACTGCCACTGCTGCTGTTCTAGGAGGCCTCAGAGGTATGTCGGGTCTTATGGTGGGAGGGTTAGTGAGGTACTGCTGCACAGGAGAATTGGAGGGAAGGGATGGAAAACTCCTTCACATGAAAATGGGTGGGTGGGGAGGAAAGCTGCTGATCCAGGGGGATGGGAGGGGAGGAAAGATGCTGCACAAGGGGGGACAAAGCAAGAGGAAAAATTGTTGGGGATAGGAAGGGAGAGATGAAACAAAGAGGTAGAAAGAGGTGAGAGGGCAAAATCCTTTATATGATGGAGGGAAGGGAGACATGAATAGAGAAGAGAGAGGGAGAAATGTTGGACATAGGGTGGAGAGCAGGGAAAAATGGTGCATGGGGAGAGAGAAAGAAATGTTGCATGTTATAACGGAGGGGAGGAGAAGAGAGATGTTGCATGGAGGGGAATAGAGAGATTTGACCCAGGGCACAAGGCAGGGAGAGAGAGAGATGGTAGACAGTGGGAAAGAAACAAATATTGGATATGACAGTGTAGGTAGAAAAAATAGAAAATAATTTTATTTTCTATTTTGTGATTATAATATGTCAGATTTGAAATGTGTATCCTGCCAGAGCTGGTGTTAGATAGCGAGCATGAGCTAGGAAAGGATTTTTTTAATTTTGTTTATACCATTGCGCCAGCATGGGTTTGGCGAGGGCAAAAGGGGGTGGGGTGGGTGGAAAGACTACAAAATAAACCTGCCAGAACGTTTAAAAAAAAATGCCCAATTGGGCAGGAAAAGCAAATCAAATAAAAAAATTGATTCAATAGGCTGAATCGAAAATTTTTTCTCTGAATCAGGCAGCACTAAGCGGGGGTAATAAATATTTAAATGAATAAATAAAATACTGTTGATCATTGGAATTACATGAACCTATCTTACAATAACATTTTCATTTTAACCATAGGTTTAAGGTATTGGCTCTATTTTATGCAGTTTGCTTAAAACAAAGATTTTTCTTATAAAATGTTCACACTAAGACCCCTGAAGAACCACTAGTAGAGTATTCCAATGTCTTAGGTAATGTTAATGTTGGATCCACATCTCTTAGCTTCACTGGATAAATATCTGATGGCAGCTACCAGTTTTTCAAATGACTTAAGATTGATTATTTTACAGAGTTAGTGTGGACTTCCAGAAACAGACTGTTGATCTTGTACAAGTTTCATTTAGTAGCTTTGAACAATCTCTGATCATCAAAAGTCATCTATCCATCAATGTCACAGAAGTGAGTTTCTTCCATAAAATTGATGCCTATTTTGCCCTCTTTGGGGGAGAAATAATTATAAATTTCATTCCCAGTGTTCTATCTCATCATCACCCAAAGTTAATATAGTAAAGTACATAATTTAATTTAAAAAACCATATCAACACTGTAACAGACAATGCAAATAAAAAATATGCTTACCCTCTAAATATTGAAATGAATGTAATATTTCTTTCCCTTATTGTTAGGTTGTGGAAGTTGGCCATTTCTGGGGTTTTAGAATTGATGAGAGGAACTTGCATATACTGAGAAATCTTACTGGTGAGATCAACCAGCAGCAACTCCTGCCTCTTCCTAAACGTCCACATCCAGATTTAATGTGCTTGGCTCCTTTCACAGATTTAGAGAACCAGAGATACTACAGAGCACAAATTCTGTACATTTCTGGAGATTATGCAGAGGTACTTATATATTTGTAACTTGCTGAGGATATATGTTTGTATAATAAATTATTTAATAAACATATTCTGTTGCAAAGACATAGGATTCTGCTTCCCCCTAGTCATGAACTTTACAGAAGAGGGTCACTCAAATCTTCTCCTCTTCTGCACTGGAGAACAGCTCCCTCTTCAGTTTTTCCTTCTGCAAGTGAACTGAAAAGGTGTGTTCTGATCTGCCCTGCATTCTTATTTTGGGGTATTTTTGTCATCTGTTTCCTATTTTTCTGTGTGACTTCAATGCTCAGAGGTCCCCTTCTTGGGCTTTCTCTGCTGGGGAAAGGACGCAGTTACACATGAGTGGATTGCTGCTTGCAGGCCAATCTCACACTGAGTACCTGTGGAGACAGCCTGCTTTGTGTCCCTTCAGGAGCTTGGGATCCATTCCCTGGGAACTTGTTTACCTTCTGATTTATCAAAGGCTTGAGCACAGGCTGAGTGACGTGGATTTTTAGGGGTTGACATCCATGGTCACGGTCCGCCTGACCAGCAGCCAGAAGTTTCCAGTAGTGGATATATTCCTTGTACTCTCTGAGTCAGAAATCCTTTCCCTGCAGGCAGACTACTGCACGCTGACAGGCACCAAGTCACAGTGAATACTCCCATTATTCCCTATGAGGAAAATTGAGGTTTTGAAAAACCCAGATTTGAGGGTTTCTGGGGATAGGTTCCCCCACCTACAAAACCCCTTTTTCAGTATTTTTTGTTTTTCAGTTAAGCTCCCATGGCTGTTTTTGGTAAAATTTTCTGGCTGAGCGCTTTGGTCTTACGGGCTGGTTCTCAAGTGCATGGCTCTAACTTGAAAGGGTTATTCGGAGGTAGTTGTCTCAACCCTCAGAGCAAAGAAGCCCACGATGTTTGTGGCTTATGCTAAGACCTGGAAGGATTTCCTGTTATGGTGTGCCAAGGTGGAGCCTTAGAGGGTTCCTATCCCGGTGATTCTAGCATTCTTGCAAGCTGGTCTAGAAAAAGGCTTAACAGTTTTGTCTCTCAAGGTACAAATAGCCGGCCTCTCATGCTGTAGGGCTCAAAGAGGTATGCAGTTGATGGCATTTCATCCAAATGTCACTTGTTTTTTGAAGGGGGCAATCAGATTGTGTCCTCTGCTGCGTAAGCTGTTTCCATCTTGGGACCTTAACGTTGTTCTCAAGGGTGTATTTCATGCTCCATATGAGCCCCTGCCAGAAGCATCCCTCTTGGATTTTAGAGTCAAGCCCGTGTTCTTTGTTGCCAGTCTCAGCAAGGCAGATCTTAGAGTTATAGGCCCTCTCCTGTAGAGAGCCATTCCCCAGGTGTATGGAGTCTGGTGTTTCTCTATAGATGGTACCTTCCTTTCTGCCAAAGGTAGTTTCTCCCTTCCACTTCAATCAGGAGATCTGCATACCCACCTTTCACACAACTGGTTTGGCGAAGCAGAACAGGATTTTGCAGAGGCTGGATGTGCGCAGAGTCCTGCTCCACTACCTGGAGAGGACTAATGATTCGAGCCTCTCTAACCACCTCTTTGTGCTGACCAGCCAATTGAGACGGGGTAAACCAGCTTCCAAGGCTTCGATTGCTAGATGGATTTATATAGCAATTTCTTCTTCCTACTTAAACAACCTCCTATCTCCATTGCAGCTCATTCGACAAGAGTCATGGCTGCTTCCTGGACAGAGTCCCGTGCTTTTTCTCCTGATGAAATCTGTAGAGCAGCTACTTGGTCTACTCTCTTTACTTTTACAAGGTTCTACAGAGTGGATGTGGCACCTCAGGAGGATGCCTCTTTTGGGTCTTTGGGTTTTGCGAGCAGGGTCATTTGTCTCTCCCTAGACATCTGCCACTGCTTTGGTACGTCAGCTATAGTACAGAATCCTACGTCTTTGCATCAGAATGGAAGATTAGGTTCTTACTCGTTAATCTTCTTTCTGTTATAAGACATAGGATTCTTTATGGCCCCTCTGTACAGTTTTTTGATTCGCCTGATTTCTGCCTCAGACATTGCCTTACTGGGCTTCTCCTGTTTTTAATATTCAGAAATAACTAAACAGGATCATGGGGGTTCCTATTCCCTTTATCCTTTCGGTTTCTTATGGGTCCCCCTTGTTGCACATAGCAGGTTCCTAGCTACTCGAGCTTAATTTATTGTTCACTGTTAATTGGTGTTAATCATGGTTCTCTTCTCACAAATTACAAAGCAGAACAGAATATGGTTTGTCTCCAGGGAAGTTCTCCATGCTGCTTCTCCCCCTCACTTTTGTTTCAGTGGAGTTTGATTGCTTTGGTACTAATTGAAGAGGGAGCTGCTCTCCAGTGCAGAAGGGGAGGAGTTGGAAGATTTGCATGATACCCTTCTATATCTTATAACAGAAAGAAGATTAATGAGGTAAGAACCTAATCTTCCACCATACACTGTTCTAGGTATGATACAAAAATTTCATACATAATAAAACAATGAACAGATAATATCATATGATATTATTAACCTTCAAAATCCTTAGGGGCATAGAGAGAGTAAATAAGGACAGATTCTTCAAACTGAGAGGAGCCACAAGCACTAGGGGTCACTCGGAGAAATTGAAAGGGGACAGGTTTAGAACAAATGCTAGAAAATTCTTTTTTACACAGAGGGTGGTAGACACATGGAACGCGCTTCCGGAGGAAGTGATAGGCCAGAACTCTGTACAAGGATTCAAGAAGGGTTTGGATAGGTTCCTGGAGGATAAGGGGATAGAGGGGTACAGATAGAACTTGAGGTAGGTTATAGAAGTGGTCAGAAACCACTTCACAGGTCGCAGACCTGATGGGCCGCCGCGGGAGCGGACCGCTGGGCGAGATGGACCTCGGTCTGACCCAGTGGAGGCAACTTCTTATGTTCTTATGTTCTTATGATATTTAAAAACATCATAGCATTATACACTATCATCAGTATAAGAACATAGATGCCTGAGCAAAATGCTTTAGATTGGTGAGATGTAAATCTGTGTTAAAATAAAGTACACTGGCAAAGAATTCTGCATCATATTATCACAATTATTCAACATTTAACTGAAAGAAGCTTACTGTTTTGAGGAAAAGTTGAGAAACTTGAGCCAAACAATGGATATTTTCTTGGCCTAATTGAACTACTTGCAAAACTTGGCCCTGTTTTGGAGGAACATACCTGATGCATTTGAGTCAGACATTTGACCATTACTTAGGGAAACACATTCCAAGTAAAATAATTTCCTTGCTGGCAAAAAAAAAAAATCCATTTTACAACAAATCATTAGTTCAAATAGTCCAAATACTTCTGCGTAATGTTGTATTGCACAACTGATATAAGTTGAATATAACAAATGTCAGATATGTCAGTTTAACAGAATGAGAAATATAAATCAAAGAAAATTTCCTAGGCTTTTTGAGTGGAAGTAAAATAACATGAAAGTGTTCAAGTGAAATAATTTCTGAATCAAAATTCTTCAGATACACAAGATTGCAGACATCAGTGTTATGATAATGATAGTAATATGAAGGGCAAAAGTGGCATACATGCAAGAATGTTGAACATAAACAAATCTAATCTAATCTTCCATTTGTGAGTCGCACAAACCTATACAAGCTCAAGGCGACAGATCAAAGAGGAAGGGTAAGTTAGAGGGGAGGAACATGGAGAAGTAAGGGGAGGGGCCTAGAAGTAGGGGGTGCAATACAGAAGCTGAAACAGTTAAATGTCAAAGAGGTGGGTCTTTAGGTTTTTCCTGAATGCAGTGTAGTTTGTCTCTTTCCTGATTGCTTCTGGGAGGTGATTCCAGGTTTTTACACCCAGATAAGTTAACATAGAGTGGAAAATTCGCTTGTAGTGGAGGTATTTTGTGGATGGCAGGTTTAGTTGAATTCTGTTAAGGATTCTTCTTGATGTCGACCAAACAGTAGAGAATAGTTGGATGAGAGGGGCTGCTGAGTTTCCGTACAGAATCTGGTGTTTGATACATGAAATTTTGAAAGTTATTTGGGATGATATTGGGAGCCAGTGTAGTTGCCTGATGAAGGTTGTGATTGAGTCATATTTATTTAATTTGTAGATTAGTCTAACGGCTGTGTTCTGGATGAGCTGCAGTTTGTGGATAAGAGTGGTGTTGATGCCAAGGTAAGCGGAGTTGCAATAGTCCAGTTGAGGTAAGACCATCATCTGAACGATCAGAGCAAAGTGATGTGGATGGAAGTATGGTCTTGTGAGACGCATAGTATAGATGGTCTTTTTTCGAAGGTTAGAGATTTGTGGTTCCATTGTGAGCTTTTACCTGTCTTGAGGTAACCATAGCATAAATCTACTGTGTGGTAAGGTTTGCCTCTTTGTAGAAGAGAGACTCAGACCCACTTACATTCTCACATAACTTACCATATTCCCAGGATAGCACACACAAAGAAGACAAGGCACTCATTCAGCAAGAAATACCAATCAGACACTGAAATACTTTTCCTTCTTTATCCTGTGTACAGGCAGTCCCTGGTTTAAGAATGCCCGACTTGTTAAACTCGTACTTATGGATCGGGGTCCTGCCTCTCCCTTCCTGTGTCAACGCACCCATTCTTCCTCCCTTCCATGTCCCATTGTGCCCCTCGTCATCTTTCCCTCCGTTCTGCTTCCCAAATTCATGCCTCCCGCGGGTGTTTACCTCCTCTGGCCAGCTCCCTCCTCCCATTGCAGTTCTCTTTGCAAAGCCGCAGCTCGTGGCTGACCCTTTATGCCTCCTGCAGGTGTTTACCTCCTCTGATTGGCTCTCTCCTCCCAGTGGCACTTCACGAAGCCTCCCTCATGAGGGAAGGCTTCCGGGTCAGGCGTGAGTCTCATGCTGGAACCAGCGGCCGTGGCTTTGCAAAGGGAAGTGCCACTGGGAGGAGAGAGCCGGCCAGATAAGGTAAACACTTGCGGGAGGCATGAACGGTCAGGCTGCTGGATCATCCGCATGCAGGAACTATGGCTGCGACTTTGTGAAGAGGACTGCGAGGAGGGAGCCGGCCAGAGGAAGTAAACACCCGCAGGAGACACGAATTTGGGACGCAGAACGGAGGGAAAGATGATGAGGGGCACATTGGGACTCGGAAGGGAGGAGGAGGAGGGTCGCGTTTGGACAGGAAAGGAAGGAAGACGGGGTGTGTTGGCACATGAAGGGAGAAGCAGGGTCGCATTGGGACACAGAAGAAAGGGATGGAGCACAAACTTCAGACAAAGGATGGAAGGAAGAAAGGAGGGCGGGAACATGAACTTGGCGGATAGGATAGAACAATGGAGAGAGTAAGGGAAAGAGATGCTGAGGTAGGGGAGGGAATAGAATGGGTGATTTGTTAGGCATGGGTGTCTGAGTGAGAGGGAAAGAGAGACAGTGCACATGGGGAAATGAAGAAAGAGGTGAATTGTTGGGCATAGGGAGGGAGAAAGAAATATTGGACATGGTGGGAGAGGCGTAAGGTACAGATGCATGGGGAAAAGAGAGATGAAAGGGAGAAATTTTGGATGTGGTGGTGGAGAGGGAACAGTGGGTTGGATGAAGAACAAAATAAGTGTAAACCTTTCATTTTTTTCATTTTAAACTACAGTACTTTGTTTTGAGGACTGGGTTTTTTTAAATGTTTGATAAGTTTTTGTAGATTGTGTACTGTATAAGATCCGAGTTATATACAAATTCAACTTAAGAACGGTTTAAAAAATGGAACTCGTTCTTGACACGGGGACTGCTGGTAAAGCAAGAAAACACACATTTTTTAAGCACTTGCCCTAGTTCCCACAATCTTTCATCTATCATAGCACAGAAGTCACAAAAGACAGACATGTGGACAAGGGGGGCACACTCAAAAAATAAATATCTTTGCCAGAAGAGATGTAAATCCCTGCCTTGCCTGGGTCCTGTTATAGGTTATATACCTTTCAAGCTGTAAGCCAATATTAATATTCATAAGTTACAGTAAGCCTTGCTTTTCAGGGTTCAAACTGGTATGTTCCTTAGTGTTTTTTTCTCTTATTAAGGTATGATAGAAAACTAGCTAAGTGATAATATACCTCTAATGGGAGGGGAAAGGAGTTCACGTTTTCTAGCATTGTGTCTCAACATAAAACAACTTTTTCTATATCTCAATTAGAGAAATTGAAAA
Source organism: Geotrypetes seraphini (assembly GCF_902459505.1). Classification (NCBI taxonomy): domain Eukaryota; kingdom Metazoa; phylum Chordata; class Amphibia; order Gymnophiona; family Dermophiidae; genus Geotrypetes; species Geotrypetes seraphini. Next base: position 157,138,358 of record NC_047090.1, on the reverse strand, counting down.
AGTGAAAAATTTTTGGATTAACCACAACAAATCCATCTCCACACAAGGTTAATCATACAAAGATTAGGTAACTAAATGAGGGAAAGAATCTCAGAATTGCCACTTGAAGGATCATAGTAATATTATCCTTATAGGAATTGAGGCATGGGTTATCTTTCATCGATTCAAAAACCTTCATATACTAAAGTGATTTTTTTATTAAATCCAATAAATTATTACTACTCAAAAAAAAATTTATTTTTGTCATTTTTTCAAAATTTTTACTGATACCAATCTACTTGTGCATACTGCACCACATCACACAATTTATAGTCTCAACCATATACATCAATGCTGATACTGTATAGCTAAATCTCAATATGAGAAAAAAATCAACATCATATTGTGAAGTATGGAACCACAACCAGCATTAACAGTAAAGCACTTATCTTCTGCTTCAACCTATGTTAGTAAGGCTGCATGAAGTGTGCCGCAATAGCCCCAATCAGTTTCTGTCCAACGGGGACGTGTTTCACCACTAAGAAGCGGCTTCCTCAAGGTTTACAAATCGGGCTACAGTTTTAGCATTTTAAGATATTAAGGCCCCACCTGTGGGCGGGGTTTGAGCCGTCTGGGCCAATCAGGCCCTAAGGCCAGCCATTCAAGGGATGGCTGGACGGACGGACGGACGGACGGGCTTGGTACCTGTCCATCTGGCCAATGATTTTAAGGTACGGGGAGGGGGATTGGGGGGATCGAGGGGTTGGCGGGGGGGTCTCATGGGTCGGTGGGAGGGGCTGATCAGGGGTTCGGGGGGATGATCATGGGGGAGGGCTTGGTCTCCCTCTTGCCCCGATCTTCTTGGGGAGGGTCGTGGCTCGCGGGGCAAGAGGGCTTGGGCTCCCTCTTGCCCCGATCATCGGGGGAGGGAGGGTGTCGCCGGGCAGGAGGGGTTGGGCTCCCTTCTGCCCAGATCTTCATCCAAAAAGGTTGGGCTGGCTGGGCAAGAGGGCTTGGGCTCCCTCTTGCCCCGATCTTCATGGGGAAGGTCGCGGCTCGTGGGGCAAGAAGGCTTGGGCTCCCTCTTGCCCCGATTGTTGTAGGAGGGGGGGGGGGTGGATTCTTTAACCGGCGTTGTTTTTGACAGACAACTGGTTACAGAATCCAGCTTTTAGGCGAAGGACTGGCTCCTCCTTCGCCTAAAAGCCCTTGTTTTGGGCGTTTGGGACTTAGGCATTTTTTAGGTTGATTATATGGTGTAAGTTTAGACATAGTGGTGGTCTGGGCGTTTAAAAAGCTGAAAGTAGAGGCAGGCTATTATTTAAAAAAAACCACCTCATTTTGGACGTTTTTTTTTTATAATGAACATTTTCCCTGCTTCTACTTTCAACGTTTAAGGCCTTAGACCAAAAGGGGACTTAGATGTGTTTTTTTTTTATTATGCCCCTCCACGTTTTTATCTTTGTTTTGGTATCATTTAATAAATGCAAGTTTCTGTATGTGACCTTTGAAGAACATAATTGTATAGTTTCTAAATGGCATTTTACCAAGGTCACTGTTTACTCTTCAGTACTTATAAGCAGTTTCAGGGCCATTGTGAATAATTAATTGAACATTGATGTTGAGCACCATTTGAAGATTAGATTGTCATCTTTGGAAGCAGCACTTATGTGGCATTTTGGTTATAGGATGTGTATTTGATATAACTTAGTTACATGACCTTTAGCGGGTTATGACTCTGGCATTTTGTGGTTAGTTATCAGTCCTTTTTCAGGACTCATTGGCTTTTATACTGATTATTTTAATGGCATTTTATGTTCTCCTGTGTTGACTGTAAGCATTCTTCAAACATTTCCTATGTGATCACTCACAGGTAAATGGTGAGGTATTTAGTTATATCTCTAACCCAAGACACTTAAAAGTATGGACTTGGTAAAATAGTGAACATGTACTATGCTGTATGTTTGAATTATCAGTCAGAGAATGCCCAAAAAATTTTGATGAAAAACCATTTTTGTTACTGTTTTTATTAAGTTCTTCAGTTTTTAGGTTTTCATATTTTAGTTTGAATTGGAGGTTCACACAATCTGGCTAATTGTTCATCCCATTTGAAGTTGGTAAATCATTTCATATTTTACAGTCATTGACCACATAGGTCACTTTTTGAAATTTGTTGAGTTTCATTTGATTCATTATTTTGATATATATACTCTTTTAATGTTTGTTGACTTGTTTATTCATTATTTATTACTATTTCATATTTTAAGAATGTATATATGTACTTTTTAAAGTCATACATATGTTTTTATGACTTTTTTTATTATATATGTGAAATTTTGTATTCTATTATTTTATATAGGATTGTTGAAGTTTATCATTTATGTGTTTTTCAGTATGGACCCCTGATGCAGGCACTGCTTTCCGAAACACGGCCTGTGTAGGGTCTGTCAATAAAGTGAACTCTGCTATCCCAATCTGCAAGGCCTTTGGTGCGGTTTTTTGTCCATTATAATGTGATAGGAAATCCAGATCCTTTCTGGTGGGTGTCAAAATATTTAATCTTTTTAACTTCAAAGGTTTCACATTCCTGGATGGTTTTGAAATTCCTTTTAGTATTCTCACCATAGTCATTAATGTAGTGCCCTGGTCTAGCAAAATGCTGTCCTAAAGAGGTGTCATTCTGGTTAGCACTATGGTGTTTAGTGTACCTATTTTATGCTATCAGATATTGGTTTGATTGTGATGTAGACATGATAGAAGGAGATCAGTGGGCAATAAGAATAGAAACATAGAAAAAAGCAGCAGAAAAGGGCTATAGCCCACCAAGTCTGCCCATTCCAAGTATCCCCTCCCCTGAATTTACTCCCTTAAAGATCCCACGTGAGTATCCCATTTTCTCTTAAAATCCGTCACGCTGCTGGCCTTTATCACCTGGAGTGGGAGTCTGTTCCAATGATCCACTACTCTTTCGGTGAAGAAGTACTTCCTGGAGTCGCCATGAAACTTCCCTCCCCTGATTTTCAGCGGATGCCCTCTGGTGGTCGAGGGTCCCATGAGCCAGAAGATATCATCTTCTGACTCGATGTGTCCCGTGATGTACTTATATGTTTCAATCATATCTCCCCGTTCTCTTCTTTCCTCAAGTGAGTACAGCCGCAATTTTTTTAATCTTTCTTCATACGTGAGATCCTTGAGCCCCAAGACCATCCTGGTGGCCGTTCGCTGAACCGACTCGATCCTCAGCACGTCCTTTCGGTAGTGTGGTCTCCAAAACTGAACACAGTACTCCAAGTGAGGCCTCACCATGGCTCTGTACAACGGCATCATAACTTCAGGTCTCCTGCTGACGAAACCTCTGCGGATACACCCCATCATTTGTCTTGCCCTGGAGGAAGCCTTCTCCACTTGATTGGCAACCTTCATGTCCTCACTAATGATCACCCCTAGGTCGCGTTCCGCCGTGGTCCTAACCAAGGTCTCACCATTTAGTACATAAGTTCTACGCGGGTTTCTCTTACCCAGATGCATTATCTTGCATTTTTGTGAAGGAAGTATGTGGAATTAGATACCCAGAAGCTCTTTGGAACTGCAGTGTCAGCCAAAAGCCGAGGAGATTTTTCCCTTTTTTTTTAGTTCCAAAATTTTATTGAAATTTTGATTAGTAAACATACATTCAAATAGGAAAGGAATATAAATTCTGAAAAGTCTGCTCACAAACTATATAATCACAAAGCATAGGATATTCATAAAATTTCTAGAATGAATCTAATTTAATCTTCTATTTCTGCGTCGCATATACCTAGGCAGGCTCAAGGCTACTTACAAAGAGAAGTGGAGAGGGAAGGGAAGGAGAAAAAGGGGGAATATTTGGATAGGGGAAGATCTGAGAAGTTCAAGTGTCAAAGAGGTTGGCTTTCAGTTTTTTCCGGAATGTGGGTTCTGTTCTGGTCGTTTCAGTGAGGTCATTCCAAGTTTTCACTCCTAGGAAGGTAAGCATGGAAAAATTTGCTGGTATTGGAGATTCTTTGTTGAGGGAAGGTTTAGTAGTATCCTGTTAGGGTTCTGTGATAGGTAGACCATGCCTTTGAGAAGAGTTAGATGAGTGGAGCTGCTGAGTTTCCATGAATGAATTATTTGGTATAAGATGCATGAAGTTTTAAATTTTATGCGTGATGGGATGGGTAACCTGATGAAGGCTGATAGTGAGTCATATTTTTTCAGGTTGAAAATTAGTCTTACAGCTGTGTTTTGTACGAGTTGCATTTTATGGATCAGTGTGCTGTTGATTCCCATGTAGGCAGAGTTAGAGTAGTCAAGCTGAGGTAGGATCATCTACTGTACAATCAGAGTAAAGTGATGTTGATGAAAGTATGGTCTGAGTCTTAGTTGCCTCATGGTGAAGAGGGACTTTTTCTGAATATTAGAGATTTGAGCTTCCATGGTTAGTGTGGAATCAAGAATGCAGCCTAGGATTTTGGAGGTTTTATCGACAGCGAGGATGTGGCCCGAATGGAGAGTGATGCTTGTCGGTGCTGTCTTTTGGGCTGTTGGAAGTATAGGACTTTGGTTTTGGTTTGGTTTAGTTTTAGCTTGTTGATTGTTACCCAATTTTGGATTCTTTCAATATTGTTTGAGACTTTGTTGGTGACATCTGATTGGTTGTTGATTATGGGGATGAGGAGCAGAATGTCATCTGCGTAGGACATTATGCTTTCATCATCAAATCTGATGTTTCCGAGGAGCTCATGAAGAAGTTAAACAGGTTGGGGGAAAGTGGAGAGCCTTGAGGCACCCCACAGAAGGCTTTTCAGGGGTTGAAGATCTCTTCATTTTTGTTTGACAATGTATTCTCTGTTTTATAAGAAGTCAGAGAACCATTTTAGCACTGTTCCAGTTATACCGATTTCTGACAGTTTTGTTAGTAGAAGGTGATGATCCACAGAGTCAAAGGCAGCTGAAATGTCAAATTACAGGAGTATTGCTTGGCGTCCTGTACTGAGTAGTTGTTTGGTTTTTGTGATTAAAGTGAAGATGAGAAGTTCAGTGCTGTGTTGTTGATGGAATCAGAATTGGGTCGGGTGGAGACATGTATGTTGCTCGATGTAGGTTGCAAGTTGTTTACTTACGTGGGTCTAAATGATTTTTGTTAGAATAGATATGCCAGCGATGGTTCTGTAGTTGGAGGACATGGAGAGATCTGCCTTTGGATTTTTTGGTATGGGAGTAAGTAACTATCCCCAGACCCACCCACCCCTCCCTCATATGCAGAGAGTGAAAAACCATATCAACATCATTACATATGCATACATACATGTCCATTCTTTCAATAACACTCAACCATTGTCCACATATTCTTGTGTAGGTGACCACAGTCTTTTAAATATAGCCTTCTTGCCTCTCTTTTCCATTGTGGTTGCCTCATATTTCCCAATTAAGCAAACTGAGTTCCAGCAATAAATAACAGATGCATTTTTCCATGTTTTCAAAATAGTTTGAATCGCAACAGCAGTAAGTATTGCTATTAACCTTTTATAATCATTAGTCATGTCGACAAAAGCATCAGCGAGATTGAAAATTACTCCAGCATATGTTAAGGAAACATCTATATGTAACAATGTTTAAACATGACTACACACCTGTTGTCAAAAGACTTGAACCATGGGACAGTAAAATAACATATGTGCCTTTTTCATAACCACAAAACCAGCACAAAGGGGAATATTCAGAATTAAGCTTGTTTAATTTAACAGGAGTTCAGTGGTTTGGGATGGGTGGGTAGGGAAGGGTTACATTCTACTAGACCTGTTATGCCTTGTTGACTGTTTCTTGATTAATCTCGACTCTGTTGTTTGTATTATCTATTTTGTTTATAATAAAACAGATTTGAACATAATTTAACAGGAGTCCATGCTAGGTGCATAACCACAAAAAATAGAGATTGTTTTATAGAAGCAGATTGACAACATTGGAGGCGCTTGAGGAATATGAATTTCCATTGATCATCAGATATAGACACATTTAATTCACGCGACCATATGTCACGTAAACCATCTATATTTTGTTTTCGTTGCTCCAGTTGTACTAGTTTGATGCTTCATGACTTAATCCCATAATCCTTTTACATAGTGAAAAAGATGCTTGGTTTAGATGATTCCACTGGGATTTTTGATGAAACAATAGCATGACGAAGTTGTAACTTAAGCTATGCAAAAAGCTGACATGATGACTTGCACGCAGTTTTGAAAAGGATTTCAAACTATCTGATTGTAATATATCTGCATTGTATGTATACCCAGTTTCATCCATTCTTTCCATATAATTCGTTTTCCATCAATGCAGATATTCCCATTTCCCCAAAGAGGGCATAGATTTGATCTTACATAAGAAGTTGCCTCCGCTGGGGCAGACCAGAGGTCCATCCTGCCCAGCGGTCCGCTCCCGAGGCGGCCCATCAGGCCCACTGCCTGAACAGTGGTCTCTGACTAATTTTGTAATTTACCGCTAATCCTGTCCCTATAACCTTATCTCTACTCCTATCTGTACCCCTCAATCCCTTTGTCCTCCAGGTACCTGTCCAGACCTTCTTTGAAGCCCTGTAGCGTACTTCTGCCTATCACATCCTCCGGCAGCGCGTTCCATGTATCCACCACCCTCTGGGTGAAAAAGAACTTCCTGGCGTTTGTTCTAAACCTTTCTCCTTTCAATTTCTCCGAGTGTCCCCTTGTACCTGTGGTTCCCCTTAGTTTGAAAAATCTGTCCCTATCCACTTTTTCTATGCCCTTCATGATCTTGAAGGTCTCTATCATGTCTCCCCTGAGTCGTCGCTTTTCCAGGGAGAAAAGCCCCAGCTTTTTCAGCCTGTCAGTATATGAGAGGTCCCCCATACCTTTTATTAGCTTAGTTGCTCTTCTCTGGACTCTCTCAAGTACCGCCATGTCTTTCTTGAGGTACGGTGACCAGTACTGGACACAGTACTCCAGGTGCGGGCGCACCATTGCACGATACAGTGGCAGGATGACTTCCTTCGTCCTGGTTGTGATACCTTTCTTAATGATACCCAACATTTTGTTCGCTTTCCTTGAGGCTGTGGCGCACTGCGCCGACGCCTTCAATGTTGTGTCCACCATCACTCCCAGGTCTCTTTCAAGGTTGCTCACCCCTAGCGGTGATCCCCCCATCTTGTAAGTGAACATCGGGTTCTTTTTCCCAATATGCATGACCTTGCATTTCCCTATGTTGAAGCTCAATTGCCACTTTTTGGCCCACTCTTCCAGTGTTGTCAGATCTTTTTGGAGGTCTTCGCAGTCCTCCATGGTTATGACCCTGCTGTATAATTTAGTGTCATCCGCAAATTTAATAACCTCACATTTTGTTCCCGCCTCCAGGTCGTTAATAAATATATTGAACATGAGCGGTCCCAGCACCGACCCCTGTGGAACTCCGCTCGTGACCCTTTGCCAATCTGAGTAATGGCCCTTTACTCCAACCCTCTGTTTCCTGTCCGCCAGCCAGTTTTTGATCCATCGGTGGACCTCCCCTTGCACCCCGTGGTACCTTGTCGAAGGCTTTTTGGAAGTCAAGGTAAATGATGTCTATGGATTCCCCTCTATCCACCTGGCTGTTTACCCCCTCAAAGAAGTATAATAAATTCGTGAGGCATGACCTGCTCTTGCAGAAGCCATGTTGGCTCGACTTTAGCTGCCCATTTTTTTCGATGTGTTCCCAAATGCTGTCTTTAATCAGCGCTTCCATCATCTTTCCAGGGACCGAGGTCAAGCTCACCGGCCTGTAGTTTCCTGGGTCTCCCCTTGAGCCTTTCTTGAAGATGAGCGTGACATTTGCTATTTTCCAGTCCTCTGGGATCTCTCCAGTTTTTAGGGATAGGTTGCATATTTGTCAAAGTGGCTCAGCTATTTCGTTCCTTAGTTCCTTGAGTACCCTTGGGTGAATGCTGTCCGGACCTGGCAATTTGTCGCACTTTAGCCTGTCTATCTGCCTGAGGACATCAGTCTTCCTCACCTCTAGTTAGACCAGATTTTCATCCTGATCTCCTTTTCCGATCTCCTCGGGTTCCGGATGTTGGTTGTGTCCTCCATTGTGAAAACTGACGTGAAGAACTCATTTAACCTGTCCGCTATCTCCTTTTCCTCTTTTACCACTCCCTTTCTGTCTCCATCATCCAAGGGTCCTACTTCCTCCCTAGCTGGTTGCTTCCCCTTGACATACCTGAAGAATATCCAGCTGAGAGTCAATTTCAACAAGCGCCCTTTGAGTAGATCTTATAATTCTGCAGTGAAACTGTTGAAACTCTGAGCTGGTATTGCTGTGTTCTCTGTTTGTTGTTCTTGTTGGGCTCAATAAAATATATATGACGATAATTCTGCAGTGAGAGTTGGGGAAGGGAGAAGAAACCATGGAATATTTTGTTACTGCCTTGATCTTGGGGCCTTGAATCAGGAATAGGGAGAGTGGGAAGGGGAGGCCAGATGAACCGATAGAGCTGCATCCATTCTCTGGAACTGCACCTGTAATAGGGAGAGAGAGGCAAATGCTCTAGGCAGTACTCCCATTCAGATCCAAGCTGGTGAGAGGAGCAATAGCTGTGGAGGCCAATCTTAAACCTAATTAGGAAGAAGCTAGGGAGGGGGAAGATGAAAGGAGAAGGAAGAAGATGAGAGGGAAGATTAAAGGCAGCAGAGCTGGTGGGGAGAAGAAAGTTTAGACTTCACTTTCTAAATTGGCATGCCGATCTAGAGTGTGTTTGCTCCTGTTTTAGGCTTGTCACTTGGATCAGTGATGTTCTTTTCTGTAAATTACATGACTTAAAAATTATTTTTGAATGACTTCCTTGGCATACCAGGCTCGAAAGCAGCCTATGCTCTGAGTCCCTGCATATGTGCCCGTGTTCTCTCCTGTTTTATAGTAGCATATGTTTTGGATGTGGAGGGCAGGTAATCATTACTGCTCTAGCTTTTTCTAAATGAGTTTGATTATTGGTATGTTACATCTGATGAACCTTTTCTTACTCATAAATTTGTGATCCAGTAAATATACAGAAGCTCATTAATTAGAGCCTCCCGTTACTGTCTCTTAAATTTCAATTTTTTTAAAACTAGGTTTTCTTTGTGGATTATGGCAACAGAGCAAAGGTGAGCATGAGTCTTCTAAGGAGCATTCCAAGTTATCTACTAGAGCTCCCTTTTCAGGTGAGAAAATAATGGAATATATGATTTTTATAACCCGAGGTTAATGTCTATTTTTAAGTGAATATTAATGTTGCTCTGGTTCAAAAATCAAAAGTTATTGGTGCCTTTTAAGCTGTAGGCTGTTTAATAATTTTGCAAAGTAACATTCCAGTGCAGTAGGGATGGTACGCTGAACCAAGGGTCTTGCATCTACTCCTGTGTGTCTGTTGCAGGAGATACTGATCACTGTTTTCAGAACCTCCTCCTTCTTCCTGCTTTTTGCTGCCCCCAGTCAGTTATTTCTTCAGCAAGCCAGCCTGTAGGAGCAGCTTTGATCTGCTTGGTCTTCTTTTTTTTGTTTTTGTGTATTTTTGGTAGTTTTTTTTGCAGGATTTTGTGTTCCTATTCAGTTCCAGTGACTGCCTAGCCTGCGTGAGAAGAGCAGACTTCAGTCTCCAGCTGACAGGTGGATCCTGCGGGAACCTGCTTAGCCAGCCTGCTTTAATCTGTTTGCTCACTCCTTGACTTGATCAGGAGTGCTAGCACAGGCTGTACAGGCACCAATTGCATTTATTTGGAGCGCACACAGTATTGGCTGTACTTTCCTCCCTCCTCTTCGTGACACTTAGATTCTGGTCCTGAGAATTGAGGCTCAGTCCAGCTGTGGCCTGACTGGCAGCTGAAGAGTCAGAAAAGGCAGCTTTTCTAGTTGCAGAGGTCCTTTCCTAATTCCAGCTACCCTGAGAGGATCTGTAGCAAGCTGCAGCACATCTTCCCAGCGTCTGGTCTGTGAGTAGGGCTGTCACAGCCCACAGGACAGTTCGGGGGAGTCTGAAATTGTGATTTTTGGGGTTACATCTTATTGTAGCCTTGTTCCCCTACCTCAGAAATCCTATAGTCGCTGGTGTTTGAGGTCCTCTGGTGGAGTTACAGCTATTTTTTCAGTGGGAAATTCTGAAGGTGGCCATCTTGGACTTTTCTCAATTTAAATTCTAAGTTCTCAAACTTTTCCAAAAAGCCTCGGTTTTGCTTCTAACCACCAGGGATAGAATCCTCATGCTCCAATGACATGAATTCATGTGAAGTTTGTGCCGGTTGGGCACCCGAACAGTGCCCTTGTGCACTGCATATTCCGCTGCGCATGCTGGGGAGGTGGGAACCTTAGGTTCAGCCTCTGACTACTTTATTAATGCTGCCAAATGACTGTTGGGATGAATAGGGAATTATTTTACCCTCTTAGGATCTTATGAGATGGCGCCAGTGCCTAATAAAGGTTCTGATGCCCCCAAAACAAAAGGAAAGCACTCTAACCCTCCTCTTAAAGGTTTTTTTTGGTCCTCTATGCCTTTACACCTGATGTTTTGAACTTTCTGTGGCAAGCCTCTGTGGGCAATCCTGCAATGCCTTCTGGATCAGCTAGAGAGCAATCACCTATGCAGCTTCCCTGTGTACCAACAGCTTTTCCATGAAGGCCCATGTCACCCCTGGATACCGACAGCTGGTTGGACAGGGTTCCTTTAGATCTGGATGCTTTTCCTCTCTCCCAGGGAGATTGCCTTGGTCAGAGATGATGCAAAACTGAGTGAAGTGGATCAGGGTCTGAGTGCTTCTGCAGACCAGGGTGAGGACCCTTCAGTTTGCAGGTTGTTCAAGTCTGCTGCTCTGATGGATCTGCTCATTGAGTCTCTGAAGGAGTTCAAAATTGATCCTCCTCAGCCTACTTCCCACTGTTCCATGTTAAGCAGTTCCTTAGGTGAGAGTCCATATGTGCCCCCTGCAGCACACTCTTCTCTCTGGTCTCTGCAGAGGGATCCTCTGCATGTTTGATTGCCCTGGACGATGGAGGCTCATGACAGCATGTCCTGGTGGCTTCCCCCTCAGTTACTGTCTTCCATGTTGCCGCTAAGGATCAACTCTTGTACCACATTGACAATGGATGCCAGCCTACTGGGCTGGGAGCGCACTGCAAGGATCACCCAGTGCAGGGGTGATGGTTCCCAATGTAGCGCCGTTAGTCCATCAACAGGCTGGAACTCCGGGCCATCCAGTTGGCGCTGATTCAGTTTTCAGCTCCAGTTATCGAACAAAGCGATCAGAGTGTTTTCTATCAATGCAACAGCAGTGGCTTACATCAACAGGCAAGGAGGCACCAGGAGTGTCGGCTTCCAGAAGGAGGCAAAAGCTCTTTTCCGCTGGGCGGAGACTCATCTTCTGGCTATCACTGTAACTTACGTCACCGGAGTGCATAATGTGCAGGCAGATTTCTTCAGTAGGCAGATTCTGGACCTGGAAGAGAGTGGTCCTTCCTGCCTCAGGCATTTCAGAGCATTGTCAACCATTGGGGCTCCTCTATGCTCGATCTCATGGGGATGGCGAGCAACAAACAGTGCATTTCTACAGTTGCAGATACAGGCAAAGAAGCACTGGGATTGATGTGCTGGTTTAGCCTTTGCCAATGGACCAACTCTTGTACATATACTCTCCCTGGCTCACGGTAGGGAGAGTCCTGAAAAGAGTGGCCAGGTATCAGGGACAGGTTATCCTAGTGGTCCTGGACCCCAGAATAGGAATGATACTTAACATTTTCTCAGCGTACAGTGTGCTTTGTGGGTTTTTTAAAAATTTTATTGTTGATAGATCATTTTGACTTGGTCATTTTAAAAGTAGCTCGCAAGCCCAAAAAGTGTGGGCACCCCTGAGCTAGAGCGTTGAAGCTGCTTTGACACCCCTGATACGCAGACCTAGTATGTCTTCAGATTGGGCACCCTCTGAGACTTCAGCTGCTCATGGAACTCATCTCTCAAGGTCCGATTGTCCTGCAAGATCCTGAGCGCTTTGGTCTCACGGCATGACTTTTGAACACTCAGCTTTGCGTCGGGCTACTCGAATCTGTTTTGAAAGCCAAGAAGCCTAGCACATTCACGGCATATGCCAAGACATGGGATGCCTTCCAATGTTGGTGCCGCAAGGAGCAGTTGGATCCTGCTTTGACTTCGGTATCTGCTGTCCTGTCTGTCCTTTCTTTAAAAAGGTCTGGATATGGGGCTGGCGGTTTCTTCACTGAAAGTTCAAGTGGCTGGAATTTCCTATTTCAGGCTCAGAGTGCCAGATGTTCTCTTTCTGCACATCCAGATGTTGTCAGGTACTAAGGCTAAGGCTGCGGTCCCTGGTTTGCCAGCCCTGTCCATCCTGGAATCTGAACATCATGTTGCAAAGATTCTGTTGTAGCCCTTACAGGATGCCGCCCTAATGGACTTAACTATCAAGACAGTGTTTCTGGTTGCCATCACTTCTGTGAAGCGTGTCTCTGAACTGCAAACCTTGTCAATGCAGGGACCCTTACCTGCATATCACAGAAGCCGTAGTTTCCTTGAGGGACTATTCCCTCTTTCTTGCTAAAGGTGGTCTTAGCATTTCACATCAACCAAGAAATCAGTTTTCCAGCCCTCGGGTTCTAAGAAGGAGGACAAGGTCCTGAATCTGCTGGATGTCCTTGGGGCTGTCTTGTGTTACCTGAAGGTTTTGAATAACTTTTGTCTCTCGGACCACCTCTTTGTGTTGACGAATCCAGCTTAGAAGGGGAGGCCGGTTTCCAAGGCTACCATTTCAAGATGGATCATGTCAGTTATTTCGTATATTGCTTACGATAGGCAGCCTCCATTTGCACGTTGAGTGCATTCAACAAGAGGGATTGCCTCTTCTTGGGCTGAAGCCAGGACCATTCCTCCAGATGAGATTTGCCATGTGGCGACTGGTCATCCCTTCATACTTTCACCAAGTTTTATATGATGAATATTGCAGTTCAAGAGGACTTCTCTTTTGGAGCCTTTGTTTTGAAGGCAGGCTTTGCTCTGCCATCTGGGGTTTTCTGAGACTGCTTAGGTACATCCCTTGGTTCAGCATACCATCCCTATTGCACTGGAAAAAGAGATTAAGTTCTTACCTTGATAATATATTTTCCAGGAGATAGAGATGGTATGCTGATCCTCCCATCCATCATTGACAATGCACCTGCCTGGACCTCCTGCTGCTTGAAGACTGCATCTCTGATCTTTCTTTCATCTATAGTATATTGAAACACATTGTATATTGCCTGTATATAGTTACTTGGAGTTTCCCCAGAGCTCCACAGTTCCTTATGGACTTTTGCTAATAAAGTTTATTTTGTCCCTTTCCTCTCCATGGTGTGTTTGAGCTATGTGTTTATATTTATGAGCAGATCAAAGTTTTGTTGGAGGGGGGGTCTCCCTGTTCTCCTATTCTCTCTTGTAGGACTGTCTCCGGCTTTGAAACTAACTGACTGGCAGAGAGCAGGGAGAAGGAGGAGGTACTGAAAACAGTGATCAGTATCACCTACAACAGACTCGCAGGAGTAGATACAAGATCCTTGGTTCAGCATACCTTCCCTATCTACTGGAAAATATTTTATCAATGTAAGAACCTAATTTCTTTTTGTGCTTTAAAAAAATTGACAGCATTTATGCAGATTATATTTGATCTTTTTACTCACTATATGGCCAAAAGTAATATAGTTGAAGTGAGGTGGGCCAAGAGTAGGGCTTAAAGTTATACAGAGAAATTCACTCATTCTCCAGGTAACTTATGCATTCATCTGAATGCAGAAATGGCAGGAATAGCACAGTTACTTAGCAGTAACAGGTGTTATCCAGGGACAGCAGGCAGATGAGTAATGTCATCCACAGATGAGTAATGTCATCCACAGAGCCTGTTATGGACGGTCTAAAAGTGTAGTATCACTTTAACTCTTCAGAAGTCTTGAGACCCATACTGCACTTTCGTGAGCACCTTCCTGCCTGACATTGGCTTGCAGGACCATCAGTTCAGTCAAAAAGCTGAGAAGTCAACAAGGGGAAGTGGGAGGGTTGTGAGAATATCTGCCTGCTGTCCCTGATTAACACCTGTTACAAGTAAGTAGCTATGCTGTATCCCAGGACAAACAGGCAGCATATTCTCACATATGGTGCTCCCTAGCTATGATGTATGGGATGGAGGGAGTTGGCGATAAAACAGAGAAGTAGTTAAGTGTTTTTTGTTTATGTTTTGGTTTGGGTTTTGTTTGTTTTTTTAATTATTTGCTAAACCATCCAACTCATCTGGAAAACAACTCCAGACAAACATGGAATGGGAAAAATGATGTGGGAACTTAAGTCTGCTTCAGAAGTAGGTACAGTGATAGTGAAATGGAGCAACTACTAATGCTGGTGACGTTGCTTAGTTATGAGGTGACACATCTTTGCCCAGTGGCAGCCCCCCTGAGCATGGCAGCAGGATATGCAGTGCATTGACTGTGGTCACTGAAGATCACAGACTGTTGGGTTGAAGACCAGTAGTAAATGAAATGCTGTTTGGACAAGGTGTAGCTCGATGCAGGCCACAAGCCAAGACAGGTTGAAATGCAATTAATAAATATTTTGGTCCTAGGAAGATAATGTAGGCTGGAGAAGTTTAGTGCTTCTTTAGAGTGAATGGGAGGAACGTGGGTGTGAAAATGCTTGAGGAAAAGAAAAAATACTGCCCAGAAGGGAGACCAATGGAAAATTGCACTACATAAGTATCATACTGCAGTGAATGAAGGCAGAAGGTGTAGAAATAAGGAGTTTAACTTTTGAGAAGGAAGATGGAGGTTGTGACTTCTTGAGGTCCTGTATGAAGTGAGAAAGCGATGGACATGTATCCAGATGTTAGGGGTCCTTAGATACTACTGTGGAAACTGATAGAGGCAAGGTAAGACGGATTCTTGTGTTATGGAATTATGTCTTTTCAAAGTCTGAATGTAATCCAGTTCATGTTAGTATTAATTTTTTTTTAAATCCAAAAATAAGGTAATGCAGTACTGATGATAGGATAATGGTTTGGAGTCCTGTCCTTTAGAGCACAGTTCTTCAACCGCCAGTCCGTGGACCGGTGCCGGTCCGCAGGAAATTTATGCCGGTCCGCGCAGGGCCGGCAAGGTTGATTCCCTTCAATTTCCTGCCGGTCCGCGCAGGGCCGGCAAGATCAACAGCTGAAGTCTGCGCTGGGCCAGAGAAATCTTGGGGAGCCTCCGACAGTGGCTTTCTCCCCTCTCTGCAGCTCTCCTTTACTTCCCAGCGCAGCGATTCACGAAGGCAGCCTCGGGGCTTTTGCTGAGTTGCGGCTGCTTCTGATGATGCAACTTCCTCTTTCCTCAGAGGTGGCGCGACCCAACAAAGGACCCGAGACTGCCTTCCTGAATCGCTGTGCTGGGAAGTAAGGGGAGGGGAGAAAGCCACTATTGGAGTCTAGGAAGCTGCTGGGCAAGGGGAAACAGGGACAGCTGCTACTGGAGAGGGAGAGGAAAGATGCTGCTGGGAGGGGAGGAGGGAAAGGAATCTGGGAAACTGCTGGGCAAGGGGAAAAAAGGGACAGCTGCTACTGGAGA
The DNA here is from genome assembly GCF_902459505.1 of Geotrypetes seraphini. Lineage (NCBI taxonomy): Eukaryota > Metazoa > Chordata > Amphibia > Gymnophiona > Dermophiidae > Geotrypetes > Geotrypetes seraphini. Next base: position 157,122,773 of record NC_047090.1, on the reverse strand, counting down.
GGGAGAAGGAGAGATGCTGCTGTGAGGGGAGGAGGGAAAGGAGTCTGGGAAGCTGCTGGGCAAGGGAAAAAAAGGGGCAGCTGCTAGGGAAGCTGCTACTGGACCTGGAGGGAAGCTTGTGGGCAAGGGAAAAAAAAGGGGCAGCTGCTACTGGAGAGGGAGAAGGAGAGATGCTGCTGGGAGGGGAGGAAGGGAAGAGAGTTACTGCTGGACAGGAGGAGGAGGGAAGGAAGAATGAAAAAAGGAAGGAAACAGCTGGCAGAGAGATTAGAGGAGGGGAAGGGGAGACACAGAGAGATTGATGATAGGAAGGGGTCAGCAGAAAAATAAGCAGAGAGGGGCAACGATGATAGATCTGGTGTAGGAGAGATAAAAATGAAGAGAGCAGTGAAGCTGGAATGAATCATGTAAAAAGGAGAGAGGGGGCACAAGCTGGATGGAAAGGGGAGAGGTGCATAGAAAGAAGACAGATACCATATGGAAGGGGGAGAGGACAGACAGTGGATGGAAGGGGCAGATGCTGGATTGAAGAGACAGAGAGGGCAGACGCTGGAAGGAAGAGAGTGAAAAGAAGATTGAAAGCAGAAACCAGAGACGAGAAAAGGTAGAAAAAAATAATTTTATTTCTATTTTGTGATTAGAATATATCAGATTTGAAATATATATCCTGCTAGAGCTGATGTTAGACTGGGGACTGCAAAACCCAGGCAGTGCTTCTTTAGCTTCCAGCTGGCTTAGGGCGCTCTCTGACCAGGGGGCAGTTGCCCTAATTGCACTCCCCTAAAACTATTCCTGTCATGTGTGACTGCAGTATTCTGTTAGCATGATATTTCTGTGTAGCATTCTGTAATAATTTGGCTTGTTCGGTTTTCATGATAGTAGAGGGGATATATGTGAAGGGGAGAGGAGACAGGGGTTTTGTTGGTCCTTGCTATGAATATTTATATTTATGAAATGACAATTGTACAGAATATTGTTTCTTTTTATACTTTAATAAAATACATTCAATATAAAATCATAACTGAGGCTTGTGTGGATGGGATCAGATGATTTGTGGGGACTGAGCTTGCGGAGATGGGGCGGAAACAGGGTTTTTAAATTTTAGTCCTAGTAGTTTGCCGGTCCACAAAATAATTCTTTTTTTTCTGCCGGTCCATGGGTGTAAAAAGGTTGAAGAACACTGCTTTAGAGGGTAACAGCAAAGAAAATGTCCATATGAAGCATTAGAAGTCTCTTGTGGAGAGTTTATCAAGAAGGTACAGATAACCCTGGAACAGAGAATTAGAAGTTATCATGGAAGTGGAGCCACACTAGCAAAGGTTTATAAGTAAATGAAAACTTTGAAGTCGGAGATAAGACAACTGAATGTTTTAAGAGGGATTTGTTAATTTAAACTGAACTAAAGAAGAAAAGGGAATGAGAAACATGGTGGTCCAATGTTGCTGCAATGGATATTGACTTCTTTGTCTATAAGATGTTGTCATCAACAGTAAAATTCAAAGATGATAAAAACTGTATTTTTGTAATGTCAGTAATTTTAGCAAACACAAGTAGTGCATGGGGTTCTCTTGCAAAGGATATAGCAACACCAACCAACCCCCTGCTAGTTGGACCCTTTTATGGCTAGGCCTTTGTAGTGTTGTATTCATAGGAGCATATATTTGATAAAGCATCCCAAAAGTTTCTGTTCTTGGCTGGGTTTAGAAATACAGCCATTACAGGAGCAGAAAATGGATTCTGCCTTTGTGCCATTAGATAGTGTCAGACAGTTTTAATTGTAGTATCAACCTGTTTTCATATCCAGAGCCTTTGATCTTGGCAAACACCTGTCTTTAAATAAATGCTCGCCAAGCTTGCCTAACAAGATTTCAATCTCCGTTAGCCTGATTGCTTATTTCCCTTCATTTTGCTATAATATGGGGACAGTACTGAAAGAAACTATAAAACTGAACCCTTCTTTTAGCTGCAGGGGATCAATCAGGGAAGTTAAGAGAAAATTAATAATACCAGTGGTTTTCCAAAGAACGGGAACCTGAAGGCCTTGAGCATGTGCAGATGCTCAAGGCCCAGCGCGAAGGAGGCAGATCTTCAGGCACCGGCATGTCCTGTGCATTGGTGCCGGTGCCAAATGGGGGTAAGGAATGCGATCGGGTGGATGGGTGGGTGCCTGGGGCATGCCGGATCGCGGCGGGGTGGGGGTGCGACATGAGCAGGGGGTGCCGGATCGCGGGGGGGGGGGGGGGGGGGGGGGTGCTCGTAAATCGAGGCATGCTTGGTTTCCGAGGCGCTGATTTTGCGGATGTTTTGCTCGTCTTGAAAAACACTCGCAAACCGGTGCACTCATAAACCGAGGTACCACTGTATTTAAAAAACCCACCTGTTTGTGGTAGAATCTTCTTCCTTAGTGAAGGGCATTGTTTCAGTGGAGAGGGGTGAAAAAGGGAGAAATCTTGCATATGGCTTGGAGGTGAAGGGGGAGATGCATTGAGAAGAGGGAGAGGGAGAAATGTTAGACTTAGGGGTAGAGGGGAGGGAGAGAGACTGCATGGAGAGGAAGAAATGTTGGACATGATGATGGAGGAGAAGAAATGAAATGCATTGGGAGGATAGAGATATTTAAACCAGGGCACAAAGCAGGGGAGAGAGAGATGGTGGACAGTAGGAAAGAAACAGAAATGTTGTAAAAGGCATGGAAGGGAGAGAATGCTGCATGGAGGGAGGGGGAAGAGAGATATTGGACCCAAGGTGAAAAGAAGGGAGGCAGATGTTGGACATGGGGTGGGTAAGAAGGAGGGGGAGTTGTTGGATCCAGGAGCCAGAAGGGAGTGCAGGAAGAGAATGGGAGAAATGCCGGACCATGGGGGGAGAGTACAAGAGGGAAGATAGAAGGAACAGGGAGAAGGAGGAAGAGGGAACAGATGCTGGACTGTAAGGATGGAGGAAAGAAGATGCTGAGAATGATAGGACCTTGAGGGAGAAGCCAGGAGGGGTTGGCAAAGAAATGACTAAGAGGACAGTTATTATAGATGGTAGAAACATAGTAATGGGGAGTATGTTGAAGATGAAAGGGAATGGAGGGCTGAGGAATGAGTGAGATGGGGAAATAGTAGAGAAGATGGAAATTTGATAGGTAGATGAAAAGTAAAAAGGAGGAGAAGGGTGAGAGAGGTAGAAAAGAGCTAAAAAGGAATGAGCAATATGTCAGAGGTAGGTGTAGTGAAGGAGTAGACAGGAGAGGGAAAAGACAAATGGACAGCAGCTGCTTGAAGGAGAATTAGCAGAAAAGAGAAACTGGAACCAACATGATGGAAAAATAGATAAGATAAGTTTACTTTGTTGCAAGTGTTTGGTGAATTGCTACAATGTAGCTGGTAAAATGAGTATTGTTGACCCTTGCATAGAGATTAACAGATTTACATTTTTGGACTAAGAGTAGTATTGAAGAAAAACTTTAAATAAGAAAAGGAGATTATTAACCCCCCTCTTCTATTAAACTGCACTAGCAGTTTCTAGTGTGGGGAGCCGCGCTGAATGCCTGCACTGCTCCTGATGCTTATAGGAACTCAATGAGCGTCGGGAGCAGAGCGCGCCATTCAGCGCGGCTCTATGCACTAGAAGCTGCTATTGAAGTTTCGTAGAAGAGGGGGGTAAGTATTTTAAAAGAAAAAAAGAAGATTGTTGTTGTTTTTTTTGCCAATGAGTGTATGAGCCAAAATCAGCAGTGTTTTGCTGATTCGTCTGACATGGATTGAACGTTCAAGAGGCTTGGTATTCTAAGGCTTCCCCCCCCCATGTTAAAATTATAGAAATACTGATAAACTCATTTTTGAGATAATAAACAAGGATTGGTTCTACTCACTAGTGGGTTTGCATATCTTGACTTATATTAGGAAAAATAAAAAGTTCAGAGAACAAATGTACTGTAGTAAAAAATCACCTTATTTTGAGTTTTAAATGGAATATTGATAGTAATTAGGAATAATATTGTTTAAATTTTGACAAACTTGCTGAATTTGCTAATTTTGTACAGAGAATTATTTTTTTGCACAGAATTCTATTAAGAGTAAATGATGATCCATCAAGCCAATGTTACAGTGGATGATTTAACTTAAAGCATTTGTGATTTGTTTTTGAAGATCTATGGTTCCCTTCCCCTGATCAATGCAACACACTGTGTCCAATAAAAAGGTGTCACCTTCAGTTTGTTCATTGACCTTTATTTCTACACGTCTAACTCTGCTACTTTATTTTAAAAAGAGGATTTAACATTGTTGCTTTGCAAAATGTATTTTAGGCTTTAGAGTTCAAGATCTGTAAGATGCGACCTTCAGCTAAGTCCCTTATGTGTGGAGAGAAGTGGAGCTCTGCAGCCAGCCAACGCTTCACATCGCTGGTCAATGGCTGTGCTCTGGTTGTAAAAGTTTATTCTGTGGTTCACAACATTCTAAATGTGGATGTTTACCGCCACTCTGGAAATCAAGAGGATTGGAGCATCCGAGACATACTAATTGCAGAAGGCTTTGCTGAACCGGCTGAGGAATCTTATGAATCCAAGGTACTTGTCCAAAAGTTGTTCTGCATAGTTTTTGTAGTGTTATTGTACAGGATTCCCTCACCTTAAGGCCTGAAGTTCCCCTCCTGCCTTTTCCCTCCGCAGGCTTCAGCTTCCCCTGTTCATCTCACTCCATCTGTAGATCTCTCACCCTCTAACTCCCAGCAAGACTCTTCTCCGTCTTCTATTGCATGCATTCCCCAACCTTCAAGCACACACCCTCACTTCTCATTCTTTTTCCTGCCCTGCCCCTAAAGCTTGATCTCCCCCCATATCTGATGCATACTCTTGACTTGTTCTGCCCCATACCATGAAACAATCTCATCTTTTTTGAGTCTTACTCCACCTCATGTTGTTCTCAGCATTCTCTGCCCTCCTCCTATTCCCATGGCATGCTTGCAACCTTGCTCTGCCTGTTCTTCCCATCCCCAAGGCACACTCAGCCAGCATCACCCCTTGTAGAGTATGTTCTCAAAGTGATTGGTTGTAATTTACTACACCCAATATACACTGAAGCAATAGCTGCATCAATCTACCTGGAACTAGAAGCCTCAGTCTGTCATTCCCAGGCTGCTAGGACTCATTAACACAAAAATGAACCTAGAGGTGAAAATCATTTGTCACCTTTAGGCAACAGAGAAGAAATATCTTACCATCCAGCAATGCCAAAGATTTGTCTTTTTTTTTTTTTTAAGTATTATGCGAACCCGTGGGAAGAAAACTGGGTAATCGGACTTCCTCATTTTATGTGGTGGTGTGAGACTGCTTTGGCAGAAGGAAGGAACTGTATTGAGGGAGATCCCTGCCTTTGTAAACTTAAGGAAAGGATCTGCAAGACGGAGCTTGTAGCTCCGAAACACTTCCTGCTGGAGCAATAATTACTAGAAAAAAAGTTTTAATGGTAAGATCCATCAGACACGTCTCTCGTAAAGGCTCACATGAAGCCTTATTGATGACTTGCAAAACCAAGTTATGATTCCACATCAGAAATGGCTGTTGCAGAGGAGGATGTAGTCACAATGCTCCTTTCAAAAATCTGGTGATATCTGGATCTTTTCTACTCAAATCTGAAAACACGAGAGTCTTGACACTTGTACTTTGAGGGAGCCAACGGCCAAGCCCCTCTCAAGACCATCCTGGAGAAACTCTAGGACATTGGAGCCTTCGTTGGTTCCACATTCTCCTTAGCACACCAATGCTAAAACATCTTCCAAACCTTAGCATAAGCTGCAACAGTTGCTGGTTTTATAGATCTGAGGAAGGTAGCAATAACCACCTCTGAGAAGCTCTTCCACGTTAAGACCGCTTGCCTTCAAGGGCCTTGACGGAAGCCCAAAACATTCCTGCCCTGTGAGAGCAGTTGGATTCAGTGGCAGTTTTGAGACACTTGTCCCTCTATAGATGAACCAGATATGGATACCACAGCCAACTCAGCCAATCTGGGGCAACCAGGAATACCAACCACGGATGGTTCATTATTCTTCGAATGGCCCAGCCCACCATGGGCCAAGGGGATGAAAATGTACAACAGCCCTGTGTCTGGGCACTGTTGTACTAGAGCAGGGGTCAGTAACCTGCAGCTCACAAGCCACATGCGGCTCTTCTCTTGCTTCAGGGGGTTAGCGACAGCAATTCCTACAGCTGCTTGCAGCTAATCTGAAAGCAGGTCCGGCGTTAAGAGGAGGACAAACAGGGCCCCCTGTGGGCCAACATGCCCTCCCCCTTCTTTTGGTGTCGGTCTGATGTTGTTCTCGCTTTCTCCATCCCACTGACAATCTGACCACTGCAGCAATTCTGAAGTGCTGCCTGCAGCCTCCTCCCTGCTTTCCTTCTGCCACTGTCTGCCTAAGAGGAAACAGGAAGTTGCGTCATTGGGGGTGAACCACAGCAGAAAGAAAACAGGAAGAAGGCTGCAGGCCTTCAGAATCTCAGACACGGTCAGTTGTCAGTGGGACAGAGAGGGTGAGGGTGACATCAGACCAGCGCCAAAAGAAAGGGAAAGATATGCCGGCCCAAGGAAACCCTCTGGCTCAGCTGGCAATTTTTTAAAAATGGAACTGGAGTGGCAGGGCTGGTTTAATCATAATGGGGTCCAGGGTAAAAATTAAGGAAGGGGCTACCTATCCATCTTCCAATTTCCCCACCCGCCTTTAAATGACTTCACACACAAAACACAGACAGACGTGCACCAAATATAGAACAATGGATCACAAATTAGAAATAGAAATATTAATACCAAAACTGAACTGGAAACCCAAAAAGTTAAACTCTGCAAGTAGTTCATTTTGTACTGAACACAATCATAAGCAGTGCCTCTGCTGGGTCAGACCAGAGGTCCATCATGCCCAGCAGTCCGCTCATGCGGCGGCCCATCAGGTCCAGAACCTGTATAGCAATCCTCTATCTATATCCTTCAATCCCCTTTTCCTTCAGTAAATCATCTAATCTCTTCTTGAACCCCCCAATACCATACTCTGTCCTATTACACCCTCTGGAAGCGCATTCCAGGTGTCCACAACCTTTGGGTGAAGAAGAACTTCCTAGCATTGGTCCTGAATCTGTCCCCTCTTAATTTTTCCGAATGCCCTCTCGTTCTTGTAGTTTTCGAAAGTTTGAAGAATCTGTCCCTCTCCACTTTCTCTATGCCCTTCATGATCTTGTAAGTCTCTATCATGTCCCCTCTAAGTCTCCGCTTTTTCAGGGGAAAGAGCCCCAGTTTCTCTAATCTTTCAGCATATGAAAGGTTTCCCATACCTTTTATCAATCGCGGCGCTCTTTTCTGGACCCTCTCGAGTTTCGCCATATCCTTCTTAAGGTATGGCGACCAATACTGGATGCAGTACTCCAGATGCGGGCGCACCATCGCCCGATACAACGGCAGGATAACTTCTTTCGTTCTGGTTGTAATACCTTTCTTGATAATACCTAGCATTCTATTCGCCTTCTTAGAGGCTGCTGCACATTGTGCCGACGGCTTCATTGTCTTGTCCTCTATTACCTACAAGTCCTTTTCTAGGGTACTTTCACCCATTACCAGCCCTCCCATCATATAGCTGTACTTCGGGTTTCTGTTTCCTACATGCAAGACTTTACATTTCTCTACATTAAACTTCATCTGCCATCTCGTCACCCACTCTTCTAGTTTGTTCAGGTCCCTTTGTAAATCCTCACAGTCCTCTTTAGTCCTAACTCCACTAAATAGTTTGGTGTCATCTGCAAATTTTATTACTTTGCACTTCGTCCCTGTTTCTAGATCATTTATAAATACATTGAACAGCAGCGGTCCGAGTACCGACCCCTGTGGAACACCACTCGTGACCCTCCTCCAATCAGAGTAGTGGCCCTTTACTCCTACCTTTTGCTTTCTACCCGCCAACCAATTTTTGACCCATCTATGTACGTCTCCTTCCACCCCATGGTTCTTTAGTTTCCGTAGTAGGTGTTCATCAGTTTATTCCTTTGTAGATGCTCATCGATGCTGTCTTTTATCAGCGCTTCCGCCATTTTTCCCGGAACCGAAGTCAGACAGTAGTTCCCCGGGTCACCTCTCGATCCTTTTTTAAAGATGGGTGTAACATTAGCTATCTTCCAATCCTCCAGGATCACGCCTGTTTTCAGGGATAGATTACAAACCTGCTGTAGTAGTTCCGCTATTTCTTCCTTTAGTTCTTTCAATACCCTAGGGTGGATTCCATCCAGGCCCGGAGATTTGTCAGTTTTTAATCTATCTATCTGTTTATGTACGTCTTCAAGGCTTACCTCCATGGATGTTAATTTTTCTGCTTGATCTCCTTTGAAGATTTTTTCAGGTTCCGGCACGTTGGATGTGTCCTCTTTTGTAAATACTGACGAAAAGAACATGTTTAGTCTATCCGCCACTTCTTTTTCCTCCTTCACCTCTCCTTTCCTGTCTCCGTCATCCAGCGGTCCCACCTCCTCCCTTGCCAGCTGCTTCCCTTTAACATATCTGAAGAATGGTTTGAAATTTCGTGCTTCCCTGGCTAGCCTCTCTTCATATTCTCTCTTTGCTCTTCTAATCACACGGTGACATTCTTTTTGATGCTTCCTGTGCTCTTTCAAGTTTTCCCCGGTTTTGTACTTTTTCCACATCCGGAATGATTTTTTCTTATCTCCTATCGCTTTCTTTACTTCTTTAGTTAACCACTCCAGATCTTTTGTACGGCTCTTTTTGCATCCTTTTCTAAATCTGGGGATATATAGATTTTGCGCCTCGCTCACCATGTCCTTGAATAAAGACCAGGCTTGCTCTACAGTCTGTGATTTCTTTGAGCTGTTCCTAAGTTTCTTCCTTACATTACTCTCATCGCTTCGTAGTTTCCTTTCTTGAAGTTAAAAGTTGTCGCTGTGGTTCTCTTTCCCTTCGATATTCCTACTTCAACTTTGAACTTGATCGTATTGTGATCGCTGTTTCCCAATGGTTCCACTACTTCCATGAGAGGGGGCTGGGCCTCCCACTTAGACCTTAGGCCCCCTCAAAATGAACACATCCCTTGATGGTGAGAATCCCCAAGCCTCATCAGCTAATGGCCACATCCTTCCCCTCCTTAGGTCTAGTGACCGGAACTTTCAGAGTTCTTACAGAGCCGCTGCTTTCCCTCCTCCCTCTCTTCACCCCACCTACGCTTTGTTCTCATGTATGCATGAAAGTACTGGTCCTGAGGTTGGCCCATTTCAATGAAAGAGGAAGTTGCATCATTGTAATGGGCCGACCTAGCAAAGGCCCCAAAGCAGTTGCTGAAAACTGCATCTAAATTAATCCTTGCGGCAGCTCTGTGGCCAATTTAAAAGCATACTGAGCTGCCGCTAGACAGAAGAAGTACTGCTTGGCTGGGAAGGAGGGAAAGGTAAGGGAAAAGGGGAACTGCTGGACATGGGGAGAGAAAGAGAGCTGGACAGGGGAAAGGGGAGGGAAAGGAAAAATGCTACACACTGGATGGGGAGGGTGAAATGGTGGATGGGGAGAGAGCAAATTAGCTGTGAGTGGGGTTGGGGGGAGGGAAGGAAGGAAAATTATTACAGGAGGAGTGAGAGTGATGAGAGGGAAGGAAGGGGGAGAGGGCAGAGAGTGAAAAGTTGAACTCATAGCAGGGAGAGAGGGAGATGTTGGTTAGGGGAGGGAAGGAGGACCAGAGGAGAAGCATGTAGGAGGAAAAGAGAAAAAAATGTTAGACTGGTGGAAAGGAGGGAGAAATGTTGGACTGGGAGGGGGCCAGAAAGGAGGAAGGGAAGGGATATGGACTGCAGGGAGGCAGAAAGGAGAAGGGGGGGAGGAGAGAAGACTAAAGGAATGGAGAGATATCAGACCATGGAATAGAAGGGAAGGAGGGGAGTCTAGTAGCGCTATAGAAATAATAATAATAATAGTAGTAAAGAAAGATGCCAGATTATGGGATCGAGAGGAGAGAGATGCCAGACTGGGAAGGGTGGAACGGAAGGCGAGAGATGTCGGACCATGGAAATAGGGAAGGAAGGAGAGAGAGATAGGAATGGTAGACATGGAAAAGTAGATTTTGAGTAGATTTAAGTACAAATTGAAAAATTGAATGTTAATGCCAAAGATGGATGCAAGGCAGAAAGTGAAGATGGAGAGAAAAACAGTCAATGGATAAGGAGGCCCTGGAAACATAGTTAAAAGCACAAAAAATTAAAGTCAGCAGACAATAAAGGTAGGGAAAATGATTTTATTTTCAATTGAAATGTATCAGTTTTGAGAATTTAGATCTGCTGTGTATATTGTGTGCATATGAAAAATGAATAGAAAAAATTGCATTACAATTAGTAAAGGGGGCGGGATCTGGGGAAGAGCTTGGGAGGTCTGTGGTTGGGGGTACTCAGTTGATATTTGTTAGACTTCCCTACTGGCACGCCCTACTGGCATTTCAGGGCCTGTCTGGAGGGCTTCTGTGCATGCGTGGATGTCAATGTGATGATGTCATGCATGCGTGTGATGTCATCACAGCGACATCCATGCACTTAAGGGTTCCTCGAGCCATGGCCACTACCTTTAGTGTGCCCCGGCTTGAGAGACTGCCATATACCTTACGATGAAGACCATTGACCATTTTAGTATCATTTTCTGGACCAACTATATCTTGTTTATCTTTTTGAAGGTTGTGGTCTCCATAATTGTACACAGTACTCTAAATGAGGTCTCACCAGAGTCTTATACAGGGGCATCAATACCTCCTTTTTCCTACAGGCCATTCCTCTTTCTATGCACCCTAGCATTCTTCTAATTTTTGCCATTGCCTTTTGAACACGTTTGGCCACCTTAAGGTCATCACGTACTATCACACCCAAGTCCCGCTCTTCATGTGTGCACAAAAGATTGTACACTTTCTAAACTGTACTGGTTCCTTCTGGTGTTTGCAGCCCAAATGCATGGCCTTGCATTTCTTACCATAAAATTTTAGATGCCAGTTTTCAGACCATTATTCAAGCTTCGTTAGATCCTTCCTCATGTTATCCACACCATCAAGAGTGTCTACTCTATTACAGATTTTTGTAACCTCTGCAACGAGGCAAATCTTACCTGACAGACTTTCAGCAATATCGCTTACAAAAATGTTAAAAGAACAGGTCCAAGAACTGAACCTTGAGGCACACCACTGGTAACATCCCTTTCCTCCAAGCGATTTCCATTGACAACTACCTGCTATCTCCTTCCACTTAACCAGTTCCTCACTCAGTCCATCACTTTGGGGCCCATGCTCAGGGCACTCAGTTTATTTATTAGATTTCTGTGTGGAACATTGTCAAAGGCTTTGCTAAAATCTATATACACCATATCTAGTGCTTTCCCTCTATCCAGTTCTCTGGTCACCCAGTCAAAGAAGTTGATAAGATTTGTCCAACAAGTCCTACCTCTAGTGAATCCATGTTGCCTCCGGTCCTGTAATCCACTCCAGAAACGTCACTATTCTGTTTTAAAAAGTTTCCATTAATTTATTTTCCACAGAAGTTAGATTTACTGGCCTGTAGTTCTCCCCTTGTTTCTTATTTCCACTTTTGTGGAGAGGGACCATATCCACCCTTCTTCAGCCTCCGGTACCACTCCTGATTCTAGAGATGCATTGTAAAGATTAGCCAGTACAGCTGCTAGAACTTCCCTAAGTTCGTTCAGTACCTCAGATGCACATTGTCTGGCCTCATCGCTTTGTCCATTTTTAGTTTAGCTAACTTCTCATGATCACAATCCTCTGAAAATCAATCGGGGTCTACCACACCTTCATCTGCGTTGTCTTCTGCAGTTTTGTTCTTGGCGCTTCAGCTGTGAACACAGAACAGAAATATTAGTTAAGCAATTCAGCCATATCTTTATCAGTTTCTACAGATTTCTCCCCTTCATCGTTTGAGTCTCACAATTATACTTTTGCACTTCTTTCTATCACTAATATAATTAAAAAAAAGTCTTGTCCCCCTGTTTTACATTGCCTACTATTTTTTCTTCCATTTGCTTCTTTGCTTTTCTGACTACTCAACCTGCCTCCCTTAACTTTTCCAGATATTTTTGCCCATCTTCCTCTTTCTGCGATCTTTGGGCTATAGGAGTTACACCTAAGTAATTGGCTCAGAAAGATATAAGAAACAATGGGGTGTGATCTTCTAATTTCAACCAGTATAAAAATTTAAGCAAAATACTTGCATATTGTATCTGTTAAAATATTTTCTAATTATGGCCTACCAAATTTTTTCTAAAGCAAAATCATGAACTGTTGAAGGAAATGTCTTCATCTGCAATGAAAAGTGACAATACGTTAGCATTGGGTGGCCTAAGGAAGAACAAAAAGTATCTCCTTGATTATCTGTTGGACAACTTTTCAGCAAATAAGCTTGGCAATCCAAACTGCAAGGTACAGTAATCTCAGAACCTTTAAAGCTGGTCAGCTTTAGGCATTACTACTGTGGACTCTCTCTCGTTCTCTAATTTTCTTTCTATAATATGAAGTTTTCCTCTTCATACTGTAATACATATATTCTGTAAAATGTTCTTAAGGGCTATCCTTGAACCCTGAAATTTGAAAGCCAGTACAGTGCAGTCTCGATTATTGGATGTCAGTGGGTCAGACCCATTGTCAAATAAGTGAAAAGTTGGATATTCATAAAGAAAGGCAGTAAAAGCAGGGTCCGGGGCCAAAACAAATTGTCTGATAGAAACATGATGGCAGATAAAGGGCAGATGGCCCATCCAATCTGCCCATCCACATCTCAGGTTGGAAACTTCCCTCTATGCCAGGAGTAGGGAACTCCGGTCCTCGAGAGCCGAATTCCAGTCGGGTTTTCAGGATTTCCCCAATGAATATGCATGAGATCTATTTGCATGCACTGCTTTCAATGCATATTCATTGGGGAAATCCTGAAAACCTGACTGGAATACGGCTCTCGAGGACCGGAGTTCTCTACCCCTGCTCTATGCTATGCGGGAAAACAGAAAGAGAAGCCATTCTTCTTAACAGCAATGTGATGATGTCACCAGGGGAGGGGGTGTCGGGTATGCTGGATGCTCAGATTAGCTAAGGTCAGATAATCGAGACTGTACTATATAAACATAGCTACTGATTTTCTTCCCTATTTGGCTGCTTGTAGCAGAGATAGAAGTGAGAGGAAGTCAACTGACAGGGGTTTTAGTTATGTTGATCTGTAACTAGTGCTCTAACCACATAGCAAGCTGAACATAAGAATATAAGAATAGTCATACTGGGTCAAACCAATGGTCTATCTAGCCCAGTATCCTGCTTCCTACAGTGACCAATGCAGGATACAAGTATTTGGCAGAAACCCAAATAACAGTGCTCCCCCGCAAATTCGTGGTCTGCGATCCTGGTCATTCGTGGTATTTTCCGACCGCGAATGACCAGGCAGGAGAGGGCAACCGGAGCGCAGGCGCTCCGGCTGCCCTTTTCTGTCTCCCCTGCTAAAAAACATATTCACGGTTTTTCAACATTTGCGGGGGTTCCTAAAACAGAATCCCCGCGAATATCGGGGGAGTACTGTACTAGCAATCCCAGGGCAAGCAGTGACTTCCCTCATGTCTCTCAATAGCAGACTATGGACTTTTCCTCAACGATCTCGTCTAAACCTTTTCTAAAACCAATATGCTAAGAGCTGTAACCATATCCTTTGGCATTGAGTTCCAGAGCTTAACTATTCCTCCTATCTGTTTTAAAAGTATTACCATGTGACTTCATTGAGTGTCCCCTAGTTTTTGTACTTTCTGAAAATGTAAAAAATTGATTCACCAGTTGAACGCCAATCAGGATTTTGTAGACCTACTACTACTAACTATCATTTCTATCAAGATGTACGCAGTACTGTACACTAAACACGTAAAAGACAGTCCCTCTGTCATATCCCCCTCATCTCTTTCTCTTCCAAGCTGAAGAGCCCTAATCTCTTTCGCCTTGCCTCATATGAGAGAAATTCCATCCTGTTATCATTTCAGTTGCCCTTTATTGAACCTTTTCTAATTCTGCTATATCTTTTTTGAGATATGGTGACCAGAATTTCAGACAATACTCAAGATGAGGCTGCACCATAGCATGATACATAGGCGTTATAATAAGCTTGGTCTTATTTTCCATCCCTTTCCTAATAATACCTAACATTCCGTTTGCTTTTTTGACTGCCACCGCACACTGAGCAGAGGATTTCAGCATATTGTCTACAATGACACCTAGATCTTTTTCTTGGGTGCGAACTTCTAAAGTGGACCCTAGTATTAGGTAATTATAATTTGGAGTATTCTTCCCAATGTCTTCTTTGTATTTGCCTACATTAAATTTCAGCTGCTATTTGGATGCTTTGTCGTCCAGTTTCCTAAGAACTTTCTGCAATTTTTCATAGTCCACATGTGTTTTAACAACTTTGAAGAGTTTTGTATCATCTGCAAATATGATCACCTCGCTTGTTCTGATTTCCAGATCATTTATGAATACAGTATGTTAAATAACACTGGTCCCAGTACAGACCTCTACAGCATTCCATTATTCATCCTCCTCCACTGAGAAAAATGGCCATTTAACCTTGCCCCTCTTTTTTCTATTAACCAGTTCCTAATCCGCAACAGAACACTGCCTCCTTTCCCATGGCTTTTCATTTTTCTCAGGAATTTCTTATGAGGGATTTCACACAGATACCCTACATCAACTGGCTCACCTTTAGCCACATGTTTATTCACACCTTTAAAGAAATCAAGCAAATTGGTGAGGCAAGACCTCCACTAGCTAAACCCAAGTTGACTCTGTTCCATTAAACCAAGTGTTCCATAATTTTATTTTTTTATAATAGTTTCCAATATTTTGCCCAGCACTGAAATCAGTCTTACCAGTCTGTTATTTCTTGGATCAATCCTGTTTAAAAATCTGCCTAACATTGGCTATCCTCCAATGTTATAGTGCCATGGATGATTTTAGTGACAGGTTAAAGATCGCTAACAGTAAATCAGCAATTTCATGTTTGAATTCTTTCAGTACCTTGGATGTATACCATCTGGACCAGGTGATTTAATCACTCTTTCAGTTCCTCCACATTATAACCTTTGAAAACCATCTCTCCTTCCATAAAGACCAAAGTAAATACAGTGGAACCTTGGTTTACGAGCATAATTTGTTCCAGAAGTATGCTCGTAAACCAAATTGCTCGTATATCAAAGTGAGTTTCCCCATAGGAATGAATGGAAACTCACTTTGATTCATTCCACCCCCCCCCCCCCAAGGCTACCGGCGCAGCTCCATACTCCCCCCCCCCCGCGATCCGGCATCCCCCCCCTCAAGTCATCCCCCCCCCTCCGTGATCTTACATGCTCCCCCGAGCACCAAAACAATATCCCTTACCCCGATTGGGCACCAGCACCAATGCACAGGACATGC
Source organism: Geotrypetes seraphini (assembly GCF_902459505.1). Classification (NCBI taxonomy): domain Eukaryota; kingdom Metazoa; phylum Chordata; class Amphibia; order Gymnophiona; family Dermophiidae; genus Geotrypetes; species Geotrypetes seraphini. The sequence continues at coordinate 157,107,332 of NC_047090.1, read as the reverse complement.
CAGTGCCCGAAGATCCTCCCTCTTCTGTTCTGGGCTGGGCGGTGCATCGGCGATCCTTCCTCTTGCTTGTGCTGGGCTGGACTGGGCCTTGAGCATTTGCGCATGCTCAAGGCCTTCTGGTCTCGCTCTCTCTGAGATTCAGAATCTGAGAATCTCGGAGAGAGCGAGACCAGAAGGCCTTGAGCATTTGCGCATGCTCAAGGCCCAGTCCAGCCCAGCACAAGCAAGAGGAAGGATCGCCGATGCACCGCCCAGCCCAGCACAGAAGGGGGAGGATCTTCCGGCACCGGCATGACCTGTGCGTTGGTGCTGGTGCCGGAGCCCAATCGGGATAAGGGATATCGTTTTGGTGTTCAGGGGAGCATGTAAGATCGGGGGGGGACGACTCGAGTGGGGGGGATGCCAGATCGCGGGGGGTGGCACTTGTAAATCGAGTCAAACTCGCTTTCTGAGGCACTGATTTTGCGAATGTTTTGCTCGTCTTGCAAAACACTCGCAAACCGGTGCACTCGTAAACCGAGGTTTGACTGTAATTCATTCTGTCTCTCTACTATAGCTATATCCTCCCTGAGTAGCCTTTTTGCTCCTCGATGAACAAGCGGTCCCACGAATTCTCCCATAGGTTTTCTGCTTTTGATGTACCTGAAAAAGTTGTTACTATGAGATTTTGCCTCTGTGGCAAGTTTCTCTTCATATTGTTTTTTAGTCTTCTTTATTAATGCTTTGCATATAACTTGCCAGTGTTTGTTACTTCTTATTTTCTTCATTTGTATTCTTTTTCCATTCTTTAAAAGGGTGTACTTTTGTCTCTAATAATCTCTTTCACTTCACCTTTTAATCATGCCAATTCTCTCTTTCTCCTCTTTCCACATTTAATACGTGGATTATATAATGACATGGGGACAAATTTTTCCCCATCCCTGTGGGAACTCATTTTCCTGTCCCGGCAAGTTCTTTTCCTGTCCCTGCTCCATTCCTGTAAGCTCTGTCCTCTGCATACTTTAAATTCATAAGTGTTTGAAGTTTGTGCGGTGAAGGCTGAGCTTACAGAAATGAGACAGGGACAGCAACAAAACTCGTGGGAACAGGACAGGGAAATCGAGTTCCTGTGGGGACGGGGACAAATTTGTTCTCATGTCATTCTCTAACGTGGATTACATCTGCTCTGGACTTTCACGATGGTATTTTAAAATAATGTTCACATCTGATTTAAAGTCCTAACCTTTTCCACCAATTCTTTTAGCTTCTTTTTAACCATTTTCCTCATTTTATTGTAGTTGCTCTTTCAAATATTCAATGTTACTACAGAGATTTCTTTAGTGATATCACTTTGCATCCTGTTTGACTATATATTATGTATGTTATCCTTATAACCTGTTTTGCGCTCGTTGGGAAAGACGGGATATACAACAAAATAAATTAAATAATTTCTATCTCAGTGTCTTGCCTCAGCACTTTACCTTTCTCCTGTATATCCTGAAATTAAGAACTTCTTAAAAGATTACAGTTTTCTGCTAGTCTTGTTTTTTTTTTTCTTTTAAATATTTCCCATTTAGTTTTATATCTTTTCCTTCTGTATCTAAATACATTTTTATTAGCTCCTCTTATTATTTGAGTGGTAGTCTCTGATTTTTGCTTATTTGGTTGCCTTCCCTGCTTCTTTGTTTTTTCCTGACGATTTTGCCTATGGCATTTTTTAAAATAGGTTTTCTCAGTACTGACCTTTTTTTTTCTTAACATGTCTCTTTCCTTGGAGAATCATAGTGGTCTCTCGTTCTTCCCATTGTTGAGTCATTATCTTCTCTGTGATCCTAGTTGTTCATTGTTCCCTCTATCAGAAATCTAAAATCTGACAAATAATGGAGCAAACAGAAAGCAACAAATCTCTCTGCACAATCATTTTTGTTAAGTCAATCCTATTGAAGTTTGGGACTTTTATTTTGGTGTCTAGTTCAGTTGTTAGTGTTTTACTGAACCACACTGTACTGTGATATCTAAGCCTTAAATATTGAGTTGTGTTAAATAAATATGGCTAGTGATTTCATTGGTATTAATGTCCATAGTAAAATGTTTCTTTGCAGGTCATACTTCACGGTCCTTTAAATCCTTATGAGCTCCAGTTTCATAGCATGACACGGGTCTCAAGATTCAGGTATGATAGTTCTAGTTATAGCAGTGATTCCTGAACGTTTTGTTGACGTAATCCCATTTTTAGCAGGTGAAAATTTGTGGGACCAATCTTCCAATAAAATATACAGGACAAAGAAAGAAAAATATATCACTGTCAATACCCCTCTATAATCAATTTATTTCTCTTTATATTTTTGAATTGTGAAGAATCTTCTGTACTTTAATCTGCTTCAAAGTCAAAGGAAAAGAGCCTCAGAACCCCATATGCTGCTGCTATTTGTTTTAAGCAGACATACTAGAAAGGGTAGAAACCTGACTGGCTCAAGAAACCTCCTATCCCGACCTAAATACTTATGATGAGAATCAATTTGTCTTTAAGTCAGCTATTTAAACATTTATAATAACTGTCTTAATCATTCAAAAAAAACACTATGCAAAACAACTTCTCTAGATCGGGATTCTGATTTCTATTTGTGCTGTCTCTGTCCAGACCTGTTCTTGCTGACGAGAGCTAGCAGGTGTTTCGCTATTACAGCTGTGTCAGGGCAATGGACTTACTCGGTGGTATTTTCACTTGCTCACTGAGGCAAAATACAGTGGCAAAGTGCTTTTTTTTCCAGGCTCTTTCTCTTCCCCTTCTATTTTGGGCTCAACTTCCCAGATTGTTTATTTGAAAAAAGTTGTATCCTGCCTATGCTACAATTTTGGGCAGGTTACAAATAAACCATCCATAAAAAATCAAAACACAAAATAGACAATGAAATATCTATAATAATAAAATGTTAGCCGCGCATGCGCACTCTCGCTGCGTGTTCCCTGAGATCTGATCTGTCGTGCTGTGCCCGCGGTGAGAGTGCACATGCGTGCTTAATACGTCACCACACAGCAGGCGGAACATGGCGAAAGAGACAGCCGGGACCGAAGGAGCCAACGGCAGAAATCTCAGCTCGGGGAGCTGTAGCTCAGCCTCTTCAGACCCCGCCACTCTTCCTCTTCGGGCAGCAGGCTCCTCTCACGCATCCAGCGCCGCCGCTCGGAGGCCGCCGGGACAGAGCTGCGGCGCCAATCACCTCCACAAGCCCGCTCCGCTCCTCTGGTCTCCCCGGGCCCTTTTTTCCGGACGCGGCCGAAGTTCACCGCTAGCCAGGTCAGATTTTGAGCCCTCCTGCCTCTGCCCATAATTCGTTTCGGTTTTGAGTCCCGCGGACCAACCGACCAATAGAAGAGCCGTAAAATGCTGAGAGAGCCAATCAAAAATAAAGACGGAGGTCAAGGGCCGTTCCCGGACCCGCCAATCGGAACGCAGGGACGGCGACTGCGGCGCAGTTCGGGGGGTTTTCTCGGTTTGGGCAGAGCCGAGCGCGGGAGGCCGGTAGGTGGACGGTAGACCCATAGCGACCATCTGTCTATCTGCTCACAGCAGAGGAAAGACTCTGATGGATAGAGCAGCTTTCAGCTCTGTCTCTACTGAGATCCACCACAGCGTTTGGAGACCTGGGGAAGGGGGCACAACAAATACTGCACCCAGGGAGGGGGAGGGTGGAAAGATACAGGAGTGGGGGAGAAATGCTAGGCCTAAGGTTGGGGGAGCTGAGGAAAGGGAAAGAGAGAGAAATCTGGAGCATAAGAGAAGAGTGAAGAGAGGGGGCAGATGCTAGATTGGGGGGGCGAGTGGAGTTGCAGAAGGGAGAAATGCTGATCCAGTGGAGGGGAGGAGAGATAGATGTGTAGACTACAAAAGATGGGTGGGGGGTCAGGAGGAGGCAGGAGGAAGGGGAGGAACAAGGCAATAACGGAGCAGGCCAACCGCGGGAAGGGAAGGGGGGGGGGCCGAAGGCCAGACCGTGGGAAGAGGAGGAGTGGGGGAAATGCTGCTGCTGCACAGGGGCAGGGAAAGACACAGAAAGACAGACAAAGAAAGGGGCCAGAGAGAGAGACAGACAGAAAGAAAGACAGACAGACATATATATATTCTAGCACCCTTTAATGTAACGGGCTAAAAGACTAGTACATTAATAAAATACATAACAGATATAATCATGCTAATATTTTCTTGCCAATAATCACATCAATAAACATTCCAGTTAATCAACAAATCATCAAAACCTTATTGAGTAAAACAAGGAGAATGTAGCAATGAAGTCTCAGTTGATTTAGTGAAGATCCTTTCTTTACTTCATTCTACTGGAACATATGTAGTACTGTTAGTAGATTTTAAGTCAGTATATGCTGTCATGAATAAATGTGCTTTAATGATGTTCTAAAACTAGCATGAATAGACATTAGCCTTAACTCAAATGGCAGAGAGTTTCACAGAGCAGGTCCTGCCAAGTAGCATATGGATGCATGATATCTTTCCAGTCTTGTTTGCTTACATGAAGCTGTTTCAAGTAAAAATATGTTCACTGATTACAAAGCTCTGGCTAGGCAGTATAAACATAATAATGATGTAAGTGGCAATTACATTTCCTCATGTCAAGTCTTTGTCAATGAGGGAAAGATTATAGTTTATTTACATTTTTTATACTACCTTAATCAAGGAGTGCTGAAAAATTCTTAGCCCAACCAAGAAGGGAGTGAGGTGGAACAATGAAACTTACAAGTTATTCCACATATTCACCCCTAAGATCAACACACTTGGCATATAGTATCTGAAGTTTCTGTAACCCTTCCCAAAAATACTCTGATGTTTAAGAACATAAGAATAAGCCTTACTGAGTCAGACCAATGGTCCATCAAGCTCAGTAGCCCGTTCTCACAGTGGCCAATCCAGGTCACTAGTAGTACCTGGCCAAAACTCAAGGTGTAGCAATATTCCATGCTACCGATCCAGGGCAAGCAGAGACCTCCCCCATGTTTTTCTCAATAACAGACTATGGACTTTTCCTCCAGGAACTTGTCCCAACCTTTCTTAAAACCAGCTATATTATCCATTCTTACCACAACCTCTGGCAACGCGTTCCAGAGCTTAACTATTCTCTGAGTGAAAAAAAATTTCCTCCTATTGGTTTTTAAAGTATTTCTGTGTAACTTTATCAAGTGTCCCCTAATCTTTGTAATTTTTGATGGAACGAAATACTGAAATACTGTTCCACTGCTGCAATTGCCTCCGAATCACTCGAAAGTTGTCACCCTTTCAATTTTAATAATAATAACAACTTTATTTTTGTATACCGCAATACCACAAGCAGTTCAGAGCAGTTTACATAGGAAGAGCCTGTACACAGACAGCGATGTTACAGGAAAAAAACTTTCAAATTACATTGGTAAGCCGAGTTACATTACATTTTAAGGTTTGGAAGCAGAAAATAGTCAGATGGAACAAGATCTGGTGAGTAGGGTGGATGGTCTATGCACTGAAACCCCCCAACTGCGTCAAAACATTCATTGTTTTGCTAGCCTTGTGAGCAGGTGCATTGTCTTGCAAAAAGAGAACTCCTTTATGCAGCTTCTGTCTCCTTTTTTTCTTTCAATGCTTTCTTTAATTGGCACAGCAAGTTATAGTAGTATTCGGCATTAACTGTTTGGCCCCTTGGAAGATAGTCATTACAACACCTTCCTGATCCCAAAAGACTGTGGCCATGACCTTTCCTGCTGACTTTTGGGTCTTGAATTTCCTTGGCTTGAAGAGCCTGAGAGCCGCCATTGCATGGATTGTTGTTTTGTCCCAGGATCATAGTGGTTTAACCATGTTTCATCGACAGTTTGTTTATTGAAAGCTTCTGTAATGCTACTAATGACACGGGAGTCAATTCAGAGCAGTTTACATGAGCTTCTGTAATGGTGTTACAACACATTTCCTAGATATCTGTAGTGTCTCAGCAATTGTTTTAGCTGATATTTGCCAATCTGCCCAAATCAGGTCATAGATTTGGTCAATAATTTTGGTGTCAGGTCAAAAGCGCGCCGGGACAAAGGCGCGCCCAGACAATTGAGCGCAGTGCGGAGGCGCGAGCTGCTCTAAATTACTGTTTTTAGGGCTCCGACGGGGGAGCGTGGAGGGGAACCCCCCACTTTACTTAATAGACATCGCGCCGCATTGTGGTGGGTTTGGGGGGTTGTAACCCCCCACATTTTACTGAAAACTTCACTTTTTCCCTGTTTTTAGGGAAAAAGTTAAGTTTACAGTAAAATGTGGAGGGTTACAACCCCCCAAACCCCCCATAACGCCGGCGCGATGTCTATTAAGTAAAGTGGGGGTTTCCCCCCACGCCTCCCCGTCGGAGCCCTAAAAACAGTAATTTAGAGCGGCGTGTGCCTCCGCGCTGCGCTCAATTGTCCGGGCGCGCCTTTGTCTTTCGCGCCGTTGTCTATGAACCAATAATTTCAGGAGTTGACACCATTTGAGGCCTCCCAGATCTTGCTGTATCTTCAGTCATTCTGAAAGTTTGCACACCACTTCTTCACTGTGGAGTATGATGGGCATTTGTCACTCAATGTTTGCATCATACATTCATGGATTTCCTTTGGAAATTTTCTTCTGCAGAAATAGGAACTTTATGACAGCTTGGAGTTCCACACTTTAAAATTCTATACTTTCAATGCCAAAACATAGCATTATGATTCTGCAAATTGTCATGTTGCAAAATAACACTCTTTTCAGTTCTCTTTTCAGCTACAGTGGCAAAATAATATTCAGAATTTGATTGGGCTGAGAATTTTTCTTCACCCCCTTGTACTGACTTTCAGATGACACAACACTCGTAAGCAGCAGCAGCAAAGAAGACGTGCTGTATCTACTGAGAAAAGTAAAGAAGAAAGTCATAACATGGGATTACAACTGAACATAAACAAGACAAAGATCATGAACATAGAAAATTATGAAGATTTTGAGCTTGAAGATGACAGAATAGAAATTGTAAAGGATTTCAATCTAGGCTTTTTCGTAAACAAAGAAGCAACTAACAGAGAAGAAATACTCCGCAGAAGAGCACCAGGCTACTCTTCAATTAAGGCTCTTGAGAAAGTATTCAAAGGCAAGGAAATAACACTCCAAATGAAGATCAGACTTGTCCATGTACTCATTTTCTCAGTGGTCAATTACGGATGCGAAAGTTGGACACTACGGAATGTGACCAACCTGTAGCCAGCTTTGTCCCTGTAATAGATCAAAGCAGAGCACGGTCCCTGGTCAGGAGAGCTGACCAGGTTAAAAGTAAGGATATTGAAGTGGCTGACTACCCCTCAGACAGTGAGGTAGAGCAGGAAAGATATGAGCCCAAGAATATCCAGCAGAGAGTGCCATACCAGAATAAGTTCAGCAGAAAGTCTGTTAGGACTTTTACTGAGAAGTGGAGACCTAGTTCTGCAAGGTATTCACATTATCAGCCTAGGAGAAACCAGAGTTATTTCCCTAGGGATTTCATCCCAACCCTCCTGCTCCTAGGAGAGAGGGGGGAGGGCTATGACACACGTAAAAGCAGAGCCCTGGATCACAGAGAGGGAAGCAGGAACGGAGACACAGATGACAGACAAACAGCAAGGAGGAGCAGCAGAGGAAGCAGGAAGGTGAGAAGAGAAGTCTCCCTCCTCAGTCCCACAGCAGGGAGGACGTGGATATGGCAGAGGACTTCCCAAGCCTGAGCCCAACTGCTGAGAAAACTGAGGCCAAGGACACTACTGAATTGTGTCTGAAAGCTGACTATAACCCAGAGGAAATGGAGGTTATCCATAAGGTGAAGTGAAGCCAGGAAACTGCCTTTCTAAGCTGCGTTTGTGTGATGGCTCTCTGTAACCAGAGACCAGGTGTCACTGATTAGGGAGAGAAGGAAAACCACTCCGTTTTACTCTGGGACTGCCCGGAGATTGTTGTTTGATAAGGAACTGCATCTTTGATCGTGTGAAGCCTCTGTGTTAAAGCCTCTGTAAATTAACAACTTATCTAAAGCCCTGCTGTGCTCAGTCGGCTGGAAAGCTCAGCTGATGCTGATGAGCTCTTTTGGAAGGCAGAGCTCTGAACGGAGTCTGAGCTGGAAACTGGACATTTTACCCAGCAAGAGTAGCTGGGAAGCTTGTGACTTTATTTGCAAAGGTTGCTGTTTTACTTACCTGCTTAGTTTATGCAGTTTTGCTTTCATTGTTTGAAGTTTATTTTCACAGCATTTGTGTTTATTTTGAACCCTGGTGAAGAAGACTATCTTTAAAGCAGAGAAAGCCCAGAGAAATGCCTTTGTATGCCATACTTGGGCCTTAAGCCATTCTGACAACTGAATGATATATATTTCATTTTTACTTTTTGCCTGACATGCATGTCTTGAAGGGTGGCTGACGGTGTTCAGACCCCCTATCAAATAAAACCTGAGAATGAGATTTTGACCATACCTGAATTGTGTCTCCCTTTCTTGGCAAGCATATCTCAGTGTGTGGCCTGGGCAGACTAGGCAGGCGCCTAGGTCTGTTGTACTTGAAAAGCCTTCCTCTTTCCTGAGGAAGCCACGCCGACAGATCAGAGTACAGCCCAGCTAAACCGCCTGCCGGTCAGGGCAGGGGATAGTTGTGTGATAGGAAACAAGACAGAAAGAAGATTGACCTGTTTGATCTTTGGTGCGTAAGAAGGATTTTACATGTTTGTGGACTGCCAGAAGAACTAACAAGTCTTTTCTGGAAGAGATCAAACTGGCTATGTCACTCGAAGCCCAAATGATGAAGTTATGGTCACACTTGTCAGAAGAGAAAGATCATTAAAGAAGGACATCATGTTTGGGAAGATCGAAGGAACCAGGCAAAGAGGGAGATCTGCAACCAGATGGCTAGACACGTTGGGGATTAAGCTGGAGGATCTTACTGGACTAGCACTAAACTGATCTCTTTTTAGATCTGAAATTCATCAAGTGGCTAGGACTCAAAAACGAGTCGATGGCACTAACTAACTTAAACTTTAATGGTGCTGCAGTATTTATGGCCTCGCCAAGAATAGAGTTCCAAGATACTTGGTCCCCTAATGACTGAAAAGTAAAATCAGAAGGGAATAAAGAAGAAGAAGGTGAAAGAGTTTTGGGGTCCAATCTTGTTCAATGACTGGTACTTTGGAAGGAGAGGATATAAGTTTATTTAAAATATTTCTATCCCGCAAATCCAATAATGCTAAGCGGGTTAAAATAAATCTACTACATTTCTTTGAAGGGGTGAATAAACATCTGGATAAAAGTGAGCCAGTCGATATTGTGTATCTGAATTTTCAAAAGGTATTTGACAAAGTATATCATGAAAGCTGAAGAAATTAGAGTCATGGGATAGAAGATAATGTCCTGTTATGGATTAAGAACTGGTTAAAAGAGAAGGTGTTAGAACCAAGATGGCATCCTGAGCAGATGCTTGAATGCGAGCTTTGCAAGTCCTATCTGTTGGAAGCTGCTTTATTTGCGCCCTGATCCAGCTCTGACCTCTGCTCCGATTATGAAGCAGCCTATTTTGGAGGACCTTCAGGCTCTGATTCATTTAGAGAAGACACTGTCTTCTGCCCTACCAAGGAATGAGTCTATCTGTAGCAATAGTGACGGGGTTCTTTTGAGCCCTGCATCTGTATCAGCTCCACTGCAGCCCTGATCTTCTGCTAATGCTGGTTTGAGAAGCAAGAGATTCAGAACTGTATTCTCATCAGAATCCCACGTAGAGAGTCTCCCAGCTTTTGAATGCTCCCCTGCAGTTATTGGAAATGGAGGGGAAGACTTCAGAGCACAGGAACTACTGGCAGTGAGTACCCACTTATCCTTGGGGGAAGAACTTCATTAGGCATGGTGGCTGTGCATCCTAATATAGTCACTTTAGATTCTCTATGGAACGCCATGCTAACTTTAAATTTGTCTTTGGTTCAAGTGTTTGGGAATTTTTCTGCATAATTAACTAATGTTTCTGGAACACTGAGGCCCTCATTCTGCAAAGTACGTCCCGATTGTAGGTAGCTGTAGGCATCCTACAACTGTCTAATCAGCCAATCGGGAGGTACATTTTCTAAGAAAATGCTCCCCAGGCAGACCGCCTATATTGAAGGCACCTCTGGGAGCCTAGGGAGGCTCACAAGCTCGTCTAAGCTGCGTATCTCCCTAGCAGAGCAGGAGACGCTTACAATGTAGGCTAGCAAAATGGGCAAGGGATCTCCCTGCCACGATTAGTATAGCGGCCGCAGCTACGGCCGCCAGTCTCCCCAGCATCCCCCCCCCCGACGTTCGTGGCAGGAGGGTGCCCAACCCCTCCTGCCAAAAGAACCCGCCCCCCCCAAAGATCGCTGACAGGAGGGTACCCAACCCCTCCTGCCGGACCCCCTCCCAACGACACCCCCAAACAAAATGCCCTAACCGTCTTCCCCGGACCCCCCCAACGGCCTCCCCGAAGATCGCCGTCAGGAGGTTGCCCAAGTGCCTAAGGCCCCTCCTATAGCGGGAGGGGCCTTAGGTGCTTGGGCCAATCAGGCCCTAGGATCCTGTGGGTTAGGCACAGGAGGGGCGGGCCTGCCTCATTTGTACAGAGGTGGACCTGCTGACCGGACGGTAGGAAGACTCGTCCGGCCAACTTGGCGGTAAGCTTGAGGGGGGTTTCGTTGGGAGGATCTGGCAGGAGGGGTTGGGCACCCTCCTGCCGGCGATCTTCGGGGAGGCCGTTAAGGGGTCCGGGGAGGGCAATTAGGGCATTTTGTTAGGGGGGTGTTGGGGGTCCAGTGGGAGGGATTGGGCCCCCTCCTGCCGTGAACGTCGGGGGGGGGGGGGTTGGGGAGACTGGCGGCCGTAGTTGTGGCCGCTATACTAATCCTTGCCGCGATAAAGTATAGCGGCCGTGTCTAAATAAAAACCCGATTCTGTAACCGGCGTCTGCAACATGGACGTCGGTTATAGAATCGGGTTTACTTTAGGCGGGTTTTGTTCCAATTCTGTATAGGACGCCTGGGACGGGCCTGTATGCTCAGCTCCAGGTAGCAAATCAGCAAGGACTTAAAATGGCTACTCCTAAGGTTTCTGAATTATAGGAACTATGCAGTACCTTAATTAAAGATGAGATTTTCACTGCAAGGAAGATGGAATATTTGGAAAATCAGACTAGGAAAAATGTTTTGAGATTTTAAAACTTCCCTAAGTCATACTTATTTACATCTGTTGGTATGGTGAGGAAATATTTGAGGGAAGTATTGTTAATGCCACCTGAAATGTTGCCACTTATTGTGAGAGCTCAGTACTTGTCTATATCAAGATAAAGAGAAGAAGTCACGCATGAAACATCAGTGAGTGGGTTAAATCTGACAAGAGTTTTTGGAATCATTTTTTGGAAATAGTGATCCAGTGAATCACTTTATTCGTAACTTTTAAAATGGAGATGGACAGGAATATAGATCTTGAGATGTTTTTCCGTCATATGGATCAGATATTTTTAGTTTCCAAAATTAGAATATTTCTTAACATTTCTACATATACCCAGAAATGCTGGCAGGAATTCCTAGCTTTGTGCCATTGGGTGCAGTCTCTGTGAATTAATTTTTTGTTGAGATTTCCTTGTTTATGTTGTATTACTTGTGATGGTAAAGCTTTTGTCTTTATTGATCCTAAACACTTAGTAGATTTTTTGATTTCTAATGAGGACTTGAAGATGTTAGAGTGATAATCCCTTAGCGTTAGGGTAGAGTGTATAAGCAGGCTGATATGCTTCCCTAATTTCCCCCTGTTCTCCTTTTACTAAGCCGCGGTAGAGGTTTCTACCACGGCCAGGAGTGTGTAATGCTGTGAAGCTGCTCTGACACTCATAGAATTCCTATGAGCTTCGGAGCATTTAGGGCTCCTTTTACGAAGGCGCATTAGGGCCTTAACGCATGAAATAGCATGCGCTAAAATGTGCGCACTAGCCACTACCACCTCCTCTCAAGCAGGCGGTAGTTTTTTGTCTATAGCGCGCGCTAATCTGGTGCGTGCGCTAAAAACGCTAGCGCACCTTCGTAAAAGGAGCCCTTAGTGTCCTGGGCCGTGGTAGAAACCTCTACCACGACTTAGTAAAAGAGGGCCTTAGCTTTCTGCTCATTATGTATTAATTTTTCTTTTTGCTATATTTCTTTATCTTGGTTCTTCTTTTCCTTTAATGTGGACAAAGATTGTTGGTGACTAGGTTTTCTTGTTTTTTGCATTTGATTTTTCCAATAATTACATTGTTGATTTGATTGTATAATTGAAAATCTTTAAATAAATAAATAAAAAGAACAGGTTAAAAGATAGAAAACAAATGGTCAATATTCTCAATGGAGAAGTGAGGTTCTCCAGAGGTCTGTGCTGGACTGCTGCTTTCAGTGTTGTTGAGATGGGAATAAGTAGTGAGATAATTAAATTTATTAATGACACAAAGTTATAGTTATTCATAGTTGTTAAATTGCTAGAGGATTGTGAAAAATTGCAAGAGGATATTGGGAGACTGGGCATCAAAATGGCAGATGACGTTTAACATTATTTATTTATTTATTTAAAAATGTATATACTGCTAGAGGACTTCAGGTGGGGGAATGCAGCTGCTCACAACTCTCCTCATATAATCTGCTTTTGATTAGTGGCATAGATACTGACTCAATACCCGATATTGAGTAGGGTGACTACCTTCATCCACAGCAGCGATATTTGGCTGTGCAAGTGTCCAGATGGCAGCAAAATTTTCAAAGAAAGGTCAGACCAAGCACTCGATGGGAGATACCAAGATGGTGGAGGTCTCTCCATTGTTTCTGTCACCAAATTTAGAGTGGACAGCAGAAATCACGGCGGAGGTTAAATCCGCCATGGAGCTTACAGTTGGTTGGCAACTGCAACAAATCTTATATAAATTCGATGCAATGGACCAGTGCTTTATTACTTTCACCTTGGATATGAAAGAAGTACAAGAGAGAGTTAGCACAATGAAGGACAATATACAACCATTGGCGGAGGATAGCAAACAAACCAAAAAGAGATTGGATGCTGTGGAGGCGAAACTAGATGATTTAGAGAGCTGATCTCACCAAAATAACTTAAGATTAATTGGTTACTGGAATCTATTGTAGATAAAGACCTTACATGGTTGGAGTCCTCTTTGGGTCTCTCCTATTTTGCTATGCTAAATCTGCTAGAGTTGAGCACAGAGGCAGTTTAGTTGATCCATTCCTTCTTAGTCCCTGAATGAAGATGCAGCTGTGCGTCTAAATTTTTGATTTGAAAAAATCGGATAATGTTACTCCATACTACAGACAACTCCTTTGGTTGCCTTTTGAGGCCAGGGTTTGGTTTAAATTTGGGATGCTTTGTTATAAAGCTGTACATGGTCAGGCACCTGGTTATTTACTAGAACAATTTACATTTTTTTAAGGCGGTTTGTCCACTAAGGATAATTTCATTGTTTGTGTTCCCTCCAGTATGAGGATGTCTTTATAAGATGTTTTTGCATAGAACAATTGCGTATCAGGCTGCTAGTTGGGATTCGGAACTGCGTATTTTGTTTGCTTCTTTGATTTCATATATGCATTTCCTAAAACTATTAGACATCTCTTTTTGTAAAATTCTTAGGAAAGTAAGGAAGATAATATTTCTCTTGTATTTCACTGTGATGTACATTCTTGATGATGTAAACCACATCAATCTGGAAGGTATTGTGGTCTAGAAATGTATTTTAATGTAATGTAACACTGAATAGGCGTTTAAGAATGATTCTTGTGATCCATCTGTTTAGTTAGTTATTAATGTGACTGAAGATCTTTTTTGTTTGTCCATGCTTGTTTGTCCTAGATGCATTTGCATAGAAAAGGAGAGCATCAACTCTGTCCTGGTCAATGATTCGCCTGAAGATATTTACCAGAGAATGCTCGTGGCAGCATCCCTGTCAGTAAATGCATCTGGTAATTCCATTCAGCTTCTTTGTAAAGTGTAGCCTCCACGGATTTCATGTGTTTGCTGGTTTCACTCTAGTTGTTGCCCAGCAGAAATGAGTATTTCCTTAGTCTTAGTAGGTAAGTATACAGTCTATTTCCATTGGATATATAGTCAAAGAGTCAATACATTTCCTGACATTGATTTTTACAGAGGCTGAGTTTAATAAAGCTAATTTTCTTTTCCCATTTTCATCAATGTTTATATATATTCACTAGCAGATGTCTGTAAAACACTTGCAAGGGTGTCAGCACTTGCACCTCTGATGGTACAGTGTAGCTGTCCCTGCTGCTGTTGTACTCCCACCATTGTTCCTTCATTCACTGAATTGGAGGATCCAGAGAACTGCTGAATTGTGCATGAGACATTGATGCTATTGAGCAGGGCAGAGTTCAAATTCTAGGGTTGCTGTAAGTGTACATGTCTCATGATCCCTGTATTATAGGGGCAGTTCCATAGTGGAGTGCACATGGTATCCTGCTTGTCAACAAATGAATACGTATACATATGCAGGGATTTTACGGGTATCTGCTAGTGGTGATATATAGATAAACAATAGTGATCATGTGAAAAATAAATTAGCCTTTTCTTACCATGACTTTTAAAATTGTTCTCTCTGAAAAGCAATAGTGAGAACTCTTTAACTATACAGGCTATGGAAATACACTTCCCCCTCCGTATTTGTGGTTTCCATATCTACGGATTCGCTTATTCGTGGTTTTAGACTGCATTTTCATTGTTTGGGCTATTTTAAGCCCTGTAAGCCCCCCCTTAAGCCATACCTGGTTGTCTAGCAGGTTTTTGGGGCAGGAGCGATCTTCCCATTCTCCTGCCCCTTGCAGATCGTCTCTCAAGACTACGATGGGAGCACAAGGCAGCCATTTCGTGTGAGCGATCTGCACGGGGCAGAAGTGTGGGAAGATCGCTCCTGCCAGAAAACCTGCTAGACCACCAGGAAAGGCTTAAGGGGGCTTAAAATAGCTGGGGGGAAGTGGGGGTTTTGGGCAGAACTGGCCCAAATATTATTCGCGGTTTTTTAATATTCACGGGCCGACTCTGCCCCTAACCACCGCGAATACGGAGGGGGAAGTGTAGTGTGCTGCATACTTGTACAATATGTGTTATGGGTGAAATGAGGCATCTGGATAATGTAAACATTACCAGCCAGATGATATTCCCTATCAAAAGCAGTTTCCGCTTTCTTTTATCTTTCACCTTTGTATTTCACTTCCTGAAGAAAAGAACCTGTAAGTTTCCTTGTTTAATTTACTCCCACGCCCCTCTCTTCCCATATTACCACTACGGGGAATGGTTAATCAGCGGGCTGGGTTGGAAGGCAGAGGAGTAGGGTTAAGGATTGATAGCTATATCAAAAAGATGGGTTTTCAGTCTGCTTTTAAACAAGGGAAGGGGCTTTATGGGCAAACTCAGGTAATTTATTCCAGGCATAGGGGGCAGCTAGATGAAAGGAACGAAATCTGGAATTGGCAGAGGAGGAGAAGAGTAATGCTAAGAGTGACTTATCTGAGGAACAGAGTTCTCTGGGAGGTGTATAAGGAGAGAGAATCGAGGAAAGATATTAAGGGGCAGCAGAATGAACACATTTATAGGTCAGCCATAAGATCTTGAACTGTATGCGATGGCAGATAGGGAGCCAATGAAGTAACTTAAGGAGATGGGTGACATAAGCGTAGCGAGGTTGGAAAAAGATGAGTTACGCAGCAGAATTTTGCACAGATTGCAAGGGGGAGAGGTGACACTGAGGGATACCAGTTATGAGTAGATTGCAGTAATCTAAGCGTGAGGTTATGAGAGCTTGGTCAAGGGTCCGGGTAGTGTGCTCTGAGAGGAAGGGGCAAATTTTGGTGATATTGAAGAGATAGAAGCGACAGATCTTAGCAGCTTGTTGGATATATGTAGAAAATGAGGTCAGAATGGAAGACCATTCCGAGATTTCGAGCAGAGGAGACTGGAACAATGACAGTATTATTTACAGAGATGGAGAAAGGAGGAGGAGGAGCAAAGGAAAGAGGAGCAGCTCAGTCTTGGACATATTTAGTTTCAGATAATGGCAGGACATCCAGGCAGCAAAGTCAGCCAAACAAGCAGAGACTTTTTCTTGGACTTTAGGTGAAATTTCAGGTGTAGAGAGGTAGATCTGGGAGTCATCAGCATATAGGTGATACTGGAAGCCATGGGAGGAGATCAGGACACCAAGGGAAGAGGTGTAGAGAGAGAAGAGGTCCTAAGACAGAACCCTGGGGGTACACCAATAGCTAGTGGGGTAGCAGCAGAAGAGGACCCATCAACACATACACTAAAGGTGCTTTGGGAAAGGTAGAAGGAGGCAAACCAGGAGAGGACAGATTCACAGAATCCAAACGAGAACAGCATATCAAGGACTAAGCTGTGATTTACAGTATCAAAGGCAGCAGACAGGTCAAGAAGGATAAGGATAGAGTAAAGGTCCTTAGATCTGGCCATGAACAAGTCACTGCAGACCTTAGTTAGGGCAGTGTCTGTGGAGTGTTGGGGATGGAAACCAGATTGTAGAGGATCGAGAATCTGTCGAGTTGAAAGGAAGTCCAGGCAGCGAGGGAGAATAGCACGCTCGAGTATCTTGGATAGGAACGGAAGAAGGGAGACAGGGCGATAGTTGGACGGGCAGGAGGGGTCCAGTGAGGGTTTTTTGAGAAGTGGTTTAACCACTGCATGTTTGAAGGCAACAGGGACAGTTGCAGTGGAAAGAGATAGATTGAGAATATAACATATAGGAGGGATAACAGTATGTGAGATGGGGTCGAATAGAGAGGTAGGAATAGGCTTGGCTGAAGACAGTTGTGCAGTTTCTTCCTCTGTGATTACAGAGAAGGCAGAAAAGTCAGCAGTAGTTGATGGAGGACCATACAGAAGAAGCTTCCTGAGCTGTTTGGGTGAAGGATGAAGGGGAGGTGTGAGGTTGAAGTTCAGGAGAGTGAATGGTGGGTAAGGGAGAAGGATGTGACTTTGTAGTAAACTCAAGGGCTATGTTGCGGACCTTATGGAAGTAATCAGCCATAATCTGGGGAGAGAGATAAGGAGGAGTCAGAGGAGGGGGCGCTTTGAGGAAGTGGTTAAGCGTGGCAAAGAGATGACGAGGGTTTGAAGAAAAGGGAGAGAGTTAGCTGGATGTAGTAGTCTTGCTTGACCCATGTAGGTGAAGAATTATAGGAGGTCAACATAAATTTAAAGTGAAGAAAGTCAGCACATGTGCAAGATTTGAACCAAAGGCGCTCAGCACAGTGGGTGCAGGAACGTAAGTAATGGACACTGGGGAGTGAGCCAAGGTTGAGGTTTGGTACACCTGACAGAATGAGAAACGGGGAGCAAGGGTGTCCAGAGGAGAGAATAGAGTTGTACGACGAGACAGCTTCATGGACAGACTTAGATAACATAGTGGAGGCAAGGAAAGGTGAAACAGTGGATGAGAATGTGGAAGGATTGAGGGCTTGAAGATTTCAAAACCTCTTGGAGGTGACTGGGCATGGCGGAGGGGGAGGGTGAGTAATGGTGAAGGATATTAGACGGTGATCAGAGATGGGGAGCAGTGAGGTAGAGAAGTTAGAGAGCAGTTGGAGAAAAAGACAAGGTCAAGGCAGTGCCATCCTGATGAGTGGGGGTTGTGGAGAAAAACTGGAGATCAAATGAGGTGGTTAAGGCAAGAAACTTAGCAGCATACTTGTCAGTGGGATCATCACGGTGAGAGTTAAAGTCCCCAAGAATGAGGGAAGGAGAAGATGAATCAAGGAAGCCCAAAAGCCAGGAGTCAAATTCAGAGAGAAAGGAGGAAGGGGACTTTGTGGGGGGGGGGGGCAATAAATGACCACTATCCAGAGGTAGAGGAATGAATAGGCAGTAGAGTGGACTTCAAATGGGGAAAGGCTGTGGGATAGAGGGAGAAGAGGTTGGAATCTGCAAAAAGGAGAGAGAAGAAGCCCAATACCTCTGCCTCAACCAGTAGGGCGAGGTGTATGGGAGAAGTGGTAGCCACCATGGGAGAGGGCAGCAGCTGCAGTAGTGTCCTCAGGGCAAATTCATGTTTCAGTTAGAGCAAGCAGGTGAAGGGACTGGGAGATAAAGAGGTCATGAATGTAGGGCAGTTTGTTGGAGGCAGAATGAGCATTCAACTAAACTTCATACAGGTGCTAATTAGCCTTGTCAGTCCCTATGGCAGGGGTGTCAAAGTCCCTCCTCGAGGGCCACAATCCAGTTGGGTTTTCAGGATTTCCCTAATGAATATGCATGAAATCTATTTGCATGCACTGCTTTCAATGTATGCAAATAGATCTCATGCATATTCATTGGGGAAATCCTGAAAACCCGACTGGATTGCGGCCCTCGAGGAGGGACTTTGACACCCCTGCCCTATGGTCTTTCCAGAGACTACCCTTGTAGCCCAATCTGCTCCACTGACCTGACATGAAGTTTGTATAGCCTGCCAGACACAAGCTACTAGTTATTGCTAAGTGCTTTTAAAAGTAATGCTTGCAACCTGTCAGACTAACAGAGCTCTTAGTTAATTTTTATCATTTAAATAAAAACCATGTTCTTCAATGAACATAAGTCTGCTGCAGTAATTTCAAATTGATACAATTAAAGTTTCTTAAATTAGATTTTGGTGTAGTTTGTTGACTTTGATCTCATTTTAATCAGGCTCTACAGTGCTATTGAAGGAGACGTCATTGATGCCAAGCATTCCTGGCCTCCCTGCTCTCATCAGCATGTTGTTTGCTCCTGTGATGGAACTAAGGTACGTGACAGCTGAAATCTGTTTTACTATTATCCTAGCCACAGTTCTAAGCAGATAACAGTTTACATACAGAATCAATAAAAATAACATAAATGTGAGTATATGGACTACAAAAACCATGAACTTCCTTGCAGACCATCATCATCCTGCAGTGAGCTTGTCACTCCAGTCTACTGGATGTCTCTATGCCAGGTACAATATATCAGATTGAAGACTCCTATGATAGAAACAAGTAACTAAAAAGATTCTCAGCAAATACCATGATACACAAATAATGTGATGCACTGCTGCTTAGCTTTCAGATTGTTTAATATATGTTGAATTAACATTTAAATCAACAGGTACAACATTTTTGAGATTTGCTGATTTCAGATATCACATAGTTCTGCAGCCTACAGGACACTTTGGTTTGTCATATTCCTCTTTTCTGTCTCAGGATGGATCACACTGGAAGAGAATTCACTGGTTGCTTGTGTGGCTTGGGCTATAATGCCAAAAATGGGACTCCAGTTTTTCCAGAACATAATCTTGAATTGGCATTTGACGTGCGTATCGATGTAGAGGACCTCTATGAGGTAAAATGGATGAAAAGTTTTCCCTTATTCTATCAGCAGAATCTGTATCTGAGAGCTGCTGGCTCAATCTTTTCTTTTAAATTATGGGAGGTCTGAAAATGTTTGATTGAAACTTGGAAACTGATTGACATTTGTTTTTGAAGGAGGGTAGGCTTATAGTTAAATCACTTGCCTTGTAAAATCAAAATTTCAAAAAGACAAGCAAAAAAAGCATATTAAGATTCTATTACTAATTATCATTTTTATAGTGCTGCTAGATGCATGGAGGGCTTTGGGGGTAGAAGGAAATATTGAGAGTATACTGAAGGGCTGACCTTAAGGTATCTTTTCTGTTGCAAATAAATAAACTTGTTTCCCAATGAGGGAAGGATATGACATGAAATCGCTTCTATGATGTTAATTGCTGTTGTAGAACATATTTGTATTTTACATAATTACATGTATGAATGTGTTACTAGGCAATTCTGCATGTGAACATGTATGTTCCTATTTTAGATATGAAACAATATAAATTAAATCATCTCTTGCAGTAGTTTTTTTGTATTTAAAGAAGGTCTTAAGACTAATCAAATAGTAACAGAACAAGCAAAGGTAACTTAGATGTACAAAACCAAAATATCAGCAAAGTGTGCCAATCTCAAAGAACTTGTGGTACAAAACAAGGCAATCCAAAACCTCATCTTTATATTTTAATCATTAAATAGTCCCTCTAGAATATTTCCAATGAATAGCATTTCATGAATCCCCGTTCAGGTATTTATCCCAGGACAAGCAGGCAGCATATTCTTAACTGATGGGTGACGGCACCGACGGAGCCCTGGTACGGACAATTTTAGAGTGATTGCACTCTAAGAACTTAGAAAGTTCTAGTTAGGCCGCACCGCGCATGCGCGAGTGCCTTCCCGCCCGACGGAGGCACGCGGTCCCCAGTTTCTTAGTTTCCGCGGAGCTAAGAAGACGCGTTTTTTTCAATGGCCATTGAAAAACTTTTTTCGCCTTCCCGCTCGCTCAGTTTTTGTTTGGAAGTTTCTCTTCCTTCTTGTTTCTTTTCTTGTATATTTTTATTTTTCTTGGGTTCGCCCCGGCGGGGCCTGCTGTAATCATCGAGTCCTCCGCTTTCGATTTAGCAGAGGCCGTGTTCACCTTCATGCCCCCTCAGCCTGGATTCAAAAAGTGCCAACGGTGTGCTAGGCCCATCTCGTTGACCGACCCGCACATTTGGTGTCTCTAGTGCTTGAGTCCGGATCACAGGGTTTCCACCTGCACCCGTTGTGCTACTTTAAAAAAGCGTACTTTGAAGAACAGGTAAATTCAACAAAAACTCCTGTTCGGTACCGCGATGGCTGATCCTGCGGCATCGACACCAGCATCGACTGTTTCTCAGCCGGCGCTCACTTCCTCGACGCCGCGTGACACCGTACCGGCGTCGCACCCTACAGGTAAGCCGGCTAAGAAACCTTCTTCTTTGGAGTGTCCTCCGGTCGCTGTGGCAGAGAGTCCAATCCTGCCGACCTCGAGGCGCCCCCATAAACGCTCCGCCCCTATAGAGGTGAATGCATCCTCCTCGGCCTCCTCATCCTCTGGGCATCGAGCGGCACCACAGGTACCGCAGAAAAAGAAAGCGGTACCGGTGCCCTCCCTGGACGACCGTATTGAGGCCGTCCTTCAGGTGCAGCTTAAAGAGCAGTTGCAACAGCTCCTTTCTACTCTCTTGGCTCTCTTCCAGTCCCGGTCCGGTCTGAGCCACCGGTACTGCTTGTGGAGCAACCGTTATTGTCGGCTTCCACTCTGTCGGTACTGGTCCACTCCACTTCTTCGGCTTCCATGCCAATATTGTCTGCGGAACCGAGAGGTCGCACAAATTTCTGTCTCCCGGCACCGGCAACCATTGACTTCTCTAGGTACTGCATCCCTCCGTTCTGGGAAGTCGTTGCGTAAGTCCAGGCATCTTGAATCCTCGACGCCAGACTCTCGGGGCCGTAGTTCACAAGTCAGAGACCCTGATCTTTGGGATGATTCTGAAGAGCCTCTATTATCTGATGCACAGGCCTCTTCTGCTGCGGAAGATCCTTTTCCTCAGGATCCTTCTGTTAAACCTGATTCTTCTTCTTTCACTTCTTTCCTGAAAGAAATGTGTGAGTCTCTCTCCATTCCTTTAGAGGCTGAATCTAAAAAGTCCAAGGCTTTTCTTGAAGCTTTGCACTTTGACCAACCTCCCAAAGAATTTCTCAAACTATCACTCCATGATATTTTAAGAGAGACTTTCTATAAAAACTTGGAGAACCCTTTAACAATTCCTGGGGCTCCAAGGAAATTGGACACTCTATACCGAGTAATTCCTATTCCAAGCTTTGAAAAGCCTCAGTTACCACATGAGTCTTTACTTGTGGAATCCACCTTGAAGAAGACTGCGGGCTCTAGTGTCTATGCTTCTGTCCCTCCTGGCAGAGAAGGCAAAGCTATGGATAAATTTGGCAAACGCCTTTACCAAAATGCAATGCTTGCCAACCATTCAGGTAACTATTCTTTTCACTTTTCTTTTTACCTGAAACAGCTTATCCAACAGCTTTCCACCTTTGAGAAGTACCTCCCAGACAGGAAACTTTCCTCATTCCGTCACTCCACATCAAGTTTATTACAACTTCGTAAGTTCATGGTGCGATCCATCTATGACACCTTTGAACTTACCTCCAGGGCTACAGCAATGGCGGTTGCTATGAGACGTCTCGCTTGGCTTCGAGTCTCTGAACTCGATGTCAACCACCAGGACCATCTTGCCAACGCCCCCTGTTTAGGTTGTTTGGCGATGAGTTGTTTGGCGAGTCCATGGACTCTACTACTCAAAAGCTTTCTGCGCATGAGACTCGTTGGGACACTCTTCTCAAGAACAAGAAAAAGCCTCCACCTGCCCGACCTTTTCGCCAGCAGTCAGCTTATCAACGTCGATATTCTGCTAGACCTTTATCATCTGCTCCTCAGCAGCCAAGACGTCAGCGTCCACAGCAACGCCAACCACCTCGTGCACAACAACAACACCACCTCCACCACCGAAGTCAACTCAACCCTTTTTACTCCATTCTCCAGAGCCTCGCCAGCCTTCTTCCATCAGCCCTGCAGTCTCAGCCTATAGGAGGACGTCTATCTTTTTTTCTCAGCCGTTGGGAGACCATCACCTCAGACAAGTGGGTTCTCAACATCATCCGCCACGGCTATTCTCTCAACTTTCAGACTTCCCATCCCAAGTCCTCCAAAAGAGTCTGCTTTGAACACATCTCAGTCCTCCCTCCTCCTTCAGGAGGTACAATCCCTTCTTCTGAACGCCATAGAGGAAGTTCCTCTAGATCAGAAGGGGCAGGGATTCTACTCCCGCTATTTTCTGGTCCCCCAAAAAACCGGAGACCTCAGACCCATACTAGATCTCCGAGATCTCAACAAATGCTTGGTCAAAGAAAAGTTCAAAATGCTTTCTCTGGCCACACTTTATCCTCTTCTCACTCAGGGCGACTGGCTATGCTCCCTCGATCTCAAGGAGGCCTACACTCACATTCCGGTCAACCTAGCCTCCAGACAGTATCTCCGCTTCATGATCAATCGCTGCCATTACCAGTACAAGGTGTTACCCTTCAGTCTTGCCTCCTCTCCCAGGGTATTCACAAAGTTCTCATTGTGATGTCCGCTTTTCTACGCTTTCACAATCTTCAAGTCTTCCCCTACCTGGACGACTGGTTAATCAAGGCTCCTTCATCTGAGGAAGTGCTTTATGCCACCAATCAGACCATCCTATTTCTCCAACTTCTGGGTTTCGAAATCAATCTACCCAAGTCGCATCTCATCCCCACTCAAGGACTTCGTTCATCGGAGCGATCTTGGACACTGTTCTCATGAGGGAGTTCCTTCCATCCAACCGCCTTCAGACTCTTCTTCATCTCTGTCAACAAGTGCTCCCACTACTTTCCATCTCTACAAAACAAATGATGATACTCTTGGGTCACATGGCCTCGACAGTTCATGTCACCCCCTTCGCACGTCTTCACCTGCGCACTCCTCAATGGACCCTAGCTACCCAGTGGTCCCAGGTGACGGATCCTTGTTCGCGACACATATCTGTGACATCGTCTCTTCGACAATCTCTACAATGGTGGTTGAAATCTTACAATCTCTCCAGAGGTCTTCTGTTCCATCTGCCTCCTCATCAACTAGTCATCACCACAGATGCATCCCCATATGCCTGGGGAGCCCACTTGAACGATTTTCGAACTCAAGGTCTTTGGACTGCCCAGGAAAAGAAGCATCACATCAATTTCCTGGAACTCAGAGCGATGTTTTATGCCCTCAAGGCTTTTCAGCACCTTCTCTTTCCTCAAGTTCTACTACTTTGCACAGACAATCAAGTTGCAATGTACTACATCAACAAACAGGGTGGGACGGGCTCTCGCCTGTTGTGTCAAGAAGCCCAAAAGATTTGGTCTTGGGCGACAGCTCACCATTTATTCCTCAAAGCTGTTTACATTCATCGAGAGCAGAATTCTTTAGCAGACAATCTCAGCAGAATTCTCCAACCCCACGAATGGACTCTCGATCCCATGACTCTCCAGTCCATTTTCACTCAATGGGGACATCCTCAAGTGCAGTGTTTATCAACCTTTTTTGGGCAAAGGCACACTTGTTTCATGAAAAAAATCACGAGGCACACCACCATTAGAAAATGTTAAAAAATTTAACTCTGTGCCTATATTGACTATATATAAAGTAATTCTCTTGAATAGGAATCAAATAAACACAAAGAAAGTATTTTATAATGCTGCCACCGCCAACAACACCGTTGGCGGCGGTGGCACTCAAGTGGCTAAAGAGCCGCAGTTTGCCGGCCTAGGGACAACACTGGAGGGTGGCCAGCTGTGCACCCCCTTGGGACATAAACCCGGGGTGGGGCAGACTGCCCCCCCCACCCTGGTATGCCACTATCTGTACCTCACTCCCTCCCTATGACCAAAAATTCTCCTTTCTTCTATTCCCCGTGTACACAACCATCTCTTTCCCTCCCTTCCTCTCTCCCAAGTCCATGCCTTCTGTGTCCAAAAACCCATTCCCTCCCCCACCGCAGCATCTCTTTCCCTCCCTTCCTCTCTCCCAAGTTCATGCCTTGTGTCCAAAATGCACTCCCTCCCCCCTTTTGTGTTCCGTGTTTGCCTCCCAGCCCATCTTTGCAACTTTCTCAGCAAAACGAAGCTCAAGCCGTGAGGCTTGTCTTCTGCTTCCTGCCTGTCCTGCCGCGCACAAATAGCCGAACGGAAGTATTTTCCGACGTCAGTGCTGACGTCGGAGGGCAGGCTTTGCTTAAGCCCTCCCTCCGACGTCAGCGCTGACATCGGGGAACGCTTGCGATCGGCTATATGTTAGTTGCAGGGCAGGCAGGAACAGAAGACGAGCCTCGCGGCTCGAGATGTATTGAACTCTGCGGGTCCCCCGTCCAGCTCTCTCCTGTCCACGTGGGGCGGACCGCCCCCTCTCCCTAGACTGGTGGTACTGCCCTGATGGTGGCCCTGACCGTACGGCACACCAGGCAACATCTCGCGGCACACTAGTGTGCCGCGGAACAGCGGTTGAAAAACACTGCTCAAGTGGACCTTTTTGCAGCTCCTCACAATCATCAACTGCCCCACTTTTGCTCCAGACTCTACTCCCCTCACCGTCTGGCAGCGGATGCGTTTCTCCTGGACTGGACCAATGTATTCCTTTATGCATTTCCTCCTCTGCCTCTCATGTTGAGAATCTTGTTCAACTCAAGAGGGAACACGCCACCATGATTCTCATCGCTCCACGGTGGCCCAGGCAACATTGGTTCTCCCTTCTGCTTCAACTCAGTTCCAGGGAGCCCATACTTCTTCCACTGTTTCCTTCTCTGCTCACTCAGCATCAGCAGTCCCTCCTTCATCCCAACCTGCAGTCTCTGCACCTGACAGCTTGGTATCTCTCGGGCTGACCTCAGCTCATTCACTTCTTTCTCAGCCTGTTAGTTCTATTCTTGATGCTTCCAGGAAACCAGCTACTCTTCAATGTTACCACCAGAAATGGACTCGGTTTTCTTCCTGGTGTCTTCTGCATCATCATAATCCAACTTCGCTAGCAGTAAAACTAGTGTTGGATTATCTCCTTTCTTTGTCTAACTCTGGTCTCAAATCTACTTCTATCAGAGTCCACCTCAGTGCCATTACTGCTTTTCATGAGCCAGTTCACGGAAAACCTCTCACTGCTCATCCTTTGGTTTCCAGATTCATGCGGGGTCTTTTCAATGTGAAACTACCTCTCAAGCCCCCTCCTGTGGTCTGGGATCTTAATGTGGTTCTTTCCGCCTTAATGAAGCCTCCTTTTGAACCCCTAGCCACAGCTCATTTCAAATTTCTCACTTGGAAAGTGGTCTTCCTTATTGCTCTCACCTCTGCCAGGAGGGTCAGTGAGCTGCATGCACTAGTTGCCGATCCACCTTTCACAGTCTTTCACCATGACAAGGTGGTTCTGCGTACACATCCAAAGTTTCTCCCTAAGGTTGTCTCTGACTTTCATCTTAACCAGTCCATTGTCCTGCCTGTATCCTTCCTGAAACCTCATTCTCATCCTGGAGAATAGGCTTTGCATATTTTGGACTGTAAGCATGCTTTGGCTTACTACTTAGAGCGCACTACACCTTACAGATCATCTCCCCAACTTTTTCTCTCTTTTGATCCTAATAAGTTGGGTCATCCTGTTTCTAAACGTACGTTATCCAATTGGCTTGCTGCTTGCATATCATTCTGTTATGCTCAGACCGGACTGACACTGGAAGGTTTTGTCACGGCCCATGAGGTTAGAGCTATGGCAGTGTCTGTAGCTTTCCTCAGATCAACTCCTATTGAGGAAATCTGCAAGGCTGCTACTTGGTCCTCAGTTCATACTTTCACATCTCATTATTGTCTGGATGCATTCTCCAGATGGGATGGACACTTCGGCCAATCTGTTTTGCAAAATTTATTTTCCTAATGGCCAACCTTCCCTCCATCCCTCTTTTTGTTAGCTTGGAGGTCACCCATCAGTTAAGAATATGCTGCCTGCTTGTCCTGGGATAAAGCACAGTTACTTACCGTAACAGGTGTTATCCAGGGACAACAGGCAGATATTCTTGCATCCCACCCTCCTCCCCGGGTTGGCTTCTTAGCTGGCTTATCCTAACTGGGGACCGCGTGCCTCCGTCGGGCGGGAAGGCACTCGCGCATATGCAGTGCGGCCTAACTAGAACTTTCTAAGTTCTTAGAGTGCAATCACTCTAAAATTGTCCGTACCGGGGCTCCGTCGGTGCCGTCACCCAGGGCCGCCATCAGGGCAGTACTACCAGTCCTGCATTCAGGAGCCCGGGCTCCCCCAGGGTCCTAGGCAGTGTTCTAAGGCAGGGGCGCCAGTAGCTCGCCAAGGCAAAGTGAGTCGATCACCAGGACTCACTTTGTCTTGGTGATCTAATCTATCGGGCCGATCAGTCTTCCTCTCCCCGACATCAATTCTGCAGTCGGAGAGGAAGTTCGGGACAGCCAATCGCTGCCTGGCTGGGCGGAACTTCCTCTCCGACGGCAGAATTGACATCGGGGAGAGGAAGACTGATCGGCCCGAAGCAGGGAGAGCATGCGTCGGCGTCGGCTTTGGGGCCTGTTATCCATTGGTGGGTCCTGTTCCCCGATGGCAGCGGCAGTGGCTTGGGGAATGGCAGGGAGAAAGAAAGAAAGGGGGCAGGCAGGGAAACAGAAGGAAAGAAGAGAAACAGAAAAAAAGAAAGAAAGGCCAGGGAGAGAAGAAGAAAAAGTTGGGGGAGGGAATGAGGTGTGGAGGAGAGAAAGCATACAGGCTGATAGAAGGGAAGAAAGATTGGATGCACAGTCAGAAGAAGAAAGTGCAACCAGAGACTCATGAAATCACCAGACAAGGTAGGAAAAATGATTTTATTTTAAATTTAGCAAAGTGGAGGCAGTATTACCACAGTTTTCAAAGGAATTTGCCCAAATAACTTAATAGTTAACTGGGTAAATTCCCAGAGATGAAAACTTCCCTTCACTTACTATGCACAGTTCTGAATTTATATCTGCTATCTATATTTTACAATATGGTCCCCTTTTACTAAACCGCAATAGTGGTTTTTAGCGCAGGGAGCCTATGAGCGTCAAGAGCAGCGCTGGGCATTCAGCAAAAACTGCTATTGTGGTTTAATAAAAAGGATGGAGGGTATATTTGTCTATTTTTGTATGGTTGTTACTGAGGTGACAATGCATAGAGTCATCTGCCTTGACCTCTTTGAAAAAAACCCAGAATAGGAATGATAATTAACATTTTCTCAGCGTATAGTGTGCTTCGTGTTTTTTAATTTTATTGTTGGTAGATCATTTTGACTTGGTCATTTTAAAGTAGCTCACAAGCTCAAAAAGTTTGGGCACCTCTGAGCTAGAGCTTTGAAACTGTCTATTTCTATTTTATCCCCCCTTTTACAAAACTGTGGAGCGTTTATTAGCGCCAGCCGTGGTGGTAGCAGCTCTGATGCTCAGAATTCTATGAGCGTCAGGGCTGTTACCACTGTGGCTAAAATCCACACTACAGTTTTGTAAAAGAGTGAGGGGTTAGTTTGTGATGACATATTCCATACTAGGCGAAGGTGTTTTCTGTGTTCTGTGTGTTCGAAAGACATGGTTTTCTGTTAGGATTGACGGTGTAGGATTGATCTGTGCTGGTCTGGCTTGTTTAGTTTTACAATGGGTGTATTGATGTACTGCTCACTGCAATATGTAAGATGCTGCCTTTTCCTAGGTACTCATGTGTGACGTGTGGTTTGTTACTAAAAATCATGTTTTTCTTACAGATGGGGGGTGCCAAAAAATGATGGGCCCCGGGTGTTAAATATGCTACGTACGCCACTGTATGTAAAGATACCAGAAAGCTGGCGTTGCAAAAACTTTAAGTAAATTGTTATTCTTCTAAGTTTTGAGTATTTAACCCTCCCACAATCTCACGGGCACTCGTTTCAAGTTTATTGAGATTTTGATTTAAACGCAATATCAAATATTTTCAATGCGTATAACAAAAATAAATTTTGGGAAATAAATAAAACCATTTGAACAATAAACATACAAACATATCCATAGATGATTAAAATTACATAAGGAGTACGAGGATAAACTACATTTGTTTAAAAATGCGTTCTCCGCGCCTGCTCATAAATTTGTTGACTGGAAGGATCCAGCAATGTGGCCAGATGTCATTCAGGACAAAGACAGAGAAAGAATTGTGCAATTTGGATTAATGATGGAAGATGATTTAAAGCAAATGGCACAGTCTATGAGTAAAGATCTTGACGGACATTCTTTTTATGAATATCTCCTCTATACCAAATCACCCAATGGACGTGAGAAGATTTTACGGGACTAGCTTAGGTGGAGCATTAGCAGAAAAGTATGTGTGTATTCGGCCCATGGAAGAAGGGGGGGCGTCGGGGGGGGGGGGAAGGGGTGCGTGGGGTGCCCAATAGGATTGCTCAGTAAGGGGCCCAGAAATTTCTGATGGCGGCCCTGCCGTCACCCATCAGTTAAGAATATCTGCCTGCTGTCCCTGGATAACACCTGTTACGGTAAGTAATTGTGCTTTATCAAACCTATAAAGCTTAAACCATTTGTGTGATCTCCAGAGGACACATCACTCCCAAGATAGTACCCCACTCCTATAATGAAGCACACACTTTAACAAAACCAAAATCCCTCCAAAATTATAAAATTACCACATTAAATTAACTGAAAGCTCTTAATGGATCCCCAGATTTTCTTCAATGTGCTATGACAACATGAACTTTTCCATTCTATACATATAGCTGAACTTAACTTTCCAGATTTGTATGTCAGACGGCTGCACTCTCTCCCAGCTAGCTGCCACTATCAATTTGGCTGCATTCAAAAAATGTCTCTCAAAGGTCATCTGAGGCCGCTTCAGTCCAGGGATGTCTCTGTTGAATAGAAACATTCCTGAGTTCCATAGTACCCAGTGACCAGTACATCTGCAAATTTGTTATTCTGTTATCTCCCTTCTGGATTCCATATGCTAGGTGTTCAGTCCCAACCTGCAGTCCGGGTATTGCAGAAATCCACAACTTTTCTGAGCACATGCTCTACCTCCTTAGCCTAAGAGCTGGTAAACAAACCCAGTTTAATTTTCTGCAAGCAGTCCAGCCAGAAGTCTTTTGCAGTTGCTCTGCTTTTATTTCTTATTTTTTCGCTTAAAAATTAATTTCTCGGTGGCTTCAGTGCCTTGAGACCCCTTCTCGGTGGTGCCCTATTGGAGGAAAGGATGCAGTCCTGTGGTGCCAGACTGCAGCTTCACAGAGAAGCTCTGGTGGATCTGTGGAGCCAGCCTGCTGTGTGCCACTATTTATAGATTTGGGGTCCCTTCCCCTGGGAGTCTGCTGGCCAGTGACCTTGTCACAGGTTTCAAGCGCAGGCTGTATGCGTCTGGAGCGAAACCCACTCGGGTTGCAGGGTGCAGGCTGCCTTTCCCGCCCCCGACCGTGAGGACGAAGATCCTTGGGGGCAGAGGCCATAGTCGGTGTCTGGCTGCCTAGCAATCCAAAGATCTTCCACTCTGGTCATTTGGAGAAGTTTCTGATGCAGAAAGTCCTCTCTCTCCATTCAGCTGCTGTTAAAATTGCTGAGAGGCAAGGCACTGCAGAGACTGTGAGTACCTCCATTATTTCTTATGGGAATTTCATGGATGGCTTATAAAACGATTTAAAAGTTGTTTTTCACAGTTTCTGAGGGTAATGTTCAGGTCACCCTCCTCCCCAGACTCCAAATCATTATTTTTTTATTTTTGCCGCTTTTGGTGCAAAATTGATTTTTTTTTTTTCCTCTAAAACCCCTGCATTTGACTCAAAATCAATTAGGATGGACTCCGCAACCTCTAATCTATTGAATATGGATATTGTTTGCACTGGATGGGTGTCGGATCAGCAATTGTGTACCGCATGATATAGTGTGATGGGGAGGGGGCAGGATCTTCAGACTATGCCTCCTCTGTGTCCTCTTGAGCTGGGGAGCTGTCCTGGGTCCATGCCTTCTGAAGAAAATTCCACCCAGAGGCCGTCTAGAGTCTGGCACAGTATAGCTGTTTTCCAAGTCTGCAGACTCTTGACGCGATGCATGTTACTCAACAGAGCCCTGCCATGGTTGTAGAGTGGGCCTTTTCACTGGATTTTATTCGGTTCCTCTGAACGGCTATCCTCAGACCCTGCTTGTTTGATGGAGCCAGCAGGCATGTTAGGGCTTTTTTGGTCTATGGCATCTGTGGCAAAGATTCCTGTTCGGGAGCTCTCTTGTCTGGTCATGCCTGACCTCGATTGCAGAAGTTGCCATGCAGTTTTTACTTTTCTTCTGTCTCCTGTGTAGGGGTGTTTCCTTATTTGCACCTGAAGGTTAGGCCTCTCTGACATCATCAAGCCTGAACCATTATTTGCAAGAAATCATTCCAGCCTGAACCTAGCAAGAAGAGAAAGAAGAACACATCTTTGCTGTTTCTATCTGATGCATTCTGGGTATGTACCAGAACTGTATTCTAGTCAAGGACAGCCATCTATGCCTTCATACTCTGCCTATGCGAATCTTGGGGGAGGAATTACTCCTGTACTTCTTATCTAACGAAGGCGCCTCTGTCTCCCAGATTGTACGAGACCCTATACAGAAAGGCTATTCATCTAAGTTCTGTTTCTGGATTGGTCCGGAGAAGTCATCTGACGAGATCCAAGTGAAAACGTGCTAATTATAATTTAGTCTGTGCCAGGATGTGAGGGAACTCGCATCTTATCATAGGTTACTCTGCATTCTCTATAATAATTAAGACCTGAAAAGTTACCTGTGGTGACTCTGCCTGAGAGAGAGAGACCTGGACCTTTAAACAGACCTGGTTTTCATATCACATAAAGGAAACCTTTGCTGCCAAACAGCTTCTCCAGTGGCTGACGAACTCTTGTTCCGGTACCAAAAGAATACTTATCTTCAGTGCTGAGTAGAGGACGACTTCCCTTTCACCTGATTTTGAGCCAAGGCCTAATTGGATGGTGAGAATACGGAATTCTATTATCTTATCATCTGGGGTTAGATAAATGAATCCTATTGTGGTTCGGGATAAGGAGAAGTGAAGCTACTCTTGGTGATAAGCGATATATTTAGTTTGCTGCTAATCAGGAATTATTATTATAAGGAATTATAGTGTAAGAATTAGTTTTACTTATTTATCTAACAAGTGTGTTGTAAGAATTGTGTACTGAGTTTCATATATGTAATCGGATCTTTTGTGAACAATAATTAGTTATTGCTGCTGGCTTATGAAGTATATTTTTCTATTTTCATAATAAAAGTATTTCTCATTAGCCTGGATCTGGTGTCATGTAAGTAGGCAAAGAAAGCTGAACCTGGATGAGATATTATGATCTTCCCTAGAAACTAACAGGCACGTATTTGTTTATGTAACCATTTAGTTTTTGGTGGACTATAAATCTTCCTACACCTGCCACTGTATTTAATTTGGATCCGGCTGATGCCTTTGCTGAGACTGAAATAAGCCCTAGCATGATTTTCAGGGTAGGTCCTAATATAAGCCCTACCCCCCGAAAATAAGCCCTAGTCGTCGGCAGCAGCGCACCCCCTGCTGACCTTTCCATCTCTCCCTCCCATCCGAACCCCAACCGCAAGACCGAAATACCTGGTAACAAATGGCAGCGTCGGCAGTACAGGCTGCATTGCAGCCTGCCTTTCTCACGCTCAGCCGTTCAGTGCCGTGTTGCTGTTGACATCATCAGTGATACAGCAGAGGAATTCCCGGACGTAAGAAGGGCATGCTGCGATGCGGCCTGTGCTGCCGATGCTGCTATTTCCAGGTATTTCGGCTCGTGACCCGGGTTCGGATGGGAGGGAGAGATAGAAGGGTCGGGGGGTTGCAGGGATAGAAAGATGCTGCACAGAGGGATGGGAGGAAGAGAGGGATAGAAGCTTCAAGGATTCTGCTGCACAAGGGATGGGAGGAAGGGATGGGAAGGATAGAAGTTGCAAGGGTTCTACTGCACAAAGGGAGGGATAGAAGTTGCAAGGGTTTTGCACAGGGGGATGAGAGGGAGGGGAGGAAAGATGCTGCGAGAGAACGGAAATAGGAATTGGGGTGGAGGAGAGGAAGGGAGAGATGATCATTGTATGTGAAAAAAAAATAAGACTCACGGTGGGGAAGAAGATTAAGAAGAGGATAAGCACTGTAAAAACGCTAGTGCAAGCATGGTCCCTTTTTAAGGACATGGTCACCAAGGCGCAAAATTTATATGTACCGCGTATCACCAAGGGATCCAAGAGGAAAAAAAAAAAGGGAACTAGTGTGACTCACTGTAGCAGTGAAGGAAGCGATCAGAGACAAGAAGATCTCATTTAAGGAATGGAAAAGGTCAAAAACGGATGAAAACTGGAACAACCACAAACAACATCAAAGCAAGTGCTACAAGGCGATAAGAAGGGCCAAAAAAGACTATGAGGAAAAATAGCCAAGGAGGCGAAAAACTTCTAGCCATTCTTTTGATATATTAAGGGGAAACGAGCAGCGAAGAAAATGGTGGGGCTGTTGGATGACCATGGAATAAAGGGAGCGCTAAAGGAGGACAAAGCCATTGCTGACAAACTGAACACATTTTTTGCATCTGTCTTTACCAAAGAGGATATACACAACTGTTCCGCCACTTATTTCTGTCAGATGGGATGATCAGTGACACTCAGAAAAGCACACAGACAATATAAATGCATAGACAAAGACCCTTTATTATATATATATATATATATATATATATATATATATATATATATATATATGTATGTATGTATGTATGTATATGAATATAAAAATAGAAAAACATCACCATAGCCTCCGGCACCACTCCTCACAATCCCTCACGATCGATGGATGGATGGGCCACAGGACTCCCCCGTAGTTGCAACTATATATAGATTCTGATTCTGTGGGAAAGTCCGGTTGCTTATATAGGGTGAAAACTGCTGAGTTCATAATTACACAAGCTGAGTTCCTGCAGTAACCAGCTCCCTTCACTATGACTCAGGCACACCTGGTACTGTTCTTTGTTTTGGCAACACCCAGGTCATATTCGGTCAGGATAGCAGATAAGCAGACTTGAGGAGACATGTCACGTATGCTGAGTTTCAGTTATCCACTGGCCATAGGCATAACAGTAACATAACGGAAGCCGACAGACTATACGTAGGAAACGAGGATGGGAAACTGACAGGGATGATGGCCAGTATAGAAGAGGTATGCAGGCAGATTGATAGGCTTAAAACGATAAATCCCCGGGACCGGATGGCATCCATCCGAGGGTGATCAAGGAACTGAAAGGGGCTATAGCTGAACTGCTACAACTAATAGCCAATCTGTCGATCAAATCGGAAAGGATTCTGGAAGACTGGAAAGTGGCGAATGTCACGCCGATCTTCAAGAAAGGTTCGAGGAGAGATCCGGGAAACTACAGACCGGTGAGTTTGACCTCGGTACTGGGAAAGATGGTAGAAGCGCTGATAAAGGACAGCATCATTGATCACCTTGGCGGACACGAGCTGATGAGAACCAGCCAGCATGGCTTCAGCAAGAGAAGATCTTGCTTAATGAACTTGCTGCACTTCTTCGAGGGAGTAAACGGGCAGATAGATAAGGGCGAGACGGTCGATATTGTATAGCTGGATTTTCAGAAGGCGCTCAATAAGGTCCCGCATGAACGACTACTTCGAAAAATTGTGAACCATGGAATCAAGGGCAAAATCCTCATGTGGATTAAAAACTGGTTGGCAGATAGGAAACGGAGAGTGGAGGTAAATGGACAATACTCGGACTGGAGAAGCGTCATGAGTGGAGTGCAGTAGGGTTCGGTGCTTGGGCCCGTACTCTTCAACCTATTTATAAACGACCTGGAAACTGGTACGACGAGTGAAGTGATTAAATTTGCGGACGATATGAAGTTATTCAGAGTGGTGAAGACGAAGAAGGATTTTGAAGACCTGCAACGTGACATAAACATGCTCCAGAAATGGGCCGCCACAAGGCAAATGAGATTTAACATAGATAAGTGCAAGGTGATGCCTGTTGGTAACAAAAATCTTATTCACGAATACAGGATGTCTGGTATGGTACTCGGAGAGACCCCCCAGGAAAGGGACTTGTGGGCACTGGTCGACAAGTCGATGAAGCCGTCAGTGCAATGAGCGGCAGCTGCAAAAAGGGCGAACAGAATGCTAGGAATGATTAAGAAGGGGATCATGAGCAGATCGGAGAAGGTTATCATGCTGCTGTACCAGGCCATGGTACGCCCCCACCTGGAATACTGCATCCAGCACTGGTCGCTGTACATGAAGAAGGACACGATACTACTCGAAAGGGTCCAGAGAAGAGCAACTAAAATGGTTAAAGGGCTGGAGGAGCTGCTGTACAGGAAGAGATTAGAGAAACTGGGCCTCTTCTCTCTTGAAAAGAGTGGACTGAGAAGGCACATGATCGAAACATTCAAGATAATGAAGGGAATATACTTAGTAGATAAAGACAGGTTGTTCACCTTTTCCAAGGTAGAGAGAATGAGAAGGCACTCTCTAAAGTTAAAAGGGGATAGATTCCGTACAAACAAGGAAGTTCTTCTTCACCCAGAGAGTGGTGGAAAACTGGAACGCTCTTCCAGAGGATGTTATAGGCGAAAACACCCTCCAGGGATTCAAGACAAAGTTAGACAAGTTCCTGCTGAACCAGAATGTACGCAGGTAAGGCTAGTCTCAGGGCACTGGTGTTTGACCTAAGGGCTGCCGCGTGAACGGACTGCTGGGCACTATGGACCACTGGTCTGACCCAGCAGCGTCAATTCTTATGTTCTTATGTTCTACCCGAAAATAAGACCTAGTGCCTTTTTTGGGCCCAAAATTAATATAAGACGGTGTACTATTTTTGGAAAATAACGATATGCCCTTTCCAGTTCAAACATTCATCAAAACAATAAATAGGAGCACTATAAACTTAAAACCACTTTATAAACTGCCTGAAGGGGCTCAGACCCATGAGATGGTGTAATGAACACGACCAGGGTAAAACCCTGATTAGTGTTTCAAATGTCTATCATTGCTCCCTTTTGGAGTTGTTTATAAAGTTGTTTCATATAGTGGTGTAAAAAAATGAATGACAGCTCAGTTTGATGATAAGTCGGGACTACAGCTGTGAGTGTTGTCACATGAACCGGATATTAGAGAAGTCAAGAAAGCTTTGAAGGTGGCGCTGTAAGTTGGCTTTGTTACATTTTTACCTTTTAAATAGTAAGAAGCACTTTTTCTCTTTTTTTTCAGAATACAATTCTCTTTTTGATTGTCAACTTGTTGAAGCGGGTTCTCTGAGGAAGCCGTCTTGGCGAAACGCGTCAGATCCGTTTTAGCAAGATAAGATTCTGCTTCAGAAAGACTACTTTCACTTACCTTGAGTTTTTCTAAAAAAACTAAGTTCAAAATTTAAAATATAAGAAAGCTGTTGTGAATCAGTGAAACACTTTTGCAGTTCTACTTTAATTTTTTTTACACTATATGAAACAACTTTATAAATAACTCCAAAAGGGAGCAATGATAAACATTTGAAACACTAATCAGGGTTTTACCCTGGTCATGTTCATTACACCATATGGTTCTGAGCTCCTTCAGGCAGTTTATAAAATGGTTTTAAGTTTATAGTGCTCCTATTTATTGTTTTGATGAATGTTTCACCATTTTGGGACACTAGTTTGTAAATTTATTACCCAATAGTGATTTAAAGGGGATCCAGCAACTTTCAGTGTTGGGATTTAAAACATGGAGTCTACTGGATGGGATACCGTGCTCTCGTTTACTGAAGAACAAGCTGATGATATAGTATCCACTTTCAGTTTGTTTACTCCCAAGGATGTTTCACCTACTAGTGCAGAAATATACGAGCTGAATTACATGCTGCCACACTGGCTGAATATTGTCGTGCTAAACGAATCCCTAGAGGTCTTAGAATGCGGGCGGAACCTAGATTATTTTTGGACAATACAACCTTTCTGGAAAAATGGAACGCTGTTTGAATAAATGCTCTCAAGATCTGATGCTATTGATTATTGATTCGACTAGGACTGAATTAATAAATTATCAGAAAGAATATCAAGAAAAATGTCTGTAGTACAAAGTCACGAACCTCCAGAAATTTTCTCTAAGTTAGAAAATTTCAAAAAACAGATGGAGGATTTCAAAAACGACATCAGGAAAACTAAAATCGGCAAATTCAAACGAGATGAAGGAGACTACAGCGGGGGATTTGTATATCCCTGGATGGATTGAAACAGATGTACCCGGAAGATCAAAAAACCTACTTATGCTCAGTCATCGAGCGGTTCCACGGGAGATGATCACTGTTCAACCGATTCAAGTAGCTGTATAGCCTCTGAATCTGTCACAACTAGACCAACCGCATCAGTAAATTTTCAAGGGCTAGCCTCCAGCAGAGGCAGCAACATACGAACAACCAGGGGGAGACGGCCCCTGAAGCCATAACAGTAAGTACCAATATCTTTAATTTATCCAGCAGAGAATTATCCCCCACCGAAGAATCGATTTTGTCCAAAGGACTTGCATTTGTCCCATTTACGAATTATAACACTCTGGACACGAGGGTCAGCATATATAAGTTAAATCTTAAATTGTACTTTCAGGATGTGAGTACGGAAAGCAATGTTCCAACTGGCTTACATAGATCATCTACATGGAACCCCCCAGGGCCTTTAGACCCGCATTTACAGGTTTCTCAAAATCTAGTTGAACAGGATATCGGACAATTGGAGGCGTCGCCTACCTGCAGTAAACGAAATGTGTCTGTGCAGCAGATGCAGTCCATATATGATTTATCTAAAGATCCTTCCATCATTATCCACCCAGCAGATAAGGGGGGTGGGATAGTCATTCAGGACACAGAAGCTTATGTTGAGGAATCTATGCGTCAGTTGTGCGATTTACAATACTGAGAGATTGCCTCATAATCACACTAAGGAAATTTCTGAAGGCATTCAGCACATCTTACTGCAGGCTTTAGAACAATGAGTGATTACTGATAAAGAATTCCGTTTTTTGCGCCAGGAACATCCTGTAATATCTGTAATATACTTTGTTCCCAAAATACATAAGAGCATTACATCTCATCCAGGACGTCCTATTGTGTCGAGCATTGGCTCGCTTTTGGAGCCATTATCTGATTTTGTGGACTTTTATTTAAAAGATCTGGTATCTAAATCTTGATCATATGTTAAAGATACAACAGATATGCTTACTTTTTTGCAATCATTTGAAAATGTCCCTAATGGAATTTTACTGATCACACTTGATATTACATCTTTATATATAAATATTCCACAGGAGGCAGCGGTTCGAGTTATCTGGAAACATCTTGTGAATTTGTCTTTATCAACAGCTAGAGTTGAATTTTTAGTAACATTAGCACGCATTGCACTTGGGAAAAATTATTTTCAGTTTGATCAAGAGTTCTACTTGCAAATCAAAGGCACGGCCATGGGGGCCACTATGGCCCCCTCAGTGGCGTGTTTGTATGTGAGTGATTTCGAAGATCAATTTTTGTATCCATCTGACCATTATCAGAATATATTAGCATGGAAACGTTTCATAGACAATATGTTCCTTATATGGTCTAGCACTGAACAACAGTTTAACTATTTTTTACAGTGGCTAAATGCGTGTGATGTTAACTTGAAATTCACAGCTACAGTGGCAACAGTAGAAATAGCGTTTTTAGACATGGATAACTTTGTACCAGGGTCATTTTCAAACGACCATATATCGCAAAGCAACGGGTAGGAATAATCTTTTGAACTATAATAGTCACCATCCAAGACACCTATGGGTTAATTTACCAGTAGGACAATTTTTAAGGCTGCGTCGTCTGTATAGCACAGTTGAGGAATACAAAAATAGAGCTGTGGATATGTGGCTCAAATTTGCTGAGAAGAGCTATCCGAAGGCAGTTATCAAAAAGGCATACAAGAGGGCCCTATATGCCCAGCGGGAGCATCTTCTGCAGGGTTCGAGTAGATCTACTGAGCCCAACATGGCATGTACCATCCCATATTCCCACATGGCATTTGAAATTAAAATCATTAAAACTCACTGGCACATTTTACAATACCATCCCAGCTTAGCTCAGTTGCCTACTTTTGCATACTCTAGGGGGCATAACCTGCGTGAGCGGGTTAGTTCGTCCTAATTTTTGAATATAGACCAGAGCCAGCAATCAAATTCTGGGGGACATCATCCTTGTGATAGGTGCAGTGTTTGTTCTCACACCATGGAAGTTCAAGAAATTAAACATCCGCGCTTGCAAAAATCTCATCTTTTAAGACATCAAACAGATTGCAATACTGAGGGAGTTGTTTATATGATCATCTGCCCTTGTCAGTTGTTTTACATTGGTCACACAATAAGGTCTATAAAAGTCCGGATTATAGAACATCTAAGCAGAAACCGAAGGGGGGACATGGGAGCTCCCCTTTCTCAACACTGTCATGCTCAGTCACATATCTTGGACGATCTTAAGTTTGTGGTCTTGGAAGCACCAAAATTGAAAA
Organism: Geotrypetes seraphini; assembly: GCF_902459505.1. NCBI lineage: Eukaryota > Metazoa > Chordata > Amphibia > Gymnophiona > Dermophiidae > Geotrypetes > Geotrypetes seraphini. Next base: position 157,068,275 of record NC_047090.1, on the reverse strand, counting down.
GAGGAGGGAATTTAACAACTTGCCTATGGAAAAAGGAACAATCATGGATATACCATTGGCAAACGGTCATCCCAACCGGTTTGAACGTGGAAGTGGAGTGGTGGGCATTCCTTCACAAATGAATGACAGCTCAGTTTGATGATAAGTCGGGACTACAGCTGTGAGTGTTGTCACATGAACCGGATATTAGAGAAGTCAGGAGAGCTTTGAAGGTATCCACCAGTAGCGCTGTAAGTTGGCTTTGTTACATTTTTACCTTTTAAATAGTAACAAGCATTTTTTCTCTTTTTTTTCAGAATGCAGTTCTCTTTTTGATTGTCAACTTGTTGAAGCGGGTTCTCTGAGGAAGCCATCTTGACAAAATTTGTCAGACCCAGCTTTAGCAAGATAAGATTCTGCTTCAGAAAGACTACTTTCACTTACCTTGAGTTTTTCTAAAAAACTAAGTTCAAAGTTTAAAATAAAAGAAAGCTGTTGTGAATCAGTGAAACACTTTTGCATTTCTACAAAATTTTTTTTTTACACTATATGAAACAACTTTATAAACCACTCCAAAAGGGAGCAATGATAGACATTTGAAACACTAATCAGGGTTTTACCCTGGTCGTGTTCATTACACCATCTCATGGTTCTGAGCTCTTTCAGGCAGTTTATAAATGTGGTTTTAAGTTTATAGTGCTCCTATTTATTGTTTTGATGAATGTTTCACCATTTTGGGACACTAGTTTGTAAATTTATTACCCAATAGTGATTTAAAGGCTTTCCAGTTCAAAGTCAGGCAGTTGTTCAATACTCATTCTCTCTTAGCAGCTGCTTACAGAACAAATGCACAATAAGATCTCCACTCTCCAGAACTTCTCAGATTCATAAGTTTTTCTTTCTACCTCTATTTTCTATGTCATCAAACTTATAAATTAACTTTGTATTTTGAGAGGCAAGCTCGTCATGTCTTTCTTGCAACTCCAACAGAGAATCAGTGTATTCGACTTGGTTTTCAAGGCCCTCAACCCGGGCCCTAAGTCCTTTAGATCCATAGTAACATAATAGATGATGGCAGATTAAGACCCAAATGGTCCATCCAGTCTGCCCAACCTGATTCAATTTAAATTTTTTTTATTTTTTCTTCTTAGCTATTTCTGGGCAAGAATCCAAAGCTCTACCCGGTACTGTGCTTGGGTTCCAACTGCCAAAATCTCCATCAAAACCTACTCCAGCCCATCTACACCCTCCCAGCCATTGAAGCCTTCCCCAGCCCATCCTCCCCCAAACGGCCATATACAGACACAGACCGTGCATGTCTGCCCAGTACTGGCCTTAGTTCAATATTTAATATTATTTTCTGATTCTAGATCCTCTGTGTTCATCCCACGCTTCTTTGAACTCCGTCACCGTTTTCCTCTCTACCACCTCACTCGGGAACGCATTCCAGGTACCACCACCCTCTCCGTAAAGTAGAATTTCCTAACATTGCTCTTAAATCTACCACCCCTCAATCTCAAATTACGTCCTCTGGTTTTAACATTTTCATTTCTCTGAAAAGATTTTGTTCTATGTTAATACCCTTCAAGTATTTGAACGTCTGAATTATATCTACCCTGTCCCACCGTTCCTCTAGGGTATATATATTCAGGGCTTCCAGTCTCTCCTCATATGTCTTCTGGTGCAAGCCTCCTATCATTTTCATCGCCCTTCTCTGGACCGCTTCAAGTCTTCTTACGTCTTTTGCCAGATACGTTCTCCAAAACTGAACACAATACTCCAAGTGGGGCCTCACCAACGACCTGTACAGGGGCATCAACACCTTCTTCCTTCTACTGGCTATGCCTCTCTTTATACAGCCCAGCATCCTTCTGGCAGCAGCCACCGCCTTGTCACACTGTTTTTTCGCCTTTAGATTTTCGGACACTATCACCCCAAGGTCCCGCTCCCCGTCAGTGCATATCAGCTTCTCACTTCCCAGCACATACGGTTCCTTTTGATTATTAATTCCCAAATGCATTACTCTGCATTTCTTTGCATTGAATTTTAGTTGCTAGGCATTAGACCATTCCTCTAACTTTTGCAGATCTTTTTTCATATTTTCCACTCCCTCTTTGGTGTCTACTCTGTTACAGATCTTGGTATCATCCACAAAAAGGCAAACTTTTCCTTCTAACCCTTCAGCAATGTCACTCACAAACATATTGAACAGGATTGGCCCCAGCACCGAACCCTGAGGGATTCCATTACTCACCTTTCCTTCCTCTGAGCGACTTCCATTAACCACCACCTTTGGAGTCTGTCCGACAGCCAGTTTCTAACCAGTTCACCACTTCATAACTTCAGCCCTTCAAGTTTGTTCAAGAGCCTCCTATGAGGAACTGTATCAAAGGCTTTGCTCAAATTTAAATAAATTACATCCTCGATCCAGCTCTCTGGTCACCCAATCAAAAAATTCAATGAGGTTCGTTTGGCACGATTTACCTTTTGTAAAACCATGTTGCCTCGGATCCTGTAACCCATTAGATTCAAGGAAGCACACTATCCTTTCTTTTAGCAACACTTCCGTTATTTTTCCAACAACCGAAGTGAGGCTCACCGGCCTGCAATTTCCCGCTTCAACACTATGACCATTTTTGTGAATAGGGACCACATCTGCTCTCCTCCAATCCCCAGGAACCACTCCCGTCTCCAGAGATTTGTTGAACAAGTCTTTAATAGGACCAGCCAGAACCTCTCTGAGCTCCCTCAGTATCACTTTGTCCACCTTCAGTTTTTCAAGTTGCTCATAAACACTCTCCTCCGTGAACGGCACAGAATCTACTCCATTTTCTCGAGTTGCTTTGCCAATCTCGGTACTTCTCCAGGATTTTCTTCTGTGAACACAGAACAGAAGTATTTGTTTAGCACGTTTGCTTTTTCCTCATCACTCTCCACATCGGTTCCTAGTATCTTTTAGTTTAGCAATTCCATTTTTCATCTTCCTCCTTTCACTAATATATCTGAAAAAATTTTTGTCTCCCTTTTTTACATTTTTAGCCATTTGTTCTTCCACCTGCGCTTTCGCCAAACGTAGCTCTCTCTTGGCTTCTTTCAGTTTCACCCTGTAGTCCTTTCTACACTCTTCTTCTTGGGGTTTTTTTTTATATTTCATGAATGCCAACTCTTTCCCTTTTATTTTCTCCGCCACTAGTTTGGAGAATCATATCGGTTTCCTTTTTCTCTTGTTTTTATTTATTTTCTTCACATAAAGGTCCATAGCCATTTTTATCGCTCCTTTCAGCTTATACCATTGTCTTTCCACTTCTCTTATGTCCTTCCATCCTAACAGCTCTTTCTTCAGGTACTCTCCCATTTCAGCAAAGTTTGTACGTTTAAAATCTATGACTTTAAGTATCGTGCAGCTGCTATCCACTTTAGCCTTTATATCAAACCAAACCATTTGATGATCACTACTTCCTAGGTGAGCACCCACTCGAACATTAGAGATACTCTCTCCATTTGTGAGGACCAGATCCAATATCGATTTTTCTCTCGTGGGTTCCATCACCATTTATCTGAGCAGAGCCTCTTGAAAGGCATCCACAATCTCCCTACTTCTTTCCGATTCCGCAGACAGAAATTTCCAGTCCGCATCCGGCAGGTTGAAATCTCCTTATGCAGTGAGTCAGTTTTGACTGTAATATCTGCCCAAATGTCTTTGAATTCTTTTTAAATCCTTCATCAACTGTTTGAGCTCAGGAGAGATACTGCAGTCTCTCTAAGCGACTTCCGTGTGTCTGCCTGAGCTGTCCGCCATCTCCAACTCCATGTGGTGCTCGGAAGAAGCAAACTGTACTACCCACTCGGTGAAACTGTCGCTTCCTTTGCTAAAGTTCCTTTGCTCTCTTGTGACATGGCATGATACAATTAATGTTCATTTTCTATGAAAAATCACTCAAATAATAGTGGATTAATGCTTATAATTAAGGATGAGGAGCTTAGATTCAGACATCCATGCTGGAAGGATTACATCATTTTCTCCTCTTCGAGTAGATTTTAATTTGTAATTGTATAATTCTTCAAGAGAAATCTACTGGTCAGATTTGAAACAGAACAACAATGAAAAAAACAAAAACAACCTTGATCTGAATCAGTGTCTTGTGCATAAACAAAGCTGGGTTGGTTTTTTTTTTTAATAAATGCTCCACTATTTTCAGAATCTATCCTCCAAAGTGCAAAGTACATGGTTAACAACTTGGGCCTTCCTTAAGGAAGCCCATTTTGAAGCCAACTGTGTATGTGTGGGGGTCTAACCTTGGTAAGGGTTGTTGATACAGGTAGGGGGTTGATTTTGGGTACTAAACAGGGTATCATGAGGAGGTTATCAGAGTAAAAACACTGTTGCTTAGACTATATTTTTAGTTTTTATATATGGATGGGAGACTGGGTAGGATAGGGGAAAGGGGGTGGTTTGGATGAGGGCAAGTCGTTATTTACTACTTTGTTGTAGTTTGTGCATTTCAGTTGTTTATCAGATAGTATCTTTTCTTGACTGGTACTTGTACAAGCTCTTTATAATAGGGATGGGGTAGATGAAGAGATTGGAAGATTGAAAAATGAATGACTTCAGTGTTTGAAAGTTTAATGTATCTTTATTTTAATGTTCAATTTAAAAAAAACATTTAAACATAAATGCTTGATTTAAACTTTAAATGCCACATCTCAGCCAGCAATTTTTGAAGTAGCATTTTTAATGTGTAAATTTTGTTTACAGATAAATCTCATACGGACAGCTATTAACAACTTGGTCTGTAGGAGGACAAATGACTTGTCCAATGTGTGTCAAGAGAGGACTGCAAAGCTTCAAGAGGAAGCCCGTCAGAAACTTCTGAAGTAAGCTGTCTTTTGTTGGCTTTCTGCAGATGAAGCTAGTTGTTTGGTCTGGACTAGGGGCTGTACATCTGAACTACATAAACCCAGAATTCAACTTCCATGATATCTTTACCCCTATGCAGTGGGGGCATCACAAAAATCTACATGTGTGTTGGAAAAACATTTCCCCATCTGGTTTTTCACCAGTTTAAAGGCATAAAGGGCTCCTTTAAGCCAATGCTTTATAGCACAGTTACTTTCTGTAACAGGTGATATTCTGGGACATCAGGCAGATACCAAGGATGGTATGGTAGAGGCAGGAAGTAGAGGCGCTGATAAAGGATTGCATTATTGATCACGTTGATGGACACAATCTGATGAGGACCAGCCAGCACGGCTTCAGCAAGGGAAGATCTTGCTTGACAAACTTGCTGCACTTCTTTGAGGGAGTAAACAAGAAGATAGACAAGGGCGAGATGGTCGACATTGTATATCTGGATTTTCAGAAGGCGTTCAATAAGGTCCCGCATGAACGACTACTTTGAAAAATTGCGAGCCATGGAATCGAGGGTGAAATCCTCATGTGGATTAAAAACTGGTTGGCGGATAGGAAATAGAGAGTGGGGGTAAATGGACAATACTCGGACTGGAAAAGAGTCACGAGTGGAGTGCCGCAGGGCTTGGTGCTTGGGCCCGTGCTCTTCAACATATTTATAAATGACATGGAAATTGGTACGACGCGCGAGGTGATTATATTTGTGGACGATACAAAGCTATTCAGAGTAGTGAAGACACAGAAGGATTGTGAAGACCTGCAACGTGATATAAACGTGCTCAAGAAATGGGCTGCGACATGGCAAATGAGGTTTGACATGGATAAGTGTAAGGTGATGCATGTCGGTAACAAAAATCTTATACACAAATACAGGATGTCTGGTGCAGTACTCAGAGAGACCCCCCAGGAAACAGACTTGGGAGTACTGGTTGACAAGTCGATGAAGCCGTCCGCTCAATGCGTGGCGGCTGCAAAAAGGGCAAACAGAATACTAGGAATGATTAAGAAGGGGATCACGAACAGATCAGAGAAGGTTATCATGCCGCTGTACCGGGCCATGGTACGCCCCCACCTGGAATACTGCGTCCAGCACTGGTCACTGTACATGAAAAAGGACACGGTACTACTCGAAAGGGTCCAGAGAAGAGTGACTAAAATGGTTAAAGGGCTGGAGGAACATAAGAATTGTCGCTGCTGGGTCAGACCAGTGGTCCATCGTGCCCAGTAGTTCGCTCACGCGGCAGCCTCCAGGTCAAAGACCAGTGCTCTAGATGAGCCCAGCCTCACATGTGTACTTTCCAGTTGAGCAGGAACTTGTCTAACTTTATCTTGAATCCCTGGAGGGTGTTTTCCCTTATGACAGACTCCAGAAGGGCATTCCAGTTTTCTACCACTCTCTGGGTGAAGAAGAACTTCTTTACGTTCGTACGGAATATATCCCCTTTCAACTTTAGGAGTTGCCGTACAGTGAGAGGTTAGAGAAACTAGGCCTCTTCTCCCTTGAAAAGAGGAGACTGAGAGGGGACAGATCGAAACATTTAAGATAATGAAGGGAATAGAATTAGTAGATAGAGGCAGGTTGTTCACCCTCTCCAAGGTAGAGAGAATGAGAAGGCACTCTAAAGTTAAAAGGGAATAGATTCCGTACAAACATAAGGAAGTTCTTCTTCACCCAGAGAGTGGTGGAAAACTGGAACGCTCTTCCGGAGGCTGTTCTAGGGTAAAATACCCTTCAGGGATTCAAGACAAAGTTAGACAAGTTCCTGCTGAACTGGAACGTATGCAGAAAAGGCTAGTCTGTTAGGGGAATGGTCTTTGACCTAAGGGCCACCGCGGGAGCGGACTGCTGGGCACGATGGACCACTGGTTTGACCCAATAGTGGCAATTCTTATGTTCTGATGACCCCTGGTAATGGCTCATTAGAAGCTGGGGAATCAAAATATATAAAATGATAGATGTGGTCCCTAATATAAGTGCCACATGAAACGTAAGTATCTACGAAGGTGACAGGAAAATCAATGTAATAATCTTATGTCATTGAACTACCCAATCAAAAAGGAAACATGGGTAACCTGAGCTTAGCCATGTGGTACCCCAAAAAATTGAATAATTTACTCCTGAGCCAGTGGCATCAACTAAAGGTAAGGAGATATGCCATAGAGTTGAGTGTGACATAACTAACCAAAGAGGCAATATGTCTGCAGAGTTAAGGCGCTGAATAGAATCTTAGAAAAAAAGGTCACCAACAGCAGAATGGTAACCTTGATGTATTCTCATGAGGAAAAAAACTCAATGTTTTCTCTTTTTTTTTTAAGAAAAAAACAGCAATGTTGCATAGAGAAGTACACAATGGAGAAAAACAAACAGTAACTTAGTAGATGACAGCAGATAAAGACCCAAATGGTCCATCCAGTCTGCCCAACCTGATTCAATGAGGAGAAATAAAATTGCTGGTCTGAAGCTAATGCTAGAGGATCAGCAAGAACCAATAGAGACTCAGAATAAAAACCTGTGTGTGGATTTTGAGAAGTACAACCCAGAGAAAACGTGTGAGAACAGTTCCTGCACTCAAACCCATTGAAGGAAATATGAGTAGGAAGAAAAGCAGACCATGACCTTTCCTACAGAAATATAGAAGCATAATGGCAGAAAAAGTCAACAGACCAACCACTCTGCCCTTCTGCAGTAGTCCTGAACTCTTCTTATCTTAGTAAAACCAAGAAGTAAAATAATTCTGCGAGACCATTAAGAAATGGTCATAGTAGAAGACTACATAAGGTCAGCAACCAAGAAAAATCTGTCTTTTTAAAAAATATTTTTCAAGTAAAGACCTCCAGGTAACTTAAAAAGATTTCAATGGTGAATCAAAAGTACAAGTTTTTCACACCACCATGGAGGAGTTTCGAACCTTCACATGAGAAGTAGAGAAATTTCAAAAGAGGAATGAGTCTTACAAAGATGTTACTGTATTACGTTAGCAAGAACGAATATACCATAAGAGAGATAAAAAGGAGATGATTTAGGAGTAGTCTAGAGGTCACAACATGTAAATTATCGTATACAAGATCTCGGCATACTGCAGAGAAGTGTAAGAGGTAGAAATAGTAACACACTGAATGAAGATAGATACAAAAACCAAGGATCTGCAACAAAGGTGCTGCTTGATTTCAGTATTGGAACCATACCCAGTAGTACTAAGAGATGCTGGCATAAAAGGAAAAACATCCTAAAAAGGATGTAGTGGCTTCCTCCTCTCCTACAGCCATTCCCAAACCTCCAGGTTCCTTTAGAATAAAAATGGAGATGGAGTATAGAGTGTGGTGGGTAATGTCCATTAAACAATAGGAGACACGTGCAAGGAAGAATGTTTCTGAGCAAATTTATGAGCCTCCTGAAAAGTACTGTATAAACATTGATGGTATAGTGGAAGGCATGTTTCAGAAAAAAAAACCTGGTTGATCCTGCTTTGAAGATAAAGCAGAGAACCATGCCACTTCAATGGTTAATATAGAGAATGTCCATTAATAACGCAGAAGTACAAAAGTAAACACTGCTTGTTTGCTTACTGTGTTTTTGTTTTTTATATAGTAAGGAATCTAACTTACAAACTCCACACCCATGTTAGATGCTGCCATTTGTCTTTGCATGTTTGTATCCAGACAACCGGAAAAAACCCCCACCTTACAGTCTCTACCCCCCACATGGTGGATTCCTGAAGCAATATAGAAAGGTCGTTTAAACTTAGATCAATGCTGGCTAATCCTGGTCAGAGGATAAAACAGAAAATCAGGCAGTGTTCATTACATTGTTTGTGTAAAACCATGGTAAAGAATCTAATTGAACAAGCTCTACATCCATGTTAGATTCCCCCACTAGTCTGCAAGTTCAAGTCCTCCTTTGGACCTATACTGATGCTCCAAGATAATAGCAATGCCAAATGTGATTAACATGAATTTCTGTTCTCATGCTAGTTTGCACAGTGGAATCCATAGGAAGATAAGTACAAAACTGCTGGAAATTAAAAAACTTAAGATCACTCACAAGAGGTGCAAAAGTGATGGAGATGAAAAATACCACTTTCTAAGTAAGATGAGTACAAAACATTGGCCCAACCCACTGGAGGTGATCGGAGAGATGGGTTAATATTGAAAAGTCCTTTCTTAAACTGGGAAACAAGAGGATGCACAGTCAAGAGATTTATTGTGAACCTGAACATTTCTGAAGTGCATACAGACGATGAGGCTCCAATGATGCTCGATGCTCCGATGAAGATGATCGCTGATGTTGGAATTGGGAGTGATATCCTCGAGATATATACCTACACTCTGAAAATGAACGGCAATGATGACTTGAAGAATAAAAGCTGAAATGTAACCGATGTCTTTAGTACCCCTCCGATGAAAGCTCTGTCCAGTACATAAAGTCATGAACACTGGAATCTATGTCCCTCACTGATAGCTAAAATTGAGCAGGTATCAATGGTGCCTTAGGGATATCCTGCACCAATACCTGAGACTGAATTGGTAGCAATGGCGCCGCAGGGTGTCAAGAGATAGAAGACCTCAACGAGGATGTACACCCAAGAGGAGACATAACCTGCATAGAAGGAGACATTGGTAGCAATGTGGAATTAATCCACAATGATGTATCTCTGAGAAATACCATCAATGTAGACATCGTAGTATTGAAGAAAATCTGCAACATGCAAGGCAATACTGCATACAGGTTCTATAATCATTGATGCTACAATGTAAGAAGATCCTGAAGAAAGTACTGCTTTAAAGGAGCATATAGTTCAATCCAAAAATACTTAACCACGTCTTCATGCTCTCATTCCCTCCATAAACAGGTGATTGTGGTAACACACCTTCCTAAATTTGTAGTATGATTTCAATTACTCCAATATTGATTGGGTAAATATATTATCAGGGCATGCTAGAGAGATAGAATTCCTTGATGAAATCAAGGACTACTTTATGGAGCAGCAGGTTACATTACATTACATTTGGGATTTCTATTCCGCCATTACCTTGCGGTTTAAGGCGGCTTACAAAAGATTTATAAACGGGGGTTACAAAGGGAGAACAATTGATTTACTAGAGTAGTAAAGAGTAGGTCTTTTGACAATTCTTGGATTGTTAAGATTAAAGGTGGTTTACAGGAGATTTATGAAAGGGGGTTATAATGGAAGCAAAATTATCATAACTAGGGTAGTAAAGAGTAGATCCTTTGTCAGTGTTTGCGTTGTTAAGAGTACGTGAAGTTAGGGTTGTTTCAGGAATTTCTTGAAAAGTATTGTTTTTATTTCTTTTTTGAATGACTTGTAGTCTGGGGTGGTCATCAGAAGGTTGGAGATCTGGTTGTCTAGCCTTGTGGCTTGAGTGGCTAGGAGGCCGTCGTGTAGTTTAGATCATTTTACTTCTTTGATCGGGGGAGGTATGAATGGGGAATGCGTTTTTCTGTGTCTGGTTGTAGATGCTTGGATGAGGCGATTGTTCAGATAGGATGGGCTGTCTCCGTTTAGTGTTTTAAATAACATGCAGTAGAATTTAAATTGAATTCTTTCTTGGATTGGTAGCCAATGTGATTTGATGTAAGCTTCTGTGATATGGTCATGTTTTCTTAATGAGTAGATGAGTCTCAAAGCTGTATTTTGGATTGTTTGTAGTTGTTTGGTCATAGTAGCAGGGCATGGAAGGAAGAGGATGTTGCAGTAGTCCAGCATAGGATTAGGGATTGTACTATAAGTTGGAATTGTGTCCTTTCAAAGAATTTCCGGACTAGTCTCAGGTTTCTCATGATTGCGAAGGATTTCTGTATTGTCTTATTTATTTGCGGTTGCATGGTACAGCATTTGTCTATAGTCATTCCTAGTAGTTTTATGGTGGTTTGGATGGGGTAGTTGATTGAGTTTAGTTCTAAGTTGGTTATGGTTTGGACTTTGTCATTTTCGAGGAGGATGAATTTGGTTTTGTCTGGGTTGAGTTTAAGTTTGTGATCTTTCATCCAGGTCGTAACTGTTTCTAGTGTTCTATGTAGTATATTTGTGGCCTTTGGTTGATCGTATGGTATGAGAATGGTAATGTCATCCGCATAACTATAGGAGGTTATGCCTAGATTGTCCAGATGTGTTCCTAAGGAGGCGGTTTATAGGTTAAAGAGGGTAGGGGATAGAGGGGATCCCTGTGGTACTCCAGGGGTTTGACCAAGGTTCTGATTTTTCTTTGTTTGATTTTACACTGTAGGTTCTGGATTTTAGGAAGCCTTCAAACCAAGAGTATACTTTGTCTGAGATACCTATTGCATCCAGGATTTTCAAAAGGATATTATGGTCAACTAGGTCGAATGCTGCAGACAGGTCCAGTTGTATGAGAAGCATTTTTTTTCCCTGTGCTGAGGTGTTGTCTGATTGTGTCCATAAGGGAGCCTAGTAATGTCTCTGTGCTGAAGTTGGTTCTGAATCCAGATTGTATGGGGTGGAGTAGGTTATGGTCATCCAGATAATTGGAGAGGAGTTTGGCTACTAGGCCTTCTGTGAGTTTGACGTATAGCAGTATTGAAGCTATAGGTCTGAAATTGGATGGTTGGTCTAGTGGTCCTTTTGGGTCTTTTTGGATTGGGGTGATGATGATTTCGCTGAGGCAAGTAGGGAAGATGCCATCCGTGAGTGTGGTTTGAATCCATTGTAGAAGTAGAGTACGGAATTTTTCACTGGATGTAGTGAGGAGATATGAAGGGCAGTGGTTGAGGTCACAGGAGGCGTGGCTGTATTTCTTGTAGAGTCTATTGAATTCAGACCATTGTATATTGGGGAATTGAGCCCATGTTCTGTCTGCCGCAGTTGAATCTTTTTCTGTGGGGGGAATTGTGATTACATTTAGGTGGGATGGGGTACTATTGAGGGTGGCTCTGGCATTAGTGATTTTGTTCTTGAAGTGATCTGCTAGGAGGGTAGCTGAGGGGGGGTGGGGTATTGTTAGTGGTTGTATAGGGTTTAGTGTCTGTTAGATCTTTTAAGATTTGTAATAGTTTTTTGGAGTCTTGGGTTTCTGTGCCTATAAGATTTGTGTAATGTGTTTTTCTTTTGTCCTTTAGTAGAAGTTTGTATTATTTGTTGATTTTTTTCCAAGCTATTTTTGTTTGATCTAGGTTTGTTTTTCTCCATTTTCTTTCTAATCTTCTACACTGTCTTTTGAGTTGGAGCAATTCATTGTCAAACCATTGGTCTGATCTCCTGCTGGTTCTGGTTTTAGTCTGTAGTGGGGCTAGTTCATCAAGAGTGTTGGTGGACAGATTCTTCCAGATTCTTCCAGGTTCAGGAATTGACAAGAGGTAAAGCAATTCTAGACCTAATTCTTAGTGGAGTGCATGAATTTGTGCGGGAGGTAATGGTGCTGGGACAGCTTGATAAGTGATCATAACGATTACATTTCATATAATCTCTAGAATAACACCCTAGAATATAATCCCTAGAATTCCAAGTTTCCAAGTTTATTATTAATTTTATCAATTGTTTCAAGGCGATTCTACATTAAAAATTATACAGGAAGTATAATATAACAGCATTTAACTTTAAAAAAAAGAGATTATGGTAACATGAGAAGAATGGTAAAAAAGAGAGGAGAAGCTGCAAAGGTCGAAAATATACATCAGGCGTGGAAGTTATTCATAAATACCATCCTGGAAGCTCAGACTACATATATTCTATGTATTAAAAAAGGAGGAAGGAAGACCAAACAGCAATCAATGTGGTTAATGAGTGAGGTGAAGGAAACTATTAGAGCCAAAAGAGAATCTTTCAGAAAGTGGAAGAAGGATCTGACTGGAAATAATTGTAAACAGCATAAAGAACAGCAAGTCAAATACAAGGCGTTAATAAGGAAGGCAGAGGGAGATGTTGAAAACAAGATTGTGCTGGAAGCAAAAGCACACAGTAAAAACTTTTTTAGGTGTATTAAAAGCAAGAAGCCGGGAAGAGAATCAGTTGGACTGCTAGACAACTGAGGGATAAAAGGGGCTCTCAGGAAAGATTAAATTGATGCTTTGTTTCAGTGCCAGATGAACTGGAGAAACTCAGAACAAATCTCTGTAACACTTGAAGAAGTAATGGGTCAATTTGATAAACTGAACAGTAGCAAATCACCTGGACTGGATGGTATACATCCCAGAGTGCTGATAAAATTGAAAAATTAACTTGCAGAGAGTAAATTGTAATTTCTTTATAATCTATCATAGTACCTGAAGACTGGAGGGTGCTAAGAAATAGCCAGATTGCCCCGCTATCATGTCACACCCATACTAGCTGAACTTCATTGGTTGCCAGTTACATGGAGAATACAATTCAAAATAATAACATTGGTATTTAAATCTATATGTGACTTACTGCCTAAAGTGCTTGCCTCTTTATTGCAGGCATATGTGCTTTGCTGCCTACTATGATCACAGGTTGTTCCTCCAATTCGATCTATCACTAAAGCTATAAATCAGTCTCAAATGTTCCAGGTGGCTGGACCTCTTCTATGGAATTCTGTTCTTCTGATTTCTTGTCATTTCAGACTGGCCTTTTCAAATCTGGGCAGTTTGTAATTTAGCAAATATCTGACCTTATCTTTTTTAAGATATAGGTTCAAGGCTGCATATTGTCATTTTTTCATGATTTTTTGGGTCTTATTTTAATTATGTATGTATCACTGTTGCCCGCATAGATTTTTAAATAAATGACGCTGATTTTTAAAAAGGGTTCCAGAGGGGATCTAGGAAATTATAGACTGGTGAACCTGATGTTGGGGTCAGGTAAAATGGTAGAGACTATTATAAAAACCAAAATGACAGAATATATAAATAAGTATGGATTAATGAGAGAAAGCCAGTGTGGGTTTAATCAAGCTTCTAAAGTAGCTAGCTGCTCTTATATGCATTCATAGAGACATAATCAGGATGTTTTCACCATTCACATTCTTTAAGTCTCAACACTTCAAAGTTTTTAGCTCATCGGAAAATCAAGGAGCAACATGGTACATCAAATAGTTATTTCCTTCAAAGGTGCTACAATGTTTAAACATTCAGTAAGAGTTTCATACAAGCCAGCACTCCACAGCATCAGACTCTTCAAGCTGACTTAAAATATTCAGTCTAGGAAGCCATAGCTGTTAATTGTATTAAATCTATCTCTTCCCTAATTAAGAAAGAGGGGATTCTGAATTTCTGTTCTTTTTGAAGGTGGACTGGAATAGGAAGCTTAATCAGATAATGGTCAGACCATGGAACAGGTTCAGATACACTAGATAAATCAGCAGAGTTCAACATTAGTGAACTTACAAAGCGAAGATAGAATGCATAGTCTGCCTTGTGTGTAGGAGCTGAAACAATCTGAAATCAGCCTAAACCTTAAAGAACATTTAAAAAAATTTTGCAGCATAGAAATTAATAGCAACCTGATCTGCATGATTATTAAAATCCCCTAACAAAATAGTATGACCTGAATCAATTTCATTCTTGAGTAAAACACATCAAAGAAAGGTGCCATATCAGAATGCAACAATCCGGTGGGGGGGGGGGGGGGACAATAGCTTAACAGAATATTAACTCAGAGGTTAGTAACATAAATTCCATTCTATTATTATCATGCAAATCGATACAGAACAAACAACTCCTCTCTTGATGGATCGAGGTTTAGAAAAAGCTACATAATCCATCACACTCAATTGATTTAACAATACATCATCTGAATCCAGTAACCACGAATCTGTAATACACAGCACATCCTGAGAGGAAGTGTGAAGGAGGTCATCTGTAACTATGATCTTGTTCCTCACTGAGCGAGCATTAAATATCAGACTAGCTACGGCAATGGTCTCAAACTCAAACCCTTTGCAGGGCCACATTTTGGATTTGTAGGTACTTGGAGGGCCTCAGAAAAAATATTTAATGTCTTATTAAAGAAATGACAATTCTTTAGCACTCTCCAGACTGGTAGAGGTTAAATCTTACAAGTGGGTATATATCTCATCATGACCAGCAGGTGGAGACTGAAACAAAACTGTGGAATAGTACATAAGAGAGACTTTCCCCTATTCCTATCAGTCTTCTTTCAGTCTCCAGCAGGTGTTGAGTGAGTGGTAACCATCTTCCTTGGTAGGGCTGTTGGGAATTTGTTTAGGGGTTTCTAGTCCCTGTTTTTGGCTGGATTGGGCTTAGGTGGGCCCTGTTTGGCGGTTCGTCTGACCTCGGGGGTGTCGAAGCCGGTGGGTCTCGTGCTGGGTCCCTCCCCCCATTTCCTCCACCTCCCCCCATTTTTTTTAGAGCAACCTCAGCAGTAAGCTAAGTTTGGAAATAGAATTTTTTAAGGCACAACCAGCCCAAATGCAGACTGTAAGACTGAAAAGGACTAAGAATTTTGGATCATTGTCAATTATTTTCCATAACTTCAGTCTTCACTATCCCTTGCAGATTCCAAGTATAAATTATTTTTTCAGTTAATACAGCGTTTCATGTACTCAACCACATGAGTAGATATTTTATTACTATAATTCATTTTATTTTGAGCCTTTTTCAGGCCATATTGTTAGTGAAGCACACTCAGGTAGAAGAATCGGGAGTCCTGATGAATAAAGGACCTTGGTCTCTTGTTGCTTATAACTTGTATATCAGGGGTACCCAAAAGGTCGATCGCAATTGACCAGTAAATCGCAAAGGCAACGCGAGTCAATCGCGGAGCCCATCCGTGATAGACTCGTGTTGCTTTCGCGTTCTACCTGCATCCCGACACCGTACACAGGATGCAGAAGCTCCGGGCCGATCAGCCTTCCTCTCCCGATGTCAATTCTGACATCGGAGAGGAAGTTCTGGGCCAGCCAATCGCTGCCTGGCTGGCCTGTAACTTCCTCTCCAATGTCAGAATTGACGTCGGGGAGAGGAATGTTGGTCGTCCTGACGCTTCTACATCGGGAAGCAGGGAGAGCTTGGGGCAGCAGTGGCTTGGGGGCCTGTTCCCCAATGGTGGCAGCAGTGGCTTGGGGAGGGCAGGGGGGCAGGAAGACAAACAGAAAGAAGGGAAACAGAAAGAAAGAAAGGGGGGGACAGGGAAACAGAAAGAAAGGGGGCATGGAGAGAGAAAGAAAGGGGGTAGGAGGCCAAAGACAGAAAGAAAGAAGGGGGCAGGGAGAGAAGAAGGAAAAGTTGGTGGAGGGAATGAGGTCTGGAGGAGAGGAAGCATACAGTAGGCTGAAAGAAGGGAAGAAATATTGGGTACACAGTCAGAAGAAGAAAGTGCAACCAGAGACTCATGAAATCACCAGACAATAAAGATAGGAAAAATGATTTTATTTTCAATTTAGTGATCAAAATGTGTCCGTTTTGAGAATTTATATCTGCTGTCTATATTTTGCACTATGGCCCCCTTTTACTAAACTGCAATAGCAGTTTTTAGCACAGGGAGCCTATGAGCGTCGAGAGCAGCGCGGGGCATTCAGCACTGCTCCCTGCGCTAAAAACTGCTATTGCGGTTTAGTAAAAAGGGAGCGGGTACATTTGTCTATTTTTGTATCGTTGTTACTGAGGTGACATTGCATAGTCATCTGCCTTGACCTCTTTAAATGACAATTAACATTTTCTCTGCATACAGTGTGCTTTGTGGTGTTGTTTTTTTTTTAATTTTATTGTTGGTAGATCATTTTGACTTGGTCATTTTAAAAGTAGCTCGGAAATCCAAAAAGTGTGGGCACTCCTGTTGTATATAATTCTTAATGTAGACTAATTGAAAGTTAATGTCCTCTTCCACTTTGCTGATCCTGGTGTGTACTATCAGAATTGCTAAAGATCAGTCCTTTCATTGATATTCCAAGGTATATCCTGAAAGTAGAATTTTATATATACTAGGATGGGAGTGGGAGAAAACTGGCATAGGTTCACATTTCTAGTTTATCACAATAACCCAGCACACTGTTGAATTTCAGCAGCTTGGCAGCTTCACCTGTGGGACAAGAATTCTGCAGAGTAAACATTATGAATCCTATGTAGCAGTTTGGTTGAGGTTTTTATCACATTCTTTGATTTACTGTTGCAGTTGAAACTACCGGTAATTGTGTGTGTGTGTGTGTGTGTGCATATATGTGTGTTTAACTTGATGGCTTGCTTATTTCAGTTTGATCTGCAAACAGAAACCCAGAGAAATCATTGTTCCTAAATGGTATGAGAAACAATATGAGTGGAACCAGGTAAGATTGGGCCATTGAATTTTCATTTGATAGTTCATTGTTTTGAATGGTTTTAAGCTGTAAATTAGAAATACTATAATTGTTTTCTCCCTATTGCCTCACCTGTCAGAAGGAACTGACATATTAGGTTGGTACGTGGGTTGGGGGTGGGGGAGAGAGAGTGGTGGAACAGATTTTGGTTTTTTGAAAGCAATTGCTTAGTTCTGTCTCATGTGTAGATAGTGCACTGAGGAAATAAGTAGGCCAAGTCATCAAATTAGAATGAAGAATAAAGGTTTTGGAATAATGCTTCTAATTCTCTGCCACTACTGTGTACTAATCAGGGCTTCATGTGAAAACTATTAAAATTATGCTGGGGGATGCATATAGAGTCATGGATTTTGATATGCCACCTTTCTGTGTGTGGTACAACCAAAGCAATTTATATATATGCAGATACTTTCTCTGTCCCTAGTAGCGTCAGAGTCTAAGGTTTTTTTTTACCTGGAGCAATCACTCTGTACATTGACCATATCTGGCTTGATTATTCTTGCCAGAAGGGGGTGTATGGGAAGGAATAGACAAATATGCCTTACAGTATTAGCCCAGAAGCCTAGTTTTTGTACATCCTAGTAATTTTATGAACTGAAATGGAATTGGTTTGGAAATCTCAGTCTAAGTGATCTAAACTGAGCAAACCAAGAAGTGTAAAAATGGGTATAATGATTATTTCCAGAGTAATAAGGATGGTAAGCTGAATCGCTGAATCAAAGGTCTTGCATCCGCTCCCACAAGTCTTTTGCAAGAGATACTGATCATCTGTTTTCAGTACCTCCTCCTCTCTGCTGCCCCCAGTCAGTTATTTCTTGTGCAAGCGAGCCTGCAGGAGCAACTTTGATCTGCTCGGTCTTCTTTTTTGTTCTTTTGTACATTTTTGGCAGGTTTTTGTTTTTGTTTTTTTTGCAGGATTTTGTGTTCCTATTCAGCTCCAGTGACTGCCTAGCTTGCATGAGAAGAGCAGACTTTGGTCTGTAGCTGACAGGTGGATCATACAGGTTCCTGCTGAGCCAGCCTGCTTGAACTGTGGAGCTCAGGGGTTTCCCATGCTATTTGCTCACTCCTTGACTTAATCAGGAGTGCTAGTGCAAGGCTGTATAGGCACCAATTGCATTTCTTCAGAGTGCACATGGTGTCGGCTGCCCTTTCCTCCCCCCTCTTTACAGTGCTTGGATTTTGGTCCCGGGGGTTGAGGCTCAGTCCAGCTGTGGCCTGACTGTCAGCTGAAGAGTCAGAAGAGGCAGCTTTACTGGTGACAGAGGTCCTCTCCTAATTCCAGCAACCGAGAGGAGCTGTGGCAGACTGCAGCACATCTTAATAGTAATAATAACAGTTTATATACCGCAGGACCGTGAAGTTCTATGCAGTTTACAATGATTAAAAAG
Organism: Geotrypetes seraphini; assembly: GCF_902459505.1. Classification (NCBI taxonomy): domain Eukaryota; kingdom Metazoa; phylum Chordata; class Amphibia; order Gymnophiona; family Dermophiidae; genus Geotrypetes; species Geotrypetes seraphini. The sequence continues at coordinate 157,049,750 of NC_047090.1, read as the reverse complement.
TATTACAGATTGAGTGGAATAAACAAAGATCAGAGTTAGTGAATAACAGTTCTAAAGATCATTTGTTGAGGACTAAGATTGTATAGGTCAGTTACCTAAGTACTGCAGGAACAGATGTGTTTTTAGGCGTTTCCTGAATTCTCTATAAGTAGTAGGCACGAGTAGTTGTTCCAGGTCTTTACTCCATAATGCTGCTTGATGTCTGGTCTGGAAGAATATCTGTCACAGCCCACAGGACAGTTTGGGGGAGGGGGGTGGTATGAAAAGGTGGTTTTTATTTTATTTATTCATTCCTTTTCTGTACTGTTGTCTCATGGGAGCTCAGAACTGTTTACATGAATTTATTCAGGTACTCAAGCATTTTTCCCTGTCTTTCCCAGTGGGATCACAGTCTATCTATTTTTGAGGTTATATCTTATTGTAGCTTTGTTTCCCCACCCCAGAAATCCTAAAATTACTGGGTTTTTAGGTCCTTCAGTAGAGTTACACCATTTTTTTCAGTGGAAAATCCTGAAATATGGCCATATTGGACTTTACTGATTAAAATTTTAAGTTCTTAAACTTCTTCAAAAAGCCTTGTTTTTGCTTCTGACCACTAGAGATAGAATCCTCATGCTCCAATGACGTGAAGTTTGAGCCAATTGGGCACCCGAAGAGCGCCCTTGTGCGGCATGTTCTGCCGCTCATGCTGGGGAGGCAGGAACCTTGGGTTCAGCCTCTGACTACTTTATTAATGCAGCCAGATGACTGTTGGGATGGATGACCTCATGGCTAATGTCCAGGATTGCCACCTGAAGTTGCTCCTGGACTGCACGCCTAGGATCTCTAAAGGGCAATCCTGGGGGTCCTTTTTTTGGCTTCCGCCGTTCCCGTCTTTTCTCCTCTGGGTCTTCATCCCAGAGATCTTTTCAGAGCCCAAGACAGAGAATCTCCAGAAATACAAAATCCCAGGGCTTCACCTTCTGCCCAGTGGAGCAACCCAAGAAGTCACAATCATGCCAGGCCCCCAGCCTCCCCAAACAAGATCAGAGGCAGCCAGCTTTGACAATTTTATATGTCATTAGTAACGTGGCAGAGTGAAATCCCCAACAGACAAGGCCAAGCAGCCTGTTTAGAGTGCTGCCGGCCCAATGCTGTTTTAGTTGAAGGTAGAGTTTAAGGTATGCTTTATTTCAAGACCCTTTTGCACATTCCATTTGACATCTTTCTGTATCCCTTAGGGATGTGAGCACCACTGGTTAAGAACCCCTGTCCTAATAGTTTAATGCAAGAGAACATGCTCTTGACCCCTGTGGAGTTTATAAGAATTTTAAGCCATATATACCTTTTGCATGTGATATTACTTAATCCAGCAGTTTAAAAAGCTGCAATTCAGTACTGCTATTCTATGGCAAAGAAGTACACAATTGTCTTTATTTGTGTTATTATTTCTGGATTTCATTATGTATATTTTTTATTTTTAGGTGGATCCTAAGTTTCTCATTGATCAGTATCCAGACAAGAAAGGAGAAAGAAATGATTGTCTTTACCAACTGCACAAGCTAGTCATGTTAAATCCATAATACTGATTTATTAGCACTAAAGAAAATGCAGCAAATTTGAAAGAGGAGTGGATTGGATTGGGATGTTTGGGTGGCAACTGTTTCAGCTTTTATACAGCAAAATACTAGTTCATATTTTAAGATTAGAATTGAAGAAACTTAAAAATGGAATTATTGTAATAAGGTAAAATAGATCATTGTGAAGTATTCCACAGATCAGGACAATCCTGGCTTCATGAAGTGCTAAGACACAAATGAGCAGGCAGCTGCACTGAGTTTGTTTTTATTTTTTATGCAATGGGATTGGAATTGTGGAAAAAAACATGTGGCTGAGTATTGTAAATGTTAATTTCTATGGTTTGTAACTGGTATTTTGAATTCAAATAAAGGGGCTTTTGCCTTAAATGTCTCTATAGCCTGCTAATGAAGGTTGGAAGAAATAATTTCTACTTTTCTGGATTACTGACCCATGCTGGCATAAGATGATCTGCCAGCTGGAAGTGTGTCTTAGATGATTAGAAAATGCAATCCATTGTATCAGGATTTGTGATTTTCCCCCACCTTGGGTTGTGAATTCTCATGTTCATTCTCCCCAATTTTATAAAATGTAGATCTCAGCAGATTCTGTGCTGAGAGTTCAGCATTGTAAACTTTCAGTCTTAAAACTATAACTCTGATAAAACATCAGAAAAGGGACAGGAGTATTTGGGTATGTGGCATTTCTTCAATATACTCGGTGGGACCAGTGGCACTTCAGGACTCAACATTTCACCAAGGACAGGTTTTACCATGGCTAAAACCTAATGAGCAGAAATAAGGGCTTTCTAAGAGGATCTGCTATGCACATATCCACACAGATTTATTGGGGAGGGGGGGGGTGTGGCTAAGGTTATCCTGGGGGACATTAGGAATACAGATTTGGACTGTCCTAGTTATTGTATACTCATCAAGAAACTAGAAAAAATATTTCTTCACTCAGCGTGGAATTAAGCTCTGGAATTTGTTGCCAGAGAATGTTGTAAAAGTTTAGCAGGGTTTAAAAAGGTTTAAATAACTTTGTAAAAGACCATAAGCCATTATTAAGACGGATTTGGGGAAATCCACTGCTTATTCCTTATTGGAATCAGAATACTGGGTTTGATGGACCTATGGTCTGTCCCAGTATGGCAACTCTTATGCATTTGACAGTGGCTTTCCAAGCACTCTGCAAAAGCTTTCATGGTTCATAGGTAACAATTTAAAGCTGGTTTGACCAAGTTCAAGATCAGTCCTTGGGAATGGGGGGGGGGGGGGGGGGGGGCTGTAAACTGGCCAGATTTTCAGGACATCCCTAATGAGTAAGATTTGAATGGTCACTTCCTCCACTTTAAGCAAATCTCTCTCGTTTGGATTCATTAGGGATATCCTGAAATTTTGACTTATTTGTGGCCTTCAAAGACTGAAACTGGACAAGCATGATTTAAAATATTTAAAACTCAGTTATTTCAAGTACTTACCAATACATGAGCTGGGGCTATCTTTTATGCTACTCTGTGTGAATTATTACTGTGCTGTCCCCCTCCCCAGTGGAGCCCTTCACAAGCTTCACTTTTGTCTGAACAGCAGTGGAGTTGGAATAAGGGAACCAGATTTCTATGTGACTTCCCTCCACTTACAACTCTCAGTTATATCATGAAGTAATACAAACCTCATTTAGAACCTATAACAGCAGGGCCAAGAATCACACAACACCAAACCTATCTATGAAAAATTAACACTATGGTGAGTATATTGGTCCCAAGCATAGCAATATATGCTCTATTGGAAAAATAGAACAAGCAAGACAGCGACAGATCTCTACACAGCAAGTAACATTAGCAGAACATTACACCTCACCCCAAACAACAAGGGACCACAAATAAGAAATATAAGGGTGAATCAAAAATTAAAGACAATTGTTAAATTACGTGATAACCAGAATGGAGCTAGCAAAATGTAACATAAGTACTCGTACAATGTCTGTTGGATGGTTCATCCATGCACAGTGCAGCACTTGGCCTTTAGTCATGTGGCAGCCACAAGGTAGAAACATAGATGCTCCATTGCAAGATTGCACCATCAAAGAACAATGTGCAGTAGTACGTTTTCTTTGGGCATAGGGAGTGAAACCTGTAGAAATTCACCATCTGATATTGACTCAGTATGAACATAGCACGGGCAAACAGTGAAAATGACTGCTTTGCTGTGAAATGAACTTAAACCTGCAATTTGCAGCAAAATAAGAGGAATGTTGTCCAAAACAGTTTTACTGCAACATGACAATGCACATCCTCATACAGCAGCATTTACAGAAGAGACAGTGCAAAAGCTTGGGTTCAAATGTCTTCCACATCTTCCTTACAGCCTAAATCTAGTGTCTAGTGATTATCACATCTTCGGTCCACTGAAGAAGATGCTGTGAGGTTGCAAATTCACCTCTGATGATAAAGTAAAGGAAACAGTGCTCACCTGGCTATGGGAGCAGCTGAAAAACTCTGCAGGAATGCAGAAGCTAGTTGAACGATACAACAAATGTGTTGTCTTGCATGGGGACTATATGAAAAAGTGATATAATAATAATTTTATTCTTATATACCGTCAAAGCCATGGAAGTTCGAGGGGGTTTACAGCAAGAAGTGCTGGACAATCAGCGAAGAGGTTACAATCAAAGTCAACAGTACAGTCTTACATAATGAAAGAATTGGAAAGCTATATAGTTCTTAGCATAACTGTGTAGATTCTTAGTTTACAAATCGATTGAACAAACTCGTTTTTACCAATTTTCTGAAATTGAAGTAGGATGAGGAGAGCCTGATAAAGTTACTAAGCCAATCGTTCCATTTGCCTGCCTGGAACGCAAGAGTTCTGTCCAAGAATCTTTTGTATTGGCAGGCTTAAATTGTCGGATAGGTGAACAGATGTATTCTTCGTGTGGGCCTAAAAGAACTTGCCAGATTAAAATGGGAAACTAGGTAAGTGGGGGCCAGACCAAATATTGATTTATAACACAGACAAGAGAGCTTAAATAGGATTCGTGCCTCCAGGGGCAGCCAATGGAGTTTTTGATAATAGGGGCTTATGTGTTCCCATTTCTTCAGCCCAAAAATTAGTCAAACTGCCGAATTTTGAATGAGACTTAGAATGTTTTTTTGAAGGATTCCAAGTAAATGATGTTGCAATAATCGAGCAAGCTTAGGATGGAATATTGAACCAGTAAGCGGAAGGATGTTGCATCAAAGTATTTTTTGATGGTTCTGAGTTTCCATAGTACCGAAAAGCATTTTTTAACCACTAAATCTGTGTGAGCATTTAGAGTGAGGTAGCGGTTCAGGGTTTTAATGGAGTAGTCAATAGGGAAGTCCTGAACATTCAAGGAGATCGCTGTGTCTTTGATTTTGTCGTTAGGGCTTGCAAGGAAAAATTTGGTTTTGTCAGTGTTGAGCTTCAATTTGAATTCGGTCATCCATAGCTCGATTTGCTTTAGAATGGATGATAGATGAATCTTAGTCTCGGGGGTCAGAGTAGTAAGGGGAATAACAATGGTGATATCGTCATCATAGATATAAAATTTAACTTTTAAGCTTTGTAGTAAGTTCCCAATGAGGAAAGATAGATGTTGAACAATGTAGGGGAAAGAGGAGAGCCTTGCGGGACTCCGCAAGAGTTTACCCAACTAAAGGATTTTTTATTGTCACTATAGACTTGATATGACCGTTTGCTCAAAAAACCCCAAAACCATTTTAACACGTTACCTGAAAGACCAATTGACTCTAGACAGTCAATCAGAATTGCATGGTCAACCAGATCGAAGGCACTACTTAGGTCTAGTTGCAGAATTAGAGCACTGGTACCCTGACTGAATAAGGTATGGAGGAAGTCCAGTAATGATGCCATGACAGTTTCAGTGCTGAATCCAGAACGAAAACCAGACTGATTGTCTTGGCAGTATGTTAAATTTGTCCAGATACATTACTAGTTCCTGGTTTACTAGTCCTTCCATTAGCTTAACGAACAAGGGAGTGCTCGCAATTGGTCTGTAGTTAGATGTCAGTTTGGTAGATTCTCTAGGGTTTTTGACGATTGGGGTGATCAAAATCTGGCCTAAATCCTCAGGGAAAGTACCAGTTAGTAAGAGAGAGGAGAGCCAGTTGCTCACAGTTACTTCTGTTAAAGCTGTTAAATGTATTTTTGCCTTTACCTTTTGATGTAACCTCGTAGAAATAAGCAGACAAATATATAATAGAAAATCCCAATTACTCATACTATATAGTGTGACACTGGAGAACTAGAAATGTATTTCCTCATACTATGTGAGGATGCATATTTCCCAAAGCTGATATATTGCAATAAATAAATTCAAAATAATATATATATATATATATATTTTTTTTTTTAAACCTTTTTTGTCTGGGCATTTTATTATTCAGTCATATCCTCAGCCTCTTCTGTTTTCCTGTCTGCTTTCTCTTAAATACTTTCTAGGGCCTACTGTCTGCCATTTCTTCTCAAATCTTCAATCCTTTCTCTTCAGCTCTTTCTGCCACTTATTTCTTTTATGACTATCCATCCCTGGCCAAGCACCCCTTCCTTTCCATGGCCTTTCCCACATGGTTCAATGTCTTAACCTCTCCCCTCCATACCCCTGCAGTCCAGAAATTCCCCTTCCTCCCCACAAACAGCCCAGATTGTCTCAGATCTTTCTCCTTACCAACAATCCAGCATCTCTTATTCCCTCTTCCCCCCCCCATTAGTCCAATATCTCTCCTTTCCTGATCATCCCTCTTACATAGTTTGGAGTTACCCATCTCCCCTTTCACCCATCAATTCAGCATCTTCCCTCTTCAGTGTGACCAAGCATTTTTGCCTATTTCAGTCTTGAGCTGTGTTACTTCATCTGATTGCAGCAACATGCAACTTTTCTTACAATTTCACTTCTGATGCATAGGGGCACAATGCAAGTTAAATCATAATAAGCACCCAGTGCTGCCGTATCCCAGTGGGAGTGCAACTCAGATCTAATTAGTTTAGGTAAAACTGCTGGGGCTATGTTTCATTGCGCCTCCTACAACTGAGCTTTCCTTGTGCCACTGCACCTCCTGCTGCTGCTGCCACCACCACCTTGGAGGCGCACTGCCAGTGAGTTGTGCTGGTCCTTGGCTTTTCAGGAGGCTGAGCCAAAATAGAGGGACTTGTTGACCTCCAGGACTCCCATAGTTATTATGCCCCTGAACGTAAGTGGAAAAGTTCTGCTTGTCCCTTACAGAGAGACTATTTTATAAAGGCATATACGAGGGGTGTTCAATAATCTAAATACCTCAGTAAGAAAGATTTTTCAAAATATTTTTATTTTTCAATATAGTCCCTGATAGCTCCATACACTTCATCCACTTTTCCTACAATTTTTAACCCTTTGAAAGAAATTCTTCTGTTTGACCTTCAAAACAGTCACAGATTCCTTGATGTCTTCATTACTTGAAAACCGCTGTCCACGGAGAGAATTCTTCAAAACTCAGAACAGGAAATAATCTGAGGGAGCCAGGTCAGGACTGTAGGGTGGATGGTTCAGATGCTGAAACCCACATTCTCAGATGGCAGCCTGTGATTGTCATAAAGAAGCAGTACGCCTGCTGTGAGTTTTTCTTGTCTTTTCTCCTTGATTAACTTCCACAAAGTGTAACTCTCCCCGCTTATGATTGTCTTGTGTGGCATGAACTGCAGAAAACAGTTGCCATGACTTTGCCTGCAGATTTTTCTGTCCTGAACTTTTTTGGGGTGGGAGTTGACTTGTGCATTTACTGCATTGACTCCATTTTGGACTCAGGATCTCTGTAATAGATCAAAGGCTCATCTCCAGTCACCAATTGATGAAAAAAAATTCACTTGGTCTTTATGAAGCATCTTCAAGTTCTCCTGACAGCACTGGAGCCTTGTGGCCTTCTGACATGGTGTCAGCATTCTTGGAACCCATTTTGCACTAACCTTGAACATGCCCAATGTTTCATGAATTATTTTCCAAACTGTACCTTCTGAGATGCCCATTTCTTCAGCTATTCGGGAAACCTTAATTTGTCTTGTCTGTCAAAATTAAATCCTTGACTTTCTGTGGAAGTTGCTTCCACAGGTTGTCCAGTTGAGGGTCAACTTCAGTGGACTCACTACGTCACTTAAACTGCTTGCTTCAAAATTTTACTTTATAGAATGATGGGGCAGACTCACCATAAAGCACAGTTACTTACCTTAACAGGTGTTATCCAGGGACAGCAGGCAGATATTCTCACGTATGAGTGACGTCACCAATGGAGCCCTGGTAAGGACCACTTTAAAAGTACATCGCCACTTTAAGATCTTAGAAAGTTCGCGATAACCCGAACCGCGCATCCGCAAGTATCTTCCCGCCTGACGTAGGGCGTGCGGTCCCTCGGTTAAGATAAGCCAGCTAAGAAGCCAACCTAGGGAGGTGGGCGGGTTGTGAGAATATCTGCCTGCTGTTCCTGGATAACCTGTTGCGGTAAGTAACTGTGCTTTATCCCAGGACAAGCAGGCAGCATATTCTCACGTATGGGTGACCTCCAAGCTAACAGAAATGGGATGGTGGGAGAGTTGGCCTTAAGAAAATAAATGTTGTAATACAGATTGGCCAAAATGCCCATCCCGTCTGGAAAAAGACTCCAGACAATAGTGAGAAGTGAATGTATGAACCGAGGACCAGGTGGCAGCTTTACAGATTTCCTCAATAAGAATAGATCTGAGGACAGGAGACACTGGAAAGAGAATTGGTAGAAGATAGACAAAAACAGAAAGAGAAACTGGGACCAAGATGATGGAAAACCAAAATGTCCAGACAACAAGGTAGAGAAAATTGTTTTATTTTGAATTTATTAACTGGAATATGTTAGTTTTGGGATATGTGCATCACAATTATTTTTGTATTGTATTCGTATTCAGTGGCAATGTGGTGTATTCAGCTGATTGGAGGGAGGGACTGAAATTCAAAATTAGTGGATGGGCACCAAAGTTTCTCCCCGCCTGAGTGCAATATATAAATACTTGAGCTAATGGGGATTCCCAAGCCCTACCAACTGAAGACATCTTCCTCCTGTCCGGCAACCAGAAATCTCCAAGCTTTGCAGCTAATGGCAGTACCTCAATCTGCCATTGCTTTAATGCATGCATGAAAGCCGGGCGGGAATGGGGAAAGACAGCAGCAGCAACTCTGTAATATTGCTGCCAGCTGCAGAACTTAGAAAGTTGAAGGGGGAGGAGAGATGGTTGTCAGTTGGTGAGGCTTTAAGAACATAAAAATTGCCGCTGCTGGGTCAGACCAGTGGTTCATCGTGCCCAGCAGTCCGCTCACGCAACGGCCCTTAAGTCAAAGACCAGTGCTCTAAATGAGTCCAGCCTCGCCTGCGTACGTTCTGGTTCAGCAGGAACTTGTCTAACTTTGTTTTGAATCCCTGGAGGGTGTTTTCTCCTACAACAAACTCCGGAAGAGCATTCCCATTTTCCACCACTCTCTGGGAGAAGAAGAACTTCCTTATGTTTGTACGGACTCTATCCCCTTTTAACTTTAGAGAGTGCTCTCTCATTCTCTCTACCTTGTAGAGGGTGAACAACCTGTCTTTATCTACTAAGTCTATTCCCTTCAGTATCTTGAATGTTTCGATCATGTCCCCTCTGTCACCTCTTTTCAAGGGAGAAGAGGCCCAGTTTCTCTAATCTCTCACTGTACAGCAACTCCTCCACCCCCTTAACCATTTTAGTCGCTCCTCTCTGGACCCTTTCGAGTAGTACCGTGTCCTTCTTCATGTAAGGCGGCCAGTGCTGGATGCAGTACTCCAGGTAAGGGCGCACCATGGCCAGGTACAGCGGCATGATAACCTTCTCTGATCTGTTCGTGATCCCCTTAATCATTCCTAGCATTCTGTTCGCCCTTTTCACTGCTGCCATGCTTTGCGCGGACAGCTTCATTGACTTGTTGACCAGTACTCCCAAGTCTCTCCAAGTACCGCCCCAGACATCCTGTATGTGTGTATGAGATTTTTGTTACCGACATGCATCACCTTATACTTATCCACGTTGAACCTCACTTGCCATGTCGCTGCCCATTTCTTGAGTGTGGTTATGTCACGTTGCAGGTCTTCGCAATCCCCCTGTCTTCTCACTACTCTGAATAACTTCGTATTGTCAGCAAATTTAATCACCTCACTTGTACCAATTTCCAGATCATTTATAACTATGTTGAAGAGCACGGGTCCAAGCACCGAGCCCTGCAGTTGCGCACGAAGTGGAATCCTTCTTCCTCACAATAGCGCCACAGTACCCAGTCCGAGTATTGTCCATTTACTCCCACTCTCTGTTTCCTGTCTGCCAGCCAGTTTTTAATCCACGTTAGTATTTCACCCTCGATTCCATTGCTCGCAATTTTCCGAAGTAGTCGGTCATGTGGAACCTTGTCAAACGCCTTCTGAAAATCCAGATATACAGTGTTGAGTTGGCCACCCTTTATCAGCCTGTTTACTTCCTCAAAGAAGTGCAGCAAGTTCATCAAGCAAATTCCTTTGCTGAAGCCGTGCTGGCTGATCCTCATCAGATTGTGTCCGTCAAGGTGATCATTGATGCATCCTTTATCAACGCCTCTACCATTTTTCCCAGTACTGAGGTCAAACTCACCAGTCTGTAATTTCCCGGATCTCCCCTCAAACCTTTTTTCAAGATCGGCGTAACATTCGCCACCTTCCAGTCGTCCAGAATCTTTCCTGATTTGATCGATAGATTGGCTATTAGTTGAAGCAGTTCAGCTATAGTCCCTTTCAGTTCCTTGATGAACCTCGGATGGATGCCATCCGGTCCCGGGGATTTATTGCTCTTAAGCCTATCAATCTGTCTGCATACCTCTTCTGGATTGACTGTCAACCCTGTCAGTTTCCCATCTTCGTTTCCAGTGTATAGCCTGTTGAGTTCCGGTATGTTGTGTATATCCTCTTGTTCAGTTTGTTGGCAATGGCTTTGTCCTTCTTTAGCACTCTATTTATTCCATGGTCATCCAACGGTCCCACCACTTCCTTCGCGGGTTGTTTCCCCTTAATATATCGAAAGAAAGGCTTGAAGTTTTTCACCTCCTTGGCTATTTTTTCCTCATAGTCTCTTTTGGCCCCTTTTACCGCCTTATGGCACCTGCGTTGATGTTTGTGCTTTTTCCAGTTTTCGTCCGTTTTTTACCTTTTCCATTCCTTAAACGAAGTTTTCTTGTCTGATCACTTCCATCACCACTACAGTGAGCCACGCCAGTTCTTTGTTCTTTTTCTTCTTGGATTCCTTGTTGATACGCAGTATATATAGATTTTGTGCCACAGTGATTGTCCTTAAAAAGGGACCATGCATGCTCTAGCGTTTTTACAGTGCTTATCCTCTTCTTAATCTTCTTCCCCATCATGAGTCTCATCTCTTTGTAGTTCCTTTTTTGGAAGTTCAGTGCCGTGGCTGTCGTAGTGAATTGATGTTTTGCCCCTGCATCCAGGTCGAAGCGATTCTCTCTCTCGGTCGACTGTCGGCTTTCCTCTTCTTCGTAGTTTAAAAACTTCTCAATTTATCTCTTGATGTTGCTTGCAAGTAACCTCGTTCCGTCTCTGCTGAGGTGGAGTCCGTCCTTCCTGAATAGCTTGCTCTTCCTCCAGAACGTCATCCAGTTGCGCACGAAGTGGAATCCTTCTTCCCCACACAAGTGCCGCATCCACGCGTTGACTACTTGCAGCTCCATCTGCTTCTTCTCGTCGGCCCTGGGTATCGACAGGATCTCTGAGAATGCTATCCTCTGCATTCTGGTCTTCATCTTCCTTCCTAGCATCCGGAACTGGTCCTTCAGTACTTTCCTGTTGTAGTTCCTGTTGCTCATGTTGTTTGTCCCCACATGGATCACCACTGCCGTATCTTCTTCTTCCACGCTGCCGATGATCCTGTCGATGCAGCTCACTATGTCTTCTACCTTGGCTCCTGGTAGGCAGGTCACCAGCCGATCCTGTCTTCCTCACGCTATGTGGCTGTCAACTTGTCTGATGATAGAGTCCCTCACGATGATTACAGTCCTCTCTATCTTCTCTTGCTTCTCCAGCCGCAGGTCCGTGTCTCCGGTGTATGTCCATCTCTCCAGCCGTAGGTCCGTGTCCTCCGTGCACATCCATCTTCCCTCATCCTGGCGTTGGCTTGCCCTGGACTCGTCTTCTTGTGGGTGCCCTCTGCTGTGTCCAGATCTCGCTGCTGTGTCACCCATTTCTTCCTTGTGGTTGTCCTTCAGGTGGTCCTCACTCTCTGTAGGTGTATCTTGGCAGTTCTACTGTTACTGGTGATTTTCCACGGCCTCCCTGTATGCCTCCTCTATGAACTTCTCCAGCTCTCCGACTTCTTCCTCGATGGTTTCCTCTGTCTTGATGTTCTCTGCATCCCTGCCCTCCTCCTCCACTGCTTGAAGTGCCTCCAATTCCAATATTGCGCCCTCCAGGAGTCTTGACTTTTTTCTTCAGACTCTCCAGTTCTCTGCATCGAGTGCATATGTAAGACCGCCTCCCAGAGGGGGAGGTAGTCAAACATATGGCAGACAGTGCTGAAAACTTCCATTGCTGCCCGCTTGCCGTCTGCTGTGGCTGTCCTCCATGTCTGCTGTGGATGTCCTCTGTGGCTGCTTGGTTGTGTGTCTTCTGTGCCTACAGCAGGGGAGTTGCACATTTTGAGGGAGCCTAAGCTCAAAGTGGGAGGCCCAGCCTCCTCTCATGGTTATGCCACTGATTGTATTCAAAATGAAGTAATTGCCAAGTTGTGGTTTCCAGTTCAGTTTTGGTATTCATAAACCACTTAGGCTATAAGTGGTATATAAATACTAAAAAATAAATAAATAAATACATATAACATAGTATGTGAATATGCTGCCACCTGCTGGGTATTATAAATATACAATTTGTTACTGTAGGAAAATGTACGAGCTTCATTGCTCCCGCCTATCCTCACCAGTCGTGCCTGGCTGAGTACAGTAGCTGAAAACCTGTAGAACAGGTTTAGTGCTTTCAGTGTGTTTCTTATGATTATAGCACCAGCCTGAGAACTAGCAAAGTCCAGTTCACATCCTGCTCCTGCTACTTGTGATATTGGCCAAAGTCATTTAACCCTCCAATGCATCAATTTCAAACTTAGACTGAGCCTTTCAGGCACAGGCAAATATCCATAATACCTGAATGTCACTCACCTTGCTTTTAACTCCTAACCCTCAGTTGCTTGTAAAGTAGCTATGCCTGAGAAACTCCCTACTCCCCCCCCCCCCACACACACAGACATATCCTTTTTCTCTGTTTGATTAGATTGTAAAGCCCTACGAGCAGGGACCATCTCTTGAAAGTTTTAATGTACAGTACTCATTTGTCTAGCAGCACTATAGAAATGAGTAGTCTTAGAGAATGACACGAGGACAAATTTGTCCCCTATGGGATCTTTCTCCATCCCTGATCCATTTCTATGAGTTCTGTCCCGTCAGCTCTGTCCTTTATCTGCTCAAGCCTTAAACACTTTAAGTGTTCGAGGCTTGTGCAGATGAGAACAGAACTTGCAGGGGTGGGACACAGACAGAACTTGTGGTGACGGGGATGGAAATAGATCCGTGGGGGATGGGGACAAATTTGTCCCCATGTCATTCTCTTAAGTAGTAGTACCACCTTGAGCTACTACTGAAAAAGGTGCAAGCTAAATGCAAAATCCCTTCTCTGCAGAAAAATATGCAGATAAAGAATGCTTAAGTGGATGGAGTGCACAATTTCAGCAGTTATTGCAGCATATGTAATCAAGCACTACGGTAGACATTACAAATCATCAGTAAATGATGCCACAAGGAGTTCTTAATTTGGATGTGAGGGTGCTAAGACATGCTCTGAAAATGAAAGAGGCCTTTTGGAAAAATTTGAATGGTGAATTACAAGCTCCTCCTTCACTGCTATCCCACTATCATAAGAACATAAAAGACTTACTGGGTCAGACAAATGGTCCATTTAGCTCAGTATCCTGTCTTCACGGTGGCGAATCCAGGCCACAAGTACCTGGCAAAAACCTAAATAGTAGCAACATTCAATGCTACCAATCCAGGGCAAGCAGTGGCTTCCCCCATGTCTGTGTCAATAGCAGACTATGAACTTTTCAAACAGGAAGTTGTCAAAATCTTTTTTTAAACCAGCTATGTTATCCACTCTTACCACATCCTCTGGCAATGTATGTGTGTACCTCAGGGCTCTGTCTTGTGACCTCTTTCTTCCATCTATACTCATTCCTTCAGTGCTCTGATCTCCCATGGTTTTCAGTATCACCTCTATGCTGATGACTCCCAGATCTACATGGTCCAGTCGCATTATTATGACCACCGCCTCCCTCTGACATTAGGGACGCAAAGCCAATGAACAAATGCACCTGTCACGTGCAGACTTCATGAGTATATAAGGTGGGATGTCGGCAAGTGGCTAATATAGCAACCATGGCTGTCTTGGGGAAAAAACATGATCTATCAGACATTGAAAAAGGCATGATCATAAGAACATAATAGCCTTACTGGGTCATGGTCCATCAAGCCCAGTAGCCCGTTCTCACGGCCAATCCAGGTCACTAGTACCTGGCCAAAACTCAAAGAGTAGCAACATTTCATGGTAAGGATCCAGGGCAAGCAGTGGCTTACCCCATGACTTTCTCAATAACAGACTATGGAAATTGTCCAAACCTTGCTTAAAACCAGCTACGCTATCCACTCTTACCACTACCTCTGGCAATGCATTCCAGAGCAAACTTGAGTGAAAAAATATTTCGTATTGGTTTTAAAATTATTTCCCTGTAACTTCGAGTGTCATCTAGTCTTTGTAATTTTTGATAGAGTGAAAAATCGATCCACTTGTACCCGCTCTACTCCACTCAGGATTTTGTAGACTTCAATCATATCTCCCCTCAGTCGTCTCTTTTCCAAGCTGAAGAGCCCTAACCTTTTTAGTTTTTCCTCATACAAGAGAAGTGTCGCTCTTCTTTGAACCTTGTCTAAGAACTTAAGAACTGCCATTTCTGGAACAGACCTTGGGTCCATCAAGTCCGGTGATCTGCTCATTCGGAGGCCCAGCCAGGTGTAACCTGGTGAAAACTTAGTCACCCGTATCGCTCTATGCTCCTTTCGAGGAGATGTGGATCTAACTTGCCCTTAAATCCTAGAACGGTGGTTTCCACAGCAATCTCCACCAGGAGAGCGTTCCAGGTGTCCACCACTCGCTGTGTGAAGCAGAATTCTGGCATTTGTCCTGGGCTTGCCCCCCTCAGCTTCAGTCCATCACCTCTTGTCCTAGTAAATAAGTTTTTGTCCTGCTCTATCTTGTCAATTCCTTTTATTATTTTAAAAGTCTCAATCAGATCCCCTCTCAGTTTCCTCTTCTTGAGGGAGAACAGTCCCAGTTTTCTAAGTCGTTCTTCGTAGCTCAAGTTCTCCATACATTTTACCAGCTTTGTTGCTCGCCTCTGCACCCTCTCGAGCAATTTCATATCCTTCTTTAGATAGGGAGACCAGTGTTGGACACAGTATTCCAAGTGTGGTCTGACCATTGCTCTATAAAGCGGCATTATGACCCTCTCCAATCTACTCATGACTCCCTTCTTTATCATGCCCAACATTCTATTTGCTTTCTTTGCCGCCGCCGCACATTGTGTTGATGGTTTCAGGGTCCTATCTATCAGTACCCCCAGGACTTTTTCTTGTTCACTCTTACTCAGAGTTGCACCTGACATGCTGTACCCGTACTCCTTGTTCTTTCTGCCCAAGTGCCTTGCACTTTTCCACATTAAACTTCATCTGCCATTTCTCTGCCCATCTCTCTAACTGGCTCAAGTCTCTCTGTAGTTCCTCGCTGTCCTTTTCTGATCTGATTGTCCGACATAGCTTGGTATCGTCTGCAAACTTGATGATTTCTCTGGACGTTCCTTCTTCTAGATCATTGATGACAATATTAAATAAGATGGGCCCAAGAACCGAGCCCTGGGGCACACGCTAGTCACTTTCTCCCAGCCTGAGAGCTTCCCATTTATGCCTACCCTCTGCATTCTGTTTTCCAGCCATTTGCCTATCCACCTTAGTATGTCTCCCTCTATTCCGTGGCTTTGTAATTTCCTGAGAAGTCTTTCGTGTGGAACTTTGTCGAACGCTTTCTGGAAGTCCAGGTATATTATGTTCACTGGTTCCCCGTTATCGATCTGTTTGTTTACTGTTTCAAAGAATTGTAGTAAATTCATCAAGCATGACTTCCCTTTCCTGAAGCCATGTTGACTGGCTCTCATCAGGTCGTGTGTATCCAAGTGCCGGACTATGCTATCTTTAATCAGTGCCTCATTCATCTTTCCAGGGACCGATGTAAGACTCACCGGTCTGTAGTTGCCCGGTTCTCCTCTTGATCCTTTTTTGAAAATTGGGGTGACGTTCGCTATCTTCCAGTTGTCCAGTATCTGTCCAGTTCTAATTGACAGGTTGGCGAGGTTTTGCAGTAGTTCACGAATTTCCACCTTCAGCTCCTTTAATACTCTTGGATGAATTCCATCCGGTTCAGGGGATTTGTCGCTTTTAAGTTTGTCGATCTGGTAGTATATCTGGTCCAAATCCACTTCTAATGTGGTGAGGCTGTCCTCTATTTCTCCCTTGAACACTTTCACTGCTTCAAGTATTGATGTAATGTCCTCCGTCGTAAAGACAGACGCAAAGAAGGAGTTTAGTCTGTCAGCAATTTGTTTGTCTTCTTTGATGCCACTATATCTTTCTTGAGATAAGGAGACCAGAATTGAATGCAATACTTCAGATGAGGTCGCACCATGGACCGATACAAGGGCATTATAGCATTCTTAGTCTTGTTAACCATCCCTTTTTTAATAATTCCTAGCATCCTGCTTGCTTTTTTGGCCGCTGCTGCACATTGGGTGGAAGGTTTCATCGTATTGTCTATGATGATGTCCAGATCCTTTTGTTGGGCGCTAATTCCCAAGGTGGACACTAGCATCCGGTAACTGTGATTCAGGTTATTCTTCCCAATGTGCATCACTTTGCATTTGTCCACATTAAATTTCATCTGCTACTTGGACGCCCAATCTTCCAATTTCCTAAAGTTTGCCTGCAATTTTTCACAATCTGCATGCATTTTAACAACTTTGAACTTTTTAGTGTCACCTGCAAATTTAATCACCTCAGTCGTTCCAATTTCCAGATCATTTATATACGTTAAATAGCAACGGTCCCAGTACAGATCCTTGCAGCCCTCCACTGTTTACTATCATCCATTGAGAAAAATGACTATTTATCCCTACCCTCTTTTCTATCCAATAACCAATTCCTAATCCAAAACTGAACTTTGCCTCCTACCCCATGACTCTTTAATTTTCTCAGGAACCTCTCATGAGGAACTTTGTCAAAAGCTTTCTGAAAATCTAGGTACACTACATCAACCGGCTCACCTTTATCTACAGGTTTATTCATACCTCGAAGTCAAGCAAATTAGTGAGGCAAGATCTCCCTCAGCTGAGCCAATCAGGGCCTTAGACTCCTCGCCCTTGTATTCCAGAGGGGCTTTAGGCCCCTCCCTGTGCATCACCTCCAGTGGCAGGAGGGGAGTGGGCATCCCTCCTGCCAATTTTCTTTTGCAGGGGGGGAGGTTCGGCATAGCAGGAGGAAGTGGGCATTCCTCTTGCCATTTTTGGTGTCACAGGATTGTGCTTTTCTTTTTTTTCTAATGAGGCAGATATTGTGGATATGTAATTTGCACTGTATTTCTATATAGCCAGTCTCTAATATTATCCACCACTCACAACTAATATTTATCAAGACAAACTTTTGTAATATTTTTCTATATATCTCTTCAGGTCTTCAGAAATGTCAGATTTAGCCAACCTTTTTCAAAGGCTAAGAAGTATCTTTTTTACTGGCCTCGTCATCAGACCCAGTTGAATGCTATTTTTTAATAATTTTTATATAAAACTGATTGTAAAGTGCTGTGTGATACATGCTACATGCTTTCATTTAATCACATAATATTTTTATATAATCTTGTCTTTTTTTTTTAAAGTTGCTCTTATTGGGAAGGGACCTGTTGCTTCAACATGTTTTGCCATTGGGCTGTGTCAAGAAGAGTCAGTCCCCCCTTAATAGTTTATTGTACCATCCCGAACTTGTAATTTCTCTCTCTTTCGGTTGTGTCAGAGGAGAAGCTTCCGTCCACAGACGCACGCGACTGCAGGCAGGCTCGGCCGGCTTCAGCAAGTTACTTTACTAATGCGCCGTGAAGGTAAAGGGGAGGGAGGGAGATTCTCGGGCCAGGCGAGGGGTGCTGAAAGGCGGTGAGGTAGCGAGAGGGAAGGGTGGTGGTTGGGAGAAGACGCAGAAGGGAAATGGGGAAGACAGAGTGGGCAGAAGATGCTGAAGGGAAATGGGGATGACAGAGTGGGGAGAAGATGCTGGAAGGGAAGGAAGACAGAGATGCCAGATTATGGGGGAGTGGAGGGAAGAAGGTGGGTGCCAGACCAATTTGGGGGGGGGGGTGAAGGGAGAGGCACAGTAACAGAGGAAATGGAAGATGCAGAGAGAAGACAGACAGTGAATGGAAGGAATTGAATGAGAAGATGAGGAAAGCAGAAATCAGACAACAAAGGTAGAAAAACATTAGTATATTAGTTGTGTTGATAAAAATTTATAAACAAAGCTCTGCCAGCTGAACATCTCTTTCTCTAGTTCAGCAGCCAGAACTTTGATTTATATGGAAGGAATAATCTAAATATTGCAGTACTGAGGCTTGTATGGATGCTGCGGGGATAGTAGTTGCGGAGATGGGGCGGGGACATTGGTTGCAGGGATGGGGACAGGGCAGTGACAGGGAAGGTGGTCATGGGGACAGGGTGGTGATGGGGCCAATTTTTTTCCCCGTGTCATTCTCTAATCTGAAGTATTGCATTCAATTCTGGTCTCATTATCTCAAGAAAGATATAGTGGCGCTGGAAAAGGTTCAAAGAAGAGTGACCAAGATGGTAAAGTGGATGGAACTTCTCTCGTATGAGGAAAGACTAAAACGGTCAGGGCTCTTCAGCTTGGAAAAGAGACGGCTGAGGGGAGATATGATTGAAGTCTACAAAATCCATAGTGGAGTAGAACGGGTACAAGTGGATCGATTTTTCACTCCGTCAAAAATTACAAAGATTAGGGGCACTCGATCAAAGTTTCAAAGTTTCAAAGTTTATTATTTTTCTTGATTAATCGCTTTATCTAATTCAAAGCGATGTACATAATAAAAAATAATTAAGAGAAAACATACAATACAAACTTTAAATACTTACAATACAAACTTTAAATACTTACAATGAATAATATAAACTACATTACATTGGGTAAAAGGGGTTTATGAAATACATTTGTCGAATAAAAGAGATACATAGGAGAAACACAAAAGGGGAAACATTAAAACGATTGGTACAAAAATCTTGGAATTATTGGTTTGAATATGATTAAATTAAGTATTAAAAGCATCATTGAATAAAAATGTTTTTAATTGTATTTTAAATTTTACCAAGTCTTGTTCGTTACGTAAAAAAATTGGAAGAGCGTTCCAGGTTTGTGGGGCTGTTACAGAAAATATAAATTGTCGTCTGGTGTTTATAAATTTTAATGAGGGAACCGTCAGTAAATTTTGATCAATAGATCTTAATGTTCTAGTTGGTTGGTACGGTATTAACAATTTATAAATGAAAGCAGGTGTCTTATATAGTAATGTCTTGAATGTAAGTAGACAAAGTTACAGGGAAATACATTTAAAACCAATGGGAGGAAAATTTTTATCACTCGGAGAATAGTTAAGCTCTGGAACGCGTTGCCAGAGGATGTGGTAAGAGTAGATAGCGTAGCTGGTTTTAAAAAAGGTTTGGACAAGTTCCTGGAGGAAAAGTCCATAGTCTGTTATTGAGAGACACAAGGGAAGACACTGCTTGCCCTGTATCGGTAGCATGGAATATTGCTACACCTTGGGTTTTGGCCAGGTACTAGTGACCTGGATTGGCCACCGTGAGAATGGGCTACTGGGCTTGATGGACCATTGATCTGACCCAGTAAGGCTGCTATTATGTTAATCTGCAGAAGGTGGTGAAACCTAAAAAGATTTATGGTCATGACTTGTTAATGTACGTCAGAGTCTAAATAGAGTATGACCTCCCCCATGATCCAAACAACCCCCTCCCTACCTTATTCAGGAAGTTTGGCCATAGAGACATCTACCCTGCTCCATCTGGCAGGCCCACCTTAACCAACCTGGGCAAATCAGAACCTTAGGCCCCTCCCCGGTGCATCCCAGGATGCACTGGGAAGGGGAAGACCGACCATTTTGTAAGAAGCAAACGTGCCAGTTGGAGTGGGGTAGGTTTCCCTCCAGCCAAACTTCCTGAATAAGGTAGGGCGGGGAGGGGGGTCATTGGGGGGATGGGGGAGGGTTGGGCAACTGCAGAAGGGGATGTACATCCGTTCTGCTGCGGAGTGGAGGGGGTAGAGTTGGGGCAGCAAAGGTAGATTGAGAGAAAATGCGTGCCCCCCCCCCTCAGTCTACCCTCACGCCCTCCCTCCCCTCAACATCTGGCTTCCCCCTGCTTAGCAAGGATCTATTTGTGTTTAATGTTTGTGACCACGTTTCTATTTAAGCATCTGAAATATTTTAACTTTTTCAGTTTCCCCAATAGGCATACAGTATAGCACAGTTACTTATTGTAACGGTTGTTATCCAGGGACAGCAGGCAGATATTCCCACACATGGGTGACGTTACCGACGGAGCCCCGCAGTGGACAGCCTTGAAAGCAAACTTGCTTGAAGATCTCGAGCTTTCGAGTGCTGCACCGCGGATGCGCGCGTGCCTTCCCGCCCGAACTTGGGGGGCGCATCTCCTGTGAGGATCCTCAGTTCAGATACCAAGCCAAGAAGCCAACCAGGGGAGGTGGGAATATCTGCCTGCTGTCCCTGGATAACAACCGTTACGGTAAGTAACTGTGCTTTATCCCAGGACAAGCAGGCAGCATATTCCCACACATTGGTGACCTCCAAGCTAAGTAAAAAGGGATGGAGGGAAGTTGGCAATTTAAGAAAAAAGATTTTGCAAAACAGATTGGCCAAAATGGCCATCCCTCCTGGAGAAAGTATCCAGACAGTAATGAGAAGTGAAAGTATGAACCGAGGACCTTGCAGCCAATGCTTGTTGCCATTGAGACGCCAGGGTCCACTGAGGAATGCGAAGGTGAAGTCTGGCCAGGGAAGTCACATGAACCGTGGACGCCATGTGACCGAGTAGAACCATCATCTGATGGGCAGTTGAAAGAGGGTTTCTTGACGATCCAGAGGAAGGAACGCCCTCATGTTGACAGAATCCAGAATCGCGCCAATAAACTGAAGCGACTGAGTTGGAACCAACTGAGATTTGGGAAAGTTGATTTGGAACCCCAGACTCTGAAGAAAAGAAATAGTTTGAAGGGTCGCTGTCACAACTCCTTGAAGAGAAGGTGCTTTGATCAGCCAATCGTCCAGATAAGGAAATACTTGAAGCCCTTGAGAGCGCAGGGCTGCAGCCACTACGACGAGACACTTGGTGAATACCCTGGGGGAGGCTGCTAAGCCGAAGGGAAGAACCCTGTATTCAAGGTGAAGGTTCCCCACCTTGAACCTTAGATATTTGCGAAAAGTGGGGTGCACAGGGATACGAGTATAAGCCTCCTTGAGATCCAGTGAGCACATCCAATCCCCCTGATCCATGAGGGAGTATAGGATCGGAAGTGAGAGTATGCGAAATTTCTCTTTGATGAGGGTTTTTGTTGAGGGCTTGAAGATCCAGAATGGGTCGCAAATCCCCCGTCTTCTTGGGTAACAGAAAATACCTGGAGTAGAACCCTAGATTGTGTTGAGAAGCAGGAATCTCCTCCACTGCTCTGAGGCAAAGTAGAGCTTGAGCCTCCTGAAGAAGAAGGGGGAGTTGAGAGGAACTGGAATGACACTCTCTTGGAGGGTGGTCTGGGAGCACCTGAAGCAGGCGCAGAGAGTATCCCTCGCGGATAGTTGTCAGCACCCAGAGGTCCGATGTAATAGTTTCCCAATGAGATGAAAACAGGGAAAAACGACCTCCAATGGGCAGAGGTGAATTCTGCAGGAAGGATGGAATGCTCAAGGCCGGAACATCAAAAAGACAGAGCCGGTTTGGTGACAGCAGGCGTCTGAGGTTTCTGAGAGCGTTGTTGCTGCTGAGGACGTCGAGGAGGAGGCCTGGAAAAGGCTGGAGTCGTCTTCATGGATAACGACGGGCAGGTGGTTTATACGCCTGAGCAGTAGGTGGTTTGGGCTTAGACCTGATCAACAACGCAAAAGAGCGTTCATGCTCTGAGAGTCTTTTAGTAGCAGCTTCAATCGAGTCGTCAAACTCATTACCTTGGCAAGGTAATTTGGCAAGGCGGTCTTGCAAATTAGGATCCATGTCTACTATGCGAAGCCAGGCAAGGCGACGCATAGCGACAGCAAAAGCAGACACCCTCGAAGAAAGCTCAAAAGCATCATAAGATGCCTGCAACATAAAAAGTCTCAACTGGGAAAGAGTTTGAAGGATCTGTTTAAATTCAGACAGACGGTGCTTGGACAAGTCTGGATAAAAGGATGGGAACAATTTCAAAAAATGATTAAAATAGGATGTAAAGACATAGTTGTAATTCAAGATCCTGTTCGCCATCATAGAATTTTGGTACAGTCTACGACCAAATTTGTCCATAGTACGTCCTTCACGACCAGGAGGGACAGTTGCAGACACCTTAGAAGGGTGGGCTTTCTTGAGAGAGGATTCCACCACCAAGGATTGATGGGAAAGTTGTGATTTCTCAAACCCCTTACAGGGTACAGTACGGTAGCGTGATTCCAGCTTTGATGGAATAGCTGTAACCGAATAAGGTGTCTCCATATTTCGGATGAAGGTCTGTTTGAGCACTGGTGTCATGGGCAGCCTCAAAGTCTCCTTAGGAGGATGTGGAAGCTCCATGTCTGCCAAATATTCCGGGGTATACTTGGAATCTGAATGTAAATCTAAATGAAGAGCTTGCCCCATGTCATAGACAAACTTGGCAAAGAAAGATGATTTGGAAGAAGAAGCTTCCTCAGGAGAGGCAGACCTGGAGCGAGGAGCTACAGAATAAGAAGGTGAAGCCTCACGTGAATATTGGGACACCGGCTCTGATTCTACCCGCAGCGTCACCGAAGAAGCCCCACTACCAGTTTGTGGCAGAGTAAAGGAATGCTTTCTTTTCAGGCTCCTCGAGATGTTCTCGGAGATGTTCTCAGAGTCCTAGGAGTGGAATGTCTCGAAGGCAGAGGAGAAACATCCCGAAGTAAAGACCTCGAGGGAGGAGTCCTCGACCTCGAATGCCTCGAAGAGACAGAAGAGGGAAGCTTCGGGTCAGAGCAAGGAAGGTGCCTTGAAGAAACCTCCGAAGTCCTCGACTTGGAAGGAAGGTGTCTCGACGGCCTCGACCTCTGTTTCGGACGAGGCAAAGAGGATCTCGAAGCAAGATCCGGTGAGGAATCAGATGAAGAGATTCTCTTACGAGACCTGCTCCGTGGACGGTGTAGCAGGGTCTCAGTCTGCTGCTCAGGCTGGTCTACTCGAGGCAAGGTCGAAGAAGGCACCAACTGAGCCACAATAGAAGAAATCTGCGTAGTCAAGATGGACTTTAGCATATCTTCAAACATTGGCACCGAGACCAAGGGAGTCTGTGGTACAGGTGCTGCCATGCGCTCCAAGGAGGGCGACCTCAATTTAGAGTATTCCCGAGACTTGGAGGCATGCTTTGCAGACGGTCTCGAGGATAGAGAGGCACCCGGAGCCCCGGGTAGCGTCAAGAGAGACTCTGGCGGCTTCTTGGCATGGTACCTGGAAAGGAAGCAGGAGACTTACCCCCAGAAGCAGACTTCGAGGACGAGAGCACCGGGGCCTTCGAGGCCGAGGACCCGGAGGTCTTCGAGGCCGAGGCAGGTGTCGAGGTCGAGCTTGTCCCAGAAGACGAGGCCTTTGGTCCCGCAGGCATCGAGACAGTCGAGGCCGAGGCTTTTTCAGGCTCCATTTTTAATAGCTGAAGAAACCTGTCACAGCAGCGGCAAAAAGCACGAGGCTGAAGGGTCAGACAGCGATCACAGTCCTCTGGACGATGAGTGCGACCCAAACAGACCATACACCGACTATGAGGGTCGGTGACAGAAATCATCCTGCCGCACTAATAACAATGTTTAAACCCAGTGAGAGGCCGGGACATAGAAAAAATAAAGTCCATGCCGAACAAAGTGAGCTGTTGGGCCTAGGCCCAAGGCTCACCGGCTGCACAAAAACACACGAAAATATTTGCTTTTTTTTTATTTTTTATAATCAAAAAGAAAGAAAACGACTAAGCACAGCGACCGAACTTTTAAAAGAAAAAGAAGCGGTGTAGAGAAGGCAGATGTCGCTGCGAAGCTGAGGAAAACGTGTCTTCCTGGCTCCACAGAAAAAAACGAACTGAGGATCCTCACAGGAGATGCGCCCCCTAGTTTGGGTGGGAAGGCACGCGCGCATGCGCGGTGCAGCACTCGAAAGCTCGAGATCTTCAAGCAAGTTTGCTTTCGAGGCTGTCTGCTGCGGGACTCCGTCGGTGACGTCACCCATGTGTGGGAATATGCTGCCTGCTTGTCCTGGGATAAAATCCCGTTATAACGAACTTCAAAAAAAACAGTCTGTTATATTCAGAGTCTGTTATATTCAGAGGTGCATTTTTATTTTAAACTTTATTTAGGTCAACTGAAACAACATACACTCAATGAACAACAGTACACATAGCCAGAGGTGCATTTTGTTTTACTTTATATAGGTCAACTGAAACAGCATACACTCAATGAACAACAATCACTGCAAACATCAATATGTAACAAAACTCAGCAAAACACTGGTACTGTATGGCCCAAAATGATTGCAAAACCAGAACACTAAAAGATGGTCTACTCTAAAGCATTATGTTGCACTGTCCTGAAAACAAAAATAATCTGTCATTTTCTTCTGGGCTGCATTTCTTTCACTGCCTCCTTGAGATGCAAATCTATCTCATGCATATTTATTGTGGATATCCTGAAAATCTGACCTGCCTGTGGCTCTCAAAGACCGGAATTGCCTACCCCTGATTTAGCCCAGTAATACTGCTTCCAATAGTGCTAATCCAGGTCCCAAGTACAGGGCAGAATCCCAAATAATAGGAAGATTCCATACATAATCTCAAAGAGTAGCAAGATTTCATGCTACCACTCCCAGGAACAGCTGTGTCTTTCCCCATTTCTGTCTCTAGCAGACAATGGACTCTCACCAGGAACCTATTCACACCTTTTATAAACCGAGATATGCTAACTAGTTTTTATATCCTCTGGTAACAAATTCTACGGTAGAGCTTAACTATTCATTGAGCATGATAGCCAGTGGGTTTTAAAAATATATATATATTAGATTGCTAGGCTAATTAAACTTCTCCATCAAAGATGTTTACCTGTGGTAGCACTCTAGAATTAATAGTTGTAGTAGTTTTATTAATACAGCCATACAATACATTTATATTTGTTATAAAGCAAGACAAGGCTGGATACCAGGATGTGTGTTTTTTGTTTCTCATCTGCCCTTATCCAGGGCATACAAGATAAAACCTCTACATTTGTTGCACAAAACACTTCAAGGACATACTGTAACAAATTACATACTTCGATATCAAATCAAACTACATGTAACATACACATTGCATCAACGATGAAAATCAGTTGAGGCCAAAACTGGCCAAACCCACACACACATCAAAATATAAAATTCCATAAGTCGTACAAGATGCCTCAATAACAGACATCATTAAACCAAGTAAAACAAACCAGACTAGTGAACACCTCCCTAACCAGCACTCAAGATGTTGACCAGACACAAGTCTACTATAATGGCAACATTTAAGGGAAAATGTGACTTTAAAAAAAAATAATTAAAAAAAATCAGTTTTCCCAAAGTTTCCATCAATATCTACGGGGTTCAGGTTGAGGCAGGAGAAATTGTTTACTTAGAATTCACTTGATGATGGATTTCTAAGGCCTTATCTAGGAGTATAATACACTATCAAGACCTACTCGCACCTCTATACCTAGTAACTCCCCTGGGTGCATCAAACTCTCAGGTCTGGCTAGGCCACTGCTCAGAGCTAGGACTGGACAAAGAAACAGATGGGGGAGGACAGGATTCAGGGGGGAATTAGTGATAGGGCTACACTTTGTAACAACGACAAAGAGAGCAGATTCAATATTATGCTTACTAACCACGGTGAGCTCTTAACGTTTTAGGATAGAATGTACGATATAAAGCACTAAGGAGCACAATGAAAACGGGGTAGCATTTACTCCAAGAGACCGTTGGTCGGTCGACTGGCTGCCAGCGCGCGACACGCCTCCTGCTGTAACATTGGCCGGGCGGGCGCTCAGCCAAAGGCAAAGGAGGATGAACCGACAGCAGGACAAGTGACGGACCAGGAAATAGGAGCGTAGCGATGGAGAGTACCGAGGGAGGGGCGGGGAGGGGCGAAAGAGCTCGGTTCGGGTAGATATAGAGCCCCGGGGGAGGGGGGCGGTGACGTTTCTGTGAAGTAAGTGGAGGTGAGTGCGGAGACACCGAGCGAGAAAAGCCTACCGCCCGCGACTGAGGATGGCCGAGCTCGCTGAAGCCGCCGGCTACACACCGCTATCCGCCTCCTCCTTCTCCTCCAAGCTGTGCCAAGCTCTGCTCTGCGAGCACCAGCCCTCGGCTCCGACACCTTCGCGCCGCAGACCGCTGCCCAGGTGCCCGAGTCAGTCGGGCTCTCTGGAGAGTCTGAGCGGCGTCCTGGTTGAGGAAGCCCGCGTGCTGGTCATCAACACTGGCGGGACCATCGGCATGGTGTACCGCGACAACGGTGAGTGCAGCCTCTGCTCGCGAGCTCGTGGGGGGGGGGGGGGGGGGGGAGGCTCGCTGCAGAACAAGTGCAAGCCGTCATCGAGGGAAGGCGGTTTCAAAGTGAGTTAGGTTCCCGATTGTAGTTTTAATGATCTTGTCCCAGTGGTGGAGTTAAGGTGAGACCTTATTTTGGCTACTTTGTCAGTGAAGTATTCTGAGAGTGGTTCACTGTCGAGTTTGGTGTTAAGGCATTGGTTGTCTCTTTGGGATGTTGTGAGTACAGGGTTTCCCTCCGTATTCGCTGTGATAGGGGATTTACAGACCCGCGAATAACTTTTTCATATGATATTCAACCGTTTTCTATTAAAAAACTATTGTAAATATGGTGAAACTGCGAATAATATGGTGGGAGACCTGGCCTGTTCCTGAAGGAGAGGCAAACATGGTGAAGAAAGTGCCGAGAATCGGCAATTTTTCTCTGTATACTTGGAATCCGCGATTTCTCTATGCAAGCTGATGTCATTTGGGGGAGAGGAGTCAGCAAGCTAAAAAACCCCAATAATCGAAACTGTGATTGCTGAAACCGTGAATTCGGAGGGAGAAATGTATCTTTTTTGTTTTAAAAGGTTTTTGACCTACTGGGTGTCTTTAATAGTTGTTGGGAATAGTATATTTTTTTAGCCTCCAGGTTGGCTTTTTTATATTCTTCATGCAGTTCCTTCTATTAAAACCTGTCACTCTTAAGCCTGGGTTTGTACCAGTTTCTTTCCACTTTCTTCTTAAGTCATTGGTAAACCAGGGGGAGGAATTTTTTGCGGTGATAGTATTTGATCTCTCTGACCAGGGCTAGTCCTTCTTAAATTGTTTTGTACCTCCAATGGGCCAGTCCAAGGCAGCCTTCTCTTCAGATTCAGAATTGGGTTTTAATGTTCTCATTAGGTTAGAAAGGCTTGTGGAAAGATCTTATAAGTTGATAAGTGCTATTGTTGTGTATTTTCTTATGTTGAGTTCAGTGGCGTACCTAGCATAGGTGGCACCTGGGCAGGATTAGCCAATAGGCCAAGTAGGCATGTGCCTAGGGCCCGAAATGGTCATTGGGGCCCGATGAAAGAGGGCATCAACATTGTTTTTTCCAAATGGCGATGGGTCCCTCCAGCATTGATCGGCAATGCGCCCCCCCCCCCCCCATCGACGGAAAGTAAGACAAGCAACGCAGGTAAGAAAGGCAATGGGAACTGTAATTGTGCAAGCGGTGCTGCTTGCCCAAAGCTTCCCTCTGACGCAGCTTCCTGTTTCTGCCTGGGCGCATGGTGGGGTGGGGCAGGGGCCCAGTGTACTTGTGTGCCTAGGGGCCCTCGACAAATTAATCCTGCCCTGCACCCGGGGCCCATCATTTTTTGACGCCCCCCCCATCTGTATGAAAAACATGATTTTTTAGTAACAATCCACACATCACACAATAGTGTACCTAGGAAAAGGCAGCATCTTACATACTGCAGTGAGCAGTACATCAATAAACCCATTGTAAAACTAAACACGCCAGACTAGTACAGATCAATCCTACACAGTCAATCCTAACAGAAAACCATGACTTTTCGAACACAGAAAACACCTTCGCCTAGTATGTAATCACAAACTAACCCCTCCCCCTTTTACAAAACTGTAGTGTGGTTTTTAGCCATGGTGGTAACAGCCAATGCTAAAAAACGCTCTACAGTTTTGTAAATGGGGAGATAGAATAAAAATATGTAGACAAAGGTTAAACTGAAGCACCAAGAAGCTGGACTCTGCATACAATGCAACACCACAGAAACAGCGATGCATCCCCCTAAAGCGAAAAAAATATATATTATTTTTTTCTACCTTGTCTTCTCTGGTTTCTACTTTCCTCATCTTCTTGTCACTCTATTCCTTTCATCCACTGTCTATCCTCTCTCTGCCCCTTCTATATGGCATCTTCTCTCCTTCTATTCCCCTTCCAGAAACTTTATGCTTCCCCCTTCCTTTTTTTTATTTATAATTTTGAATACATTACAATATCCAATACTTCAAAAGAAAAAAGGAAATCACATAAAACAATACATAATCAAATCATACATACATAATTCCTTTTAAGCCCACATTAATGGGGAGTATACCTTGCTATTTCTAATTAAATAAAATTCAAGCAAGTAAAGGACAATAATTCATGGTTCACCTATAGAACCCTGGATCATTCCTTAAACGATGGGATACTTTTATATTAATTCTCCTCACAATCTCAGCTGGGTGAAACAAATCTCATTTATATTTCTATTCTCTTGCAACTAAAAATTGTTGTAATTGTATAGGGTCCCAAAATGAATACTCAATATCTTGTAACTTAATCAAACATTTGCAGGGAAATTTCAGGTAAAAGGATGCATCCAGTGCCAACACTCTCTCCTTCAATTTCAAAAATTCTTTCCTCCTCATCTGAGTGGTTCTGGATACATCCGGAAAAATCCTAACCAAATCCCCACAAAATTTCATTAACCTGTTTTTGAAGTAAAGTTTCATTATCAAACTCTTGTCCATCTCACTCATGCATGTTATTACCAGGGTGGACCGACTCTGAATCACATCCTATGTATCTTCCAAAAATTCAGTCAAATTTACCTCTGGTGTGATCAGATGATCCACCTCCTGGGAAGATTCAAGTTTTTTTTGGAGGAATGTAATAGTAGTTATTTATTGGAAAATTCTCCGCGTTGGCCATTCCCAGTACTTCTTTAAGAAACTTCCTTAATAAAATCTCAGGTGACAGTAAATGAGTTACTGGAAAATTAACCAAGCGGAGATTTTTCACTCTATTCATGTTCTCTATTGATTCAATTTTAGAATGTATCACTGTAGAATCTTTAACTGCTGATACCGAGACAGCTTGTAAATTATTACATTGAGATTCAATGACATTTAATCGTTTGTCCAAACAACCTAGATTAGAATTCCCCCTTCCATCTCTCTCTTCACTCCCATTGGTCTGGCATCCATCTTCTTCCCTTCCCTCCTCCAATGGTCTGGCATCTCTCTCCTCTCCTTCCCTCTCCCACATCCCCATGGTCTGATATTTCACTCTCTCTTCTCCCTTCCCCTCACTAACATCAGCATCTGCCCCTTTCTCACCCTTCACCACACTTCCATTCCACCCTGACCCCCCTTTCTCACCCTTCACCACGCTTCCATACCACCCTGACCCCCCCTTTCTCACCCTTCACCACTCTTCCATACCACCCTGACCCCCCTTTCTCACCCTTCACCACACTTCCATACCACCCTGACCCCCTTTATCACACTCCACACCCTTCCATATCATCCTGACCCCATTTCTCTCCCTTCACCACCCTTCCATACCACCCTGACCCCCTTTTTCTCCTTCTACCACCCTGCTATGCTCCTTTCTCTCTCCATAGAAATCAGCAAGGTCCCGCGAAGACTACTTCTGCTGCCTCTGCTCCTGAAGAGGTAAGTGACATCGGAGGGGGGCTGGGCCGGCAGACGCAGGGATTTGCGGCAAGGTCTCGCGATGACTACGGCTGCCGGTTCACACTCACCCCCCCCCCCCCCCCCCGACGTCACTTACCTCTTCTGGAGCAGAGGCAGCAGAAGTAGTCATCGTGGGACCTTGCTGCACTTCAGTGCGGCTGCCGACTCATATTTCAGAGCAGAGTCGGCAGCCACGTTGGTGCCATTTTGAGCAGCGCGGGAGCTTCCAGACCCGGCCGGCCGTGCAACTTCTTGAAACGTGCACCCGGGGCAGACTGCCACCCCCTTGGTACGTCACTGGTTGAGTTTGCTTCCTGATTTGACGTTTGATATATTGTGTAGGTGTGGATGAATGTGATCAAATGGTGATTGGACCAGGGTACCAGTTTGGTGGTGCAGCCAGGAGTTCTTGTGGTGAGCAGAGTATCATTTTGCCTAAAGATTAGGTCTAGGATGTGGCCAGCAGAGTGAGTCGGCGAGGGGACCAGTTGCTGGAAGCCTAGGTCTGATAGTGAAGTAATGAAGTCTGCCTGGGATCTGGTCTCATTTGGGTAGTTTAAAAAGTCAGTCTCCAAGTATGATGATCTGTTTGTATATGATGACCAATTTGCTGAGGATGGATAGAGGATCATCTAAGATGGATATTGGAGAGTGCGGTGCTCTGTATATCAAGGCGAAGATTAGGTCTCTGTTGTGATCCACTGAGAAGGTTAGGCACTCTAGTGCATCTAGTGTGGTAATGTCAATCAGTCTTGGATTGAGGCTGGACTTGATAATGTTGGCTACACTTCTGCCTCTAGTGTTGGTACGTGAGTAAGCTATTGCTTGATACCCTGGTGGGAAAAGCATACCCAAGATAGCTCCATCATCTTTAAACCAGATTTCGGTAATAAGGAAGATGTCCCAGTTATTGTCTGCAAGAAGATTTAGTATAATGTCTTTGTTTACGGACCTTGCATTTGTTAGTACAATTTTGAGGTTGTTGGGTGGGTGGGTGATGGGGACAGGCCTAAGGTAACAGGATTTGTGTGCTAAGGATTTGCTGTGGAGAAGGTGATTCAGGTCACCATATCTACCTTGGCCTGTGATGACTGGGATAGAGGAATACATATTGGCAAGGAGAGTAATTTGCATGAAATAGGGGAATAGAGAATATAGCATTAGTATTATAAAGGTTAGGGTTGGGTTACAGACCTGTGCTCTGTATTAGAGAATGACACGGTAACAAAATTCATCACCGTTCCCGTCCCCGTGGATAACCGTGGGAAATAATCCCATGTCATTTTCTAGTGTCTATTTCAACCTCGGTCCTTCTACACCAGCATTCTTCAAAGCAAAGCTTGCGGGTCAGTGGTTGTGGCCATTCATACTCTGATTCTTCCCTCTCTCCTTAAAGAACGACATGAAGATGGTTTCCCGCGGTTATCCGCGGGGACGGGAACGGTGATGAATTTTGTCACCGTGTCATTCTCTACTCTGTATTTTTATTGTGGTATTTTTAAAGCTATCCCAGCTGTTATAGTAGATGATTCCCATCCAATTTACTCTAAAGTTAATTTGTGTGTTTGAGTTTGTATTATTAAGTTGAGTGGTAGGTGGGTGCAGTATCAGCTTTGTCAATAGTTTTTCATAGGGTTTCCAGACATCTAGAAAAACCCGGACATATCCTCTTTTTAGAGAACTTTCGGGATTTGTCTGGGTTTTGGAAAGCCCTTACAAGCTCCTGCTACATCCACACATGGTCCAGGCCCTCCAGATACGGCCAGAGCTCGTAGCAAAGAGAAGAGGCTTTCTGGGGGCGGGGCTGAGGCAGAACAGGGCGGGGTTGGAGGTGGAACAGGATGAAGCCATGTGACTGGGGTTTTCTTTTTTTAAATATGGTAATTCTAGGAAAGCCCTTACAAGCTCCTGCCACATCTGTAAATGCTCCAGGCCCTCCAGACATGGCCTGAGCTCGTAGCAAAGAGAAGAGGCTTTCTGGGGGTGGGGCTGGAAGAGGAACAGAGTGAAGTCATGTGTCCGGGGTTTTCCTTTTTTAAATATGGTAATCCTAGGTTTTTGGGTTTTTTTGGTTTTTTTTTTTTTTGCAAGTTCCAGGGTTGCACTGCCAATAAATCAGGATATTCCTAGATGCATGTGAGAGATTTGCATTTCTATTACTTCATCTGTATGCAAATCTCTCATGAATGCACATTAGATATGTCTTGAAAACCTGACCCATTGACAGCTCTCTAGGACTGGGAGTAAATACCATTGGCTTAAGGGATCCCTTTCTCCCTGAACAGGTTTTTAGAAACATTACCCTAGCTAGACCCTTTTTACAAGCTTGCGTTGCATACAGTTGAATCTTGTTGAACAGATGCTCATCAATTTCCACACCTTCAGGATGTCTCTCTGTGTTGATTTTTGGAATAGAATATTAAAAGGCACATAGCCTGAGAAAAGGCCAGAAAATTTAGTATTTCAGTTGAACTGATTTTGGTTTTGCAGAATCTGAGAGTTCATGATTTCGGTGATCCTCCTATTAGTTACTATCATTGTTATTTTAACAGTTTGAATTTGTACCTAGATTAAAGTTTTTCCAATTAGTTTCTTTTTAACAGAATGCACAGGAAGTGTGTTGCAAGACAAATGGAGGTTTGCTGTCAGCCAGTGAATTTTACTATTTATACACTGCTGATTAAAAGCTGAAGCAATATCTACTTTAGATAAAGCTTCAGGTTTGCCTATTATCAGTAAACAGATAAGTGTAGTTGTGTTCTGTAATCTGCTATAAAATAGCTTAAGATGTTCATGTAGTAAGAGAAAGTGATGTATCCTCCTGTCATCTGATTTTGAACTGTGTGATACTCTGTACAGCTGTGTGGTTCAGATCAAATAAGGAAGACAGGTAGCAGACGAGATGGACATAGCCTGATGTACAGATGTTAACCTTTCCTTGATTTGGGAAAATGGGGGAAGACATTGAGGACAGGCAGAACTAAAGGTCTTGCTGGGAGTTAGGGAAAGAGAACTATCGAGTGCAAATTGCTGGATGGTAGGGAAAGAGAACAAGGGAACAGAGGGGTGGAGGGGAATAAGAACTAGGGGCAGAAAGGCAGAGAAAACTGAGAGTGGTCTCTGATGAAGAAAGGACAGAGAAAGCCAGGGTTTAGCTCTGAGGGGAGGGGAACGAGTTCAAGCTGTATTTGGGTGAAGGAGCTGGATAGTAATAGTGCTGGGGAGGGGTCATGTGCTGGGATTAGGAGGAGGAGGAAATTCTACACCAAAACCTACAAATTACCTAGATGTGTTTGCGCAGAATTTCCCTAGTAGTAAAGCTGTCACGAGGGGTTGTGGTGCAGTTCAGCACTAGAGTTCTTGGTTAAGAACATGCTAGAGGTACGGAACTTGCTGATGGAAGCCAAAGAATCAAGAGGTACAAAGTAGGGTCCTCTTGTATTCATCTTCCTTCCATGTTTCATTGCTATAGTAACAAGTGGGAAAGACCTCTAGAGCATTGCTTACATAATTCTTTAAAATTAATTTTCAATACAGTTGCCAAAGACAGAAGTTAAAAAAATAGCAATCATCATAATACATCAAAGTAAATACAGTAGCTTTTAAAAAATATCGGTTGTTCAAAGTCCACATTTAGGGCTCCTTTTACTAAGGTGCACTAGCGGTTTTAGCGCACACTAGATGCTAACGCCAGCATTGAGCTGGCGTTGGTTCTTGGCACATAGCGCGGGGTTAGCACGCGCAGCAATGCAGCGCATGCTAAAAACGCTAGTGTACCTTAGTAAAAGGAGCCCTTAGTGGGAATTGAAGGATTCCTAAAGGAAAAAAAAATAGTAAAAGGAAAACCTGAGAACACTACTACTTATGACATGACTAACTGAATTAGACCAACATCTATCCTAACAAACAAACCCCCCACACATAGATTATCCTTATGTGTCAATATTAGCTAAATATGGAAGAACATTTTTTAAGCATGTCCCTTTAGCCACAAAAATTACTAAATATGCAAGATCAAAGAAAATATATTGAACATTATACAGTGGTGTGCAAAAATCTGTAATAACCAGCTCTTCTAGTTCGACACTTTATATTCCTGAACCTGTGGGTAGTCAGTCCCTTCTCGCGAGAATTCTTGTAGAGAGCCTCATTAGCAAAGAATCTCCTCTGTCTCTGCCCGTCCCCCCATAAAAAGCAATTGCTTCTGACAGTTTAGATTTTTTTTTTTTTAAGTCTTGGTTTATTTAAGCCAACAATAAAATACAATATAAACAAATAACAGTGAAAAGAAATAAGAGATGCATACATCACTGGAAAAAATTAGAATAGACATTGTCATGTGACTGTAGGGTTGACCATTTCTTGTTAAAAGAAATAAGAGTTGGGTTTTGTGGCAATATAAAGGTCATATTTCTACCATCTGGCATAGGTAACTTGTGAGAGATCCTTCCAAGACCCACAAATGATTTTTAATGCATCAATGAGTAAAGAATCAAACAATACAGTATCAAAATCATTTAAAGCAGAATTGAGAGAGGTACTTTACAAGACAATAGTTGCACAAGAAAAATGTGCCAAAACTGAACTGGAAACCCCAAAACAAACTCAGCAAGTGTTTCATTTTGTACTAAACACTATTGGTGGCATAACCATGAGAGGGGGCTGGGCCTCCCACTTTGAGCTTAGCCCCCTCAAAATGAACATCTTCTTGCTGTAGCTGGTGGGACATTTTGATTTTCCATCATTTTGTCTATCTTCTACTAATTCTCTTTTCAGGCCTTGGGAACCCCAGTTCCATCCCCATGGGAGTCCCGTAGACCTGGGGGGATTCCCCTTGGGAGTCCCGCAGATTCCTGCAATCCCCGTTCCCGTGCAGACCTCTAATTCAGACTCTGCCGGCTTCTGTTTGTGTTCTCTCTCCATTGCATTTCCAGTCTGATACTACCAACTTGTTACTGGTACATTTCTGCTGTTACATTTTATATACCGTATTTGCCGGCGTATAAGACGACTTTTCAGTACCTTAAAATCCTCCCCAAAGTCGGGGGTCGTCTTATACGCCGGGTACTGTTTAGAGAGCTGCACGGGGACGCCCCCTAGGGTCGCGGGGATCCCGTGGGGACGCCCCCTAGGGTCGCGGGGATCCCATGGGGACGCCTCCGAGGGTCGCAGGGCTCCTGCGGGGCTGGATGCTCAGTCTTCTGGATGTACGCGGCTCTTCTTCTCCCTACCTTCTCTGCTTGCAGCACAGAGCCGAACGGAAGTCTTCCCGACGTCAGCGCTGACGTCGGAGGGGAGGGAGGGCTTAAACAAAGCTTAAACAAAGCCCTCCCTCCCTCCGACGTCAGCGCTGACGTCGGGAAGACTTCCGTTCGGCTCTGTGCTGCAGGCAGGGCAGATAAGGAGGAGAGTAGCCTCGCGGTTCGAGTGGCTACCAAGAGAGAGGGGCGGCCGCCCCGCCCCGGTTGCAGCACAGCCGGCCAGGTTCCCTTACTTTTGTGGCACTTCCCCGACCGACCGATAACAGCCCGGGTCCGACAATCCTCCCTGCCCTGTAGCCGCGAATCTAAATTACCTTCTTACAGCAGCTGTAAGAAGGTAATTTAGATTCGCGGTTAAGGGCAGGGAGGTTTGTCGGACCGGGGCTGTTGTCGGTCGGTCGGGGAAGTGCCACAAAAGTAAGGGGACCTGGCCGGCTGTGCTGCACCCGGGGCGGTAGAGAAGGTGTGCGGAAGAAGGGGTAGTCTTATATGGCGAGTATATAACAAAACTCTATATTTTAACTAAAAGTTGGGGGGTCGTCTTATACGCCCAGTCGTCTTATACGCCAGCAAATACGGTACTCTGTATACAAATAAAAGTATTATCTGATTTGGAAATACTTTGCACGTGTCATGGTCATTCCCATAGCCGGGAGCAACAGTGAAGGCCTAGCAGCGGCTCTTCACGATTCATTTACTAGCCTTTCATCTTACAGGTTCGATGAAACAGGACAGGATTTTGTGGAGGCTGGATGTGTGTAGAGCTTTACTTCTCTATCTGGAGAGGACTAATGATTCCCAACTTTCTAACCACCTTTATCCCAGGACAAGCAGGCCAACGGAGCCCCGGTACGGACTACTTTTAAAAGTGCATCACCACTTTAAGTCTTTGGAAAGTTTGCGATAACCCAAACTGCGCATGCGTGAGTGCCTTCCCGCCCGATGTAGGGCACGCAGTCCCTCAGTTTCTTAGTTTCCACGGAGCTAAGAAATTGCTTCATCAACGGCTGTTGATAGTTTTTCGCTGCTTTCCCACTCATGCGGCTTATTTTTTGACTTTTTAGTCAGTTTTTGGTTTTCTTTTCTTTCTTTTTTTATAGTAAAAAAAAATAATTTTTTTTTTTTTTTTACTTTCTCGCTTTTGTGAGTTCGGCCCGGCGGGGCCTGTTTCCCTCCTTGCGCCTTGACTTTTGATTTTGCCAAGTTCATTTTTCCTTCCATGTCCCATCCTCAGACAGGTTTTAAGAAGTGCGGACGGTGTGCTCGCCCTGTTTCCATCACAGATCTGCATCGCTGGTGTCTCCAGTGTTTGGGGCCGGAGCATAGGGCTGAATCGTGCACTCGTTCCTCTCTCCAGAAGAGGACCCTTAAAAATCGTCTGATTCAATTGCGGCTCCTCTTCGGTTCTGCTATGGAGGGTGATTTTGACACCAGCACCGATGTTGGGGTCCGCACTGAAGTTGACATTGCAACACCCAACATCAATGGATTCATCTTTGGTGTTGCATGTATTGGGTAAGCCGGCTAAGAAGCCTTCTCCCACCACTTTGGGCTCCCAGGTCACTTCAGCAGTGAGCCAAGTCCTACAGACCTCGAGGAGATCCAAGAAACGATCGGCTCCTATATTGGTGAGTACCTCGACATCAGCCTCCTCATCGCTGGAGCACAGATCGGCAAGGTTATCTCGAATGAATTGATTACTCAAATTTCCAATATTTTGGAAACAGTAGAATTGTGGATGTTACAGGTTAGGTTGAAACTTAATCCTGAAAAAACCAAGATTTTTCTAGCTAGCCCTAATGATAAAATTCAGGAAACAATTATTCAATTGAAAGGTCAAAGCTTTGAGATAGTGCCATATTTGAAAATTTTGGGAATAACTTTGGATCGTAGCTTAACTTTTAGGAAGCATACAGACTTGCTAATTTAAAAAAGTTATGCAATATTGTGGAAATTGAGGATCATTAAGAAGTTTTTTGATATGGAGTCCTTTCGGTTGCTGGTCCAGTCTACTGTGTTGTCTACCTTGGATTATTGTAATATTGTCTATTTAGGGTTACCAAAAAAGACTTTATTAAGACTCTGATTAGTTCAGAATGCTGCAGTCCATTTGATTTTCGGTCTTAAAAAATATGATCATTTTAATCCTTTTTATGCTAGATTGCATTGGCTGCCATTTGGGGCCAGAGTATTTTTTAAGTTTGGGTGTATTTGTTATAAGGCACTTTTTGGATTATTACCCTCTTATTTGGTATCTTATTTGAAATTGTCTTTTTCAATAAAATATACCAGAAACTCAGGTATGTTCATCTTCCCTACCCCAAGAGCCTGTCGTTATAAGACTTTTTTGGACAGGACATTGGAGTATCGGGCAGGGAAGATGAACTCCTGGATGAGCCTGTTGATTGCTCAAACCTATTCTTACTTTACATTTAGGAAATTATTAAAAACTTATCTATTTGATAAACAAGAATGCTGATTTTTTTTTTTTTTTTATATTACGATGGTGTTTTATAACTATTTTTAACCTATGTTTTAATGATAGCAATGAGTTGAAATCACATCTTAGCTATTGCTGCATTTGACTGATGTACGTAGAAGTGTGTTTTTGAAATTGTATGTTCTGCTGAAATGTTTCAGTTTCTTTGTTGTGAACCGCCTCAAACTGTTGGTGGGGCGGTATAAAATAAAATAAATTATTGTTATTATAAATAAGAGAGAGTAGTAACTAGTGTGAGTGAAAAGGGATGTGAATGTAAAAGCAAAATTATAATATTGATGTGCCAATCTGTGGACAAGCATAAATGTTTGAGAGAGAAAAATCTTAAAAGTGCAGAACTACAGTCGTATCTAGATTGTGTGAGGATATCACCAACCCGTGGTCAGGAGGAAAATCCAAAAAGTGCAAAACCTGAACGTGTGGTAATTTATATATGAAAGTTGTGAAAATGGGCATTCAAGGGAAAACAAAATGAAAACAAGACTTGAAAACAAACAAAAAATTATAAAAAATATATAGAAATCTGAGAGATAATGTACATACCAATGGATGATGCTACAATCAAAATCAAATTTAAAAAAGAAGCCTATCTTAAAAGTTTGAAACAGAACAAAAAAAGGGGGCAGAGTCATTACAAGGTCCTCCGATGATTTAGCAGCCCCAAATCTAGTAGAGGTGTTATGGCAGATGGCTAGGATGGTTACAACAGCAGGGGTAAATATTTTTTTCATTCAGTGTATAATTAAGCTCTGGAATTCTTTGCCACACAATGTGGTAAGATGAGTTAGTGTAGCTGGGTTTAAAAATAAAATTTGTACAAGTGTTTGGAGAAAAAATATATAAACCATTAAAGGTAGATTTGCAGAAAGACAGTGATTATCCTTCAGGGTATGAAGCATAGAAGCTTGCTACTTTTGGGGAACTTGCCAGATTCTTGTGTTCTAACTTTGCCACAGTTGGCATCAGGACACTGAACTTGATGGCCCTTAGATCTGACCATTATGATAGTTTTTATGTGTTTATTGTGCCCTTGGCTTGGCTAGTGTTCATTTTTCGTTTATGCCTTTCTAGGAGTGCTGGTTAGCTGCTGCCATAGAGACACTAGAATAACTGGAGTACTTGGAAAGGCCTGAATTTTGGCTTAAATAAACTGCAATTTGTTCTGATATTTGAAAGGTGCCATGTCCATACTGTCAACAAAGCCCATTGCTGATGTAGAATAGGAAGAAATGTTGGCTCTTGTGAGTGAGCTGCAGCAGCCTGGCCTCTTGTATGGGTTTCCTGAGGAGCAAAAGGAAGGGGTGGGCTTGCATCAGGATCTGTGAATTTGTAAAGGCCCCTCATTACTTTTTCTAGTACCAGTCACAGCAGAGTCAAATCTCTTTGGTAAGGGAGAAGAGCTAGAGAAGAAAAGTAAAAAAAAGAACCCCTTGTCTTAGGATAAAGGTGCACCAGCAAAAAGAAGACGAGGTGGATGTCTAAATCAACCAATATAAGTCTTTATTAAATTGAACAAATGTTAGAAGGGACTTCTCTTAATATTTGTTCAATTTAATAAAGACTTATATTGGTTGATTTAGACATCCACCATGTCTTCTTTTTGTTGGTGCTCCTTTATCCTAAGATGAGGGGTTTTTCTTTTTTTGCCTGCTAGGGGGATAAGGGGGCATTACCTTCATATAAGTTCTGATCTCTTCTAGCCCCCTCCCTTATGGGCATGAATATATTTAAGTCTGATACTTTGTGTGAAGTACTCGGACACAAGGGCAATGTAGCTAAATTAAAATGTTAATGGAGAGCAAATGATTGATATAATTTTTTTTTTTCTTATCTAGTGCTTGCTCCTCAGGCTACCAATAATTCTTTTGCAGAAGCTCTGAAAAAAATATCGATTTTCCATGATGAAGTGTATGCACAACAAACCAAACTTTATGATCGTCAAGATATTTCTGAAAATACCTTGGTTCTTCCGTAAGTATCGTTTTCGTGTGTGTGTGTGTGTGTGCAGGGAGGGTGAGAGTATAATTTTATAACAGGTAGCCTTTGTAATAAAATACATAAAAGCACCTGTGTAGAAAGAAAACATATGTGCCTTTGTGTCCTCTATAAAATAAACACCACAAAGCACCAGTAGCATGCATTTGCTCTAGAAAAGGTGTGCATGCTCTGTGTGTAATTATATATTTTATAAATAAATACATATAGAAACACGAGGGCAAATAAAAGACCAAATGCTGCAACTCTCCTCCATGCCCCCTCAGGAATTCCTCTACACAGATTGCATAAAAAGAGGTTCACAGTTTCTATACCTGTTACATTCATGTTGTCACATTATTTGATATCCCTTTTCTTCATTTTAGCAGACTTTACATGCATAAAAAGCTGAAAAACCTATTCCCTTAGAGAATTCTATTGAATAAGGGCTAATATTTACATGCCAATTATGCTGATAAATATTTAAAATAATGGCATATATGCAGATGGTCATAAATGCCAAAATTTCATCTATGCTATAGAACTATTTCCTAAATGTAAAAATGTGCTGCCATATGTAAGAATATACAGTATAAGAGCAATGAGTTTTATAGTTGTGTAAATTACTTTTTTTGCTAACTGTAACATTTCTGATGCATTTGAGTGCTATTGCAAAATGTTAAAAGTATATTAGGGAAATGGAAGGATATGGCGATACTCGAGAGGGTTCAGAGGAGAGCGACACGTTTAATAAAGGGTATGGAAAACCTTTCATACACTGAGAGACTGGAGAAACTGGGGCTCTTTTCCCTGGAGAAGGGGAGAATTAGAGGGGATATGATAGAGGCTTACAAGATCATGAAGGGCATAGAGACAGTAGAGAGGGACAGATTCTTCAAACTTTCAAAAAGTACAAGAACGAGAGGGTATTTGGAAAAGTTGAAAGGGGACAGATCCAAAACCAATGCTAAGAAGTTTTTCTTCACCCAACGGGTCGGGGACACCTGGAATACGCTTCTAGAGAGCATGATAGGACAGAGTACGATATTAGAGTTCAAGAAGAGATTGGACAATTTTCTGAAGGAAAAGGAGATAGAGGGGTACAGATAGAGGACTACTACACAGGTCCTGGACCTGTTGGGCCACTGCGCGAGCGGACTGCTGGGCACGATGGACCTCTGGTCTGACCCAGCAGAGGCACTTCTTATGTTCTCTCTCCTACCCACACTGGTACATAAGAACATAAGCAATGCCTCTGCTGGGTCAGACCTGAGGCCCATCATGCCCAGCAGTCCACTCATGCAGCGGCCCAACAGGTCCAGGACCTGTGCAGAAATCCTCTATTTATACCCTTCTATCCTCTTTTCCAGCAGGAAACTGTCCAATCCTTACTTAAATCCCAGTACCGTACTATGCCCTATTACATTCTCTGGAAGTGCATTCCAGGTGTCCACCACGCGTTGGGTAAAGAAGAACTTCCTAGCATTTGTTTTGAATCTGTCCCCTTTCAGCTTTTCCGGATGCCCTCTTGTTCTTTTATTATTTGACAGTTTGAAGAACCTTTCCTTCTCTACTCTCTCTATGCCCTTCATGATCTTATAAGTCTCTATCATATCCCCTCTAAGTCTGCTCTTCTCCAGGGAAAAGAGACCCAGTTTCTCCAATCTCTCAGCGTATGGAAGGTTTTCCATCCCTTTTATCAGACGTGTCGCTCTCCTCTGAACCCTCTCGAGTATCGTCATATCCTTCTTAAGGTACGGCGACCAATATTGGACGCAGTACTCCAGATGCGGGTGCACCATCGCCCGATACAACGGCAGGATAACTTCTTTCGTCCTGGTTGTGATACCCTTCTTGATTATACCTAGCATTTTATTTGCTTTCTTAGCGACCGCTGCGCACTGTGCCATCGGCTTCATTGTCATGTCCACCATTACCCCTAAGTCCCTTTCCTGGGTACTCTCATTCAATAAAATCCCTCCCATCGTATAGCTGTACTTCAGGTTTCTGCTTCCCACATGCAGTACTTTTATATTTCTCAACGTTGAACTTCATCTGCCATCTCGTCGCCCATTCCCCTAGTTTGTTCAGGTCCCTTTGCAATTCTTCGCAGTCCTCTTTAGTCCGAGCTCCACTGAATAGTTTGGTGTCGTCTGCAAATTTTATTATCTCACACGTCATCCCTATTTCTAGATCATTTATGAATATATTAAATAGTAGTGGCCCGAGCACCGAGCCCTGCGGAACACCACTTGTGACCCTCTTCCAGTCCGAGTAGTGGCCCTTCACCCCTACCCTCTGTTTCCGACCCGCCAACCAGTTTCTGATCCATCTATGTACGTCTCCGTCCACCCCATGGTTCTTCAGTTTCCGGAGTAGACGCTCGTGAGGCACCTTGTCAAAGGCTTTTTGGAAATCTAGGTATACGATGTCTATGGGGTCTCCTTTGTCCATCCGTTTGTTGATTCCTTCGAAGAAGTGCAATAAGTTAGTTAAGCACGATCTCCCCCTGCAGAAACCATGTTGGCTTGGTATCAGAAGTTCATTTCTTTCCAAATGTTCATCGATGTTTTCTTTTATCAGCGCTTCTGCCATTTTCCCCTGAACCGAAGTCAGACTCACCGGTCTGTAGTTTCCCGGGTCACCTCTTGATCCCTTTTTAATGATGGGCGTGACGTTGGCTATCTTCCAATCCTCTGGTATCACACTGTTAGGGATAGGTTGCAAACTTGCTGCAGTAGTTCCGCTATCTCCTCCTTTAATTCCTTCAGAACCCTTGGATGGATTCTGTCCGGACCCGGGGATTTGTCAGTTTTTAGTTTTTCTATCTACCTGCGCACATCTTCAAGGCTCACTTCCATGGATGTTAATTTTTCTGCTTGATTTCCATTGAAGAATTGCTCAGGTTCTGGTATGTTGGTTGTGTCTTCGTTCATAAATACAGACGAAAAGAACATGTTAAGTCTTTCCGCAACTTCTTTCTCCTCCTTCACTACCCCCTTCCTGTCTCCATCATCCAGCGGTCCCACCTCCTCTCTAGCTGGCTGTTTCCCTTTAACATATCTGAAGAACGGTTTGAAATTTCTTGCCTCCCTGGCTAGCCTCTCTTCATACTCTCTTTTGGCTTTTCGAACAACTCGGTGACATTCTTTTTGATACTTCCTGTGCTCCTTCCAGTTCCCCTCAGTTTTGTCCTTTTTCCATTTCCTGAATGAATTTTTCTTATTGCCTATCGCTTCCTTCACTATTTTAGTCAGCCATACCGGGTCTTTTTGTTCGACTCTTTTTGCTCCCCTTTCTGAATCTGGGTATGTACAAATTTTGCGCCTCGCTCACCGTGTCCTTGAAAAAAAGCCAGGCATGTTCTACCGTTTGCCATTTCTTGGAAGTGTTCCTAAGTTTCTTCCTTACCATTTCCCTCATTGCTTCATAATTTCCTTTCCTGAAGTTGAAAGTTGTTGCTATGGTTCTCTTTCCTTTCGGTATTCCTACTTCAACTTTGAACTTGATCATATTATGATTGCTGTTTCCAAACGGTCCCACTATTTCCACTTCCTTTGCAGGGCCCATTAACCCATTTAGGATTAGATCCAGAGTGGCATTTCCTCTCGTTGGTTCTCTAACAAGCTGCTCCATGAAGCAATCTTGTGTAGCCTCCAGAAATTCTGTCTCTCTAGCGCATCTTGAGCTTCCAAGTTTCCAGTCTATCCCGGGGTAGTTGAAGTCTCCCATAATAACTGTGTAACCACTTTTGCATTCTCGCTTCATCTCGGTTTCTATTTCTCTGTCGATATCTCCAGTTTGCCCGGGTGGACGATAGTATAGGCCCATCTTTATTTTATGTCCTTTCCTATCCGGTATTTTAACCCATAGCAATTCCAGCTTGTTGGTCATCTCCGCTGTGTCCATTCTTGTCGATTGTATGCTTTCTTTTATGTATAGGGTTATTCCACCTCCTTTCTGTCCTGACCTGTCCTGGCGATAGAGCTTGTACCCCGGCAGTGCTGTATCCCATTTGCTTTCCTCATTCCACCATGTTTCAGAGATTCCAATGATGTCTGTGTCCTCTGCATTGGCCACGGCCTCTAGTTCCCCCATTTTGTTGCTTAGGCTCCTTGCATTAGTATATATGCAATTTAGGTCCTGGCATTTTGTTGTCTTCACTACCTTTCCCTGTGCTTCGGTCTTTGGTGTCTTCTCTTTTGCTACACTCGTTCTAACCTCCTCTTCTGGGTTAGTCGACTCCTGTAATTTGTCCCTTGTTTCTTCCCAGCCTTTTTTCCCCTTAGTATCTTCATGGGATACCTTCTTCCGAATCGTCGACACTAGGTTGACTGTCTGCTTTCCCCTTCCTTTTAGTTTAAAGCTTGTTCTATTCCTCTCATGACGTTGTTTGCTAGAAGTCTTGTTCCCGCTGCGCTCAGGTGCAATCCATCTCTCCTGTAGAGCTTGCTCTTGCCCCAGAACGTTGTCCAGTTCCTCACAAAGTGGAATTCTTCTTCCTCACACCATTTCCTCATCCACGCATTTATTGATTGTAGTTCCTCCTGCCTTTTCACATCTGCCCTCTGTACCGGTAGATCTCTGAGAATGCTATCTTCTGGGTCCTCATCCTCAGCTTTCTTCCCAGAATCTTGAACTGTTCTACGAATGTGCTTCTTCTCTAGTCTCTCCTGCTGACATCATTCATCCCGATGTCGATCATTACTGCGGTATCTGCCGTCTCCGCTCCTTCCAGGATCTTCCCAATTTTGTCC
Organism: Geotrypetes seraphini; assembly: GCF_902459505.1. Lineage (NCBI taxonomy): Eukaryota > Metazoa > Chordata > Amphibia > Gymnophiona > Dermophiidae > Geotrypetes > Geotrypetes seraphini. Next base: position 157,005,193 of record NC_047090.1, on the reverse strand, counting down.
ATGATGTCCTTGGTTCTCGCTCCTGGGAGGCAGGTCACCAGTCGATCCTCTCTCCCTCCTGCTATGTGGCTGTCCACATGCCTCAGGATCGAGTCTCCCACTAGGATCGCTGACTTTCCCTTCTTCAGTTTTCGCTTCGGTCTCAGGTCAATGTCCTTCTGTGTGCTTCTCTCTCTCTTCTGGGCATCGACTAGCTAATTTCTCCCCCTCTTGTGGTATTTCTCTGTGGCTGTCTTCTTTGAGGTCATCTGCTTCTTGCTCCCCCTTCCATATTGGTGTAACTTCATCCTTCATCTGGAGTTCGTTCTCTGCCACCCTCCTCCTGTATGCTTCCTCAATGAATTCCTCGAGTTCCCTGACTTCCTTCTCAATGTGTCTCTCACTCCTGAAATCTTCAAATGCCTTGATAGGGTCCTCCATGGTGTAAAGTCCTTCTAGCTCCAGTATCTTGTCCTCAAGTCGCTTGACTTCTTTTTTTTTCAAGCTTTTCAGCTCCTGACATCGACCGCATACATATGACTGTCTCCCCGAGGGGAGGTAGTCATACATATGACAGTCTGTGCAGAACACTGGAAAGCTCATCTTCTGGTTTCCCTCTGCTTCCATCGTCGTTCCTACTTTTAAGATAACAGTTAAGATTATGTGCTCTTTTTGTGCCTGCTTCTTGCCTTGCTACCTTCTTCTTGTGTGTGCTGCCTACGCTCTACCTTTCCTTGCTTTTGCTTGTGTGTTTGTTCCTTCTGTGCTTGCTACCTTTGCACAACCTTGCCTAACTTTTGCTTGTGTGTGGTTGTTCCTTCTTTGCCTGCTTCTTGCCTTACTGCCTTCTTGTGTGTGCTGTCTTTGCTCTTCCTTACTTTACTGCTTCTTGTGTGTGTTGGTTCCTTCTGCGCTTGCTTCTTCCTTACCTTCTGTGTTTCTGTGTTTGCCGCTTCCTTACCTTTCAGTCCTTCCCTGTGCTCCTGGGTGTAGTGACTTGGCCCTTCTTGAGGCCCTTCGCAAAGGCGCTCTCGCTAAGGCGAGCGCCTTTGCCGCCCGCCAAATGGCTGCGCGCCGTTAGATCCTCCCCTTTTGTAGGGGAGTTCGGACGCTGACTCTTCCGACACGGTGGGGGTGGGAGGAGCTTACTCTCGCCCTGCCCCTAGCCTCTGGTCCTGTGGTATAAACAAAAAATACATTTCCTCTCTCTGTTAAATCCTAGCTCACGTTTGCGGTCTAACACCAGCTCTGGAAGGATACATATTGTAATCACAAAACGGAGAATAAATATTTTTCCTACCTTTTTGTTATCGGATAATTTTTCAAATCATGCTGGTCCCATGTTGGTCTGGTTGTCTTCTGATCAGGCTCTCCTTCTTTCTCCATGCTAACCATCCATCTTCCATCTCTGTCCTTCCCTTCTGTTTCCCTTTTCATCCCCTGGAGGTCTGGCATCTTTCCTTTTGTTCATCTCCATCCCCCTGCAGCTGCAGTGATGGACCCCACCATCCACAGATCCACCATCTCTCCTTTTCTCAACTACCCTTTCATCCATAATCTTTCTTCTGTGTCCCTGTCCCTATTCTCCTTTCCAGTACTGTCCTCCTTGTGTCCCTGTTCCTATGCTCCCTCCATTCCCAGCATCTTATCTCTCCCTATATCCAGCTTCTTTATTTCTTCCTTACCTCCTGTATTCTCTTCCCCAGGTATAGGCTTTCTCCTACTATCTCTCCTGCCATCCTGCACCCTGCCCACCTACTATGAAGCAGTATCTGTCCCTCTTTTACCCTCCCCTTTGTGGTCTTGCATTTCTCTCTCCCTCTCTCTCTTAGTCCAGCACCTCTCTTCTGCTTTCCTCCCCCTCTTTTTGGTTTGGTCTCTCTCTCTTCCCTTCACCACACCCCAGGTCGGGCATCTCCCCTCCCCTCTCTTACTCCTTCCTCCTCCTCCCCGCCATGAAGGCCTGCTCCCCCCCTGCCGTGAAGCCACTCTTCCTCCTCCTTCCTGCCGCGAAGGCCTGAGGCCTGCCCCCCCCTGCCGTGAAGGCACTCTTTCTCCTCCTCCCTGCCGCGAAGACCTTCTCCCCCCTCAAGCCTGCAACTTCCCCGCTCTTACCTAAGGCCTGCAGGATCGCTGGTGCTATAGCGATTCCTGCAGTTGCCCGTCATCCTCAGCGGCACGTTCTCTCTGCCTCGATCCTGCCCCTGACGTCAGAGTAGGGGCAGGACCGTAGCAGAGAGAATGTTCCGTTGAGGACGATGGGCAACTGCAGGGATTGCTATAGCACCAGTGAACTTGCAGGCTGCTGTATTAGCCTTAAGGTAAGAGCGGGGAAGCTGGAGGAAGATGCAGGCCTTTCTGACTGACCCTCCCCCCCTCAAGCAGGAGCGGCAGCAGATGGCCAGCAAGAAGCAGTGCTGCCACTCCTGCTTTAGGAAGGCATGGGGGAAGGGTCGGTCATTGAATCGGGAGGCCGTGTTTGTTTGGGTTTTTCTTGTTTTTGTTTTTTTTTTTTAATTGAATTGATTCGAATCGATTTACCTGATACGAATTGGTGAATCGATTCGAATCGGGCAGTACTAGTGAATAGTATATTGGCAGATGCTCCTAGGGACACTCCCTCATTGGGGTTGAAGTTAGTGCCACCTGCTGGAAGGTTGTTCTTGTGCTGAATTATAGGGGCGAGGCTCAGGCAAGGAAGTGGTTAAATATCCTGGGGCTAAGGTTACTAGATGTCTGGGAAACCCAACACATCTTTTTTTTAGAAGACCGCCTGGGTGTCTGGATAGATTTCCAAAACCTGGCAGTTTTTGTCTGGGTATTGGAAGGTCCCGAGCTTGGGGCTGCATCTGAAGGGCCTCGTTTCTTCAGCAGGTACAGGGAGTAGGAGTCAGAGGGGGTAGACGCGTTGCCTTTTTTATGACCTCTTGAGTCGTCGTCTTTGTGTTTCCCCCTTGGCCGATGATCGGTCGTGTGTTACATCGCATAGCTCATTTTCACAGCACAGTGATCCTGGTAGCTCCAGATTGGCCTTGCTGTTTATAGTATGCAGATCTGATGGGTTTTTTGGTGGGTGAGCCGATATGGTTCCCGGTAACTCCGGATTTGCTCACCCAGGGTCCGCTCAACATGGAAAATTCCGTCCCACTTTGGTCTTATGGCCTGGCTCTTGAAAGGTTGCAGCTGAGGCGTAAGAGTTATTTGGAGCAGGTTATTTCTACTCTTGCGTCTGCAGCTTACGCTAGAGTCTGGAGGGTTTTCGATTTCTTGGTATAGTTCTCAAGGTATTTCGCCCTTCCAGGCTTCTCTGTCTCACATTCTTTCTTTTTTGCAGGTTGCCGTAGTCAAGGGCTTGGCGTATAATTCCCTTAAAGTTCAAGTGGTGGCCATTGTTACAGGGGCCAGGTGTCTCACTCTTTGCTTGTTTTTCAGCCTAATGCAATTGGGTTCTTGAAAGGAGTACAGCATATTCGTCCACCTGTTAAGAAGCCCTGTCTGGAGTAGAATCTTAAGGTAGTGCTTTGGGAGTTACATAAGGCTCAGGAAGGACATACAAAACTCCTAATTTTACAAATAAATTATGCCCTATTGGAAACCATAGGAGGGACCTACCTAGACAGTACCAGGCCTACCCACTGCACTCATACAAAGGCCACCCACTCATTCACTTAATACACACAAAAAAAAGGAAAAAAGTGGAGAAAAAGCATCAGTTCATCTTCATATGGCAAAAAACTCCACTTATAAACAACCATTAAGCAAGGTCCAAAATGTATCAATTCACTCAGCAGTGAGAAACACTATGGTAGCCCTCGTAGGAACCACCTCAAAAAATCTCTAGCATGCCAAATTACAAAACTTAAAAAAAAAATGTGAGTAAATCAAGCAGCACATATGAGTCTCAAACATAGTCAATGGTAAGCAGGAAAAAACAAACAAACACTTAGCTGCACACGGTGTCCAGGCTGTCTTCCATGCATCCAAAAAGTGCAAGCCTGCCTGGTCCCGCAGCCACTCTTTCCCAACGGGGAAACCTCTGTTTCGCTGAGCTGCGTCAGGGGAATAATTCCAGCCTACTCCAACAGTAACTGTAGAGGTTCTCCAAGTGCTCCAACTGCTCGCATCCACACACTGCTCACATCCACACACGTTTCAGCTTCTATGTGTGTGGATGTGAGCAGTTGGAGCACTTGGAGAGCCTCTAATAGGGCATAATTTATTAGTAAAATTAGGAGTTACAGAAGGCCCCATTTGAGCCTTTGTCTAATGTGACTCTAAAGCAGGGGTGCCCACACTTTTTGGGCTTGCGAGCTACTTTTAAAATGACCAAGTCAAAATGATTTACCAACAATAAAATTTAAAAAGCACACTGTATGCATAGAAAATGTTAATTATCATTCCTATTCCAGGGTTTTACAAAGAGGTCAAAGCAGATGACTCTATGCACTATCACCTCAGTAACAACCATACAAAAATATACAAATATACCCCCCTCCCTTTTTACTAAACCATGATAGCAGTTTTTAGCGCAGGGAGCTGCGCTGAATGCCTAGCGCTGCTCTCAACGCTCATAGGCTCCCTGCGCTTTAAACCTCTATTGCGGTTTAGTAAAAGGGGACCTTAGTGTAAAATATAGACAGCAGATATAAATTCAGACACATTTTGATCACTAAATTTAAAATAAAATCATTTTTCCTACCTTGTCTGGTGATTTCATGAGTCTCTGGTTGCACTTTCTTCTTCTGACTGTGCATCCAATCTTTCTTCCCTTCTTTTAGCCTGTATGCTTCCTCTCCTCCAGACCTCATTCCCTCCCCCAACTTTTCCTTCCTCTCTCCCTGCCTTTTCTTTCTTTTCTGTTTCTCTTCTTTGCTTCTGTCTCCCTGCCTGCCCTTTTTCTTTCTTTCTCCCTGCCCTCCCCCAAGCCACTGCCACTGCCATCGGGGACCAGGACCCAAACTGCCATCGGGGACCAGGACCCAAACCGCCACCAGTAACAGGCCCGAAAGCCGACACCGCCTAAAGCTCTCCCTGCTTCAGCCGACCAGCATCGTGATCAACCTATTGGGGGAAATGCTGCCGGGTCCTGCCTTCGCGGAAACAGAAAGTAGGCAGGACCTGGCAGCAAGAAGAGGAAATGCTTCACTTAACTTCCTGCCTTAGCCCGTAGCGAACGCTTGCTTCAGGGCTCTCAACATGTGCGTGTCGGCTTCCCTTCTCCCTTCTCCCCCCCTCCCCCGGACATAACTTCCGGTTTCGGAGGGAAGATAAGAGAAGCCGGCACGCACACGTTAGAGCCCGGAGCATAAGTTCGCTAAGGGCTGAAATCTCCAAGCCGGGTTTTTTAAAAATGTTCAGCAGTGGCAGCAGCAGCAGATGACAGCTGGGCGGACCGCCCAGCTAAAAGGCCCTAGGGAGAACACAGAGGAAGGCTGATTGGCCTGGTAGATCAGGACGGCAACATGAGTCTATCACGGAGCCCAGGATGGGCTCCGCGATCGACTCGTGTTGCTTTCCTGAGCTACCGGTCAATCGCGATCGACGTATTGGGCACCCCTGCTCTAAAGGATGTAACGTCAAACTGTTTCTTGTGGTCATGGCTTCAGCCCGGCGGGTTCCTGAGTTGCAGGCCTTGCTCTACAGCAATCCTTTTTTGCAAATTATGGATTTTGGGGTGTCAGTTCAGACCGTACCGTCGTTTCTTCCTAAGGTGGTATCTACCTTTCATGTCAACCAATCTTTCTTCCTGCCTTCCTGAAGGAAGATTGGGGAGCGCGCTTCGCTTCTCAGCATTTGCTCGATGTATGTAAGATTCTTCTATATTTTTTGCAGATTACTAACGACTTTTGACTTCGGATCACCTCTTCCAGAGTTTTTTTTACCAGCAATGGAAAAGATAGATATTTTAGATTTCACATAACGAATACCATCTATCTTCCTTTAGACTAGTTAGCAACATTCCCCCAGCACATCTCAAGTTTCTTGTGAGTTGATAAACTTCCCACAAGTTATGAAAACAAGTGGGAGCAGAGTAATACAATATTTGGTGAACAACTGACAGTACTTTGTAACATATGCACTGGTGAATAGGTAGCCAGTGTAAAGATTTTAGAACTGGAGTAATATGGGCAATCCTAGGAATGCCAATTACCAATCTAGTAGCTGAATTCATTAAGAGCTGCAAAGGTTTACATGTTTTCTTTGTTAGCCCCAGGTAAAGCAAATTGCAAAAATCAAGCCAAGTCAACAGCAATGCTTGAACAGAGCGAAAATAACAGGCAAAAGCATTGGTTTCAATCTAAATAGAATGTGGAGTTGTGCGTATCTTCCTTGTACTACTCTAGCAATATGCTTTTTCATGGAAAGTTGAGAATCCAATCGTGCACCAAGAAATAACATCTCGCTCTTCACCAAAAATTGTGTACCCATAATTGAGAACCGAATAGGACTACCCATAGTACCAATTTCTCCCACAGTCATAACCTCAGTTTTTCTTATATTCAACTGTAGGCCATGCTGCCCTGTACACATTATTTCATATGTATATCTATTCAAATTTGGCTCCGTTTCCTGCATATCCTGCATGGGGAAAAAAAGAACAAGATATCATCTGCATTTAGACGATATTCTACTCCTAAAAAGCGAAACAATTTTCCTAATGTACTCGTATATATGTTGCATAACAATGAGTACAGTGCAGAGCCTTGAAGAACCCCTTTCATCATAATTTTTTTTACAGACATTTTCTGACCCTGATGAAAGAGCGTCCTTGAAAGAGTGCCCTTGTAGGTAAGAAGCAAACCAGGAATGAATATCCCCTGTCAAGCATATGTTAGATAATTTTAACAGCAACAAATCAAGATTTATCGAGGCACATCGAATTAGTGAATTTCAAGCGTTTGTGTCAGATTCATCTTATACAACATTCTACCATGACAAGGTGGTTCTTCGCACTCATCCAAAGTTCCTCCCCAAGGTAGTATCGAAATTTCATCATAGTTCTCCCTGTCTTTCTTTTCAAGACTACATTCTCAACCTGGTGAAGCTGTACTCTACACATTGGACTGTAAATGTGCTCTCACTTATTACTTGGATCGAAGCAAACCTCACGGATCTTTCACTCAACTGTTCCTCTCATTCAGTCCAAACAGACTTGGAGTCCCTGTCATCAAGAGAACAATTTCTACATGACTCATGGACTGTTTTACTTTTTGCTGTGCTTGGGCTTGGCTGCCACTGGAAAATTGTATCACAGCACATAAAATTAGAGCTATGGCAACTTGAGTAGCTCATCTTCAATATATTCCCTTTGTAGTCATCTGTAAAGTAGCCACTCAGTCCTCAGTTCATACCTTTACATCACACTTTTTGGAAAATCATTCCAGATGAGAGAGCCAATTTGGCCAAGCAGTTCTTTAAAATTGATTCTCTATGTAGATGCCAATTTTCCTCCAACCCTTTGGTTTTCAGCTAGGGAGTTCCACTTGTAAGAATATGTTGCCTGCTTTGTCCTAGGACAGGGGTAGGGAATTCCAGTCCTCGAGAACTGGAGCCAGGTCAGGTTTTCAGGATATCCACAATAAATATGCATGAGATAAATTTGAATCTCAAGGAGGCAGTGCATGCAAATCCATCTCATACATATTCATTGTGGATATCCTGAAAACCTGACCTGGCTCCGGCTCTTGAGGACCAGAATTGTCTACCCCTCTCCTAGGATAATCAAAAGTAAAAAATTTCAAATGCTGCACGAGATGCTTAAAAGACATTGATGAAAGCAGCTGATCCAATAGATCTGTCCAGAGCAGCCACAAGAAGCACTAAATTTCCCCATTAACAGTAATAATAATAATGTGAAACAGCAAGCATAAGGAACCGGTAAGAAATCACCGTTTCAACGCTTGTAAGAATGGCTCATAAAGCGAGACAGCTGACTCGCTTGAAGCTGCACACCTTCATAGGATGCGTCAGTGTGCAATTAATCAAACGTGAATAATACAAAGTGTACAAACACTAAGTTTAATTTTTAAACTTGTTTCAGGAGCAATTTAGACACTATATCAAAAATATTTATCATGTGGAACTCCGAAGAGATCTCAGCCTCCTCCGTATAAGATATAATAACCTTAGAAAAAGCGTTGGAACGATGATTTCTTACCGCTTCCTTATGCTTGCTGTTTCACATTATTATTATTATTACTGTTAAGGTATTATTCACGTTTGATTAATTGTATATTGACACATCCTATGATGGTGTGCGGCTTCCTAGCTTTTTTTTTTACTGAACTGATGGCATGGGCAGTTTTGAGACTTTTTCAAAAAGTTTAAAGTGACAGTACACTTTTGCACTGTCCAAACCAGGCTCTGTAGATGACATCACCCACATGTGAGAATACATATAGACTTGATACATAATTGAGAGACTTGATACTTAAAAATTTAGATATATGACAGATAATAATAATAATAATAACAGTTTATATACCGCAATACCGTTAAGTTCTATGCGGTTTACAATAGATTAAGCAAGGTACAAATTGATTGAATTTAAGAGGGGGGAAGAGGAGAGTTAATAGGACTGGAAATGCTTTGCTGAGGAGAAAGAGATTAATAGGACAGAGGAATCACTATGGAGGAGAAAGAAGTTCAGTGGGTCAGTTGTCTAGATACTTTAGGAACAGTTGAGTTTTTAGATGTTTTCTGAATTCCTCATAAGTAGTGGGCGAAAGCAGTTGATTTAGGTCTTTACCCCACAATACTGCTTGATGTGAAAGAAGGTGTTCATGGTGTTTTTTCAGTTTACAACCTCTAACTGGGGGAGAAACGAAGTAGGAATGAGAGCTTCTCTTGTGTCTGTTGGCAGAGAAGGAGAAAAGGTCAATTATATATTTAGGGGCAAGTCCATTTAGTGCTTTAAAGCAGAAGCAGGCGAATTTAAACTTTATGCGTGCTTCCATTGGTAGCCAATGTAACTGCCAGTAGTATGGTGATACATGATCGAATTTCTTTAGTCCGAAGATTAATCTGACCGCTGCATTTTGCATTAGTTGTACACGTCGCATATTTTTTTGGGAAATAACTAAGTAGGCGATGTTACAGTAGTCAAGTTGACTTAGTATGAGGGATTGGACCAGGGTTCTGAATGCCGATGTATCAAAATAAGCTTTAATGGATCTGAGTTTCCAGAGAGTGAAGAAACCCTTTCTGATTAAGGAGTCCACCTGGTCTTTCATGGTTAGGCATTGATCTAGAGTTACGCCTAGTATCTTTATGGTAACCAATCAAATTCAGAGCAGTGCCCTCAGGGCTTTTAGGGGGGTGGGGTGAATCCCCTGAAGGCCCTGACCGCATGCCACTAGTGCATATGCAAGTTGGGCATGTACCCTGAATACACTACAACACTGCGCTAAAATTTTCAGAAGGACTCGGACCTGACCATGCCCCTCCCATGGCCATGCCCCCTTTAGGATTGCATGTGACACTTTGGGCCTCTCTCAATGCCGACAAGTGCAGTGCTAAGCCCAATTCTATAAAAGTTAGATGCACTTTATAAAATTGTGCTTCATGCTAAGCGTGCTTAGCCATCGCTAGGCGTTTTAACTTTAGACACACCCTATTTATGCCTGGGTTTTCTTTGCCTAAATATCTGTGCCCAAGTTAAGTACCTAATTCACAGAGGTGCCTAACTCGAAAACACGCCCATGATCCGCTTCTAACCACACCCACTTTTAAGTAGGCACATTGGATTAAGCGCCTACTTTCATAGAATCATGTTTTTTGAGTTAGGCGCCTAATTTACAATTAACTCTAAAACCAATTATGAGGTTTCAGTGCCAATTCCTGACACAGATTAAGTCTATCAATCATTAAGTTAGATGTCTACAGTGGCTAGGCATGCTGATGCAAGGGCCTCACTTTAGGCTGACTATACAGGATTTTCCAGTTTGGGCACAAAGCATTACACAATAGCAGTTCATAGACAAAACCGCGGAAGATAAAGGCGCGTGCCGACAACTGAGCGCAAGACGGAGGCACGCGCCGAAGAAAATGACAGCTTTTAGGGGCTCCGGGGGGTTTTGTTGAGGAGCCCCCCCACTTTACTTAATACAGATCGCGGCGGCGTTGTGGGTGGTTTGGGGGGTTGTAACCCCCCTCATTATACTGTAAACTTAACTTTTTCCCTGTTTTTAGGGAAAAAGTGAAGTTTTCAGTAAAATGTGGGGGGTTACAACCCCCAACGCCCCCACAATGCGGCGCAATATGTATAAAGTAAAGTGGGGGGGTTCCCCCCCACACACCCCCATCGGAGCCCCTAAAAACAGTTATTTTCTTCGGCGTGCGCCTCCGCGCTGCGCTCAGTTGTCGGCGCGTGCCTTTGTCTTCCACGGTTTTGACCTGACACCCACAATAGCTTGTAGGCAGATCAACACCAATAATTGATAGTGGCTCGTTAACTAATTAAGTTGGACATGGATCTCAGATCTGTGTACAAATGTGAGCAACCTTTACGGAATCTGGGGGGATATTATGGCTAGATTAGTTTTTTGCATTTTCTGTGCTGTTACCTGGGTTATTCCTGATTGAGAGAAATAAGGCAATACTGGCCCAGAAACAGCTTGTCCTCGTAGATTGCTCTGAATTTTCAAATTGGAGCAAGAGAGTAAATAGGAAGTCCGTTTAGATCTGAATGAAAGACAGGTCACCTGAAATCTGAAATCAGACGTCAACTGAAACCTGTTAAAATTCATTGCTTCCTTTAGAAGACCAACCTCTTCTAATTACAATAGTCTTTTTTTTGTAACGAGTTAAACCAGTAATTATAACCAAAAAACCTATAAAACAGTTCCTCTTGCCCAAGAAAGATCAGCATTTTGCAACCGTAGCATCTCTCGTCTCAGTTTTGTAATTAAAGTCAGCAGTTATACCATCTTTCTCTTTTTCTGCGACCTGGAATGGAATGTGGTGCTTTTAACCAGAGATGCCAAATTATTCCGTTCCAGACTGGAGGTTTTGAACCAGTGCAAGGCAGTGTGAAATTTATAGCACCTGATTCTGCTCATCGAAATCAGTGCTGCAAGTCCCATAATGCACCAGAATGGGATGGTCAAAATTCCAGTACTGTCCCAAAATCTCCAACCTGGAGCTGGGTAACTTGTCATGCTCACGTTCTTAACAATTTTATGTAGTGTTCACCATCACATTCCAATTTTGCACATGATTGTTTCACACTTTGCACACGTATGCTTCACACCATCGCACCTTGGATCACACACAGCATTCTTTTGCTGTCACCACTGTCAATCACACAAAGATACTGCTGGGTCATAGTAAATTCTAAATAAGGTGTCCCAAAGTGATGAACTACTCTAAAAACAAAAACAAGGGGGCACTCAATGAATCATGAATGTACTTTATAAATTTACAGATGTGAAATATGCTTTCATTTTTAAATATTTTTAAGGATGGTTGTCTTACATGTTATGTTCCTATAATATTTTGTTGTTTCTGGTAAGTTTTTTTTAAGTGAGTGTAAGTCTGTGAAAGGAGAAATTAGATTCTTACCTGCTAATTGTCTTTCTTTTAGACTCTCCAGACCGGTACAGCTTCACTGATGGGTAATACCTCACCATAATCAGCAGGTGGAGACAGACAAAAATCTTTGGTTATAATATAAGTAGCTGTGCTTCCCCCTAATCTGACCAGTCTGCTGAATAGCTAAACAGAACTAAATATTGCTAATTATAACAGTAATAACACTCCGAACAGGAATAACAATGAACATAGAGCAATACAGTTAGATTCAGAGAGAAGCCCCTTCGGCAAAGGTCCACACAGCTCGCCAGTTGAGCCAAAGCCACTGTTCTTGTGATTTCCCCAGCCCTAGAAACATATTAGAATCTGCAGAAAAATCCCCACTCTTCACGCAAAAACCTTAAGAACAACAGATAGACATGGTGGGTTATCCCAGGACAAGCAGGTAGGTATTCTCACTAGTGGGTGATGTCATCCGACAGAGCCCCGATACGGACATCTTGCAAGCATGTCTTGCTTGAAGAAACTCAGAAGTTTCGAGATGCCCGCACCGCGCATGCGCCAGTGCCTTCCCGCCCGATGTACCGGGCGTGTCTCCTCAGTTCTTTTCTTTCCGCGGAGCTGAGAAGTTATCTTCAATCTGCGCTGACTGAATTTCAGTTTTTCTTTGCCTTCTCTTACCCGCGTTTTGATTTATTTCTTTGAATTTCTTTCAATTTACTTTCTTTAAAAAAAAAAAAAGTTTAAAAATTATTTCTTCCGGCGGTTCGGCCGGCCCGACCTCGTGGCTGCGGCCTACCGCTTTCGACCTTGCAGCGTCGATTTTCCGGCCTATGTCACGGCCAATCACCGGTTTTAAAAAGTGCAGCAAGTGCCAACGTGCGATTTCCTTGATGGACCCGCATCGACGCTGCCTGCAGTGTCTTGGTCCGGACCACGTTCCGAAATCGTGCAGGCCTTGTTCCACGCTCACTGCGCGCTCGTTTAAGAGGCGTTGCTTGCTTTGGGAGTCGATGTTCAAGATGGAGACTGCCAAGGATTTGTCTGCTTCTACATCTGCTGAGGTTTCGCCGGTCCGCTCGAAACCTGCATCGACGACTCCCGCATCCAGCATCGTGAAGCCAGCATCGTTTACACCGACTACAGCTTCAAATTCAGCTGCGGCGCCTGCCTCCGTCTCCTCGGTTCAGGTACCGCCTTCCACAGTCCCTCCCGTGGTCATCAAGGTGCCCAAAGCTACCAAGCAGAAGCACTTGGCCGCGAAGGAGCGCGAAGACCGTGCAGGAGGACCCCCTTTCGGTGCGGATCCCTCCATATCGGCTTCGCTTCGATCCCTGCTAGAAGCTCAGTTTGTCGAGCTTATGCACACTATGGGGCCCCGGCTTATCGCCAACATTCAGGGTGAGGTCCGGGCACCGGGTTCAGGGGGCGGTCCGCCCCCTCCCCCTCGCCGTTCGATCTCGCTGCTCGACGAGGGGGATCGGCGGAGGGCAGCGGAAGCTTCCAGAAGGGCTTCCCTTCCTGATATGCCACCTTTAGAGCCCATCACACCTCCACGACAACAGGGCGCTGGGACGGTCCCTGAGAATCGGAGTCCTGGGCATACTGCATCGTAGGAAGAGTTCTTCCGCACTCCATACCAGACTTGGGTGGCGCTGCGTGAGTCTGCGTCTTTACCACCTCTGCGATCCACCGCATCGAGCCCCATTCATTCCTTAGAGGCTTCGGGGGATCGTGCGGTGCATGGAAGATCTCGCTCCCCATCCCGTCACCGGGAGGGGCATCGATCTCGACACTCATCTCGACACTCCTCACGTCATTCGGAAGTGTCTCCTCAGAAAAAGATGCAGCGTTTGGGATACTCATCGTCGGATGTTTCCCAACCGGAGGGACCAGAGTATGAGGAACCATCTACCTCCTATTCTCCATGCCGGTCTCAGCTCTCCCTGGACCCGGAGGCTTCCACTTCATCTAGTCCTTCTCGGCGGCCGGCCTTGGCAGACCAATTGTCTTTCTCATCCTTTCTCCGACAAATGGCGGATGACTTGGATGTAACTTTGGATACTGGGTCTAAATATTCTAAAGAGTATTTGGATACGATGCATTTGCCTCACCCTCCGGCAGAGACTCTGCGACTTCCCTTGCATAAATTACTGGACCAGACTTTCATGCGCTGTTTTGAGACACCGTATTCCATCCCTGCGGTTCCCAGTAAGCTGGATGCTCGATACCGCATCGTTCATCACAAGGGGTTTGAGGGGGCTCAACTCTCTCATCAGTCTCTTCTGGTCGAGTCTTCTCTCAAGCGTTCTCACCCTTCCCAGGTCTACGCTTCTGTGCCTCCGGGCAGGGAGGGGAGAACGATGGACAAGTTTGGTAGACGAGTTTACCAAAACTCCATGATGGCGACTCGAGTGCTCAATTACAATTTTTTCTTCTCTTCCTATTTGGATTTCTTCTTGCCGGTCCTCCGCAAGTTCATCCCTTTCATCGATGCTGAGGCTCGTTTCCAGTTTGAGGAGGTGGTGGCAACCCTGTCCCAGTTGCGGCTGCAGCTGATGCAATCCTCCTACGATGCCTTCGAGCTCTCGGCACGTGCTGCGGCCTGCTCAGTCGCCATGCGTCGCCTGGCCTGGCTTCGCACTATTGATATGGATCCGAACCTCCAAGACAGATTGGCTAATGTGCCTTGTGCGGGAGCGGATCTGTTCGATGAGTCTATCGAGACTGTTACTAAAAAGCTTTCGGACCACGAGAAGTCTTTTCAGTCTATTCTGCGTCCCAAGCCCAAGCCTCAGCAGTCTCGTCCCTCTAGACCGCCTCAAATCTACCAGAGGCGTTATCAACCACGACAGGCTCCCCTAGCGAGACAGCCTGCGAAGAGGCAGCCCCCACAGAAGGCCCAGCAGAAGCCTCAGATGCCGGCTGCACCCAAGGCTACTCAGCCTTTTTGACTCTCTTCCAGGGAGCATAACCGACGTTCTGTCTTCCCCTGTTTTTCCCATCGGGGGTCGACTCCACCATTTTTATCATCGATGGGAGTCGATCACCTCGGACCTTTGGGTCCTTACCATCGTAAGAGAGGGATACTCTCTTCATTTCCAACGGGTCCCCCCGGACCACCCGCCAAGAGAGTATCCTTCCAACTCGACGCAGACCGCTCTTCTTCTACAGGAGGCGCAGGCTCTGCTTCGGCTTCGAGCCGTCGAGCCGGTGCCAGTAGATCAGCAAAACCAGGGGTTCTACTCCCGGTACTTCTTGGTTCCGAAGAAGACGGGCGATCTGCGTCCCATTTTGGACCTTCGAGTCCTCAACAAGTTTTTGGTCAAGGAGCGGTTCCGCATGCTGACCCTTGCTTCTCTTTACCCCCTACTCGAGCAGAACGATTGGTTATGCTCTCTGGATCTCAAGGAGGCCTACACTCACATCCCGATACATCCGGCCTCCCGCAAGTTTCTCAGATTTCGGGTGGGACATCTACATCTGCAGTATCGAGTGCTTCCATTCGGCCTTTCCTCGTCTCCCAGAGTCTTCACGAAGTGTCTGGTGGTGGTGGCCGCGGCACTCCGGAACATGGGTCTCCAGGTGTTTCCATACCTCGACGACTGGCTCATCAAGGCACCTTTGGCTCCAGAGGTCATTTCGGCGACCTTGACTACAATTTCTTTACTGCAGAGTCTGGGCTTCGAGATCAACTTCCCCAAATCACATCTTCAGCCCACCCAGTGTCTCCCCTTTATCGGGGCTGTTCTGGATACCATTCAACTTCGAGCATTCCTTCCTCCTCAACGCATGGATGCTCTCCTTCTACTCTGACAGTCGGTGTCTTCTCGCCAGTCCATCTCGGCGAGACACATGATGGTCCTCTTGGGCCACATGGCATCTACAGTTCATGTGACGCCTTTTGCCAGACTACATCTCAGGATTCCTCAATGGACCCTGGCATCTCAGTGGACTCAGGTGTCCGACCCGTTGTCCCGTCACATTATCGTCACTCCTGCTCTACGGCAGTCTCTTCTCTGGTGGATGACCTCTTCGAATCTATCCAGAGGTTTGCTGTTTCACTCTCCTCCCCATCAGAAGGTTCTCACGACCGATTCATCGAACTATGCATGGGGGGCCCATCTGGATGGTCTTCGCACTCAGGGGTTCTGGACCAGTGCGGAACAACTCCATCAAATCAATCTTCTGGAGCTCAGGGCCATCTTCAATGCTCTCCAAGCCTTTCAGCATCTGCTTCACGACATGGTGGTCCTTATTCGCACAGACAATCAGGTCGCCATGTATTATGTCAACAAGCAAGGGGGCACGGGCTCGGCCCCTCTTTGTCAGGAAGCTCTTCGAGTCTGGGATTGGGCGGTTCGCCACAACACCTTCCTCAGAGCTGTCTACATTCAGGGGAAAGACAACGTCTTGGCAGACAAATTGAGTCGTCTTCTCCAGCCTCACGAATGGACGCTCCATTCCAAACCCCTTCATCAGATCTTCGCTCAGTGGGGAACGCCTCAGATAGACCTCTTTGCAGCCCCCCACAACTTCAAACTGCCTCAGTTTTGCTCCAGGATCTACACTCCTCTCCGCCTCGAGGCAGATGCCTTTCTACTGGAGTGGGGGAATCGCTTCCTATATGCGTTTCCTCCCTTTCCTCTCATTCAGAAGACTCTGGTCAAGTTGAGATCAGACCATGCCACCATGATTCTGATTGCTCCCCGGTGGCCCAGACAACCTTGGTACTCCCTTCTACTTCAACTCAGCAGCAGGGAGCCAGTACTTCTTCCAGTGTTTCCTTCACTACTTACTCAACATCAAGGTTCACTACTTCATCCCAACCTGCAGTCTCTTCACCTGACAGCTTGGTTCCTTTCAACATAACTCCTCACCAGTTTTCTCAAGCAGTGAGGGAGGTCTTGGAGGCTTCCAGGAAGCCTGCTACTCGACAATGCTATTCCCAAAAATGGACTAGATTCTCTTCCTGGTGTTTTTCCAATGCTACGGAACCTCAGAAAGCTTCCCTATCTTCTGTATTGGACTATCTTCTACACCTGTCCCAGTCTGGTCTCAAGTCTACCTCTATACGAGTTCACCTGAGTGCTATTGCGGCTTTCCATCAGCCTCTACAGGGGAAACCTTTGTCTGCTCATCCTGTGGTTTCCAAATTTATGAAAGGCCTTTTTCATGTCAACCCTCCTATCAAACCTCCCCCTGTGGTTTGGGATCTCAATGTTGTCCTGTCTCATCTTATGAAGTCTCCGTTTGAGCCTCTCAACACGGCTCCTCTTAAGTATCTCACCTGGAAGGTGGTTTTTCTGGTGGCCCTCACGTCAGCTCGCCGAGTCAGTGAGCTTCAGGCCTTAGTGGCAGATCCACCCTTCACTGTATTCCATCATGACAAGGTGGTTCTCCGTACTCATCCAAAATTCTTACCTAAAGTGGTCTCTGAATTTCACATCAACCAATCCATCGTGCTTCCAGTATTTTTTCCAAAGCCTCATTCTCATCCTGGGGAATCTGCTTTGCACACTCTGGACTGTAAACGTGCTCTGGCTTTCTACTTGGATCGCACAAAGCCTCACAGAAATGCTCCTCAACTTTTCGTCTCCTTTGATCCAAACAAGTTGGGATGACCTGTATCGAAGCGCACCATCTCCAACTGGATGGCGGCTTGTATCTCTTCCTGCTATGCCCAGGCTGGATTATCCCTTCCCTGTAAGGTCACAGCCCATAGGGTCAGAGCAATGGCAGCCTCTGTAGCCTTCCTCAGATCGACACCGATTGAGGAGATTTGTAAGGCTGCCACTTGGTCCTCGGTTCATACATTCACCTCTCATTATTGTCTGGATACTTTCTCCAGACGGGATGGACAGTTTGGCCAAACAGTGTTACAAAATTTGTTCTCTTAAAATTGCCAACTCTCCCACCATCCCATTGGGGTTAGCTTGGAGGTCACCCACTAGTGAGAATACCTGCCTGCTTGTCCTGGGATAAAGCAATGTTACTTACCGTAACAGTTGTTATCCAGGGACAGCAGGCAGCTATTCTCACGTCCCATCCACCTCCCCTGGGTTGGCTTCTCAGGCTAGCTACCTGAACTGAGGAGACACGCCCGGTACATCGGGCGGGAAGGCACTGGCGCATGCGCGGTGAGGGCATCTCGAAACTTCTGAGTTTCTTCAAGCAAGACATGCTTGCAAGATGTCCGTATCGGGGCTCTGTCGGATGACATCACCCACTAGTGAGAATAGCTGCCTGCTGTCCCTGGATAACAACTGTTACGGTAAGTAACATTGCTTTGCTGTACCGGTCTGGAGAGTCTAAAAGAAAGAAAATTAGCAGGTAAGAACCTAATTTCTCCTTCTTTAGCACCTCTCTAGACCGGTACAACTTCACTGATGGACGTACCAAAGCAGTACCCATCATGGGTGGGACCCCCGGGGGGCTGCCACTAGAACACACTCATCGAACACTGTGTCCCGACGCACCTGAAATTACAGGTGTGATAGGTGTCACAGATGATATGAAAACTTAGCTTGTGAATGAATCAAAATTAAGTGAATATATTAAAGTTTAGGGAATTAAAATGAGATCTAGTGAAAAAGCCTGAGACCTTGTAATTAAAGACTGATTTTTAAATTGCTGTGCTGTATCTGCATTCTAGCTATGCTAAGGATGTTCAGAAGTTTGATTTTGTAACTCTTAAGACATAGACAAATTTATGTACCATTATTCATATACATCCATGGGTTTTAAGGATAAGGTTCTCAGAGGAACAGGAAACTTGGGGTTTTTACAGAGAGAATCTGTTCCTTATAGATTAGAACATACAATGCTAATTGGGAGGTCATACAGAAGTTAGGATGTGACTGCAGGATGCAGGCCTTTTACTGACATGATTGGTGTCTGAAAAGGTCAGAGATCAAAAGTGATTTAGAAGGAAAAAGTGAAACACTGCAACCTGTTGGGTTTAAAAACTTAACATTAGAATGGACTTTAAAATTAAGGATTTAAATATAACATTGACATAAGGCATTCTTGGAAAGGAAGTCATGTGATCAACTGTGCCATTGTGTTCTAAAGCATGATAATTGCTACAAATGATGCCACATAGGGTATAAATCTGTTTGTCCTTGCTTTCTCCTTTTGGAGATGATTATTTCCTCATATCTGTTATTTGAATTCACAGAACGGAGTCTCTAGCCCAGCAATGTAGGAGAGAGAATCAATTCTGACAATTCTTTTGGCCTCGTCTGGCTTGAACAATTCCCGCGCAAGAGCCAAGCCTTAAGACAAAAGGAACTCAGCTTGAACATTGGAATGGCACCCTGAGTCAGAAGGTCGGGTGAGAGTGGCAGTGGAAGAGGATCTGCCATGAAAAGATGAACCACATCCACGTAACACGGGCGCCTAGGCCAGTCTGAGGCCACCAGAATCACACAACCGGGGTGCCGAGCAATTTGAAGAAGAACTCTGCCGACCATCATCCACAGAGGAAACACATACAGGAGACCTGCTGTCGGCCAAGGCTGTACCAGAGCATCCAGCCCCTCTGCATGAACTTCCTTGTACCGACTGAAGAACTGGGGCATTTTGGCATTGACACTCGTGGCCATCAGGTCCATGACCGGCCGACCCCCCCCCCCCCCCAAGTCTGCACAACCAACTTGAAGGCTGCGGGATCGAGACACCACTTTCCAGGATCTAGCACGTGACGACTGAGGAAGTCCGCCTGAACATTCTCTACTCCTGCTGTGTGGGAAGCCAAGATGTCCAGAGGATAACTCTGCCCAGGCCATGAGCAGAGCCACCTCCTGCACCACCAGACGGCTCCTGGTCCCCCCCCCTGATGATTGATATAGACCACCGCAATGGCATTGTTCGAGAGAACCCGAACAGACTTGCCTGACAACAATGTCTGGAATGCTAGCAATGCCAGCCAGATGGCTCTGGTCTCCAGTACATTGATTGACCAAGACGCCTCCTCTGAAAACCAGCTACCCTGAGTGGAGACACCGAGACACCGAGCTACTCAGCCGAGGAGACTGGCATTGGGAGAAGCAATGTCCACTGGGGCTAATCCAGACTCATTCCCTGCACCAGATGGGAAGACTGTGGTCACCAATGGAGACTGTGATGAACTAACCCCCGAGGAGGAACGAGAGAGTCCAAAGCGTGCACCAGGGATGACCATCGCCGAAGCAGATTAAACTGAAGCAGACTCATGTGAGTCTGAGCCCAATGCACCACGTCCAGGGAAGCTGCCATCAACTCCAAAACCTAGAGAAAATCCTGCACCCAAGTGCACTGTGTCTGCAACATTGTTCACTCGGGCCTCTGGGAGGAAGACCTTCCCCAAGGAGGTAATGAAAAAAACTCCAAGATACTCCATGCGCTGAGACAGAGCCAACCAGCTCTGGGATAGGTTGACTACCCATCCCAGTGACTTCAGGAACTCCACCACCCAGGAGCTCTCCTGAAATGACTTTGCTTGGATCAACCACTCGTCCAGATAAGGGTGAACCAGAATATCATCCTTGCGCAAGGCCGCCGTCATGACCACCATAATCTTGGTGAACATCTGTGGAGCTGTGACCAGACCAAAAGGAAGCAAACAAACTGATAGTGCTGTCCCAAGATCGCAAAGCGAAGGAACTGCTGATGGGAGGTGCGAAGTGGAACATGCAAGGAGGCCTCCGTCAGATTGAGAAAGATCAGGAATTGCCATGGCGAAACCGCCAGAAAGACAGATCTCAGGGTATCCATGCGAAAGGACGGAACTCGGAGATCCCTGTTGACTCCCTTCAGACCCATGATGGGCCGAAAAGTCCCTCTCCTTTTTGGGCACCATGAAGTACATTACATTACTTTAATGTCTTCTATCCTGCCAATACCTTTCAGTTCTAGGTGGTTTACAACAAGAATTGGTTTGGGCATTCCCAGGGAGATTACAAGGTTGATAGATATAGTATGCATCAGAATCTGTGAAGGGTCGATACAGTTTGGTTAGATCATTTGACAAATTTCTTGATTAGTATAGTTTTTAGTTCTTTCCTGAATGTTTTCTAGCTGGGTGTCGTGTTCGGCAGGTTTCAGAGGTGGCGATCTAGTCTTGCTGCTCTGGTAACTGGAATACCTGCCAGTGCAACACTCATGAGGGGGCACTGGAACTACTGCTTTGAGATCTAGCAATCTTTGAAGTGTTTGGTGAAAAACTCACTTCTTCCATGTCGCATGACAAGGAGAAGCAAGAAAATGATCTGGCAATGAGCGGACAAACTCCAGAGCATAACCGTCCCTAATCACTTCCAGGATCCACTAATCCATTGTGATTGCTGCCCACGTCGGAGCATAACCGTCCCTAATCACTTCCAGGACCCACTAATCCGTTGTGATTGCTGCCCACATCTGGTAAGTCTCGCACTGGGCGTCCACTGGAACCAGGGGAGGCGCTGCCAAGGAGTCATTGGGTGGGATGTGCGACAGTAGAACAGGCGGATGGAACACATCACCCCTGACGGGCCCCACGAAAAGACTGCATGTGCTAAAAGAAACAGCCCTGGGAAGATCAGGAGGCCAGAAAAGAAATGGCCCCTCGACCAGGGCGGTATCTGCGGAAATCGGCAAATGCCCCCGAGCAACACCACCTTGCACAGGCTGGCGGGCACAGTCCTCAAGAAGATGAGGCACCTTAGAGTCCGTTAAGGTCTGAACCAACTTGTCCAAATCCTCACCAAACAAGAAAGACCCCCGAAAGGGAAATTTTGTCAACCTAGCCTTTGAGGCCACATCTGCTGATCAAGCCTAGAACCACAGGGTACAGCACTTGCAATAGATTATACATGGCATCAGAGAGATAAGAAGCAGCCATCTCAATCTTAGCTACTTCCTGCTCCAGTCATCAATGACTCGCAGTCGAGGTTTTGCTCGGCCCACCGAAAACAAGCCCGAGCGACCAGACTGCCACACATTGCCACTTGGACTGCAAGGGCAGTGACATCAAAATTCTGTTTAAGGAGGGACTCCAATTTACGCTCCTTAGATTCCCTCAAACCAGAGCCGCCCTCAACAGGCACTGTATGTCACTATGCAATGGCCGAAACCACTGCTTCCACCACCGGCGACTTCAAGGTATCCCTATCCCTCTCCGGGATGGAATACAGGCAGGCCATAGAATGCGCAAAATGAAAGGGTGCCTCAGGCACTTTTCACTTTGCAAGCACAATATCCCGAATATCCTGATGCATAGGAAAAGAGTGAGATGCTGAGCAGGTCCCCCGAAGCAGGGGGTCCACCACACGCAGGGGCTCCTTTTTGTCTTCCTCAAAATGCAGCACCAAGGAGACCTGAAGAATAAGCTCTTGGAACTCTTCCCACTGAAGAATGCGCACTACTGATGCATCCTCGCCAGCTGGCGGAACCTAAAAAACCTCCACCAGCGGCATCTGACCCCCCAAGAGGATCCTTAAGTTCTCCCAGAAAGGTCAGGTCTTCATCAAAACTGCTCCCCAGAGACAATATCATTGTCCTAAGAGACCCTCAGCCGCTTGGACGAGAGAGGGGGAGACGGGGATGAAACTGGTGATGAGGGGGGTTGAACTGGAGTGGATGCGGAGGGAAAATCCCCCCCTAAGACCCCTGGGGCGGAAGCTGGACCCCCGGCTACTTGAAGATGAGCCTTGCACAAGGCTAAAACAAAGTCAGGGGAAAAAAACCCTGGCAGCCCAATCTGATTCACTGACAAAGCAGAGGTCCCAGTAGAAACCTTCCCTTGTTTCTCCAATACAGGGGGGAGGTCACCTGAGGCTGCAGACAAAATGGAGGTGCTTCCCGCCAAAATCGGAGCAAAGCCTGCCCAAAAAAATGCCGCTGAGGCCTGTAGTGGCTGAGGGGCCCGAACCGCCCCAGCCGCTAAAGCAGGTGAGCCGGCAGTAGCTGATAGGCGGCAAGGGAAACCTTATTTCCCTGACTGTCGGTGGCTGGTGGAATCCCTGCATGGGTGGTGAGGGAAGCCTGGGCTTCCCCTCCTTTACTGGCGTGCGAGGCACTCGCGAAGGAGATCCCTGGACGCTGGCATCTGAAACTGATGAGGTGGCGAGCACTGGCCGCCCGAATCAACCTTGCATCTGGAGCACAATGAGCAATTTTTCCCTTTAAAAGTGCTCATTGTGCAATACGCAACCTAGCTAAGGGAAAAAAGTGCTGGTTAGCAATAAAACAACAATACAATACACTGAAGGCTCCCTTCAGACCGGCGCTGCCTCAGGTTTTTTTTTTCTGTCAGAATAGACTCCACTGGCTCTGTAAGCCATATGCCTTGCCGGTATCGGTGTAAGGCTTACAGCTGAGGCACCTCTAGAAAAAATATGGGGAGGGGGAGGGACTCAATTCGTGACCCATCAAGTGTGACATCCCTGAGGTCGGACAGACCCCCGTCCCATCCCAAGCTATGCCCAGCACCAGACAGGGACAAGAAGGCCACTATGCAAATTCCAACAGCCCGACACTAATTCAGTGAAGACAGCAATATCTTACCACCTGCTGAGACTGAGAGAAAGCTGGTCAGATTAGGGGAAGCACAGCTACTTGAATTGCAACCAAAGGTTTTTGTCTCAGTCTCCACCTGCTGGTCATAGTGAGGTATTACCCATCAGTGAAGCTGTACCAGTCTGAAGAGGTGCTAAATGAACTGTGGTTGCGTTAGTTTTTCCTATGGATTATTAACACTGTCAGCTAACTAAAATTTTGCTGCTTTCCCACAGCCTTTCTAAAAAGAATATAAGGATTGTATATACAATTCTGGAATATTCTCCTCTGCTTGATTCTTCTAACATGACAACAGATGACTGGGCTAAAATTGTCAAGGATATTCAGGTATTTCATAGAACATATTATACATGTGATTTTTAGCTGGTAGGTTTAAAAATTTTTCTAGGTAAAACTATTTTATGACCTATGTAATAGATGTTAGTTGACAAGGACCACTTAGTTGAGCTGTTACAGATTTGTTTGCCCCTTTTCAATTTTAAGTCATCTTTACATTATGTCTAGGTGCATTTTTAATGTAATTATTTATTTAAAATATTTATATTCTGCTTAGTCCACAGTTCCTAGCAGAGTACAATGATAATATATGTAATCAAGATATATACATATATAACATCTAGTAAAAATATAAACATTTACAAATAACACAAAACAAGCCCCACATCATGTCATTAATAGTTGAGAGCAGGTGCAGCCTTTACTAAGCTCTTATGAGAATGCCTTCTGGAATAGATAAGCTTTAAGCTGCTTCGATTTTCCTTAAGTCAATGGGCAACAAATTCCATAAAGTGAGGCCTGTTACTTGGAATTTAGAAGATCTAAGACCAAGTAAGTTGACAGTACAAAAACTAGGGATTTCCAAAAGGAATTTGTCAGCAGATCTTAAAGCTCTGACAGCCTTATATATTTTCGTAGATGCCTCGTTTTTTTTAAATCTTAAAACTATGGTTAAAATCTTAAAATGAATCCGTTTATCAATTGGCAATCAATGAAGAATGGCCAGAACCAGACAGAGATGCTTAAATCTTGAAGTTTGAGTAATTGGACGAGCTGCAGAATTCTGTACTACTTGAAGAGATTCCTAAACAGCAGCTAGAAACTAATCAGTAAAGCTTTGCAGTAATTTGAAATGTAGTAGCATAAAACTCTGAAGCATCGTCCAAAAATTAGTTGGAGATAAATCTCTCGGTCTCTAAAACAATTGTAATTTAAAGAAAATTATTTTTAAATGTTTAATATGGCTCTTCAAAGATAAAAATGAATCTAAAAGAACACCCAAGCATTGGATTTCTGATAAGATTGGTGTCATCATAACCATCAAGAATAATAATGCAGGAATGACTCTTTGGTAGGTAATATTAACCAAAGAGGCAAAGTGATCATACTGATTAAACACTCATGGTACATTTATTATATAATGGCAAAAGCATAAGAAACAGCAAGCCTCTTACAGGGCCCCTTTTACAAAGCTGCAGTAGTGCTTCTCTTGCAGCAAATGCACCGAAGCCCATTCAATTCCTATGGGCTTCGGTGCATTTGCCATGAGGGACTTGCTACAATGACTGTGAAAGGTGCCTACCCTGAGCAGTAAATTAGTTCCTAACTTATTTTAAATCCTGTAACTACCTATGATTAGGATTCAGGCATTCTAACAGAAAAACTGTGTGATTACCTTTTTAAGGGGACAATCTCTAATAGTTTTCCTTTCATTCCACTACAGAAAAGTGCCTTTTGAAGGCTTTTAAGGTAGTGTACGGTGAAAAATTAATGCATCGTTTTGCACACAAGAGGGCATTATAACAAAAGTAATCCAATGTATAGACTTGGCAAGCATGATTTTTCTACTTTCTGTATGTATAACATCAGGGTGATCAATCTGCTTCAATCAATGGTGCAAAAAGCCAATGTAAAATCAGCTACAAGAGATGACTAATTTTGCATTCATCTTAACATTTTTCCTCCTCAAACATTTTTCTTCAGTTTGTAGACGAATCCTTTCAACTCTGGGTGGTTAAAAAAAAAAAATGCAACAAATACAATATGAGACAACCAATCGTGTTTCATTATAAAGGTAACGTTCTGAATGAAGCCCCCCCACCAAAAAAGGCTGTAGCAGTCAGTGTTTATTTAAATTCTGTCTGCTGTGGGATTTTATATTTAGATACTCAGTGCCAGGTCGTACCTGGATACTGGTATTGAATTTCTAAATATGAAGCATTATTGACACTTTTTAGAGTTAGGGGTCAAGCAGCATGCAAAGTGGTACCTTGATAAAGTTAGGACAACTTTTTTTTTTTTTTTTTTTTTTTTTGCTGTTGTCACCTTTCTACTACTAATTATTGTTTCTATAGTGCTACTAGATATATGCAGCACTGTACATTAAACATGTAAGACACAATCCCTGCTCAATAGAGCGTACAATCTAATCAAAACAGACAAACAGGACAAATAGGGGTTAGGGAATTTCCCATAGAGGCAATGATAAAACAGACATGGGTACTTCACAAGTGAATTGGAGTTGGGAGTTAATATTGGGCTTTTAGCCTAGATTTGAATACTGCCAGACAGAGCTTGAAGTACTGACTTAGGCAGCCTATTCCAGGTATACGATGCCGCTTATCCAAGTGGTTACCCAAATATCGAACTGGGTATCGATGCTAATTGGGTAACTACAACCCTTGCCTTAGCTGTCCATAGACTATCCCAGCACTATTCAGATAGTACCATAATGGTCTGACGAGATATTCAGTGGCATTTATTTTCCTAATAATATCACTGAAAATCTGGGTAAGGACCTGGTCATTGGATTTATCCAAGCAGGAATGGCTCCTTCTCAGGTAATTCTAACTGAATATTGACCCCCCCTTTGTTTTAAAACATCTCATAAGATCAAAGATATATGTAAGCAATAAAAAGAACTGTTAATTGCAGTAAATCAAAGGTAGGTGTGAACAGCAAATTTTATGGCATGAATATCAGTTGATAGAGTGCTAGTAGCAGGCTTTAGACAGAAAGCTTTTATTTTCAGCCATCTTTCTTTTAAGGTTGAAGGTACTGTAGGAGTAGTTTGATTTGTTTATCCTTTTGCTTTTTCTTATCTACTTAGAATACTCAATATACTGGTGTTGATGCAGGGCTTGTATATATCTCCATACTTTTGTGATTGTTTCGATGCAACTATTGATGTATAAAAGACAGCATCTGCACATAACACAATTTCTTTTCATAGAAGACATTTCCAGTTTGAATTAGGTTAGTTATGATGACAAGTAAACTTTGGAAATCTGACTACTTTTAACAAATTTAACAAATTTTTGTAATGTTTTTCAATCCCTAGAAATTTTATGAACTCTATCATGGCTTTGTAATTCTTCATGGCACAGATACAATGGCCTACACTGCATCGGCCCTCTCTTTCATGTGTGAACATCTGGGTAAAACCATTATTTTAACAGGTTCTCAGGTAAGTTATTTTAAGAATATTCAATTGGTAAATTATTTTAGGGGAAGTTTAGGAGTAGCTTAATGGTTAGAGCAGCAGGCTGGAAACCAAAAAGGCTGGGTTTAAATTTCACAGAAGTTCCTCATGGCCTTGGACATGTCGCTTAACCCTCCACACCAAAAAAAGAAGCAAAAGTGGGGATTCCCTCATTTTGTGGTCACCAGGAGCCAAGTCTGACTCAAGGGCCCATCTGGATCTGGAAATAACAGCAAGCATGGTTAAAAAATGAAGTGAAGGAACTTGGAACCAAAAGAAAATCTTTAGAAAATGGAAGGATACAACTGAACAAGCACAAGAGACACCACAAGATATGCAACGCAGAAAAATCAACTATAGCCCTCGACGCCAGGGAAACTAGTCATACAATTAGATTTGAAAACGCAAAAGTCCTAGAGAAAAGACCGCTGGTGGCCAAGAAGAATCAGAGGCAATAAGAACTTAAGCTTTGCCCCTGCCGCGTCAGACCAGGGGTCCATCGCGCCCAGCAGTCCGCTCCTGCGGCGGCCCCCCAGGTCCATGACCTGTAAGTGCTCTTTACCTAAGATATTTATACCCTATTTACTCTCTAAATATACTAATTCACTCGCTGGTGATTTCAAAATTAGATTCCTGTAATGCGTTATTCAAAGGAATTGCTGTAAAAGAAATTTGTCGTCTACAGATCATACAAAATGCCTCAAACTCATAAAGAACGCAAAAAAATTTGATCACATGACTCCGTTACTTAAGGAAGTGCATTGGCTTCCAGTTGCTCACCGAATAACGTACAAACTAAGTCTACTAACTTTTAAATCTCTTCTATACAAATCACCTTCTTTTATTTATAGAGTATTGATTCCCTATACTCCCTCTAGATCACTTAGATCTATTGACCAGCATCTTTTGACAGTTCCTTCTCTTAAATCTATAAATACATGGCGACATTCTATTTTTTCTGTTACAGCCCCTCAAACGTGGAATCTACTTCCAATTTATATACGAGAAGAATCAGGTTTGGAGAGATTTAAGAGCAAACTAAAATGCTTTCTTTTTAAAGATGCATTTGATAGCTAATATAACTAGAATGTAGGACTAGATTAGGGTTTTCTACTAAGCCCTATGCTTTAAACTTTGTTTTTTATTTCTTCCCCCTCCCTAATGTTGTTTTGCCCTTATATGTTTCCTTTACTATTTTTTAAAATTGCATTTCTTTACCTACTTCCTTCCTTCTGTATCATTAATTTGTCTTGTCAGTCGTATTTATATTGTCTGTTTCCCTTCAACTATTGTAATTTAATATTTTATACTTTGTACATCGCTTAGAATGTTAATAAGCGATTAATCAAATATTTAATAAACTTGGAAACTTAATGTCCTGTAAGTAATCCTCTATCTGTACCCTGCTATCCCCTTCTCTTTCAGGAAGTCATCCAGTTCCTTTTAGAAATTGCAAGACACCCCAATAATTTCAATACAGATAAAGGGCTCTCCATTAACAAAGCATGGCAGCCTCTCATCCAAATGAAACTTAGTACAAAAGGAGTGATGCCAAGGACAAATGCCTTCTTCCTCCATCTCAAAAGTTCCAGTGGGACCTCAGACTCTCTCTCCAGAATTTAAAAATTGGGTCCACGAACTTTCCTGCCAAAATTCAAACTTGGGTTTCCAATGAACTTTCCTGACAAAATTCAAATTTATGACCAATAGACTTCCCTGTTCTCAATCTAGTCATCCCAACAAACTTTCTCACCAAAAATTCAAATTTCTTGACCCACAGACTGCCCTGGGCCTACTATATATAAAGACACACTGCAGACGTCAAAGCATACCCTGAAGAAAGCCACAGCATGATGGCTGAAACATCATTTCTTTCTACACAGATGTGGCAAGACCCGAAAAACTGCTACAAAAATTAGGAATGGCACATCAAATGCAAAACACTGATAAGGAGGACAAAGTAAGACTTTGACAAGATTGCGTTAGAGGCAAAAACTTATAGTAAAAACTTTTTTTTAGGTATATTAGAAGCAAGAAGCTGTTATCAGTTTGAACCACTAGATGACCGGGGATGGGGGGGGGTGAGGTAGGAGGTTAAAAAGGATTACTCGGGAAAGACTAGACCATAGTGAAGAGATTAAATTAAATCTTGCTTCAGTTTTCACCAAGTTGGGGAAGATACCAGTGCCAGGAATTGTATTCAGTGTGAGTCGAAGAAACTAAATTGAATCTCTGTAAACTTTGAACTTGTAATGGGGCATTTTGACAAATAGAAGAGTACCGTGTTTCCCCCAAAATAAGAGTGTCTTATATTCATTTGGGGCCCCAAAAAGGCACTTATTTTCAGGTAGGGCTTATTTTTTTCATGTACATGATCATCTCTCCCTTTCCTCACCTTCACCCCAATTCTTCCTCTTTCCTATCCCCCATATTCGCGTTCTTCAGTGCCACCGCACATTGCGCCAACAGCTTCAGGATCCTATCGATTTAATACGCCCAGGTCCCTTTCCTGTTCAGTTTTTCCCAGAGTTGCACCTGACATACTTGTGTTCTTTATTTTTTCTGCCTAAGTGCATCACTTTGCATTTTCCCACATTAAACTTCATCTGCCATTTATATGCCCTATTCTCCAATTGGCTCAAGTCGCTCTGGAGTTCTTCACTGTCCTTCTGCAATTTGATTGCCTGGCATAGCTTGTGTCATCTGCAAACTTGATGATCTCACTGGATGTTCCATCCCCTAGGTCGTTGATGAAAATATTAAATAAGATGGGCCCAAGTACCGAGCCCTGGGGCACACCCCTAGTCACATTCTCCCAGTCTGAGAACTTCCCATTTATGCCCACTCTCTGCCTTCTGTTCTCCAGCCATTTGCCTATCCATCTTAGTATATCTCCTTCTATTCCATGGCCTTGCAGTTTCCTGAGGAGTCTTACATATCCTTGTCGAACGCTTTCTGAAAATCCAAGTATATAATATCCATCAGAAACACTTTCCCCATTTGTAAGCATATCAGAAACACTTTCCCCATTTGTAAGCACCAAGTCCAATATGACCCCTTCCTGTGTGGATTCCATTACCAACAGCTGGAACAGTGCTCCTTATAGAGAATCCAGGATCTCCCTACTTCTAGAAGATCCTGCAATAGGGATACCCCAATCAACATCCAGCATATTAAAATCACCTATTAGTAAAATTTCCCCTTTTTTAGCTATATTCTGAATGTCAACTATTAAATCTCTGTCCACTTCTTTCGTCTGTGAAGGACTGTATATCACACCACTGTAAATATATTCACCATTTCCTCTTTCCAAATTAATCCACAGTGCCTCTTCCTTGCCCTGCAGATCCTGCAATTGTGTGGCTTTAATATGTTCTTTAACATATAATGCTACTTCCCCCCCCCCTTTTCTTCCTACCCTGTCTTTCCTGAACAGATTATAGTCTAGTATAACTACATCCCAGTCATGGTTCTCCCTGAACCATGTCTCTGATCATCACTATATCCAACTCATCATCTTCCATCACAGCTTCTAGATCCAGAATCTTGTTTTCCCATACTTCAAGCATTAGTATATACTGCTTTCCAGACATTGCCTCCTTTTGGCCAGATTTAGGACAACTTTTAAGCTATCCTAAATTCGCCTAGTTAGCTATATGGATATATGAATATAGCTGGCACCCATATAACTGCCAGCTCCTCCCAAACTCTGCAATCTGTACTACCCCTATCCTGTCCACTGTGGACATTGGTCAGTCAAGCCAATATTCAGTGGCACTGCCTGGTTAAATACTACTGAATATATTGAAGTTTGGTTGGTCTTTGGGTAGCCCCAGGTGATTTAAGCAGGCATGAACCTTTCCTATCCACTTAAATTGCTTTGAATATCGGACAAGTATGTTGTATTTTTGTAATTCACATTTTAAAGAAGTATTACCAGCTATTGAGCTTTTATGCTGAGACTCAGCTCTGATTTATCTGTTCCATAGGTTCCTATATATGAGATTCAGAATGATGGCCGTGATAATCTGCTGGGAGCACTGCTGATTGCTGGACAATTTGTTATTCCTGAGGTCTGTATTTATAGTGCCTTTTGGCTTGGGGAAAAAAGAACCATCTTCATCAGGTCTGCTTTTACAAATATCTGAAATCAGTTTTCCAAGTTTGTTGTTATAAATGTATAATAATAAAATTATCTGCTGAGAATTTCCAGATCATTGTACTTTGGATAGACTTAGCAGATAAAGACAGATTGTTCACCCTCTCCAAGGTAGGGAGAACGAGAGGGCACTCTCTAAAGTTTGAAAGGGGATAGATTCTGTACAAACGTAAGGAAGTTCTTCTTCACCCAGAGAGTGGTAGAAAAATGGAATGCTCTTCCGGAGTCTGTTATAGGTGAAAACACCCTCCAGGGATTCAAGACAAAGTTGGACAAGTTCCTGCTAAACTGGAACGTACACAGGTGAGGCTGGTCTCATTTAGAGCACTGGTCTTTGACCTGGGGGCTGCCACATGAGCGGACTGCTGGGCACGATGGACTACTGGTCTGACCCAGCAGCGGCAATTCTTATGTTCTGTCATTCAGCTTCCAATATCTGGTACCCAGCCTCGGTGCCTCCTCCAATAGAGATCTAGCCAAACTGGTGCGTGATCTAACCATGTAATGTTCTCTATAGTCGCCGCTCTAATTTTAACCCCCAGCTCCTATCCAGACATAGCAAATCTATGTGAGAATACGTATTTTGAACTGAGGAGATAAAGGAGTACTCCTAGTCTCCCCAGTGCTGACCCCTCCACCCATCTTTTACATTAAAGACTTCCATAAAAGTCTTCAATTTTTTTTTCTATCTCCTATCCCCTTTCAATCCTCTAGAATCCAGTCTAGGGTGTAAGACTAAATTGAAATCCCCCCCCCATTATAAGATGCCCTAGTTTAGCAGACAGAATCTTAGGGAACAGTTCATCAAAAACATACCTTGTTTGGTATTGGGCCCAGTAGTGCGAAAAGGCCTTCTGATGCCACCAATATACTCAAAATTTTCATAGTATATGGCTTTATGCATCAAATCCTCATCGGGTCCATTATTAAATGGCTCTTTTAATTAGTTAAATAAACCTCCCTGAGTCATCGGGTTGGTTTCTTCCCTGTGACGTCACTCAACAACTGACTTTGGGAGGTATATATAGTGAAAGAAAAGCGCCGCAGCCATCTTAGTACAAATCACCGAGTGGTCGATTTATGGGTAAAAAGCTGCACTAAGGTATTTTTTTCATTTTATATTCATATGAAAAACAATTAGTAGATGTATTTTTAGCTTTAAAACTTTGTAATATATTAAAGTAGGGATATTGAATCAACACATAAAACAATTATTTTGTTGTTATAGGGATATTAGCCTTGAAGAAACCCCCCCAGGATGACCACAAACATTAAGCTAAGTATTAGAACATTTTCAAAAACATCTTAAAAATAGTAATGGTTTATTTAACTAATTATAAGAGCCATTTAACAATGGACCTGATGAGGATTTGATGCATAAAGCCATATACTATGAAAATTTAGAGTATATTGGTGGCATCTCTGAGGGCCTTTTCGCACCACTGGTTCTAGTGAGAGGACTAAGGGTGATCTTAAAGGATTATTATCAGAATAGGATGAATTATAGATTTGCTCTCCTATTAATATTATTCATCAAGTACGCTGTATTGTTTGGTATTGGGACCATAAACATTCACAAGAGTTACTTTTACCCCATTAATGTCCCCCACCCAAATAATCCATCTTCTCCCCCCCCCTCATCCTTCCACTCTTTAACTGCCTGCACCTTCAAATGGTGGGCAAATAGAATACCCATCCTTGCCTTCCTGTGTTCTCTCTTATTAGACACCCAACATTTCACCCCATATTCCTTTTTGGAAAACAACTTTTCCCCAGTTTTCAAAAAATGTGTTTCTTGTACAAAATCCACATCTACTTTTAACCATTTAAACTGTTTTAACAACAATTGCCTCATGTGAGGTAAATTCAAATCGTGCACATTAAAGCTACAAACTCGAACTGTGTTACCGTTTCTTCCTGTCATCACCCCACATTAAGTACCCATAGTCCTTGTAATACTCCCCCCACAACTACCCTGCCCCCTCCCCAAGTCCACCACTACCACCCATCTAGACTTTGTGACTCCCCCCAACCCCTTCTGACGCATCAACACCTCCATAATCGCACTCGTAAATCACCCACATATGCACCACCCTCCCTGTTCACATTCCAAGGCCAAATTTCCCCAAACCATCACCCCCATACGATCACACACTCAACCCAAAACCCCACAAAGGAACCCACAATACTGAGTCCAATGTGTACATTTCAGGAGAAAACCAAATGGGAACAAATAGACCCTGCAAGTGTCCTCCTGCTGCTCCTGGGCTTCCCAGATCTTCTGCTCCTGCTCAGACCAGCTCCTCTGAGGCTTTAGGCTCTTTGGAACTTCATGCCAGCGATATTTCTCTAACTTTGATGCTACCACCTTCCGCTTGTTCTCGGAATCTGGGGTATCTAAGCCCTCTTTTCGCAAGATTTTCCACACTTCAGAAACCAGTATGACCTTCTTGTGAGTTCCCTTGATAGTGAACAAAAGCCCAAAAGGAAACAACCAGCGATACTTGGTGGAGTGCTGCTTCAGGATGAAACTCCCGTCTACACTGCAGTGTGATAGAGGAGAGGTCTTGGAAGACTTCCACCTTATAATTGTTCCAATGAATCGTGCCCTTGGCCTGCGCTGCTTTTAAATGCTTCTCCCGCTCTTGAAAATTATGGAGGCAAGCCACTATATCACGTGGCAGCTCGCTGCACTGCGGCCCCAACGCCCCGTGAGCCCGATCAATCTTAGGTACCACTATGGGGTCAGGGTTCCCTTCTGCTGTCTCACCAAGAAGAAGGGCATATAAGCTCTTCACCACCTTTTTCGCATCCTGATACTCCTCAGTGTCGGGAACCCCCCCGCAACTGAATGTTGTTCCTCCGGGATCTGTTCATTAAGTCTTCCACTCGAGTCACACAGTCTCAACAGATCCCTCTGCGTGCCAGTAGCCAGAGTATGCACCGCTTGAACCTGCTCCTTCTGCTCGCTGATCCACTGCTCGGTTCCTTCCACACTTTGCACCAGGCCAGCCAGATCCTGCCTGATCTCCCAAATTGTTTCCGTAATTTTCCCCTTGACTCCTGCCATCTCCGTTTGATTTCACTAACCCACTTCTGCAAATCAGCTTTTGTAATTGCAGCAAAGCCTGTAGATGGGGGCACTATTCTCGGATCATCGTGACCTGAATCAGGCTCTGATTCACTCTCGCATGAGTTGCACGCTGCCATTTTAGAAACCGCTCCCATGTGGTGCAGGGTTCTGCTCTCCGATCCTCCCGGCAGTTGTTTAGAGGACACAGATTTCTTTCTTGGTGGCATCGCACTACTCCACCACTCTTCTGATTGTAGAATCTCGCAAGAATTATCTATGGAAGGGGAAATAGTGCTGTATTATGAGGTTTGAATGTTCAAACAGGTCGGAGCTCCCGCTCTAACCGGCCATGTAGTTGGGTGACATCACCGGAAGCCCTTGCATTAAATTTTAGCTGCCAAATTTCAGATCTCTCATCAAATTTGACTCGGTCTTTCTTCATGTTGTTCACACTATCTGGGTTATCTACTCTTGCAAATTTTGATATCATCTGCAAAGAGACAAATCTTACCTGACAACCTTTCAGCAATATTGCTTTTAAAAATGTTAAAAAGGAACAGGCCCAAGAACAGAACTTTGAGGCACATCACTAGTAACATCCATTTCCTCACTAGTAACATCCATTGACCACTACCCTCTTCCAATTAACCAGTTCCTGACCCAGCCCATCACTTTGGGACCCATCCCGAGGACACTCAGTTTATTTATTAGACACCTGTGTGGTACACAGTCAAAGGATTTGCTAAAATTTAAATACACCACATCTAGTGTATTCCCTCTATCCAATTCTCTGGTCACCCAGTCAAAGAAATTGATCAGATTTGTCTGACAAGACCTACCTCTAGTGAATCCATGTTGCCTCCTGTCCTGTAATCCACAGGATTCCAGAAACTTGACCATTCTCTGTTTTAAAAGCATTTCTATTAATTTGCTTACCACAGAAGTCAAACTTACCGGCCTGTAATTCCCTACTTCTTCCTTACTTCCAATTTTGTGGAGAGGGACCACATCCACCCTTCTCCAGTCCTCTGGTACCACTCCTGACTCTAGAGAAGCATTGAAAAGGTCAGTCAGTAGAGCCATCAAAACTTGACTTAAGTTCTTTCAGCACCCTTGGATGCACACCATCGGGCCCCATTGCTTTGTCTACCTTTTTAATTTAGCTAGTTCCTTACGAACACAACCCTCTGAAAATTGATCAGGGTCTACAACTCCTCCATCCCTATTCATGTTTGTCCTCTGTGGTCCCGCTTCTGGCACTTAAGCCGTGAACACAGAACAGAAATATTTTGTTAAGCAATTCGGCCTTTTCTTTATCAGCTTCTACATATTTCTCCCCTTCACCTTTGAGTCTCACAATGCCAGTTTTGCACTTCTTCCTTTCACTGATATATCTAAAAAAATGTCTTTATGTCAGCTATTTTTTTCTTTCATTTGTATCTTTGCTTTCCTGACTACTCGACTAGCCTCTCTTAACTTTTCCAGATATTTTGTGTCTTCCTCTTTCTGCGATCTTTTGTAGTTTATGAAAGCTAACCTCTTATTCCTTACCTTATCAGCTACTACTTTTGATTCTCATAGCACCTCTGTGGCTTCGACAACCATGGTTTCCTCTCCTCCTACAATTCAGTATATGTGAACCCATCACACATCAAGTCTTTCTAATGCTGCTCACACAGTACAAGGGCTCTCTTCTCCATCGCAATCTTATGTTCGTTAGCTCTCTTAGTGTGGTATCTCTACGAGCCAGTAGCTACCTTTCTACTATCTGCATTAGTGTCAGCCATCACAGAAGCCTTTAGGAACACACTCTGCTCAACGCTTCTATTAGTTTCAAGTGAACTTGTTTCACAATCTGGTGCAATCTCAACTCACTGAATCCAATAACTTGTCTACTACCATCAGTTCTGGACTATCTTCTATACCTCTCTAACTCTGGTCTTTCTACTTCAGTCAGAGTTCATCTCAGTACAATAAGTGCTTTCCATACACTTATGGCTTTTTATCCAGATTACATCCGCTGGTTTCCAGATTCATAAAAGGCCTTTTTCATATCGAACCTCTAATCAAACCTCCTCCTCCTCCTCCAGTTCCTTGGGATCTCAATGTTATAGTTTCCACTCTTATGAAGCCTCTTTGTGAACCACTTGCATCTTTATCTCTCAAATATCTCATTTGGAATATAATATTTCTCATATCTATCATGTCTGCCCACTGAGTCAATGAACTTCAAACACTTGTGTCAGATCCATAAGAACATAAGAAATGCCTCTACTGGGTCAGACCTGAGGTCCATCGTGCCCAGCAGGCCGCTCACACGGTGGCCCAACAGGTCTAGGACCTGTGCAGTAATCCTCTATCTATACCCCTCTATCCCCTTTTCCAGCAGGAAATTGTCCAATTCCTTCTTGAACCCCAGTACCGTACTCTGCCCTATTACTCCCTCTGGATGCGCATTCCAGGTGTCCACCACACGCTGGGTAAAGAAGAACATCCTAGTATTCGTTTTGAATCTGTCCCCTTTCAACTTTTCCGAATGTCTTCTTGTTCTTTTATTATTTGAAAGTTTGAAGAATCTGTCTCTCTCTACTCTCTCTATGCCCTTCATGATCTTGTAAGTCTCTATCATATCCCCTCTAAGTCTTCTCTTCTCCAGGGAAAAGAATCCCAGTTTTTCCAATCTCTCAGCGTATGAAAGGTTTTCCATCCCTTTTATCAGACGCGTCACTCTCCTCTGAACCCTCTCGAGTATCGCCATATCCTTCTTAAGGTACGGCGACCAATATTGGACGCAGTACTCCAGATGCGGGCGCACCATCGCTCGATACAATGGCAAGATAACTTCTTTCGTTCTGGTTGTAATACCCTTTTTGATGATGCCTAGCATTCTATTTGCCTCCTTAGCAGCCGCTGCGCACTGTGCTGTCGGCTTCATTGTCTAGTCCACCATTACCCCCAGGTCCCTTTCTTGGGCACTCTCATTTAAAAACATCCCTCCCATCGTATAGTTGTACCTCGGGTTTCTGTTTCCCACATGTAATACTTTACATTTCTCAATATTGAACTTCATCTGCCATCTCGTCGCCATTCCTCTAGTTTGTTCAAGCCCCTTTGCAGTTCTTCACAGTCTTCTTTAGTCCGAGCTCTACTAAATAGTTTGGTGTCATCCGCAAATTTTTATTATCTCACACTTCGTCCCTGTTTCTAGATCATTTATGAATATATTAAATAGCAGCGGCCCTAGTACTGAGCCCTGCGGGACCCCACTTGTGACCCTCCTCCAGTCCGAGTAGTGGCCCTTCACTCCTACCCTCTGTTTCCTACCCGCCAACCAGCTTCTGATCCATCTATGTACAACTCCTTCCACCCCATGGTTCTTCAGTTTCCGGAGTAGGCGTTCATGGGGCACCTTGTCAAAGGCTTTTTGGAAATCTAGATATATGATGTCTATGGGGTCTCCTTTGTCCATCCGTTTGTTAATTCCTTCGAAGAAGTGCAATAAGTTAGTTAGGCAAGATCTTCCCTTGCAGAAACCGTGTTGGCTGGTTATCAGAAGTTCATTTCTTTTAAAATTGTTCATCGATTTTTTTTTTTTTTTTTTTTTTTTTTTTCTTTTATCAGTGTTTCTGCCATTTTCCCCAGAACCAAGGTCAGACTCACCGGTCTATAATTTCCTGGGTCACCTCTTGATCCCTTTTTAAAGATGGGCGTAACGTTGGCTATCTTCCAGTCCTCCAGGATCACGCCTGTTTTCAGGGATAGATTGCAAATTTGCTGCAGTAGTTCCGCTATCTCCTCCTTTAATTCCTTCAGAACCCTTGGATGGATTCTGTCCGGACCCGGGGACTTGTCTGTTTTTAATTTATCTATCTGCCTGTGTACATCTTCAAGGCTCACTTCCAGGGTTGTTAATTTTTCTGTCTGATTTCCATTTAAGAATTGCTCAGGTTCCGGAATGTTGGATGTGTCTTCGTTTGTAAATACAGATGAAAAGAATACGTTAAGTCTTTCTGCCACTTCTTTCTCCTCCTTCACCACTCCCTTCTTGTCACCTCGTCCAGCGGTCCCACATCCTCCCTAGCCGGTTGCTTCCCTTTAACATATTTAAAGAACGGTTTGAAATTTTGTGCTTCCCTGGCTAGCCTCTCTTCATACTCTCTTTTGGCTTTTCGAACCACTCGGTGACATTCTTTTTGATATTTCCTGTTCTCTTTCCAGTTCCCCTCAGTTTTGTCCTTTTTCCATTTCCTGAATGAATTTTTCTTATTGCCTATCGCTTCCTTCACTGTTTTGGTTATCCACGCCGCATCCTTTATTCGACTCTTTTTGCACCCCTTTCTGAATCTGGGGATATATAGATTTTGCGTCTCGCTCACCGTGTTCTTGAGAAAAGACCAGGCAAGTTCTACCATTTGCCATTTTTTTGAAGTGTTCCTAAGTTTCTTCCTTACCATTTCCCTCATTGCTTCGTAGTTTCCTTTACTGAAGTTTAAAGTTGTCGCTATGGTTCTTTTTCTTTTCGGTATTCCTACCTTGAACTTGATCACATTATGATCGCTGTTGCCCAACGATCCCACTACCTCTACTTCTTTAGCAGGTCCCCTTAACCCATTTAGGATTAGATCCAGAGTGGCATTTCCTCTCGTCGGTTCTCTGACAAGCTGCTCCATGAAACAATCTTGTATAGCCTCTAAGAATTCTGTCTCCCTAGTGCAATTTGAGCTTCCAAGATTCCAGTCTATCCCGGGGTAGTTGAAGTCTCCCGTAATAACCGTGTTACCGCTTTTGGATTCTCGCTTCATCTCGGCTTCCATTTCTTCATCAATATCTCCGGTTTGCCTGGGCGGACGATAGTATAAGCCCATCTTTATTTCAGGCCCTTTTCTTCCAGGTATTTTAACCCATAGCGATTCTAGCTTGTTGGTCATTTCTGCTGTGTCCATTTTTGTCGATTGTATGCTTTCTTTTATGTAAAGGGCTATTCCACCTCCTATTTGTCCTGACCTGTCTTGGCGATAGAGCTTGTACCCCGGCAATGCTGTATCCCATTTGTTTTCTTCATTCCACCACATTTCAGAGACTCCAATGATGTCTATGTCCTCTGCATTGGCCATGGCTTCTAATTCCCCCATTTTGTTTCTTAGGCTCCTTGCATTAGTATATATACAATTTAGATCCTGGTACATCCTTGTCTTTATTTCCTTTCCCTGTGCTTCGGTCTTTAGTTTCTTCTCTGTTGTTACAATTCTTATAACCTCCTCTTCTGGGTTTGTCGACTCCTGTGATTTGTCCATTGTTTCTTCCCAGCCTTTTTTCCCCTCGGTATCTTCACGGGATACCGTCTTCCGAATCATCGAAGCTTGGTCGACTGTCGCCTTTCCCCTTCTTCTTAGTTTAAAGCCTGTTCTATTCCTCTCCTGACGTTGTTTGCTAGAAGTCTTGTTCCCGCCGCACTCAGATGCAGTCCATCTCTCCTGTAGAGCTTGCTCTTGCCCCAGAACGTTGTCCAGTTCCTCACGAAGTGGAACCCTTCTTCCTCACACCATTTCCTCATCCACGACCCTGGCAGCTAGGTAGATCCATATGTGAGAATATGTTGCCTGCTTGTTCTCAGATAAAGCATAGTTACTCACCTGTCTGTAGCAGGTGTTATCTGAGGACAGCAGGCAGATATTCTTACAATCCTACCACCTCCCCTAGTTGGCTTCTTAGCTTTGTTACTGAACTGATAACCCTGCAAGCTGATGAAGGTGCAGAAAGCACGGCGCATGCGCATTACGGGCGATCTTTAAAAGACTTAAAGTGACAATACATTTTTTGACTGACTGTACCGGGACTTCGTGATTGACATCATTTACTAGTAAGAATATCTGCCTGCAGTCCTTGGATAACACCTGCTACAGGTGAGTAACTATGCGTTCACTGCATCTCTCTATTTTATTTATTTCATTTTATATCCTGGATTACAGTTTTACCGTCATAGGATTATAGTGCACCATCAGATAGGTTGCATGCTAAAAGATAATACAGAATAGCAGAATTACTGGGTAACAATGTACATAAGGAAATTGTATACAGGATGGGTAGGACACAAGGGTGCGAGGTAGGGGAAGTCTGGCTGACGGTAAAGTTCTGTTAAAGATTCCTGGGTATGGCAAATGATAGGCAGCTTCAGCTATCAGGTTCCTGTGTTGTAGACTGTGGGGTGAACTGGTTGAGGTCGGGAGGAGGGGTTAGGCAAAGTGGTTTTTATGGCTTTCATAAAATTTAAGAAACCCTCTAGGGATTTGATATGTGAGGGTAGATGTTCCATATGTTTGATAGGAAGTGGGAGTAGGATCGTTTCTGTGCTGTTTGAAGCTGGAGGGCGTTCCCAGGGGAAATTTGTAGTCTTGTTTTGCCCTGGGAACGTAGCATTTGGCTAGGAATTTGGGGGGGGGGAGAGAGTTCATGTGAGAGGTGTCTGGGTACCATCATGTGAAGAGATTTGTATGCTAGTATTAGGCCTTTGAAGATGTAGCATTTGGTTATGGGCAACCAGTGAGCTACGGTTAGCACTGGCGAAACAAGGTCGCAGACCAATATGTTTTTCAGTAGCCTAATTGCTGCATTTTGTACTCACTGTAGTTAGTGGATGGATGTTCTTCGCTGTTAGACCATTAAATAAGGCATTGCAGTAATCCAGGCATATAGCAGCTGTGTGAAGTCTTTTTCGTTGAAGTAGTTTTTTATTTTCGGAGCTGTCGGTGACAGTAGAAAGAAGCAGAAACCACTTGTGAGAAGTAGTTGGAGAGCGATAAGTTTGAGTCGAGTATTGTTCCTAAGTTTCGTACTTCACCCTTTGCTGTCAGGGTGGTTGATTCCCTGTATAAGGAGGGGTGAATAAAGGAGCATTTTTCTTTCCTGTTCATAGTACTGTTTTTGAAGCATTCAGCTGGAGTTTGTTGGTGGTCATCCCAAGTTTAATTTTGGATAGGCAGTTGTGTAGGGTCACAGTCTGGTTGTACACATTGTCGACAGATAACAAGCGGTATATACATATTCATCATATAGGAATACAATAACAATTAAACTATATTACATAAAACAATAAAAACTCAATATAAGTTGACTCCATCTGAAAGTATTTCAACAATTATTCATCATCTTAATTTACAATATATATATGGTCTCTAGAATAAGCTCTGTTATTGTCTACTGTAACCTATTTGTTGTCATGACTAGTCTGTTTCCAAACGATTGTGAAATGTCTACTTGTAACCTGTTCGGATACTCTTAACTATCTGTCCTGGCGGGCTTACAATCTAGCTAAGATACCTGTACCAAAAGCATATTGGAACAAAATGTTTTAAGTTCTCTCTTAAATGTCTCAATATTTTAAATCTCTCTCTTCTTATGTAATAGAGTTCCAGAGCTTTGGTCCTATTATATTAAAAGTAGCTATTCAGTATTCTTCCAATCTCATAGTATAGAGAGATGATACTTCCAGTAATGCAATCTCTACTGATTTTAATGTTCTGGACAGCTGATAAATTCTCAAACTAGTTGAAATAATAACAGAAGTGTTATTAGTACTTTAAAGACTAAGACTGGGAAGAAAGAATAGAAGGGGTAGATTGTGGTTTGTGTTATAATTATTGGGCTGAACTTGGAATTTTTTTTTTAACTTGTCTTGCAGGTGTGTCTGTATTTTCACTATAAACTCTACAGGGGAAACAGGGTGACTAAGGTGGATGCTGAGAGTTTCAATGCATTCACCTCGCCCAACTTGCCTCCACTTGCAAAAGCTGAGGTTGATATTACAAGTAAGTTGTAGCCTTGTAATTTGTCACACAAAACAGCATGTTAGAAGTTGAGCACTTTTTTAAATCTTATTTTGTAATGCAGTTAAAACATTTTTTAATATGATCTCTGTAGTCTTATATTAGTTGAAAATCAAAATTGATTAAGTTAAATATTTTGACACCACTTTCAAAGTGAACTCTGAAAGGTTTAAATTCAGAATACATGTAGTCATTTTTTTAAAAAAAAAATTTTACAAGAAATTTTATTTATTTTCAAATACCAACACAATAATACAGTGAAGAACAAAATAAACATAACAAAGAACAGTATCCCATGTTCTACTTCACATAATAATCAGAATATCTTGAACCAATAAAAATGAATGAAAAGAGAAGAAATAAAAAATAAGAATGAATTTCAGAGGCTTAAGAAAACTGTTAGAATGAGGCATAAATAAACATATATAAGAAAAAAGGAACTTGTATATTAATTCTGAGATGAGATGTTTGTTATATACCAATAAAGTAAAAAAAAAAAAAATCAAAGCTCACTGTCGTGTTTATAAAGAATTATTGACCGTTTCCATACATTCAGAGAGATGAAGCTGTAATGAGGAGTGGGACCCCCCTCGTGGAGCTTACCATCCAGTTATTGCATATGGTAACTTGTAGTTTCAAGTTTAGTGTAATTTTCTTTTTTGAGTGTTAGTATAGTTTTAAGCTTTAGGTTTTTAAAGTTTTTTGTTGCCTAATACAGCTCTTTATGCCTTAACACCGGCAAAGTAACAAGCCATAACTTATAAAACAGCAAGTATCAACTTGAAAAAATGAATCGCTTTTTCTTAGACATGACTAGGGGGTCCCAACGTGGCCCCGTTTTGGTGACTTCTTCAGGAGATGCAATAATTGGTGTTCAAAGGGAGTAAAACTCTTCAAAAAACAGTAATGCAGTGAACCTCCCCGCAATGGGCTTGCTTGCTTAATAGCATTAACTTTTAATAAATTTTAATACTTTTAATGAAGTTCACTTTGAATGTTGACCAGTTTAAGGTCTAAATAAAATTCAAATCTTATGATTGAACATTGTCTCCTGAGAGTCCTATGTCATTTGCACTACTTAGCATTTGCTGAATATACCAGGTGGTTGCCTGTTTTGAAATTCCTGAAGGGCCTCCTCATTTCTCTAGAAAGAGCCACGCCAAGCTTGAGAAAGTCGCTGTTAGTACCACCTGCAGATCTAAGCAGGGGCCTAGCATGCGACAATCATGCATGCTTGCCTTACCATATTTGGCAAGTTGTATCATACTATGCATTAGCCATGCTTCGTAATACTATGCCATGCTATGTTCTGCCATACTATGCTTGCCGTGCTAAGCCTCAGCATACCAAGTTTTTTTCATATTTTACCATGCTTGTTAACTATGTGTGCTATCTCTGTCAAACAGTGGCTGCCATGCTATCTTCTACCACACTATATCTGAGAGTGTGGTGCAGAGGTTAGAGCTACAGCCTCAGCACCCTGAAGTTGTGGGTTCAAACCCACAATGCTCCTTGTGACCCTTGGTAGGTCACTTGGTCTCCCATTGCCCCAGGTATAATACATTGAAAGCCCACTGGGAGAGACAGGAAAAAATGCTTGAGTACCTCAACAAATCCATGTAAACCATTCTGATCTCCCCTGGGAGAACAGTATAGAAAATTGAATAAATAAATAAGAATGACTGGGGATCACTTTGCCCAGAAGAAGCCACTAGACCATCAAGCCATTTAAAGTTAGGTCTGTGGAGGGCAATCAGGTAGTGGGAGAGCAGAGGAGTTGGGGTTGGCTGACCCTCTTTTAGGTGGGGGACGTTGTAGGAGCTGGCCTGGGATAACTAGCAAGGCAATGAAAACTTCAGGGGATGAGGCTCATAAAAACGCTGCTTACTTTTCATTAACTTTGGATATAACTTGAATTTCCATTGGATAGATGTTGACATTTGAGATAAGTTCTTAAATGTATATATAGATACCTTTTTTTGATTTGCACCAACCACTGACTGTACTTAGTATAGAGGATTTTTTAGCTCTATGATTATACTATGTGTGAGTCTATACCAGAGGTTCTCGACATGCGGTATGTGTACCCCAGGGAGTACACACACCATTGTCAGGGACTATGTGGTGTGGCGCTGTAAGTCTCCCACCTTCCACCATTGATTTCTTTCTCCAGTCCTTACGGACTAGCAGCAGGTTACTGTACTTTTAACTTCCACATACAGCTGCTGCTAGCATTACTTTATCAATTCCACTTGGGGCCCTTGCTAGACTGACCCATCTCCGATGATGCAACTTCCTCTTTCCTCTGAGGTGGCTGGCCTAGCAAAGGCACCGAGGCTTCCTGATGGAATCGCTCTCCTGGCCCTGACCCCTTAATCTCCCTCCAAACCCCACAAATCCTCCAGGCCTACTGAGGTATGTGATGGTCCAGTGGGAGTCTTTTTTGTGGCAGGAGTGCAGCCCTTTCGCTCCCGTCTCCTCTCAGCTGGTTTTTAAAATGGCTGTCGTGACCTCTTGCAGCTGCTCGTGGCATTTCCTGTAGTACTGTGAGCTGCTGTGAGAGGTTGCGACAGCCATTTTAGAAGGTCATGCTCTTGCCACAAAGACTCCTGCTGGACCACCAGGTACCTTGGTTGGCCCGGGGGGGAGGGGAAATCATGGGGTTGGGAGAGAAATTAAGGGTTGGGGCCTGAAGAGGGGAGAGAACCTTTGCTTTGGGTTGGGGAGGGGAGGAGCAGTGGAGGGAGGGATGAGAGGTACAGAGACCTGCGAGGGGTTGGAGGGAGATAGATATCAGACCAGTGGAAGGGGGAGGG
This sequence comes from Geotrypetes seraphini, assembly GCF_902459505.1. Taxonomy (NCBI): domain Eukaryota; kingdom Metazoa; phylum Chordata; class Amphibia; order Gymnophiona; family Dermophiidae; genus Geotrypetes; species Geotrypetes seraphini. The sequence goes on along the minus strand of NC_047090.1, from coordinate 156,960,795 downwards.
AAGGAGAGAGAGAGAGATGCCAGACCAGGGAAGGACAGGAGAGAGAGATGCCAGACCAGGGAAGGACGGGAGAGAGAGATGCCAGACCAGGGAAGGACGGGAGAGAGAGATGCCAGACCAGGGAAGGACGGGAGAGAGAGATGCCAGACCAGGGAAGGACGGGAGAGAGAGATGCCAGACCAGGGAAGGACGGGAGAGAGAGATGCCAGACCAGGGAAGGACGGGAGAGAGAGATAGGAAAGAAAGGTAAGACATGGAAAAGTAGGTTTTGAGAAGAGAGCAGAAAAATGGAAAAAAGTTGAATGGTAAAAGTTAATGCCAAAGATGGATGCTGGAAGGAAAGTGTAAAGAAAAAAAATATCAATGCATATGATGGCTCTGGAAACACAGTTAAGAACCCAATCAGAAAAAAGTGCATCCATAGACTGGAAAAGGATGATTAGAAAAATAAAATCAAAGAAACACTGTGGAGAGACAATGTTCCTGAGATGGACTTTATTAAAAGTATTAAAAAAAAAAAAAAAAAAATTAAAATAGCAATCCACATAAAAACCTTAAGGACCTAGTTCACTGGGAGCATTGGACCCTACACAGTCCATGTTTTAACAATAGTGTCTTCCTCAGAGGTCCTTACTAGTCCTAGGGCAGAAGATATGCGGAAAAGCTAAACAGTCCAAAAATACAAAATCATAGGAGCTCTGCGTGAAATGGGATGCAAAAGCCAAATCAATGAGAAGAATAAAATCACTGGATGACAAAGGTAGGGAAAATTTATTTTATTTTTAATTTAGTGATCAATATGTGCCAATTTTGAGAATTTATATCTGTCTATATTTTGCACTATATTTGTCTATTTTTATGTAATTGTTACTGAGGTGACATTGCATATTTTAAGTCATCTGCATTGACCGCTTTGTAATTGCATTACAATTAGTACTATTATTATGGGGGCGAGTCTGGGGTGGAGCTTGGGCAAATCTGGGGCAGATCTTAGGCGGGGGTACTTAGTTGATATTTGATAGACTTAGGGGGTACTTGGCTTGAAGTTGAAAAACACTGGTCTATACAGTGGTTGTTAAGAGGACTGCATGGATGACTCAAGCATTTTGATGAGCTTTCTCTTTTACATAACATAGTTACCGTATTTTTCGCTCCATAAGACACTTTTTTCCCACCAAAAAGTGGGTGGAATCTCGGCGCGTCTTATGAAGCGAAGACACAAAATTTGTACAATCCCCCCTTCCCCCCACGCAGCCGCACCACCTTTCTGAATACCGTCCGCCCACCGTCGCCACAGGACCACCTTTTTAAAATAAACACCCCACCCGCCGACATCACCGACGTCCCTTTTTCAAGCAGCCTGGTGGTCCTGTACCTTTTTAATTATACCCCTCTTGTACTTTTTTTTTTTTTTTTTTCAAACCCCATACCTTTAAAAGTCTTCCTTCCCTCCCTTGATGGCTCCTTACTATTTCAGGGCAGCAGGCGCACGAGTCAGGAGTGCAGAGGTCAGGACTAAGCTTTCTGCGCTCCTGCTAGGGCCTGTGCCACTTTCTGAATAGCTGGCAGCAGTTCTCACGGGAGTCACGAGAACTGCCAGCAGCCATTCAGAAAGAAGCACAGGCCCAAGCGGGAGCGCGGAAAGCTTAGTCCTGACCTCCGCGCTCCTGACTCGTGCGCCTGCTGCCCTGAAATAGTATGGAGCCGTCAAGGGAAGGAAGAAAGACTTTTAAAATGTATGGGGTAGCCTCATCTGCCTTGCTTGCCATGTTTCTCTTTCTTCCTTTCTATGTTTCTCTTTCTTTCTTTCTATGTCTGTCTTTCTTTCTTTCTTTCCTACCTACGATGCAATTGGAGGGGGGTTGGGGGTGGGGAGGGACTGAGAGGTGGGGGGGTTAGGCTATTCTTGACGTTTCATGTTTATTGGATGGATATCTTGTATTGTTTCTCTGAAAGAGTGAATTGGGGAATTAGTTTGAGGTCTTCTTTGTTTTCTGTGTTTTTGGCATTGGGCCTTTAACAGCGGAAGCTGGAGTGACCCGCTTCCCTGAAGCATACCCTTCTTGACCTAAAGCTCCAATCCAAACCCACCTATCCCAAACAGGACACATACAACTGATTGGAGAAAACTGGCCGCAGCCCTGTTTATTGTAAAACAAACATATTTAAATAACATTTTATATAATAAACCACATATACAAACAGCATTATATAACAATTTATCTGAATAAACCCACACAATGGTATCACCATTGTGACCCTGATCCCGAGCTACCGACATAGATGAAAATGGCCCCCGACCCTGCCGTCTAAGCAAGGGTCCGAGGGGTGGCATGACCCCACATGCCCCCTTGTCCAGGGTCATCAGACCCACCAGGCACGGCTCCCAGCCGGCCCACCACTCATCCCATGATGAGACCAGCTGCCAGTAGCTCGGGATACCGCTAACCGAAAACCAACACTGCACCCCTCAAACCAAGGGCGGGAGGGCGGGAAAGCAGCCTCGGAGGACCGGAAACCGTTACGGTCCTCCGAGAGCCCTGCTTATGTACCCCCTCCCCACCCAACCCTGCGGCCCCTACTCGACCCTTTAGGAGGTCCCTCCCACGACCGGAAAGACCTCCTCCCTTCAATTATGTTTCCCTGCCTGCCTAAACCCTTATTTTACTAAACCCCATGGACGGCTCCGCGGGCCACCCAGCTCCGCGTTAGAGCCGGCCATCGAGACCAGCTCTCGGGCTTTTTATAACAGCGGAAGCTGGAGTGACCCGCTTCCCTGAAGCATACCCTTCTTGACCTAAAGCTCCAATCCAAACCCACCTATCCCAAACAGGACACATACAACTGATTGGAGAAAACTGGCCGCAGCCCTGTTTATTGTAAAACAAACATATTTAAATAACATTTTATATAATAAACCACATATACAAACAGCATTATATAACAATTTATCTGAATAAACCCACACAATGGTATCACCATTGTGACCCTGATCCCGAGCTACCGACATAGATGAAAATGGCCCCCGACCCTGCCGTCTAAGCAAGGGTCCGAGGGGTGGCATGACCCCACATGCCCCCTTGTCCAGGGTCATCAGACCCACCAGGCACGGCTCCCAGCCGGCCCACCACTCATCCCATGACCAACGAAAGCAGCCTCGGAGGACCGGAAACCGTTACGGTCCTCCGAGAGCCCTGCTTATGTACCCCCTCCCCACCCAACCCTGCGGCCCCTACTCGACCCTTTAGGAGGTCCCTCCCACGACCGGAAAGACCTCCTCCCTTCAATTATGTTTCCCTGCCTGCCTAAACCCTTATTTTACTAAACCCCATGGACAGCTCCGCGGGCCACCCAGCTCCGCGTTAGAGCCGCCCATCGAGACCAGCTCTCGGGCTTTTTATTACATTGGGCCATATTGCATTTGTTTCTGGGGGTTGGGGGGGAAGGGGTTGCGTGCTCTGAGGTGAAAATGAAAAAAGAGTGCCAATAAAACCTTTTTTTTTTTTTTTAAATAAAAGGTACAGGTTTAAAAAAAAAAAAAAGGTACTGGGGGGTTTGATTTATAAAGTATGGGGCTGTTTAAAAGGGTACTGGTGTAATGGGGATGATTTAAGGTACTGGGGGTTCATGGGGATATGGGATCTGCCTGCCTGCCAACCACTAGGCCTGCCTGCCCGCCCTGTCCCGGCCTACCACTAGACCACCAGAGGGGAGTGACAGGGTATAGAGCCTGGCAGGGCGAATTTGGTTCAGAATGTTTGGGTTTTTTTTTTTTTTTCTTGTTTTCCTCCTCTAAATCTAGGGTGCGTCTTATGGAGCAAAAATACGGTAATATTTATATTAAAAAAAACTTTTATTAAATATCAGAGTGTGTGATATTTTAAGGATCACGTTTATGTGGTATAATTGTTAATCAACATCAAAATCACATAGTTAGGTGTTAGAAAATATCCTATATAAATACGTATTGGAAGGGTAAAAGTATTATCAAAGGCATATATCAGTTGACCTTAATAACAAAAACTTATTGCATTCAAAAAGGTTGTGGGGCTTACAACTTTTTTTGTGTGTATTTGTTTCCCACCCAAGGATTGTCTCGTAACTCTCCTTTAGCCCTCCTCCCCTTGACTGTCAGCCAGATTACTAACAAAGCAATTGGTATACTTGTATGACTTGTCTGAACCTTTAAAAGACAGCACTGTTTGTGTGGAACTTTGCTATCATTAAAAGTTGCATTTCTTGTTTGATTTCATAACTTGCAAGTAGAGTCACCACTCCTTAGGGAGGTGTCACATTTAGAAATTCTCTTCTCATACAGTAAGTTTAAACTTGCATTGTTGCCCAAACAAATTATTGCCTGTTTCTAGAACTGACTTGCATGCATTTTTGATTCACATTTGGTCAAAAGTAGAGGGAGGAAGGAAAGCAGTTGTATAGCTGTGATTTTTGCCTTGATTCATGTTGTATCAAGTTGGCTTGTACTTTTGCTCCTCCTAATTAAGTGGAACACCTTATGTATGTTCAAGCTTTCTCACCCAATAAAAGCAAAGAACCTGAAATCCAAATGGAAAAAAAATCTAGCGCTAAGCATCTCGTATATCTATCTATCTAGAAATGCATAAAAGCTGCAATGGTGCACAAACATTTATGTCGGAACAGCCCAGTTTCACCATCATCGGGCATAAAGAGCACAAGTGTGCTGTTTTAGAACATGAATTAGTGCCTATTAATAAATAGCCATCTACAATATTTTCAGCACAAAAATGATTAGAGCTAGATTTTTTTTTTTTTTCTTTTTCCTCATTTGGATTTCAGGTTCTTTGCTTTTATTGGGTAAGAGAGCCTGAACATAAATAAGGTGTTTCACTTCAGGGCATTAAAAAAAGTCTTAGAAATGTTTCCTGTGCTATGATATATATAAGACTTCCTTTAATTTTGGTGCAGTAGTTTGTTTATTTTTGCACAAATGCAAGGATGGTGTCCTATACGATGTTTGTGTTTGATTTCTAGTCCTTTCTCATCTTTTTCTTCCACCTTTCAGTTCAAATGTTGTACTTTCCTTTGGCTGAGGGGTCAGGTGAAGAAGTTATCTATCTATTTGAAAAAAATTTCTTACCCGCTTAAACTTAAGCTAGAAGGTGTTTGCCTTCTTCATATAAGGATTGTACGTTCTGCCTCTGCAGGTTTGTCTTAAGAAGTAGAGATATAAAATGAAACTGTAGCTTGAGTCCTATACTATAAATAGTTATAACATGGACCATCTAGAGCAGTGGTCTCAAACTCCCGGTCCGCCAGGTACTATTTTGAGGCCCTCGGTATGTTTATCATAATCACAAAAGTAAAATAAAATAGTTTCTTGATCTATGATCAAATTACAATATTATTATTAAGACTTAGGGTTCCTTTTACTAGGGCATTAATGCGCGGAATAGCGTGTGCTAGACGCTAACGCCAGCATTGAGCTGGTGTTAGTTCTAGTCGCATAGCATGGGTTTAGCGCGCACTAAAATGCTGCGTGCGCTTAAAATGCTAACGCGGCTTAGTAAAAGGAGCCCTTAGCCAAAAGGAAAGATTTATAAACTATAAAGAGTTTTTACCTCATGCAAAATTGTCTTAGCAACTTCAGACAGCACTTAAGTCGCGGCTAATCGCAATTATTTATCTCACAGACTTATTGTCTTTTGAATGCTTGTGACTGCATTTTAAGGATCCCAGAGGAAGGCTAGATAAAGCCAAAACACAGCCCATGTAGGGTCTGGTCATCATTAATGCAGTGCAATCATTGACTTACAGTATATTGTGATATTTTATTTGTTTTATACACCAATAAACTTTACAATTTTAAACTCTTGGAAGTCCAGGATCTGGTTCCACATTTGTTCTTCTGTACATTTCTTTAATAAGACATTAACTATTTTCTCTGAGTACCTACAAATCCAAAATGTGGCCCTGCAAAGGATTTGAATTTGAGACCACTAATCTAGAGGGTAGCAGTAGTTAACACAGATGGCTTAAAAAAAAAAGTTTGGACAAGTTTCAGAAGGAAAAGTCCATAGTCTGCTATTGAGACAGACATGGGGGAAGCCAATGCTTATATCCTGGAATCGGTAGAATGGAATGTTGCTACTATTTAGGTTTTTGCCAGGTACTTGTGACCTGGATTCGCCACTATGGAAAAGGATACTGGGCTAGATGGACTATTCGTCTGACCTAGTACGGCTGTTATGTCCTAGTACTGCTCATTTGTGTTGCACTATAAGCTGGATATGACTAACTTGTAACATAGAAAAAGGATATCTATGGTTTTTAGTAGTTTAAGAGCACTAAAGGAGGTATAGTTTTCATTCAGCTGTCTAAGGTATTGTCTTATCTAACTATATGATTGGCTATAGCAATGTAAAACATCTTAAAGGGAAAATGGGTAGTGGTTAACATAGGTGGTTTAAAAAAGGTTTGGACAGGTTCATAGAGGAAAAGTCCATAGTCTGCTATTCAGACAGACATGGGGGAAACAGGATACTGGGCTAGATGATCATTGGCCTAACACAGTATAGCTATTCTTAACAAATGAATGTTTCTAGCTAGCAGCAAAGGACCTCTTAAAGATAAGCTAATTCATAATTTCTTTAGTTCTAGAACCTGTGGTACAACCTGGGGCATACTTTTATCTACTAGATGATAAGCCTATTTGATTTTGAGGCATGAAAACATAAGCTACAGTACTGTATAATCCTTAGGATCTAGAAGATACTTAAGATTTAAAACACAGGTGGTCAGATATGCTAAAATTATTACTTGATGCTTTTGGACCAACATTTAGTTCAATTGAGCACTCACTGGCCCAGTCATAGAATGAGTTTGTTTTATTTAATTTGTATTCTAAAGTGATTAGATCTATGCTTTAATCTGCATAATTCAAGGAGTATGCTACAACAGTTACACTTTTTTAGATATAGCACCTTCAAGTTAGAACAGGTTGCTCGAGTTTTGGTGTGCCACAAACTTGCGGCTTAGTAAAAGGTCCCCTAAGTTAATTAATGCTCTATCAAAAAAAGATCCTCGGTGATGGAATAAAACATAGCATCATTTGGAGATCATAAATTTAATGCTGTCCTGTAGCATGGTAGTTTACTCATTCTGCTAAAAGACAGCACAGTCGGAATGCAAATCAGTAGAACTGGAAATTCTTCTCTATTAAGAGAAATAAATTGTGCTAAATGATAGGATTTTTTTTAACCTCCTAGTCCAGAATTTTTACGGCACTCTTGAGGTGAAGTAAAGATTCTTCGAAGACAAGAAGGACATTAAGGGCCTGATTCTCTAAAGGACGCCAATCTCGGTGGCCATCTAAGAAGCAGTCGCAATCGCGTGTCGATTACACATTGGCATCCTTTAGTGAATTGTGTATTTTTTTCTAATAGACGCCTTAAATGTAGGACATCATTTTACAGGCGTACATTTAAGGCATTTGTCTCGTGCCTACTGAGATGCATAGGGACGCTTACGTATACCTAAGGCCACTTCCAGTGGAAACCATGCCGGCCCTGAGCAACGGTAGGTGTGTCTAGATGCCTCCGTAGGCACAAGTCAGATGCCTATATTGTAGACATCCTTCACAGCATGGATTTTGTTAAAAAAACATGTGTGCTGATTGGCTGGTGAGATGGCGATTATAGGCAGCGGTCTACCGCTGCCTATAATCGGTATGCCGTTTGGAGAATCGGCTCCTAAATCTTCACTCATTGTGACATTACTGACAGAGCTTGGCCAGAGAAACCATACTCCAGAATTTCTAGAGGTTTTTAAGCTAGTTCACTATATTTATATGCAAAATTTATAATCTACACATTTTAGGTGAGACCATCAAGGTGGCTAACAATGGGTGAATGAACAATAACAATTATAAAAACAAACAGGGACATGGAAACCTCAAGCCCTAACCTCAAGAGACAGGAAACAAAAGGAGGGGCTGCATAGAATACCAATAATAACCATAGACATTAATACCAAACAACATAAGGAAGGGATAGGTGGGCTAACCCCAAAGGGGCATCACTAGGCTGAACAAAAAATAATTCTGAGGCAACCCAGATTACATGGCATCTGGAGAAGCATGGCAAAAAAGCAGAGTCTTAAGTTTAGCTTTAAATCTGATGATAGAAAGCCCAGACCAATTGTCTGGTGGAAGCATGTTCCAGAGGGACCAAATAGCCAATGGCTGTAGAGTGAGAAAACTCCTAGTGTAATTATTTAAAAGAGGGAATGATCAAATGATGGGATCTGTGTTTCTGATGTTTTCTGTTAGAAAGTACATCAGCATCTAAGCTTGTAGTTAATGTATATTGATGCATAATGTGGTTAAGATCCACAAAGCCTCAATCTAAAACTACAGTTTTATGTAAGATTAGTACCTTATTTCCCCATATATAGGCTGCGGCCTATACATGGGTTTTAAAAACATGTCTATGGGATGCGGCTTAGTTAAATGGGGCGGCCTATCTAACACTTTAAAATCATCCCACCCCGTACCTTTTTTTAAAAAACCTCGCTGGCCGGCTGCTTCCTCGAATCTCCAGCGGTGCAAGGCAGTTGCGATCTTTTCAGCATCCAGCCTGGCCCCGCACCGCTTGATGAATGGATGCTGTCAGTTTTCATGAGAACTGATGGCAGCCATTCAGCAAGTGGTGCAGGGCCAGGCTGGATGCCGAAAAGATCACAACTGCCCTGCACCGCTGGAGATTCAAGGAGGCAGCCGTCCAGCAGGTAATGTACTGGTAGATAAGCTGCAGCTAATACTATGGGGTGGCTTATGTACCGATTTTTTTAAAACATAGGTTGCCGTTTGCTGCAGCCTATATGTGGGGAAATACGGTACTTGTGGTAAAATCGGTGGTGGTTTTTTTGGGGTTTTTTTTAAATATCCAATCAGTTTTGACAATTTCCTCTTTGTTTCACAGTTAACTGGGAAGCCGTGTGGAGAGCCAATACGACAAAGAAGTTTCTAGTACATGTTAACCTGAACAGGAATGTTGGTTTGTTACGCATTTTCCCTGGGATCACTGCTGCCACTGTAGGTTTGCTATGTTAGTTACCATCAAAATTAGGGTCTGTTTTTAAGGGGAAGCAGTTTTGCAGCATACCATGTGTAGAATTTTAATATGTATTGTATTTTTTTTATTATCTTCTGCACCATTGGATACATAACTTGCTTGTTGTCCCTTTTTTGCTGAAGAAAGTCCTCAGCTGTGAAACTGTTTCACCATTGAATTAACTATCAAGCAATAATGATGTCATGTAACTAGTCAAATGTGAAAACATATTTACGCATCTAGAAACAAAGAACAGAGATAAAGCAAGGGGTCAGATTAGTGGAATAAATGAAATGAATAAGAAAAGAACTTAAAACAATGAAAATGATTGATAAATTGAAATTGTTGTCAGAACTGTTAAGTGACCAATTCTCTATAGGGGACCACTTCACTGTTAAAAAGTTTTGAATTTGACTCCAAGGACTAGATTCACTAAGGACACGGATTGGATCAGTGTCCAGGGGGCTGATTCACAAATTGCCCTCATGCAAATGAGGGTGATCGTAATCACGCCCTCAACCGACCGCATGAATTGCTCTCCAGTGATCCCGATGCATGCACAGACCATCTGTAGATGAAAAGAAAACTTTGATTTGTACTTTTGTTTTTTATTTTTTCGTGAGCCCGTGGTTTTAACCCGCAGGTTATAACCATGGGCTTGCACTGCGGGGAAGAGCAGGAGATTGGGAGCAGAGAGTAGGGTTTTTACACAAGCGACTGGTCCTCACCAGTTGCTTGTTTTTGGATTGGCCAGCCCAATAGGTGTGTCTGCATTTGTTTAGTGAATTGCATCCTTCCTACTTTGCATACCTTTTCCACTCATTTGCATGGGAGGATGATCGACCACAAGGTTAGTGAATTGGGTTGGAGGGAAATCAGGTCGCAAAGGGATTGCTAAGTGGTCGGGACTTGATCAATGGGCTTAGTGAATCTAGCCCCGAGTGTCTTGTCTATTTGAATGGTAACATAGAACTATAAATACCACAACACATATATCTAAATGCATTATTAGCAAAGGGCGTCAAAAAAACTAAGGCTTGACAACTCTGCATTTATGGCTATACTTGCTTCTAATTTAACCTGTCATTATTAAGCAAGTATCAAAGTGATTTTTGCAGGCAAATGGGTGTTTACCTGAGGAACACCCTCTTTAAAAGTTGTCCTAGGCCCTCTACATGAAAACATGTAGTGCTGACAGTATAGCTAAATAAGTCTAGTAATTCAAATTAGGTTTTGTATGCTCATTCAATACAACTCAATTAAAATAAAGCATATCTTTTTTAATTTATAATAAATACTGTCTTAATCTTTTAAATTATTTTGTGAAAAGTGTTCAGTGTCTGGTGTCTCTTGCAAGCATGAGCCGCCAGGAAAACAGTACTAGGACCATGACCATCATGTCGCGTTTCTGTCCCTGTAATACATTTCACTTTCTTAGTCTAGTCTAATTTCAGCTGTTACTGAGTAATAACTACTAATGTTGTAACAATGTAATAGAACTTAGTAGCACTTATCTTTGCTTGTTGTTAAACGTGACATGTTTAGCTGTTGATTGGAAATACCAAAGCGGCCCGTCTTTTTAAACCTTTTGCGGTAACTGCAGTCAGCTGATTTTCTTGATTAGCATTGCTCTGAATGCTGGCTACACTTTGGATGGCTCGCTCTGGCTCATGCTTTATAAATTTAAAACCGTGGTTTTTCTGTTTTATTTTTTTTGTCATTATCCAACTGCCAAGCCTAACTAAATGAATGAAAAGTGATTATTATAGAACTTTGAAAAAAAATTTCATATCCTGATATTATGGGAGGTTGTGAGCAGTTTTTCTTTCAAATGATTACTTATTTTATTTAATTTTCAATTTTAGTTTACACTCCGCCCGAGGAAGCCGTCAATAGGTGAAACTTGGGTCTAAGTAGGGGAGCAGCTTAATTTTGTGTATTCACAGAGCCTAAGTCACTGCAAAAAGAAAAAAATATATTCTCTTTTTGGGCTGCTTTGGTATTTCCAATCAACAGCTAAACATGTCATGTTTAACAACAAGCAAAGATAAGTGCTACTAAGTTTTATTACATTGTTCCAACATTAGTAGTTACTAATTTCAGCTGTTACTATGTAATAACAGCTGAAATTAGACTAGACTAAGGAAGTGAAATGTACAGTGCTCCCCCGAGATTCACGGGGGTTCCGTTCCAGGAACCCCCGCGAATCTCGGAAAAACACGAATACGGTTTTTCATGGGGGAGCCAGGATAGAGCAGCTGGAGTGACGTGAGTGCAGGAAATCACTTGGCGGTACGCTCCTACCGCTTCTTCCTGCATGTCAAAGCAGCTCCTGATTGGATAAGGCCTGACTTCGTGCAGGAAGAGGCAGTCAGAGCGTACCGCAAGTGATTTCCTGCACTCGCTGCGCTCCGGCTGCTCTCTACTGCCTCTCCCGCTGCCCTTTTTTTGTCGGCGGTTCGTGGTCGGAAAATACCGTAAATGACTGGGACCGCGAATCACCGACCGCGAATAACTGGAGGAACACTGTATTACAGGGACAGAAACGTGACATGATGGTCTCGGTACTGTTTTCCTAGCGGCTCGTGCTTGCAAGAGACACCAGACATTGAACACTTTTCACAAAATAATTTAAAGATTAAGACACAGTATTTATTATAAATTAAAAGATATGCTTTATTTTGATTGAGTGCTGGCATTATGCCTACTTTTTCTGTCGGAGATGGAGATTAGGGTTGCCCCTGAAAAAGCAAACAAGGAGGATTTGATTTTCAAATCGCCCATGTCTGCTGCCAGTTTAAGTCCACATATTTTTCATGTTAAAGGGTTGAAGACTTAGCACTAGTACTGTGGCCTGTGGGAGTTTTCCTTTGGCAATTCTTCTAATAAAGATTTACCCTCTATCCGTGAACATATTGGAATATAAAAGAGTAAAACAAAGCTAGTCTCTGCTTGGTAATTTCTGCAGGTCAGCAGTTCATTGTAATTGTACAAATGGGTCATTGAGCAGCACACAATACCACATGGACATTTCATAGAGCTTTGCAAAAGGTCCGAAGGCCTTGACTGTATATGTGCAGGAGCTTCCATGCTGCTGCAATCCTGCTTCTCCCCTCAGTTTATTTTTGTTCACTGGAGATGTCAAACGCACTTCATTAAAAAGAAAATCCCTTTACTTAGGCAAATATTTTGGCACCATTTAAAATTTGATATGTTCTGTTCTGTATGAGGTCCATTTTATGCTCTTTCTTTCTTTGTCCGACTTCTGTGATAAGCAAATTAATGGAAACACTTTTTTAAAGCAGAAAATAGTGACGTTTCTGGAATCCGGTGGATTACAGGACAGGAGGCAACATGGATTCACCAGAGGTAGGTCTTGTCAGATAAATCTGATCAATTGACTGGGTGACCAGAGAATTGAATAGAGGGATTGCACTAGATGTGGTATATTTAGATTTTAGCAAAGCCTTTGACAGTGTTCTAAGCATATGTCTAATAAATAAACTGAGTGTTCTCGGGATGGGTCCCAAAGTGACGGGCTGGGTCAAGAAATGGTTGAGTGGAAGGCGACAGAGGACAGTGCTCTGAGGAAAGGGATGTTACCAGTGGTGTGCCTCAAGGTTCTGTTCTTGGGCTTGTTTTTAATAACATTTTTATAAATGGTATTGCTGAAGGGTTGTCTGGTAAGATTTATCTCTTTTCAGATAATACCAAAATCTGCAATAGAATAGACACCCCGGATGACATGAACAACATGAAGAAAGACCTATCGAAGCTTGAAGAATGATCTGAAATTTGGCAGCTAAAATTTAATGCTAAGAAATGCAAGGTCATGCATTTGCGCTACAAAAACCCAAAGGAATGGTACAGTTTAGGGGGTGAAGAACTTATATGCACGACAGAAACGGGACTTGGGTATGATCGTATGTGGCCAAACGGGTCTCAAAATAGTACCTGACGGACCGTGAGTTTGAGACCACTGTCTTAGAGGAAGAGATAATGGTTACTGTGGATGGGCCATTGCTTTTATTTGCCATGTTTCTATATGTAACTAGAGCATTTCAGGGTTTTTCCAAGTTCTCAGTTTTGAAATTGACATTCATCAGGCTATAGATGGAAATCTCATCCCTTTTGCTTATTTCAGTTGAAGCCTTCCATTGAGCTGTCTACATTATCCTGAGAGATCAGTTATTCTTACTCTGCTGATGAAAGCTGTTTAGGAACCGCTGAATTGTGCTAAAGTACTTCATGCCAGATTTCATCACAATGAGGTGGTGCTCTTGTCTAAGATGATGTTGGGTTTTCACCTGAACTAGTGAGTCATCCTTCCAGTATTTCCTAGACCACATCTCAACAGTGAACTTGCCTTTCACTCATTGGAACACATGAGAACTATCGTCCTTTACTTGAGCAAATTAAAATCCACAGGATATCCAACTAATGTTTTGGGTTTTTTTTTTCTTTTGAACTAAAAAGGAGCATTTGGTCATTTATTCTATACTTGGCAAAAGTCTTTTTGTGTTCCGTATTTGTGACTCAGACCAGGAACTCTGTTTGCATGGAGTTTATATTTAATCATGTATAATAATTCAACTAGTCTAGCTTCCCAATAGGCATATTTATTTTATTTTTAAAAGTTATATACCGTCTACAACTAGATCCCACTGCAATATTTACTGTGTTGCGTTTTCTTAAATAGGGATTTGTGTTATGTTACTTCTGAAAGTTAGTAATGTTATGGTAAAGTAGATTAACATTATAGGTCCAGAGTGATTTTTATAGGTTTTGTATTACTGGTATTTCACAATATGTTTGGTAGTGGAAAGGGTTTGTTTTTACTGAGATTATACCAAAATTAGAACTTTTTTTATATGGTGAGTCCCTGAGGAAATGCTTGTTTGGGTTGGGTTGTGTTTTTTTTTGTCCTTGGATGCAAAATATATGTTTAAATTAACTGCATGATGGTCCAGGGAGCAATGTCATGGCAGCCATTTCCTATGAGTGATATGCACAGGGCAGGAGCATAGGAAGATCGCTCCTGCCCTGAAAATCCGCTAGACCACCAGGTAAGTCTTAAGGGATGCCAGGTGAAGCGGGGGGGAGGGGGGCCAGAGCCGGCCCGAATATTATTCACAGTTTTTTAAATATTTGCGGGCTGGCTCTGCCCATAACCCCCATGGATACGGAGGGAGAAGTGTAGTGGCAACTACAAAATTAAAAAACACAAAGCACACTTTATGCACAGAAAATGTTAATTATATTCATTTCTTTTTCAAAGAGGTCAAGGCAGATGACTTTAAAATATGCAATGTCACTTCAGTAACAACTATAGAAAGAAGACAAATGTAGTGCAAAATATAGACAACAGATATAAATTCTCAAAACTGACACATTTCAATCACTAAATTGAAAATAAAATCATTTTTCTTACCTTTGTTGGCTGGTGTTTTCATGAGTCTCTGGTTGCACTTTCTTCTGACTGTGCATTGAATATTTCTTTCTTTCTGCCTCCTGCAAACCTCATTCCCTTCTCCAACCAACATCTCTCTCTGTCCCTCCATGAGTTCAACTTTTGTTCCTTTCTCCTCCACCTCTATTGGCCCTCTCTTTCTCTCACTGTACAACTGTCTTGAGAGATCTCAGCATCTTTCCCACACTCTCTACTACTACATCCAACATTTCTTCCTCTCATCCCCCTGATCATGTGCACCATTTTTCACCACTGCTCACCAGCCCCATGCTCATTTTTCCTTCTGTCACCCCTCTTGCTCTCCAACACTATGGTTAACATTTCTCCTCCTTGCATCCCCTTCAGTCTGTCCCTCTGTACCTTCTCCACCACCACATCCAACATGTCTCACTCTCATCTTTCTATTCCCCATGCATCTCTACCTCAATCCTCTCTCTCTATATGCCCAACAATTTTCTTCTTTCTTCCTTTCCCCATGTACACCATTTTTTTCCCTCTCATTCACACAGTCATGCCCAACAATTCTCCCTTTCTATTCACTCCCTCCTATGTCCCAGGTTAGTGCCCCCTTCCTGCCTTCTGTGTCCCATGTTCATGCTCCCTCTCCCTCCCTGCCTTCCAGCCTTAGTCCAAAATTGTGCCCTCCCCTCCTTTTACCCTTTTTCCCAGAAAGATCACGTCCCCTTAATTGTTCAAGCCACACTTGCTCCTTCTGCCTTCAGCGGCACTTAGGAGGGCACGCAGGCAGTGATTAGCACGCTGCACGTGGCTAACCCACAAGCCTTCCCACTGACGTCAACTCTGATGTCAGAGAGAAGGTTTCCTGGTCAACTACGTGCAGCATGTTAATCGTTTCCTGCACATCCCCCCAATTGCCGCTTAAGGCAGAAGGAGCGAGTGCGGCTCAGGAGACACACACACAGACACGCACCTCAGCTCTGACATCGGAGGGAAAGGCAGTCGGGGATCCCCGGTGGTGGCTTCAGGGGAGGGGAGCGGACATAAAGCAGGGATCCCTGGTGGCAGTGTTTTGATAGGGAGGGCAGGGAATATCCTCCGTGGCAACCAGGCCACGTACCCCCAACAAGCGACCCATGTGTTGAGAAATACTGTTCTAATTTATTCACTGATAATCCAGCAAATTGACTACTGTAATTATTTGTATGCAGGATTGTGTCAAAGACCTCTGCAGGTTACAACTGATTCAGAATACTGCCATCTGATTAATCCATAATGCTTGTAGGTTTGATCACATCATTCCTCTTCTGAAAAAGGCACACTGGCTCCCTCTACCCCATCGGATCACCTATAAAACGCTTCTAATCTTCAAAATTCTCACATGTATAATAAGATACATGGGTGTAAAATATGTTTTCTTTGACCCGGAGCATTTGAGGGCCTTCATTGATATTAAGAAAATCTCTAGAGGTCTTGTTCCATCACCAAATGTATGACTTATAGGTAATAGGTGGATAAATATCAGTTTAATACCTTTTCCTTAATTATTTTTCCTTTTTGTTTTCCATCCACTTCCCCCACATTTTTTTCCCCTTTATAGTGGTCTATGGAAGAGTAAATATTTAACTCCTGGTTGGACCTACATATGCTCTCTTTGAACATTGATAAGTCCAAAGTAATGATTTTTCCTAACAAGGAAGGACTTTCTATGCAGACCCCTCTTAAATTCAAGTCTCAATCTATTAAAATCGTACCTTCACTCAAATTACTTGGATTCACTTTTGATAGTAAATTTAATTATCATCTTCATATCAGTACAGTGGTCCAATGTTGCTTTTATCGGCTACGTATGATCAGGTCATTATCCAAACTATTAGATGCCGCGTCTTTGAATATTTTGATTCATTCTCTCGTGATTTCATACATTGACTATTGTAATGCCCTTTATAAAGGCATAACTGAAAAAGAAATAAGAAGACTCCAGATAATACAGAACACCGCTGTAAAGATTACATTCAATGCAAAGAAGTCTAACCATGTTACCCCTTTTGCAAGAAGCCCACTGGTTACCAGTGGAACAAAGAATCACTTACAAAATTCTTCTGTTAACATTTAAGCCCAGACAAAACAATCAATCTGACTTTATTAATAATCTTCTTACCCCTTATAATCTTTCTAAGACCCTAAGATCGACAGCTAATAACTTTTTCTCTAGTCCGTCACTGAAGTATATAAATACAATGAGGTCTATCTTCTCTGTTACTGCTCCCTCTCTTTGGAATAGTATCCCAAATTACTTACGCAAAGAATCAATTCTTAATAATTTTAAGACGAAGCTAAAGACATTTCTCTTTCTTGATGCCTTCGAGACCTAACTGTCCTTTTAATGGCAATTGAGTTCTACATTATTTATAGCAGCCCCTCCTATTGTTTTTTTCCTTAATTGTTCTCTTTTACTTTGACTAATGTAGTTCTTGCCTTTTTACCTTATGTTCCTGTTTGCCTTCATTTTTAAAAGTCTTTGAATGTTATTGTTATAGTTTGGTCTCTTAAACTTGTATTTTAGCTAAAGCATGTTTTATGTTTTTATGAATTTGTACATCGCCTAGAAGGCTGATTGGGCAGTATAAGAAATTTTAAATAAACTTGAAACTTTCTTTTTTTTTCTTGTATCTCTTAATTAGAGATTTTTCTTGGTTAGTTATACTCTCTGTTTTTCCTGAACAGGTTTGTATGTGCTTTGATAAATTTTCAAAATATAAATAAAGAATTAAAAAAAAAAAAAAAAAAAAAGAAGTGCAGGTTGCCTGGATGTTCTTCCTTGGGCTATATAGGGGTGTAAAGGTTCCCCATACCTCCCCACTAAAACAAATCAGCAACTGGGTTTGGGTCTGTTACTTGTCCCTTGATCCTTGCTCCTTTAGCAAGTGTTTCTTAGTATCAACTCATGGGAGTATGACAGGCTTATTCTGCATTCAGGATTTCTGCATCAGGCTGGACAGGAGGGATCTCCTTCATGGCATGTGTCAAAGGTATGAAATGGAACCCAAGACAAATTTGGTGGGCAAAATGAGGACTAATAACACATAGGAGGGAGGTAACTTCTGCTACCAGCCCTTTCCCCAAATGATCATGAACCCTCCTATTATTCCTTCAGCCTCTGTCCTCTCTGGAAACTTCTAGTGTGAACGTGTGATTTCCTGATAGTTACATTGGACAGGAAAGCCAATAGATTCACAGAAGGGCCACAAGGTGGATCCAAGCTGTCTTTCTAATCAGCAATAGAAATGTAGAAATGAGAGCTGGAATAAAAAAACTGGCAGCATCTTCCAATTTGTTGCAAGAGCTGCCATAGGCCAACAATAGAAGCACTAACTTAACAGGCCTAATGAACTGTGCACAGCATAGAGCATTTAAAACAGCACAAACAACTGTTTTTCTTATTATGTTAAATTTGGTTTTAATAGGTTAAAGCATTTCTTCAGCCTCCAATGGAGGGCATAGTACTGGAAACATATGGGACTGGTAATGCACCAGATAATCGCTTAGATTTGCTGGAGGAACTAAAGAACGCCACAGAAAGAGGTGTGTTCATCATTAACTGTACCCAGTGTCTAAAAGGATCCATCAGTGAATCTTATGCTACAGGAAAGGTATGGAAATTAAATATATGTTTTTTCAGTTGTGCATAGAGGTTACTATTATCCTTCTGTAATTTCTTATTGCTCCATATAGATTTTATTGTGAAGAAGAGCTTAAGCAAATTTCACTGCTTGAATAGGCTGCCAGAGAACTGGTGCAGTCTGCACTCTTTCCAGTACACATCTAAAGTTTTGATTTGAGTTTATTGAAAAAGAATTGCCATTTCTCACTCTAGAAAAGTGAGGATAATTTACCCCTCTTGACACATGAAATTCAGTAAAGGGTTCAGCCTTCAAGGAAACTTATTTTTATAGTAAGTCTATGTTGTCTCATCCCCTTGGTAAGGGGATGAGAGTGCATAAGGGAGAATTAGTTTTTCTCTAAGGGCTCCTTTTACTAAGCTGCGTTAGGGCATTAATGCGCGGAGTAGCACGGGATACAATGCCACACGCACTAGACGCTAATGCCAGCATTGAGCTGGCATTAGTTCTAGCTGCGTAGCATGGGGTTAGCGCATGCTAATCTGCTGCATGCGCTAAAAACACTAGCGCACCTTAGTAAAAGGAGCCCTAAATGTTGTCAATTCAAACTCTATTACCATTCAAAATGTATAATCGCGTAAAAAGCTATCAAAAAAGTTTCACAACTCTTCCACAGTATTATAGTAGTTCACATTAAGTTAAAAAGCGCACTGGGGGAGAGATAAGTCATACAGTATGATCTTGTGGAGTGTGTGGTGCAGTGGTTAGAGCTACAACCTTGGCACCTTGAGGTTGTGTGTTCAAATTCCGCACTGCTCCTCATGACCCTGGGCAAGTCACTTAATCCCCATTGCCCCAGGTACATTAGATAGAGTGGGAATAATGGGAATAATGCCCGAGTACCTGAATAATTTGTAATCCGCATAGAATTGTAGGATATGCGGAATATAAATGATAAAAAAAAAAAAAACCCCAACAAACCCCCCCCCCCAAAAAAAAAACAAAACAAAACCTGTAGTATGATATAAAATGGTTACTTTGATTAGGTTTTGACAGTTTCTCTCCTCTAATAGATTACATCTAACAAAAACATTTCTCTGCTCTGTTCTGTAGAGCTATCTCCTTTTCTCAAAATGCAGAAGTTGCTTACAGGATTTTGTATGTTCATTTTTTAAGCAATTAATTTTTGTAACTAGTACCCAGCCAGGCAAAGCTTTTTATCTTGCTTGATACTTGATCATATCACTGCAAAGACGGATGTCCTTGAGTTAGAGCCCTGGTAATTCATTGTTTGCCAGATTGTATTTTGTTTTACACTTGAGAATTGAAAATAATTTTGATCGTTGATTAACTCTAGATGTATTTCCATGGATGGGTTGCAGAAAGTAAAATATGCCAGTACAAGGTCCACCGCTATTTTGGTGGCAGAAGTGAAGGTTTGGAATAATTTGTTTGGACAACTGAGAATGATTAAGAATATACAGAGTTTTAAAAAATTGTTGAAAACTTTTTTGTTAGTTGGAGGCATTTAATGAAATTAGGTAGTAATGCCTGGAGAAAAGGGTACAAGTTGGTATTTTTAAAAAAGATTTGCTTTGTTTTTATATGTTTTATATTGTTTGTGTGTATCAATTTTGCAATCTGCTTAGTTTTAAGCAGACTATACATTTTAAAAATAAATCTACAATAATTTTTTATTTTACATGATTTTGGACCTTGGTCTTAAAATTTTTTTTTTACTGGCATTGTAATTGTATGCAAGTCTTTCAACCCTCTATTGCCTCAGTTACAAACTTAAAAAGCAAATCTATAACTTGACATCTAAACTTATTTGCGTCAGAGGCAGGGCAGTATCAAAGGGTAGGCCAAGTAGGCACGTGCCTCGGGACCGTAGAGTTCAGAGGGGCCCAGAATGCTGCCTGCTCCGATGACGTCAGTGTACCTGCCTCTGTATCCGTCTTCAGGCATCCAAGTATTGCCTCCTTCTGCCTTCTTCATTATTCAGCACTGCTGAACTCACAGTTTTCAAAAGGCTGTGGGCATTGCTGACCCATAAGTCATTCCTCTGATGCTGGGATTTTGCATTAGAGGGAAGGCTTCTTGGGCAGCGTAAGGGAACCGTTGCCCATGGCCTTTAGAAGGCTGCAAATTTGGCTGCACTGAATAATGAAGAAGGAAAGAGAAGGTTATACTTGGACTTTTGGAGCTGGGAGGACATAGAGAGCAGAGGCAGGGAGAGGACAGGACCATGGAGGGGCAGGTCTAGGGGGCCCAGTGTACTTGGGTGCCTTGGGGCCACTGAAGAATTAATCCTGCCCTGGTCAGAGGTGTCAAAATAGGCAGTTACATGCAAAAATGCACTAGGCAATATTCTAAATGCTATGATGCGTTAACTGCAAGAGGGAAGTAATACATGGATGGAGCATGGCGGGCTATGGTCATGTCTCCAACCAATAAGTGTAACTTACAGAGTACTATAAGTTACATGCATCACAAGGTGCACTTAGGCACACCAATGCCAACTTACACTACTATTTATCAAGTTTCAAGTTTATTTAAAATTTCTTATACCGCCCAATCAACCTTCTAGGCGGTGTACAAAATCATAAAAACATACTTTAGCTAAAATACAAATTTAAGCTGACAAAGCATCACCTAACAATAACTTGCGAAGCCTTTTAAAAACAAAGACAAACGGGAACAAAAGGTAAAAAGGCAAGAACTACAGTAGTCAAGGTAAAAGAACAATTAGGGAAAAAACAATAGGAGGGGCTGCTATAAATACATACACAATGCTGTACAAAGTCACGAAGAAGAAAACAGTCCCTGCTCGAAAGAGCTTACAATCTAAACAGCCAAGAAAGACATACAAGATGTCAAGGAGGAATAGGCATGACTACATTTGAAAAAATTCAGAAGCAAGATGGAGAACAGACATATTGCAGAAGACTAATAAGGGCCATAATAGGACACAGAGTTACCTCTTTTACCAGAACAAGTGCAACCCACAATGATGCAAGATAAGGTGTTCAGTCTGCCAGTTGTTTGTTGTTTTCTGGTTGCTGTTGTTTACTGTAGACTACGTTGGATTTTCTTTCTCCCTTTTGTGCAGTCTGCCAGCCATCTTCTGAAGTCTTTTTTTTTTTTTTCTGTCTGAGCCTTTAGTTCCATGTAGGAAACAGGTGAATCTGTGTCCCAGATCCTTCCCTTGTGATATCGGCACTGTCTGGAAATTAAAACTGGATGCCCAAGAGGTGGTGGTCACCACTAAAGTGTAGCATATAGTGTACATATCTCTTCCTGTGCCCTTTCGCATGTAGCCTTGAGGCCTTCCCTTTTGGGTGCAACCTTGAAAGCACTTGTTTATGGAGGAATAATTGATTTGGGCATTTGATGCACCTGGGAACTTGAGTTAGGTTCGGATTGATAGAACTGGTATTTATGCAGTTATATTAGATTTACCTATAAGAACATAAGAAAAGCCTTATTGGGCCAGACCAATGGTCTAAGTCTAGTAGCCCATTCTCATGGTGGCTAATCCAGGTCCCTAGTACCTGGCCAAAGCCCAAGGAGTAGCAACATTTCATGCTACCAATCCAGGGCAAGCAGTGGCTTCCCCCATGCCTTTCTCAATAACAGACTATGGACTTTTTATTGTGTATTTTTATGCTTTATTGTAACTTTGGAATTGAATTTTGAATTGAAATTTAGCTCATTTGGAAAAGCAGGATTTAAATCAAAACTGGATTGTAGCTCAGTGAATGTTTTTTCTTGCCTTTTAGAGGCATGTTTTCTTCCAGATATCTTTTGATAATGCTCATAATCTTGGTATGAAACAGTGGGATAAATGGCCAATATGGATAGTGCGTCTGCTTTCTTTCTACTACTAATCCATCACTAGAATCTTCCTGTCATGGGGTTCTATTTTCAGGCAATCTTCAGAGAGTGGTTCTCATGACTTCAAAGAAAATTTGACTTTTTTGTTTTATAATTGGGTGCAAAATGGCAGCAATTATTTTCTCTGCTCAGAGACATGCACTGAATAATCTTGGAATATCAGAATCTTTGCCCTCTTATATGTGAGCTTCCATTTGTTCTTATAGAGCCCCAGTATCTTATTTTTATCTGCATAGTTAAAACCTCGAGCCAGGACAAGTTTAGACCTTCCCCCTTCCTCTCAGTGGGAACCCACATATTGCACCCACTTTACTTTCAGGGGAAGCCCACAAAGTGCAGGGTCCAGGCCTAGAGTAGATGGTAACCACCGTGTTACAAAATCCCACTGCTTAGTCTCAGTTACTGATTCAGGCACAACAATGTTTCTAGTATTACTTCTGCTGCTATTCTCCTGGTCTTCCACTGTGTTCATCAGTAGTTTTATATATGTGCCTCCAACACATTTACCCAATCCTATATGCTTAACGTGACCATTTATTTTTTTCCATCAAAATGGGACATCTATTAATTGTCAGTCCCGCCCCCAATCCCACCCCCAATTTCTTCCATTCATTTTTCATGTACACATAATATCTTATTAATTCATAATGGTAACCATAAAATTAAAAAAATACACAAAGCACACTATACGCAGATAAAATGTTAATTATCATATTTAGGGGGTTTTCAAAGATGTCAAGGCAGATGACTTTAAAATATTCAATGTCACCTCAGTAACTATAGAAAAATGGACAAATATAGTGCAAAATATAGACAGCAGATATAAATTCTGAAACTGACACATTTTGATCATTAAATTGAAAAGAAAATCATTTTTCCTACCTTTGCTGTCTGGTGATTTCATGTGTCTCTGGTTGCATTTCCTTCTGGCTGTGCATCCTTTCTTTCATTTCTTTCTTTCTGCACTCAAGCCCAGCAATTGTCCCTTTCTATTCCCTCCCTCCTTCCTTCCTATGTCCTTAGTGCCCCTTCCTGTGTCCTTCCTATGTCCTTAATGCCTCCTTCCTATGTCCTTAATGCCTCCTTCCTATGTCCTTAATGCCTCCTTCCTATGTCCTTAATGCCTCCTTCCTGTGTCCTTAATGCCTCCTTCCTGTGTCCTTAATGCCTCCTTCCTGTGTCCTTAATGCCTCCTTCCTGTGTCCTTAATGCCTCCTTCCTGTGTCCTTAATGCCTCCTTCCTGTGTCCTTAATGCCTCCTTCCTGTGTCCTTAATGCCTCCTTCCTGTGTCCTTAATGCCTCCTTCCTGTGTCCTTAATGCCTCCTTCCTGTGTCCTTAATGCCTCCTTCCCGTGTCCTTCCTATGTCCTTAATGCCTCCTTCCCGTGTCCTTCCTATGTCCTTAATGCCTCCTTCCCGTGTCCTTCCTATGTCCTTAATGCCTCCTTCCCGTGTCCTTCCTATGTCCTTAATGCCTCCTTCCCGTGTCCTTCCTATGTCCTTAATGCCTCCTTCCCGTGTCCTTCCTATGTCCTTAATGCCTCCTTCCCGTGTCCTTCCTATGTCCTTAATGCCTCCTTCCCGTGTCCTTCCTATGTCCTTAATGCCTCCTTCCCGTGTCCTTCCTATGTCCTTAATGCCTCCTTCCCGTGTCCTTCCTATGTCCTTAATGCCTCCTTCCCGTGTCCTTCCTATGTCCTTAATGCCTCCTTCCCGTGTCCTTCCTATGTCCTTAATGCCTCCTTCCCGTGTCCTTCCTATGTCCTTAATGCCTCCTTCCCGTGTCCTTCCTATGTCCTTAATGCCTCCTTCCCGTGTCCTTCCTATGTCTTTAATGCCTCCTTCCCGTGTCCTTCCTATGTCTTTAATGCCTCCTTCCTGTGTCTTTAATGCCTCCTTCCCGTGTCTTTAATGCCTCCTTCCCGTGTCTTTAATGCCTCCTTCCCGTGTCTTTAATGCCTCCTTCCCGTGTCCTTAATGCCTCCTTCCCGTGTCCTTCCCGTGTCCTTAGTGCCTCCTTCCCGTGTCCTTAGTGCCTCCTTCCCGTGTCCTTAGTGCCTCCTTCCCGTGTCCTTAGTGCCTCCTTCCCGTGTCCTTAGTGCCTCCTTCCCGTGTCCTTAGTGCCTCCTTCCCGTGTCCTTAGTGCCTCCTTCCCGTGCCCCCTGTGCCCCTTCCCGTGCCCCCAGTGCCCCTTCCCGTGCCCCCAGTGCCCCTTCCCATGTCCTTAGTGCCCCCAGTGCCCCTTCCCATGTCCTTAGTGCCCCCAGTGCCTCCTTCCTATGTCCCCCTCGCTGCCTTCCAGCCTTTGTCCCACCCCTCCCCCTAATCCTTCCAACCTGCCTGCCGTGCCAAAGCCTACCTCCCTTCCTCCCTCTCTGCCATGCCGATTCAACCCCCCGGGTCTGTCACAGCTGCTGCTTTGTGCCGCCAGAAGCCTTCTTCCCGACATCAATTCTGACGTCTCGGAGGAAGTTCAGGGCCAGCCAATTGCTGCTTGGCTGGCCTGGAACTTCCTCTCTGACGTCAGAATTGATGTGAAGAAGGCTTCTGGACATCAAGAAGCAGCGGCTGCGGTGGATGGGGAAGGGGGAGTTTGAATCGGCGTTGGAGGGAGGTAGGCTTTAGCGCGGTTGGGAGGGAAAGCAATTGCTGGTCCATTGTCCCTGCGCACAGCTTCAGGACGCTATCCCTGAAAACAGGACATTTCGGCATCCCAAAATGGTGGGTTGGGACAATGGGACGGTCCCATTGAAAACGGGACGTATGGTCACCTTATGTATGCTAGAGTCATTTGCCTTGCTGCTCTAAATTGTCTTTAATTTCATCTAGTGATGATTGTATTTTCGCTAACTTGTCATGAATTTCTGATCAGTACTTTTTAAATTCCATAATGGTGTCTGCCTGCAAAGATACTACCTGGGTTTACCGTACAGAGGAGGGCAACAGCATCTTTGCTGTAGCCGCATGTACCTGAAACTCGGAGGTCTGAGGTATGTGGGTCAGCATTCCAGTCTTCGGAACCCTATTGTACTCTTTCATCCTCCCAATTGGAACCAGATTCTCCCTGCTTGGTTAAAACAGCTAACTTTTGCTGTTTAAAACTGGGATAAATTTGATTAAAAGAATGAATTTGCTGATGAAGGGTTGGAGGGGAGTAGAGGAGTGACCACTCAGCATCACGTGACCCTTCCCTCCTTAAAGTAACTGCAAGGTAAAGTAAATTTCTTCTAATGTACAAAATTAAAAAAAAATTATTCTACGTATATAGAAAACTGGAAATTAGCAGAACTAAGAGGAGTAGTTGCTGTGTATCAATGAGTAGATTTTTGTCTATTTAACCATCTGTCTGTAAGTGCACTGAGGTCCATATTCAAAAATTATGGCTAAATATGGAAGTTATCTGGATAACTCTGGTGAGCCAAATACCTATCTTAAAGTTATATTGTAACTTAACTAGAAATTTGATAGGCAAACATAAATATTTAATTTTAATTGTTTGGATTAAATATTTCTGTCTTTTGTTGATTGCAGGCTCTTTCACAGGCAGGAGTGATACCTGGATTTGATATGACACCTGAAGCAGCACTGGCTAAACTTTCTTATATATTAGGCAAAAGTGAACTTGACAGCCAGGAGAAAAAGAAGGTAAAGTTTTTTTTGTTTTTTTTTTTAATTTAATTTTTGAAATCACTAGGGAGCTTTCTCACGTTTTGTGCTTATTTGAAAACATCTTAGTGCATAGAGTCTTAAGTCTATATCGTACATGCACTATTGATAGCTATATGAATAGCCAAGATCTAGAAAAGAGACCCACTAACAAATGATGTGGCTTTTTAATACCAATAACTCACCACAGAAAACTAAATGGGCGCTCAAGCTATAATTTGTTTCTGTGTTCTAAACAAGCAATTTCATGTGGTTTAGTCCATAGCTCTAAACATGTATGGGCTAATATTTAGCCTTAACAATTGGCATTATTTTTTAAAATGCCAGCTGCTGTGGCTGAAAACAATCTGGATACCAGTATCTGGGTAATGGCTAATGGCGAATATCCAGATACTATGGGGCTCATAATAATAATAATAAAAAAGGTATAAAAAGTGATCTAAATGGGTACTTGGATGATCAAAAAGTCTGATCGTCCAAGTACCCATAATCAAAGCTGGTTTTAGACGTATCTAAAACCAGCTTAGGCCTTTCCCCTGTCTCTAAACGCATAGAGCAAAAAGAGGCATTTTTAGAGGAGGGGAAAAGGTGGATGGTGGGTGGGAGGTGGGCCGACCTACACCTAGGCATACAGCAGGTATATCCAAAACTTTAGGCAGGTTGCATAGTCGGCACTTATACGTTTTGACTTAGATCAAGCCAAAACAGGTATAAGTGCCAAAAAGCAACCTGCCTACCCCCTACTGCAACGTTCGCTGCAGGAGAGATGGCTCATCTCTCCTGCCGCGATGGTGATTACCCACCCCCCTCTGAACCGCGGCACTTCGGGGTGAGCATCACGGCAGGGCATCTCCCCTGCCAGCTATCCTCACTCCGAAGTGCCACGGTTCGGAGGGGGGGGGGGGGGCGATCACCATCGCTAGCAGGAGAGATGAGCCATCCCTCCTGCAAGGATCAGCCCTCCCCCGGCTAATACGATCGGGCAGGAGGGGGCCCAACCACCCATGTGCCTAAGGCCCACCCACAGGAGGGGCCTAAGAAAACTGGGCAGATTCCGGTTGACCCAGGCGCCTCAAGCCCCACCTGTGGACGGGGTTTGAGCCGCCTGGGCCAATCAGGCCCCTAAGGCCAGCCATTCCGGAGATGGCTGGCCTGTCGGACGGACTTGGCACTCATCCGCCCAACCAACAATTTTTAAGGTACGGGGAGGGGGGTCGTGGGGTCAGCAGGGGAGGCAATCTGGGGTTCGGGGGAGCAGTCGTGGGGGGGTGAGTCAAGGGTAGGAGGGCCTGGGATCCCTACTGCCTGAATTTTAGTGGGGGGAGGGGGTTGGGGGGTGTCGCCAGTCCAGGAGGGCTTGGGCTCCCTCCTGGCTGATCGGGGGGGGGGGGGGGGGAGGGAGGTTGGAGATCGCCAGGCCGGGGGGGGGGGGGTTGGGGGTCACGGGGCAAGAGGGCTTGGGCTCCCTCTTGCCCCGATGCTGTTGGGGAGTCGGCGGGGCAAGAGGGCTTGGGCTCCCTCTTGCCCCGAACGTAGTCGGGGGTTCGGGGTGCTGCGAGCCTGGAGGGCTTGGGCTCCCTCTTGCCTGGATCGTTGGGGAGGGGGGGTCTGTAACCGGTGTTGTTTTTGACAGACACCGGTTACAGAATCCGGCTTTTAGGCGAAGGACTGGCTCTTCCTTCGCCTAAAAGCCCTTATTTTGGGTGTTTGGGACTTAGGCTTTTTGTAGGTTGATAATATGGTGTAAGTTTAGATGTAGTGGTGGTCTGGGTGTTTATAAACAGCTGAATGTAGAGGCAGGCCATTATCAAAAAAAACCTCCTTTTGGACGTGTGTTTTTTTTAATAATGGACATTTTTTCCTGCTTCTACTTTCAACTTTTAAGACCTTAAGCCAAAAGGGGACTTAGACGTTTTGTTTTTTTTATTATGCCCCTCCACGTATTTATTTATTTATATTTATTTAAAACATTTATAAACCACTTAAAATCTAGGCATTGAACAGAAGAATAATAATCAGTTTATATACCGCAAGGCTGTGAAGTTCTATGGGGTTTACAATTAAAATTACAATTGAAGAGAAGTTGAATAGAGCTAAAAAATTTAATTAGAAATACTAATGATCGAAATAGTCCATAATAAAATTTTACTAATTAGCTGCTAAATGTTTTGTAAACAGATATGTCTTTAAATGTCTCCTAAATTCCCGATAGGTGTCAGTAAGCATAAGCAGTTGTTCTAAATCCTTACCCCATAATGCTGCTTTATATGAAAAAAGATTTTATGATGTTTTTTTTAATTTACGTTCTCTTAACAGGCGGAAAAACAAAATTCAGATGTGAGTTTCTCTGTCTGTTGTTTGCAAAAGAGAAAAGCTCAATTATATATATTTGGAAGATAAACCAAACAAAGCCTTAAAACAAAAGCAACCAAACTTAAACTTCACTTGTGCCTCCATTGGCAGCCAATGCAGTACTCGATAGGAGGGTGTCGTTACATGATCATATTTCTTCAACCTAAAAATCAACCTGACCGCCACATTTTGAACCATTCGTAATTGCTGCATATTCCTCTGGGAAATTTCCAAATAGTCAATATTACAGTAATCAAGCTGACTAAGTATAAGAGACTGTACCAAAACTCTAAATGATGAAACATCAAAATACACCCTAATGGACTGAAGCTTCCAAAGAGTAAAGAAACCTTTTCTGACCTGATTCTTCATAGTTAAGCCCTGATCCAGTATTATTCCCAAAACCTTAATGGTAGATTGAATAGGATAGCTGAATTTATTTATAATCAATGATGTCTTGGTATCAAATGGGCATGGTAAACTACAAAGAACTTCGTTTTTCCTGAGTTAAGCTTCAGTCTAAATTCAGTCATCCATTGTTCCATTAGACCTAATACTTCTGTTGCCTTAAATTCAGTCATCCATTGTTCCATTAGACCTAATACTTCTGTTGCCTTGGGAATAACTTCAGAAAGAGAATTAGCAAATGGCATGAACATGCATAATATTTTAAACAGCAGTTCACAAAAACAAGCATCAACTAAACCTAAAAGTATCATGATCACATACTACTCTAGATGTCTTCAGCATCTCTCAACCTTAGAGAACATAACAAAACAATGGTCAGTGTGGCAAATATCCACATTGCAGTGATATTCAGCACTGCAATCTGGTTAGCTATTCATATAGCTTAGGACATCCTGTTTTTGCCCCTAAGTTGTAAGAGTAATTATCATGACAGTGGCAGTGTGTATGTCTCTATCTTACAGACTTTATCCCAGCTCCATCCACCACCGGATATTACTGAGGTATTCTGTAATGAAATTCAGTAGCATTATTCAGATAGTATAGTTGAGTATCATAATTAGCACCACTTTTCTTTTGATACCAATAAGCCTGGGATCTCTGTAGCCTAGCCAGCTTTGTCTAACAAGATAGTTGATTGCACTAAAAGGGCATGCAAAGGCACAAAATATTGAAACCATTGTAGTGTCACTGGCCATTCTTAGATCAACTTCCTCTGTGAAGATTTGCTATTTGGATAAGTACTGCTGAATATTGGGCTGGTAACCTTCTTTGAAGTAGCTTGTTACTCTATTGTATATATATTTCCAAAGAATAAAAAAAGAACATTTTCTGTTATTATTCAAGTATATTTGAATATTACTCAATTATATTTCCATCTAGATACAGAACTAGGTATGCAAGTTAAAATGGAAAAGCATACTTTAAAGCAAAAAACCTGGATAGAACCCTGGAATCCAAGAGTTCCTGGTTCTGACCTCTGGACTATTTCCAGCATTACCATATATTCAAGATTTTGAGATGTGGAGGGGCATAATCAAAACATACGTCTAAGTTCGATTTGGACTTAGGGCGCTAGTCGCTCAAAGTTGGCAGGGGCAAAATGTCCATTCTCAAAGTGCGTCTTAAAATATATATATATTTTTTAATTGTCTAGCTGTATGTATAGGCCGCCACTATGTCTATCTTTATACTACTTGTTAAATTTAAGTATAGCCATGGATGATCTGGCCTTCTCTGTATCTTTGGATGCAGAGAAGGCCTTTGATCAGGTGGAATGGGCCTTCATGTATCAAGTAATGGATTGGTTTGGTATTGGTTCTGGATTTATACAAAATATTGAAACCTTGTACAGTTCCCCTTCTGCCAGATTATACATTAATAATACTTTTATCTGGAGAGGGGAGTTAGGCAAGGGTGCCCGTTATCTCCTTTGCTGTTTGATATCATATTGGAACCCTTATTATTGGCTATACAGCAGACAGAGGAGATTCAAGGTATTCCTTATGCAGGTCGGGAATATAAGGTTTCTGCATAAGCAGATGACATTTTGCTTCATTTGAGGAATCCGGAAACTACCATTCCACATTTATCGTTAAATATATTTTATTGAGCACCAAGAGAAACAACAATCAGAATCAAGAACAAAGAACAACAAGGTAGCTCGAAATTGCACACAAAATCCATCAAACCCACCCTACCAACCCAACCCATCCCCCCCACCATTCCACATTTATTAGATTTGATAAACAGATTTGGAAAATTTTCTGGACATAAAATAAATTGGAGTAAATCAGAGGTTCTTCCATTAAACGTGCACTGTCCAAAAGGTTTATTTGATACATTCTCTTTTGTTTGGAAAGAACAGCGAATAAAATAATTAGGTATTTGGATTCAGAAGACGTTGGATGAAACAGTGAAAGTAAATGAAAGATCCTTATTGCTTAAGATCTCAGAAATGTGTGAGCAATGGAACCCACTGCATCTGTTTTGGTGGGGGAGAGTCCAGACGGTTAAGATGATGATTTTGCCTGTAATTTGCTACCAAATGGGCATGATACCAGTGTTTTTTTTCAGGGGTCATTCTACAAGAAGTTAAATAGTACTCTTACCAAATTTATTTGGCTTGGGAAAACTGCTAGAGTTGCTTCAGTATCTTTACAAAAATCAATTGCGAAGGGAGGGGTAAATTTTCCAAATTTTTATAGATACCATCAAGCCTATATTATGCATCAGGCTATGTATTAGATCCTCCTGGATCTCATGGAAAATCTTCTGGATTGGTTAAGGTTAGAATGGCAACTCCTGTCTCCGCTACGGTTGTGTCTTGTCTTGAGTGTCAAGTTTCCTAGACTGTATAGGGAAAATAGAATCTTATTAGACACTTGGAAAACTTTAAAATTTGTTAACAACTTAACATCTATTCCAAGTCATAAATCCACTTGTCAGTCCCTTTGGCTGAATTCCAAGATTCAAATTGGCGGATTTAAGATCATCTGGAAGCATTGGATGAAGGCGGGTATTCGATGTGGTATTAGATGGACAGCTGCTTGATTTTTTTATGATTGCAACACAAATTTGGTATTGCTAAATCTCAAAATTATAAATGCTTGCAGTTGAAGCAGGCTATTCAGAAGGGGTTCCCTGATTGGTGCAATTTTAAAAATTATTATAGCTTGCAGATCTTATGCTTCCAGAAAGATTTCCTGGGACATCAGGCCACTCAGTGGTATAAATTAATATCTGAACTTTTGAATAAGAAACCAAAGAACGGTCTTCGTGACATTTGGAGCCTTGAGATAAAGCATCAGATTAATGCGTCTCAATGGTCACAAATTTGGACTTGGAGGATGAGATGTACAATGTCAGCATCTATGAGACAAACTTGGTTTTTCTTGTTACATAGAGCATTATGGACCCCTGTTAAGATATATTAGTTAGATAGTTCTAAGTCTAATAGATGCTGGCATTGTCATCTTGAAGCAGGGACATTAGATCACTTACTGTTTTATTGTCCACTGATACTCAAATTTTGGAGGTCAGTTTGGAATCAAATAAATTATTGGATAATCTAGTAGTTTTAACATGTGACACAGTTCTATTTGGGACAATGATGAGAGCTAAAAGTCAAATTTCAGCTCATAATAATAAACTTTTATTTATAAAGACAGGGGTTGCTATACAATTGATTTTAAGGGATTGGAAAACCTTGGATAGACTAAATTATAACTTTTGGTGGGAGTCTTTATGCCATATTTTAAAAATGGAACGAATATTGGCTGTACAGCAGGGAAATTATAGGAAATATTCAAAGGTTTGGTATCCATTGATAACTTATTGTAAAGATTGATCTTATTTTGTTCATTTTATTATACACATCCAAGGTGAGTGGGTGGGGTGGGGATTTACAAGGTTATTTTAAATGAGATAAATTATTGATAATCTTAAAGTATTAATGTTTATGGATTATTAATTATAGGGATGGGAGGGTTAAAATGTTTGGTTGGACATATTTGTTAGTGCAAAGTGCTTTTATTGTATTATTATATGTGTGTTTATTTGCTAATGCACTATGATTGTTTTTAAAATTAATAAAGTTTATAAAAAAGAAGTATACGTCATACACTTTCCAAAAAATGTAGACTGAGACACTAATATGGTGAGATATATTAGAATGAAGAAGATATCAAATACACCGAACTCAACTGTAAGATGTTATCTCACAGCTTTGCTAAACTTCATTCAACTGTAGTTTATTTAAAACTTTATATTCACTGGTCCTCAGCGGGCCACCACGCACTCAAACTCTCTCATTGTGCTGGGCTTTACGCTTCCACTCGTCATTGGACCCAGTGTGCACTATTTCAATCTTTTAAATAATTAACTTAGTGTAAATACTAAAAGTACTTAGCTTTTAGTAAGACGCTGTTCAGGGGGGGGATTTTTCAGGGGTGCATGGTGAAACCCCCCCCCCCTGAACAGCGTCTTACTAAAAGCTAAGTACTTTTAGTATTTACACTAAGTTAATTATTTAAAAGATTGAAATAGTGCACACTGGGTCCAATGACGAGTGGAAGCGTAAAGCCCAGCACAATGAGAGAGTTTGAGTGCGTGGTGGCCCGCTGAGGACCAGTGAATATAAAGCTTTAAATAAACTACAGTTGAATGAAGTTTAGCAAAGCTGTGAGATAACATCTTACAGTTGAGTTCGGTGTATTCGATACACTTTCCAAATGCATATATTAGATTTCCAGTGTTGGGTGCATTTTCGAGAGAAAAAAATACTTTGCCATGACCAGTGGCATAGTAAAGGGGGGGTGGCTGCCCTGGGCCAGCACCTCTCCTCCTCTTCCCCCCCATGTACCTCTTTAAATGTTCCCCGGCGCAAAAAGCATCTTCCACTTGCTGCTTGTACCAACCTCAGCTCCCTTCTGACATTGCTTCTTGGTTTCAGGACTAGGATATGGCAGAAGGGAGCCGAGACTAGTGCGAGCAGCAGATGGAAGATGCTGCTCGTGTTGGTGAACATGTCAAAGAGTTACACGGGGGACTGGGGATGCTCAAGTGGCAGGGAAGAATGGGGGCAGGGTGCCTAAGTGGCAGCCACCACTCTGGGCACCAATCTCCCTTGCTACACCATTGGTCATGATATGACTTAAGAATCAGCCCTCGTAGCTTGTTCATGCTCTTTTTTCACTCCCCTTTCCCATTGCATTCTCTGCCAACTTATCCCCCTCCCCCCCTTAAATAAGACTCCTAATCCTTTTTCTCAAAACTCATTCCCCCCACTACTGCACGTGTTCTATAATTCCTCTCCTTCACAAAGTATGTTCCCAAGGTTTTTTTTCTCTTCCAGTTCTGCCTTTCTTGTCCCTCCCAGTGTTTTAGATAGCTCTCCTGGTGCAGTCCTCTTCTACTACACATGTACTTGAAATTCTACATTCTTCTCAATCTGTGAGAATAGCAGAGAATTTCAGGATAAAATGGATCACTTTTTGAGAAAGTCACATGTTGTAGATAGAAGTTGGCACCAGCTCAACCTCCTGCCAGTTTGGGAGAATTATAGGCAGAAAAAAAGATAAATTCTATACCATGGGGAAATTCTGCGCAAACTCTGAACATAAGAACATAAGAACATAAGCAGTGCCTCCGCCGGGTCAGACCATAGGTCCATCCTGCCCAGCAGTCCGCTCCCGCGGCGGCCCAAACAGGTCACGACCTGTCCAAATCACCAGAAGGGGCCCCCATGCCACCTTGGTTTCCTATTGAGTCCTATCTTCCCATCAAAGTCCTAGCCCTCCGGTCTTGCACATGCACGACCTGGTCGGGTTTCTATACTTATTTTCTGGTTAGCTTTCTCAGTATCCCACGATCCCTTTATCCCTCAGGAATCCGTCCAGTCTCTGTTTGAATCCTTGTATCATACTCTGCCCAATCACGTCCTCCGGTAGCGCATTCCAAGTGTCCACGACCCTTTGGGTGAAAAAAAACTTCCTTGCATTCGTTTTGAACCTATCTCCCTTCAGTTTCTCCGAATGCCCCCTCGTACCTGTTGTCCCCTTCAGCCTGAAGAATCTGTCCCTATCCACCCTCTCTATGCCCCTCATGATCTTGAAGGTCTCTATCATATCACCCCTGAGCCTCCTTTTTTCCAGAGAGAAGAGCCCCAGCCTATCCAACCTCTCGGCATATGGGCAGTGTTCCAGCCCTCTTACCAGTTTCGTTGCTCTCCTTTGGACTCTCTCGAGTACCGCCATGTCCTTCTTGAGGTACGGCGACCAATATTGAACGCAATATTCCAGATGCGGACGCACCATCGCTCGATACAGTGGCAAGATGACTTCCCTCGTCCTGGTTGTTATGCCCCTTTTTATGCACTGCTTAGTTGCTTAGAATTCCTCCAGGAGTAAATGACTGCTTCAAGACTTTCTTTTTAGTTAATGACAAAGGTTGGGTCTCTTTCAGATGCTGTCTGAAAATCTACGAGGGGAAATGAAGGCAACTTATACAGGATCAAAGATCAGTCTCGGAGACAGCAAGTTTATTCAAGCAGTTGCCCAGTGTCTTAACATAAGCTGCAAGGAGGTAACTAGACCTACTGTATGTGGTGATGGAAGATTATTGAAGAATACTGATATCATGGGCGTGCCCAGCTGCTATTAATAATTAAAACTGGAAAAGAAAAGCATGCAAGGTGATACAAGGAGATTAACATTGCAATTATTTGAGATAAATGAGACATTTGTGGAACGGGGCCTGTAAAAGGTTATTTTAAATTGGCTATGATATAATCAAACTAAATGAAACTCTTAAGGTTTAAGTTGAAATTCTCAGAAAAAAGAAAATGCTGACAAAGGAAAAGCTTATGTTAAGAACTGACAGAGATTAATAAGATCCCATTGCAAGGTAGGCAGATGTATGTAAATGGTAAGGGCTGGGCAAAGGTTTTCCCAGAAGAGCAGGAAACCTGGGTTTTTACAAAAAGACCTTAAAAGGAAATCTGTTCCTTATACAATACACAAAGCTAATTGAATGTTCACACAGAAGTTAGGTTGCGTCTGCTTTTATAGATTAGGATGCAGGCCTTTTACTGACATGATTGGTGTCTGAAAAGGTTAAATAGGTTGAAAGTTATTTAAGAAGTCATATGGAGAAAAAATGAAACACTGCCACCTGCTGGGTTTAAAAATTGGGCTTAGCATTGGTAAATTTAGGATTTGACGTAAGGTATTCCTGTAAAGGAAGTCATGTGATCAACTGTGCCATTGTATTCTAAAGTATGGTAATTATTACAAATGATGTCACATATGGTATAAATCTGTTTGACTTTGATTTCTCTCTTTGGAGAGCACAGAAAATTGTATGAATGCTGGCTGTCCTCTCTGGATTATGAAAAGCTTATACTGTATACAATGACTTTGATTAATTCTTAATGTGGCACATTGTTTATAGTTTGAACATCTGTTTATAGAAACTTTAATGATGTTTTTTTTTCTTTTTCATATTTTTCACACATCAGGACCTAGAAGTTATCAGAGACACTTTAACTCCAGTACTGGCTTGTGCTGCTGCTAAAACTGGCGATAGTATTGCCCTTGAAGCCATAAGAGAAATGGTATATATTTTTTTCAATAGGGAGACTTAGAAGGCTTTTATGTGGTACTCTTATATGTAAAATAGTCTTGTTATGCCTTTTGAAGTTGTTGCAAGACATCAATAAGCATACTTCCCTTCTATTAGGAAATAGAGAACCTAGAAATTTAGAGAATGATGTTGATATTCATATTACCCAGATTTTTCATTTTAGCATTACTGTTCCTTGGCTTTATTGCTTTCTCACTTAGGGTAAATTTGATTAAAATTAAATCAATTTAAATCATGATTTATATAATTTGATTCTGCATTGATAATATTAAAACCGAATATCTTCCTGTTTTGTTTTTTTTATTTCAACTGCATTGCAAAGATAGAACCATAAAGTAACTATATTTTTTTGTCAAGACATGAGAATTCAAGTAGTAACTTCAGAAGCTTACCCAAAAGCTGTGAATAGCTCCCCAAGTTGTCAGTTCCTATCACAGCTTTTTTTTAAAAAGGCAACTTTAGACCAAATTTGTGAATCCTTACAGAATCCTCAAAGTTAGAGCACATGCTCTAACCAGTGGAGAGCAAGTAATGATAAAGAAGTGATTGCTGCTCTTCAGGGGTCATAAGCATGTCATTATTTAGGGTGCAGGTGCTGCCTCTGAAACTGAAGAATAGGTGAATAGGTTTGCTGAAGGTCACTGCAGTATGGACCTAGGCCCTGCATTGTTATATAATCATCTCGCAGAAGAAGCTCTAATTTGTCTAGTACAATTGTTTATAAATCTTTAAATATGGGGTACTATCAAACTCAGGTAATATCTATTTTTAAATAGCCCTCTCTGATAGATTATGTTCCAGGAAATAATTTATCTCCCCCCCCACACACACACTTTTACAAACCATAGCGCGGTTTTTAGTGCCAGCCGCAGCAGTAACAGCTCCAATGCTCATAGAATTCCTTTGAGCGTCAGAACTGTTACCGCCGTGGCCTGCGCTAAAAACTGTGCTATGGTTTTGTAAAAGGAGGGGGGAGGGATAATTTTGTCAGAAGTAGGTGAAATTATAGTTATTTTTATGGCTGTAGAAAAATTGTGTTAACATGTGGGGAAAGACCCACTAAAGGGCTCACTAAGGCCACTTTTTATTTCAGTTTAGTAAAAGGACCTATTAATTATATTAATGATTTACTACTCATATCTTTGACCTAGTAAAGTTTTTTCTTAGGGGGAGGGGGGTTATAAAATATTAAGAAAAATTTAAAATCTAATTGAAATTAAAATTCACTTTAAAAAATTTTTCTTCTAAAAATCTATTTTTAGCCACCCTGCTCTGTGTTCTTTAAATTTCCTTTATGTTCAGATATATTTATATTTTTGCACTCATTAGGAGCAAAATTCTTGTACCTCTTTTTATAACTGTAGCTTCCTGTACCTTTTTTAAAATTATTGCAGTTATTTCATATATATTCAAGAATAAGCATAAAGAGAAAATAACATTCAGCAAATTAGAAAAGATTGTTTCATTCCCTAAAGGGAATCAGACCTTAGTGTAGAGGGATTACAAGTCAACCATTATGATGATCGCTGTTCTAAAATTTCCTTCCTTCTCTTCAATTGTAGACATGCTATGCATATGTGTATGAGAATCCCAATAAGAATTAATATAGAAAATTTTGATTTGGTTAGCCACTCCCATAAATATATGTAAGTACATAAGAACATAAGCAGTGCCTTTGCTGGGTCAGACCAGAGGTCCATCATGCCCAGCAGTCTGCTCACGCGGCGGCCCATCAGGTCCAGGACCGGTATAGTAATCCTCTATCCATACCCTTCTATCCCTTTTTCCTTCAGGAAATTGTCTAATCCCTTCTTGAACCCCATTACCATACTCTGTCCTATCACGCCCTCTGGAAGCGCATTCCAGGTGTCCACCACCCTTTGGGTGAAGAAGAACTTCCTAGCACTGGTTCTGAATCTGTCCCCTCTTAATTTTTCCGAATGGCCTCTCATTCTTGTAATTTTCGAAAGTTTGAAGAATCTGTCCCTCTCCACTTTCTCTATTCCCTTCACGATCTTGTCAGTCTCTATCATGTCCCCTCTAAGTCTCCACTTCTCCAGGGAAAAGAGCCCCAGTTTCTCCAATCTTTCAGCGTATGAAAGGTTTTTCATATCTTTTATCAATCGTGTCGCTCTTTTCTGAACCCTCTCGAGTATCGCCATATCCTTCTTAAGGTACGGCGACCAGTATTGGACGCAGTACTCCAGATGTGGGTGCACCATCGCCCGATACAACGGCAGGATAACTTCTTTCGTTCTAGTTGTCATACCTTTCCTGATAGTACCTAGCATTCTATTCGCCTTCTTAGCAGCCACTGTGCACTGTGCCAACGGCTTCATTGTCTTGTCCACTATTACCCCCCCCAGTCCTTTTCTTGGGTACTCTCACCCATTAACAGCCCTCCCTTCATATAGCTGTACTTCGGGTTTCTGTTTCCTACATGCAAGACTTTACATTTCTCTACATTGAACTTCATCTGCCATCTCGTCGCCCAGTCTCCTAGTTTGTTCAGATCCCTTTGTAAATCTTAGCAGTCCTCTTTAGTCCTAACTCCACTAAATAGTTTGGCGTCGTCTGCGAATTTTATTACTTCGCACTTCGTCCCTGTTTCTAGATCATTTATAAATACATTGAACAGCAGTGGTCTGAGTACCGACCCCTGCGGAACACCACTCGTGACCCTCTCCAGTCCAAATAGTGGCCCTTCACTCCTACCCTTTGCTTTCTACCCGCCAACCAATTTTTGATCCATCTATGTACATCACCTTCCACCCCATGGTTCTTCAGTTTCCATAGTAGGCGATCATGGGGTACCTTGTCAAAGGCTTTTTGGAAATCTAAGTATACGTTGTCTATGGGGTCCCCTTTGTCCATCCATTTGTTAATTCCTTCGAAGAAGTGCAATAAGATTGTTAGGCACAATCTTCCCTTGCAGAAGCTATGTTGGCTTGTTTCCATAAGTTTATTCCTTTCTAGATTCTCATCGATGCTGTCTTATCAGCGCTTCCGCCATTTTCCCTGGAACCAAAGTCAAACTTACTGGTCTGTAGTTCCCCGGGTCACCTCTTGATCCTTTTTTTAAAGATGGGTGTAACATTAGCTATCTTACAATCCTCCGGGATCACGTCTGTTTTCAGGGATAGATTACAAACCTGCTGTAGTAGTTCTATTTCCTCCTTTAGTTCTTTCAATATCCTAGGGTGGATTCCATCCGGGCCCAGAGATTTGTCAATTTTTAATCTATCTGCTTGTGTACATCTTCAAGGCTTACCTCCATGGATGTTAATTTTTCTGCTTGATATCCTTTGAAGATCTTTTTCAGGTTCTGGCACGTTGGATGTGTCCTCTTTTGTAAATACTGACGAAAAGAACATGTTTAGTGTATCCTCCACTTCTTTTTCCTCCTTCACAACTCCTTTTCTATCTCTGTCATCCAGCGGTCCCACCTCCTCCCTTGCTGGCAGCTTCCCTTTAACATATCTGAAGAACGGTTTGAAACTTCATGCTTCCCTGGCTAGCCTCTCTTTATATTCTCTTTTTGCTCTTCTAACCACGAGGTGACATTCTTTTTGATGCTTCCTGTGTTCTTTCCAGTTCTCCCCAGTTTTGTCCTTTCTCCATTTCCGGAATGAATTTTTCTTATCTCCTATCGCTTTCTTCACTTCTTTAGTTATCCACGCCAGATCTTTTGTTCGACTCTTTTTGCACCCCTGAATCTGGGGATATACAGATTTTGCGCCTCGCTCACTATGTCCTTGAATAAAGACCAGGCTTGCTCTACAGTCTGCGATTTCTTTGAGCTGTTCCTAAGTTTCTTCCTTACCATTACTCTCATCGCTTCATAGTTTCCTTTCTTGAAGTTAAAAGTTGTCGCTGTGGTTCTCTGTCCCTTCAATATTCCTACTTCAACTTTGAACTTGATCATATTGTGATCGCTGTTTCCCAACGGTCCCACTACTTCCACTTCCTTTGCAGGTCCACTTAGTCCATTAAGGATTAGATCCAGAGTGGCATTCCCTCTCGTCGGTTCTCTGACAAGCTGCTCCATGAAGCAGTCCTATATAGCCTCCAGGAATCTGGTCTCCCTAGCGCATTGTGAGTTTCCAAGACTCCAGTCTATCCCGGGATAGTTGAAGTCTCCCATAACAATTGTGTTACTGCTTTTGCATTCTCGCTTCATCTCGGCTTTCATTTCTTCATCGTTTGCTTTCATTTGCCCAGGTGGACGATAGTACAGGCCCATCTTTATCTTGGGCCCTTTGCTTCCCGGTATTTTAACCCATAGTGATTCCAATTTGTTGGTCGTCGCTGCTGTGTCCACTCTGGTCGATTGTATGTTTTATTTTATGTATAGGGTTATTCCTCCTCCTTTCTGACCTGACCGGTCGTCGCTGCTGTGTCCACTCTGGTCGAGTGTATGTTTTATTTTATGTATAGGGTTATTCCTCCTCCTTTCTGACCTGACCTGTCTTCGCGATAAGAGTTTGTACCCCGGCAGTGCTATGTCCCATTTTTTTTCTTCATTCCATCATGTTTCAGAGACCCCAGTGATGTCTAGGTTCTCTTGGCCATGACTTCTAATTCTCACATTTTATTCCTTAGGCTCCTTGCATTAGTATACATTCACATATAAGTCCTGGTATTTTTTGTCTTCATTTTCTTTTCCTGTGCTATGATCTTCTTATCATCCTCTTCTTGATCTGTCAACTCTTGTTTTTTGTCCGTGTGTCTTCCCAGCATTTTCCCACTCAGTATCCTCTCGGGATACCTTCTTCCGAATCATCGACACTTGGTCGACTGTCGGCTTTTCCCTTTTTCTTAGTTTAACACCTGCTCTATTCCTCTCCTGACGTTGTTTGCTAGAAGTTTAGTTCCCGCCGTACTCGGGTGCAGTGCATCTCTCCTGAAGAGCTTGCTCTTGCCACAAAACGTTGTCTAGTTCCTCACAAAGTGCCCTCTTCCTCACCATCTCCTCATCCATGCATTTATTGATTGTAGTTCTGTCTGCCTCTTCACATCTGCCCTCGGTACTGGTAGGATCTCTGAAAACGCTATCTTCTAAGTCCTCATCTTCAACTTCCTTCCCAGAATCTTGAACTGTTCTATCAAAGCATTTCTACTGTAGTCTCTCCTGCTGACATAATTTGTCCCGATGTGGATCATCACTGTAGTCCCTTCTGTCTCTGCTCCTTCTAGGATCTTTTCAATTTTGTCGACGATGTCTTTTTGTTCTCATTCCTGGGAGGCAGGTTACTAGTCGATCCTCTCTCCCTCCTGCTATGTGGCTATCTACTTGCCTTAGGATTGAGTCTCCCACAAGGATCGCAGACTTTTCTTCTTCAGTTTTTGCTCTGGTCGCAGGTCTATGTCCTCGGTGTGCTTCGCTGCTTCTTCTAGGCATCAGCAAGACCTTGCCTCCCCTTCCTGCAGGATTCCTCTATGGGTTTCTTCCTTGGAGTCATCTTCCTCTTGTTCTCCATTCCATGTGAGTATATCTTCAGCTTTCCTCTGATGTTCGTGTTCTTCCACTCTCCTCTTGTAGGCCTCCTCAATGAACTCCTCGAGCTCCCTGACTTCTTCCTTAATGTGTCTCTCTCTCATGAAGGCTTCAGCTGTCCTGATTGGGTCTTCTGCGATGTAAAGTCCTTCCAGTTCCTGTATCCTGTCCTTCAGTTGCCTAACTTCCTTCTTCAAGCTTTTCAGCTCCCGACCGCATACATATGACTGCCTCCCCGAGGGGAGGTAGTCATACATATGATAGTCTGTGCAGAACATTAGAAAGCTCATCTTCTGGATTTCCTCTGCCTCCATTGCTGTCCGCCTTTTTGGAGTACTATTTTATTTCACTGGTACCTTTTTGCTTGTGTAAGTGTATGTTCTCTTCTGTGCCTGCTGCTTGCTACTTCCCTATTCCCTAGTTATATGTTTTTTTTCCTGTATGCAATCCTAATGTGCCGCGTTTGTCTAGTGTTGACTAGTGTTGTGGTGTTCTGTGTTGGTTAGTGCTGGTGTTTCTAACTTTAAGTCAGGAGTTTGCATGTGTCCTGTTGTGTTTTTTTGCTTTTATGTACTTGTTTGGTTATTTAGCTGTGTTATTTGTTGACATCATTACCTTGCTGTACTTCCTTGGTGTCCTTAGGTATAATGACTCGGTCCTTTGCAAAGGCGCTCTCGATAAGGCGAGCGCTGTTGGCTCCTCTCCTTTTAAGGGGGAGCTCGGCTTCAATATTCTGCTGACATTGGAGGGGTGGGCGGAGCTATCTCTCGCCTCTGCCCCTCACTGTCTCCTGCCTACTCTCTCTCTGATTTCCCTCCTGCTCTCGACTCTCCCCGCTGCTGGTCAGCCACCTCCCGACTCTCTTCAGCTGCCTCCGACTCTCCTTACAGCCCCACTCCTCTGCATAGTGATCGCCTCGCCCAGAGGAGTGGGGCTGTAAGGCGAATCGGAGGAACTTTAAGAAAAGTTGAACACTGAAGACTAAATATGCTAAAGGTTTTCTTCTGTTTTATTTCTGGGGGAAGAGTGCTTAGGTGGCAATTCTGTAAAGTCATGCCAAAATATAAGTTCCAGTTCTATAATGGCGTTGGAGCACTCCTAATCTGGTATAGAGTACTAGAGCAAAGTGGCCTTGGTGCGCTGATAACTAAGCACAACTGCTTACTCCTTGTCAATGGCAGTAGTATTCTGTAAGTTGTGCATGTCACTAAGCAGAATGCCCATGACATTCATGCTGCTACCACAGGTATGCCCTTCTTGTAGTTTCATAATGAGTGGCTTGCATGCTATGTTTACAGAATAGCACTTGTGCATGTGTGCCAATCCCACACAGAAGTGTGAATATTCTGTAAATATTGGCACACGGTTTACCTTAAGCACTTTATAGAATTGTCATTTAGAATATTTAGTCCTTAATGGCTTATCATTGAAATGGTTAAAAAAGAAACTGTTAATGATTTTTTTTATTTTTTTTTTTTTAGAAATACAAATTAAATAATTTATAGTACTGTTGTTTTATGTCATAGTGATTTGGTTGAAGTTGAATGTCTCAAACTAGAACTGCCAGAACAAGGTCAATCTCTGTGATAGTTTTCTAATAATGAGAGTGAAGTGGTGTGGTAGTCATGTTAGTCCAGTATTTGAGATAAATATAGAATTAAAAACAGAAAAAAACAAACAAACTGGTGAAGAACATGCTGCCAACACAAATTCACAAAAAAGACAATGGCCCACATACCAAATTGCAAACTTTGCCAACATATTTCATAGGACACCCATAATCTCTCACATGAGAAAAACATTCCGCATAAGGGAATACTACACATTCTCATCTTCCAGTGTGGTATATATCCTTCAGTGCAAAAATGTAAAGAAGGATGCTATACTGAAGAAACAAGACAGATACTAAAAACTAGAATTAATTTACACAGATACCATATTAAAAACTGTAATGCCAACCAGGATATCAACCTCTGTGGGACAACATTTCAACAAACCAAAAGATTGCATCAATGATTTTATGGTGAGAATATTGAAAGGAAATTTTAAAATTATCCAAAAATGTAAGACTTTTGAAATAAAAATGATAAACTGTTTTGAAACCCTCAACAGGACTCAATAGGGTCATTGGCTTCCTATCACCTTACAGACCATGAATTCTTTATGACTTTTTCTCCTTCTCACTTGTCCCATGTCTCTCCATCTCTCACCCACCATACCTCTTTTGTCTTACACC
The DNA here is from genome assembly GCF_902459505.1 of Geotrypetes seraphini. NCBI lineage: Eukaryota > Metazoa > Chordata > Amphibia > Gymnophiona > Dermophiidae > Geotrypetes > Geotrypetes seraphini. The sequence continues at coordinate 156,917,398 of NC_047090.1, read as the reverse complement.
TCTGCCAAATCCCCCTCCTCCTGTGAGGCTTGTCACTAAAATGCTTTGACGTTCCACTCACATATACTGATAGTCATCAACATTTGCCTATTTCTGATCTGAAGAAGAAGGGTCACCTTCAAAAGCTAATCAAACATTGCACTAACCCCCTCTTCTATGAAACCTCGCTAGTGACTTTTTAGCACAGATAGCAGTGCTGAATGGCCCGCGCTGCTCCTGATGCTCCTATGAGCGTTGGGAGCAGCGTGGGCCATTCAGCGCGGCTCCCCGTGCTAGAAACTGCTAGCGCAGTTTCGTAGAAGGGGGGATAAGTTAAGAACATAAGAATTGCTGCTGCTGGGTCAGACCAGTGGTCCATCGTGCCCAGCAGTCTGGTCACGCGGCGGCCCTTCGGACCTTAGCGCTGCCTTCGACACAGTTGACCATCACCTACTCACATCTAGGCTCCACGACCTCGGAATCAAAGACACAGCCCTCCAATGGATCACCTCCTTCCTTCACCAAAGGACCCAAACAGTCCTACTAGGTACAAATAAATCTAACCCTAAGCCTATCAAATATGGCGTTCCTCAAGGCGCCCTTCTATCCCCCCTCCTATTCAATCTCTACATCAAACCCGTCATCGATATAGCACAAAAATATAAAATCAAAATCCACTCTTATGCAGATGACATCCAGCTGCTCCTCCCCTTAGGCGAAAACCGGCCATCCCAAATTGCTAACCTCGAACTCTGCCTCACTGACATGAAAACTTGGATGTCAAACAACAAGCTTCAACTAAACGCCTCCAAAACCGAACTCCTATGGATCAGAAACAAAAACACCAAATACCTACGACCTACACTAACATGGGATTCCACTCGACTAACGGCAGCAGATCAAGTTCGCAGCCTAGGAGTAACCCTAGACGGACACCTATCCTTATCCAACCACATATCCCAAGTAGTCTCCACCTCCTTCTACTACCTTCGCCAACTGAAAAGGATCAAACCCTACATCTCCAAACCAGACCTCGCCCAACTCCTATACGCATATGTCCTCTCCAGAATGGATTACTGTAACTCGCTATTTAACGGACTAACCAAAAATAATATCAAACGCCTCCAACGGGTCCAAAATGCAGCCATCCGCCTCCTACACAACCTCAACTACCGCGATTCCATCTCCCCGGCACTCCATGCTGAACACTGGCTCCCAATTAGCCAACGCTGTACTTTCAAATCCCTAACAATTGCCCACAAGAGAATCTACTCCACCACTCCCTCCTATATAAAATCCAAGCTTCCCATCTACAACCCCACTCGCACCCTCCGCTCAAAGTCAGAGACACGCCTATGCGTCCCCCCCGGAAGATCCCTGCTCACAGAAACTGCCCACAAACGATCCTACAGCCACTTCATTCCACACCTCTGGAACCAACTTCCCCCCCAACTTAGACAACAGAACTCATTATTAGCATTCCGTAAATCGGTAAAGACCCTCCTCTTCAATTAAAGCTCCCCTCTGTCTCTCCCCCCCATAAGCCCCACCCTCCACTCTCCTATCTCCTTCCCGAAATTCCAGTATTACCTCTCTTACTCTCTCCACTAAAAAAAAAAAAAAAAATTGCACCCATACGCTTATAACTTTCCTTAAACTACTGTATTTCCCCCCTCTCTCTCTCTGCTCAATCCCCCTGTATTTAACTGTCTCCAAAAACTATAAATCCACCCACTAAACCTGTTGTACTACTTATATGTCTAATTACTCCGCAGTGTGTATGTTCAATTGTAAACCGTTCTGAGCTATTGGGAGGACGGGATAAAAATCTAAATAAATAAATAAATAAATAATACCAGTGCCCTGCGTATGTTCTGGTTCAGCAGGAACTTGTCAAACTTTGTCTTGAATCCCTGGAGGGTGTTTCCCCTATAACAGTCTCCGGAAGAGCGTTCCAGTTTTCTACCACTCTCTGGATGAAGAAGATTTCCTTATGTTTGTACGGAATCTATCCTCTTTTAACTTTAGAGAGTGCCCTCTCGTTTTCTCTACCTTGGAGAGGGTGAAAACCTGTCTGTAACTACTAAGTCTATTCCCTTCATTATCTTGAATATTTCAATCATGTCCCCTTTGTCTCCTCTTTTCAAGGGAGAAGAGGCCCAGTTTCTCTAATCTCTCACTGTACGGCAACTCCTCCAGACCCTTAACCATTTTAGTTGCTCTTCTCTGGACCCTTTCGAATAGTATTGTGTCCTTCTTGACGCAGTATTCCAGGTGGGGGGGCGTACCATGGCCCGGTACAGCGGCATAATAACCTTCTCCAGTCTGTTTGTGATCCCCTTCTTAATCATTCCTAGCATTCTGTTAGTCCTTTTCGCCGCTACTGCGCATTGCGCGGACGGCTTCATTGACTTGTCAACCAGTACTCCCAAGTCTCTTTCCTGGGGGGGGGGGGTGTCTCTCCGAGTACTGCACTGAACATCCTGTATTCGTCTATAAGATTTTTGTTACCGATATGCATCACCTTACACTTATCCATGTTAAACATCATTTGCCATGTCGCAGCTCATTTTTTTTAGCGTGTTTGTGACGTTGCAGATCTTCGTAATCCTTTTGTGTCTTCACTACTCTGAATAACTTCATATTGTCTGCAAATTTAATTACTTTGCTAGTCGTACCAATTTCCAGGTCTTTTAAAAATATGTTGAAGAGCACGGGTCTAAGCACATAAGCACCGAACCTTGCGGCACTCCACTCATGCCGCTTTTCCAATCCGAATAGTTTCCATTTACCCCAACTCTCTGTTTCCTATCCCCCAACCAGTTTTTAATCCACATGAGTGTTTCACCCTCGATTCCATGGCTCGCAAATTTTTGAAGTAGTCGTTCATGTAGGACCTTGTCGAGCACCTTCTGAAAATCCAGATATACAATGTCAACCGGGTCACCCTTGTCTATCTGCCTGTTTACTCACTTGAAATGCAGCAAGTTCGTCAAGCAAGATCTTCCTTTGCTGAAGCCATGCTGGCTGGTCCTCTTCAGCTTGTGTCCGTCAAGGTGATCAATGATGCGTCCTGATAAAAAAAAAAAGTATTACCTTTATTCTTTTTAAAATTTCTTTTCATTCTATATATTATCTCTAATAATGAGACAAGTTTCATAAAAAGGAATTAAGAAGCAAGAACTTTCATGGTATAAAGTTTTTTTGTTTTTGTTTTTGTTTTTAAATTTTCTGTGACTTTTCAGCAGGTATCTTTCATAAGCTTAAACTAATTCATTTTCTGCTATATCCAAAAGAAAATCCTAGCTACTATTATCAATTTTCTACTGACTACTATGCCATGGAAGCTATTTTATTGGCGTCTAATCACCTGTCACATCATTATAAATCACATGATAAACATTTCTCTTCCTCTAACCCCCCCTCTTCTGTTAAACTGCGCTAGCAGTTTTTAGCGCAGAGAGCCACACTGAATGGCCCACGCTGCTCCCGACGCTCATAGAAACTCTATGAGCATCGGGAGCAGCGTGGGCCATTCAGCGTGGCTCCCCGCACTAGAAATTGCTAGCACAGTTTAATAGAAGAGGCCCTAAGAGATTTGAATTAAGAATTTGAACACAAGAGGGATTAAATGACTTGTCCACTATTTCACAGAAATTATTCCTGTGTCATGGAATTTGTTTTCACCCTCTATTTGTAAAGTGCAGTTTAAAGTTATAATTATCTATAACAAGAAAACCACCTAGGGCTCCTTTTACGAAGGTGCAAGAACGTTTTTAGCACACACACTGGATTAGCACGTACTAGCCGAAAAACTACTGCCTGCTCAAGAGGAGGCAGTGGCTAGTGCGCGGGGCATTTTAGCACGCGCTATTCCGCGCGTTAAAGCCCTAACACACCTTCGTAAAAGGAGCCCCTAGTGTTACCCAATCAAATTCTTATTCATTGTGCTCTTGTAGCTGATAAGTGTTTGTGTTCGACAGGGTTGTAATTTGTGCAGTGAAGATTATGATGGTCGAACTCCCCTGCACATAGCAGCTTGTGAAGACAATTTGACTGTAGTTGAGTATTTACTAAATAATGGGGCTACTGTTTATGCTAAGGATCGGTATGGGAGCACACCACTGCTAAATGCTGTGAAATTCAGGTAAAATATCAAACATTCTAATTTTCAGTACATTAAGGCCTTTATTTTAGAAGACTATACATTTTGTAAATATTTGCATTTACATGTGTATATAGCTAACATGTATAAAATCTAATTTCAGAAACATACTGTATACAAGTCGATTTATATGAATATGCACTATCTATGTATACTTTACGAGAGGGCATGTATTGGGTAGTCCATCTTTAGAAGAGGACTACATGATACCTTGATGTCTGTATTTATACCTTCTCTATCCAACAAACATATTTTGTTCAAGGTTAGTTATATATATCATATATTCCACACATTAATGGTTACTAGTGAAGTGCTTCTGAAACAAATAAGTTTTAACTGCCTTTTTATATAAAGCAATGTTTGGGAACATTGACTAGAAGCTAGCTGCTGCATAAGAAAATGAGGATTGAAATGATTTATTTTATTAAATGTATTTATTTTTAAAATTTCTAAACCGTTTTTTTTTTTTCCCAAAACGGTTTACAAAAAGTTACATACATAAAATATTATTAAAAAATCAGAACAAGATAGGAACAAAAACAGACAGATTCAATCTTTACATAAAGTCAATTGCTCAAAGAAATGCATCTACAAATAGTTGCATTTTTAACATTTTCCTAAATAAGTTCCTGTCGCTACATTTTCGAATTTGAACCAACAAGGCTACAATCAAGACCGGCAACCCAGTCACCGAAGGGATCCAGGGGATGGCCACAGTCCACGTACAGACGGAAGGAGAGCCAGGACGGAGGACAGAGGTTTCTGTACAGACCGAGGCCATCCCCAAGCAGATGACTACAGTCGCCACACAGACAGAAGAGATGGATCAGCTAGAAGGAGACATCTTGCAGGAGCTAAGGAGCCTGAGAGAGGAGGTAAAGCGCTTGAGAAGCATCCGAGAGGATGAGGCCTTCATCGACGGAGTCATCTAGGAGCTGTCCCAGATCACTGAGCAGGAGCCAGACCAGACCATCCTCAGGACACCCAAACAGTCCGAACCTGCAACCTTGAAACCAACGATTGGGGTACAAGAAAAGGCTGGAGACGCTGACTCCTGGCAGCTGGTAACTTCCTCCACAGGCAAACGCAGAAGACCTTCCTCTTCCTCTTCTGTCTCTTTCTCTCGTACATAGGGCAGTTTTACATCGACCCCACTAATCACCTTGAGGAATAGATTCCAGTTGTTACAGGAAGGACCTGCCAATGAGATACAGGAAGTTGTCCAGCAGACGGTTCCGGAGACAACAGATCAGCTCTCCCCAAAGAAGCGCAGAGTGCTGAGGGGCACCAAGGGACTAATTTGCAGACCGGATATGCAATCAAGAGAGATTTGCTGTCTGCCAGAAGCCAGGATCCAAGATGTAACCGCCTGCCTAGACAGACTAATCAAGCCCCATGACCAGTTCCCCATGCTTCTCATCCACGTCTGAACAAACGACACTGCCAGGAACACCCCGGAGAGCATATCTGAAGACTTTGGAGCCCTGGGTGATAAGCTGAGGAGGATGGAAGCGCAGGTAGTCTTCTCCTTGATCCTCCCAGTGAGGGGCAAGGGAAGAGCCAGGGAGGATCGTATCCAGAGGACAAACGACTGGCTGCACGGATGGTGCAGGGAAATGAACTTAGGATTCCTGAACGAGAGGCACTGCAAGGACTACAGGGACCAGACGGACTCCACCTAACCAGAAGGGGAAAGAACGTCTTTGGACACCGACTAGCCCGCCTACTTCATAGGGCTTTAAACTAGGTAAGTTGGGGGAGAGTACCCACTCATGTACTGGCGCAAGTAACCAACCTGGCGAGGTAAGTTGCCAATCCATTTCTGAGTCCGAGATAAGTACACACTGCATTTCTGAGTCAGAGGCAAGTACACACATTGTAAACAGTACTATAGGAGTCCAATTAGCTCAAGCAGAAATATCTATACAGAGACATTGCAAACATAAGGTATGGAGGGCTATGTACGTTAATGTCCACAGTTTGGGCAATAAGATTCTGGAATTAGAGACGGAGATGAGGAATGCCGACCTAGATGTGGTGGTGATATCCGAGACTTGGTTCACAGACTCCCATGGGTGGGATATGGCTATACCGGGATACAACTTACTTCTTCGAGACAGAGAAGGCAAAATGGGAGGAGGGGTAGCACTATGCACTAAAGAGGACATCAAAGTTACCAAAATCGCAGATGTCAAGTACACCGGGGAATCCCTCTGGGTGAATTTGGCTAGGGGAAAGGACAAATGCCTGTATCTTGGCGTAGTATACAGACCTCCAAGACAACAGGAGGACATGGATATAGAATTAGTCGAAGACATAGAGAATTGCTAGGAGACTTCAATATGCCTGATGTGGATTGGAACAAACTTTCCACTACGACCAGCAGCAGCAGGAAGCTATTAACCGCTATAAAGGGAGCGAGACTCAGACAAATGGTATTAGAGCCCACTAGGGACCGGGCGATACTGGACCTGATACTCACCAACGGAGAAAGTGTCACAGAGGTCTTGGTAGGCGATATGTTGGCCTCCAGTGACCACAACATGATATGGTTCAACCTCAGGAAAGGGTTCACTATGTCAAACACATCAATCAAGGTCCTCAACTTTAAGAGCACAAACTTTGAAAGCATGGGAGATTTCGTCATCGGGCACTGCAAAACCAAGCTGAAACAGATAATGTAGAGATAATGTGGTCAACTCTGAAATCAACCATGCACAAAGCAACCAACCACTACATAAAATCAGTAAGTAAATGGCGAAGAAACAATAGACCACAGTGGTTCTCTGCGGAGATCTCAGACCTCATAAAAAAGAAGAAAAGAGCGTTTATCTTCTACAAACAATCAGGGAAGCAAGAATCTAAGGAAGACTATCTGGCCAAGTCTAAAGCAGTCAAAACAGCAGTCAGAGAGGCCAAACTCCGAATGGAGGAGAATCTAGCGAAGAACATCAAGAAGGGCGATAAATCCTTTTTCAGGTATATTAGTGACAGAAAAAGAAACATAGATGGGATAGTACGCCTTAGGAAACCCGACAGGAACTGTGTAGAATCGGACTCCAATAAAGCCAAACTTTTAAATGAATACTTCTGCTCAGTATTCACTTGCGAGGTGCCGGGATCCGGCCCTCAGCTGCAGACAAGGGAAAGCTCGGAAGACCTATTTTGAAATTTCGAGTTTACGCCCAGCAGTGTCTACTATGAGCTATCAAGACTCAAGGTGAACAAGGCTATGGGTCCAGACAAACTACACCCCAGGGTGCTCAGGGAGTTGAGTGACGTCCTTGCGGAACCGTTATCTGCGCTCTTCAATCTTTCCCAAGGTACAGGAAGAGTCCCATTGGACTGGAAAACAGCTAACATCATTCCACTCCACAAAACAGGATGCAAGACGGAGGCTGCGAATTACAGACTGGTGAGTCTCACATTGATAGTGAGTAAACTTATGGAAACACTAATCAAATGCCAATTAGATGCAATCCTGAACGAGGAGAATCTACGAGATCCCCATCAACATGGTTTTACGAAGGAAAGGTCCTGCCAATCAAATCTGATCAGCTTCTTCGACTAGATAACCAGAAAGTTGGATATAGGGGAGTCCCTGGACGTCGTGTACTTGGACTTCAGCAAAGTGTTTGATAGCGTCCCACACCACAGGTTATTGAGCAAGATGAGTTTGATGGGATTAGGTGAAACATTAACTGCATGGGTTAAGGACTGGCTTAGAGGTAGACTTCAGAGGGTAGTGGTAAACGGTACCCTCTCCGATACGATGGAGGTGATCAGCGGAGTACCGCAGGGCTCAGTCTTGGGCCCGATCCTATTTAACTTCTTCGTAAGAGACTTGGCTAAAGGGCTTCAAGGTAAAATTACATTGTTCACCGATGACGCCAAACTATGCAACATAGTAGGCAAAAGCACAATAGACAAAAACACAGTGCCCGACAAAAGTTCAATGCCCGACAGTATGACGCAGGACCTACTCCTGCTGGAGCATTGGTCAAAGACTTGGGAACTAAGTTTCAATGCCAAAAAATGCAAGGTCATGTACCTTGGCGGCAAAAATCCATGCAGGACTTACACCCTAAATGGTGAGATCCTAGCAAGGACTGTAGCAGAACGTGACTTGGGAGTGATCATTAGCAAAGACATGAAGACTGCCAATCAAGTGGAGAAAGCTTCATCCAAGGCCAGACAAATCATGGGTTATATCAGTAGAAGCTTCGTCAGCCATAAGCCCGAGGTCATAATGCCGTTGTACAGATCCATGGTGAGACATCCCCTGACATCCTGGACCTCCCCCCCCCCACATTCCTGTCTACAGGGCCACATGCTGCAAATGATGCAGCTTCCCCCTCCCAATGCATCTTGGGATGCAGTGGGAGGGGCCAAAGGCAGAGGGAATCCCCATCAGCTGAGCCACCAGGAATCCCCGAAACCAGCTCAGCTTATGGGGATTCCTCTGCCATGATCAGACAAGGTAGTTGGTGGGTACGTCTGCAAAACTTATTTTTGTGCATTTTTCAAGTGGACATTTTTATTTTTAGAAATGGGCGAAAAAGGTAGATGTCCTAAGGACTAAAACTTAGACCTAGCTCATTTTCAAAATTTAAAAGATAGGCATTTGGGCAGCTTTGAAAATAGAGATTTTTTTCTACTGGGTTTGTGGACATTTTGCACAAAACATCCAACTTCAGACTTAGGCACACTATCGATTATGCCCCTCATATTGTCTAAATTTCTCTTCAAGGATTCATATACATCTCAACAATAAACCTCTGACTACATTCCCATTGGTTTCCAGATTCATGAAAGGTCTACTTCACTCCAAACCTCCAATTAAATCTCTAACAGTTGCTTAGGACCTCAACGTTATACTCTCCATTTTAATGAAGCTTCCATGTGAAGCACTTGTGTTTTCATCGTTAAGTACCTCACTTGAAAAGTGGTCTGCTTAATCTGCATTACTTCGGCACGCTGAGTCACTGAACTTCAAGCACTTGTTTCAGATCCACCTTATAGAACATTCTATCATAATAGAGTTCTTCACACTCATCCCAAATTCCTACCAAAAGTAGTCTCGGACTTTCATCTCAACCAGTCTACCTGTATAGTTCTGCCCATCTTCTTTCCAAAACCACATTCACATCCTGGTGAAACTGCACTCCACACGTTGGATTGTGAATGTGCTTTGGCTTATTACCTTGATTGGACAAAACCTCATAGAACTCTTCCCAGCTATTCCTTTCATTTGATCCTAACAGGGTGGGAGCTCCTATAACCAAGAGAACAATCTCTACATGGTTAATGAACTATTATCATCTGCTATGCTCGGGCTGGGCTACCATTGGAAGGTCATGTTACAGCACAAAGTTACAGCAATGGCAACTTCAGTAGCTTAATTCTGTTCCACTCCCATTGACGACATATGTAAAGCAACCACTTGGTCCTCAATTCATATTTTCACATCCTATTACTGTCGGGAGAACCATTCCTCATGGGATAGTCAGTTTGGCCTAGCAGTTCTGCAAAATTTATTCTCTGTTTAGATGACAACTTTTGCTTGTACTGGGATAAAGCACAGTTATCCTTGTACACCTGTAACAAGTGTTATCCAGGGACAACATGCAGATATTCTTATAACTCTCCCACCTCCCCGTGTTGGCTTCTTAGCTTTTTTTACTGAACTGATGGTCCCGTGAGCCAACATCAGGTGGGAAGGCACTGGCACGTGGTCTCGAGATTTCTAAAAAAACACTTTTGCACTGTCAGTACTGGAGCTCTGTGGATGACATCACCCATCTGTGAAAAAGTCTGCCTGCTGTCCCTGGATAACACCTGTTAGATAAGTACTGTGCTATTTTTTTCCATAAATAAGAAATATTGAAAATTTAAAAAAATATTTTTCATTCTTGTTCTTCATTTGTATAGTGAGACATATAATTTATTTTGAAATTATAAATATTCTTTGTTTGGATAAAAGAAGAGCTGAACATTGGAACTTGTTTTTTTTAATTTAGGTATGCTGGACACGCCTACATTTTTCTTTCCTCATGCACTGCGTATGGAATGCATTTGGTTGTTCCTGTTATGTCAAATATCTTCACAGTCATTTCATGTACAAAGAATATTATCTTCCAGTCATGCACAAATCAGCCCACCTTCTGAGATTTTATTTTTGGCAACTGCAAAAATAAAAAAAAAATAGACCGATGAATAAATAATGCTATCTTAAATTGTTTACCAACAGTCTTTTCAGAGGCTGCAAGATTTCAGTGTAAAGAATTTTTTTTAAGGTAAGTATTCTTTCTTTCTGAAGGCACTTGTAGAAGGGACATGAAGGTGATGTGAGGGTTGGCAGAGGAGGTATGAAGAGCTTATCAGTAAAAAAAAAAAAAAAGAGAGATTTTTCTATTAGATATTAAAAGTGCTTATCTCAAGAGTCGAGTGCGTTCCTGCCAATTGCAAATATTTAACTGGTTTAGAAATAATGAATCTCAGCTTTTCACACTTGATGCAGATGGGTAAAGCTTTCAGTTCAATGAATGTCATTAAAATTCCTTTCTGCATAACACCTCATAATTCTGACTAGAGGATCAAATAGGGGGAGTGATCTACTTATTCAGTTTTCTCCTTGCATTATCTTGGAGAATTATGTTGCTGTGTGTTGCATGCATAGCTTATTACTGCTAGCAAAATGATCTAGCTACAGTTATGAGTTTATTATTCTTTCAAGTATGTTTTGGTATACACTTGTTGATATGATGCTGTTAACTGCTTTTTGACATTGTTGGATAATCTGAACAAATCGGAAAAACGGGGAATGTTTTGTATCTAGATGTTGACATTTCAATTGAACTATACTATTCCTTTAGATGTATTTTGCAATTTTCTTGTATTGTGATGTCAGATACAGTATAACATTTTTGTTTCTGTACATTATGAATATTCTCATCTAATCTTATATCAGACTTCTTTCTGTGTTCACAATTATTTTATGGAAACTTGTTAGAAAAAAAAAATTATTTTCTGTTTTCTTAAAAGGAACTTTAAAGTAATACATCTCTTGCGCCAAACTGGAGCTCACCTTTCTAAGGAGGAACTAGGAGATATTGGAACAAAACTTTCTGGGTAAACATATATTTTTTTAAAATGTGTATTTTCATCTTATTTTGTTTACCCTGTTCCCTAGGAGAATTCCACCGGGTAAGTCAAGTCTTCCTGTTGACCAAGAAAAGAAAGAGATTGTCAGAGATTGAATGTCTTATCTTGCCTTTCCTATTTCTCACTCTTCAAAACCTCAGATATATCACCTAATAGGTAGATATTCAAACTTGCTAAGTAGACACAATAATCGCATAATTATAGCTGGTTATTTTTAGTCGAATTTTCAACTTTTCTTAACTGGTTCCACTTTCTGCCCTGCAACAGGTCAGCATTTTCCTTGTCTCTCTAACCCCCCCCCCCCCATTCTTTAAATTTAAAAAAGATGCTCCCATCTCTTCTTTCACCAGTTCTACCCTTTCTTCTTCCACTACTTGCAGTCAAAAACGAAATCCTGCCTGTAGAAATCTATCCCTCTCGGGTGTCCAAAAAAGGAAAAGTGGGGGCTGGGGAGCCTTTTCCCTTCTATCAAAAAAGGTCCTTATATTGCCAACTGTTTACTGATGAGCTGTAAAAATCATCTTTGTCCAGTAAATATAAGCACACTAGATATTACTTTACAAGTTTTTTGTTTTCATGGTAACAGTATTTCATATGATTGAACTGAAAAGAAATGCAAATACAGTAGCTGAGATGTTTGGATACCCACTATTACAGCAGACCTTGATTGAGATCAGAAAATAGAGATATTTTTTTTCAGTGCATTAGTTAATTTTTCACTGTTCACTTAAACACATCAAGTTCAATATACAGTGACACAGTTGCCATTTAACTTGAAATGTCCAACTTAAACTTTTAGGGTTATATGTATTTTTCAGTGGCACTATTCACAGGAAATGACATCTTTGAAAATTCACCTGTAAATTTTCTACTTACATTTAAAGTTGTACCTGCTATTTATCTTTTAGAACTTTTGCTGAATAACACTGCTTAAGGTATGCAGCACTATTTTAGATAGGTTGTAGAAGTATGAATTGAGATGTACATGTACGTCTGTTCTAATAAAGGGACATAGATGTTTGTGTTGGGTGTGTGCACCATAAGAATTCATTAAAAAAAAAAACCCAACCATATAGAAAATAGATGTTTTGAAAGCTGGCACATAACAAATTCTGTCTAAGATTGTAAAGATAGCCAGTTTTCCAAGGACAAGCAGACCATAGTATTCTCACAAGAGGGTGATGTACCCAGGGACATCACTCACTTCTGAGAATACTTATCCTGCTGTCCTCAGAGCACAGGTGAATAACTTCACTTTATCTTCTGGCACATAACTGGTTATGTGTCAGCACATAACCAGTGATCTGCAAACCATATCAGTCTGGCATTTGGGGGTCAAAAAACACTGAGGGTTTAAGGGGGCAACCCCCCTAATCCCTACAGTAGAGTCCTGCTCAATAGCAGCTGTTCACTAAATCCTAAACATGTTTGGGAACTGATGTAACTCCCAACTTCGATCATTTAGACCAGTGGTTCCCAAACCTGTCCTGGGGGACCCCCAGCTAGTCAAGTTTTCAAGATATCCCTAATGAATATGCATGAGAGAAATTTGCATATAATGGAAGTAACAGGTATGCAAATCTCTCTCATGCATATTCATTAGGGATATCTTGAAAACCTGACTTGCTGGAGGTCCCTCAGGACAGGTTTGGGAACCACTGATTCAGACCATAGAAGTTCTGGTTGCCCGGGATCACAAGGAGCAGTGGGGGATTTGAACCAACAATGTCAGAGTGCTAAGGCTGTAGCTCTAACCACTGCACCACACACACACAATAATAAACTTGTGGAACACATAGACAAACATGATTTAATGAGACAAGTCAGCATGGGTTCAGCTGAAGGAGATCTTGCCTCACCAATTTGCTTGACTTCTTTGAAGGTGTGAATAAACATGTGGATAAAGGTGATCCTCTTGATGTAGTGTGTCTAGATTTTCAGAAAGCTTTTGATAAAGTTACATAAGAATATAAGAATAGCCTTACTGGGTCAGAACAATGGTTCATCAAGCCCAGTAGCCGGTTCTCACGGTGGCCAAGCCAGGTCACTAATGCAAGGAGCCTAAAAAGCAAAATGGGGGAATTAGAAGCCATGGCCAATGCAGAGGACATAGATATCATTGGAATCTCTGAAACATGGTGGAATGAGGAAAAAGCAAATGGGATATAGCACTGCCGGGGTACAAGCTCTATCGCCAGGATAGGTCAGGACAGAAAGGAGGTAGAATAGCACTATACATAAAAGACGCAGCAGCGACAACCAACAAGCTGGAATCGCTATGAGTTTTTTTTTTTTAGGCCAGATGAAGCCGAACTGAGGCCTTTTTCTCCACTTCTTTTCTTTTTCTTTTCCCTCTTTCTTGTGGGAGTGTGAATGCTGTTGGGTGTAAGTTTAAGGCCTTGTAGTGTTGCTGGGAGTGTGTATCGTTTGTCCATGTGGGGCTTTGTTTTGAGTTAGTAAGGGATATATTCTGGCCCTAATCCTCTAATATTAATTTGTAGTTGAAGTCTCCCATAATAACCGTGTTACCGCTTTTGCATTCTCGCTTCATCTGGGCTTCCATTTCTTCATCGATATCTCCGGTTTGCCCGGGTGGATGATAGTATAGGTCTATCTTTATTTCAGGCCCTTTCCTTCCCGGTATTTTAACCCATAGCGATTCCAGCTTGTTGGTTGTCACTGCTGTGTCCATTCTTGTTGATTGAATGCTTTCTTTTATGTATAGTGCTATTCTACCTCCTTTCTGTCCTGACCTATCCTGGTGATAGAGCTTGTACCCCGGCAGTGCTATATCCCATTTGCTTTCCTCATTCCACCATGTTTCAGAGATTCCAATGATGTCTATGTCCTCTGCATTGGCTATGGCTTCTAATTCCCCCATTTTGTTTTTTAGGCTCCTTGCATTAGTATATATGCAATTTAGATCCTGGTATTTTTTTGTCTTCATTTCCTTTCCCTGTGCTTCGGTCTTTAGTGTCTTCATTTGCTACAATCTTTCTAATCTCCTCTTCTGGGTTAGTTGACTCCTGTAATTTGTCTCTTGTTTCTTCCCAGCCTTGTTTACCCCTTAGTATCTTCATGGGATACTTTCTTCCGAATCGTTGACGCTTGGTCGACTGTCAGCTTTCCCATTCCTCTTATTTAAAGCCTGTTCTATTCCTCTCTTAACGTTGTTTGCTAGAAGCCTAGTTCCCGCCGCGCTCAGGTGCAGTGCATCTCTCCTGTAGAGCTTGCTCTTGCCCCAGAACGTTGTCCAGTTCCTCACACCATTTCCTCATCCACGCATTTATTGATTGTAGTTCCTCCTGCCTTTTCACATCTGCCCTCGGTACCGGTAGGATCTCTGAGAACGCTATCTTCTAGGTTATCTTCAGCTTCCTTCCCAGAATCCTGAACTGTTCTATCAGTGTGCTTCTTCTGTAGTTTCTCCTGCTGACATCATTCATCCCGATGTGGATCATTACTGTGGTCTCTTCTGTCTCCGCTCCTTCCAAGATCTTTCCAATTTTGTCCACAATGTTCTTGGTTCTCGCTCCTGGGAGGCAGGTCTTCAGTCGATCCTCTCTCCCTCCTGCTATGTGGCTGTCCACATGCCTCAGGATCGAGTTTCCCACTAGGATCGCTGACTTTCCCTTCTTCAATTTTCGCTTTGGTATCGGGTCAATGTCCTCAGTGTGCTTCGCTCTTTCTTCTTCTGGGCATCGACTAGCCAATTTCTCCCCCTCGTGCGGTATTCCTCTGTGGGTGCCTTCTTTGAGGTTATCTGTTTCTTGTTCTCCCTTCCATGTTGGTGTTGGTGTTGGTGTAATTTCATCTTTCATCTGAAGTTCGTTCTCTTCCACCCTCCTCCTGTATACTTCCTCAATGAATTTCTCGAGTTCCTGACTTCCTCCTCGATGTGTCTCTCACTCATGAAATCTTCAGCTGTCCTGATTGGGTCCTCTGTGGTGTAAAGTCCTTCTTGCTCCTGTATCTTTTTTATATTGTATGTATTTCTCCCTATATTGTATGCATATAACTAGCTGAATCTCAAATGATTTACATTGTTTGTACTATGCTTAATTGTTGTGAACCGCCTAGAACTTTCAGGTATGGCGGTATATAAAAATAAATTATTATTATTATTATCTTGTCCTCTAGTCGCTTGACTTCCTTCTTCAAGCTTTTCAGCTCCTGACACCAGCCGCATACATATGACTCTCTCTCTTCTCTTTCTTGTCACTGCTGCTGCCTCCTGCTTAGTAAGTTCAGGTGAGGCCCCAGATCATTTAGTGCCGTGTGCCCTGTCTGTGTGAGCAGTAGGGATGTAGCCGAACACCCAATTGTTGGTGGGCCTGGACCCAAGTTGGGGTGAGCAGAAGAACCCTCCCCAAGCAATCTGGTTTCTCAAGCCCCAGCCCCCCCGTTGCTGCTACCGCTGTCGTCACTGCTGAATACCTGTTAAAAGTTTAGATCTTTGCTGGCAGCAAGTAGTGTGAATGATACACTTCTCGCGCTGGACCCACAGCCTTCCTTTTGACATACTCTGCTTATGTGGAAACAGAAAGTTGCATCAGAAGGAAGGCTGTAGGGCCAGCGCAAGAAGTATGTATTGGTCACATTGCTTGTTGCCAGAAAAGATATGCTCTGTAAAGGTATGTAGGCGGGAGAGGTTGCAGGAGATTTTAGCTGGTGGAGCATGGGGATCCCCACCAGCTACATCATAGGTATGCTGCTATTGGGTGGTCCTGGGTCCACCCATGGTTATGCCACTGCTGAACAGCTTACCTCCTTCTTTAGGCCAGCAGCTGCAGCAGTGGTGTACCTAGCATATGTGACACCCGGGGCCCATCATTTTTTTTGACACCCCCCCATCTGTATGAAAAACATGATTTTTAGTAACAATCCACACGTCACACAAGAGTGTACCTAGGAAAAGGCAGCATCTTACATATTGCAGTGAGCAGTACAACATCAATACACCCATTATAAAACTAAACAAGCCAGACTAGTACAGATCAATCCTACACAGTCAATCCTAACAGAAAACCATGTCTTTTCGAACACACAGAGCGCAGAAAAACACTTCGCATGTATGTAATCACAAACTAACCCCTCCCTCTTTTACAAAACTGTAGTGTGGTTTTTAACCATGGTGGTAACAGCTCAGATGCCAACGCTAAAAAAGCTCTACAGTTTTGTAAATGGGGAGATAGAATAAAAATACATAGACAAAGGTTAAACTGAAGTACCAAGAAGCTGGACTCTGCATACAATGCAACACCACAGAAACAGTGATGCATCTCCCTTAAAGCAAAAAAAATAAATAAATAAAGAGAATTTTTTTTCTACCTTGTCTTCTCTGGTTTCTGCTTTCCTCATCTTCTTATTACTCTCTTCCTTTCATCCACTGTCTACCATCTCTCTGCCCCTTCTATATGGCATCTTCTCTCCTTCTATTCCTCTTCCAGAAGCTTTATGCCTCCCACTTCCATCTTTCCCTTCACCCCCATTGGTCTGGCATCCATCTTCTTCCCTTCCCTCCTCCAATGGTCTGGCATCTCTCTCATCTTCTTCCCTCTCTCACACCCCCATGGTCTGGCATTTCACTCTCTCCTCTCCCTTCCCCCCCCCCCACTTCCATCAGCATCAGCCCCTCTTTCTTTCCCTCCAACCCAATTCCATCCAGTATCCTTCCCCCTTATGTCTCTTTCCCCTTTCCCTGCAATTCCATCAGCATCTACCCCTTTTTCACCCTTCACCATGCTGCATACCACCCTGACCCCCTTTCTCACCCTCCACTACGCTGCATACTACCCTGACTCCATTTCTCACCCTCCACCACGCTTCCATACCACCCTGACCCCTTTTTTCTCCTTCCACCACCCTGCTATGCTCCTTTCCATCAAAATCAGCAAGGTCCTGCGATGACTACTTCTGCTGCCTCTGCTCCGGAAGAGGTAAGTGACGTCGGAGGGGGGCTGGGCCAGCAGACGCACAGATTTGCAGCAAGGTCCCATGATGACTGCAGCTGCCGTCCACCCCCTGACCTCACTTATCTCTTCCGGAGCAGAGGCAGCAGAAGTAGTCATCACAGGACCTTGCTGCACTTAAGTGCGGCTGCCGTACATATTTCAGAGTCAGCAGCCACGCTGAGGTGTCATTTTCAGCAGCGTGGGAGCTTCCGGACCCGGCTGGCTGTGCACCCCCTTGAAGCGTGCATCCGGGGCGGACTGCCGCCCCCCCTTGGTATGCCACTGAGCTGCAGCAGCAATAGTACCACCTGGAGTGCAAGAAATAGGTCTGCACCAGAGAGGAGTTTCAGCCTCTACTGCTAGTGTTTTTCCTACCTGATATTGAAGTATCGGCCTGTAAAGAGCAGAAAACAAGGGGGAAATGACTGCTAGAGAGTGGCAAACATGAGTGGCTACCTAAAACCCCTTATTATTTTTTATGTTGTTATTACCCTTATCTCCTTCATCATTTAGCATGCTTAGTGCAAAGTGTATACTACTAGATTTTCATGTGTGTATATATGTTACATGTACATGCATTTGATTTTAATATGATTATGAGTTATGTGTACAATATATAAATCAGGTTGCCTACACCTGTTTCTCATCAACTTAACAAACTCAGGCCCTGATGCTCAAAGCTTCGGCAACCCATTAAAAAGTACTGATCTGGGATACTCAGCATAAAGAGCTTGCAAATTTATTGCACACTATTTGTGCTGAGTAGCCTGATAAAAAGGGGGATAGGCATTGGGCAACCCAGATATCTGTCAGCCTGACCTGCTGCAGCAACCCCGCAGGGGATTGAGGCCAGTTAGAGATCAGGATTTTCAGGGACTCAATTGAAGTGCAAACAAATAGATCTAGCACACTTCTTGTGGTTTCCTTTTGCTGGATTTTTATTTTGTTTCCACTTCAGCAGGGACAATGTAACTATGGAGTCAGAAAAGATGCTAAGCTATGAAATAAGACAGACTGACTCAGTAAATAACACAACCAATGAGGAGGGTCCGCTATACAAGAACTCAGCTCAGAGACATAAAACTCTGAAGAGGGAGAGGTAACCCCCTCTTAGAGAAAGAGTTTATCATCCAATCATCGCTTAATCAATGTTAAAAGCGAGTCCAGCTCAAAGGTATAAAAAAAATCTTTAACTGTGTGTATGTATCTCTTAATTGAAGTACTGTATATAATGAATTAAAAAAACTTTTGCACTCAGGTTAGCACTGGAAGCACTGGGACCCTTATGAGTTTTCCCTACAACTAAGCTAAGTGTGTTTTGAGCTTCCAGTGCTAACCTGAGTGCAAAAGTTTTTTGAATTCATTGTATACAGTACTTCAATTAAGAGATACATACACACAGTTAAAGATTTTTTATACCTTTGAGCTGGACTCGCTTTTAACATTGATTAAGCGATGATTGGATGATAAACTCTTTCCCTAAGAGGGGGTTACCTCTCCCTCTTCAGAGTTTTATGTCTCTGAGCTGAGTTCTTGTATAGCGGGCCCTCCTCATTGGTTGTGTTATTTACTGAGTCAGTCTGTCTTATTTCATAGGATTTTTATTTTGGGCAAATCTACTCAAATCAATGGCAGTCAAGAGTGGCTACTTTTAACAGCAGATTGGCAGCCTCTTCCCAGCAGCAGTGAAGTAGCAGCAGCAATGGGACCTCCAAGGTTTTGGGGGCTTTTTGTTTGTTTTATTTTTTTTTTTTTTTGGGGGGGGGGGGGTTGTTTGTTTTAGCCAAACAATATGAATGCAGCTATTGTACATGTGTTGTGTACGTCACACAACATATGTACAATAGTTACCAGTAGCTTCAGAGCTGCCGCAGAATTTTGGCTACAATCCTTCAGAAATAGGGGGATGTTCCCATTTGTGCATCACAAGGAAAGCTCATTAGAATGCTAATGAGATCCTTGTAATGCATTTTCACAGGGTTCTTGGTGGCTGCTATGAGGATCAGTAACTGCCATGGAGAAACATTTTGTGCATCAGGAGGAAGGTTTCCATGGTAGTAAGACTGCTTTAATAAATCTTACTGGCACGGAAACTATTTGCACATTGGAGCCTCAGCTGCTTATCTTCTGAAAATTGATAGATGATGAGCTGTTACAGGGGGAGATCCCAGGTTAGGATTGAACAAAGTGAGGTAAGCTAGCCAGTTTGGGATCTGTATATGGGATCTGCCAGATGCACAACCAAAGCAACTTGATTCTGGTTTCTAGAGAGAGTTGCATGTCCAGCCAGTAAGGAATAGTGAATACTGAATCCCTATTGGGGGAAGGGGGGCATAACAGCCTACAATCATACTCATCCAAATCTACTCACTTGCATACACTTCTCTTGCACTCGTTCCTGCACATGCATGTGCTTGAATACTCAGACCTCAAAATATCTAATTTATGCACTTGAATAATGTGTTTCCTTGAAAATAAGACACTGTCTTATATTAATTTGGGGCTCAAAAAAGGCGGTAGGTCTTATTTTTTTTAAGTACAATGATCATCTCTCCCTTCCTCTCCACCACCCCAGTTCTTCAATTTCCTTTCCCTCCCCCACATGTGCAGCATCTGTCCTCCCCTCTCACCAATCCACTTATGCAGTATTTTTCAATCCCTCCCTCCCTCCCACCCATCCTGCTGTGCAACAGAACCCTTGCGGCTTCTATCCCTTCCATCCCACCCACCCATCTCCCTGTGCAGCAGAACCCTTGCAGCTTCTATCCCTTCCATCCCTCCCACCAATCCCCTTGTGCAGCAGAACCCTTGCGGCTTCTATCCCTTCCATCCCTCCCACCCATCCCCTTGTGCAGCAGAACCCTTGCAGCTTCTATCCCTCCCCTTGTGCAGCAGAACCCTTGCAGCTTCTATCCCTCCCACCCATCCCCCTGTTCATCAGAACCCTTGCAGCTTCTATCCCTCTCATCCCTTCCTCCCATCCCCCTGTGCAGCATCTTTCTATCCCTCCCAACCCCCCCCCCCCCGCCACCGCTGCACCCCCCCCCCCCCCCCGCTGACCCTTTCATCTCTCCCTCCCAGCCGAACCCCAACCGCAAGCTAAAATACCTGGAAACAAATGGTAGCGTCAGCAGCACAGGCTGCATCACAGCCTGCCCTTCTCACATCCGGGCATTCCTCTGCCGCATCACTGATGATGTCATCAGCAACGTGGCACCGAACAGCCAGGCATGAGAAGGACAGGCCACGATGCAGCATGTGCTTCCGACGCTGCCATTTGTTATCAGGGTTTGGATGGGAGGGAGAGATGGAAGGGTTGGCGAGGGGAAGCGCTGCTGCCGGCAACTAGGGCTTATTTTTTGGGGTAGGGCTTATATTAAGATATACCCCAAAAATCATACTAGGGCTTATTTTCGGGATAGGTCTTATTTTCGGGGAAATGCAGTATTACATTCAGAAGTGCCTTTTGCTCTGCTTTTGCCATGCATTTTCCAACTTGCATAAATGTAATTGTTTTAACTAGAGAATGACACGGGGACCGTTTACTGCGGTAAACTGTGATCACCACAGGAATGGAGACATTTGCAACTGGTTTACCACAGGAATAGGGACAAGACCTTTCACCGCCCTGTGGGAATGGGGACATGACCTTTTACTGCCCCATGGGATCGGTGAAAAGTCTCTTGCTCCTGTGGTAAAAAAATTGCATCTCCTCCCCAGCATCTCTTACACCTATTTTACCTTCAGAAGTAAGCCATGCCACGATGAAGACAGAAGGAACCCAAAACCAAAGCCTGAGACCAATGTGATTTGAAGAATAAAATTATCGGACAACAAAAGGTAGAAAAAAATCAATTTATTTTATATTTTGTGATTAGAATATTTCAGATTTGAAATCTGTGTCCTGCTAGAGCTGGTATTAGACATAACTGGGGACCACAGAACCCAGGCTGTGTTTCTTCAGCTTCCAGCTGGCTTAGGGCTCTCTCTGACCGGGGGCAATTGCACTAGTTATACTCCCCTAACACTATTCTTGCCATGTGTGACTGAAGTATTCTGTTAGCTTGATTTTTCTACGTAGCATTCTGTAGTAATTTGGTTTGTTCAGTTTTCACAATAGTGAAGGGGATATTTGTGAAAGGCAGGGGAGAGACGGGTTTTGTTGATCATTGCTCTGTATTATTTGTGTTTATAAAATGACATTTTTACAGAATATAAAAAGAGACAATACTTTAATAAAATAAGTTCAGTATAAAAATATTACTATTCAAGCTGGTGCGGATGGGATCTGACAGTTTGCAGGACAGGGACTGAGCTCGCACGGACGGGGCAGGCATGGGGACTGAGCTCGCAGGGATGGGGCAGGGACAGGGATGAGCTCATGGGGAAGGGGCGGGAACGGTGATACATTTTTTCCCCTTATCATTCTCTAGTTCTAACTATTCAACAAAAACTTCTCTGGCAGACTAGATGTCGCCTAGCTTTTCTCATATTATTTAAAGAAGTATGTTCTTGAATAAAAATTCCTCAGTGCCAATGTTTCTGCTACCTAAGTGATGATTAAGACAATTTAAAATTTAAATAATTGTGAAAATTATTTTTCTTTCTGCAATAAACATCTAATGAAGAATTGCATGTGTCCACCCTCTAATTACTTTGCTGCTAATTTATGTGATAGTGCTAGCTTTGTTACAGGAGCACTAGAGGAGTGGCTCAGAAATGGCATCCTTCCACTTAAATTTTAGCCCCTCCTTTTATCTACTGATCTTGTTTTACGGGTTAACCTAAGCTGGGTGCTTCAGAAGTGAAAGGATCAGCTTAAAGATGAGTTTGTACTGGTTGTATTTGCAATTTTAAAACTTATTTACCAGGATAGATAGTGATTTACCTAGAAAAATCGAGGGAGGATATTTTTCAGGTAGCCTATCTAGCAAAAAGTACACACTGGGTTGCATTACTGTATGTGATTTTAGCTAGATTGAGGAAGCATTCCCAGAGGCGTGTTGGGCGAGAGAGGGAAATAACACACACAAAAAACATTTTCAAATCTATTTGTTTTCCATTGAAATTATACTTCCATGAGAGTGTGGAATCCTCAGGTACTTTGTTTAATGGACCGCTTTTAAAGGTAAAGCATGGAAGTTTTTCATTTAGAAAATTAGCTAAACCATTTGTTCTTAGGGCTAGATTTAAAAAAAAAAAAAAAAAATGCTAAAAAACAGGTGGGTTGCTGTCAGCCATTATAGTAGCAATTGTAAAAAAGCGAGTCATTCTCCAAAAAGCATTCATGTAAATGAGATTGGTGGAGAGTAGCGAAGACTCGCTCAATTTGCATGTGCCCATTGCTGGTTACAGTGACGGGCACATTCGCAGAATAAATACCCACAACAACAGGCTATTCTCTGTTTGATTATTTTCCCTTTAATATAAGAAGCCAGGAGTTTACCTGCTTTATTAGATTCAGAATAATATGTTGCTGATTGTATCTGCTATTACTTTTAGACAATGTTAGAAAACATCTCATTATACTGAAATTTAAGTCATCGTAGTTTGGAGAACTTTAATTGGTTGAACTGATTATATAACTCGGACTCTAAAGCTGCTAAAAGGGGGGCCATATGTAGGTAATGTATCTGACCTTATACTATTATAACAAATATTACTACTTTTATATACAGTTTGGCTGCCAGTGGTGATGTGGAAGGGTTGAAAGCATGGATACTAGCAGGTGTAAGCATGGAAGAATTAAGCTATGATCGCAAAACTCCTTTACAAGTAGTAAGTGCCTCCCTTGTATAAATTGTTATTTTGTTCCTTATTGGAACAAATAACTCCACGTAGTTAACAAGACTGTCTTTGCCAATTGAGTTTCAGCTCATGATTGATCTGTTGGATTTCAGGAAAGTAGTATAAATCTTACTTTATGAGAGAGTTTTTATTTGATTTAGGGTGCGAGATACATGATTAACCTATATTAGATCCAGCTTTTTATGTTTCAATCTTTAAGTCACTTTGAGGGCAATTCTATAACTGTGCACCTGTATTTCAGAACCTAGAGGGCACTAATGTGATGTCTTTCTATAAGGAAAAGTAGATACCTACATTCCTTTATTATAACCAGGTATACTGTGTTTAGGAGTAAGCACTTATCTCTGGCAACTATTTATGCCTAATTGCTGGAGTGCTTACTGATAGTTAAGTTAGACCTGGATATTTAATGCTGGGTGATGTCCAGGTGTGAGTGGCCAGGAGCTAGCCAGCACTTATGTAGATCGCTGGGACCCACATAACACACTTATTTGAGTCTTGGCTGATTATCAACTAGCAATGAGGCAAAAAATGGTCAAAAGGTTCCGTGAGTGATTGCAGAACAGCAAAACCACCAACACAAAGGAATATGTGTACTAAAATAATAATAAGAGTGTAAGACAATGTAAGGTACCCTCAGTGTGCAGGATAAGCGACGGGAGAAAAACTTCAGTGCTTCAAGCAAAGAGGTAGAGGCTAGAAAGCCCCCACCTACACACCCATCATGGGGTACCTATAGTGTGTTTTGAAATTAAATAGCACAATCCCAAACAAGTGCACAATGAACACAAATAAAAAAATGGATTCACAAACTGCAATCACTCAGGGAATCCCCCAGCCAACTCCCAGCAAAAAATCAAAAAAGCAACTTAGCTTGAAGAGTCTTCATTTAACGTCCAGGGGTGCGGGAACAATGTAGATGAAACACCGCAAAACCAGGTTCAACCAAGCCTGATTTCGGGAACAAAATCCCTTCCTCAGGAACCCATGAATCAAGTATCCAAACGGACTTCAAGGCAGGCTGGAGAGAAAGAGAGGAGCTAACAGGGCGGGGGGGAGGGGGGGCAGACCAAAAAGGCCTTAAAAGCCATCAAAAATGACATAGAAACATAGAAGATGACGGCAGAAAAGGGCTACAGCCCATCAAGTCTGCCCACTCTGCTTACCCACCCCCTGTCTATGCCCAATGACCCAATTTCCTTATCTTGATCCTCGTAGGGATCCCACATGGGTGACGTCAGCGGCCAATCACAAGCTAGGGGAGGAGCAAGTCCAACAAAGATGATGTCACAAACTAAAGGAGGAAACTAAACTATACTATACTATAGTGTTCCATTCGATACTGTTGTTTAATCCCTTAGGGGAGACACTCTGAAGATGGAAAATCCAAAACTGTTCTCTCAAATTGATGTAAGCCATTTTGTCACCCCGGAAATCTTTAGGGATCTGTTCAAGGACGAACCAAGAAAGGTCCCCAAAAACATGATTCTTCTCCATACAATGGTGTGTAGGTGGGGGCTTTCTAGCCTCTACCTCTTCGCTTGAAGCATTGGAGTTTTTCTCCCGTCGCATATCCTGCGCACTGAGGGTACCTTACATTGTCACACTCTTATTATTATTTTAGTACACATATTCCTTTGTATGTTGGTGGTTTTGCTGTTCTGCAATCACTCACGGAACCTTTTGACCATTTTTTGCCTCATTGTTGGATTCTTTTAAGTTTCGTTGGCAATTCTTTTTTTGGAGTCAGTTGTCTGATTATCAACTAGGGCATGGATTATTTTTTATTTGAGATTTTTTATCCTGCCTATCAAAATTTCTAAATTTACAATAAGAAAAAGCATAAAATCAATAGAAGCAATAACAAAACAATATACAATATCTAGCACAGAAAACATGTGGACCGGAGTGGTCCCCATTCCTCTCCTGCCCTGTCAACTCTGAATTCAAAATGGTAGCACTGATCCCCTAGCAGTAGTCTCATAGTACTACTGCTAGAGGTCAGCTTGGAGCTTGGATCCAATGTGGCACGTCTCAAGTATATTTAAGTCTTGATATACCGCTTTTATAATCAAAGTGGTTTCCAATTAATACAAAGTGTTAAAAAGTTAAAATATAAAAAAATATAACATAAAGGGAATGCATAAACAATTACAATATAGAAACAACATGATACACATGGGCAAAAGGGAGGATACATTGTTTAAAATAAAAGAAAGGGGAGAAAAAAACCCCAAAAGGTAAAAAAGGAGTCTTTGATGTAAGGCCTATTGTCTGAGCTTTTTGAACAAAAAATTAAGTATAGATCTCAAAAGCATCTCTGAAAAGAAATGTTTTAAGATTAGATTTAAAATTATTGAGATTCTTTTCTTGTCTCAAGAGTAAGAGGTAAAGTATTCCACAATGTTGGAGCGGTTACAGAAAAGATTGTTTTACGTGTTGTATCATAAAACAATTGGTGGACTGAGGGGACCGCTAGAAGATGTTGGGAGGAGTGTAGCGTCCTATGTGGGTCATGTTGGATTAACATCCTATCTATAAAGGAATGTGATTAGATCGAACTTTAAAAGTAAGAAGTAGTATTTTGAAAGTAATCCTATGTGAAATGGGTAGCCAGTGTGCTTTCCTGAGAAATGGTGTTAGATTATCAAAATTTTTTAGCATTAAAAATGATTTTTACTGCAGTGTTCTGAATGATTTGTAATCTCCTGATCTCCTTTTGCTTTCCTGAGAAATGGTGTTAGATGATCAAATTTTTTAGCATTAAAAATGATTTTTACTGTAGTGTTCTGAATGATTTGTAATCTCCTGATCTCCTTTTGAGTGATGCCCTGGTAAAGTGAGTTACAATAATCAAAAGTTGAAATTACTAAAGAATGAACAAGGATATTGATAGAATTTGGATTGAGTAGTGATTTGAGAGATCTGATTATTTTTAGTATGAAGAAACATTTTTGTACCACAGAGCTGATCTGAGTTTGGAAAGATAGTGTGCTGTCCAGGATCACTCCTGAGAATTTTAATGGTTGGTACAAATTCTATTGGGATTGAAGAAATACATATTGGGGATTCAAGGATTTTAGGTCGGTCTTGAGAGACAAGCATACATTTGGTTTTTGGCAGGACTGGAACGGGAACCACACTAGTTCATCCCACTAGACAGCAGAGATCTCCTGTGGGTAAATCTTTGGAATGGCTGGCTGTCCAGGTGGGGAATTCGGGAATGGAGTGGGGAGACTGAGGCATGGATTCAGTGACCTGGAAGTTATGCAGATGCCACCTGATATTCACTAGAAAATAAGGCCTTACAAAAGGCTGTCCCCTCTGGCTGCTTAGGTATGCTTCGCACCAGCACTAAATATGACCCATTCCTGCATAATTACTAGCTCTTCTCAATCTCTGCCTGGATTTTAATTATATGGTCTGAGCTGATATTTAGCAACAAGTTTGATTACGTGTCGCTGAATATGTTGTAGGGTTTATTTGGTTATTAATATATAAACTAACGAGGGGGTCACGCAAAGCAGTTTATAAACTAAAATTGAATATAGAAAGGAATGCCATTAAAAGACAGGAAAGATGCGATTTGTGAAGATTTTGTTATGTATATTAGGTCTGTGCTTGTATTCCTATGACAAAATGCTAATAAAACTGATTGAACTTAAAAAAAAAAAAGAATAGTAAATTCAAGGCATAATAGAACAGATCTGTGGTGGACTTAGGCTGGCCAGAAGCCTAAAGTCTCCGGCTCACACCAGAAAACTGAAGGATTTCTGGAAAAGATCAGTCTTAATGGCCCTCTTACCAAGTTTTAAGTGGGCAGGAGCCTTTCCTGCCCACTTAAACCATGCTGAATAGTAACCTCTTTGTTTCTTTGGAATCTGCTAAGAACTGAGAGAATTGGTGGCATATACTGTAAATTATTCTAACCAATTATTAAGCTACCCACATGTATTAAATATTACAGTAGCTACATCTGGATTAATCAGTGTGTTAGAACACTCTGCTGCTGTCTGTTTATATGTATTTATTTCTTTGCTATTGTAGTAATTGCTATTATAAATCTTTAACTACAGGCAGAAGCTACAGGAAATATAGCGGTCGTGGAATTTCTAAAGCAGACTGATCAGAAAAAAGGCAAGTAACAGTTGGTGGAATGGTTGGGTGTATGTGAGTGGGTGATAAGACAGTAGAAATAAGGAGATGATGATGCCTTTAGCAAGACTGCATCTGGGCCATTATGTTCAGTTCTTAAGGCCTTATATTCAAATTACACAGAAAGGAATAGAGGAAATGTAGAGACGGGTTTAAAATGCTGTAGTTTGCACAATATCATAAAAGATAAGGACCTAAAATAAAATGTGTGTATGTAATCTTTTGAAGAACAAAAGGTATAAATAATGTAAAAGATGATAGGGAGAAAACCAGGAGAGAACAGAACCCTGGAATCCCAGCGAGGATGAATTATGAATGTTAACAGATGATGGTCAGAGAGGGGAAGAGTTGTGGTGCAGAATTTGGTGGTAGAGCAGTTGGAAGAGAAGATAAGGTCAAGGCAGTGGCCATTCAGAATATATCTAAAAAAGGGGAAGTTTTAAAAATAGGTGATTTTAACATGCCGGATATTGATCGGGGTATCCCTATTGCGGTCTTCTAGAAGTAGGGAGATCCTGGATTCTCTACAAGGAAAACTGTTCCAGCAGTTGGTAATGGAACCCACATGGGATGGGGTCATACTGGACTTAGTGCTTACAAACGGGGAAAGTTTCTGATGTTACAGTGGGTGATCGTCTGGCATGGTACGGTTTAATATTAACACGGGTATAGAGAGGACTCATTCAAAAGTAAAGGTTCTAGACTTTAAAAAAAAAACTAACTTTGTTCGGATGGGGGGTTACATCAAGGAATTGTCTGGATGGGAATGTCTGGAAGGAGTAGAAATGCTGTGAGCAAAAGTGAAAGGATTTATTGTAAGGGCAACAAATCTCTTTGTGAGGCAAGTAAGTAAAAGAGAAAAAGAATACTGATTTGATTCTCAAAAGTTGTAGCTGAGAAGGTAAGGAATAAGATTAGTTTTCATAAACTACAAAAGATTGCAGAAAGAGGAAGACATGCAAAAATATCTAGAAAAGTTAAGCAAGGCAGGTCGAGAAGTCAGGAAAGGAAAGATACAAATGGAAGAAAAAAAAATAGCTAACATGGTAAAATGGGGAGACAAAAACATGTTTTAGATATATCATTGATAGGAAGAAGTACAAAAGTGACATTGTGAGACTCAAAAGTGAAGGGGAGAAATATATAGAAGCTGATAAAGAAAAGGCTGAATTGCTTAACAAATATTTCTGTTCTGTGCTCACGGCTAAAGATCCGGGAGCGGAACCACAGAAGACAAATGTGAATAGGGATGGTGGAGTGGTAGACCCCAATCGATTTTCAAAGGGTTATGTTCATGAGGAACTAGCTAAATTAAAAGTAGACAAAGCGATGGGGCCGGATGGTGCACATCTGAGGGTGCTAAAGGAACTTAGGGAAGTTCTGGTGGCTCCACTGACAGACCTTTTCAATGCTTCTCTAGAGTCTTGAGTGGTGCTAGAGGACTGGAGAGGGCCGATGTGGTCCCTGTACATAAAAGTGGAAGTAAGGAAGAAGTAGGGAATTACAGGCCAGTAAGTCTGACTTCCATGGTAAGCAAATTAATGGAAATGCTTTTAAAACAGAGAATGGTGACGTTTCTGAAATCTGGTGGATTACAGGACCAGAGGCAACATGAATTCACTAGAGGTAGGTCTTGTCAGATAAATCTGATCAATTTCTTTGACTGGGTGACCAGAGAATTGGATAGAGGGAGTGCATTAGATGTGGTATATTTAGATTTTTAACAAAGCCATTAACAATGTACCACACAGACTGCTAATAAATAAACTGAGTGCTCTTGGGATGGGTTCCAAAGTGACAGGCTGGGTTAGGAACTGATTAAGTAGAAGATGATAGAGGGTAGTGGTCAATGGAGATTACTCTGAGGAAAAGGATGTTAACAATGGTGTGCCTCAAGGTTCTGTTCTTTAAACATTTTTAATAGCGATGTTGCTGAAGGTCTGTCAGGTAAGATTGCCTCTTTGCGGATGATTCCAAAATCTGCAATAGAGTAGACACCCCGGCTAGTGTGAATGACATGAAGAAAGACCTAGCAAAGCTTGAACAGTCTGAAAGTTGGTAGCTAAAATTTAATGCTAAGAAATGTAAGGTCATGCGTTTGGGCTGCAAATACCCGAAGGAACAGTATAGTTTAGTGGGTAAAGAACTTATGTGCATGACAGAAGAGCGGAACTTGGGTGTGATTGTATGTGTTGATCTTAAGGTGGCCAAACGGGTTGAAAAGGTGACAGTAAAAGCTAGAAAGATAGGGTGCATAGGAACAGGTATGGCCAGTAGGAAAAAGGAGGTATTGGTGCCACTGTATAAGACTCTGGTGACACCTCATTTAGAATATTGTGTACAATTCTGGAGATTACATCATCAAAAAGATATAAAAAGATGGAGTTCGTCCAGAGGAAGACTACTAAAATGGTGCATGGTCTTCATCATAAGGTGTATGGGGACAGACTTAAAGATCTCAATATGAATACTTCAGAGGAATGGCGGGAGAGGGGAGATATGATAGAGACATTTAAATACCTACATAGCATAAATGCGCATAAGTTGAGTCTTTCAATTGAAAGGATGCTCTGCAATGAGAGGGCATAGGATGAAGTTAAGAGGTGATAGGCTCCAAAGTAATCAAAGGAAATACTTTTTTATAGAAAAGGTGGTAGATGCGTGGTACAGTTTCCCAGAAGAAGTGGTGGAGATGGAGACTGTGTCTGAATTCATGAAGGCATGGGTTAGGCACATGAGATCTCTCAGAGAGAGAGAGAGATAATAGTTACTGCAGATGGGCAGACTAGATGGGCCATTTGGCCTTTATCTGCCATCATGTTACTATAATAAAAAACCTTAGGCGTCCAAAAAGCATCCTAATTGGACGTCCTAATTGCCAGGACATTCAAGTGCCGATAATCAAAACCGTCTTTCTGTAATCTAGCGAGGTGTTCCAGCCTCTGTACGTTTAGAGCATGAGATGGGTATGGTGGAGGCATGTTATGGGAGGGCTTTGGGCCGTTTCAAGGGCGTATTAGACATGGACATCATGCAGCGATAAACATTTTGCAAGCCATCCTGAACAAAACTTTTATGTTTGGAACTAGACCTGTTTTAGAAGGGTCTAAGTGCCACAAAGGTGCCTAAACTGACTAGATGACCACTGCATGCATTAAGGTAAGACATGCCCACACTCCCCCAGTGCTCACATACCCCCCTCACACCCACAAAGATCAGAATACAAATACCTGTCTTCTGAACATCAGCACCTAGTATAGGAAAGCCTATTAGAGCTGTATATAGGTGTCTTATGTAGCCTGGTGGGTGAGCTAGTTAACCATAGAGAGGAGTAGCAAGTCCCATAAGCCACTCTGACCACTATATTCATTGTGGAAAATGTGAGTCCATCAACCAACCCCCCAAACCCCACTCTACTGTCCTATAGGTGCCACTTGCAATCATAAGAGGCTTTGGGCTTGTAGACAGGTGGGTATAGTGAGTTTGTTTGTTTGTTTTTTTGGGGGGAGGCTCACCATAACCTATAAGGGAGTTTTGGTGGGATGTTTATCTGGCACCCTTTATGTGAAGTTCACAGCAATGCCCTCTAAGGTGCCCCACTGCTCTGTTGCCATGTCTGGGTGGCCAGTCCACTACAGGACTGGCCCTTCCCACATCCAAATGGTCTTGTTCTGGGCATTTGGGACTTGGATGAAATTTTGGTCAAAAATGTAGTATAAAAATAGATGTCCTGGTAGTCTGGGCGTCCCAATGGCCTGGATGTCCAGATTGAGGATTTAAAAAAACAAATTATTTCTAGACGTATGGTGGTTGCCTTTCAAAAATAGGCATTTTCTTACTGCCAACTTTGGACATCTAGCACCATACATCCAAATCGGACTTATTTGTATGTTTTGAAAATGCCCCTCATAGTGGAATTTTATAAGGTCTGTAATTTTTTTTAAAACACGAGTAGGCGGTCCTAAATAAACAATATTGCAATAATCTAACCTGGTTGTAAAAAGAAATGACAAACAAATGAAAAGCACTCTGAAGAAGGCCCTAATTGAACAAAGTTGTCTCAAAATAAAGAAACCAGATTTGCAAATAGCAGGAATAAAAGGGAGTCCAAAATCATCCCAAGATAACAAAATGAAGTGATTTGGGGTAGCAGTAGTACCAAAAAATGATAAAGTATCATCAGAACAGTGGAGGTTAGCAGTAA
The DNA here is from genome assembly GCF_902459505.1 of Geotrypetes seraphini. Classification (NCBI taxonomy): domain Eukaryota; kingdom Metazoa; phylum Chordata; class Amphibia; order Gymnophiona; family Dermophiidae; genus Geotrypetes; species Geotrypetes seraphini. The sequence continues at coordinate 156,885,969 of NC_047090.1, read as the reverse complement.
GCCAGCATGCATGGTTTTTGCCACAATTTAAGACTAAATGATGATCGCTAAGCACCTATCTATAAGCATTAAACAGTTTTAAAGAGATGCAATGTTGGGATTGACAAAGTCATTGTGAAAAAGAAACAAAATATCATCTGCATATATGTAGAATGATATTCCAGCTTCTTTCTTAAGTAACATCGGGATCTGGATAGTCCCATCATGTCATTCACCCTCCTTTCCCTACCCCATATTAATAAAACAACACACCTTATTGTGGTAAATAGCCGCAGCTCTTTATTAAATCACATTAACCCATAAATACATTTGCATAAATTAACATCAAAACATTTGCATAAATTAACATCATTAACACATTGAACCTTAATTAACAATGAACCTCAGCAAGCTCCTCCCGAGCTACCCTGTGTAACAGTACCTTTGCCCCCGACCCCGCCACCAACAGCAAGTGTCTGAGGGGTGGCATGACCTCATGCCCCTTTAACCCGGGTCACCTGACCCCAAGGCACGGCTCCCAGCCGGCCCACCGCTCATCGCCGGATGAGCCCCAGCACCCAGTAGCTCGGGAGACCCGCCTCACACACCACGAAGTTCACCAAAGGGAGGGAGGGCGGGACAAAATTATGCCTTGGAGGACCTGCAATGAACTCAGTCCTCCAAGGCTCATACTAAAACTTTAAGTAAAACGCCCCCCTTTTCCTGCACTATCCAATCCCTGCCTCTCCTTTTGGCGCGAACCCCTCCCCTTCTTCCATATAATTCCTTCTAACGGTTCTTCTCTACCAACCCCCCCCCCCCCTTCTTCCCTACCTTGCCTGCAAGCAACACACGGGCCTCCCAGCCCCGTGTTACTCTCCGCCCATTGAGACCAGCTCTCGGGCTCCTTCTAACATCGGGATCTGGATAGTCCCATCATGTTGTCATTCACCCTCCTTTCCCTACCCCATATTAATAAAACAACACACCTTATTGTGGTAAATAGCCGCAGCTCTTTATTAAATCACATTAACCCATAAATACATTTGCATAAATTAACATCAAAACATTTGCATAAATTAACATCATTAACACATTGAACCTTAATTAACAATGAACCTCAGCAAGCTCCTCCCGAGCTACCCTGTGTAACAGTACCTTTGCCCCCGACCCCGCCACCAACAGCAAGTGTCTGAGGGGTGGCATGACCTCATGCCCCTTTAACCCGGGTCACCTGACCCCAAGGCACGGCTCCCAGCCGGCCCACCGCTCATCGCCGGATGAGCCCCAGCACCCAGTAGCTCGGGAGACCCGCCACAGGCCTGTACAAACAGGCCCTCCCCCAAAAGAGCAGCGACCACTACCGAGCACTGAGAAACCTCTCACAACTGGACGCAAAATCATCCAGCAAAAGGTCCCACCCCACATCCGACAAGTGAACCCCATCTGTATGAAACAAACCAAAACAATTAACATCAACCCAATCATGTAGTATCTGCCACCCTCCATGACCAACCACCCATTTCCCAACTTGTCTGTTAAGCTTGGCCAGGCCCCTCGTCCAACGTCGGGACGCTATACGACGTGGACGAGGCACAATGTCAGACCATACGAGCAACACCCCCGGGAACCAATCCCACACCACCCGCAGATCATCCTTGATCCTATTGACCAAGTCCTTTCCCGTCCAGGCATCCACATCATTACCCCCCAAATGGATCAGCAGTATGTCAGGATGACTAGTCCGGGATCGCAGATCAGTCAACAAGACCAACAACTGACTCCAACGCATCCCACGTTGTCCCCACCAGGAAACACGAAGTCCCAAATGCCCCAGTCCGAGATGACGACCACCTGGGCGGATACCTGCACGTTCGCTAGCCCAGTGGATGAAAGAATGGCCCACGATCCACATAGAATAGGAACGGGAACTGGTAGCTGAAAAGAGAATAAAACAAAACAAATCAAACCCCCCCGCCAATGGGCCTTTAGGAAAATCCCATTACTGAGAACCTCGCGCAACAAGGCCCCCAGCACCTTCACCCGCACCACGAATATAACCCCGAAAGGCATTTGAAACCCACCGCCCCAATCTCTGGATGCCCTCCCCTGACATACCAGCACTATTAGCACTCGTGGCAGCACCAATCCTGAAGGAATGAGTTCCGAAATCGGCCGGATTCATACCACAACGCACCAACACCAAATTGAGTACAGCCCGAAACTGGTAACGCGTCAGAGGGGCGCCATCAGCATGTACAAACAATATCTGAGTGATAGAGGGTCGAATGGCTAAGTAACCACGCATCCGCAAAACCGGACAAGACAAACAGCCAGACACAGCGTGCAGCACCACCCAATGCCCAACACCACACTGATCAGTCTTAGAGCTAACAATATGCAGCCGTAACACCGAATCCTGCAAAGCCACATGCTGAATCCGAAGTCCCCGTGGGACTCCTCCAGAATCCGGACCTACGACTAACTCACTAACCCGTAAGGCACCGAAAAAGGCAATGGAAAAAGCCGCCTGAAATAAACAGGCCTCAAAAGGCGAGTTGGCAACCTCAGGCAATACCGCCAACAAACGTAAAAGTAACTCATGAGTAACAGGCAACCTCGAGTCACGCTGCTGAGGAAGAACGCGACCTAAAGCCCGTAGCAACCGTTGGACCAAAAAACTAGATACAGGGCAAGCCCAACCTAAGGCCCTGCAGAAAAAAGAAAAACCCGCCAATTGACCCCGCACTACACCCCGAGAAACCCGCTCCCGAAAAGAAGACAGCACGAAATCCTCCAATAAGGATTCGGCCACATCTCCCGGACACCAACCCCTATCAGCTAAGAAAGCTGCTACCGCCCGAAACCCCGCTGAATAGCGTGACCACGTAGAAGATGCTACAGACATACGGAGCATCGTCCAGACTCCTTCCCGACCAGGCTCCACAAACGCGCTGGCATCCGCGAACCGTCTGCTCGAGCTCCTGGCGCCAGCCGACGAAACTGCAAAAAATTGAAACGAGACAAAGCATCAGCAATGCCATTTTGCAAACCCGGAACATGGCGAGCACGAACAAACAAATTCAACCGCAAACAGCGCAAAACCAACTCCCGCATGAGCTCATTCACCGCCAAACAGCGCGCCGCCTGACGATTAACGACCTCCACAACTCCCAAATTGTCACACCAAAATACCACCCGTCTATTACGCAAAACACCCGCCCAGAGCTCACAAGCCACTAAGAGCGGGAACAATTCCAACAAGGTAATATTCTTTGTAACGCCGGCCCGCACCCACTCCTCAGGCCAACGCTCCGCACACCAGTCTCCATTGCAATACAGACCGAAACCAATACCCCCTGCCGCATCTGAAAACAGCTCCAGGTCAACACTGGAAATCTCCGGTGCCAGCATCGGCACAGTCCCATTAAAATCCCGAAGAAAAACTGACCACATACGCAAATCGGCACGGACCCCCACAGGGAGACGCAAAAAATGATGACGATCCCGTACCCCTGCCGTTGAAGCTGCCAACCGACGTGAAAAAGCCCTCCCCATAGGAAGAACTCGACAGGCAAAATTAAGGGACCCCAACAAAGACTGAATCGTATGCAAGGTAGATTTAGGAGCATGAATCACCTGCTCAATGAGTCCGAGTAATTGACGAACTTTTAACACAGGCAGCCGCGTCACCAACGCCTCCGTGTCCAACTCTATCCCCAAAAACACCAAAGAAGTAACCGGCCCCTCCGATTTGTCACGAGCTAAAGGCACACCAAAAGCCTCCGCCAAATCCTCAAAAACCTGCTTAAGACGCTCACAAACCCCACTACTCCCTGCACCAATAAACAAGAAGTCATCCAGATAATGTACAACTGAGTCAACACCCACCTGCTGAACTAAGACCCAATGCAAGAATGAACTGAACATTTCGAAGTAAGCACACGAAATGGAACAGCCCATGGGCAAACACCGGTCATAAAAATACAAACCGTCAAAACGAAAACCCAATAACGGGTAAGCCCGCGGATGGATGGGTAGCAATCGGAATGCCGATTCGATATCCACCTTTGCCAGCAAAGCACCACGTCCGACAGAGACAATAAGCCTCAAAGCACTATCCAAAGAGGCATACCGCACAGTGCAAAGATCTTTGGGAATACCGTCATTAACCGACCGACCAACAGGCCGAGACAAGTTATGAATGAGACGATACTGCCCCGGCACTTTCTTAGGAATCACTGCCAGAGGCGAAATCTTCATGCTGGAAAAAGGGGGAACACGATAAGGACCCGCAATGCGCCCCAATCGAATCTCAGCAGACAACTTATCCCATACAATACCACGTAAAGTGGACACCGAAGATGAGTTTTGAACCCGCGCCGCCGATACCTCCCCCAAAAAAGGAATATCAAAACCTTCTGTAAACCCTGCCTCCAAAATATCCGCCACCCTCCGTCGACTATAACTGTGCAACCACGGGCGCATAGCTCCTACCCGAATCGGAGTAGGCACCGCAACCGAAACATCACTTCGCAACTCCCGCAGCTGCTCCACCGACCCGTTTAGGACATTTAACGGCCGCGTGCGATTGACCACAGATGGAGCAGGCGTGACGAAATTTACAGTCGGAGAAGGGACAGTTGGATTTATTAAATTTCCAACACACGTCGGAACCTGCTGAAGAACTCCCCCCCGACCCACCGCGAAAGGGCCGAACACTCCCAGGACTCCCAAAAGTCCGCACCGGCGCCCCCGATATAGATTTGGAAGCCATATGTGTAAGCCATAGATTCACATCCTGAGAACCCCAAGACATGAAACTATTTTCTTCCATTTTGTCCCTGAAGGCTTCGTCATAGTTCAACCAAGCCCACCCGCCGAAGCGCTGATAGGAATCCAAAATCGAATCCGCATAGGACAACAATAAACCGGCATCCTGTGGATTAGCACGACCCCACACACTCGCTAACCGTAAAAAAGCACGTATCCAATTAATAATGGAACGAGCAACTGGAAAGGGTTTAACCTCCTTCCCGTCCCGCTTAGATTTCCTATGCCTCTTCCTATGGGCTCTACCCTCCATGAGGCGAAAAATATCCAAACAGGACCGCCGGCGAATTTTCCGCCGCAAGTCCCGAGGAACCCTTTCCCACAATTCAGTAAGCGCCACTAGAGCCGGCGCACCCCGGACTTCCCCTGTAGATGCCTCCCCGCTACCCGCACCAGCAGAGTCTACACCTCCTGTAGGCCTTGCTTCCACAGAAGAGGCAGACGACGAGCCCGACGAAGAAGACCCAGACGACGAGGAAGACGAACCCCTATGCCGTCGCCTGCGTTTCTTACGCCGCGCCTTCCCCCCACCAGCAACCTGAGCAGGCGCCTTAGTACCTGTAGTAGTAGCTCCCGGAACTCCAGCAGACCCTCCAGAGACGCCTTGGCCAGCAGTCCCCACCACAGAAGAAACATCAGAAGCGAGCACCGAGCCGCCACGAACAGCAACCTCCGGCATCTGGGATGAACTGTGCAGAGAATCCGCAGTGCCTCCGCCAGCAACTGCAGCAGCCCTCAGCGTCGATCCACGCTCCGTACCAGAACAGCCAGGTCTCTCAGTAACTCCAGGACTGCCAACTGCTCCCAATCCATCCGTCTGCACCAGCTGTCCTCCCGGAAGGATACACGCAACCTGTGGAGACCAAGAAACAGAGACAGGACCAGGAAAACAAAACCCGGGCATACCAACAGGAACTCCCCATCCCGCTCCATAACCGGCCCCAGGCACCATCCCCAAGGGAATATTCCCCGGCACTCCACCTCCCCAATGGGAAACCGAAGGCAGCAAACCTCCCCCCGACGAACTAGCTCCCCATGACCCCGCCCCCCAACTCGGAGTCCAACTGCCCGAAAACAAACCAGGGAACGTCCCAGCAGACCCCCCACCAGTACCGGACATAAAACCAGACGCACTGGGAACCGGTATAAATCCAGGTGCACCCATCCCCCGACCCAATCCAAAAACCCCTGGAGACCCACAAGCCTCACCACGACCCCCAGCCAGCAACCCAGTAGAGACGGCGCTAGCACCTAAAACCCCAGAGCAAGAGGGCTCAGAGACAGAGGCTGCAACAGACATGTCCCTGCCCCCAACAGCCGCCTCACTCGCCGAAGCTAAGTCTCCCCCCGTCTCCCTGTGCAGCACGTTCCTGCACGAATCATCACCCCTGGCAACCGCTGCAAAAGCCCCGCCCCCCGACTCCTCTAACGAACTGCGGCCGGCCGGAACAGCTCCCAACTCACTGCCCGACGCCCTAGTCTTACGGCGGGCCTTCCCCGCCACAGGAAGGAACCCCGAACGAGTCCCCCGGTTGACCCCTGCACCAGCCATGGCTAAAGCCGACAGCGCTTCGATTTTAGACCGCCGGACAGGCTGAACACGCTCCTCACCCAAACCCCCACCAACCTGCTCCAGCGTCTCCTCCGCGAACGAGTCCCCAGCTAAGAAGGACACTTCAACTTCCTCCACCTCACCACACTCTTCCACCCGACTGGAGGACTCCATAACAGCACCCCCGAATCAGCGAACCAGGACAAAGCTCCGGTAAGGCACAAAATTATGCCTTGGAGGACCTGCAATGAACTCAGTCCTCCAAGGCTCATACTAAAACTTTAAGTAAAACGCCCCCCTTTTCCTGCACTATCCAATCCCTGCCTCTCCTTTTGGCGCGAACCCCTCCCCTTCTTCCATATAATTCCTTCTAACGGTTCTTCTCTACCAACCCCCCCCCCCCCCCTTCTTCCCTACCTTGCCTGCAAGCAACACACGGGCCTCCCAGCCCCGTGTTACTCTCCGCCCATTGAGACCAGCTCTCGGGCTCCTTCTAGTGCTAAAGGATTCAGAAAAAGATTAAACAAAGTTTACAAGGTACTGTACATAATGGGTTATTTCATTTTTATTTCATGCTTTCACAAAAAAAATAGTTCATACCCTATAGGGACTGGTGCATTGTCTGACATAGTCTCAGTTCCATATGGAGGACTGTCTCTATCCCTAGGCAAGAACCCAGTTATGTAGGACTATGTACAGTATCTGGTCCCTGGTCTCATATTCATTCTGTTAGCTGTTAATAAGTGACGAGAAACATTTCCATGCAAGTACAGTCATTGTATAAATGACAAACATCAAATAAAATCTAGCAATATTTTGTTCCTGACTTCTTAATAAATTTCCTATATCTAATAAATAAATTCCCAATGAAACAAAAACCAAAATATCGTAAAGCCTGTCACACTTCACAAAACCTAAGAGAACTTCTAGCTTTACCTCTTGCCCTAATAATGAAATAAATTATACAACCTTTGTGGGAGATAGATGTAGTCTGATTTGTTCCGTTCCTGGAAGATCTCTGTGACAAGGTAGCTGAATCGCTTCTTAAAATGTATTTTATTTATTTTTATAGCCATCCTCCCAAATGAGCTCAGAATGGGTTACCAATCAGGTATTCAAGCATTTTCCCTTTCTGTCCCAGCGGGCTCAAAGTCTATCTAATGTACCTGGGGCAGTAGAGGATTAAGTGACTTGCTCAGGGTCACAAGGAGCAGTGTGGGGTTTGAACCCACAACCTCAGAGTGTTGAGGCAGTAGCTCTAACCACTAAGCCACACTGTCCTAAAAGGGAAAGGAAATGGGACTTGTATACCACTCTATTGTGGTTACACATTCAAAATGGTTTACTTATATACAGGTACTTTTTTGTACTTGGGGCAATGGAGGATTAAGTGATTTGCCCAGGGTCACAAGGAGCAGTGCTGGGATTTGATCCCAGCAGCTCTACCACTAGGCCACTCCTCACCAGATTCAGCCGCTCAGTTCTTCAGTTGGTGAGTTGTGTATGTGGTCCAATAAAGTCTGTGAATAGTGTTGGTGTTGCCTGGAAGGCAACACAAGGTATTCCTGTTCTCAGAGCCAGATTCTCTAGTAGTGACATACATAACTTTATAGAATGCACCTACAAAGTTGTATGCATAAATTTTAATTAGTTACCATTAATCAATTACTAGTTTTAATTGCCAATTGGCTTGTTAAACAATTAAGTTGCATGCACAAATCAGCTATGAGCACTGATTTGAGCGCATAACTTAGGACGCCATATACAAAATTTGGGCCCTCGTGAATTTAGGTCAGCAGGGACAAATTTATTTTACCAGATTAAGATGCATAGCCTTTTAAATTGGCTTGTATAGTAATGAAGTTAAATAATTTTTGAAGCTAAATGAAATTTTAAATATTTTTATTGACTATAAACCTTATAGATAAATTTTGATGGATGGTATATCAAAGAAATAATAAACTTGAAGTTAAAATTACCCAGATTTCACATTTGGAGCTCTGGTGAGTAACTGACGTTATTTGAAAACAAGCAGGCAGTAAGTATATTCTCACATGTGGGTAATGTCATCCACGGAGCCCTGGTACAGTCATCAAGTGCACTGTTACTTTAAAAGCTTGAAGACTGCTTGCAGCATGCATGTGTGAGTATCTTCCCGTCTGACGATGACTTGCAGGACCACCAGTTCTTTGTTTTCTCTCAGCATGTCAACATATGTTTTTTTTCTTTAAAATTGCTTTTTTCAATGTCTATTTTGTGTGTACATTTTAGACATCTCTTTTATGCCTTCAGAAAACAAATTTTTTTTCCCACTTTTTACCAAAAGTTTTAGTTTGGGCCTCAACCTGTTCTCAGGCTGAGAGTGTTGAGTTCTCAAAATAACTTAACACCCCCCCCCCCCAACTGGACCCTTTGGTCCTTTGATTTTGCATCGGCAGTTTTATTTCAATTAGGGCCATTTCAAGTACTGACCCACATAGTATATGTGTCCAGTTCCTTGGTCCTGGACACTGATTTTTCCTGGCTGCTCTGTGCTAAACTTCAGAAAAGATCACTAAAAGCCAGAAAATTACAGTATGGTAAACTTTTCGTGCTCTCATCAAAAATGGCAGGAGTCAACAATCCAGATGCTCAAGCTTTGCCTCTGGTACCAATGACTTTGATGTCTACAACATTGGCTATATCGATGTCTACTTTGATGTCTACATCTTAAGCATGACCTGTATTAGGGGAGCCATGTAAAAAGGCTAAGAAGCATAAACATACTTCCCCTTTCCAATGCCACTTCAGCATCATCTCAGGTATCTTCACTTAAACATTGATGCACCAATGATAGATCACTGTCCTTACAGTTGGTGTCGCCTTTAAAGTGTGCCTTGCTACTGGGGTCACAAGTACTTGGATGCACAACTAACATGCCTATGATACCCATACAAGTACAGGTTACAGCACCATCTGTGCAAAAATAGCTTACCATGTTGTGCAGAAGGAGATAGTTGGGCTGCTGCAGGGGTACTCAATGCCAAATCCTGCTTCCATATTGCCAGCATCAACTCAGCCAGAGCATCATCCTTCATCTTCATCAGGACGTTGAGCTCAGACACCTGGACGTCAAATGCCTACATCAGTGCCAACGCCCACATTGAGATAACTCAGTTCATCTCATTCTCGACGTTCATCAAGACATGTCAATGGTCTCCACAACATTGATCTCCTCAAAACTCCTCTATACGTCGATCTTCTTGATTCTGCCCTCTTTGATGTTTCTCTAGACATTGCCATCCATCTCCTCAACATCCGACTGAGGAGAAAGAACACGACATCAAGGACTATGACTCTGACCTAACTGCACAGTCAATGGAGGAGACTTAGGGCTCTTTTTACAAAGCTGTGTTAGCGATTTTAGGGCACGCAGCTTTTTAGCACACGCTAAACCTGTGCTATGTGGCAAGAACTAACGCCAGCTCAATGCTGGCGTTAGCGTATAGTGCAGCCGGCAGTTTAGCACACGCTATTACGCGTGTTAAACTGCTAACACGGCTTCGTAAAAGGAGCCCTTAGTGTTTCTTCAGACCCATCTCCTCCTCTTCATAAGTATTCACCCCCAGAAAGTCTGTCTTTCACTAAGTTTATCAGACAAATAGAGCAAGCTCTACCAATTAACAAGCAGAATTTTAAATTATAATTTCTATGTGACTTTTTACTTAGTTTCTCATCCAAAAGATGTCGCTGTATGATCAGTATATTCCATCATAGCATCTTTCATTATACCAACATCTAATGAATGATCTCCAGGAGACTAGAAAATATAGGGTACGTTCTACCTTTGATGCATTTGACATAACCTCTCGTAGCTCTGTGGTCTCAATAGTAATGCGCAGACAATCTTGGCTGAGAATCTCGGATCTAGATGCTAATGTTCAAGACTGTCTCACTAACATACCTTGTTTAGGGGATGATTTATTTGGAGATCATATAGAGGAGGCCTCACAAAAAAAAATCAAGAAACAGAGATTGCATAACTTTTATCGTCTTCAAAATCTCACCAGTCTCAACAGCCAAGAAGATATTCCTGTTTCTCTGGGCAGTCTTCTGCACCTACTTGTTCAGTGATCCAGAGGTGCCCTACATAACAGAGGCAGCAGAAAACCTCTGCATCAACTCAGCCTAAACAGCAGCAGTCCTTTTGACTGACTTTTAGAGAGCAAGGCCAGTATATCTCATCCTCTACCCCAAACTCTACCTGTAGGAGGTAGACTTCTCCATTACCATCAATACTGGACTCTGATAACATCAGACCATTGGGTCCTACATGTCATCAAACAGGGAAACCTCTGATAGAGTCTCATCAGTTCCCAGCAGAAGACCCTCCTTCACCAAGAGCTCTCAGCCCTCCTCCAGCTCAATGCCATGGAACAAGTTCCTCCATGGGAGAAGGGCAGAGGTTCTACTCCAAATATTTTCTGATACTGAAAAAGACCAGAAGACTCCATCCAATTCTTCTCTCAACAAATACTTAGTGAAGAACTTTTATATGGCCTCTTTGGTAACCCTATTGCCTCTGATAGAGAATAATGACTGACTTTGCCCTCTCGATCTCAAAGAAGCATACACTCATATTTCAATCCTATCTGCTCACAGAAAATATCTGTCTCTGCATGGGAACATGTAATTTTCAATACAAGGTGCTTAGTGGTAGTAGCTGCACTGCTCCACTTCACTCCGCTTAAGTATTCCCCTACCTGGGCAATTGGGGATGATCAAAGCCTCATCAGGTTCACCATACCATGAATGCCACAATTCACTTGAACTTCTGGGTTTGTAATCAACTATGAGAAGTCTCTCATCTGGATTCCGCTCACTCTTGAGTTTATTGGAGCCCTATTGGACACGATCCAGACTTGTGCATTCCTACCACAACAAAGGCTAGACGCTCTTATTTATCTTTGCCAGAAAGTCTCCTCTTCTTGCTACATATCAGCATGCCAAATGCTCAGAGTCCTTGATCACATAGCCTATATAGTACATGTAACCCCTTTTCCTTGTCTACATCTCAGAAATCCTCGAGCTACTGGTCTCTTGTCTCAATGACTCGAAGTAACCTCATATCTACAGAGGTCACTCCAGTAGTGGTTATCGCTGACCAATCTCTCCAGGTATGTCTATTTCAAGTACCACCACATCAAAAGGTATTGACAACCAATGCCTCCATGGTCAGCTGTGGAACTTATCCTGATGGCCTTTGTACCCAAGGAGTCTGGAATCCTCAGGAGAAAGCTCTCCATGTCAACCTTCTAGCACTTCGAACAATCCACAATGCTCTATGCACACTCCAGGATTGTTTCCTCAATCAAGTAGTACTCATCCACACAGAGAATCAAGTAACCATGTACTACATAAACAAGCAGAGTGGTATGAGATCTCGCCATCTTTGCCAAGAAGCAATCCTGATATGGCCTTGGGCAATTCCTTGAAACATAAGAACATAAGAATAGCCTTATTGGGTCAGACCAATGGTCCATCAAGCCCAGTAGCCCATTCTCATGGTGGCCAATTCAGGTCAATAGTACCTGACCAAAACCCAAGTAGTAGCAATATTCCATACTACCAATACAGGCCAAGCAGTGGCTTCCCCCATGTCTTTCTCAATAACAGACAATGGACTTTTCCTCCAGGAACTTGTCCAAACCTTTCTTAAAACCAGCTAGGCTATCCGCTCCTACCACATCCTCTGGAAACACGTTCCAGAGCTTAACTATTCTCTAAGTGAAAAAATTTCCTCCAATTGGTTTTAAAAGTATTTCCCTGTAACTTCATTGAGTGTCCCCTAGTCTTTGTAATTTTTGACGGAGTGAAAAATCAATCCACATATTTCTACAAGCAGTCTATCTGGCAGGGAAACAGAATGTCTTGGCCAACAACTTGAGCAGACTCCTACAACCTCACAAATGGTTAATCAACTCCAAATCTCCAGATCTTTGCAGACTGGGGGACCCTGGAGATAGATCTCTTTGCATCCCCATCCCAACCACAAACTTCCACTTTTCTGTTCCAGGCTGTACGATCCCAGTCGTCTAGAGTTGGATTCCTTCATCCTAGACTGGTGGAACCAATTCCTTTATGCTTTCCTGCCAATACCTCTAATCAGGAAGACTCTTCAAGCTTTGTCAGGACCAAGCCACCATGATTCTCATAGCACCTTGGTGGACACATCAACTTTGATTCCTTCTTCTGGAACTCAACCTCAGGGAACCCATCATACTACCAATCTTTCCAACCTTACTGACGCTGAATGAGGGGTCTCTTCTCCATCTCAACCTATGCTCATTAGCACTCTCAGCATGGTATCTCTCTCCCAAATATTAGATTCCTCTACATTTTTGGCATCAGTTTTAAATATCACCAATCACAGTACTGTGATTATGCTGTAAGTGGACTCACTTCTCAATTTGGTGTAATTGTTATTCTCTCAATCTGATAACCTGCCCTTTACCATCAGTGCTTGAATATCTCCTGCAATTCTCCAACTCTGGCCTTAAGACAACTTCAGTGAGTTCACCTCAGTGCTATTAGTGCTTATGTATCAATAGACAAAAAAATAATTCTCTCTCCATCCTCTAGTATTTAGATTCATGAAAGCACTTAACAATACCAAACTACCCCTCAGGCCCCCTCCAGTGTCATGGGATCTTAATGTAGTACTTTTTCATCTGATGAAGCCTCTGAACCACTATCGTCCTCATCTCTCAAGTATCTCACTTAAAAGGTGATATTTCTTATAGCAATCACATCTTCAGGCACTAATGTAAGATCCACCTTATACAACTTTCTACCATGACAGAGTTCTTTAAACTCATCCAAAGTTTCTCACGAAGGTCATCTCAGAATTTCATTTGAACCAATCTATAGTTTTTCCTGTCTTTTTTTTTCCCCAGAACCTCATTCTCATTCTAGTGAAGCTGCCCTTCGTACATTGGTCTGTAAACATGCTCTGGCTCATTACCTGGTTTGTACCAAGCCTCACGGAACTTCTACTCAACTGTTTGCTGTCATTTGATCCTAACAGACTTGGAGCTCCTGTCAACAAGAGAACCATCTCCACATAGCACACAGACTATCTTTTTGCTTTGCTCAGACTGGGCTGATGCTTCCTGGGAGAGTCACTGCGCACAGAGTTTGAGCAATGGCCACTTCAGAATCTCATCTGCGTTACACTCCCATTGAGGACATATGTAAAGCAGCCACCTGGTCCTCTATCCATACTTTCACATCTCGCTACTGTTTGGAGAAACTTATGAGACAAGATAGTCAGTTCAGTCAAACAGTTCTCCAAAGTTCATTCTTCATTTAGAAGCCAACTTCTCTCTAATCCTGTTGGTTTTGTCATACTCATTGTTTTCAATAGCCCTCTTTTTTTCAAAGCCATGATCCTGGCAGCAAGGGAGTCCCACATATGAGAATATACTGCCAGCTTGTCCTCTGATAAAGCGAAGTTACTTGCCTGTAGTAGGTCTTATTCGAGGCAGTAGGCAAGCATTCTCACAACCCTCCTGCCTCCCCTAATTGATTTCTTAGCTTTTTTACTTTACTGCAGTCTTATGAGCTATCGTCAGGCGAGAAGGCACTCATACATGCGTGGTGTGGACTGTCTTCAAACTTTTAAAGTAACAGTGCACTTGTTAACTGTCCATACCGGGGTTCTGTGGATGACATCACCCACATGTGAGAATATCTGACTGCTGTCCTTGGATAACTTTGCTGTTTTTCTCATACAAGCTAAGGAAAAGTTTAACAGTCTATAAGATGTGGTGATTTTTGCATTTATTATTCTTTTGTGGGGGGGGTTTATTTCTACAGGTTTTGAAGAGTTGAAGCCTTAGTACCAAACAACAATGGCATTGCAGAATTCGTTGAAACAAAGTATTTACCTAGATTTACCTAGATTAACCAAATCTGTTTAGCTTTGTATATCAGCAATAAATTTTACTGTGAAGAAGAGATTGTCAGTCTCTGAATACTTTAACATGTTGTAAAGCATAGAACAAGTAACTATAGTCAGCTGTTTCCATCCTGACATATAGCACAAAATTATATTTTTATTTCAGGGAAGTACTCTTCCTGGAGAAGTCGGATACAGAGGTTCAGGTTTCAGCTATATTACTGGTACAATTTGCTATAGATTTGCTATATATAGATTTTTAAGAGTCCCAAAAACAATCCTTCTAACGCTTCTAAATTAGAGGAGCAGCAGAAGAATATCCACTAGTGCAATCAAACACACCACAATAATATTATAAATTAGTTTTGTGAATACGGGAGGGTCCTCAGTTTTCACAACTCTAGATAGGGGAACTCCATAGTATCCCTCTAATTAAAAAGAGTTGTTGATAAATCCAACCCAAAAGGGTAATGGTTATGAAACATCCCTGGACTACTCCTGTAATGCAGTGAATAACACAAAAGTGAAGTAGTACAATAATTCTAATAATAAATCACAACTTAAAATTTAACTGCTGTTGCTCTAAAATAGAACACTTCCAGCGTCCACAGTCCATACCAATGATGTCAAAATCCAAATTTCACAGTCATCAAGATGCCATTTTTCAAACCTATCTGCATCTTTTCAGATTGCCGGAGATGTACGAACAAACAGTGCTTCAGTTCCTGAAAAAGAAGGGAGTTACCTTTGAAACGGAGTTCTGTTGAACTTAAAATAAAACAACACGTGGAGCCGTTGTGTTTAAAAGTTCACGCTTTCATTTCAGCAAGATAAGTACTGCTTTGACTTTTTTGATTTGTGCTGGCATCTTGATGACTGAAATGTGGATTTTGACATCATTGGTATGGACTGTGGACACTGGAAGTGTTCTATTTTAGAGCAACAGCAGTTGAATTTTAAGTTGTGATTTATTAGAATTTCAAGAAAAAAATAATTTAGCCGTTTGACTTCACATAAAACTTTTAGTGCTTTTAAAAACTGTGCTAGATGCAGCAAGCGATCAAGCAAAGAAAACCTTGCCTTATAATGAACCCAACATAAAACAAAAGGCAGTCCTTCCAGCAACTTGCTAGCATTTTTTTTTTTTTAAAGCTTTTTACCTACCAATAACTGGATTCAGTGTTCCTTGAGGAAGGCATGCGAATATGTCAAAACTTGGATTCTTGTTGGGACTAAACTTCTGAAGAATAAAGACTATTGGTTGTAAGGACATGTCTCTTGCCTTTTGTTTTGTGTTGGGTTAGGTGTGGCAAGACCATTTCTCCGACTGATGCACCTATTTGGTGCTTGGCTTACCTAGGACCTGCCTACACAACCTCTAATTGTCATCTAAAATGTAGAAGAGGACAGAAAAAGTCAGGAGGCTTACTGCACAAAACATTCTGGTGCTTCTGAGTCTGGTCCATTGACTTCGGTATTGGAAGCATCAGTCTCTATGGCTAGTGAAACTGCATAGGACTGGGGGGTGCACCATCATCAAAGAGATCTTTCTCTGGAGGCTGAAAGGGCTCCATCGGACTGACCTGCATTGGACCCAACATGGTTGTCACATCAGGATTCAACATCATTCTCATTGGCACCATGAATCCTGATGTCATGCATCGAGCGACGACAAAGGAACATTGACATCAGTTCTGCTAATGAAGCTTTGCCACCAAGAGGACTGCTTCTCCTCCATAGCGTTGGTAGTCCGTCTGTGCTCAGGAGCATACTGCAGAAGATGTCAATCATAGCTTTTCAATTCCTTCTCCACGATCACTGCTGCCCCTTTCAGTTCTTTCTTCTGCAGACAAGCATGCAGGTGTCATTCTGATCTGTTCCCTTTATGTCTTTATTTTTGGCTGTGCTTTTTTGTTTTTTCTCAGTTCAGTTTTTACACAGCTCAAGGGACTGCTGTGCTTGCTTGGAGAGGAGCAGACTTTAGTCTGCAGCTGGCAGCTGAATCCTTCGGGGATCTGTGCAGCCAGCCTACTGAACATTTGTGGAGCTTGGGGTTCTGGGCCCTCAGCATTTGTTTCCTTGACTTGGTCAGGATCTTGAGTGCAGGCTGTTGGCCATTGATAGCGTCAGTCAGGGCTGTCACAGTGCCAACTGCAGTTTAGCCTCCCCCTCCTTTTTGCATTTGTCACAGCCAGATGGGTGGAGGCTCAGTCTGACTAAGGTCCCAACTGTCAGTCCGAAGATATTAGTATGGCAGCTGACCAGTGGTTTGAGGCAGAGAATCCCTCCAGGTCCAGCTACATTGTCAAGCAGCTGAAGTAGGCTGCAGCACCATTTCCTCACACATGGTGTGTGAGTACAGGCTGTGATAGCCTATTGTGGGGGGGGGGGGGGGGGGGGGGGGGGGGGGGAGGTTTCATCTGAAAAACTGTTTTGACTGTTTCTGCAGCTAGGTAAGTGGGATACCTTCACAATCTTGTCCTACTGTACATAAAATTAGATGTCATGATCTGATAATTGTGTGGGGCCTATAACTGCAGACTGGTGGGAAAAAGTATTGTAGATACTTTGTTTGTTTGTTTATTAAATAGTTTGATTAATCGCCATATCAAAATTCAAGGCGATGTACTAAAATATCATTGATACAGGAAAGTGTTCCAGTGTGAAGGAGTAAGGGATTCTCTTTCACTAATACCACTATTCCGCCTCAGTACAGTAGAGGCATTAGCCTAAGACTGGGCGAACTACATGTCCCAGAACACATTAGGTGAACAGCTTGGTGCTGAGCCACCTTAACAAGGCAATCCTGCTGAGTTAGGGGGTGGGACTTAGGCAGGGAGACATTTATCTGTCACAAGGTAGAATCATTGAGGGAGGTCCCTGAGAGAGATGCTTCCCCCCCTTTCCTAGCTGTAGGCTGTGAGGGAGCCTTGGCAAGGACTGGAAGGTATGTGAGAACCTCCAGGGGATAACTGGTCTCAGCGGGAGTAGGGTAGGCCAACCTCATAATTTGAATAAATGTGGAAATGACTTAATGCTAAGAGAGTTAAGCAATTGCTTTGGCCTTTCCTGAGTCTGTGAGGAAAAAAAAACCTCAGGGCTCTAGAAGAATAAAAGTTTTCTTGTTGCACCTTTTAAAGTGGTGATTTGTCCTGTTTGGGTGCATGTGTGCAGGGCTCCAGGAAAGTCTGGACTGGACTATGCTACATCCATGCACTTGAGATAAATCCATAAAATTTCTCTTGCCAGGATGAAGGAGACACCAAGTGTTTACCAAGTCCCTAGCTGGATCCCAGCTCCTAAGGTTCCCCTACATCCCAAAGATGTACTCATTTTAGGGGTCTAAAAACATGTTAAAGTCACCAGCTACTATTGGGGCCATCCCTATATATGGTGTGCAAATCTGAATTAGGTGGTTCTAAAATTTGGAGTCATAGATGTTGAAGCCATACTCTTCTAATTGTAATAACTCCCTCTAAAGGTGATACGCAACAATAAATAACATGTTGATCTTTGGTAAGTAAAGTTGCTCTACACTGTGAAGACTTATTTAATTCAAGCTGCCATGCTTCCCTGTTGCTGTCTGGACGAGGCATAATGTACCTCACCAACCTAGGCCCTCTGCAGTTTCTGTTGCTCCAGGTCTGTTAACCTGGTCTGTTGTAAACAGGCTACGGGGCTAATTTTCAAAATCTAACAAGGTGCCAAAAAGGTGACCAAACTGACCTGATGACCACTAGAGGGATAAAGGCATGACCCCCCCTCCCCTAATGGTTACTGACCCCTTCTCACCCCCCCACCCAAGATGTGAATAAAACAGTATATACCTGTTGGTATGACAGCTTCAAATGTAATAGGTAGTTCTGTGAGAGCAGGAAGATTACTGGAGTAGCCTAGTGGACGGTGTAGTGATGGAGACTAGGGCCCATATCCCACTCTAACTACTACACTTATGGTGGAATCCGTGAGCCTTCCAAAAATCACCCATATCCTACTGTAACTACACATAGGCGACACCTGCCAGCATAAAGGCTATTGGTGTGGTGTTCAGTTGGGTCCAGTAGGTTTTGGGTGGGTTTAGGAGGGCTCACCATACAATATAAGGGAGTTGTGATGAAATGTGTACCTGGTACTTATTATGTGAAGTTCACTGAAGTGCCCCACTGTTCTGCTGGGATATCTGTGTGACCAGCCTGCTAAAAATGCTGGCCCCACCTACATCCCAATAGCTTGTTTCATTTCTAAAATTTCTAGACCACCTATAACTAAACGGTTAACAATAAAAACATTTGCAGTAGTTTGTGGACGATACAGTTACAAAATGCCTTCAGTTACATCACAATCACATAATAACTTAATCCACATATTATCCATCCCCACTTAATAAGGTGCAGTAATCACAATTCAGATTTCTTATCAAATACTATATACCTACTAGCAAAGTTTCAGAGGAAAGCCTCCACATACAGTTGTCTTCAACATCTTTCTAAATTGTAAAGTCAGAACAGGCTCTCAGAATGTCAGGGAGGGAGTTCCATAATTTTAGCCCCACCACGGGCAACATTGTTCTGAATTTAGCATACCAAACAGTTTTCTCCTTAATGGAAGTCAATCTCATAGTACCCTCAGACCTCAAATTCCTTGGCTGGTACACCTCCCACAGAGATTGAAAGTTCAATGGAACAAATCCATACAAACTCTGATGTATTACTGATAACATAAGAACAGCCTTACTGGGTCAGACCAATGGTCCCTCAAGCCCAGTACCCCATTCTCATGGTGGCCAATCCAGGTCACTAGTACCTGGCCAAAACCCAAGGTGTAGCAATATTTCATGCTACCAATACAGGGCATTCAAATTGGTAACCAAACTTCAGGATTGCAACCGTCACGTTTGAAAGTCACTCAGAGGTATAGAGTTCTTCAAGAAGAGAGTTGCACCCTCTAGTGATGAACCAAAGTATATTTTTCAGTTGTTGCAACTTTATTAGTTCTGGTTACGCTCCAAGTTTGATTACAAAAGTAAATAAATAAATAAATGTCTTTACAGTCTTTCAAACACTTGTATGAAAATACTTTGTTTTTTCTTATCTTTACAAATCTTTTCAAATGAACATCGCTCTGTGAGAAAATTGAGAGCAGCTTGATAATTCAGTTTATAACAGGTTCGGGGTCTCTACGTGGCCCCGTTTCGATTCCTTCTTCAGGAGACCCTATTGTATGTAAATTGAAAAACCTTTTCAATGCTGATAGAATGCTTCAAGTTTGCGATGTGGTAACATCTGAAATATAGAATGTATATAAACAGCCGGGTATGAGAGTAGAAATTTCACTATCCTCACTACGGCAAAAATTCTAAATTAATTATAAAGCTACTTATTATATACATTCTATATTTCAGATGCAACGACTGAAAAATATACTTTGGTTGCAATCCTGAAGTTTGGTTACCAATTTGAATGAGAAGACAGTTCTTTATTTGAACTCTAATATTTTTCTGACTTCCACTAATATTTAACTATTAGTACCCCAGTGACATTATAAAGAAACCAATACAGGGCAAGCAGTGGCTTTCCCTTGTCTTTCTCAATAACAGGCTATGGACTTTTCTTCCAGGAACTTGTCCAAACCTTTCTTAAAACCAGCTATGCTATCCGCTCTTACCACATCCTCTGGTAACGCGTTCCAGAGTTAACTATTCTTTGTGCCACTGGAAGCCGGTGCAGCTGTTTTAGCACAGGGGTAATATGTTCCCTGCATGAAATTCCCAAAATCAGCCTCACAGTAGAATTCATCACTTGCATTTAATTTTAGCTAACCCCAGCTAAAGAATATTACAGTAATCTAGGCGAGGCAGAATCAATGCCTGTACCACCGAAGTGTCCATAGCTGTGAGTATCCATCCTGGACAACCCTAAAGACCTGTTTTTCCATTGAAAGAGCATAGTTCAAACAGACACCTAATATCATCATCTCCCTTCTAACTTGCAAATTCATTCCTTAAACCTGGATTTCAATTGGGAAGTTTCTCCACATTCTCCCCACTATCATTACTTCTGATTTCCCAACATTCAATTGCAACCCATGATTGTCCATCCAGTCATTCACCGTTTTCATATACCTATTCAAATCTTTCCCAACTTCCATCATTTCATTTTAAATGGGGAAAAAAATATTGTCTGCATAAAATCTATAGTGCACTCCCAGTTTGCGAAATCTTTTTCCTAACATAGCCAAATATAGATTGAACAACAAGGCTGACAGAGCCGATCCCTAGGACACTCCTTTTTTAACTTCCTTTATCTCTGATACCATTTGTCTACTCCTTACAGCAAACTACCTCCCCAACAAGAGCTGAAAACCAGGACAATACCTCTCCATCAATTCCCAGCTTACACAGTTTCAACAACAATAGATCTAAGTTTACAATATCAAATGCCACGGAGACACCAAGTGATACTACACAATAAGGCATATGCTTATCAAGGTCCTCTATTAAGATCTCCACAACTGATATCGGCAACAATTTAACACTTTAGAGCTTCCTAAACCCAAATTGTTGCAGATCCAAACAGCCTATCCGTTGAACATATTCCTCTAACTGTAGTAAAACAATTATCTCCAGTATCTTCCCAAAAAATGGTACTACAGAGATAGGGCGATAACTGGTCATCAACTGGTCATCTAATCCCTTCATCTTCAAAACCAGTCTTACTGTAGACTGTTTACAGTTATCTGGAAAAATTCCCAATAGCAAGGATTTAGGGCTAGATCAGGGGTGGGCAAACTTTTTGACTCATGGACCACAATGGGTTCTTAAATTTGACAGAAGGGCTGGACCCGTCCCATCCACACGAGTTCGGTCCCCATCCCCACCCCGTCCCTGCAAACCATCTGATCCCATCCACACAAGCCTCAAATAGTTTTATACTGAACTCATTTTATTAAAGTATAAAAAGAAAGAATATTCTGTACAATTAGAAACATAGAAGATGACGGCAGAAAAGGGCTACAGCCCATCAAGTCTGCCCACTCTGCTTACCCACCCCCTGTCTATGCCCTAATGACCCAATTTCCTTATCTTGACCCTCGTAGGGATCCCACATGGGTATCCCATTTATTCTTAAAGTCTGGCACGCTGTCTGCCTCGATCACCTGCACTGGAAGCTTGTTCCAATGATCAACCACTCTCTCTGTGAAGAAATACTTTCTGGTGTCGCCATGAAATTTTCCGCCCCTGAGTTTGAGCGGGTGCCCTCTTGTGGCCGAGGGTCCCTTGAGAAAGAAAATATCATCTTCCACTTCGACACGTCCCGTGAGGTACTTAAATGTTTCGATCATGTCTCCCCTCTCTCTACGTTCCTCGAGAGTGTAGAGCTGCAATTTGTTCAGTCTCTCTTCGTACGAGAGACCCTTGAGCCCCAAGATCATCCTGGTGGCCGTCCGCTGAACCTATTCAATTCTGCGCACATCTTTACTGTAATGTGGCCTCCAGAACTGCACACAGTACTCCAGATGAGGTCTCACCATGGCCCTGTACAACAGCATTATGACTTCAAAGTTCTGGCTGCTGAACTAGAGAGAGAAATATTCAGGCGGCAGGGCTTTGTTTATAAATGTTTATCAACACAACTAATATACTACTTTATCCTAAAGCAAAAAAAAAAGAAAATAAATTTAAAAAATTTTCTACCTTTGTTTGTTTTCTGTTTTTCTCATCTCCTCATTCAATTCCTTCCATCCACTGTCTGCCTTCTCTGTGCCTCTCCCATATGCTCTGTTACTGTGCCTCTCCCTTCCATCTCTCCCTCCACCCTCCCATTGGTCTGGCGCCTATCGTATTCCCTACGCTCCCCATAGTCTGGCATCTCTCTCTTCCCCAGTTCCCTTCAGCAGCGTCTTCTCCCCACTCTCTCTTCCCCAGTTCCCTTCGGCGTCTGTTCCTCTTCTCCCCACTCTTTCTTCCCCAGTTCCCTTCATGCGGTCCAGAAGCCCCCTCCCTCCAGCCATGGTCTGAGTATCTCCCTCCCTTCCCCTTACCTTTGTGGTGATGTTTACTTTTCTTTCTACAAGCAGCTGGAGCCTTGAAGTCATGTGCGTCTGCCGGAAAGCTCTCCTCTGATGCAACTTCCTATTTCTGGTTGTATCAGAGGAGGACTTTCCGGCAGCCACACACAACTTCAAGGGCTCCTTTTACTAAGGTGCGCTAGCGGTTTTAGCGCGCACTACAATACTGCATGCACTAAACGCTAACACCTCCATAGAGCTTGTATTAGTATTTATCGTGTAGCGCTTGATTAGTACCCGCTAATCTTTAGCATGTGCTAAAAACGCTAGTGCACCTTAGTAAAAGGAGCCCCAAGGCTCCTGCTGCTTGTAGAAAGAAAAGTAACAGCCAGCATATCATTCTCTATCATTTAATAATAAAATTTAGACAAATTCGGTGGGCCAGATTAAAAAAATAAATGGGCCGCATATGGCCCACGGGCCATAGTTTGCCCATGTCTGGACTAGATTCACTAAACTTACCGATCCTGTAATGATTGTAGCAAAACTGGTTTTGCGATCGTTCGTGTTCACCGACCCAATTCACTAAACTGCTGTCCGATGAATCTCCTATCCAATCCGATCCACCCATGCAAATGAGTAAAACCCCATGCAAAGTTGCCAAGCGATTGATTCACTAACAATTGCTTGGCTATTTTGCATTGGGTTTTACGATTGTAAAACCTAACTGCTGTAGACCCGCCTGTAGTTCTGCCTGTTTTTTCCCCTTAAATGGCACTGATATTTGGCATGTATTACACACGCAAAATATCTGCCCAATTAAAAAAATGTTTTTAAACCCCTCCTCCCGACAAAGTGTCTCCTCTCTCCCCGAACAAAAAAAAAAATGACCGCCGTCACCAATGAATGGCAGGAGGGATTCCCACTCCCTCCTGCCACCGGACAGCAGACACTGCCGCCCCCTCCCTGTACCTTAAGTTGGGAGCAGGAGTGGTGCTCCGTCCCTCCTGCTCCTTGGCCTCCAGCGACGAACTCCCCGGTGCATCATATGATGCATGGGGAGGGGCCTAAGATCTTGATTGGCTCAGGCGCCTCGGGCTTCTCCCTTGGGAGGGGCTGAGGCGCATGAGCCAATCAGGGACTTCCTTAGGGAGTAGCCTAAGGAAGTCCCTGATTGGCCATTGTTTGGCGGGGTGGGAAGAAGAGGGTGCCAATGGCAAGAGGGAATGGGAATCCCTCCTGCCATTCATTTGTGGCAGCAGGTATTTTTTTGAGTTTGGGGGGAGGGAGCGCTATGTCATGGGGTTTTTTTTTTTAATTGGGCAGATATTTTGCATGTGTAATACACACAAAATATCTGTGCCATAAAAAAAAAAAGAAAACAAAAAAGGAAACATAGTTGGCAGTAGCCCTGACAGCAGTGACAGGAGGCTGCTTCTCCTACCACTACTGCCAGGGCTTTGCCTGACTCAATCACTCATTGAGCGACTGAGGCGGGGAGTTTGCATGCAAATGATTTGCACCTCCTTGCAAATCATTTGCATGCAAAGAAGATAGTGAATCAGTCACTGTTTCAAAATTGGCCAGAGAATCGGCCAACAGTGATTGAATCGCTATCTTTTAGTGAATCTGGGCCTTATTGACAGCATGAGTAACATATGGAGCAATTTTCTCTGCCAACTCATGCATAACCTTAGTATTACAAGGATCTTGTAGGTGTGATTTTTATTTATTTATTTATTTTTTTTATTTTACCGGTCTCACTTCATAAATACTAAATTGCTCAAATTTCTCCCGAGAAGATACTGCGCCTATTCCTCCAAAGATAGAATCCGCTTTCGCAAGATTAGTCATGGTTATACCACGATCCATTTTCTCACATAAATAATCGGCATAATAATTCATTTTCAGTGAAAATTCCCTTACATCTCCATTTCCAATTAAGTGTTGAATAACCTGAAATAACTCCCTAAGGTGGTTCTGAGCTGCTTTAATTCTATCTTGAAAGTACTTATTAAGAACCTCATCACATAAAGATTTATATTCCAGCAATTTGACGCAATAGGAGAAAAAATCTTCAGAATCCTGAGACTTTCTCCAAATCCTCTCAGATTTCCTTAACTCATGCCGAACCTCTAATGGGATTTCCTTCCACCATATCAGGGGAACTACAGTCTTCTTTTCAGATACCAATTTCTCAGGTGCAACCATGTCTAATGCAGACAACAGTGAAGCATTCCAGACCTCAATATCTTCTCCTACAGCTCTGTTGTCATCTAGTTGTAACATTGGCAACCAAGTTTTCGCCAATGAGGATATTTCAAACCTGGGCCATACCAACACATTTCTTTTTGGTTGTGCCTGTTTCACAGTATTAACAAACAAAAACAATAAAAGCGAGTGGTCTGACCATGGAACCCTCTCCAACTTTACTTCCCCCTCTAACAAGACTAGCAGCTTTTCAGGAAGAAAAATAAGGTCAAGAACATTTCCTGCTATATGTGTCTGCCCACGCCCTATTTGCATTGTACCCAAACCAGAAAAGATATGAAATAAATCATAATCATCACTAGCAATATCCAACTGCTCTGGCACCATTGGGATATTAAAATCACCTAGAACACATATTTTAGTAAAATCAAGATTTAAAGAGAATAAAAAATCTACAACACCATGTGGAATATACATCACACAAACAACCATACACATATTCTCTATTACCAAACACTCCCCCTCATCACAAACATCCACATCCACTATCTTAAACACTAACGAAAGTCTATAACAAACAACACCACCTCCCTTCCCCCCATATCCTTGAATGACATGCCCAATGCCATCCATATCCCTCTGGACAACATTGTCGTATTACAACATTAGTTTTAAGAGCCCAAGACTCTGTGACACAGAGTACATCTAATTTCCTATCCACCAATAAAGCATAAAACCTTATTGCGTATCGATCTAGCATTCACATATGCGATTTTCGTTTGGTTGAGTTTGGGGTTTTTTTTCAAAAAGATTGACACACTGTGCACAAACACATCTGAGAAATGGCCATTTTTGAAACAAAAGATGGATGCTTTCCTGTTCTGAAAATTGTCCTGTTCACGCCTGGATTTTTGTGCTTGTTCTGCAAAACATCTAAACTCAGATTTAGATGTCATATCAAAAATGCCCTTCTCTATCTACATGATGATCTTTAAGTACTGTCAAAATTTTGTTGCACTTGATCAGGGAGGTGATTCTATGAGATTAGTCTGCTACTGTGATCATCCAGGGTGCAATAACCAAACCAGTTGTAGAAGGCCTAATAAGGCATTCAACAATGCAGCCTTCACCCAAGTACTATTGAGATATCGCCCACACACCCACAGGATAACAAAATATGTGAAGTGACCTATTGCTCATACAACCATCATGAAATAAAACAGAGAGAATACCAACTTAAAATAGTATTGGCCCTATATTCAAGAACCCATCTCTCCTTCCTCTTCCCTGCCCAAACCCTGCCAAATCCCCTGCTACCCCACAATTTTGAGCATGCTGTTAATCTCTCAATTGATGACCATTTCAACTGACAAACATCAATGTCTACTGTAAAACAAAACAATATAGAAACATAGAAACATAGAGTATGATGGCAGAAAAGGGCCGACGGCCCAACAAGTCTGCCCTCTCAAGAACCCTCCCTCCTTCAAGAATCCATCTTTTAAGCATTCCTCTGGAGCGACCCCACCTGTCTGTCCCATCGTCTCTTGAAGTCGAGCGTGGTTCTGGCCTCGACTACCTGACGTGGAAGACCATTCCATCGATCAATTACCCTTTCGGTGAAGAAATACTTCCTGATGTCCCCATGAAATCTTCCCCCCCCTGAGTTTTAGCGGATGCCCTCTTGTCTGTCGATCAGTTCTTAGTTGGATCCTCAGATGGTTACCATGAACTGAACAATTCTATGCTTAATTTATAGCCAAATTCTTCATTAGTCCAAACTTATTATTTCATAATATTCTTATATTTTTAATACTGTTATTTTGTTGCTTTATTTATACCAAATGCACTTATCTGTTTTGTTTTGTTTTTTTGAATGCTGCTCTCCCGAAGAGTTTTGAAACACGATTAAGTCGGAAGAGGTAGTTCTTGCAGCATTCTAAAAAACAGATAAGTGTATTAGACATTAAAAAAACCAGGAAGGTAACAGTTTGGACCAATGAAGAATTTGGTTATAAACTGAACATAGAATTATTCAGCTATTCAGCTCATGGTAACTATGTTATAAATTAATTTAAGAATTGACTGACATTTGTTTTGTGTTATGGTAAGCCACAATTTTGAGTAGCATCCTTAATCACATAAAGTGCCTTGCACTCGCATTTATGCATCAGAGGAGGGCAGAACCAAGCTTTCTGTGCCATGAGGAACCTCTACTCCATATACACCGCAGCACCCAAGATTGCAATCAAGTGACAAAATCACTACCAATGTCCAGAAGGTGAGCTACGCTAGTGGGTGAATCCACATGGTCAGAGTTCAACAACGAAATCAACATGCAACTATGTTGTACCTTAGGGTCTGGAAAACAACGAACAGACTGCAGATAATGTACAAGATGCAGGCGTTGTTTATTAGTAAATGCAGTAACATATACAACCTTATAGCCATCCAAGGGAACCGACATGGTCCGTGTTTCGGATAACACGCCTTCCTCAGGGATCCATGGTGGTTAAGGTATAAAGCAAACTGCAAACACGCCAATCACAATCAAATGGGGTCAAGCAAGTCTTATACAATGGCAAAAAAGGAGTTAATGCGTGCTACCTGGTGAATTGAAGTCGTTAGAAGATTGGGACGCAGTATAATGGTGAATGCTATAACCTCCAGGACAGAGATATATCGGACGAAGATTGTGTTGGACAGTTAAGTGCTTTGTGTGAAATATTGATTATATTTCTTTTTGGGGATTTTTGGTTGCTGTGATTTTTGGATGTCTGCATGATCAGATTATGTCTTGTCAAAGTATATAGGGACTCTTCATTTTTGGCCAATTTTGCTTCAATGAGCAACTGTTGAATGAATATTTGCCACACTAATCTAATTGAGAGGGTTTTTTTCTTTTTTCGACTAAAATACCTGAAGTTGGGTTCAAATGATGGCCTTTTGATATTGAAGTAAATAGTGGAGTTTTTTGGCCTTTGATAGAGGTGTGCTGGTTTGATTACTTCAGGCTTGAGCTTGAATTGAACATTGCAGTTGAACGCTGAGGTCTTTTTCTCCACTTTATATTCATAAAAATCTACTTTAATCATTGTAGACTAATGTTTGAACCCCTTCAGAAGAGACTATAGTTGTTTTGTGATAAGCTAGGATAAAGGAACATAAAGGATGCTTTTTTGTCAGATAACTTTCTGCAAATAGGATTGAAGTGCCGGTGCTTCTCGGCATACTTCTTGAAATATCACACCAGCATACCTTCATAAGGCAGCAAGTCTCTCTTTACTTTTTACTGCTTTAGTCTCTTGGCCTTGTGGATGCAATTATTGAATTTTTCAGTGATAACTAAGACCTTTGGTCTGTCATACTTCCTCCGGCCAAAGTGATGTGGCCACTCCAGGAGTGCTGGTCCTATTCCCTCATGCAATGGCAGCTTCTCAAGCCATTGCTCCAGGACTATGATGAGTACTGGTAGTTGTTCAGATATTGTTTCTGGCGGTCCCCCCCCCCCCAAAAAAATGAAGATTTCTGCACCTGGAGTGGTTCTCAGGTCATCCAGTTTCTATGGTTGAATGTCTGGGCTTGGAGGGCCTCTGGTCAGAGCGTATGGTACGAGTGTTGTCTTCAATCCTAGAGATCTATTGGGGTTTGGCTTAAATTTCATAACCTTTATGTAATAAACATATTACAGGAAAAGACTAGTTCACATTACTGGAGAGTGGTAAGCTATCAATAACAGGCAATTAGAGAGGCAAAACCTAATACATTTTAGACATATTGATCCATAAATGTAGAGACCTAATTCCCACCAGTCTTTTTTCCATTTCTTTTTCTTTATGTAATAAAGAAAGTTTCTAATTGAGGAGGACCATAGAAAACAAATTTCTGCTCATTATAGACAATCATACAATGACATAGAAAACAAAGAGAGACCTGTCATTTTAATTCAGCCAATCAGTGAGTAGTTTCTGCTAGCAAGTTTTCCTAATTTGCCATCTGTCCTGATAGATTCTCAAATCAGGGCCCTTATATTTGCATCACCATGGCTGTTAACTTTGCTAATGCTGCTTCAGTGAATTGCAAAACCGGTCCCATGAGGGCCTCCACCAACTTGTCCTCCCTATCTTTCTTTGCAATTTTAGTTAACATTGTTTCATCAACTTATTGAAAAATTTGTCCATATATCTTTCAGGTTGGTGCCTCTCAGTCCCAGAAATTAGCTTGATGCAGGTGGAAGGAGCAGGGGACCTCAGAGCAAGCCAGGAACCTGTCCTTCCCCAGTCACTGCATCATGTGACTTGTTAGTTGCACTATTTTATTCTCTATGTACTTCACTTTTTTTACAGGTCAGAAGGATGATATGATCATAGTACATTGCTTTCAAGATTTGGAAAGCTGTTTAATAAGCAAGAACAGGAAAACGCCTCCCTTTGAGAGGCACTATTTTGCTATAATCCTTGCAACATACAGAAGGCAAGATACAAAAGACAGTGTTTGTACTTTGCCTGTATAATCTAATTAGGGGAAATTGAGCATAAGTGTCCAAGCCCTCTTTATATCCAAGGAACAAACTCTGTTACATAAGGCTTTAGTTACTAATCCATACAAAGTCAGCTGTCATAGAACTTGCTGTGAAATGCTTGAGCATTGTGTGGCTCTTTATGTCAAACAGCTGTACACAGACTCAAAAACTGCAGTGTAAATTTAAATTGCAATGAGTCCTCTGTTAATGTATATAAGAATCTGAGACAGAGAAGCTCCATCCATCAGGTGCTGTTCTACAAATCTTCCATACTGCTATTAAAAATGATGCTTCTGATTGCTATAATTGGAATATAGTATGCCTTAATACGAAATATGAAAGAATTGCAGCTGAGTTCTTTCCAGAAGATGTGGGCTCCATTGATTAGACTTTCAATTGATGTCAACAATATATAACATCTATTTTTTCACTGGTTTCATTAATATAAATAATTTATAACTTCATATCACTTGTGTTTTATCTCTCGGTACACACACGGCTGATAGGGGTATTGGTTATAGTTTTATTATTGTTTTGTTTTTCCTTTGTATATTGACTTATGTTGTATGTTTCTGGAATTAGTCAGTATTATTCTATTTGTTACAAATGCTAATAAAGAATATTGTACTTAAAAAAAAAAGATGCATTGTCTGGAAAATTCCACAAATGGTTCTCATTGAATCTACCCCTTATTGTTAACTAAAAATCTTTTCGAAAAGAAATCAAAACCCTGCTTTTCAAAAAATTTATCCAGTTATCTTAACTCTCCCCTTGTCCTTCCCCCTCCCTTCATAAATTCCCCCTCAAATTGCTACTCTTCTTGCACTTTCTCCTCAAAGACTCAACTATGAAACCAGTCCCCTAAACTGTAATTTCCCTGTAAATGTCCAGTTCTCCTCTGATTTTTACTCTTCTTGTAATTTCTCCTATGTTCGCCACCCATCTTGTAATTTTTCCTCTAAGACTCTTTTATGTAACCAGCCCCCTAGAGTGTAATTTTCCTGGAAATGTCCAGTTATCTTCTGATGTAATCCACCTAGAACTGCAAGATACAGGCGGAATAGAAGTCACTAATGTAATGTAATGTAATTGTCTCGGATACAAAATGAGATTGTGCGCCCTCCAGGGGCAGGGAAATACCTAGTTTACTTGAATGTAAATAATTTGAGCCAAATCATACCATACCATGCAGGTTCTTATATCCTGCAAATTTCAGCAAGAATTCAGTGTGGTTTACAATAAGATTCTTAGAAAATTAAATATGGTCAACAGTTGACCGGATTAAAGAGAGAAGAGGTATGTCGTTAACATTTTCCTGAACTGGTAATGTGATTCCTGTTAACATAAACACAGCGTCAGATTATTCCAAAATTTGGGGCCTTGAAATTCAAATGTAGATTCATGCATCTTTTCTGGCACACACATAAAGGACGGCACGCCGGACCAATCAGCAAGCAAGGCTTTCATCTGTGTACGTGCTGAGCTCACTGCTCAGCATGGCTATTTCCCGCTGCGACGCCGGACTTGTAAGTTGCATTCCTGCGTGACACACTACCGGAGCCACGGCAAAGGTGGAAAAGAGCCACATGCAGCTCTGGAGCCGCGGGTTGCCGACCCCCGCGGTAGACGGAGGGACCACACGGAGTCACCCACCGTACCACCCGATTCGGGTAAGCACAGGTATCGGTGGGTGGCTTATTTGCGGGGGGGGTGCCTTATTTTACAATTTTTTCTAAAAAGGGGGGGCTGTCTTATTTGATGGCCCAGCCTTATCATCGGGGAAACACGGTATGTATATAGATATGTGTACAAAGCAAAATAACAAAATTATCTGTGTCTAGTAAGTTGCTGCCACAAAGAGCCTTCCTAGTCATGTTAGCTGGCAGTCTCAAGCTGGAAAGTTACAAAAATAAACCAGAAAGAACTACTAGCTGATTTTCAGCTCATCACCATTATTCATAAGAAAAGGAAACAGAAGCAGGTCCTTTCACTTATTTCTTTTTTTCCATTCTATAGTGGAAGTGGAGGAGTAACCTAATGGTTAGTGCAGTAATTAAACTCTGGAATTTGTTGTCGGAGAATGTGGTGAAATCGGTTAGCTTAGCAGGATTTAAAAAAGGTTTGGCTAATTTCCTAAAAGAGAAGTCCATAGGCCATTATTGAAATGGCTTGGGAAAATCCAATGCTTATTCCAAGGATAAGCAGCATAAAATCTGTTTACTATTTGGGATCTAGCTAGGTACTTTGGACTTGTGTTGGCCACTGTTGAAAATAGGATACTGGGCTTGATGAACCTTCTGCCTGGCCCAGGATAATAATTATGTTCCAAGGTTCCATTCCCACCACAACTCCTTGTGACTATGCAAATCACTTAACCCTCTATTGCCATAGGTGCAAAATAAGTACCTGTACATAATTCAGCGTTTTCAGCCGGTGTGTCGTGGCTGATCCCCAGATGTGCTGTGGAGTCTGACAACATGATTTACCTCACTATTTTCCTTCTCCTCCCCTTGGCTCTCTCTCCTCTCTGCCATAATTCTCAAAACTTTGCGGTTGTGAGCATCTATTAGACCAGGGGTAGGGAACTTCGGTCCTCAAGAGCCGTATTCCAGTCGGGTTTTCAGGATTTCCCCAATGAATATGCATTGAAAGCAGTGCATGCAAATAGATCTCATGCATATTCGTTAGGTAAATCCTGAAAACCCGACTGGAATACGGCTCTTGAGGACTGGAGTTCCCTACCCCTGTATTAAACCATCCTTCCTCTGGCCAGCCTGAAGGTCCTTCCTTCTGACACAACTTCCTTATGCCATGTGGCAGAGAGAAAGCCTTGAGAGGACCAGAGGAAGGTCTGTTCTAATGACTGCTGGCAAGCAGCAAAGTTTATAGAATCAAGAGTGGAGAAGAGAGAAAGGCCCAAAGAGTGGGAGAAGGAAGAGGAAGGTAGGAAAAGAAAATAGACCCATGGGAAAGGGAAGTCATTCTGCACATAGAGGGAAGGGGAGAAGCATGCTGCATAAGAAGGAAAGTGAGAGGGAAAACAAGAAGGTTGAAGAAAGCTGAACAAGAAAAATCCATGCCAAACAAAGCACAGGGCAGGAGGTGAGGAAAGAAATAGCAGATGGAAAGGAGGCCCTGAAACAGAGTTAAGAGTACAGACAGAGGAAAGCAGAACCAAAGATTTGGAACAGGATGATTGGAATAATAAAATCACCAGATATCAAAGGTAGGGAAAATTATTTTTTATTTTCAGGTTAGTGTTGAGAATTTATATCTGTCAGCTTTATTTTGCACTATACAGGAGGACCTGCATTTCTTTCTGTTTCACAGCATGCAGAGTCTGGTATCTCTGCTTTTAGTTTGTGTCTGCGTGTTTTGTTTTTGGTTGGTTTTTTTTTTTTTTGCATTTCCCTACTTTGTATCAGGTGAGTCATGTTCTGCATTTGCGACTGAGGTAAAGGATTCTGCTGGCATGTGGTGTCTATGTAGGAATCTGTAGCAGTCCTCCTTGTTCCAGTTTCCCAGTAGCAGGTATATTAATATTCTAATGTATTTCAGTAGCATAATTAAATGAAATAACTACTTAAGTTATAGGTACGGGTGGGGATAAAGATTACTTGTGGGGATGGAATGGATCTTAACAGGGATGGGCAGATATGAGTTAAGATTCCAGTGGTGTGTCTTGACAATTTTTGCATCTTGTAAGTGTGTCACGAGATGAAAAGGGTTGAAAATCACTAATATAATATGCAAACTACTTTGATTGTAACCACAGAAAAGTGGTATATCAAATCCCACCCAATTTCTGTATCTCCAGTTTGGCTTTAGGACACATTCTTTCAATATTGATTACATTATTGGATTCTGAATGTCTTGCTGAATATCAGGGGGTAAGAATTTACTATCCGGTCTCAGACTTTCTGTTTCTTGATAATACATTAAACATTAGTTTTAGATCCATCTTACTAGTTTAGTACTCTTTGATAGATTATATATGTGGTTTTGTAACCCACTTAGGATTTAAGAGGCTAAAAACAAAGAACACGAGTATAAGATGTTGGGGGCGACATTAGCAAAATGCAAACAAGAAAGAGATTTGGGGGTACTGATTGACAGAACCCTAAAGCCTTCGGCACAATGCGCAGCAGCGGTGAAGAAAGCAAACCGGATGTTGGGCATGATTAAAAAGGGAATCACGAGTAGATCGGAAGATGTAATAATGCCACTTTATAGAGCAATGGTCAGACTGCAATTGGAATACTGTGTCCAACACTGGTCTCCATACCTCAAGAAAGATATAACTCTGCTGGAGAGGGTACAGAGGCGAGCCACGAAATTTGTCAAGGGATTGGAGAATTTGAGCTACAAAGAGCGCCTTAGGAAATTGGGACTGTTTACCCTCGGGCAGAGACGACTGAGAGGGGATTTAATAGAGACTTTTAAATTAATAAAGGGATTTGATAAAATAGACCAAGAAGAAGCATTACTAACTTTTTCGGAAGTGACACGGACGAGAGGTCACAGACTGAAACTGAGTGGCAGCAGGTTCAGGACGAATGTCAGGAAGTTCTTTTTCACACAGCGAGTGCTGGGAATTTGGAATGCTCTCCCGGAGGATGTTGTGACAGAGATTACTGTTCTGGGATTCAAGCGCAAGTTGGATGCACACCTTCTTGCAAATCATATTGAGGGCTCCTGGGTCTCCAATCAGGAGTACCTAAATGGGCCGCCGCGTGTGCGGATCACCGGACTGGATGGACCTCGGTCTGATCCGGTGAAGGCTTTTCTTATGTTCTTATGTTAAGTTATGTAAATACATAAATATTCTACTCGAATCAGCATTTTGTAAACCTCTATCATATTCTCCTTTCAGTTGTCTCTTCTTTAGATTGTCGCACTCCCGGTACTGGCTGGTCAGAATGGCTACCGGGACGTGCGCAAGACATACAATCCAGACGTGCCTTTCCCAAGTGAAAAGCCCTGCTAATGTTCCAATATCAGCTAATATAAAAAGAAAACAAGTTAGCTGTGATTCCAACAAAAATAGAAGTGCTTTATTTCACAATAGCGCTGAAAACAACACTGTAGCCACTGTTCAAAATTCAAATTCAAAAATAACAAGTTCAAAACAAAACACAGCTCAGAAGAAATGGCGCCTAAGTCAGCCAAGGTCTGAGCAACCCCCCTTCTTCAAACTGAAGAGCTCTGACTTCACAATGCCAAGCAGTAGCTAACTACGCCTTAGCAGCTGTTGATGGCCGTGAAGCACAAAATGATTTATGCTACACGGGAATGTTTGACAGGGCCATGGGGAAAAAGTATAGGTTCGTAGCCAGGTGTTGTTGAAGAGGCAGCCGGCCTTAAAAAACTCAATCCAACGTAGTCATTGGTCGATTGGTTACAACTGGAGTGGAGAAGACAAAAGAATGGTGAGACCAGCAAAAACAAAAGGTGACCCAAGTTTCCACGGGAGAAACAATGAACCAAACAAAACAAAAAAAAATGTGGAAACCATCAATGTAAAAACTATTATTTTTCAGAAAAAGGCTTAAAAACACTATCCACAAATTGTGTTTCACAATCTGTGGAACACAATTTGCAGATAGCGATTTTAAGCCTTTTTCTGAAGAAATAATAAAGAAGGTTTTTACATTGTTGGTTTCCACATTTTTTTTTTTGTCTTGTTTGGAAGACATGAGAATGGCAACAAAAAATAGGACTAGAACAGAAGACTGATACAGTAAAACCTTGGTTTGCGAGCATAATTTGTTCCAGAAGCATGCTTGTAATCCAAAGCACTCGTATATCAAAGCGAATTTCCCCATAGAAAATAATGGAAATTCAGACGATTAGTTCCACAACCCCAAAACTTTAATACAAAATACTATAAGTACTCGGCTCAGTTGTGATGATGTGACGTGCGTATACTGTGTGTACTCATATTGCAAGACTTTGCTCGTTTAGAACAGTCGCTACACTCTTGCAGTGTCAGAGAGAGGGACGAACTATCGGCTCAGTTGTGATTTATGTATACTGTATGTACTTGTATTGCAAGACATTGCCTATATATCAGGTTAAAATTTAATCAAATTTTTTGCTTGTCTTACAAAACACTTGCAAATCAAGTTACTTGCAATCCAAGGTTTTACTGTACAGTTAAACCTTGGATTGCAAGTAACTTGGTTTGCAAGTGTTTTGCAAGACAATCAAAACATTTTATTAAAGTTTTAACTTGATATACAAGCAATGTCTTGCAATACGAATATATACAGTATACACGCATCACATCATCACAACTGAGCCGATGGTTCTTCTCTCTCTGACATTGCAGGATTGTAGTGACTGTTCTAAATGAGTGAGGTCTTGCAATATAAGTACGTATAGTATTTTGTATTAAAGTTTATGGGTTGTTAAATAAATCGTCTGAGTTTCCATTATTTCCTATGGAGAAATTTGCTTTGATATATGAGTGCTTTGGATTACAAACATGCTTTTGGAAAGAATTATGCTCGCAAACCAAGGTTTTACTGTATCTTGAAATTTCTTCCAACTGCCCTCCACTCTCGCCTATCCTGCTCGACGTTCCAAGAGGGCTAGTTCATAGAGAAATGACTGGCTTTGAAAGAAGGAGGAGCCCTCGCTCTCCAAAAGACCAAAATAACTTTTTTAGCCAGCTCTCCCCCAGCATAAAAAAGAGCCAGTACCGGGGTACATAAAGGGAAGAATGGGAAAAGAGAGGGCAAAAAGGTTCATACCCGAGCCCAAAAAGAGCGTACCTTAGAACAGTCCCAAAACATATGGCCCTGATGGGCAGGGCCTTTATCACATTTTGGACAAGTGGCATGTGGAGCAAAACCAGCTCTATAAGCTCTCCATGGAGACACAAATGCTCTGTGTAATAGTTTATATTCTTGTCTCTATGAAGCGTACTATAAAAAAACAGGCGCAAAAGTACAAAACATTTAGAAATCACTGACGGAGAAATACTGAAGCTCAAGTCCATGGAGACACACATTTCTTTTTTTTCTTTATAAATCTTTATTAATTTTCAAATGTTAACAGTGCCACACAATGAATTTAAACATAAACACTACACAGAACGCATTTTAAATACACAAATAATTCAAAAAACAATCATTTTCTCCCCCCTCCTCATAATTAATAGAAGTACATATTTAACTTCAATAATATAGATAATTAAGTATAAAAATAATAATACATTTCCCTCCCCCCATCCTGGATGTGTAAGGAAGTCAAATAAAAGGAAAGGTACATGACAGCTATTTCTTTTAACAAATGGTCGACCCTACAGTCACATGACCTAATGTCTGTTCTAATTCTTTCCGGTAATGTATGCATCTCTTATTTCTGTTCGCTGTTATTTGTTTATATTGTATTTTATTGTTGGTTTAAATAAACTAAGACTTAAAAAAAATAAAAACAGTCAGAAGTAATTGCTGCTTTTTATGGGGACAGGTAACTTTTAGGGGGGGGGATGGGCAGGGATAGAGGGGATTCTGGTGGGGACAAATAGGAATAGATGGGATACTGGTGGGGATGGGCAGGATTTCTGTCCCTGCGCAACTTTCTACTACAAACTGCCTCCAATTAAAAGGAGAAATTGACTGCTTTTAAATCAGTTTGAGGTTGGGAGATGTGAAGTGTGGAGGAGAATGGGTATGTCTCCCCCCTCCCTCCCTCCCTCCCTCTGAGCTGCTTCATGGTGATAACAAAGGACACTGGGAGTCCTTGCAGATGCAGCTCATGAAAATGCGTAACAGCGAAACACTGCTTGGTGTTAGGCCACACTGCATATTATGTGTAGAAGAACCTTTATGTGATTGTGGAACATTCAATGATTGTTTAAGGATCAACGTGGGATCTGGAGTTAATGAACACATTGATATACAGGGTTCCCCCAGTTTTTCGCGGTTGGCGGTTCGTGGTCCCAGTCATTCACGGTATTTTCCGACCGCGAACCGCTGACAAGGAGAGGGCAGCGGGAGAGGCAGGAGAGAGCAGCCGGAGCACCGCGAGTGCAGGAAATCACTCACGGTTCTTTCTGCACTAAGTCGGGCCCTATCCAATCAGGAGCTGCTTTGACACGCAGATCCTGATTGGATAAGGCCCAACTTAGTGCAGGAAGAGGCGGTCGGAGCATACCACAAGTGATTTCCTGCACTCGCGGCGCTCCAGCTGCTCTCCTGCTGCCCTCTTCAGGCTCCCCCATGAAAAACCGTATTGGCGGTTTTTTGAGATTTGCAGGGGTTCCTGGAACGGAACCCCCACGAATATCGGGGGAGTACTGTATCTAGCAGTTTTGGGAATAAGAACAACGGCAGGTTTGAAGATGTAATGAATGGTGTTTAGAGTTTGAAGGTTTGGCCTCTCTTGTGTCATTTTGTGTATGTGGTTATTCAAGTAATTTTATCATGATTGTGATTGTATTTTCTGTAACTAGGTGGCAAACTAATAGTTTAATAAAATATTTGAATGATAAACTGGTAAGTCTCGAGTATAATAGCTTCCCTGTGGAGTTAGAAGTTAGTAATTGAAAGGAGAGCGACATCATACAGATAAAGAGATAAAGGAGCTCCCAGAAGGTGTTGCTGTACAGCCATGCTACTTCAGATGTGCACCCAGTGGCACAGTAAGAGTGGGCAGTGCCCGGGGCAGTAGCACCCCTCCCCAGTGGCTGTGCCTCCCTTCACTTCCCCCCCATACTTCTGTGGTGTAAGCAGCGTGCCCACT
Source organism: Geotrypetes seraphini (assembly GCF_902459505.1). Taxonomy (NCBI): domain Eukaryota; kingdom Metazoa; phylum Chordata; class Amphibia; order Gymnophiona; family Dermophiidae; genus Geotrypetes; species Geotrypetes seraphini. Next base: position 156,848,175 of record NC_047090.1, on the reverse strand, counting down.
TCACTTCTCCCTTTGACGTCCCTTCCTAGGCGCGGGTCCCAGAAGTGACATCACAGAGCGCACCAATGCTGACGCGGGCAGCAACCTCGCGCCGGGGCAATAAAAAAGGTATGGGAGAAGGCAAGGGGCGCACATGTGCAGCAAGAAGAGGAACGGGGGGGGGGGGCAGAGAGGAGGAGGGATGCTGCGTAGGGTTACCATATGGCTCCAGGAAAAGGAGATGATTCAAACAGAACCCTCTAACAGGGGATGAAAAACGTTGTAAACCAAAAATAATCTCCCCTGCACCATTTTCAACTTTACGATACTATCTGGGGCCGGTGTTTAAAACTTTACTGCGATAGCCTGGCCGGTTCCTGAGGAAGGGGATTTCTATCCTCGAAACAGACGAGCTTCATCTTGGCTGGCTATTTTTTCTGCTACGTTGGAGATGCTAAGTACTTCCTGCAGTTGATTTTGTTTTCACCTGTGCCTGCTCCGCTGATCTTCCCCGGATGAGGGGCAGAGACTGCTTTTACAATCTGTTATACTTTATTATTATTGATTTTTCACCTTTAGCACATTGGTTTGTGCACTGGTTTATCACGTTTAATTCACACAAAGTTAGCGCAGGGATGTTTCACAGTTAATACCCTTTATTGGGTTTATACTTGTGACAGCTGGAGTCTCAAGGGTCATTCCTCTGTGCAAGCTTTCCTTTATCACAATTATTTGCTTCACTAGTGCTGTGTTGTTCGAGCTGTCTCTCCCCCTCACCCTTCTAACTTGTGGGGCAGGGGAGATTATTTTTGGTCCAGAAAAAGGAGGACAGATTGAGACATCCGGGTTTTACCGTAGAAGTAAAACCCGGATGTCTCAATCCGTCCTCCTTTTTCTGGAGCCATACGGTAACCCTAGTGCAGCGCCCTTTGCAAGATGCTACCCAGGGCAGACCGCCCCCATCCCCTTACTATGCCACTGTCTGTACCATTGGCTGTGTACTAGAGGTCTGCACGGGAACGGGAATCGCTGGAATCCCGCGGGTCCCGTGGGGGTCCTGCGGGTATCCCCCCATAACCCACAGGACTCCCACGGGGACCCCCCTCTTACCCATGGGACTCCCACGGGGATGGAAGGCTTTGGAAGCAGGGTTCGTCCATATAATATAATGGACACGTCAGCCTTAGTAAAAGAGGGGTTTTTTAAGTTAATTACCTGAACAGAAAACAAAAAAAGGGTTCCACCAAAGAGATTCCACAAGGAAAACAGCAGCGCAAACACAAAAGAAACTGTGGAATTGATGATCCTGTCAGAAGTAATTGCTTTTTATGGGGACGGGCAGGGATGGAGATAATTTCTTGCGGGGACGGGTGGGGACGGAGAGGATCCTGACGGAGACGGGTGGAGACGGAGAGGATCCTGGCGGGGACGGGCGGGGATGGGTGGGATTTCTGTCCTTGCACAACTCTCTACTGTGTGTACCACAGCTTCTTAAAGGTGTTTATCAGGAGCTGCAAGCATGCTCTGAGTATGTCAACAAGGGGGCAAAGCAACCCCAGGTGAGCTGGAATAGCAGGTGGGAAAGCATTTTATTTACTTGTTCATTCACTCATTTAGCCTGTCCTCCCTCTGGCACCCAGAACGAGTTACACAGTAACATTAAAAACATAATTGGTAATAAAAGGAATGGGGAGGGGGGGGAATGAAATAGGTCATATGGATATATATTTTGGAGGAATAATAGAAATATGTATGGATATACAGTATTATTATTGTGAATCTAATTGTAATGAATATCTCTTTGTATTATATTATTGAATATTTATTTGATTCCTTCAATAAAAGCTTAAATTTCAGAACCGACCATGAAACTAAAATAAGCTTTCACAACCTTACGAAATCCCAACAGATCAGTTATGGATCTCACAGAGGGAGGAGTCTCATTCCACAACTCGGCCACAGACTAGGAGTATGCTCGAGAATGAGGAGAACGAGCACATTCCAAGAGAAAAGATTTGCTTAGATTATTGCAACACTTTATTTGTAGGATTGCCTACTGAGAGCTTGTTCAAAACGCAGCTGCTTAACTTTTGGAAAAACTTTGGGATGGGTGACCCATAGTTCGCCAGTTTTGCATTTCCTGCCAATAACCCCCCCCCCCCCCCAAGATGAATCAAAGGAGCTAAAGGAAATCACTAAGAAGCTGGAAGGTGTATTGGGGCAATTTAACAAGCAAATTAGCAGGACCCGATGGTGTTCACCCCAGCTGTTCTGAAAGAACCCAACTACGAAATTGCAGACCTGCACCTGTCATATGTCATTAAAAGCTGTCGCTGTGTCTGATGACTAGAGAATAGTCATTGTTGGGTCAATTTTTACAAAAGGGCTTTCAGGGTGATCTGAGAAACCAGAGGCTATGGAGGCCAATTGTAATTGTCAGGCAAAATAGCAGAAGTTACAATTAAGAACAGAATTACTGGATACAAGTGGGGCCTAATGGGAAAGAGCCAACATGTTTTTTTAATTTAAAAAAAAAAAAGAAAACCGACCCAAGCAAACCAAACAACCCCCCCCAAAGTATACATTAACATTCTATTAGCATGATTTGAAGGTTAATTAAGGTGGAGAGGGTTTCTCCTGAGCACGCCGCCAGTAACATGGTGGCGGCCGTGAGGCTTCCCTGATCGGCTCCGCTCTTTCTCCTTCAGTCTGCCCCTGTGCTGCCAACGTCAGCTCTGGGGCGTTCCGCCTCATTGGCTGTACTTGGGGAGGGCGGAGCTTTTGGGGAGAGTGGGCCGTTTAAAATTGCTGCCTCTGAGGAGCCCTGGTCTTTTCAGGCTCCCCAGCGGCAGGAGCATTCCCACCCTCCCTCTTTTACTAACGTGTCTCCAGTCGGTGGTGTAGGGACGCGGGACAGTTAGGAAACTAATGTTAGCAGAAATTTTGTGTGAATTGTACTCAAGCGTTTATTAGAGACGGGCAGTTGTTCAATGTTAGTGAGTTAGAAGTTCCACAAGAACATTGGGACAACAAAACATGTGAATGGACTCAAAGGGAGGAGTTTAGCAGTTCTCTCGAAAAATGTCTGCCTCGCTGGCATCCATGCCGGTTGGGCGGAGAATTGTGGCGGGCCACAAGGGTTGAAGGACACGCTCCCTCGCTGGGTTTCATGGCAGGAAGCAATACGTCGGGAGTAAGGCTTGGGTGCTTCCTAGGGTTTGATTTACATGGGCGTTATAATAAAGTTGTGGCCTTTTATTCCCAAAATGTTGTTGTTGTCAATTTATTATAAACTGGTCTAGGAGGAAGCTGGTATGTGTGTCACAAGTTACAAGTTTATTAGAATTTGATGGATCGCTTAATCGGTTTGCTAAGCGATGTACAAAATTATTAAAAGAAAAGTGTGTATTACAAAAAGGACAAACCAAATGACAAAATTCTTAGAGATAAGACAAACTTGAGTTGGGAGGAAGGGGGGAGGGAAAGTTACAATTCTATTTAGAAGAAAAACAAAAAAGGAAAAGAACAAAAGGAAATGGGACAGTTAAAATTTAAAAATATTAAGCAAATCTAAAGTTCAAGTATTATAAGCATCTTTAAAAAGATAAGATTTTAACGATTTTTTAAAGGAGGAGAGGTCTTTTTCATTTTTAATATAATATGGTAATGAATTCCACCATTGGGGGCCCATTACAGAGAACATATCGGATCTTCTCGTGCCTGCTATTTTCAAAGAGGGTATAGATAAGAGATTTTGGAAGGATGACCTGAGTGGACGTATTGTCTTATGCCTATGTTATGTTTGTACACACACAAAGAAGGGACTTTCTGAAGGCATTTTTGACAACTGTGCTAGAAATCGGTTTAGCATGCAGAAAAGGCCTGGGTCAGGATACTAAAATCTGTTAACACAGTTTAACAAAAGGGCCTCATAGTTAAGGTCTGGGATGTAGATAAATTTAGAAAAGAGGTTTGAACAAATTTCTGGAGGACAGATCTGTAAATTACTTTAGGAGAAGGAAATATTGAAGAGGCTTGCCCAGTGGGATCTGCTGCTTATTTCCAAGTGACCTGGACTGGCCACTTCGACAGTGACAAAATGTTGAGCTGAATGGATTATTGATCAGACGTGGCATGGCATTACCCCTCGCTCCCCCCCCCCCTCCAATCTCCCATTATAGGACCTGGATCAAGATGAATAAACTAGCCCAAATTCACAAGCTGAGTAACTCCGAAATAGCTAATTATGTAAATCTTGCCACCTTGTTTTTAAACATTGGTTCTTAGGAATATAGAATAGGACTTCAGAATTTCTTCTTTTGTGCTTAATGTAAAAACTGCTGATCAGACCTGTTATACTAATCTATTGATTTGACCATTCCTTCATTTTTTTAAATTGGGCTGTGGCTAGAAAACAGAAGATGTAACATAGTAGATGACGGCAGATAAAGACCCGAATGGTCCATCCAGTCTGCCCAACCTGATTCAATTTAAATTTTTTAATTTTTTCTTCTTAGCTATTTCTGGGTAAGAATCCAAAGCTTTACCCGGTACTGTGCTTGGGTTCCAACTGCCGAAATCTCTGTTAAGACTCACTCCAGCCCATCTACACCCTCCCAGCCATTGAAGCCCTCCCCAGCCCATCCTCCACCAAACGGCCATATACAGACACAGACCGTGCAAGTCTGCCCAGTACTGGCCTTAGTTCAATATTTAATATTATTTTCTGATTTTAAATCCTCAGTGTTCATCCCACGTTTCTTTGACCTCTCAGGCGAGCATCTTAAGTTGCGGTCCAGAGAGTTGGCCTGACATTCCAATTCAGGAATAAGGTCAGCAAGATTCTCCAGGAGGAGGTGGAGAGGATCCCTAGTGGGAGGAGGAAGTTATTGAAATTCTGGGGTAACCTGCATCAGGCAACAGTGAAAAGACAGAATGTTCTTCCAAGAAGTAGTGTAAATTTAATAGAGCGGTAACAACCCTATACACCAGCGTATCTCAAACTGTGTGCCGAGGCCTCCTGACACGCAGCTCCTGATTGGATAAGGCCCGACTTAGTGCAGGAAGAGGCAGTTGGAGCATACTGCGAGTGGTTTCCTGCACTCGCAGCGCTCCGGCTGCTCTCCTGCTGCCCTATTCAGGCTGCCCCATGAAAAACCGTATTTGCAGTTTTTTTGAGATCCGCGGGGGAACGGAGCCCCCGCGAATATCGGGGGAGTAATGTACTCAGTTGATATTTGTTAGACTTAGGGGGTACTTAGCTTGAAGTAGTTGAGAAACACTGCTGTAGGCAGAGAATCAGCTGGCGCCAGTGCCTCTCCTTCTCTGCAGCCCTCTTCCCTGCTGGCACCCCCTACTGGCATCTCAGGGCCCATCCGGAGGGCCTCTGCACATGTGCGGACGTCGACGTGACATCATGCATATGCGTGATGTCATTACGGCGCTGTCTGCACACTACCTTTAGCGTGGCCTGGCTGGAGAAAGTTTGAGCCGATTGGATGGGCCATCTTGGTCCATATCTGCTATCAGATAAATCGCAGGGAAACCGATTTCAACAATATTCAGTTGCAGTGGGCTACCCCAGTCAAAATCTAGCTTTCACTTATTGAAATGAAGCATCAGCTACTTTGAAGACTTCTGGAACTGATCGGGCTCGGGGTGACACTCTTCCCACAGCTGAGAGGCTCAGAGGAGCCCGAGAGCTTGTCTCAACAGGTGTATAGTAACACAGGGCTGGGAGGCCCTCGTGTTGCCCGTAAGGTAAGCTGGGGGGGGGGGGGGGGTGGAGAACCGTTAGGAAGATAGAATTAGAAAAAGAATAGGGGAGGGGCCCGAGCCAAAAGGAGAGTTTTGGTTTGGTTAGATTAGGGAAGAGGGGCGGTTCAGGGAGCTGATAAAACGAGCCTTGGAGGACCCGGTTTGTTGCAGGTCCTCCAGGGCGGTTTTTGTTCCCACCCGCCCACCCTTGGTTGGTGGCCCTAGTGACTTGGGAAGGCGGGTCTCCCGAGATACTGGGTGCCGGGGCTCATCCGGCGATGAGCAGTGGGCCGGCTGGGAGCCGTGCCTTGGGGGTCAAGTGACCCGGGTTAAAGGGGCATGAGGTCATGCCACCTCTCAGACACTTGCTGTTTGTGGCGGGGTCGGGGGCAAATGGTAATGTTTACCCGGGGGTAGCTCGGTGAGGAGCTTGCTGATGTTGATTGTCAATTGATGTTCAATATGTTAATGATGTTAATTTATGCAAGTTAATTTATTGGTTATTGTGATTAAATAAAGAGCTGGGGCTAGATACCATAATAAAGTGTGTTGGTTTTATTTAAGGGTGGGTAAGGAGAAAAGGGGGGTGTTTAGGGACAGCAGCAGGGACTCTCCAGATCCCGATGTTACTGGTGTTTCAGGGCGTCCTGGAGCCACTGGGGCTGCTGGAAACACCTATTTTGATGAGCTGAAATCCCTGCAGAGGTGGCGCTTTTTAATGAGCTGGAAACACCTTCGCCAGCTGAAACTCTCGACCAAGGAAAACACCGAGTCTAAAGCCGGCCAGGCCGCTCCCGGGTGGAGTTTCTTCCCAAACCTGTCGGGCCGTTTTCTTTTCCTCCGAGACAGGGAGGACACGGGCTGCCAGAAACCGGTTTGACTTCAGCCGCTGACGTCTCCCGCTCCCGATGATCCTTAAACACCCTGCTAATGAGAGAGCGGCCCGGAAAAACCGGTCGGGGCAGGGGAGAGCGACGGCGCTGACTGAGTTGGGCGCCTATATAAGGACGGAACCCGCGCTCAGAGGCGTCCAGAGAGCGGGAGGCCGGGACGGGTAAGTGGCTCTGGGCAAGCGCTCGTCTCCTCCGTCGGCGCTACTTTTAGCGGCGGAGGCAGAAAAGTTCCGGGGAGAGCGTGGCGCGGCGGTTAAAGCGACAGCCTCGGTTGTGGGTTCGAATCCCGCGCTGCTGAATCCAGGTACATTCGATAGACTGCGAGCCCGCCGGGACAGACAGGGAAAACTAAATTTATTCTGAATCTTATTCCCTTCGTTCTCCTTTCTGGTTGGGGGGAGGGTTTTTTCGGCGCATTGGGATTGGGGCAGGATTTGGGGTGCGAGCAGTGAACGCTTTTGGTTCAAGCCTAGGGTTTTTCCCTCTACATATATAATTTCACCCAGGAGTGTTTGACCCTGGCACTGATCACGTTGACCCTGACTTCCCAAGGGTGCTTCTGACTCAGGTTGCCTTGGCCGGACTGGGAGGGGGGGGGGGGAAGAGGGGATTGGGATTTGTATATCGCCCTTTTTGTACTTATACAGGTACTTCAAGCATTTTCCCTATCTGTCCGGTATCTAAAGTACCTGGAGCAGTGGAGGGTTAAGTGACTTGCCCAGGGTCAGGAGGAGCAGCGTGGGATTTGAACCCACAACCTCAGGTTACTGAGCTCTTAGCGCGAACCACTGCACCACACTCTCCTCCACTGGCCTGCTGGCGAAGTTGGGTCAGGCTTCCCATGGGGTGGGGGTCCCACTCCTCCTCCTCAAAGTTTGGAGGGCTCTCGAAACACAAGCCGAGCACGATTTGACAGCTGGTTCAGACCCACGGATGGAGTAAAGGAGCCTCGCTGGAGCTTTAAATAAATGAGCAGAACAGGTGTAGCAGGGGAAGAGGGAGGGGGGGGGGGATTTGGGGGGAAGGAAGTAAGAGCCGATCTTTCTCCCTTATGTGCTTCTTTTCTTGTTCTTCTTTTGCCAGGTCTGCTCAAGAGGAGGACGCGGGGCATTCTCCGGGCACTCAGCCTTCCTGGTGCAGTGGTTCTTAACAGTTCAACAGTTCTCTATCGAAATTGTGAAATGTTTAGGACCACTTGATCAGTGAGGCCCAGGCATCGATCGAGCAGGAGGGTTCAGCCGCCACTCCCTTCGCTACTGCGCCTTACCTTCACCCACGTACGCAAGTTTAGGTATTTTTGCCATTTTGTCCTGGGTGGACGGCGGCATAACTTTCTCGTAATCGAGCTGGAGAAGGAATCTTTGGACAATTAAGTGCTATAGAAACATGCAACGCGAAAGCGAAGTCGCTCCCTAGGCTTTATTGGATCTGGTGAGCTGGAATTAGCTCGAGAGAGAAACGTTCTGGTAGTCCGGGGAGGGGGGGGGAATGTCCGCTTTTAACGTCGTAAGCTGCGAACAAGTTTGCTCCAAATATTTTTGGTTCTTCTGCAACCAATAAACAGGTTTCATCTTACGTTGTAGTGGGTTCGGCCCTTCGTCTTTTGTGAATGTCTAATATGCTGAATAGACAGGACAGCTGTGGTCTCTACTGTTAATTAACTTTCCCAGTAAAAATTATTGGAAGGCGGCATGCAATGATTTTTGTTAACCTACATTCGTATTTTAAGTACCGAAATAAAAAAAATACTTATGAATGGACATATCTGTTACTGAGTGGTTCTAGCTCTTGGGTCTGGGGCTGCTATATTGGGATAAAAGGTGGCAAATCCTTTTTTTTGGGGGGGAGGGGGTAAAGTTTTTCTTGCCTTCCAGGGCTCCTACAAATTTTTAGAAATGAAATCGTAGAGAAGTTTGATCTGAACAAGGTTTTAAAAATTTTTAATAAAAGCAAATTGAATTCCTAGCTAAATTGAACAATAAAAGCAGATTGATTTTTACCCTTTCATTTATTCATTTTTATAGTCCGTCCTCCCAAGAGCCCAGAACAGGTTACAATAAAATAAAAGTAAAAATTAGGTACTGCACTTGGAAATTCCCTAAGAGATTAAATGTACTTATTTTGTTTATTGTAAGGGGAAGGGAGGATAGCAGTGGGTGTGATATTGCCAGGCAGCTCTAGTCCTGAGCCACAGGCGGGGGTGGGGAAAATACCTGTCATGTGACAGTGAAGCAAAGGTGACTCAATTGCTGTAACATATTTGGCATCGACTCGGCAAAAGCTGCTTCAGCAATCCATAGCTCTTCAGTTATGCTGCTACTCCATCACAAAGGAAATGAAAGGGGGAGATTTCTGGTAGATCAGGGGCCCACCCAGTAGTTTCCTAGCTGCATTGTGGCCAGTGAGAGTCCCCAAACCCCACCAGCTGAAGACGCCTTGAAATTCCAGCATCTCTTAACCCTTTCAGGATCAAGGGACATATTTGTCCCATAACTTTAAAATCCTATACATTTTGATTGGGATAGTCTACAGTTCTAAATTTGATATGTACGGATTCCATAGGATACTGCCTTTATGTAAACAAACTGCTTCCGACATTCATTCATTAGCGTCGTTGCCAGATTGACGAGAAGATTCACTTGCCACACTGTCCATAAGCCAGAAGTGTGATTTTTTTAAATAAAAATGATATTTCACAAAAAAAATAAATTTTTTGGCATCTGCAAGCCCTTTTTACCATAAAAATGTCGTCAAAACCACAAAAATTGGCCTACGATCCTTATGGTCCTGAAAGGGTTAACTTCACTCCCCAGCTTCCTTAGTACCTTTTTAAATCCTGCAGTGCTGGGCCAGCAGCAAGCGGCAATCTTATCGTCTGCTCACGGTGGCTCTAACCCTTCCCCTTTGATGCTACTTCCTGTTCGCAGGCCTGGTATGAATCTTTACTCACTGTCAGCCTAGCACTGGTGAATATAAAAGGTACCAGGAGTGAAGTTAAGACATGCTGGATCACCTGGAGAGTGGGGAGAGATGCTGCCCCAAATTTGGTGGCTGGCTATGCCCTGTGGTGGATATTATTAAATAGCAAGCTTCTTTGCTCCCAGGAAATTTAACCAAATTCCGTTCTTAATTGCAAAAAGGCAATAAATAAATCAAGCTAATCAAATGGTGCACAGGGAGGTGACTAGAATGGTTTGTGCCAAAAGCTGTATGACAAGAAATTTGAATACCTGAATATGTATATTCTGGGAAAAATGGCGGGAGATAGAATATGGTACAGGTGTTTAACTACTTGAAATGTATTCATTTGTAAACATCTTTTTCAGAGACAGGGAAGTGGTAGAACCAGAGGTCACGAACTGTTTGCAGGGTGGTACTTAGGTGTAAGATCAGGAATTTTTTTTTTCCCACCACAAAGGTGATGCCGTCTTTCCCCGAAAATAAGACCTAGTGCATTTTTTGGGCCTAAAATTAATATAAGACAATGTCTTATTTTCGGAGTATGTACATGATCATCTCTCCCTTCCTCTCCTTCACCCCAATTCTTCCTCTTTCATTTTTCTCCCCAACAATTGCAGCATCTTTCCTCCCCTCCCTCCCATCCCTTGTGCAGCAGAACCCTTGAGTGAGCACCCTTCCAGAGCCCCCGCAGCCAAACCCCACCAACTGTGAGTGAGCCCTAGAACATACCTCCCTAAGCAGCGTTGGACCGGCAGCACTCTAAACAGGCTGCTTTGGCCTTGTCCGCCCATGAATTCACTCTGCCGCGCTACTGATCAGTAACGCTGCAGAGTGAATTCACCGACAGACAAGGCCTAAAGCAGCCTGTTTAGAGTGCTGCCAGCCTGACGCTGCTTAGGGAGGTATGTACTAGGGCTTGCTCGCAGTCGGCAGTGTTCGGAGGGAAGGATGGGGGTTTGGCTGCATGGTGGGGGCATGGTGCTCGCTCAAGGGTTCTGCTGCACAAGGGATGGGAGGGAGGGAAGGGGTACTAGGGCTTGCTCGTGGTTGACGGGGTTTGGATGGGAGGGAGGGAAGGATGGGGGTTTGTCTGCATGGTGGGGGCAGGGGCTTGGGGGGAAGGGCGGTGCTCGCTCATGGTTTCTGCTGCACAAGGGATGGGAGGAAGGGAAGGGGAACTGCCAGCGAATCCCGGGACTAGGGCTTCTTTTTGGGGTAGGTCTTATTTTCAGGGGAAACAAGATAGATGCTTAGAATACCACCTTGAGCATGGGGATAAAAGTAGTGATTAGAATTCAAAAGTATGGGCGATAGACAAGATCCCTTACAGAGAAAGGACATGGAATCAAAGCAAAATTAATTGACCTTCACTGCTCTTATTACCTTATTGAACAGACTGGATCGACCATACAAATATGGGTCATCAATTGCTATGTTACTATGATATATTAAATAGGAGATTCAAGTGAACATTGGTAATGATAGGAGGTTTGCGCCAGAAGACGTATGAGGAGAGACTGGAAGCCCTGAATATGTCTACCCTAGAGGAAAGGAGAGACAGGGGAGATATGATTCAGATGTTCAAATACTTGAAGGGTATTAACGTAGAACAAAATCTTTTCCAGAGAAAGGAAAATGGTAAAACCAGAGGACATAATTTGAGGTTGAGGGGTGGTAGATTCAAGAGCAATGTAAGGAAATTCTACTTTACGGAGAGGGTAGTGGATGCCTGGAATGCGCTCCCGAGAGAGGTGGTGGAAAGTAAAACTGTGACTGAGTTCAAAGAAGGGTGGGATGGACTCAGAGGATCTAGAATCAGAAAATAATATTAAATATTGAACTAAGGCCAGTAATGGGCAGACTTGCACGGTATGTGTCTGTATGTGGTTGAGGATGGACTGGGGAGAGCTTCAATGGCTGGGAGGGTGTAGATGGGCTGGAGTGAGCTTTGACGGAGACTCCAGTAGTTGTAACCCAAGCACAGAACTGGGTAGAGCTTTGGATTCTTGCCCAGAAATAGCTAAGAAGAAAAATTTTAAAAATTTAAATTGGATCAGGTTGGGCAGACTGGATGGACCATTCGGGTCTTTATCTACCGTCATCTACTATGTTACTTTGTAATTGTGATGAAATATTATTTAATGGTGATTCCATTAAATATATTGATTTGGGTTTCAACCAATAACACAGCTCTGCTACATTGATCTTTTTTGTATATGCGATAAGCACAAATGACACTCTTCCATTATTGCTGCCACCCTAGATACAACTGCTGAACATGCTGAAAGGTTTTAAACAACCCCCCCCCCCCCCATGGTGACCCAATGGCAGGGTGTTCACCAGCAATAAGTTCTTAAGTTCTGCCTAAAGGCTATTCTTCACTCATGGCTCAAGTCTTACCTTTGACCTTAGCTAAAGGACAAAGAAACAATATTTACATTCTTTGGTGCTGAGATGTCAAGTCAGAGTTAAAACATTAATGAAAATATTTGAGGTGGCAAAAGGTATTAACTAGGTGAGTCCTTTAAATAGCAGAGAGATTTCAAGAGCTGTATAAAAAGTAGCAGCTTGCCAGGTGCTTAAATATTCAAATTCAAGAGAGGGCTTAGGGCAAATCCACAATGCAGAAACACTGAAGCCTCGATGTTCACACCCAGTCCTTGAGGGCTGTCACCAGGTCAGGTTTTCAGGATACCCCTAGTAGGGTAGTAGGGATGCAAATCTCTCTCATGCATATTCATTAATACAAAAATATTTTTGGGTAGAATCATGCAAATAGCCCCGTCGGCATTTTTCACATCAAAAAGTTTTATTTAGACGATTAAAAAATTGATACATGCAGTTAATAACCTATTGCTCCCACAGGTAAGATTCCTTGAAGGACTCCTCAACATTAGGCAAGTAATATAAACATACCTCTTCACCTAATTCCCCTGCCCCCGACCAATGGATTACAAAGAAATGGACATTGATACAGGACCGTCAGTATGAGTCGCATTAGGACAAAATCTTGTATTGTAAAATCTTGTAGTGTAACTGTGACAAATTTAACCTGTAAACTGAATATTACAAATATTGGTATTAGATCCCTAATATGGTGTCGAGTTAGGATAAAAACTTGTACCAGACAAAAAATAACCCAAACAACTTGTACTGTAACTACAGCATATTGTAACCTGTTAACTGTATATTATGTACGTTAACCTGTAACCCGTCCTGAGCTCTTTGGGGAAGCTGGGATAGAAAATTAATTAAATGAATTAGTAGTAAAAGGCTTATTCAGTAGAGATCCTGAAAATTGGACCCATTGGTGGCTCTCAAAGATGGGACGTGAAAACCAAGACCTTAAGCAATTGCCAAATGAGAGATGACTGGGGAGAGGAGGGTCTAGAGCAGACGAAACATAGGCCCTATTGGCCGATCTAGTCTGCCTAACAGTGCTCTCTACTAGCTGCCCCCTCTCCCTTGGGGATCCAACATACGTGTCCCAAGCTTTCTTGAATTCAGAATTGCTTTTTGCCTCCGGGAGGTTGTTCCATTCATTCACCACCCTTTCTGTATGACAGTGTCTTCTGAGTCTATCCCCTTTCACTCATTCCAGAGTTTCCTCTCAATTGAAAGAGGCTGGCAGCGTGTGCATGTAGGTATTTAAACATCTCTTATCGTATCTCCCTTCTCTCATCTTTCCTCCAAAGTACAGTGGTACCTCGGTTTATGAGTGCACCGGTTTGTGAGTGTTTTGCAAGACGAGCAAAACATTTGCAAAATCGGCACCTCAGAAACCGAGCATGGCTCGATTTTACGAGCACCCCCCCGATGCGATTGGGCACCCCCCCGCCGCGATCCAGCACCGCCACGATTGGGCACCCCCCGCTGTGATTGGGCACCCCCCCCCGCCGCTTCTTACCATCACCTGGGCACCAACACCGGCATGTCCTGTGCTTGGTGCTGGTGCCCGAAGATCGGTCTCCTCTTCTGCCGGTGCCGGTGCCTAGGTGCCGGTAAGAAGCGTCGGGGGGGGGGGGGGGTGGTGGTGTGCCGGATCGCGGGAGAAGGGTGCCTGATCATGGGGGGGGGGGGGGGCGCTTGTAAAATCGAGCCACGCTCGGTTTCTGAGGCACCGATTTTGCAAATGTTTTGCTCGTCTTGCAAAACACTCACAAACCGGTGCACTCATAAACCGAGGTACCACTGTACTTTGGAGGAAAGACGAGAGAAGGGAGATACGATAAGAGATGTTTAAATACCTACATACACACGCGGCCAGCCTCTTTCAATTGAGAGGAAACTCTGGAATGAGTGAAAGGGGATAGATATTTGGGTAACTTTATTCTTTATTCGTATTGTATATTAGGATATATTATGATATTATTATATGCAGGAAAATGAAATTATTGAATGATATTTATGTTACCTGTATAGATAATAGTGTAATATGTGGAATATCTTTTGTATGACACTGTTTTTGATTAAAAATCAATAAAGAATTTAAAAAAAAAAATTGTGTTGTGGAACATTGCTCCTTTTTTCTAGACTTTTCTCGTTAGTTTATTTTTAGGATAAGAGCAAACAGGCTAGGGATCTCCCCAGAACAGATTTGGAAACTCTGCTCATGAGAAGGTTTTTGTTGTTCTTAAAGCCAAACCTGATGCAGGCTGCCATAAATTAGATTAAATGTAATAGATCTCATGCATATTCATTGGGGGAATCCTGAAAATCCGACTAGATTGCGGCCCTTGAGGAGAGACTTTGACACCCCTTATCTAAACCAAGTCATATCCTTCCCAGTCCAGCTTGGAATATCTATACCACCCACACAGGCAGGATTACTTTTCACAAAAATAAAACATTTTCAGATCTTGGCATCATATACTGTCAAAACTCCCTAGGCGCCCCCTTGACCCTTCTGTAAAATAACTTGTATATCCTGGTGACGAGAATGGCAAAATAAGTTAGTCCCCACCCTTGATCCAGCCCATCTAGACAGAAATCTTTTCTTTGGAGTCTAGTTTATCATATATCCCTTCTCTGCTTGTTCATGCTCTTATGATTCCTCTCTGCCCTCATGTTCCATGTCGTTTATGAATTATTTTCCAGTCTTCTTCTCATTGATCTTTACTCCATGTGTTTAACACTCCATAACCTCTCTACCTTCTTTCATCTCGCTTCCTTCTAGGGTTACCTTCATGTCTCTTTCCTCCATCGTGACCTCTTTCTTCTCACCTTTGTTTAAGCCCCTCTTTTTCCAATCCCACAAAGATACACTGCCCTCTCTTTCAGCTCCTCTTTCCTCTGCATCTTTTGTCCTCTACCACATCATGTCTCCCTCTCGCAGCTCCCTTCCCCCATCATAGCCTGTGCTCTTTCCCTTAGTTCCTCTCTCTCGCAGTCTGTTTTTTCTCCATGCACAGCTGCACTCCCAGTTGCTGTCCCCATCACTCAGCCTCTCTTCCCTTCAGCCACTTCCAGCTCTATACAGCAACGTTTTCTCAACTAACCAATAACTCCTTTCAAATCCCTTTACCCCTTCCTAGCCATCTTCACCCCTCCCTACAGCTCCACTAGAAGTGTCTGTCCTGATCACCCAGCCCTAGAGAATGACACAGGGACAAACATTTTCTAAGGCAAACTGTTGGACATCCAAATATAAATATATATATATTTTTTTATCATCTACTTGGATGTCTTGACCACTGGGATGTCTAGGCTGCTAGAATGTCTAACTTTATACCCCGTTTTTGATCAGAAAAAAAAAAAAAATCCATGTTGAAAACCTCCTAATCCTGACCATTTGGACATGGTAATGGACTGGCCACATAGACATCCCACAGAGCAATAGGACACCTTAGAGGGCAATGCTGTGAACTTCACATAAAGGGTGCCAGCTGTATATCTCACCATAACCCCCTTATAATTTAGGTTGAGCCCCCAATCCCCCCCAAACCTACTATACCCTCCTGTGTACCACCCCAAAAGCACTTATGGCTGCAGGTGACACCTATATGGCAGTATAGTAGAGTTTGGGTGAGCTCACACGATCTAGTATAAATGTGGTTAGAGTGGCTTATGGGCCTGGGTCCTCCTCTCTATGGTTCATTAGTCTACCCACTAGGCTACTTAAGGCATCTGTGTGCAGCTCTACTAGTCTTCCCCATACCAGATGCTACTGTTTTAGAGACAGGTATGCAACTTTTGATTCTCGTTTTTGTGTGGTGGAAGGGGAGGAGTGAGCACTGGGGGAGTCTTACCTTGAAGCATGCAGTGGCCATCTGACCAGTTTGGGCACTTAGACCCTTCTAAAACAGGTCTAGTTCCAAAGGTATAAGTTCTGTCCAGGATGTTTTGCAAAAGGTTTGATTATTAATGCTGCAAGATGTCCATGTCTAACCCATCCTTGAGACTGCCCAAAGCCTGCCCATAACACGCCTCCACCACACCCATCTTGTGCTCTGAACGTACAGAGGCTGGAACACCTCGCTAGATATACAGAAAGATGGTTTCGATTATCGGCACTTGGGACGACCTGGCGATTAGGATGTACAAGTGCTGATTTAGGATGCTTTTTGGACATCTAAGTTCTTTGATTATGAGCCTGTTGGCCTGTTATGCTTCTCACAGTCGGCTGCCAACCTTGACGCACAATTCGACAAACTTTTGCAATGCTTTCATCGGTTCTGCTTATTACTGGCTGCCCTGACCTCTCTCTTCATCGGTGACACTTTCTCTCCCCTCAGAAAAAACATTTAATCCATTTGAACGCTGCCGTTTTCTTCATGGCATTATCCCCCCCTAAGCTTGGACAAACATGTCCCCGATTTCACTTCCACTTTTGCCAAGTTTAACAAGAAATGTAATGATTTTCCGTTGTTCTAATTCAAACTCTGACGTTCTTGTGACGGCACACAAAAACACACGACAACAATAATGAACACAGCCGGGAGACACTGATACACCAAGGTTATGAAACCTTACTGAGTTGTTTGTACATTGCTGCTAACGTAAGCGGATGGAGGCAAGTTCACAAACTTAATGCAAGATCATGCATTTGGGCTGCAAAAACCCGAAGGAATGGTACAGTTTAGGGGGTGAAGAACTTATGTGCACAACAGAAGAACGGGAATAGGGTGTGATTATATGCGATGATCTTAAGGTGGCCAAACAGGTTGAAAAGGTGACAGTGAAAGCTAGAAGGATGCTAGGGTGCATAGGGAGAGGTATGACTAGTAGGAAAAAGGAGGTATTGATGCCTCTGTATAAGGCTCTGGTGAGTCCTCGGTTAGAATATTTGTACAATTCTGAAGGCCGCACCTTCAAAAAGATATAAAAAGGATGGAGTTGATCCAGAGGAAGGCTACTAAAATGGTGTGTGGTCTTTGTGATAAGGTGTTTGGGGACAGATTTAAAGATCTCAATATGTATACTTTGGAGGAAAGGCAGGAGATGTTTAAATACCTACATGGCATAAATGCGCATGAGTCCAGCCTGTTTCATTTGAAAGGAAGCTCTGGAATGAGAGGGCTTAGGATGAAGTCAAGAGGTGATAGGCGCAGGAGAAATCTAAGGAAATAATTTTTTTACAGAAAGGGTGGTAAATGCATGGAACAGTCTCCCGGAAGAGGTGGTAGAAACAGAGACTGAGTCTGAATTCAAGAAAATGTGGGACAGGCAGGTGGAATTTCTTAGAGCAGGGGTGCCCAAAACGTCGATTGCAACCTACTGGTCGATCGCACAGGCAATGCCGGTAGATCGCAGAGCCAGTGTTCTCTCCAGCGTCTTTAGCATTCCCCCATGACACTGTCTCACCTTTAAAGTAATTACGGCAGCCTGCAGAGTGAACATAGCAGGCTACCGTCACCCTCTGTAGCACGTTCCCACAGGGAACGTGCTACATAGACCGACGGCAGCCTGCTACGTTTGCTCTGCTGGCTGCCGTAATTACTTTGAAATGTGGTAGTTAGGCCCAGAGGGAAGAACGGAGGTGAGAACTGAGTTGCAATCCTGCTCGATGATCCAGTCTGAGGTCCTGACAGTCACTGTGTGTGGGAAGCAGCGGAGGTAAGGCCATTCACATTGGGGTAAGATTGTGCCCTTCGCGAGGGCCCCAGTAGGATGGGGGTTGCCTTAGAGATGCTGGATCGGGGGGGAAGAGACAAAAGGACCTTGAGGAGGGGCAAGAAAGTAGCCATGAACCAACAGGGAGGGGGAAGACAGGGCAGATGTCCTGGACGACTAGAAGGATTAGAGAGGGGAAATACCCTGATCCGAGGAGAGAAAGATGCCAGGCTCTGGGGAGGGGGAAGACAAAAAGAGTGAGAGAGACAAAGACCTGGACCAAAGGAGAGGACTCAAAATGTTAGCAGACGGAAGATAGAGAGAGGGAGAAACCTGAAACAAAGGGGAGGCAGAAGAGAAGGGGCAGATGTTGGACTATGGGAGGTGCAGACAAAAGAGACCGAGGGAGAGAGACCCTGAAGAAGAACAGAGAGATGCAAGATCAGAACAGAGGAGGTTAGAGAGAGGGAGACATGTTGCCAATAGGGGTGGAGGAGAGAGGAAGAAAAGTTGGACTCCTGGAGAGACAAAGAGAGATGTCGGTTGGGGAATGGAACGAGGTCTGGAGGACAGAAGAGGTGCGCTTGGTGTATATATATAAATAAATATGGGGGTCTTTTACTAAGGCGTGCTAAAGGCCAGCGCGTCCATAGAATATAATATTTAGCGCGCGCTAAATCGGCTGGCGCACCGTTGTAAAAGAGGGGGCATATGTTTATTATTTTTATTGTTGTTGGATCATTTTACTTGGTCATTTTTAAAAGTAGCTCGCAAGCCGAAAAAGTGTGGGCCCCCCTGTGTTAGGGAGAGGAAGAGATAATGGGCAGACTAGACGGGACATTTGGCCTTTAGCTGCCATCGTGTTTCTATGACCTCGTCTATCCTGAAAACCTGACTGGCTGGTAATGTCCCCCCCCCCCAGGACAGGTTTTAAAATCACTGCACTAGGCTCTTGTGCACTACCTTGGGAGCCCTATGCAAAAGCTTATCAGTGGACAGCTAATTTCAAGCTCATGGCAATGGAGATATCAGCTGTTCAGTACTCGGAAGAGTAAAAGGCTGATGGCAGCTCATTCTTCTGCAGTGGTGTCAGTGAGGATTTCTTTCCTGTTCTCTTTAGTGTGAGCGAACTGGACCCACAGCTTTTTTTCTGGTTTCTTTTTTTTTTTTTAATCTTTATTGATTTGCCAAGCTAATACACAGTGCCATAAATTATACAGACATGAATAATCAACATAAGCACTTAAAATCCATAAATAACATTACAGAAGAAAAATATCCCTCCCCTTTCTTCCAACAATTCAATCAAGAAATAAACCAAAAAGATATCCCCCCCAACCCACCCCATCCTGGATATATATATATATATAAAAAGAAACAGTAAATAAAAACAATTAAGTTGAATTAACAAAGGATGTCAATGGCCCCCATACCAATTTAAATACTTTGCCATTCCCCGACGTATCCGCATTCATCTTTTCATATTTGTACCCTAAACATAAACTGGCCCACCAAAATGAAAAGTTGAGGTGGTCGCAATTTTTCCAATTGCGTGTTATCATTTGCATCGCTATCCCTGTCGTAATAAGGCAAAGCCTGCATTTGTAACGATCCATAGGAGGCTTGATATGCAGCAAAGTTCCGCATATAATTGCCTCCTATGTCAAATGGATTGTAGATTCCAGTATGAGGTTAATCTGTCCCCATATTGACTTCCAGAAGCTGAGTATCAAAGGACAATAGAACAACAGATGATCCAGTGTCCCTATGTCCAGATGTTTTTTCTGGTTTCTAAGAAAACATTATTTCAACGGTATTTGAAAAATTGCACTAAGGAAAATGAGTGATCTTCTCTCTAGGACAGTGTCTTGCAAATTTTTTTGAGCCGGGGCACACTAAACCTAGTGTCCCCGGCTCAAGGCACTGGGAAGTGTACTGGCGTCGCCATGATGATGTCATGAGATAACGCCAGCACATGCGCAAAGGCCCTTCAAACGGGCATTACACCGAGAGGAAAGAAGGGCCGGCAGAGAGAAGAGCTGGAGAGAAGGGCCGGCAGAGAGAAGAGTTGCCGGCGTCAGGAGATTGCTCTCTTCGTGAGAGGCACATCCTGTAGACAGTCAGCTGATGCCGGCATCTCTCCTCTTCCCCCAGTGTATCGCGGCACACCTGAAATCTCAGGAGGCACACAGTTTGAGATACACTGCTTTAGGATATCGGATGAGAGTATTCATTGATAAGCTGTTGTCTCTAATTCTAACTAGTTTTTATCTTATTTATTGATTTTTATGTGAACCGAGTCGAGCGCCTTCTGGGGAGATGACACGGTATATAAATCCAAGATTTAGATTAGATTAGGATGGGTTATATATATTAAAAAATCAACTAAATAACACAGAATTAGTAGTTTCACTACTAATAATATACAACACTTTCACATGGACAGTGCAAGGTGTAAAGCCAATGAAAAAAACAACAAAAGCACAGGCCAGAAGAACTAAACTCAAGGGAGGAAAAAACCTCCGAAACAAACACTCCCACCCCACGATGGTGGTTTAAGATGGTCAAACAATAACCTCATTGGCATTAATAAAAAACCTCCCCTGGAATATCTACAGGCTCTGTGTGGTGCAATCGTATTTCTCGCTCCATGAGATGTACTTTTTCTACTCCTAAAAAGGGGGTAGAAAAGTGGGTGCCTCTTATGGAGCCAATCACAGAGCAGCACGGGACCAGACAGGAAGTGCAAAGGTCATGCTCCTGCGCTGTGCGCCGCTCTGCAAGGAGAAAAGCAGCCATCCAGCAGGAGACTGTGCTGGACCACCGCCTGTTAAAAGAAAAGTACCTGGGGGCGAGGGGAGGTGAATTCGCTGTTGCTTCCCAGTACCAGACCACCAGACGCACCTATGTGCACAGGAGGAAGAACCAAGAAAAAAAAAATTCTGCACCAAAATTTTTTTTCCACTATGGGGGGGGGGGGAGGAGGGAGGGGGTACGTCCTATGATCGAGTGCGTCCTATAGAATGAAAAATACAGTAACATAGTAACATAGTAGATAACGGCAGATAAAGACCCGAATGGTCATCCAGTCTGCCCAACCTGATTCAATTTAAATTTTTTAATTTTTTCTTCTTAGCTATTTCTGGACAAGAATCCAAAGCTCTACCCGGTACTGTGCTTAGGTTCCTACTGCCGAAATCTCTGTTAAAACCTACTCCAGCCCATCTACACCCTCCCAGCCACTGAAGCCCATCCCATCCCCCACCAAACAGCCAGACACAGACACAGACCATGCAAGTCTGCCCAGTACTGGCCTTAGTTCAATATTTAATATTATTTTCTGATTCTAGATCCTCTGTGTTCATCCCACGCTTCTTTGAACTCAGTCACAGGTTTACTCTCCACCATCTCTCTCGGGAGCGCATTCCGGGCATCCACCACCCTCTCCGTAAAGTAGAATTTCCTAACATTGCCTTTGAATCTACCACCCCTCAACCTCAAATTATGACCTCTGGTTTTACCATTTTCCTTTCTCTGGAAAAGATTATGTTGTACGTTAATACCCTTCAAGTATTTGAATGTCTGAATCATATCTCCCCTGTCTCTCCTTTCCTCTAGGGTATACATATTCAGGGCTTCCAGTCTCTCCTCATACGTCTTCTGGTGCAAGCCTCCTATCATTTTCGTCGCCCTCCTCTGGACCGCTACAAGTCTTCTTACGTCCTTCGCCAGATACGGTCTCCAGAACTGAACACAATATTCCAAGTGGGGCCTTACCAATGACCTGTACAGGGGCATCAACACCTTCTTCCTTCTATCACCCCAAGGTCCCTCTCCCCGTCTATGCATAACAGCTTCTCTCCTCCTAGCATAAACGGTTCCTTCCGATTATTAATCTCCAAATGTATTACTCTGCATTTCATTGCATTGAATTTTAGTTGCCAGGCATTAGACCATTCCTCTAACTTTTGCAGATCCTTTTTCATATTTTCCACTCCCTCTTTGGTGTCTACTCTGTTACAATCTTGGTATCATCTGAAAAAAGGCACTCTTTTCCTTCTAACACTTCAGCAATGTCACTCACAAACATATTGAACAGGATTGGCCCCAGCACCGAACCCTGAGGGACTCCACTACTCACCTTTCCTTCTTCCGAGCGACTTCCATTAACCACCACCCTCTGGCGTCTGTCCGACAGCCGGTTTCTATCCTAGTTCACCACTTTGGATCCTAACTTCAGCCCTTCAAGTTTGTTCAACAGCCTCCTATGAGGAACTGTATCAAAGGCTTTGCTGAAATCTGAGTAAATTACATCTAGCATATATGTCCTCAATCCAGCTCTCTGGTCACCCAATCAAAAAATTCAATTAGGTTCGTTTGGCACGATTTACCTTTTGTAAAGCCATGTTGCCTCGGATCCTGTAACCCATTAGATTCAAGGAAGTACACTATCCTTTCTTTCAGCAACACTTCCATTATTTTTCCAACAACTGAAGTGAGGCTCACCGGCCTGTAGTTTCCTGCTTCATCCCTGTGACCACTTTTATGAATAGGGACCACATCCGCTCTCCTCCAATCCCAGGAATCACTCCTGTCTCCAGAGATTTGTTGAACAAGTCTTTAATAGGACTCGCCAGAACCTCTCTGAGCTCCCTTAGTATCCTGGGATGGATCCCGTCTGGTCCCATCGCTTTGTCCACCTTCAGTTTTTCAAGTTGCTCATAAACACTCTCCTCCGTGAACGGCGCAGAATCTACTCCATTTTTTCGTGTAACTTTGCCAGACAATCTCGGTCCTTCTCCAGAATTTTCTTCTGTGAACACAGAACAGACTGGATTTGTTTAGCATATTTGCTTTTTCCTCATCACTCTCCACATATCGGTTCCCAGCATCTTTTAGTTTAGCAATTCCATTTTTCATCTTCCTCCTTTCACTAATATATCTGAAAAAATTTTTGTCTCCCTTTTTTACATTTTTAGCCATTTGTTCTTCCGCCTGTGCTTTCGCCAGACGTATCCCTCTCTTGGCTTCTTTCAGTTTCACCCTATAGTCCTTTCTGCACTCCTCTTCTTGGAGTTTTTTTATATTCACGAACACCAACTCTTTCGCCTTTATTTTCTCCGCCACTAGTTTGGAAAACCATATCGGCTTCCTTTTTCTCTTGTTTTTATTGATTTTCTTCACATAAAGGTCCGTAGCCATTTTTATCGCATCTTTCAGCTTCGACCACTGTCTTTCCACTTCTCTTATGTCCTCCCATCCTAACAGCTCTTTCTTCAGGTACTCTCCCATTGCATTAAAGTCCGTACGTTTGAAATCTAGGACTTTAAGTAACGTGTGGCCGTTCTCCACTTTAGCCGTTATATCAAACCAAACCGTTTGATGATCGCTACTTCCCAGGTGAGCACCCATTCGATCGGTACACCAACGGTGGCCAGCGTTTCACAATTCTGCTGCCTCAGGGTGTAACCAGTCCGATCAAAACTTTAGTGTGGGACTCTCGTCTCCGTGCACAGTAAGACTGTTGTGGGGTGGGAGGGTTTGGGTTCATAGACAACCCCGCGAAAGACAAAGGCGCGCGCCGACAACTGAGCGCAAGACGGAGGCGCACGTCGTAGAAAATTACAGTTTTTAGGGGCTCCGGGGGTGTTTTGTTGGGGAGCCCCCCCAGTTTACTTAATAGAGATCGCGCCGGCGTTGTGGGGGGTTTGGGGGGTTGTAACCCTCCACATTTTACTGAAAACTTAACTTTTCCCCTAAAAACAGGGAAAAAGTGAAGTTTTCAGTAAAATGTGGGGGGTTACAACCCCCCAAACCCCCCTCAACGCCCCCACAACGCGGCGCGATCTCTATTAAGTAAAGTGTGGGGGGGGTCCCCCCCACGCCCCCCCGTCGGAGCCCTAAAAACAGTAATTTTCTACAGCGCGCGCATCCGCGCTGCGCTCAATTGTCTGCACGCGCCTTTGTCCCGGCGCGCTTTTGACCTGACACCGAGGGTTTGTTTCTGAGGCTTTTTCCTCCCTTTAGGACTTCTGGCCTGTGCTTTTGTTGTTTTTTTTTCATTGGATTTACCTTGTCAATGTGAAAGTGTTGTATATTATATAAAAAAAAAATCAAAACAAACAGAGCTGAAGAGGATGAATGCTGAACAAAAAGAGTATGTTTCAAGGGTATTCACAATGCATAATTGTGAGAAATTTGTATGCCTTATAGCCTATACAGTCTGCCCATCCATACCATCTACTATCTCTTCTCCTCTCCTAGGTCTGCTCTTAGTTTTCTGTTAAGCTCATATTAGCGCTTAAAACAACTCGGTAAAAAGGACCCTTGATTAGTTACAATGGTATTACAGTATTATCATTAAGAACTTATTTGCTAAAACAATCCACCTCTTCACACATTTCTAGTTAGGCTAAACATTAACAAATTCTGAAACATCTATTTTTAAGTGAACAAATGTTTGCCCACGATGGCAGTTTCTCTTTTAAATCTAAGGCGTGGAAGCAACTGCAAATGCCCTACTAAGTAATAATAAGAATGGCTATTGTTTTCCATGAAAAAAAGAAACTTTTACTGACTCTAAATGACAATGTAAGAAAACATGTTAATATTACCTTGTACTTAAAAAAAGCAAACTGCAAGGGGAATTGTAACATAGGACCCTGTTTCTCTGGAACATTTAGGCTCCTTTTATCAAGCCGCGGGGTTTTCATCACACGCTAACCCCTGCGCTGGCCTAAAAACTACTGCCTGCGCAAGAGGAGGCGGTAGCGGCTAGGGTGGCCGGCGGTTTAACGCTTCCTATTACGAGCATTAAACCGCTAGCGTGGCTTGATAAAAGGAGCCCTTAGTATCACAAAGAGGTCAGATGTTCTCGGTTTTCTCCCCAGAGACCTCTGGCATATGTAATAGATTTGGATCCGCCTCCTTAATAGCTCTACTGGTTATTTATTTATTTATTTCGATTTTTATCCCGTTCTCCCGGTAGCTCAGAACGGCTTACAAGCAAACATTCACAGTGGAGTATATTTGGACAGTACAGCGATTATACAGTAGTTCAAGTACGAGGATTATACAGCAATTTAAGTACAGGTTAAGAATGGACTATACAGTAATTTAAGTAGAGGTTCAGGAAGAAGGGGGGGTTAAGGGGTAGATCGCAGTTGTAATTTTAGTTGAAGAGGAGGGTCTTTACCGCTTTCCAGAAGGTCATCAATGAATTCTGTCATCTGATTTGTGGAGGTGCTGTAGGAAAATTTGCGGGCGGTTTCTGACATGAGAGACCTTCCTGGGGGGGATGCATATGCGTTTCTCCATTTCTGAGCTGGTAATATACTGGTAATCATTTCTGGTACACAACTCTTTGTGAGGAAAGGTAAGCTCAAGTGCTTACAGCTATTTGACTATAGAACTGGTCTTATCAAAATAGCTTTCGTGTAAGCTATCATTGGTACCTTATATTCCCCTTTGTTTTTTTAATTTTATAAATCATTTTTAAATAATTTAAACCACAGTTCTTCAACCGCCGGTCCGCGGACCGGTGCCGGTCCGCAAAAAAATCTTGCCGGTCCGCGAAGGATTCGGTCCCCGCCGCAACGAAAGGCCGGCGTCAGCTGACTTGCAACTTCCTGTTGCAGTCGCGGTGCCGGGACTCCTGCCTTCGCCGGGACTCCTGCCTTCCACCGCGTTTGCCTCCTGCCTTGTCTCCGCACCTCCAGACCAGCAGCGGCAGCTCTGTATATTTTTAACTTCGGCACAGAGTGCCCCTAATCAATAGTTTAGCGCGGTTTCATGAGGCAGCTTCGGGGCCTTTGCTAGGCAGGCCCGCTTCGATGATGCGATGTGGGCCGGCCTAGCAAAGGCCCCGAAGCTGCCTCATGAAACCGCGCTAAACTATTGATTAGGGGCAGCTCTGTGCCGAAGTTAAAAATATACAGAGCTGCCGCTGCTGGTCTGGATTCTTGGCCCACTGAAGGAGGGCAAAGAGCAGCTGTCCTGAAGGTTTCCCTTCCTCTCGCCTTTGCAGGTCCCTTTTTTCCACCTTTTTTTTTTTTCTTCTTCAAACGGCAACGGGCCCCAGCATCGACATCAATCAAGTAAGTTCCACTGTTCCTTGCAAGCGGTTCTGCTCGGCCAAAGCTTCCCCTCTGACATGAGCCACCTCAGGGGAAAGAAAGTGACCCGCAAAGGTGAGGGGAAGGGGGGCAGATAATGGAAGTTGGAGGGGGGGAGAGAGAAGGAGCAGATGATGAAATGGAGGAGATGAGAGAGAGAAGGGGACAGATGATGGAAGTGAGAAGAAGGGAGAGAGAGCAGAAGGCAGATGGATGTCAGTTGAGAGGGGAGAGTAGATGCTGAATGGAAGTGGGAAAGAATACATACTGGATGGAAGGAGATAAATAAAGGGGGAAGAAAATAGTAAGATAATGGAGGGGTGAGGGAAAGGGGTGACAAGCTGTGGGTAGACACAGTGAAAAGAGGGAAACAGGACTAAATAGTAAGAAAGAATTTAATTTAGATGGAGGCAGAAAATAGAGAAGGAAGACCAGAGAAGAAAAGGGAAGAGAGAGCAGAGAACAATATCAGATCTGAGTGGAGGAAATGAGAAGAGAGATGCTAAAAACCACAGGGGGGAGGGAAGGACAGAGATGCCAGACCATGAGGGGAACAGAAGGAAGATGATGGATGCCAGACCAAATTGGGGGGGGGGGGCAGGAGGATAGATGGAAGGGGCAGATGCTGGACTGAAGAGACAGAGAAGGTTATCATGCCGCTGTACTGGGCCATGGTACGCCCTCATCTGGAGTACTGTGTCCAGCACTGGTCACCGTACATGAAGAAGGACACGGTACTACTCGAAAGGGTCCAGAGAAGAGCGACTAAAATGGTTAAGGGGTTGGAGGAGCTGCCGTACAGCGAAAGATTAGAGAAACCGGGCCTCTTCTCCCTCGAACAGAGGAGATTAAGACGGGACATGATCGAAACATTCAAGATACTGAAGTGGTCAGACTTAGTAGATAAGGACAGGTTGTTCACCCTCTCCGAGGTAGGGAGAACGAGAGGGCACTCTCTAAAGTTGAAAGGGGGTAGATTCTGTACAAACGTAAGGAAGTTCTTCTTCACCCAGAGAGTGGTAGAAAGCTGGAACGCTCTTCCAGAGGCTGTTATAGGGGAAAACACCCTCCAAGGATTCAAGACAAAGTTAGATAAGTTCCTGCTGAACAAGAACATGCGCTGGTAGGGCTAGTCTCAGTTAGGGTGCTGGTCTTAGACCAGAGGGCTGCCGCGTGAGCAGACTGCTGGGCATGATGGACCACTGGTCTGACCCAGCAGTGGCAATTCTTATGTTCTTAGGGCAGACGCTGGATGGAAGAGAGTGAAAAGGCAATGAAAGCAGAAACCAGAGACGACAAAAGGTAGAAAAAATAATTTTATTTCTATCTTGTGATTCAAATATATCAGATTTGAAGTATGTATCTTGCTAGACATAACTGGGGAGTGCAAAGCCAGGCACTACTACTTCTTTAGCTTCCAGCTGGCTTAGGGCTCTCTCTGACCAGAGGGCAGTTGCCCTAGTTCTACTCCCTAAAACCATTCCTGTCATGTGTGACTGTGACATTCTATTACATGATATTTGTGTAGCATTCTGTAATAATTTAGCTTATTCAGTTTTCTTGATAGTAGAGGGGATATATGTGAAGGGGAGGGGAGACAGGGTTTTTGTTGATCTTTGCCCTGTATTATTTGTATTTATAAAATGACAATTGTATAGAATATTGTTTCTTTTTATACTTGAATAAAATATGTTCAATATAAAATCATAACTATTTGAGGCTTGTGCAGATGGGATCAGATGGTTTGTGGGACTGAGCTCGCGGGGATGGGGCGACGATGGTTTTTAAAAAAATTTCAGTCTTAGTAGTTTGCCGGTCCACGAAATAATTATTTTATTTCCGCCGGTCCACAGGTGTAAAAAGGTTGAAGAACACTGATTTAAACAACCTCAATGTTGTTTATTTTTAGTAGTTTAAATTAATTTAATCCAAAACAATAGCCATTTCTAGAGGAATGCCAAAGCCTTTCATTTTAACTTTATGTATTGTACTTAGCTTTATTTTCCTCAATGCACTCCTCTCCCGGCTTTAAGTACAGCTGACGATATAAACTTCTCGCTGTATTTACTGTTGCTGTTAAAGTGCTCTCCGGAGCGTCCCCGTTTCACTTTACGAGGAGCTTCTTCAGGAGTATTTCATTGTTTGCTTTTTAGCTAGATTGAAGAAGGGTGATCAGTCAGTGACTAAATTTTTGTGAAGGGTAAGATTTATATGTAATAGATTTGACATACCACCTTTCTGTGGTACAACCAAAGCAGTTTACATTTATTTAAAAAAATGTGTACTAATAGTTTAAAACAATGCTCCATTCCCATCAGCATTATGCACTGAACATTACTGGCCCTACATACAGTTTAAAAAGAAAGAAAGTAGACTGGGACAATGTAAAATCCAAGAGTCAAAAGGGAGGTCCAAAGCAAGAGTCTGATTGATAAAGCATCGCAACTGTACAGACCCAAAATGGAGCCACGTTTCGGCAAAGGTCACCTGCCTAAAGGGTCACAATTTTATAGCATCCAAGAACTTATCCACTGCAAAACTGAAAAAAAGCGTTACTTTTCTGAGGGAACCAAGGCTTCAAAACACTTTTCCTGTGTTTTGATACCTTGGTAAAGGAGGTTTTGTTTTCCCACGTTTTGAAGCTTTGGTACCTTCAGAAAGGTAGCTTTTGCTTCAGCTTTGTGGTGGATAAATTCTGAAATTCTACAGAGAGCTGTTCTGATAGCAGAGTACCAAACAATTTAACAGCACTCTACAAGATGCTGTGACCTTGACCCCTGAGGCAGGCGATCTTTGCCGAAACAAGGCTCTGTGCCAGGTCTGTTCAATTCCGGTGCTTTGGACCTCTCCTTTGGCCTCCCTTTTGGCTCTTTGTAGACTTTATATTGTCTCACCCTACTTTCTCTCTTTTTGGACCTCTGTTTACGTAGGGCTGTCAGTTTCTTCCTAAATACAGTCCCACAGCACTACACTTTTTATGCTTATTTGGGTTTATTTTTAACTAATATTGGCAGGATATGCAAGGCCTTATTATTTTTCTTCTAAAAGTTACATTTGTCAATGGATATAATGTCCCAAATTTTATCTGGATTTAGTTCTTGCCTTTTTCATTTGCAGATCAAGGTGAATTATCTGTAGCAGCTGAATGTATTACCCTGACCCCAGGTGACTTACAGTTTAAGGGCTAATTATTCAGAAGCATTTATCCGTATAATTTCTTTGTCCTGAGGAGGCTTATAGGACTGGATATTTCAAAGGCACTTAACACTATCCCTCCAGATTCTATATATGGTGCTGAAAGATCAGTGCAGAAATTTAGGCATGGTCTCAAGATGCACGTGAAATTAAATTGGTAAAAAAGCTATCACGTATGAATTAATGAGTCTTAGGGCTCCTTTTATCAAGCTGCGCTAGTGGTTTAACATGCGTAATAGCGCGTGCTAAACTGCGGGATGCGCTAGCCGCTACTGCCTCCTCTTGAGCAGGCGGTAGTTTTTGGCCAGCGCGGGGGTTAATGCGTGATGAAAAGTCACGCGCGTTAACCCCGCTAGCGTGGTTTGATAAAAGGAGCCCTTAATGTAAAATCCCCTAGTGGTGATGTGATGCAATTACATTATAATTTAATTATTACAATTAGGGGCTCCTTTTATCAAGCCGCACTAGGGGGGTTAACGTGCGTGACTTTTCATCATGCGTTAATCCCTGCGCTGGCCAAAAACTACTGCCTGCTCAAGAGGAGGTGGTAGCAGCTAGCGCGTCCGGTGGTTTAGCGCGCACTATTACGCACATTAAATTGCTAGCGCGGCTTGATAAAAGGAGCCCTAAATGTATGAGATGTTATAATCATAGACAGATGTTTCAATAGGTTTCCCCTACAATTCACACCAACACAGAGGTTGAACATTTGTATTTATTTGTTGCAACTCAAAAAACAATAACAATTGAGGGTGAAAGAAAACTAAATAGGTATGTCCAACAATTGTTATCAGATGTTTAAACAAGGTAAACTAAATTTAAATATAAATGAACTAGTCTTATAGCCTGTTACATTAAAGGGTGCTAGAATATATGTGTGTGTGTCTGTCTTTCTTTCTTTCTCTCTCTCTCTCTTTAGCCGCTTTCTGTATTTCTGTCTTTCTTTCTGTCTTTCTTTTTCCTTGGCTGTCCACCCATTCTCCCTTCCTTTTACCTTCCCTGTGTCCACCACTGCTCCCCTTATCCAGCAGCAGCCCTTCTCCCTTTTTTTTATCTTCCCCCTGTCCATCAGCACCTCTTTCCTGTCCCCCTGTCCAACAGTAGGCCTCCCTTCCTTTTTCTTCCATCCCCCATCTCTTCCCCTGTCCATCAGCACCTCTTTCCTGTCCCCCTGTCCAGCAGTAGGCCTCCCTTCCTTTTTCTCCCCCGTCTGTTCCCCTGTCCAGCAGCACCCCTTACCTCGCGTCTGGCCTCCGCCAACAGCACCCATGGCCTGCAGCCGCCAAGAGCTGCTGCGGCCAACAGCCTCCGCCTAAGCGCGTATGCGCACTCCCTGACCTCCGCCGACAGCCGCCGACAGCCACTGCGGCCTGCAACTGCCAACAGCCACTGCGGCCTGCAGCCACCAAGAGCCGTCACGGCCGACAGCCTCCGCCTAAGCGCGCATGCGCACTCTTACCTGCGGGGCCCTACAGCGCATGGAAAATGGAACACGCAGGTGGTAGTGCGCATGCACGCTTAGGCTTTTATTATATTAGATAGCAAAGCTAATTTGCCATTGATATGTGACATGTGTCAAGATCTTTGGTCAATCTTTGACCTTCAAGTTCCCTCAACTTTGGAACAATCTTCCACTGTTTCTAAGAAGCTCTGTCTCCCTTCCCTTTTTTTGTAAGTCTTTGAAAACTATCCTGTTCACTAAGCATTTTGGTAACTAATTCTCTTTGATATCTCTTTCTCTATAGTTCTTATTGCCTAAACTAACTATTGTAAACCGAGATGAGCTTTCCTCGATTGAAGTCTCAGTATACAAAGCCAAGCATTAGATCAGATTAGATCAAATTTACATTGATGACACCACTATGGTAGTTTTAAAAAAACTATTTTCATTGGTATCACCACTTTCTTGCATTGGGTACTGCTCAGTTGTTGTCCTGCTACTTTTCTGGAATCAGGAGCAGCTCTGAAGATCCAGATGTTTGCTTCTATCCAATCTAAATCAAATGAAATGAAGCAAAACCTAACCTCCCTAGATGAATGAAAGCTAAAATCAGTGTCTTTTTAAGCTAAGGCCATGTATTCTAACTATATGTGCAAAAGCACAGATAATTCTTTTATCCCTAAGCTGACCCTCCCATGAAAAACCAATGTTTCTGATATGAAATCGGTTCACAGCGTTTCAATATACACATTCAAACAATTTCTGAGCAACCTAAGCTTTATCTGTATATCCAAGCATCTTTGATTCAGAGATAATGAACCACTTTAGTAATTATCTCACAGTTTCCTCACATAGAGCCTGTTAGCATAGCATAATACTGGTTGGACACAGCTCTGCAGCACAGAGCTTAGAATTCTAAGACAAGAAATCACTCTTGACCTTTAGTTCTTAAAATAACATTTAGCTTTCAAAAACAAATTTCAGATTCTCCAAGCTTCATACAACTGTGTATACTGTTAAGGTCTCAGCAGATTAGTAATCAGAAAAGACTGCAGGAATGCACTCTAACACTGCAGCAGAAAAAAAACAGCTGAATACTAAATTAAATATAAAACATTTGCTTTAAAACACCAATAAGAGTAGACAATCTGAGTTGAATCAGTGGCCTTACACAGTGAAGGGATTAAAATTCTCTATTTCCCAGTACTTAACACTTCTTTTTTTAGCCACAGGAGTCACAAAAATCTAGTTTAAATTCTGAAACACACTTTCAAAGTTCGTTTTTAATTTTCCTTGAAATAAAACTTCAAACTTAATTTAGAAATCTCAATAAATCATGAGAACCTGCAGGTATCAGATAAGGTCTTGACCCACAGCTCACACAAACTCATCTGCATCCTCCTTCACAGCCTTATCATTCCATACCTCAGCTCAACAGCCCATTTGCAAGTTTAATTTGTAGCATTTTCTCATGAAATCAAACATTCCACATACAAACAAACTCCAAAGCTGACAGAAATTTTCACTGCAGCCACATACCATTTCCTCACCAATTCCTTGTACTGCCTTAAACTTTCTGCTCTCCTGTTCACAATAACAAAAGTGGGGCTCTTAATGAGGCAGCTGCTATTATGTGCAGCTTCCCCCAAGCTTCCTGTCTCTCTGTCTTTTTGATCTCCCTGCAATTTCCAGGCTCTGCGTAGGGGCCCAGCCCCTGTGCATCTCTCAGCACCCCTCTCCTGCCTCTCCCCTGTAAATGCTTTAAATGTATACTTTTTTTTCCTTTATGTTACATTAACAATCAACTAAGTGGCACTAATTGGAACTTGTGCTGCACATCTTGTATTCTGTTTTATGACATCCCATGCCTAAATTCTCTAGCATGTCACTCAGAATGGGGTGTGACCAGGGAAGGAGCGAGAGCATTCTATAAAGTTGTGCACACCGTTCTAGAATAGTGTCATTTACGCACTGAACCAGTGGCATCTCCACCCCTGCTCCTTCCTCCTGCTGTGTGCGCCCCCCCTTCCCTTCCCCCGTACCACTAGTTGTTCATTGCCACGAGTAACAACCTCAACGTGCTCCTCTCAACCCCGGCTGCCCTCCCTCTGACATCACTTCCAAAGCGTGACACCCGGAAGTGACATCAGCGGGGGAGCTGATGTGGTCACGAGGAACACATTGAAGTTGTTGCTCGCAGCGGTGAACAGGTAGTTATGGGGGAAGAGGTGCGAGGAGAGGAGTGGGAAGAGGAGGTGGAGGAGGGGTGCCTGTGCCTCCACCAACATGGTGCCTGGAGTGAACTACTCCCCTCGCTCTCCCACTGTCATGAGCTGGGCACTGGCATTTACAGCAGGTTTCAGCTGGCATAAATTCCGATGTTCAACTTTGGACACAGAAATCAGCTCTAAGGGCTCGATTTTATATATGGCACATAAATATTAATTTAATTTTTAAAAAAATTATTTTATTTATTTATATACCACTTATATTCTAAGTGGTTTACATTCAGATACTTTATCATATTTCCCTATCTGTCCCGGTGGGCTCAAACTCTATCTAGTGTACCTGGGCAATGAGGGGAGTAAGTGACTTGCCTAGGGTCACAAGGAGCAATGAGGGATTTGAACCCACAACCTCACGGTGCTAAGGTTCTATATCTAACCCCTGCGCCACACACTCCCCAACTAGTGTGGCCCTAAGCATGATTCTATAAAAGTTAGGCATACTTTATAGAATCATGCTCAGTGCCACCTAAGCGGCCTTAGGCATCCTGTTAGGTGTACTTTACTTATGCCAGAGTTTCTTGGCCTAAATCAGGGGTCCCCAAAGTCCCTCCTTGAGGGCCGAATCCAGTCGGGTGTTCAGGATTTTCCCAATGAATATGCATTGAAAGCAGTGCATGCACATAGATCTCATGCATATTCATTGGAGAAATCCTGAAAACCCGACTGGATTCGGCCCTCAAGGAAGGACTTTGGGGACCTCTGGCCTCAATGCTTGCATCTAAGTTAGGCGCCTACCGGTGCTTATGTCCAAAACAGATGCCTATATACAAAACACGCCCCTACTCTGCCCCTGATCATGCCTACTTTGTGGGAGGCACCTTGGACTAAGCGCCTTCCTCAAACCGATACGTGCCTACCACGTTCGGCGTCTAAAATATTGTTAACCCTTTATTTGGCATTGTTAC
Source organism: Geotrypetes seraphini (assembly GCF_902459505.1). Classification (NCBI taxonomy): domain Eukaryota; kingdom Metazoa; phylum Chordata; class Amphibia; order Gymnophiona; family Dermophiidae; genus Geotrypetes; species Geotrypetes seraphini. Next base: position 156,814,590 of record NC_047090.1, on the reverse strand, counting down.
TCAGAAGCATCACGTGTCTTCTATGTCTCATGGGAGATCTGCATCTCCAAAGGCCTGTTACAAGGCGCTGTTGCTCTCGTTCAACATCACGTTACGTAACGCAGCCATTTCACCATCTGCCAATTAAAGGGTTAAGTGCAATTGACATCAGTTACAAGGTGGTAATTGTCAATTATCGGCGCTGCTGTAGACACTTATCTTTAGGTGGACTTTATAGAATTTGCCCATAAATTCTATTCTATACTGTGTGCTCATCTCAAAGCACCCTTTATAGAATATCAATCAGTGCCTATTTTTTTTCTGGTGCTGATTTTTAGTGCCATTTATAGAATTCCCCTACATGGATATGTGACCAGTCTGCCAATATTTAGTGGTACTATCTGGATATTGCTATTAAATAATCTTACAGACCTTGTGGCACTAGCTGGATTCAGCCTAATTATATGGATAGTTGGTGACTTAGGGTATGTGACACCCGGGGCCAATCATTTTTAACAAACCCCGCCATATAGAAAAAATATTTTTAGTAATTTTATTTATTTTTATATCCCATCCTCCCCAGAGAACAGGAAAAGGACCTGGGCGTATTAATCGATAGGACCCTGAAGCCGTCGGTGCAATGCGCGGCGGCAGCGAAGAACTCATGGTAAAGAAGGGAATCACGAGTAGATCGGAGAAAGTAATAATGCCGTTTTAAATAGCGATGGTCAGACCACACTTGAAATACTGCGTCCAACATTGGTCTCCATACCTAAAGAAAGATTTAAAAATGCTCGAGAGGGTGCAGAGACGAGCAACGAAGCTAATAAAGGGCATGGAGAACTTGGAATACGAGGAATGATTTAAAAGACTGGGATTGTTCTCCCTTGAGAAGAGGATATGATCGAGACTTTCAAAATACTGAAAGGAATCGACAAAACAGAGCAGGAAAAAAATTTATTTACAATGTCCAATGTGACACGGACAAGAGGACATGGACTGAAGCTGAGGGGGGACAAATTCAGGACAAATATCAGGAAGTTCTGCTTCACGCAACGAGTGGTGGACACCTGGAATGCTCTCCCAGAAGAGGTAATTGCGGAATCCACCTTTCTAGGATTTAAGGGTAAGTTAGATGTGCATCTCCTTATGAGAAGCTTAGAGTGATATGGGGACTAAAACTATGCCAGGGTACACCTGGCGGGGCCTCCGCATGTGCGGATCGCCGGACTTGATGGACCTAGGGTCTGTTCCGGAGATGGCACTTCTTATGTTCTTATCGTTACAGTTTAACATTCACAGTGTTACAATATAACATTACATAGGATTACAACCTCTCCAACCCCGTGCTGGCGCTGTGGTATAAACAAAATAAACAAAAAAATACATTTCCTCTCTCTGTTAGGTCCTAGATCATATTCGCTGTCTAACACCAGCTCTGGGAGGATACACATTTTAAATCTGACATATTGTCAGTGGCGTACCAAGGGCGGGGGGTGCGGACCACCCCGGGTGCCAGCCCTAGGGGGGCGCACAGCCGGGTTTTACTGGCCTACATTGCAGACACCTAAGTTCTTTTGAGAACCTAAGGTCATTTCCGCTTCTAACCATACCTACTTTGACATTAGATACTATTGAGCAGCTTCATATAGACGCGATTATGACATCTACTCTAGTAGGTGCCTACTTAATTTTTTTTAACGTGTTTTGTTTTTTAAAGACAATTAAAAGAACTAAGTTAGACAGCAGTAGGATGCCTACCACTGCCTAAAGTACAGCACCATTTACAGAATCAGACCCTAACGTGTCCATGAAATTTGTTATCTTGATAAGACGTTGGGTTGAAATTCACTGTAGACATTCTGCTTAAACGTAGCAAGGTCAATGTGATGCTAATGGATGAGTGATCAGTATCAAAGAAATGCCAGTCTTGGTTGAGTTCATTTTGCATAACCATTGTTCAGACACGAGTATAATCCAGTGTGGAACGCACCTTATGAACATTGGCGTACAAAGTAATCTTCTCAGTGAGGTATCGTGTTTGTCAATTGCCCATGAAGTCTAGCTCTTTTATGTGACGTTTACCTCTGTCTCCGTGTGTCCTTTCAGGGGCATTTTTGGATATTACCGTCAATCAGAGAGTTTCATTGTTATGCTGAAATCATCTCCCATTATTATCTGGTATTCATGGCACATGATCAACCTTGCAAATAACAGAGTGAAGAGTTTATGGTTATAAACACTGGGTGCGTACATATTACACAACATTATGCTTTATCCATGTAATACTCCCATCATTATTACACACCTTCCCTCTAGGTTCTGTATCTGCTTGTAGGTTTCATAGGCTATTCTTCTGGGTATCTCTATTGTTACTCCTCATAGATGGCTGTTGTCTGCAGAAAATCCCAGTTCGCCCTACAAGTCTCTTTTAAGATTTTTATGTTCCTATAAATTTAGATGGAGGTCTTGTAGAAAATAATTCAAAGGATGACAACCGCTTTAGTAATAAACCATTCAAAAAATTGCTGCTGTAGCGTGGCCACTGAAAGGCATTACATTTAAAATCTCGTTTACATAAAACGCAAGGGGGAGAAAAAAGCCTCAAGCTAATGTAGCAGCAGTATTCAACAATTTGGTGGGCTACGGTCCTGATGATTCTTAATTATGAATGCAAAGCTAATTCCCTCACTAATAAGAGCTTTAAAACTAATCAAATATGGTCACCAATAACAAATGTTTCTTCTCAGGCCTGAATTTTGGATACATTTCAACTGGTTTATACATTGGTACAATATTTAACTCTAATGTTTTTCATATTGTGAGATTAGTTATACCTTAATATATTGGTCTCCATAGGAATTGTTTTTATTATATTAGTTTAGTTTACATCAGTGGTCTCAAACTCGCGGCCCGCCAGGTACTATTTTGAGGCCCTTGGTATGTTTATCATAATCACAAAAGTAAAATAAAACCATTTCTTGATTATATGTCTCTTTAGCAATAAATCACAATATTATTATTAAGACTTAGCCAAAAGGAAAGATTTATAAACTACTAGCTGATGCCCCGGCGTTGCACGGGTATTTAATTATAGCAATAACACTGTAAATGGATTCAAATAAAGATACTTTATAGTGGTGAATGAAATTATTTTTTTACAGCTTAATAAAAAGTATAATATTCAAATTATAATGTGAAATATTTGACAAAATGAATACAATACAACTAACGCAAAACGTGATTATAAACAACAATTTTAGTTTCACCTCCTGGAGCAAGAACATATAAATTCTTGGGTGAACCCACCCTTGAGCAAGCAACATAGAGTTGTGGGCCGCGAGACCCCCAGAACATATCACCCCAGGTAGTGAGGGATCTGCATACCAAGTTTCGTTCAAATCGGTCAAGCCGTTGTTGAATTACTGTGAGAATGGCAGCTTTTTACATTTTTTCCATTGACATGAATGGGTGAAATCTGATTTTCTGTTTGTAGGTCCGCCCACGTGTGCAGGTGGGCTGCGAGACCCCCAGAACATATCACCCCAGGTAGTGAGGGATCTGCATACCAAGTGTCGTTCAAATCGGTCAAGCCGTTTTTGAATTACAGTGAGAATGGCAGCTTTTTACATTTTTTCCATTGACATGAATGGGTGAAACCTGATTTTCTGTTTGTAGCTCCGCCCACGTGTGCAGGTGGGCCGCGAGACCCCCAGAACATATCACCCCAGGTAGTGAGGGATCTGCATACCAAGTTTTGTTCAAATCGGTCAAGCCGTTTTTGAATTACTGTGAGAATGGCAGCTTTTTACATTTTTTCCATTGACAAGAATGGGTGAAATCTGATTTTATGTTTGTAGCTCTGCCCACGTGTGCAGGTGGGCCGCGAGACCCCCAGAACATATCATCCCAGGTAGTGAGGGATCTGCATAGCAAGTTTCGTTCAAATCGGTCAAGCCGTTTTTGTGTGATCGCGGCACATACACACACACACACACATTCATACACACATACCTCCGATTTTATATATATAGATAAAGAGTTTTACCTCATGCAAAATTATCATTTCTTTAATAAGACATTAACTATTTTTTTCTGAGGCCCTCCAAGTACCTACTAAACCAAAATGTGGCCCTGCAAAGGATTTGAGTTTGAGATCACTGGTTTACATGGATGCTCGTTTATCCTTTATGCATCTGTGTTTAATATGTATGTATTATCTGTACTGTACAATTTCCTTTTTGTTATATTTATTTAATTAATGTTATATTTCATATCTTAAAATTCCAATAAAAAAATTATAAAAATGAAACTTGTAGAAAAGCCATATCAGCTTGGGCTATTTTGAAACAGTTAAATTTTGTTTGCTTTTTTTTTTTTTTTTTGGGGGGGGGGGGGCCTGGATATTAGGCCCTCTTTAAATCTGTGGCACTGGATGCGTGGCTGACAGGGATCCTCAAGCCCTACCAGTCAAAGAGATTCACCTCTCTAGCCTCCACCCCTGCTCCTAGAGCAGTGAGGAAGCCATCCGGGTGCCCTAGCCATGGATGCTGGCACTTCTGTGCATGCCCATTGCACTGCATCAGGGAACACAGAGCACCCACTTTCACACCAAACTATCCAAAATGTCTCCCATGCGTCCTAGGCCTTCCCAGAATCTCCATATTCTTGCAGTTACATACACATTACATTTACATTGTTGCCTGATAGTGAAATTGCATTCATACTGCCTACGATGGGCATTTGACTGCAGTAGTCTGCCATCACATAACCATTCTTTTTTCTGTAATATAATATCTAAAGTTACCATATGGCTCCAGAAAAAGGAGGACAGATAGAGACAGCTGGGTTTTACTTCTGTTGAAAGCAATGGAAGTAAAACCCGGATGTCTCAATCCGTCCTCCTTTTCCTGGAGCCATATGGTAACTCTAATAATATCATGCGTCAATCTACTACTACTATTTATCATTTCTATGGCGCCGAAAGGCGTACGCAGTGCTGTACATTCAACAGGACGGTCCCTGCTCAGAAGAGCTTACAATCTAATTTGGACAGACAGGACATCTCAGGGTTGGGGAGATTCTAGTCATTCCTTTAGGTCAGTGGTTCCCAAACCTGTCCTGGGGGGACCCCCAGCCAGTCAGGTTTTCAAGATATCCTTAATGAATATGCATGAGAGAGATTTGCATATAATGGAAGTGACAGGTATGCGAATCTTTCTCATGCATATTCATTAGGGATATCTTGAAAACCTGACTGGCTGGGGGTCCCCCAGGACAGGTTTGGGAACCACTGCTTTAGGTTCAAACTCTCCAGCAAGTAGCATTGTTTCTGGATGGACTCCATGCAGGTAGCACCCCACTGTCTTTGTTTAGGGTTATACTTACTACTCCATGAAGATTATATCCTTCTATGTCTTTTTTGAAATATAAAAGTCATTTAAGTTGTGCTTTGATTCCATCCTCTTTCTATATAGCAGGGGTAGGGAACTCCGATCCTCGAGAGCCGTATTCCAGTTGGGTTTTCAGGATTTCCTCAATGAATATGCATGAGATCTATTTGCATGCATGGCTTTCAATGCATATTCATTGGGGAAATCCTGAAAACCCGACTGGAATATGGCTCTCGAGGACCGGAGTTCCCTACCCCTGCTATATAGGACTCTTTGGGGTTAAACTCATGCCGTTTTGGATTCTGTTACCATTTTTTTGTCCCCCAACACCTCCACCGAGAGAGTATTCCAGACACCCACCATCTTTTCTTGATCTTTCTCTCCTAATCCCTCACTTGTGTGTCAGTTTTCACCACCCAGAGAGGCGCGATTGTTGTAGCTCATGAAATTTTCCCACAAAGCCTGCTATGGTATCATCAGCTGAAGGTCTGTACTTTTGGTCATTTTGTCTTCTGTGCCTCATCCTGCAAATTGAGCACTGGCTGTGCAGTCTTGCCCTTCGCCTGCTTCTTTCTCTCCCGCCCAGACCATTGCAGTTTAATCGACATATTGCGGAACTCTCTTCAGGAAGGACTTCACGTCTTTTCGTGGCTTTGATGTGTTGTCAATCGAGTTTAAATCAAAATTATGCTTTAAGTAAACGCCAAAGTCTGGAGTTGTTTCTGGAAGAGACCGTTTGGTTCTTGAACATTATGTGGCTTTTTTTTCATATCTTTATTCAGTTCCTTTAATATACATTTGGAAACAGTATAGAAGAGTACTGCCAGTAGAATAACATACAAAGGATTCCTCAACTTTCCTATCTCACACTATTTGGCACCTTTGGAACTCCTAAGAATGTACCTGAAGGATATTTTACAATACCCTCAAGTGGATAATCTAGATCAGTGATTCCCAACCCTGTCCTGGAGGAACACCAGGTCAATCGGGTTTTCAGGCTAGCCCTAATGAATATGCATGAGAGAGATTTGCATATGATGGAAGTGATAGGCATGCAAATTTGCTTCATGCATATTCATTAGGGCTAGCCTGAAAACCCAATTGGCCTGGTGTTCCTCCAGGACAGGGTTGAGAACCACTGATCTAGATTATATTCCTAGGAGTTCCAAAGAAATAAGGGAAGAAGGGGAAAATGATAGATGGGATCGTCACGTGGGATCTCTTCACAGAGAAAGGTAGGGGAGGGTCATTAGGGTGGTCAGACTAGATGGGCCGTGGCCCTTATCTGCCGTCTATTTCTATGTTTCTATGACTGGTGTCACCAGATAGTCTGAACATTTCCCAATTTTTGGAATCTTCCAAAGATTTGATAACTAAACGTGCTACTTTATTGGTAACTTTTAAATCGGAGATGGAAAAACAACAAATTCTTAAATTGTACTTTGTGAATAAGAAAGCACTGTTCTGTGGACAACAATTGAATATTTTCCCGGATGTGTCCAGACAGACGCAATTTAGGAGAAGGCAATTTCTACAGCTTAGAACTAAAATCTTAGTTGTGGGAGCTGCATTCTTCCTAAAATTTCCGTGTAAGTGCCTTGTAACATATGGGATTGATAAATTTGTTTTTTGTGGATCCATTACAGTTAGAGAATTTCTTGAAAGATAAACCTGTGCAGAAAGTTTCAGATACTAATTTGGTTGAAGATAAAAAGTGACATATTTAACTGAGGCCTAATTTGCCTGCCAGGAATACTCTATATCATTTTTTTTCCTTTATATGACTAAAGTGAAGTAGTATTTGGCTCCATTAATGTGGACTGGAATTGATATTCTTTTTTTTTTGCCTGATTAGTTTTTGTTTTATGTATAACACTTTAATTTTCCTGCATTTTGTTATCTTTAGTAACAAAAATCAATAAAGTATATATATATAAAAAAAATAACGTACAAATGAATTGACATTTCCAAGATCAAACCTCAAGGAACTGTATAATGTTATTCATAAGAACATAAGAATAGCCATACTGGGTCAGACCAACGGTCCATCAAGCCCAGTAGCCCGTTTCCATGGAGACCAATCCAGGTCCTCAGTATCTGACCAAAACCCAAAGAGTATCAACATTCCATGCTACCAATCCAGTCGGTATAACAAACCCTTCCCCCCCCCCCCCCGTCCATTGGGCTATTTTTTAAATTGTCACTGCGATTAAAAGATCAGCGGTATTTGATTGTGTTTTTGTTAAAAATGTTTCCTAGAAATTTTTGGTTTAGGGCAATATTTTATAGTTTATTTAAAATGTTCTATCTATACCATTCTAACTGGTGGTTCAGAACAGTGCGGTGTACAATTCTAAAATTTAAGAAATAGAAAAAGAACTCTAATAGTGATAGGATAGAAAATGCATGCTCACAGAGAGGAGAAAAACAAAATCAGGGAAATAGAGGAGGTAAAGGCGTGAGTGAAAAAGGAAGGAGAAACTGGAAAAGTATAGACATTGGAATCACACTTATACGACCCAGACAAGTTTTATTTTCAAATGCCTGCTTGAATTAATAATTAATAGCGATTTTAGCGTGAACTTAGCGCACGCTACAATGCCGCACATGCTAGATGCTAATGCTTCCATAGAGCTGGCGTTAGTTTTTCCACATAGCGCGGGGGTTAGCGCGCGCTATAAACGCTACCACAACTTAGTAAAAGGAGTCCCAAGTTTTTTAAAATCCGACTTGATACTTTTGAAGGAGTAGTTGCTATGGATAGAAAACGGAAGGTTCTTCCAGATATAAGTAGCCAAAAAGTAGAAAGCGCTACGTCCTGTGGAATCTAGTGCTGCCATTTTTGAGTTTGGAAGTACCAAGTGAAAATCATTTAAAGAACGAAGGGTCCGACTGGGGCAGTACAGCAGGGCCATAGCGAGCTTTGTGCGGGCAGTGTGGCCGCACAGGGCACAAGGGAGTTGGGGGGCTACACAATTATGGTCTGTCCATTGCCTTTCCTGCTTGGCTACGATGCTGTGGGCAGGACAGGAATTCTAGGGGGCATGTCACAAGGACCACATTTCTGACTTGGTACAGTCTTGCAGTCAGTGTTCCCTCTAAGGTGAGCGCATGAGCGATCGCTCACTATTTTCAGTGGCGTCGCTCATGCTTCTTCTGGTGTCGCTCACTCGAGCGGAGGTGAGAGGAAGCGGCGGCGGTGGCGGTCTGCCCTGCTCGCCTAAGATGCAGCAGCGGCGACTCCTTTCATGATCACCGCAATCAGTGGCGTATTAAGTGGGGGGCGGTCCGCCCCTTGGTCTCATTGGTGTAACGCCGGTCCTGCAGCTCCGGACTTCCCCACACCTGCCCCCCCTTCGGATCGCTATTATTTAAAATGTTATAGCGGCGGCGCTGTATCCATCAGTGGAGACGTCTAACCTCGGCCTGCCCCGGAACTCTTACTGCAACAGTGACTTCCTGTTCCTGCCTAGACGGGCGGCTGCTGCAGTAAGAATTCCGGGGCAGGCCGAGGTTAGACGTCTCCACTGATGGATACAGCTCCGCGGCTATAACATTTAAAATAATAGCGATCCGAAGGGGGGGGGGGAAGGTGCGGGGAAGTACGGAGCTGCAGGAATGACGTTAGAGGGAGTAAGAGTTGATGGTGCCGCAGGGTCCCGCGGGGGGGGGGGGAGGAAGGGAGGAAGGAAGAAGAGGAACCGAAGCATGGCAATTGTGGGGAAGTCCAGAGCTGCAGGGAAGAGTGTTGCGGTACCCAGCTGGAGGGAGAAGGAAGATGAGGAAGGGAATGAAAGGAGATGCCAGGGCTTGGAGGGTAGGAGGAAGGTATGCCAGACTAAGGGAAAAGGAAGGAGGAGATGTGAGAGCATGGAGGGGGAGCGAAAGATGGAAGAAAAGGAAAGGAGAGAGATGCCAGAGAATCAGGGAAGGGGAGATACCAGACTATGGGGTGCAAAGGAAAGAAAGGAGAAGAGAGAGATGCCAGAGCATAGGGGATGCGGTGGTGACAGAGAGAAAAAAATGGAGAGGTGGCAGAGCTGACTGGCTTTGGGGGTGGGCAAAATCTGGAAGGCAGTGGGGGCACAAAAGACATGGGAAGGAGGCACTGGGGGCACTATGGACACGGGAAGGAGGCACTGGGGGCACTAAGGACATGGGAAGGAAGGAGGGAGGGAATAGAAAGGGACAATTGTTGGGCCTGAGTGCAGAAAGAAAGAAAGGATACACAGTCAATTAATAGATGTCCCCTTTTGATGAAAAAAATAAATGATCACGTTACCACTGACTTACTTTATCTTCAGCAGAGTCAGCATCCGCGCTAAGGTGCAGGAAGGTCCCGCGATGACTCGTCTGCTGGCTCTGCTCTGGAAGAAGTAAGTTACGTCGGAGGGGGTGGACCCGGCAGAAGCAGTCATTGCAGGACTTTGCCGCAACTCCCTGCGTCTGCCGGGTCCACCCCCTCCAACGTAACTTACTTCTTCCAGAGCAAAGCCAGCAGACGAGTCATCGCGGGCCCTTCCAGCATGCGGCTGCTGAGTCCGCTCTAGAGCAAGTACATCAGAGTGGGGTGGATTGGCAGCAGGCAGCTACAATCATCGCGGGACCTTGCTGCATGAAGGGAGAGAAAGGAGCAGGACTGCTGGAATGGAAGAGTGGTGGAGGGAAAGAAAGGGGGCAGGGTGGTATGGAAGGATGGTGCTGATGGAATTGATCTACAGAGAAAGGGGAGAGACATAAGGGGGAAGGATATTGGAGGGAAAGAAAGGGAGAAGATGCTGATTGAAGAGGGGTGGATGGAGGGAGAAAGGGCAGACATTGGATGGTAGTAGGAAGCCTATGCTGGATGGAAGTGCAGATGGGAGAGATAAGGGAGCAAATGTCAGAAGGAAATGGGAGGAGAGAAAGAGGGGAGCAGATGCTGGATGATAAGTGGACAGAGAGAGGAGAAGGTACTAGATGGAAGGGTTGGAGAAAGAGGGTACATGATGGAAGGAGGGGATAAATAAAAGGAGGACACATGATGGGGAGAAAAGAATTGAGTTAGGGAAACACTGGAGGGGTGAGGGAAAGAGGTGGCAAGCTTTAGGTAGACAGTAAAAAAGGACATTGATGAGAGGGTAGTAAGAACATAATCTAGACAGATGCAGAAAATAAATTGAAAAGGGAAATGAGGGAAAAAAGGGAAAGGGATTGCAGAGGAGAGGTGTGGGAGAGGGAAGGCGAGGAGAGAGATGCCAGACCAATGGGGGTGAAAGGAGAGATGGAAGGGGGAGGCATACAGTTTCTGGAAGGGGCATAGAAGGAGAGAAGATGCCATATAGGGGAAGAGAGACGGCAGACAGTGGATGGAAGGAAGAGAGTTACAAGAAGATGAGGAAAGCAGAAACCACAGAAGACAAAGGTAGAAAAAAATTTCTATTTATTTATTGCTTTAGGAGACATGTGTCACTGTTTCTGTGAAGCATTGTATGCAGAGTCCAGCTTCTTGCTGGTTCAATTTAACCTTTGTCTATGTATTTTTATTTTATCCCCCCTTTTACAAAACTGTGAAGCGTTTTTTAGCACCAGCCGTGGTGGTAGCAGCTCTGATGCTCAGAATTTTATGAGCATCAGAGCTGTTACCTTCGTAGCTAAAATCCACACTACAGTTTTGTAAAAGAGGGAGGGGTTAGTTTGTGATTACATATTCCATACTAGGCGAAGGTGTGTTCTGTGTGTTCGAAAGACATAGTTTTCTGTTAGGATTGACGGTGTAGGATTGATCTGTGCTGGTCTGGCTTGTTTAGTTTTACAATGGGTGTATTGATGTACTGTTCACTGCAATATGTAAGATGCTGCATTTTCCTAGGTACTCATGTGTGACGTGTGGCTTGTTACTAAAAATCATGTTTTTCGTACAGATGGGGGGGGGGGGGGTGCCAAAAAATGATGGGCCCCGGGTGTTACATATGCTAGGTACACCACTGCATTATGTAAAGATACCAGAAAGCTGGCGAAGCAAAAACTTTTAGTAAATTGTTATTCTTCTAAGTTTTGAGTATTTAATCCTCCCACAATCTCATGGGCACTCGTTTCAAGTTTATTGAGATTTTGATTTAAACGCAATATCAAATATTTTCAATGTGTATAACAAAAATAAATTTTGGGAAATAAATAAAACCATTTGAACAATAAACATACAAACATATCCATAGATGATTAAAAATACATAAGGAGTACAAGGATAAACTACATTTGTTTAAAAATGCGTCCTCCGTGCCTGCTCATAAATTTGTGGAATATGTAACTTGTCGCTCATGCATATTTTTTTTTGCACACACCTCATCAATCCTTAGAGGGAACATTGCTTGCAGTATAGTATGAGTTAGGACTAACGTGAAAACAAAAAAGAATCCAACAAAGACTGCAGTGAACCAAGAACGAGCAAGGACAAAACAAAAACTGCAGATCATGTACAAGTTTCAAGTTTAATAAAATTTTTGATTAATCGCTTAATCATATTTCTAAGCGATGAACATTTTAAAATTACAATATTTGGGGAACAATACAATTCTTAGTAATATATTACGTACAAGCGGACTAATAGACAAACTTAACAAATCATAAACACAAGGAAAAAGGAGAATGAAATACAAAATCATTAAAGGAAAGTAAGACAATCAAAATGCAGGCACTGTTTATTGCAACATTAGTAGTATAAATCCTTATTACCAACCAAGGGACCCGACACGGTCCGTGTTTCGGACAACTTGCCTTCCTCAGGGGTCCGTGGTAAGTAAGTTATTGAAACAAACAGCAATAAATGGAATACACGAGTGCCGTTTAGACTCCGATATCGAGTGTAGGAGTGTGTCGCAATGACAAGAAGGACGCCGCAAAAAAAAAAAAGGGGGCTACACAATTATGTTCTGTCCATTGCCTTCCCTGCTTGGCTATGATGCTGTGGGCAGGACAGGAATTCTAGGGGGCGTGTCACAAGGACCACATTTCTGACTTGGTACAGTACTGCAGTATAGTATGAGTTAGGACTAACGTGACCATTTATTTTTTTTCCTCAAAATTGGACATCTACTAATTTTTAGGTAAAAATGTTGAAGATATCTTTCTTTTTTTCTCTCTCCTTGCCCCATCCCTCCACCGCCGCCGATTTCTTCCTGCTTCCCCAACGCAGCAACAGGCTAGGTGCATGCAGTGACTTTACAAGCGGCAGGCCCACAAGCCTTCCCCCAACCCCCCAGATGTCAATTCTGTCATCAAAGAGGAAGTTCTGGGCCAGCTAGCCAGGGGAGAGGGCAAGGAAGGCTTGTGGGCCCGCCGCTTGTAAAGTCGCATCTTGTTATCCCCAAACACAGTGCCTTTTTTTTGAAATTGTTACAGTGGGTTGCTCTCTTTCTGAAAATGGGACATTTCAGCGTCCCGTAGCTGTGCTTGGGGACAATGGGATAGGCTACCTAAAAATGGGATGGTCCCATTCAAAACGGGACTTATGGTCGTGTTAGTCAGGATACAACCTTGTTCTGTAATTATGTCAAATTGTAACCTGTTAACTGTATATTATGTACTAGTCTTATAGCCCGTTACATTAACGGGTGCTAGAATATATGTGTGTGTGTCTGTCTTTATTTTTTTTTCTCTCTCCTTAGCCGCTTTCTGTATTTCTGTCTGTCATTTTTATTTTTTTTTCCTTGGCTGTCCACTACCACCTGCTCCCCCTGTCCATTCTCCCTTCCTTTTACCTCCCCTGTGTCCTCCACCACCCCATCACTGCTCACCTTATCCAGCAGAAGCCCTTCTCCCTTTGTTTTACCTCCCCTGTCCATCATCACCTCCTTCCTGCACCCCCTGTCCAGCAGTAGGCCTGTCTTCATTTTTTCTGACCCCCCCTCCCTGTTCATCAGCACCTCTTCCCCTGTCCATCAACCCCTTTTCTGCCCCTCCATTTCCGTGTGTTGCAGCATTTCCCTCCCACCCCACTTCCCTGTGCAGTATTTTCCTCCCCCCATACTTTCCTTCTGAACTCCATGTTAAAATGTTTTCCGGGTTTGGCTGCCGCGGCCTGCAACCGCCGATAGCCGCCGCGGCCGACATGCGACTCGGGCTGCCGCGGTCGACATCCGCGTCGGGGTTGAGGGGGAGGTAGAGAGAGAGCGGAGAAAGTACGGTGCGCAAGGGAACGACGGCCAACTTACAGAGTAGCCACCACTGCGTCTTTCAACAGGGAGCAGGCCAGACCGTAAGCCGCGCATGCGCACTTCCTATGGGTCGTTACAGCTCACGAAAAACTGGCGCACACATAGGAAGTGCGCAAGCGCGGCCTAGCGTTTTATTATATTAGATGTTTGACCTGTAACCCGTTCTGAGCTCTTAGGGGTTAGAAATGGATGAAATAAATAAATATTGTGAGGGAAGCTAGGTAGTCTGAGAAACGGACCACCCCGTTCTGTCTGGAGTGCCAAGTCTGAAGCCCTTGAAAACAAGGGCTACTGTTTTTTTTTATATGATCTGCTGTTCTATAGGTAACCTTCAGTAGGTGTGTTACGTGATCCGAGTGACGGACATGTGTTTTGAAGAGATTGGAGTTTCTTTAGGGAAGACCAAGGCAGACCAGCAGAGATATGGAGTTTAAACATGTGCTCTTATGCCACAGAATTGGGTAAGGTCCTGTTGGATCTAAAGAGCTTTCAGCTGATTTAGCTTCACAGCCCTTCTGATTGCTTCATCCTGAATCATCTCTCACTTATTTTTGAATAATAACTCCTCCCCGAACAAGCTGGCTTTTGTTCAGGCAAGCCATGTACAGGCAAAGTGCTGAATATCGCCGAGTGCATCAAGGCCGTCTTTCAGAAATGCTAAATTACTGGCGTCAATTTTATCAACTTCTCAGCAGCATATGACCTGTCACACGATCCTTTTAAAAGTTGACAGAGGGCTTCTTACTTATTGTATGTTTGAAATATGAATTTACTTCCTCTTTATTAGCTTATACAAACTTGTAAAAATGATCAGAATTATTCAAACATGAACCAAAACAATATTAAAGAAAAAAGGGACAACAAACCAATCTGAATAATCTTCTGCTAAGTCCACTCAAGCAAACGGAGAGAGATCCTACAGATGGAAGAAAAAAACCAAATATAAAAAAAACAATAAAATGATGTAACAAAAGAATGCTAGCGTGGGAGCGTGTGGTGAAGTGGTTAGAGCTGCAGTCTTGGCAACCTGAGGTTGTGGGTTCAAATCCCACACTGCTCCTTCTGACCCTGGGCAAGCCACTTAATCCCAATTGCCTCAGGTACATTAGATAGAGTGGGAGCTCACCGGAACAGTTTGGGAAGAATGCTTGAGAACCTGAATAATTTGTATTCCATTGTAGGATATGCAGACTATAAATTAAAAATAAAATACAGATGCCTTTAGCAAGCTTGTTGTAAATACTGCATCCAGGAAATTGTCTTTCAGCTTGGAAGTACTGTTTCCAACCCTGGCATCTTACGCAATGTGAAGCTTCACAATCTCACCTGTGAAATCCTAACCAAACATTTAGTAGGATATTAGCAATATCTTCTCGTTGCATCTGCAAAATATCCGATGCTTATTCTGCTTTTGCTTCCATAGGTTAGGAAAAAAACACACCGAAATATTACAATTCCTAAACTTAAAGAAAAGTCTTATATTTGAATTTTTGTGCCTTTCATACAGTACACAAAAAGAAACCAAGAAAGTGGAACAGTTAATCTCTTTAATGGCTGAAATGTCCAAAAGTACAGAGATATCTAAACTGTCTTTGGGCACAACATTGCTTCAGCAGATAATTCAGACTCACCTTCTTACCTCATTTCCCCAAAGTGTCAAAACATAGACAGCATGAGCCATAAAGGGACAAACCGAAGGTTCATCAAGCCCAGTATTCTGTTTGAAGTACCTGGCAATATCCCAAAAAGATTAAAGCAGATTTTATGCTGCTTATCCTAGAAATACACAGTGGATTTTCCCAAGTCCATCTCAATAATCGCTTGACATTTTTTTAAGGAAATTAGCCAAAACTTTTTAAACCCTGCTAAGCTAACTGCTTTTACCACATTCTCTGGCAACGAATTCCAGTGAAGAAATATTTTCTCCGCTTTGTTTTAAATTTACTACATAGTATCTTCATTTTGTGCTCCCTAGTCCTGGCAGTTTTGGAAAGAGTAAACTTGTGATTCAGGTCTACCCATTGTAGTCCACTCAGTATTTTATAAACCTTTATCATATTTTCCCTGAACCATCTCTTCTCCAAGTTCAAGAGCCCTAGCTGCTTTAGCCTTTCCCCATAAGGAAGTCATCCCATCCCATTTATCATTTTGAATGCCCTTCTCTATATCTTTTTTGATTCTGCTATATCTTTCTTGAGATGTGGTGACCAGAATTGCACACAGTATTCAAGGTGCGGCCACACCATGGAGTGAAACTCATTATATGAGAGGCTGCTGAAAAGTTCTCAACCTAACCAAGGAGAGAATAATGTGGAGTGATGAAACCTACAAGTTATTCCACAATTTTCTTGACACTTTTCATTCCAATGAGGCAAATGCATCTAGTAAATGGGCGCAGGTATAGGGAAACCAAGTCATTGTGACATCACCGATGAACCTGACTCTTAGGCATTGGTAGAACGAGGCATTATGACATCACAATAGGAAGGCCGCTGAAACGTTCTCAGCCCAACCATGAAGAAAATGATATGGAGCCATGAAATTTGCAAGTTATTCCACACTTTTCTTGACACTTTTCATTTCAATTATATGAAATGAAATGAAAAGTGTCATAAAAAATGTGGAATAACTTGTAAGCTTCATGGCTCCACATCATTCTCGTCTTGATTGGGCTGAGAACTTTTCAGTGGCCCCTCATAACATTCTTGTTTTTGTTTTCTATTCCTTTTTCTGATAATTCCTAACATTCTTTTTTTTTTTTTTTTTTTAATCAAGTTTCATTCATCTTATCAAGCAAAAAATCTTGTACAGAAAAGATTGACATGGTCCAATTCATAGCCAAGGAGCAAAATGACAGGGTGGGTCACGAAAAAGTAGCCCACCAGTAGGTGGCAGAAAGATGGTGTCCTTGGAACAGCGAATAGTGATTGTCCACATGTGAAGCTCTCATTCCTACTTTGTTTCCCCCCCCCAGTTAGAGGTTGTAAACTGAAAAAACACCATGAACACCTTCTTTCACATCAAGCAGCATTGTGGGGTAAAGACCTAGATCAACTGCTTTCGCCCACTACTTATGAGGAATTCAGAAAACATCTAAAAACTCAACTGTTCCTAAAGTATCTAGACAACTGACCCACTCATCTTCTTTCTCCTCCTATTAATCTCTTTCTCCTCAACAACGCATTTCCGGTCCTATTAACTCTCCTCTTCCCCCCTCTTAAATTCAGTCAATTTGTACCTCGCTTAATCTATTGTAAACTGCATAGAACTTAACGGTATTGCGGTATATAAACTGTTATTATTATTGTTATTTTTTTTTTTTTTTATCTGTGGGGAAATTTAAAGCAGAAAGTGTATGCCAACAATCCAGACATACCCTAGATGAACTTAAGGAAAACATCACGAATACTCTCCGCAGCAGTAACATAGTAACATAGGGCCCCTTTTACGAAGCCGCGTTAGTGGCTTTATCGCATGCACCTTTTTAGCGTGCGCTAACCCCCGCACTAGCCGATAAACTACCACCTGCTCAAGAGGAGGCAGTAGTGGCTAGCACGGCCAGCAAATTAGCCCGTGCTATTACGCGCGTTAAACCGCTAACGCGGCTTCGTAAAAGGAGCCCACAGTAACATAGTAGATGACGGCAGATAAAGACCCGAATGGTCCATCCAGTCTGCCCAACCTGATTCAATTTAAATTATTTTTTTAATTTTTTCCTCTTAGCTATTTCTGGGCAAGAATCCAAAGCTCTACCCAGTACTGTGCTTGGGTTCCAACTGCTGAAATCTCCGTCAAAATCTACTCCAGCCCATCTATACCCTCCCAGCCATTGAAGCCCTCTCCAGCCCACCCTCCCCCAAACAGCCATACACAGACTGTGCAAGTCTGCCCAGTACTGGCCTTAGTTCAATATTTAATACTATTTTCTGATTCTAGATCTTCTGTGTTCATAGAGGTACAAGCAGCTATCAGCCAACATGATCCAACATGCCTAAAGGCGCATAGACATGAACATAGAAACATAGAAACATAGAAGATGACGGCAGAAAAGGGCTACAGTCCATCAAGTCTGCCCACTCTGCTTACCCACCCCCTGTCTATGCCCTAATGACCCAATTTCCTTATCTTGACCCTCGTAGGGATCCCACATGGGTATCCCATTTATTCTTAAAGTCTGGCACGCTGTCTGCCTCGATCACCTGCACTGGAAGCTTGTTCCAATGATCAACCACTCTCTCTGTGAAGAAATACTTTCTGGTGTCGCCATGAAATTTTCCGCCCCTGAGTTTGAGCGGGTGCCCTCTTGTGGCCGAGGGTCCCTTGAGAAAGAAAATATCATCTTCCACTTTGACACGTCCCGTGAGGTACTTAAATGTTTTGATCATGTCTCCCCTCTTCCTACGTTCCTCAAGAGTGTAGAGCTGCAATTTGTTCAGTCTCTCTTCGTACGAGAGACCCTTGAGCCCCAAGATCATCCTGGTGGCCGTCTGTTGAACCGATTCAATTCTGCGCACATCTTTACTGTAATGTGGCCTCCAGAATTGCACACAGTACTCCAGATGAGGTCTCACCATGGCCCTGTACAACGGCATTATGACTTCAGGCTTTCAGCTGACGAAACTTCTATTGATACAACCCAATATCTGCCTTGCCTTAGATGAAGCCTTAGAACAAGCACCATGTTCACCATCTGTTGTAATTTGCGGGTAAGTGAATGAAAACAATCCACTTGCTTGTTCATCTTGTCATACTATTGCCGGAGGCGGGCTACTTTTCCGTGTCCCATGCTGTATATAAAGAAATACAATAGACTAATCATTCTCAAGTCCACCATTTTAGATCCAAGATTATACAGAGCAGAATTATTAAGGTGCTACCAGATTATCTAGAAAAGAAAAAGGCAAATTATATCATCTGATGCCTGGTTCCCAGAAATTCCTAACATTCTATTTGCTTAGTAGAGAAAGAGAGATTGTTCACCCTCTCCAAGGTGAAGAAAACGAGAGGGCACTCGCTAAAGTTAGAAGGGAAAAGAATCCGTACAAATGTAAGGAAGTTCTTCTTCACCCAGAGAATGGTAGAAATCTGGAACGCTCTTCCGGAGGCTGTTATAGGGGAAAGCACCCTCCAGGGATTCAAGAAAAGGTTAGATAAGTTCCTACTGGAACAGAACAGACGCAGGTAAGGCTAGACTCAAATAGGGCGCTGGTCTTTGACCTAAGGGCCGCCGCATGAGCGGACTGCTGGGCACAATGGACCACTGGTCTGACCCAGCAGCGGCAATTCTTATGTTCTTAGTCGCTGCTGTACACTGAGCAGAGGGTCTCAGCGTATCATCAATCCCACCTAGATCCTTTTCCTGGGCGGTGACTCCTAATGTGGAACCTTGCATGACATAGCTATACCACAATAATAAAAGGGCCCCATAAGCTCCAGTTTGTGATACATATGTAGTCTTGAATCATACTGGAACTGGTAAGCTGTGCAGTTTCAAGCTGGGTTTTACATTGATTCAATTTGCTCTGCTTGTTCCACCACAGTCAATAACATGGATTAACTTGATGACTAGCCCTTAATAATGATGCCTTAGCTGAAAAACAATGCACGCCGCCTAGGTACACAACATGCCCTAATTCCATCATGAAGCCGTCTGAATTCATACATTAATGCATGCTACTCCAGCACACCTCATGAGTGTTTAGTGGGGGGGGGGGGGGTTTCCCCTCCATAGATAAAGCATGGGAAAAGAATAAATAAGGGAAGAATTTGGCAGATGCTATGGTCCCAACCATCAAAAAATCTGTGTTCCTAGTGTTAGCCAAACTTAGCAAAATAAGTTTTCAGCGGAAAATTCATCTGAACAGTTTTCTAGTTACTGCTGCTGTTAGGGGTCCTTTTATTAAGGTGCGTTAACCGATTTAGCGCATCCTAAATGCTAAGATGCCCAAAGGATATAATTGATGCCTTAGTATTTAAATCGTTTAGCGCACCTTAATAAAAGGACCCCTTAGAGTCAGAAAACATCAGATACTTGCAATCTGACAGCTGTCACCTTATTTTACTGCAGGGCTGCCCAAGTCCAGTCCTCGAGATCTACTGGCAGGCCAGGTTTTCTGGATATCCACAATGAATATGCATGAGAGAGATTTGCATACCAAGAAGGCAGTGCAGGCAAATCTATCTCATGCATATTCATTGCGGATATCCTGAAAACCTGGCCTGCCAGTAGATCTCGAGGACCGGACTTGGGCAGCTCTGTTTTACTGCATCTTCCATTCTATGTACTAATGGCATTAGCGCATAATGCGTTATTTCGCCTTGGCAATTCGAGGCTAGAGAGTTTTTTGCTCTTCCTAGTGGGAGTTTTACATTGCAACCTGTTTTTAGCTCCTATTAGTTAGATAAGTGAACTATGACAGTGGCTCCCAACCCTGTCCTGAAGGACCACCAGGCCAGTCGGGTTTTCAGGATGGCCCTAATGAATATGCATGAGAGAGATCTGCATATAATGGAGGTGCCAGGCATGCAAACCTGCTCCATGCATATTCAGTAGGGCTATCCTGAAAACCCGACTGGCCTGGTGGTCCTCGTTTCATTAAAAGTTTGTTGCACACGCAATGTCAAGTACTTCAATGCGTATGACAATTTAAAATTGAGAGACAAAAATAAAACAATTTTATATAAATAAACATACAATGTATACATACAAATAATTACAAAAGGAAAGAGGGGTGAACTACAATCTTAAAGAAGATAAAGGTACATTTAGGGAAAAAACATCTGGAGGGTAATGAAGAATAGTTTTTAAAAATATGGCTAAGCCTAAAGGAGAGGGTAGGGGAAATTGTGACCTATACATAAGATTAGGTATTTGAGCATAGGATTAATAATAGATGAGTTATCCTATCTATGTCTCAAATGCGTCTTTATACAAGTGACATTTTTTGGGGGGAGGCGATGGCTTCCGCAACCGAGAGCATTATTTGGATTTTACAATATTGCCACGAAACCCAAGGGAATGTCTGCATTTATAACCAGAGTACTCTTGATGGGGAAGAAAGCCATTCTCACCAACTGGCTGTCTACTACTCCCCCGACTTATGCTGATGATAATCCACGCAACGCTAGAGTGGAGACTGGTGGGAGATCTGGATCGTGGTCCGGGTCGTAGATTTCGCCAGACCTGGGAATGTTTCTGGCAGGATCTCACTCCGCATGCCCGTAGTAGACTCTTAAATATTTAGGAAGATTTCGGACTCTCAGTGTTTGTTATGGCATTGGACTCCGGGGGTGTGGAGGGTTGGGAAGGGGGGGGGGGTTGTTGCATTGTTCTTTCTTGGAATATGTTACTGATTGTATTGTTTGTTTTCTGTTGGAACAATAAAAATCATTTGAACATAAAATTTTTCTAATGAGGATTCACCACGTAAGTACATTGGTAAATTGTTCCAAAACTGGGGTGCTATAACCGAAAAAAATGGTAGATCTTCTAGTACCTATTACTTTTAAAGAAGGGATAGTCAGCAAATGCTGTTCTGTTGATCTAAGTGTCCTAGCTGGAGAATATGGTATCAGGAAACGATCCAGAAATATTGGTTTGTTGGATTTTAAAGGTTATCAGTGCAATTTTATAAATTATTCTATGTGAGATTGGTAACCAGTGTGCTTTATGCAGAAGTGGTGTGACATGATTGTATTTTTTTTGAGTTAGTAATAATTTTTATTGCTGTATTTTGTATAATTTGTAGTCTTCTTATTTCTTTCTGGGTTATACTGTGATACAATGTGTTGCAATAATCTAGCCTAGAAATGACCAAAGAATGAAGAAGTGTTAAGAGCTTCTGGTTGTAAAACTTTAGATAAAGATCTAATAAGATGTAACTTATAGAACAGGGATCTCAAAGTCCCTCCTCGAGGGCCGCAATCCAGTCGGGTTTTCAGGATTTCCCCAATGAATATGCATTGAAAGCAGTGCATGCACATAGATCTCATGCATATTCATTGAGGAAATCCTGAAAACCCGACTGGATTGCAGCCCTCGAGGAGGGACTTTGAGATCCCTGTTATAGAACCAGTTTTTGACTACTGAACTAATCTGATCATGAAAAGAAAGTTTCTTGATCTAGAATGACTCCTAATATTTTCGCTGTTGTTACTTTTTGGAGTGGGAAGTTATCTAGGAGTAGTTGCGATGAAAATGTGAGATCATTTTTCCACGGAAAAAAAAACATTACTGAAGATTTAGTTGCGTTCAGGGCCAACATGTTATCTTTAAGCCATTGATTTATTTGTTTTAACTTCTTGTTTATATTTATTATCTCGTTGGAATCAGCTTTACGCCCAGCTTTACTGAGTTCCGTGACCTGAGTGACTGTGAAGGAAGCTGAAAATCATATTTTTGTGAGCCCTGGTGCGGGCGGGCGATCCCCCCCATCCCTCCCCCAACCCAAGAAGCTGGCCGGAGCCCTGCCGTGGGCGGGATACCCGGGCTACATATAAAATATGTAAAGCTATTTTGGCTGTATCACAGAAAGGCAGTATAACCAGTGCATTACCCTTAGCCATTAAAACATACTAGATGTATGCAACACTGTATATGGTGCTCTAAGCACCCCTTCTATGAAGTCATGGTTTGGCCCCCCCCCCAATTCTTACAATTTCCTTTTTAATTGTTAAAATGGGTCATAAATGAATAGAGGCTAACAGCAAATCATCTCTTATTAGGTTGTTACCACAGGTAAAACACAGCGGACATTTATTGATGGATTTATTAGCTGCGTTTATGAAGTGATTCACTCAAGGTGGTGTAATTATTTTCTTCCTTGTTTTCTGGAACCTGCTCTGCTTCTTTGGAATGGAGGAGTAGCCTGACAGGTAATGCAGTGGCCTGGGAACCAGGTGGACCGGGTTCAAGCTCCAGCTCCTTGTGACTTTGGGTAAGCCGCTTCACCCTCCGTTACCCCAGCTTCAAAATAAGTACCTGTATATTACAGTCTAGGTCAGGGGTCTCAAAGTCCCTCCTTGAGGGCCGCAATCCAGTCGGGTTTTCAGGATTTCCCCCATGAATATGCATGAGATCTATGTGCATGCACTGCTGTCAATGCATATTCATGGGGGAAATCCTGAAAACCCGACTGGATTGCGGCCCTAAAGGAGGGACTTTGAGATCCCTGGTCTAGGTGAACCACTTTGATTGCAACCACTGAAAGATCCCATCCCCCCCCCTTGTTTTCAGTTTGCTGCTGTTGCCCAGGACACATTTGTAAAAGAGACACCAGTTCTGACTGCATTTATCCAAGGTGACCAAACCTGTAGTTCTGCTATTGTGCAGTATGACATGCCATTCCTAGTCCATTGCAAACAGAGCCCAGCCCTTATGCTCTTCCATTCACAGAACGCAGACTCTACAATAGCTGGTGATGTTGAGCTACAAGTTCAAGTTCAGTTTATTTAGTATACCGCAAATATAAAACCAGAAGGCAAAAAAACAAAACAGCCACCAGGATGGTCTTGGGGCTCAAGGATCTCACGTATGAAGAAAGATTAAAAAAATTGCGGCTGTACTCACTTGAGGAAAGAAGAGAACGGGGAGATATGATTGAAACATATAAGTACATCACGGGACACATCGAGTCAGAAGATGATATCTTCTGGCTCATGGGACCCTCAACCACCAGAGGGCATCCGCTGAAAATCAGGGGAGGGAAGTTTCATGGCGACTCCAGGAAGTACTTCTTCACCGAAAGAGTAGTGGATCATTGGAACAGACTCCCACTCCAGGTGATAAAGGCCAGCAGCGTGACAGATTTTAAGAGAAAATGGGATACTCACGTGGGATCTTTAAGGGAGTAAATTCAGGGGAGGGGATACTTGGAATGGGCAGACTTGGTGGGCTATAGCCCTTTTCTGCTGCTTTTTTCTATGTTTCTATGTTTCTATGATGGCAGATAAAGGCCAAATGGCCACAGCATCCACTATCTCCTCCTCTCCCTATTGGCTAAGGCTCTTAACATTTGCATCTCCTCTTCCTATTGGCTAAAGCTCTTTACATCTGCATTGTGAGGTCATAGGGCTTTATGGTTATAGAAACAGACTCCCACTCCAGGTGATAAAGGCCAGCAGCGTGACGGATTTTAAGAGAAAATGGGATACTCACGTGGGATCTTTAAGGGAGTAAATTCAGGGGAGGGGATACTTGGAATGGGCAGACTTGGTGGGCTATAGCCCTTTTCTGCTGCTTTTTTCTATGTTTCTATGTTTCTAAATTTTCCCCCCAATATACTTTGGCGATTGAGAGAATATCTGAAAACAAGGAGCTAATATGTCCTTAGGTGCAGTCTAATCGTTACTTTGGGGGGTGGGGGCAAAGGGTAATGAAATCCCATGGGCAATGCGGTGAAGGGGAGCATTTGGGGGGATATTGCCCTCACCTAGGCCTACCCCAAGGCCCTCTTTTACAAAGGCGTGCCAAGCATTTTAGCACGTGTTTAGTGTGCGCTGAATCAACGCGTGTGCTAACCGCTAACGCGTCCATAGGATAACATGCACGCATTAGTGTTTAGCGGGCAATAATAATTATCGCACGCTAAAAAGCATAGCGCACCTTTGTTAAAGAGGGGGTAAGTCGTAAGAACATAAAGATAACCATATTGGGCCAAACCAGTGGTCCATCTAACCCAGGATCCTGCTTCCACAGTGGCCAATCCAGGTCACAAGTACCTGGCAAAACCCCAAATAGCAGCAACATAAGCAACGTAGTAAGTGGGGGAGATTTCTTTCAGTTCTTCCACATCATCACCCTTGAAAACCATATCCGATTCTGGTAGATCTCTTCCATCTTCTTCCATATAGACTGAAGCAAAGAATCCTTTCAGCTTCCGCTATGGCCTTATCTTCCTTGAGCATCCTTTTGCTCCTTGATCATCCACAGGTCTCATGGATTCTCTCACAAATTTCCTGCGTCTGATGTGCCTAAAAAAGTTACTATGAGTTTTTGCCTCTTTACATAACATAACATAATAGCGAATTTCTAGGCCGCATAGCCATTAGTTCAATGTGGTTAACAAAAGATTATGCTATGGGAAAAAAACAATATTAATGAGATGCAAAGGAATTTAGCTAGTCAGGAATTTGGAGAAAAGAAAAGTCTTCAAAAGTTTTCTATAGTGTTTATAGGATATGGATCTGATCAATAATGGATGAAAATCTTTGTCATAAAAAGCAGCCATTTAAGAAAGACAATGGCCATGATGTCTCTTACTTTTACAACCCTTTACGGAAGGGAACATAAATAGGGTGTGGGATTTTCTCCTCCTCTCATGAGTCATGATATAAAGGAGAGGCAAGTTTCTCTTTATATTCTTTTTTAGAGTTATCAATACTTTGCATCTGCCAGCTCTTATGTCTCTTCTTATTTTCTTCATTTGGATCATTTCTCTATTCTTTAAAAGATGTTTTATTGGCTCTAATAGCCTCTTTCACTTCACCTTTTAACCATGCAAATTCATTAGGGCTATCCTGAAAACCTGACTGGCTGGTGGTCCTCCAGGGCAGGGTTGGGAACCCCTGGTCTACAGAACAGATGGAGAACTCCGGTTTTCAGTGCCCACCGCCATCTCTGGTTTTCAGGATTCTTTAAATATGCAAATGCAAATATTTTTGGGCCACTTGAATGCAAACATATCATAAATATTCAGTCTGAAAATTCTGAATGCCAAATTTCTTTTGGATACTTGAGGGTGGCAGTTTCCCATCTATGGTGTATTGCATCACCCAAACTTTGTCACCTCAAAAGATTCCTGGACAAAACCTTCGCCTTCCAAGCAGCTAAGCTGAACCCATGACTAGCCCAAATGATACTCGAGGCCCCCACTTACCTCGGCTTCAGAAAATTACTTAAAACCTACCTATTCAGCAAACAAGACCCTAATTGTCCCCCCCTCCGACAATAACACCTCGCCCCCCCTCCACTTCTCCTCCTTCACGATGCCATCCCTTTTCCCTACTTTCCACATCCTCTGTCTAGTTCGATCAAAGCTGTAATTCTGATAAATAGTTGTAAATCTACTTGTCTACGCAGATCCTAATCTAATTGATATAAACCGCCTAGAACTCACTGGGTATGGCGGTATATAAGAATAAAATTATTATTATTATTATTGCATCATGTTCCCACCCTGCATTCCAAAGTCCAAGCTTTCCTGGAAACCATTTGTGCTTTTTCTTCTTATCCTGCCAACCAGGTTTTGTTTATTATCACAGTGATGCAAGGTAGTGACTAATCAAATGCACTCAAGGTGACTTTGACACACTTTTGCTTGCTAATCTGAGTGCAGGTCCAAAGTACAAGAGGTTAAGAACATAAAAATATAAGAACATAAGAATTGCCATACTGAGATACATAAGAACATAAGAACATAAGAAGTTGCCTCCACTGGGTCAGACCAGAGGTCCATCGCGCCCAGCGGCCCGCTCCCGCGGCGGCCCATCAGGTCCGTGACCTGTGAAGTGGTTTCTGTCTAATCCTATAACCTACCTCTACTTCTTTCTGTACCCCTCAATCCCCTTATCTTTTAGGAACTTACCTAGACCTTCCTTGAACCCCTGTAGCGTGCTCTGGCCTATTATAGCCTCCGGGAGCGCGTTCCATGTGTCCACCACCCTCTGAGTGAAAAAGAACCTCCTAACATTTGTTCTAAACCTGTCCTTTTTCAATTTCTCCGAGTGCCCCCTTGTGCTTGTGGCTCCCCACAGCCTGAAGAATTTGTCCCTGTCTACCTTCTCTATACCCTTCATGATTTTGAAGGTTTCTATCATATCTCCCCTAAGTCTCCGCTTTTCCAGAGAGAATAGCCCCAGCATTTCCAATCTGTCCGCATATGAGAAGTTTTCCATACCCTTTATCAACTTTGTCGCTCTTCTCTGGACTCCCTCAAGTACCGCCATGTCTTTTTTGAGGTATGGCGACCAGTACTGGACACAGTACTCCAGATGTGGGCGCACCATCGCCCGATATAGCGGCAAAATGACTTCCTTCGTCCTGGTCGTGATACCCTTTTTGATGATACCCAACATTCTGTTCGCTTTCTTTGAGGCTGTCGCACACTGTGCTGATGCTTTCAATGTTGTGTCTACCATCACCCCCAGGTCTCTTTCAAGTTTGCTCACCCCCAGCAACGATCCCCCCATTTTATAGTTGAACATCGGGTTCTTTTTCCCTACATGCATGACTTTGCATTTCTCAGTGTTAAAACTCATTTGCCATTTTTTTGCCCAGGCTTCCAATCTCGTTAAGTCCCTTTGCAGGTTTTCACAGTCTTCCTTGGTTCTAACCTTGCTGTAGAGTTTGGTGTCGTCCGCAAATTTAATGACCTCACAGTTCGTCCCTGTCTCCAAGTCGTTAATAAATATATTGAACAGGAGCGGTCCCAGCACCGACCCCTGTGGGACTCCACTCGTGACCCATTGCCATTCTCCAACCCTTTGTTTCCTGCCTGCCAACCAATGTTTGATCCATCGGTGGATATCCCCTTGCACCCCGTGATTCCACAGCTTCTTAAGCAGCCGTTCATGGGGTACCTTGTCGAAGGCTTTTTGGAAGTCAAGGTAAATGATGTCAATGGATTCCCCTTTATCCATCTGTCTGTTTATTCCCTCAAAGAAGTACAACAAGTTCGTGAGGCATGACCTTCCCTTGCAGAAGCCGTGCTGGCTTGCCTTCAGCTGCCCATTTTTTTCTATGTGGCCGCAGATGGTGTCCTTAATCAGTGCTTCCATCATCTTTCCCGGAACCGAGGTCAAACTCACCGGCCTGTAGTTTCCCGGGTCACCCCTTGATCCTTTCTTGAAGATGGGCATGACATTTGCTATTTTCCAGTCCTCTGGGATCTCCCCTGTTTCTAAGGAAAGGTTACATATTTTGCGAAAAGTTTCTGCTATTTCGTTTCTCAGCTCTTTTAGTACCCTTGGGTGGATGCCGTCCGGACCTGGTGATTTGTCGCTTTTTAGTCTGTCTATCTGACGGAGGACTTCCTCCCGGCTTACTTCTAGTTTGACCAGTTTCCCATCCTGGTCTCCATGTAAGATCTCTTCGGGTTCTGGAATATTGGATGTGTCCTCTCTCGTGAAGACTGACGAGAAGAACTTGTTTAACCTTTCAGCTATCTCTGTTTCTTCCTTTACCACTCCCTTCTTGTCTCCATCATCCAATGGTCCCACTTCCTCCCTGGCCGGTTGTCTCCCTTTCACATACTTGAAGAATGGTTTGAAATTTCCTGCTTTCTCTGCTAGTCTCTCCTCATATTCTCTTTTTGCTTTCTTTACCACTCGGTGACATTCCTTTTGGTACCTTTTGTGTTCATCTTGTTTGTCCTTGGTTTGGTCCTTTTTCCATTTTCTGAACGATGCTTTCTTGTCACTTATCGCCTTTCTTACTGCATTTGTTATCCACACCGGGTTTTTTGTTCGATTCTTCTTGCACCTTTTCCTAAACCTGGGGACGTACAGGTTCTGTGCTTCGTGTACCGTGTCCTTGAGCAGGGACCAGGCTTCTTCTACGGTCTCCATCTTCCCTGAGCTCTTGCTGAGTTTCTTTCCTACCATTTTCCTCATGGCCTCGTAGTTCCCTTTTCTGTAATTGAGTGCTGTCGATGTGGTTTTCTTTACTTTTGGTGTTCCTATTTCTAGCTTGCAATGGATCATGTTGTGATCGCTGTTTCCTAGTGGCTCTAGCACTACCACCTCCTTTATGGGTCCCCCTAGCCCGTTGAGGATTAGGTCAAGAGTGGCTTCTCCTCTTGTTGGTTCCATGACCAGCTTTTCCATGAAGCAGTCCCTTATAGCTTCCAGGAATTTTGTTTCCCTTGTGGAGTTTGAGTGTCCAATACTCCAGTCTATGCCAGGGTAGTTGAAGTCCCCCATCACTACCACATTTCCGCTTTTGCATACCTGCCTTAATTCAGTCTCCAGGTCCTGGTCGTTTGCTTCCGGTTGTCCTGGTGGGCGATAGTACAGTCCCAATTTTATGTCAGCTCCATTACCTCCTGGTAGTTTAACCCATAGTGACTCCAAGTTGTCCGCCCCTATTGCTGTTTCCATCCTGGTTGAAGGAATGGAGTCCTTTATGTATAGCGCTATTCCTCCACCCTTCTTGTGTGTCCTGTCTCTCCTGTAGAGTTTGTACCCTGGTAAGACCACATCCCATTTGTTGTCCTCGGACCACCATGTTTCAGTGACTCCAATTATGTCTATGTCCTTTTTACTGACTTTGACTTCTAGCTCCTCCATTTTGGCTCTTAGGCTCCTAGCATTTGTGTATAGGCAATTTAAGTCCCGGTTGTTTACCTTCCTTGTTGGTTTTCCTCGTGGTTTGGTGTTCCTGCCTACCCCCTCATGGGCTGCCAGTCCCCGGGCCTCGCTTTGTTTATCCTCCTCCTGTGGTGTGTCTGTTTTGTCCTCATCTCCCTCCTGTGGTGTGTCTATCTCGTCCTCAGCCTGCTTCCCCTTTTTTGGATGTCCTTCCAACTGTTTCCTCCATTTCTTGCTCTTTGGTTTTGTCAGTTCCCTGGGCCCCTGCTTTGCATCCTTGGGTTTTTTGTCAAAAATTGTCCACTCAGTCTCGAACCCTCTATCGCCTTTTCCTGGTCCAGTATCCTTGTTTGATACTCTAGTCCGGTGTGTCAGTTTAAAGCCATGTCTATGTTGTTCTGGATGTTGTGTGCCAGCCTCCTCGTCCCATCGGTGCTTAGGTGCAGTCCGTCCCTCCTGTAGAGCTTGTTCTTTCCCAGGAAAGTTGTCCAGTTCCGTACAAAGTGAAAACCTTCCTCTTCGCACCATCTCCTCAGCCAACCATTAATTGCTTGCAGCTCTGTCTGCCTTCTTGCATCCACCCTCGGTACTGGCAGGATCTCTGAGAAGGCTATCTTCCTTGTCTTCAGCTTCAGTTTCCTCCCCAGTATCTTGAACTGCTCGGTCAGTGTTGTCCTGTTGTAGTTCCTTCTGCAGACGTCGTTGGTTCCAACGTGGATTATCACTGCTGTGTCCTCCGTCTCAGCTCCTTCCAAGATTCTCTCGATTCTATCTGTGATGTCCTTAGTTCTCGCCCCTGGGAGACATGTCACTAGTCGGTCATCTCTGCCTCCTGCTATGTGACTGTCCACCTCTCTCAGGATTGAGTCTCCCACTACGATTGCGGATTTCCCCTTTCTCAGCTTCCTCTTGGGTCTCAGGTCTATCAGTGACTCGATCCGCCAATCCTTCCTCCGGATTCTGATGGGACTCCGCCTCCTCTGTCTGCTCAGTTCCTCCGCAAGGTCCTGTTGAAATCCATCCTTCCCTTCTGGAATCTGGTAGAATCTGTCCTTCATATATTGGTTCCTGCCCCCCGGCATCTGGTGGATTCCGTCTTCCGACTGTTGGTTCCCTTCCGACTTGTTGGTGATCCTGTGCCTCCACCATCCTGCAGGCTTCCTCAATGAATCTCTCGAGCTCTCTAACCTGCTCATTGATGTGGCACTCTCTGGTGGTATCTTCAGTTGCCCAGCCTGGTTCCTCTATGGTGCGAAGTCCCTCCAGCTCCTGGACCTTCACTTGCAGTCTCCCGACCTCCTTCTTCAGGCTATCCAGTTCCTGACATCGACCGCATATGTATGCCTGCCTCCCGGAGGGGAGGTAATCATACATATGACACCCGATGCAGTAAACTGGAAAGCCTCGCTGAGTTCCTGTAGCCTCCATTTCTCCCTTCTTGTACTTGAAGTCCCTTGGTGTGTAGGAGTGGTGCTCGGCATGCAGCTAGCTGAAGGAATAGAGAGAGAAGAGAAGAATGAGAACAGATGAAAAGTAAAGTATTTTTTTTTTTTTTTGAGTTAGAAGTTAGAATTTGCTGCTGGGCTGCCTGGGCTCCTGGCTCCTTCTGAGGCTCCTTCACAAAGGCGCTCTCGGTAAGGCGAGCGCCTTTGTCGCTCGCCTTCGCCGCGCGCCGAACGGCTGTGCGCCGTTGGCTCCCTGCCTTTTAAGGGGGGAGCCCGGGCGCTGAGCCGACCTCTGACGCGCTGGGGTGGGTGGAGCTTCCTCTCGCCGCTTCCCCTCTGCCTCTGCCTCTGCCTGCTGGTTTCTTTCCTCCCCTGTGTCTCCCGGTCCGCTCTCCTAGCTGAAAAAGCTAAAAAAAGAACAAAAAAGCAACAGAACTAAGACGCTGCAGAGTTCTGCCTCGTGCCCTGGCTCCCTGCCTTTTAAGGGGGGAGCCCGGGCGCTGAGCCGACCTCTGACGCGCTGGGGTGGGTGGAGCTTCCTCTCGCCGCTTCCCCTCTGCCTCTGCCTCTGCCTGCTGGTTTCTTTCCTCCCCTGTGTCTCCCGGTCCGCTCTCCTAGCTGAAAAAGCTAAAAAAAGAACAAAAAAGCAACAGAACTAAGACGCTGCAGAGTTCTGCCTCGTGCCCTGGCTCCCTGCCTTTTAAGGGGGGAGTCCGGGCGCTGAGCCGACCTCTGACGCGCTGGGGTGGGCGGAGCTTCCTCTCGCCGCTTCCCCTCTGCCTCTGCCTCTGCCTGCCGGTTTCTTTCCTCCCCTGTGTCTCCCGGTCCACTCTCCTAGCTGAAAAAGCTAAAAAAAGAACAAAAAAGCAACCGAAGGTCCATTAAGCACAGTATCCTGTTTCCAACAGAGGCCAATCCAGGTCCCAATACCTAGCTAGATCCCAAGTAGTAAAAAAGATTTTATGCTGCTTATCCTAGGAATAGGCAGTGGATTTCCCCAAGCCATCTCAATAATGGCCTATGGACTTCTGTTTTAGGAAATTATCCAAGCCTTTTTTAAACCCCGCTAATCTAACTGATTTCACCACATTCTCCGGCAACAAATTCCAGAGTTTAATTACACGTTGTGTGAAGAAATATTTTCTCTGGTTTGTTTTAAAACTACTACTTAGGGCTCCTTTAATGAAGCCGCTTTATCGCACGTGACTTTTTTTTATCACGTGCTAACCCCCACGCTAGCTGAAAAACTACCGCCTGCTCAAGAGGATGCAGTAGCGGCTAGCGCAGCTGGCAGTTTAGCACGCGCTATTACGCGCATTAAACCGCTAACATGGCTTCGTAAAAGGAGCCCTTAGTAGCTTCATCCCATGCCCCCCTAGTCCTAGTATTTTTGAAAAGAGTAAACAAGCGATTCACATCTACCCTTTCCACTCCACTCATTATTTTATAGGTCTCTATCAAATCACCCCTCAGCTGTCTTTTCTCCAAGCTAAAGAGCCCTAGCCGCTTTAGCCTTTCCTCATAGGGAAGTCTTCCCATCCCTTTTATCATTTTTGTTGATGTTCTCTTGATTCGGAGTCACCGTTCTATTGATCTGCAGTTCCATTCTGCTGCTTTCAAATGGAACTGTGAATCGATAGCCTGGAATGTTGGCCCTGAAGCAGTGGTTTATTCCATGAAACGATCTTCGGCCAGTGGTTAATTCCAGTGTTTTTTCACTATTCTTTTCTTGGCTTTTTTTAGGCTCCCACCTGCCAGTATTTAACTTTTGCGAAAGTTTTTTGCCTATGATGTCAGGGTGGAAGAGTGTGGGTTCACCTCTCCGTTGATCTGAGGCTTTTCTTTCGCTTTAGTATCATACTGACTGGGGCGTAAACGGTGTATTTCTACACTGGAGTGATTTTGTATTTTTTTTTTTATTACAAAATATACATACACAAATTAATAAGCAAACACTTTAACCTTTAAACCTTTACTTCTAACTGGTCGATCTTATTCGATATCTCCTACGCTGAAATTTTAAGGGGTTATTTTAGATCGGTCCTTATCTTTTAAGGCCCATACAGATTCTCTGGTTAAGAGATGTTTTATTGTCCTCTGGAAACTGCGTACTATTAGGAAATATTTTGATTTTATATCATTTAAAATCCTGGTTCAATCTTCAATCCTTTCAATATTGGATTATTGTAATGTTATTTATCTGGGATCATATAAAATAACCACTAGCCAACTAAAAATCATACAAAATACAGCTATTCGTTTGATTTTTAATCTGAAAAAACACGATCATATCAGTGTATAATATCAAAAGCTTCACTGGCTACCGTTTGAGGCTAGAGTGTTATTTAAATTTGGATGCATTTGTTTTAAAGTTTTATTTGGCTTAGCACCGGCTTACCTTATTTCTCATTTTTATTTTTTTATTTGTAAAGAAAAATATTCGTAGATCTGGTTGGTTTTATTTTCCTTCAGCAAATGCATGTCGTTACAAAAATTTTTTAGATGGGACCTTAGCATTCCAAGCAGGATTAATGAATTCATGTTTGAATCTTCCTGTTTCTCCATTTCTTACTTGCTATCAATTTCGAAAAGATCTTAAAACCCACTTTTTTAAACAATATAATATACATTATTGATTTTTATATTATCATGTAGTTATAATGTACTTTTAATCTTTTTATTTATACTTATTTTAGTTTATATTGTGTTTTCCTTATTCATTAATTTTAATGCTTGTACAGTTAAACCTTGGATTGCAAGTAACTTGGTTTGCAAGTGTTTTGCAAGACAAGCAACACATTTTATTAAATTTTAACTTGATAAACAAGCAATGTCTTGCAATACAAATACATACAGTACACACGCGTCACATCATCACAACTGAGTCGATGGTTCTTCTCTCTCTGACGCTGAAAGAGTGTAGTGATTGTTCTAAATGAGTGAGGTCTTGCAATACAAGTATGTATAGTATTTTGTATTAGTTTTTGGGTTGTGGAACAAATCATCTGAGTTTCCATTATTTCCTGTGGGGAAATTCGCTTTGATATATGAGTGCTTTGGATTACAAGCATGCTTTTGGAACGAATTATGCTCACAAACCAAGGTTTTACTGTATTAGTTACTTAGAATTTTATTATGTATGATGTTATTCTTATATTGTATGCTGAGCATCTATTGTGTAAACAACTATGAAATGCTGGTTAGGCGGTATATAAGAATAAAATTATTTTTAAAAATTATATTAAATTACATAAATCTGATAAAAGAAATAAAAAAATAATTATAAAACATCTACCACAGAATTATCCCCTCTTGCCAGAATCTTGCCATTTACATGACTTTCTACTATCTAGCAGACGTATCCCCCACATGCCTTTAAACAGACGAATCAACCACGGATTAACTTTGTTTCATTAACTGCTTGGTAGGACACCTTCCTCTGAATTTCTGTTCCTGTCTTCAGCATGCTCTTGTGTCCCTTGCGTACTGTCAAACACATTCATTTTTCAAACATAAAGTCAACATATGTGTCACAGGAAGTCACATTTAATGGCAGAGACACCATTACTCACTCTTTTGCCAATACATTGAGAACAGTTTACACACATCTGCTGCAGCCTGATCTCGAACGCTTGACACCTCACGGTCCTTTTAGATGCTAAACACTAGTAGTCAATAAATTTTATTTATGGTGGTACAAATTTTAGTCTGGGACTGTGATGCCAAGGGATCGTAAAGAAATGCTCTTCACCGTTTATAGATCCAGGAAGGCACCAAAGAGACAGATCATTTGGAAACATCTATCTAGCATGAATGATTTCACTGGGGGGAAAATGAACAACTAATTTATTCAAATTTGTTCTATTTGTTTGATTAAAAATATTTCCTAGATTTAGATGTTTTATTTAATTATTTATTTTTAAAAAAAATTAATATACCGACCGCCTGGAGTCAAAGCGGTTTCCAAATGAACATACATAAATCAAAAACATGCAAAAAGGAAATTATAACAATTTCAAAAAAAATTTGGGGACCATTGATAACATATTGTAATGAGTAGGCACCTTTATACACTAAAGTATAATCAGAATAATGGGGAAGGGGGGATATATTGATTCATTATTGGTTTATTATTATTTTGAATACATTACATGTACGATATGTTTGATTTGCATTATTTGTGGAGAGGGTGGGTGTGGGAGGGATTTAAAATATGTACTGAAATAATAATATGAAATAATTTTCAAGTGATGTATAGGAATTAAATGATGTAATATTGTTCACTTGGTATAAAATGAAAAAATGAATAAAGAATTGGAAACCCCACCCCCAAAAAAACAGTACAAATCATTCTTCAAAATAACATCAACACATATGAAAGCAAGACCTACTTATTCTTCAATAACGTATTAAAAAAAAAAAAAAAAGAAATAAAAATGTTACAAAAATGCTCAAACTACATTAGGAAAGACAGATCAAAAGTATGCGTCTACAAACAGCTTGGTTTTCAACATCTTAAAGCTGTAGCGATCTACATAGAGTCTCAGTTGCCCAGTAAGCTCATTTCAATATGATATTCCAGCAATGGAAAACATGTGAAGTTAAGTTGCCACATATCTTACATTATCAGCTGTCAGTGCTACCAATTTCATTTTCCCCTCAGAGGTTTGTAAATCTCCCAAAGAGACTGAAACCAAAGTGGTCCAGTGTGGTATACTATTTGATGACTACACTTTAAATTGTATTCTTTGCTCAACAGAAGGTTAAATTGCTGATTCTAATAGGCAGGAGTTTTTTTTTTTTGGGGGGAGGGGGATTGGGGAAGTTCGGAATTTTGAATAGTGTTGCAGGGGCGAATTCTGTTATGCACCTGGGACCTATAGGGTGGGGAAGGGAAGATATAGGGCTCCTTTTATCAAGCCGCGCTAGCGGGGTTAACACGCGCGACGTTTCATCAGGCGCTAACCCCCGCGCTGGTCAAAAAACTACCGCCTGCTCAAGGGAGGCGGCCGCGGCTAGCGCGGCCGGCGGTTCAACGCGCACTATTACGTGCGATAAACCGCCAGCGCAGCTTGATAAAAGGAGCCCTTAGTGCTTAATAATAAAGATATTTTCAAATAAATTGCTGATTCCTTGCAGTTTTTCATTTGCCTTGAAAAGAAAACCGATTTCAGCTGAGCGCTAACGTTGGCAGCGTTTGACGGTATTCCCCCCCTGCCCCCTTTTCCGCTCTGTCTTACACAAACTTGTTTCCATTTCGGAGCGTGCCATGGTGCAAAAGCAAGTCTCATGTGATCAAGACAATGTTTTCCCTTATTCTTCATCAGACAGAGCTTTTTCCTATAAAAAAAAGGTTCTCTATGCCCTGATAGCACAGCTCTGGCTGTTTCCTGTGAAATTACAGCACAATACAGTAATTAATATTTTTTATAGAACCCATCTGGTTTTGGGCTTCCAGCTCAATTGAAATCAGTTTGTACTGGGCTACAGTCCAAGAGACGTCCGCTGTTGATTGGGGATCTTCCCCATGTTTTCTTGCTCCCTTCCAACTCACTTAGTAACATAACAAAGTACATGATGACAGATAAAGATGAAAATGGACCATCCAGTCTGCCCAGTAAGGTGTTTACAGTCGAAACTGCGATTCCATGCAGATCTGCTCCCACTCCTTCCCTTTCCATTTTTGCTTATGGCTACAACGCACTCTGTGATTTTTTTTGGAAGCACAGTCTAATTATTTTAATCTATATCTATGTGCTCTGTTACCTTCCTTTTACCATTATGAGTCCTTTGGGTATATCCCACATTTTTTTTTCAATTCTATTATTACTCTTTTGGGGTAATTCTCAATAGATTGCCTAAAGTTTGGCACCAGGATGATGAATGCTAAGTGTGGATTTTTGTGAACAGGCCGAGTGGTCACCTCCCATTACTTCATCACGCCCAGGCTCCTCTGGTCTTTCTCTTTCTTCTTCTAGTTCTTCTACACAGACTTCATTGACACACTTCTATAAACACAACAGGCTCATCCTCACATTTCCCTGGTCTCTCTGGCCTCCGAGATTGCTCCAGCCTCTGTCGGTCCCTCTGGTCACCACCGATCATGCCTGGATAATATGGTAGTTGGTCCCTCTGGTCACAACCAGTCACTCACTCTGGGGCCACTGCCGGTCACTCTGGATGCTGGCCTCCTTGGTCCTGGACACTACTGGTCCCAACTGGTCATTCTGATTCCTCTGGGTCTTCCCCGCTAGGCTCTTCACCAGCCATTATCTTCCCTGACTCCACAAATACTCTTATCCCTCTATAGACCTTTGGGTCATTCCCTGAGGATTCTCTCAGTCCCTCAGGCACTCTTACTGAAGACTATCCCAGTCACTCCTCAACAGGCCCTCTGCTGGTTGTTAAGCTTGAGCCCTCGCTGGTTACTCCAAACTCTACCAGACAGGGTAGGATTAGACTGAAACCCACATTCCTCCCACCAAGGTTTACCTGGCTCCCAAAAGACCTCATTTTCTGCAACGCTCTGTGCTGGAACTGTACTTTTCAGCACCCTTTTCCATTCAGGGTGAGTGGACAGCTCCCAGGTGCCTTTACACTGAAACTTATATGCAAATGAGCTCCATTACTACTGCTAAGACTTTCTCCTGTCACAATTCTATAACAGCAGTTGTGTGTTCATAACTGCCATTATAGAAAACTAGTGTAAGTCACATTCACATGCCTAACTTTAGCCACAAACACTTATGCCAGCCACATGGCTAGTGTGCAGGCAGTTATTTTATGTACTTAATTTTAGTATTTATACACTGCTTATAGCCTAAATTGTTTACATTCAGGTACTCAAGTATTTCACCCTATCTGTCCTGGCAGGCTCACAATTTGACTAATGTACCTGGGGCAACGGAGTGTTAAGTGACTTGCCCAGGATTACGAGGAGCAGCGCAGGGCTTGAGGCTGTAACCTCAGGGTGCTGAAGCTGTAGCCCTAGCCACTAGGCCACTCCTCCACTCTGATGCATAAATGCTAGTATTCTACAACCTATGCGCATAACTGCCTGACACGCCCCTCCCATGGTCATGCCCCCTTGGGAATGCATGCTCTGTAATTTGAGTGCACAACCTATAGAATACCAACTAAGGGTTGTTACGCAATATGCATAACTGCTAATTAGTGCCAATTAACACAAATTATAGCCAATAATTTGTTGTTAAGGCCACTTAGCATCTAGTTCATCTATTAAGTTATGCATTCAACTGACCTCATTCTATAAGTTGCATGCACAAATTTGTGCACCAGTTGGAAATTTTGGGCTTGCAACTTTCTGGAATTGCTGTAGAAGGTTTATGTCTCCACCACTTTCAGCTCACTACTGTGCCACTTCTGTATAATTGTGCTGCCTGATTCAGGAAAAATATTTTTGGATTCAATTTGATTCACTATTCCTGCCCAATTGGGTGTTTTGTTTTGTTTTTTCAAACATCCTGGCGGATTTATTTTGAAGTCTCTTTACTCCCCCCTTTGCCCTCTCCACCCTATGCTGGCACTGTGGTGTAAACAAAAAACCTCCAAAAGACGTTTCCTCACGCTCGCTGTCTAACACCAGCTCTGGCAGAAAGCACATTTCAAATCTGACCTATTGTAATCACAAAATAGAAAATAAAGTTATTTTTCTACCTTTTTGTTGTCTGGTCACATTATTATTCAAATCATGTTGGTCTCAGGCTCTGGTTTCTGTTTGTCTTCTTTAACTCACTCGCCAGGGTCTCCTGCCCATTTGATGTTTTCTTCTTTCTCTGTGTTCACCATCCATCTTCCATCTCTGTACCTTCCCTTCCGCTACCATATTCAATATTTCTGTTTCTTTCCTACTTTCTACCATCTGTCTCCCTGCCTTGTGCCCTGGGTCAAACCTCCATGCAGCATCTCTCTCTTCTTCCCCTCCATAATCATGTGCAACATTTATTTCTCTCCTGATACATCCTCTTTCCCTGCCCTCAACCCTATGCCCACCAATACTCCCTCTCTCTTCTCCATGCATATCTCCCTCCCCTCCACCATATGCAGGATTTCTCTCTCTCACCCCTTTCTAACTCTTTTTTCATCTCTCCCTTCCTCTCCTCCAACCTATCTCCAACCATTCTTCCTCTCTCCTCTCGCCTCCATGCACAGCAGCTTTCTATCCTTCCTATCCCACTGTGAGCAACTTTCCATCCCTCCCACCCATCCCCCTGTGCAGCAGCTTTTCCTCCCTCCTATCCCCCTGTTTAGCACCTTCTGACCGACCCCTTCCACCATGAGATCTGACATATGGGCCTCCCAAAGCAGCTACAGCGGTGGCGATGGTCAGCAGGACGAGACAGGCTCTGAATAGGCTGCTTCTGGCTGGCCCCACCAGGGTTTCCCTCTGCTGCATCATCTGTGACATCATCAGTGATGCGGCAGAGAGAAAACCCCAGCGGGGTAGGCCAGGAGCAGCCTGTTCTGAGCACTGCCTCATCCCGCTGGCCACCGCTGCTGCTGCTGCTTTAGGAGACGCAAAGGTTTCAGGATTCACTGAATTGGTGAGTCCGATTTTTTTTAGAAAGCAAATCGATTTGAATCAGTCCAGAGGAAGGCTACTAGAATGTGTGGCTACTAGAATGTGTGGTCTTCGTGATAAGGCGTATGGAGACTTAAAGATTTCAATCTGTATACTTTAGAGGAAAGATGGGAGAAGGGAGATATGATAGAGATATTTAAATATCTACTTAATGGAAAGGTGCATGAGTCGAGTCTCTTTCATTTGAAAGGAAACTCTGCAATGAGAGAGTATAGGATGAAGTTAAGAGGTGATAGGCTCTGGAGTAATCTGAGGAAATACTTTTTTATAGTAGATGCGTGGAACAGTCTCCCAGAAGAGGTGGTGAAGACAGAGACTGTGTCTGAATTTAAGAGGGTCTGGGATAGGCACGTGAGATCTATCAGAGAAAGAAAGAGATAATGGTTACTGTGGATGGGCAGATTATCTGGGCCATTTTGCCTTTATCTGCCATCATGTTTCTATGTTTCTATGTACATCATATTTTATACTTTATAGTGTTGTATTTATAGTGATTTTTTGTTGAGTTGCACTATGCCTAAAAAGGTTCAAGGTGAATTACAGTACAATTTAAGGAGATATAATTTAGTACAATACAAGGATTTTACAGGATATATATTACAATACAGATTGACCAATGGTACAATACAAGAGGAGATAAACTAGTATTGTTGAAAGAATGGTGCTGTGAGGTATATGATGGTGGTAGCATTGTCCAAAGGTCACGTGGATGATGGTGTGTGGAGTATCGTTGAGGTAGTAAGGTGTTTGTAGGCTCAAAGGCCATTTTTCTGGGTTGAGTATGGTGTCGAAGAGGTAAGTCTTTAGTTTCTTTCGGAACTTGAGGTAGTTCGGTTCAGATCTGATGATTGTTGGAAGGTTGCTCCATGTCTTTGTGCCAATATACTTAAACATTGTATTGAAAATATATTTCTGTCTGAGGCCTTTTGTTGTGGGGAAGTTCAACAGGAGCTTACTAAGATTTCTGATCGAGGTGGACCATGAGGAAGTGGATAGGTTTATGAGTGGTAAGGCGGCATTTCCACGCAAGAGGTGGAAGATTATATTGGAGGTAATGCAAGTACAACGCCAAAACATGGTCCATGTCTGTTAATAAATGTTGTTCCACTTCATTTCTTGTGGCCACTGGTGCTTTTCCCCTGTTGTTTTGTTTGGCTGTTATTTGACTCCTTCTCTTCTGATGGTGCACGCATAAATGGTAATTTCAGAAAGTGGATATAGGATGCAGAAATTTCATGGGGGGGGCCTGGTGTCGGCATGTTTAAGGCAGGATAAAAATGTATATGTGTACTATCCATTTTTAAAAAAAATCATATTTATTGAGGAGTCAACAAGAGAAACCACCAAAATACAAGGAGAAAATGAAACAATGGTCTCCAAGAAGAATACAATGGGCATGAACAAAAGTATAAAACACTGCCAGAAAACCCCCCCACAGATATCCAAAAGCAAGAACAAGGTGTCTCCCATGGCAACTCCAACAATTTTCAATATGGAACAAACCCTTCCCAAAAATCCCCTACACAGAGAACTTCACAGCCGCCCAATCGGTCACACCATCCACTCCCACAAACATACCTCTCACCCACACACCCATCAAACATCAAACACACACACCCCCTGTACCCCCCAAGCTGGAAACTATAGGGAGGTGCAAGAACACCCGCCACAAGGCCAACTAGCCAGCACCTCATAATGGAATACACTTCGATCTAAACATACTTTCTTGTTTTGTTTCTGCAACTGCAGCGAGGTCTATGTAGGTTAGATGAAAGTAATTGCTTCGGCCAGGGTGTTACGCTTGTGGATTAAAGGAGTAATTTTCCTTAATTCCCTGCAGGATCAGTTCAAAGGTTTGTGGCATCCTGAGCCAACTTTTGTGACGGCAAAGGAGTATGCTGTCACTCCTGTGACACGTGAGCCAGTGAAGCAGGTTTTTGGTACTCTTTAGCCCTGGAGCTCCAAACCAGTGTTTCATCTGGTTCATGCCTTAAAGTGGCCCTGATTCTTATTTCTGTCTCAAAAATACATCAAAATAAATCTTTGAAGTGGGTTCCATAGTAAATTTGTTACCTATTAAATAGCCCAGTGGTTCGAGCAGCTGTCTCAACACCCTGAGGTTGTGAGTTCGATTCTCACTGCAGCTCCTTGTGACTCTGGGGCAGTACTTGGAGGGACCTCCCAGGAAAGAGACTTGGGAGTTCTGATCGATGAAGCCATCTGCACAATGCACTGCGGCGGCAAAAAGGGCGAACAGAATGCTAGGAATGATTAAGAAGGGGATCATGAACAGATCGGAGAAGGTTTATCATGCCGCTGTACCGGGCCATGTTGCGCCCTCACCTGGAGTACTGCATCCAGCACTGGTTGCCATACATGAAGAAAGACACAGTACTACTCGAAAGGGTCCAGAGAAGAGCAACTAAAATGGTTAAGGGGCTGGAGGAGTTGCCGTACAGTGAGAGATTGGAGAAACTGGGCCTCTTCTTCCTTGAAAAGAGGAGACTGAGAGGGGACATGATCGAAACATTCAAGATAATGAATAGTAGATAAGACAGACTGTTCACACTCTCCAAGGTAGAGAGAATGAGAGGGCACTCTCTAAAGTTAAAAGGGGATAGATTCCGTACAAACGTAAGGAAGTTCTTCTTCACCCAGAGAGTGGTAGAAATCTGGAACGCTGTTGCGGAGGCTGTTATAAGGGAAAACACCCTCCAGGGATTCAAGACAAAAGTTGGACGGGTTCCTGTTGAACCAGAACGTAAGCAGGTAGGGCTGGTCTCAGGGCACTGGTCTTTGACCTGGGGACTGCCTCGGGAGCGGACTGCTGGGCAGGATGGACCACTGGTCTGATCCAGCAGCGACAATTTTTATGTTCTTAACACTTCAGTGTCCCAGGTACAAAATAAGTACCTATCTAAAATGCAGGTAGTCCGTGAGGTACAAATGCCCAACTTAAAAACAACTCCAATCCAATCTTTTGATTTTTATACCGGGTCTTCCCTGTGATAGGGCTCGTCTTTGTTTACAATAATTAATTCTTCACATACAGCAAGATCAGTACAGTTAAAGTACACCGAAATGAGAACATCATTATCTGAATCTTCAATATAAATTGAGAGAATCTATTAATGATTTCTGAAACAGTAGCGTTTTTAAGGGTTTACGAAAACTTTGAAGAGAGGGTAAGTTTCTAATTTCAGAAGGAAAATCATTCCAGACTTTTACAAAGACAAATGCAAAAGAGCGAGAGATATAGTTTAATGTTTAAATTCCTTTAAAAGAGGGGAAAACAAGTTTATACCTCTGAGAAGTTCTTGAGTGTAACGACCGTAGGGAATTAAAAGAAACAGAGACCAACGGAGGGAAAACCCCCATAAAGAATTTTAAATATTATGTTAGCGCATTTAAACTGAATCCTCAAGTAAACCGGAAGCCAGTGAAAAGTCCTCAGAAGGGGAGAAACATGATCATATTTTCTTTTCCTAAAGATCAATTTGGCTTCATTTGATTTCACTGAGCAGTATTTCCGTGGCATAGACTCAGATTCAGGAATGACGCGTGGCAACATTAAGAACAGAGTGTGGTTGTGCATGCTGTACCATAGAGGGAACACTGGTAGGGACAGTTGGCCCTTTTGTCAGCTGGGAGCAGAGATAAGCAGCAAGAATCGTAAAATCTACAAGTTCTGAGTTACATACAAATCTGACTTAAGAACAGCTTTAAAAACGTAACTCGTTCTTAACCTGGGGACTGCCTGTATGTAAACCATTTTGATTGTAATCACACAGAAAGAGCAGTATATCAAGACCCATTCCCTTTGCCCTTTATATATCAGTGCTGGCATTTAATTTATAGAAGGAATCAAATATATATATACATTAAAATAATACAAGGAAATATTCATTATAATTTGATTCACAATTATAATATATCCATACATATTTCTATCATTCCTCCAAAATATATTTCTATATGACCTATTTCATTCCTCTCTACACCCTCCCGTTCCCTTCCCCTCCTTCCTTTCTCCCCCATTCCTTTTATTACCAATTATAACATTGTATTGAATGAATTAAACAAATATACCATTCAAATATTTCCAAACAAATTACAATCATCCCCCTATTCCCTCTCCTCCCCTCCCCTCCCCGTGAATGGAAGGTGACACCAATTACCAGGTGTTGGAATGCAATGATTGTTTTCAAAGCTTCAATATAAAACATTAAGAATCATACTTCGTGCTCTAAGATTTTGAATATAGGGGTCCCAAATTTTCAAAAAGAGACGAGTTCGTCTAGGAAATCTACGAACCTCCCAAGCCTCAAACAAAATTAAACGATGGAGTTGATTCCACCAATGCCAAAAACTAGCAGGATCTTTCTGTAACCAATATTGCAAAATACATTTATGACTAATCATGCATGCCTTTTGAAATAAAAGGCTTCCTTGTCCAAATACCCCACAAACAGCAGCTTTACCAAATAACACCCCCGTGGGGATTTCACTAATTGACTATTCCATAATGAACCTAAATATGTGGAAGATGTCACATACCTGGAAGCGGACAGATGGTGCCACTGTTTTACTTCTTCGGGCAAGTCAGTGAAATTGCTGAAAAATACATGTGTATTTGCTGGTATCTTTCTATGTAGTTTACAGAAGGTATTGCATTTGGCAGAGCTTTTTGTAAAATACTGGTAAAATTGAGCATGTCAGTCGAACATCTCTATTCTGAACTCAATGACCTTTGCTAAATGGGCTTTTCATCTACCTCCTTGGAGCTTCATATCATGGTCTGGTGCTGCCATTTTCTTTCTTTTGGTTGGTTTGTAGGAATGTGATGCCTTTGAAAATGAAATTGGATATACCTGGCCTTCCTTACAAAAAGATTTATTACCACTAACATAGAAACATAGAAAATGACGGCAGAAAAGGGCCACGGCCCATCTAGTCTGCCCACACTAATGGCCCACCCCCTAACAACCTCCATGAAGAGATCCCACATGCCAATCCCATCTTTTCTTAAAATCTGGCACGCTGCTGGCCTCAATTACCTGTTGTGGAAGATTATTCCAGCGGTCAACCATCCTTTCGGTGAAGAAATATTTTCTGGTGTCGCCATGAAATTTCCCACCCCTGATTTTCAACGGATGCCCTCTTGTTGCCGTGGGTCCTTTAAGGAAAAAGAGATCCTCTTCCACCTCGATACGGCCCGTGACATATTTGAATGTCTTGATCAATGAAAGCAGTGCATGCAAATAGATCTCATGCATATTTATTGGGGAAATCCTGAAAACCCAACTGGATTGTGGCCCTCAAAGAGGGACTTTGACACCCCTGCTCTAACCCAAAATGACAGGGTTTCTAGTGTTGTTAATAGTTTTCAGGCATGAACCAGCCTCAAATTGCTGTCTCTTTGGTTGGAAATCAC
Organism: Geotrypetes seraphini; assembly: GCF_902459505.1. Taxonomy (NCBI): domain Eukaryota; kingdom Metazoa; phylum Chordata; class Amphibia; order Gymnophiona; family Dermophiidae; genus Geotrypetes; species Geotrypetes seraphini. Next base: position 156,770,236 of record NC_047090.1, on the reverse strand, counting down.
CTGTTTTCCAGGAAGAGCTATTCTGTCTCTTGGGAGGTTGGCTCTAGCCCAAGGGTAGGCAACTCCGGTCCTCAAGGGCTGGAATCCAGTCAGGTTTTCAGAATTTACCCAATGAATATGCATTGAAAGCAGTGCATGCAAATAGATCTCATGCATATTCATTGGGGAAATCCTGAAAACCTGACTGGATTCTGGCCCTCGAGGACCAGAGTTGTCGACCCCTGCTCTAGCCAGTCTTTTTAACCATTGAAGTCAGTACTGCAAATCCCACAGTGCATCAGGATGAAATAATCAGAAATCCAAGACTGGCCTATAGTCTTCCTTCTGGAACTACCTTAGAGACTTACTCCAAAAAACTTCTTGTGCCATGTTTCTAGTACCGCAAATTCTGGGGAAAGTATTTGGAGCTCTTGTTAAAAATGCTTTCCCTCTTGAATTCTTGGACCTACAATCCTGAATCCTTGTGAGAAATTTCCAATTATTATTATACTGTTAGAGTAGGGTTACCAGGCATATGGCTTCAGAAAAAGGAGGACGGATTGAGACATCCGGGTTTTACTTCTACTGAAAGCAATGGAAGTAAAACCCGGCGGCACTTACAGGAATGGGACAGGGACAGCGACAAAACTTGTGGGGCGGGACGGATTAATTGAGTTCCTGTGGGGACGGGAACAAATTTGTCACCGTGTCATTCTCTACGCCAGATGGCAGGGTGCTTTGTTTCCCACTGAGTTAGTGATCTGGTCCCTTTGTATTTTTTATTTTTTTTTGTAAGAAAGGATAAATACATGAGAAAGATATGAAGAATTTATTAGTCTATTTATATTCTTCCTAGAGATATCATAACAGTGACCAGCCACTTTACCAGCCCTTTTAGTGAAAAATGACAGATACTGCCCGATGATCAGCACCATTTAACCAGCCAGGAACTGCTGGTTAAATAGTGCTGAGCTTGTTAAGCCATGAACATTCAAAGGGAGATAGCTAGCTATCTCTGCTGAATATTCGCAGCTAGCAGCTAACCCTGTCACAAACTCTGTCACACGACATGGTCAGGTTGTGCCAATATTCATTGGCTGACTGGCTAAGTTTAGCAGCCAGACAGGGCTATCTTTGGCTGCTATAATTTAGCCGGTCAATCGACGAATACCACTTAACCGGCTATATATATATATAGCGGCCACAAATCTCCCGGAAATGTAATGCTAGTCGCCGGATAGAGCCTGGCATTGAATTTCTAGGTTCAGACCGACCGAGGGAGATGGCTGGGCTGCCTCTTACGGTCTGAATACGGGGCCCATAGAGCTTTACTGCAACATCTCTTCCTAAAACAGCACTTTTTTTTTTTTTTTTTTTTTTTCCAACTGATGACTAGGACTTTGGGTTTACTAATACCTCAAAGAGAGATTACCCCTTTCCTGCATCGCTTACACGTCCATCTTTAAAAACCATCCTAGGTGTCATCTGTACAAAATGGAACGTTTACTTGCAATACAAAATGGTCATTTTAATAGATTTAAAGATGTGTGGAGGCCAATAATAAATTATCATAATGATTAATGTTAATTTATTATTCTTTTCCTTATATGATAATTGACAGAATGGGGGGGATGGGGGATGGGTGGGTTATGATAATTTAATATATATGTGCATAATTTAATTGATTAATATACATAGGAATTATATTATTCATGTATAGATATGAGATGGGGGTGGGATATAAATCTTTTAGGTATATATTGTTATGGAATTATCAAGTGATAATGTAATATGTTGTGTTCATATTTTAATGTACACTTGATGTATATGTTAAAATGAATAAAGATTTGGAAAAAAAAAAAACCCATCCTAGGCATCCATATAATCTCTCTATCTCCAGATAGTTTTATGATTTTCATAAACTTAAAAAAGGTGGTGAAGGTGGAATGTGAACTCCTCTACAAAATGAAAGTATTAGGCCGAGCGTTAGCAGGACACGAGAGACTGAGATCCATATGCCATATGCCCTGGTTTAAGAGTGAGATGCATTCCCGTTATGGTATGTGCGGAACTAACCCATTTGAAGACATTATCTCCCCCCCCCTCAAAGAAACAATATTTTCATTCATAGCGCTAGTTCATGTAACGGCAGATTCAAACAATTGGAGGCAGTTTTAAGCTTTAGGGCTCCTTTTACTAAGCTGCGTTAGCGGTTTTAGCGCACACTTAGCGCCCGCGCTAGACGCGCCCCATAGAGCTGGCGTTAGTTATTTCATTTAGCGCGGGGGGTTTGCGCGCGCTAATATTCTGCGCGCCCTAAAAACGCTAGCGCACCTTAATAAAAGGAGCCCTTAGTCTGTGACTTTGGTATGAATTAATGTCTCCAGATTCCTGAATTTGGAAGCATTCAAGAACTTATCTCAATGGAGCCCCGAGGCAGGCGTTTCATGCCGAAAAACAGCCCATGTTGGGTTCAACAGCAATAAATTCTACTGGATTTTCCCGCATCTGGATGGCCTTTGTTGCGTTTTTCCTTGTTGTCCACTTTCTGTGATGTGCTTTGATCCTCTTCTACACATTATTGTACAGATATACCCTGATTCTATACGTGGTGCCTAGGTTATGCCTAGCTGAGTTCTGCGCGGAACTCAAAATTGTTTGATGGGCATGGTAATTAAAAAAACAATGAATTTAAGTTCTGCGCAGAACTTGGCATGGCATCTACTGATGCCTACAATGAGGCACCTACCCATGCCTACCTGAAAAGTAGGTATGGTTAGGGGCAGAGAATAGGCATAGTATGACTTAGGACAGGGTGGGGAATGAAGGCCTAATTTAATTGGGTTTTCAGGATTTCCCCAACAAATATACATGAGATCTGTTTGCATATACGGTACTTCTTCCATTGTATGCAAATAGATCTCATAAGTATTCATTGGGGGAAATCCTGAAAACCTGACTGGATTGTGGCCCTTGCTTTCTACCCCTGACTTAGGAGTTGATAGAGATCTGGGCTAGGCAGTGGAAATTGGGCCAGAAAAACCCTGGCCTAATATACTGGCACCTAAATCATTAAGCGCTGTTAGGCACAATTCTATAAACAATGACTAGCGTAGGAGTTAGGTGCCACCAGGCGCCATTTACAGAATCAGGGCTATAAGGAAGTCCCTGATTGGCTCATGAGCCTCTGGCCCCTCCCAAGGGAGGAGCCCGAGGTGTCTGAGCTAATCAGGGCCTTAGGCCCCTCCCCGTACATCACATGATGCACCGGAGCAGGGCCTAAGGCTGGCATTGTGTCGCTGAAGGCTGGAGGAGCAGGAGGGACTGAGCACCCCTCCTACTCCCAACTTACAGGTACAGAGGGGAGGGGGCAATGGCAGTGGGGGGGTCCCGAAGGCAGGAGGAAGTTGGCATCCCTCCTGCCATATCTAACGAGGGGGGGGCCGATGGCAGGAGGGAGTGGGCATCCCTCCTGCTATATTTTTAAACATGGGTGTTCGATGGGGGGTAAGTGTACTGCATGGGGGGGGGGGGGTTTGGCCAGTGGGCAGGTGGGTCTGATGGCAGGAGGGAGTGGGCATCCCTCCTGTCACATTTTTGAGTGTGGTTGTGGAGCGCCGATGGTATGAGGGAGTGTGCATCTCTCCTGCCATTTCGGGGGGTTTGGGGAGGGGGGAAGGGATGGAGCGCTTTGTTGGGGGGGTGGGGGAGTGGAGGCATTTTTTCATTTTTTTTATTGGCCAGATATTTTTTTATTGGCCAGATATTTTTTTTATTGGCCAGATATTTTATTGGCCAGATATTTGAATCAATCGCTGTTTCAAAATCGGCCAGAGAATCTGCCAACAGCGATTGAATTGCTATGTTTAGTGACTCTGGGCCTCTGTGGCTTGTACTGATATTAACGTTAGCATGCAGCTATTGAAAAAAAAATTAGCAAGGGAGCATTTACTGCCTCCTATTTAGGTGCTAAGGACTCCCCTGTTATGGGCATGCGATGGTAATGTCAGTGTGCTGATTAGTGCCTTCATGCCCATTCTCTCCCTTGAAAGACATAAATTTGTATTTATATACCGCAAAAGCCTTTCGGTTCTAAGTGGTTTACAAGAGCGGTAAGGCTAAGTAGAGTCAACGAACTACAACATAAATTGGCGGTGTCAGGTCAAAAGCGCGCCGGGACAAAGGCGCGCGCAGACAATTGAGAGCAGCGCGGAGGTGCGCGCCGCAGAAAATTACTGTTTTTAGAGCTCCGACGGGGGGAGCGTGGGGGGGAAACCCCCACTTTACTTAATAGAGATCGCGCCGCGTTGTGGGGGCGTTGTGGGGGGTTTGGGGGGTTGTAACCCCCCACATTTTACTGAAAACTTCACTTTTTCCCTGTTTTTAGGGAAAAAGTTAAGTTTACAGTAAAATGTGGAGGGTTACAACCCCCCAAACCCCCCACAACGCCGGCGCGATCTCTATTAAGTAAACTGGGGGGGCTCCCCAACAAAAAACCCCGTCGGAGCCCCTAAAAACTGTAATTTTCTTCGGCGCGCGCCTTTGTCTTTCGCGGGGTTGTCTATGAACCTAAATTGGCAGGCAGATAACAGAGGAGTTTACAATGTGGTTAAGCCCCTGCCACCAAAAAAATACTGCGCACTTCGGCCCAGATTCTATGAACAGAGCCCGAAGTTAGGTGCCGAGATCTGTTTGTGCAGGTGCCTTTTCCCTAGAAGATAATGTGCACAGATTTAACAATATTCATATTCTACACATTTTATATTTCTCCCCTCATAATAAATATACCCACAGGATGTCCTACTTTTCATATTATCCCCAAGCAGACAACCGGTTTACTAATCCCCCCCCCTTTTTTTACAAAACCGCAAAAGCAGTTTTTAGTGCAGGCCGGCGTGCTGAATGCTCTCCACTGCTCCCGATGCTCATAGAACTCTATAAGCGTCGGAAGCAGCGCAGAGCATTCAGCTTGCTGGCCTGTGCTAAAAAACACTTTTGCGGTTTTGTAAAAGGGGTGGGGGAGGCGGGCGGGGGGGGGGGGTTAAGTATAACTATATTTATCTAGGAAAGCACCTTTTGAAAATTGACCTCATGAACTGTAGGTATAAATTAGGGGTCAAATTTAAGTTGCATTTTCAGCCCAAAATTTAGGTCTCCTAAAGTACAACTGAAAATATACCTAAATTTAGGAGCTTTAAATCTAGAAACCCAATTGAGGCACAGAGCAGTTTTAGAAAATGGATTTTTCTCACAGTCTGTGTCTATTATGGGAAGAGAATCTTGTTGAAACAGATCATAAGTTAGCTGCCAGTAGCATTAAGGATAGATATGCAGCGCCATCTGCTGGTGAATTAAACATAGGACACAATAAAACCTAAAACCAATAAAAACTTATTGAACTTAAAAAAAAACATAGGACACAGAAAAAAAATGAAGGCAGATGAAGATCTTGCGGCTTATCCAGTCTGCCTATCCATGCTATCTACTGCCCTTTTTCTCCCTTAGAGATCCTATGTACTTATTCCAAGCTTGCTTAAATTCAGATACAGTCTTCATCTTTACCCCCTTCACCAGGAGGCCATTCCACAAATTCATCACCCTTTCCATGAAGTATTTCCTCGGGCTACTCCTGAGTCTGTCCCCTTTCACCTTATCCTATGGTCCCTCATTTCAGAGCTTTGCTTCAATTGAAAGAGACTCACCCCCTGTGCATTTATGCCATGGAGGTATTTAAAAATCTCTATCATATCTCCCATCTTTCTTTCAAAGTATAAATATTGAAATCTTTAAGTTTGTCCCCATAAGCTTAAAGACTGAGATCACTGACCATTTTAGTAGTTTCTTCCTGAACTGATTCCATCTGTTTATGACTTTTTGAAGGTTAAGGTGTCCAGAATTGTACGCAGCATTCTAAATGAGGTCTCACCAGAGAATTATACCGAGGCATTATCACCTTCTTTTCCCTGCTGGCCATTTCTCTCTCTATGTACCCAAGCATCCTTCTAGTTTTTACCATCAGCTTTTCTACCTGTTTAGCCATCTTAAGATCCTAATGTACTACCTCACCTGCTCTTATTTCATGCATAAAAGTACTTCACCCCTAAAGTGAGCTGCTCCTTTGGACTTTGTGGCTCAAATGCATAACCCTGTGGGGTTTTTTTTAGCATTGAATCTTAGCTGCTAGATACTGATCCAGGGCCGTGGTGGGCTATGTGCGGGCAATGTAGCCGCATAGAACAAAAGGAAGACAGGGAACTCCAAAATTGTATCCTGTCCATTGTCTACAACATAGTGGGTGGGATAGGAGCTTTAGGGGGGCATGTTGCAACAGGGTGTATTTCTGACTTGGGACGGTCCTGTGCCGAACCATTCTTCAAGTTTCACTAGGTCCCTCCTCATGTTATTCAGGATTATCTACCCTATTGCAGATTTTGGTATCATCTGCACAGAGGCAAACCTTACCAGATGGCCTTTCTGTATTACCACATACAGAAATATTTAAAACACTAGCTCAAGAACTGAACCTTCCAATCTAAGATGGCCAACACTTCTTGACACTGCTGACTGATCAAATTTCTTTCCTGAAAATTTCCTAATTTCATTGCCAGATATGCCTAAGAGGAGAGGAAAAGTAAGAGTTGCCTTGCCTAGTACTCTATTCTTGATGCAGGCTTCTTTGTTGCAGTTTGGAGTGACCAGTCAGGAGAGCTCTGGAGGCATCCTTGCTGTCCCATCTATCCCGAGAAATTGGTCAAGGCTTGAGGACAGAGCGTTGCTCAGTCTGCCCCCGGAACTCTTCCACAACTGTTGGCATGCAGCTCACCAACCCCCATGGGGGCAGCTGGAATACAAGGTGTGGCAGCATCCTTGGGCATGAGAGTCCCTTTGGAAATAGTTTGTGCCTGGACGAGGCCTGGAGCTGCATCCCTCCCTAAGGAGAAGATGTAATCTAATCATAGATTTATATACCAATTCAATCCTACGACAGTAGGGCTCAACTCGGTTTGCAACAATTTATCTGCAAGAATAACATTACAGTCCTTATAAATTGTTGAAACAACCTAGTTTTCAAAATTTTTCAGAAGATCTGAAGAGAAATACAGGGTCTTATTTGAAAAGATAGATCATTTCATAACACGGTTAATAAAAACGAGAAAGAGTGAGTTGGGATGGGAGGTGAATCGATGGTAAAATCTCCACCGAGAACTACAAAACTTCTTTCAACTCCTTTGGAGAATGCTGGGCGATGATTGGAGCCAACTTTGGCTATGGAGGTATCATGTGAGATCACTCTGGCATCTACAAGAGGATTGATACTGTGGAAAATAATGTGGATAATACATCAACCTGGGTACTTAAGTTGGAAACATCTAGTGATGAAAACCAAGGAGAACTTTAAAAAAAATGGCAGAAGGATCTGAAGGTTAGGCAGATGTCTTTAATGAAAAGTTCAAAGGACCTTCAGTGTAAGCTGGAGCAAGTGGAGAATTTCCTGTGAGTTTGTAACCTTAGGTTTTTTAATTTCCTAAGATTCAATACATACATGGCACAATGTGCATGAGTTGAGTCTCTTTCATTTGAAAGGAAGCTCTGGAATGAGAGGGCATAGAATGAAGTTAAGAGGTGATAGGCTCCGGAATAATATGAGGAAATACTTTTTTTACAGAAAGGGTGGTAGATGCATTGAACAGTCTCCCGGAAGAGGTGGTGGAGAAAGAGACTGTGTCTGAATTCAAGAAGGCGGGGGATAAGGCAAACTTGAGGCCCATGGGTTGCATGCGGCCCGCCAGGTACTATTTTGAGGCCCTTGGTATGTTATCATTATTCTGGAACGTTGCCCGCCTCACTGCTGTAACCTCACGCAAGCACTTTCCTGCATCTGTGGCATCCTTTAAGTAGTCTGGGATTGGAGTGTCCTTAGGAGAAGGATGGATGCACTTGGGGGGTCTTCAGGAGGGGGTTGATGTTCTAGGGGATCAGGGGCATAGGCACCATGATAGGTGAGCCACGTAGGGCACAATTATAGCTTGCGATGGCCCTTAACGTGATAGAAGAGTGCCAATCTGGTTATACCCAGATTTTCAGCGAGAACCAGGCCCACCACTGTGGTGCTATTCAGTTAGTGTGGAAATGGTGCAAGGGTGGGGTCTGAGAGTTACCTATACACTTCTCCACTGCCAACTCCAGACTCCGTCCCTTCTGTCTTGCTGCGCTGTATGCCTGGAACAAACTGCCTGAATCGCTACAACATACTCCGTCTCTGGCAGTGTTCAAGTCCAAGTTAAAAGCCTATCTCTTTGAAACTGTTTTCTGCTCCTAACTCCTCTCACCTTGGGTTCTGCATCCCCAGCCCTATATGTCATGTCAGTCTGTCCAAGTTAGACTGTAAGCTCTTCTGAGCAGAGACCATCCATTAAATGTCAAAATGTACAGCGTTGAGTACACTTTTCAGCGCTATAGAAGTGATAAATAGTAGCAGTTGCCTGCAGCTGGCAGTACCTGGATAACTATCCCATTAAATAAGGACAGAAAAAAAGAGCAATTTGTTTTAATTTCTTAATCTTCTTCCTTTCTATTTTTTTTATTTTTGATCTTTAATTATTTTTGCTGGTTTTTAAAAAAAATTTATTTCTTTGTGAAGTGTAACTTATCGCCACCTTGGAACTGTATTACATATTTTTATTTTAATCATGACTTTAGCTAGATTGTGAGCCTTCGGGACAGCTAGGGTAGTTTTTCTCAAGTACCTAATTTCATTTTAGTTTGTAAGTCGCTTTGACCTACTGCAGTAAACGGGATATCAAATGTACAATGAGCATAAACATAACCAACCAGGTACCACCGTTGAAATCTGATGTCCCGGCTGCTGCCTTTTGCCAGGATCTTATTAAAAATTTGATAAAACACTAATCATAAATTCTAAGCTGGATAAGAACATAAGAATTGCCATTGCTAGGTCAGACGGGTGGTCCATTGTGACCAGCAGTCCGCTCACGCGGCGGCCCTCTGGTCAAAGACCAGCGCCCTGAGACCAGCCCTACCTGCGTACATTCCGGTTCAGCAGGAACTTGTCTAACTTTGTCTTGAATCCCTGGAGGGTGTTTTCCTCTATGACAGCGTTCCAGCTTTTTTACCACTCTCTGGTGATGAAGAATTTCCTTAATATTTTGATTTTTGATGACAGGCACCAAGAGTATATGAAATTTGTCTGTGAACATAAGAACATAAGCAATGCCTCTGCTGGGTCAGACCTGAGGTCCATCGTGCCCAGCAGTCAGCACACGCGGCGGCCCAACAGGTCCAGGACCTGTGCAGTAATCCTCTATCTATACCCCTTTATCCCCTTTTCCAGCAGGAAATTGTCCAATCCTTTCTTGAACCCCAGTACCGTACTCTGCCCTATTACGCCCTCTGGAAGCACATTCCAGGTGTCCACCACACGTTGGGTAAAGAAGAACTTCCTGGCATTCGTTTTGAATCTGTCCCCTTTCAACTTTTCCGAATGCCTTCTTGTTCTTTTATTTTTCGAAAGTTTGAAGAATCTGTCCCTCTCCAAACTTTCGAAAAATAAAAGAACAAGAGTGCTCCTTGATTAAATTAAAGAAGTTCAGAATAGGAAATATTGCCAAATTATTCCATTTTTGTATATTTTGGCTATTGGTGATTTTTTTTTTTTTTGCATGTGTGTGTATACGGCATTTTTTGAGGTATCACAGCCTGCCATGGATCCAGCTTAGTCACTGTGAAAACTGGGCCAAACAATCCACCAGTTAAGATTGCTGCCGCCAACTTAATGTGTGTTTAGCAGCAAAATTGGATGCTAATATCAGTTAGATCTCTCTCCTCCCTTGCGATCACAGATATGCTGGCTTCTGACACTGATGGTGGCAGGTCTCCTCCTCCTCCTCTGGGCAATTTAAATATTTCAGAATGCACTAGCAGCAGGGATTCAGCATACACCTTAGAAAAGTTTGAACTAATGCCATCCAGTCCTGGCACTTTATTTAATTTCAGTGTTTTAATGAATTTTAATTATTCCTTTTGGGAGATCTCTGTATCTTTTTGCCAAGCTTCTTTCTAGAGATAATGAGAGGATGTCCACAGAGTCTAAAATGTTTTTATGTACTCACCAGTGATATTTTTCCAGATCCAATTCCTGATAAAAATGCTCCGTGAGGGAAGTGTCCCTCCTTTCCTTTTCTTTTATTCCCACGCCTTTGAATAATTTGCTCGTTCAGTTTGAAGATCTTATCTGGCATGTGACCGTTCTTATAATATGATCTACAGCAGATATCCCAGTGCTAATAATCCAAATAGAAGCAATCTAACATACCACTTCAACCAAAAAAGTGCATCTCACTGCACAGGCCTCAGAACTGGAGCCTACGCGCAGTAGTGTTATCACAAACTCAAGTGATCAGCGTAGTAACTTTGCTCCTTGCTCCAATCATTGGCCGAGGAACTAATACTAAAATTCATATAGCTTTTAATAACTTAATTATTTAATATTATTTTTAGAAATTTTTGTAGATTTTAAAAATTTTTAACTTTCAACGTTTTAAAATACACATCGATGTCTTTACAATATCATTATAATTATCACAGCTCTACTTGAATTCTAAACTTTATGATAAAATATTTTTCAAATTAAAGTGAAGTGCTCAGACCTTATAACCAGTGCTTTAGTGATGTCACTAAATTGAGGTTAACAAGGGGACCATCATCGCCTTCACTGTCCCCTGACCACCCTTAATATATACACAAGGCACTCCACGTGCATTGTTATATCCTATGTTGTACTTATCTTTGTCGGGTGGTTGATTGTATAACGTTATTCCTCAATGATGATAGAGTGCCTAAAACTTGTGTTGGTGAGTTAAAATAAGCCGTTGTAAGCCATTCTTTCTATAGTCCCTGTCCCCCCGACCCGAGTTTCAACTCTTCATCAGGGAGGGACACTAATACTAAAACCAAATAAAAACAAATGTTTATTAACTCAAATGACATTAAAAGCCTAGATGTCATATAGTGTATCTAATTCCATTTAAACGTAATTCTTATACCAGATTAAATCAATACATTCTCATACCTATTGTTGGCTCTCTAGGACAGGACTGATCCAAAGTGTTGGGAGAACTGAACCACCGAACTCAGGACACTTGGTTTTATGGGTAAACTGACAGGAGGGGCTACCATGAGCCGAACTGGAAATGATGTCAAAAATAAGGGGACAGATTCCTACACCATCCTCTACGCTAATAACCATTCAATGTCTGAATTTAGACCCTCAGGTATTAAAGTTCGCCAATTGTAAATGTAGCGCTGTTCCTTTTGGATCAACAGTTTGGAGGTGTCCCCCTCAAATTGTTTGATGTGTATCAGCACCGTGTATTGTAAATCCACTAAAGAGTGGGATTCACTCATCCAATGAGAGACCAGGGGGGCGGAGACTCGTCCTGTACGGATATTGCTCAGATGTTCTATAATTCGAGTCTTAATCCTGCGGGTTGTTTGCCCGATGTAAATTTTATGGCATGGGCACTGGATGTAATAAATCACCCCCATGGAATCGCAATTGGTGCCAGTGTTTAATTTGAAGTGGCGACCTCCTGAAAAAGGTATTTCCACTTGAGTGGCGTCCAAAATGTAACAGCACACCCGACATTTACCGCATGGCTGATGAGGCAACTGGATAGAAGAGCCAATATCAAACTTGTTGTGCTTTAATTTTTCTCCAAGGTTGGGGGCCCTTGAAAATGCGAATTTTGCCTGGAAAAGAGCAAATAATTGCCACCGGTCATGGCTGATGTTAAAGGAAAATAAAAAAACTGAACAGGACATCGTTTGTGTTATGCCATACACTTGCAATAGCAGTGCGATTAAACAAATCATTTTAAAATATTGGCCAATACTCCAATATTATCCGTCATCGTGTAATAGACCATAATTCGCGTTTTCAAGAGCCCCCAACCTTGGAGAAAAATTAAAGCACAACAAGTTTTAAGTATGGCATTGGAGTCCCGTCCACGTCCACATTTGGTCCCTTCAGCATTCATCATTCAACTCTTATCGATCTCTTTAAAACAAAATTTTTTTGTGTTTCAGAATGTGTTCTACCAGCAATGTAGTGGGACAGCAATGGGGGCATCTTGTGCCCCTGCGTTAGCTAATCTATTTATGTCTCACTTTGAAACTACACATGTTTATCCATCAAGTTGGTTCCTGAATACCAAACTATGGTGCCGGTACATTGATGACATTTTTATGCTTTGGGAAGGGTCAGTTGAAGACCTCTTGCATGTTGTAGATGAGTTGAATAGTTATGCTCGGACCATTAAATTTACCTGCTCATTTGATCTGAAACAAATTGCGTTCCTGGATGTTCTGGTAGAGATTAGAGACTCTACTTTTTTCACTACTGTTTACTGTAAAAACACTGATTGAAATACCATAATGCATTTTTCAAGTTCTCACCCTAAGCATTTAAAGGAAAGTTTACCTCATTCTCAATTTTTGAGATATCGAAGAATCTGTTCCACTAAGGATGAGTTCAGACGTCAGTCAACTATGCTGAAACAAAAATTATATAGCAGAGGGTAACCAGAAAAGTGTGTGAAAAATGCGTATACCAGAGCATTATATAATCCTAGGAAACATCTTTTGGAATATTCTAAGCCTCAAGATGTGGATTCTAGGATCACATGTGTGTTACCCTACTCTCAACAGGCGAGTGCATATGGTCGTAGTTTGAAGAAATACTGGAAATGTTTGTCAGTGCATCCCTGTTTTCGGGAATGTTCAGTGATGTTTGCTTTTTCACGAAATAAATCTATTCAAGATGAGCTCTGTCCTACTAGTAAAGTGGCGATAGAGGGTGTGAATGAGCAGGTAGATGGGTCGGCTGGAAGAGGACATGATAAATGTGGACACTGCTCCGTATGTAGTGTGATGGAGACATGTTCATCCTTTGTGAACCCAGCCGATCAAAAATTGTATACTTTATACCATACCACAGATTGTGTCAGCAGTGGAATTATATATATCATCAGATGTCCTTGTCAGAAGTTATATGTGGGACAGACATCGAGAGCACTGAAGACACGTCTTATAGAGCATCACTCCTGCCTGTTGCGAGAACGGGTAGAAACTCCTATGGTGCAACACTGTATTGAGTATAGCCATTCTTTTAAAGATCTACGCTGCTGGACTCTGGAATGTGTGTCTCCTTCGGCTCGGGGTGGTGACTTCAAGCAACTATTGTTGAAAAGAGAACAACGTTGGATTTTTTCTTTACAAACCTGTGTTCCTACAGGTTTGAATAGTAGTGTGGACTGGAAACCCTGGTTTTGATCACTTTTTTGATTATTCTTTTGTTTTTTTGTGTATATCTATATTACTATGTTACTGCAGGAGTGGATGTGAAAAAGTATGATGTCACCACGTGTGCGTGATGATGAGTGGATTTGCATATCAGTTAGAACGCTGAGGGGCCATTTTGTGACAGGAGTGGAAGCGGGTGAATGGACGCTGTGGGTTAAGTAGCATTTTGATTTTTTGTTTCTTTGTTACTTTGAAGTTCTTTGCAACTAGTTTGTTCTGTTTTCTACAGCAAATCCCTGAAGAAGCGTTGTAGCGAAACAGGGAGCCCTGTGGATTATGTGGAAGTGTGACAATGGACATGCTTGAATAGCTTTCAACTTACTTCCCAAGGAGCAATTTTTTCCTGCTTTCTAACCCCAGGACTACGTTCAAACAGCAATATGTTCAGATAAGTGACTTTAATGAAAAAAATTGAAAAAAACAATTAAAATTTAGTATATAATGTGAAAAATTGAATTTGCAAAGAGAGCTTTGAAAGGGAGTATATATTTTAACTCTCTTCTTTTGGGAGTTTTTTGACTGAGGATGTGTCTGCTGGTCTCAAATTCTGTTTGAAACCAGCTTGTCTATGTGGATAGCTTTGTACAGCCCCTATTGGACACTGAGGTTTTTTCTCCTTTTTTGATATAACTTTGATACGTAGACCTGTGCTCTGGAGGGTGTTTTTTTGGGTTTTGGATTTTTTGGACATCCTTTCTTGTTTATTTGGATTTTTGCAAATAATATAAATACATGAAGGCCATTTTACATAGAATGTAGAGATCAGAGGTTCATAGTCAAAAGTGCGTGGCGACAAAGGCACGCCAAGACAACTGAGCGCAAGGTGGATGCCCGCACCGAAAAAAAACAGTGTTTTAAGAGGCTCCGATGGGGGGTGTTGGTGGGGAATCCCCCACTTTACTGAATACAGATTGCGCCGGTGTTGTGGGATGTTTGGGGGGGTTGTAACCCCCCTCATTATACTGGAAACTTCACTTTTTCCCTGTTTTTTTAGGGAAAAAGTGAAGTTTTCAGTATAATGTGGGGGGTTACGACCCCCCAAGTCCCCCACAATGCCGGCGCGATTTGTATTCAGTAAAGTGTGTGGGGGGGGGGTTCCCCACCAACACCCCCCATCGGAGCCCCTTAAAACACTGTTTTTTTTTGGCGCGGGCTTCCGCCTTATGCTCAGTTGTCTCGGCGTGCCTTTGTCGCCACGCGCTTTTTGACTATGAACCTCTGATCTCTACATTCTATGTAAAATGGCCTTCATGTATTTATATTATTTGCAAAAATCCAAATGGTGCGCGCTTTTGACCTATCACCGTTCAGGTCAAGGCATTTTAAACATTTTGATTGGTATTCATGTTTTTATTAACTCCCATTTTCATTTTGGCAGCTATTTTAACAGCAGTGGCTGTCCTAGTGGATGGAACATCCAGTGAGATCATCAAGTTTGCAGATGACACAAAGCTATGGCCGGCCATCAAATCGCAGAAGGACAGTGAGGAACTCCAGAGCGACTTGAGCCGACTGGAGAATTGGGCAGATAAAGGGCATTGGTCACAAAAGGACATCGAAGAACTACAGAAAGAATTGAACCAGCTGGAGAAATGGGCGGAAAAGTGGCAGATGAAGTTCAATATAGGAAAATGCAAAGTCATGCACCTGGGCAGGAAAAACAAGGAACATGAATATAAAATGTTAGGTGTAACTTTGGGCAAGAGCGAACAAGAAAGGGACCTGGGGGTACTGATAGACAGGATCCTGAAGCCGTCGGCTCAATGCACAGCGGCGGCAAAGAAAGCAAACAGGATGTTGGGCATGATAAAGAAGGGAATCACGAGTAGATCGGCGGACATCATAATGCCACTTTACAGAGCGATGGTCAGACCACACTTGGAATACTGTGTCCAACACTGGTCTCCATACCTTAAGAAGGATATAACTCTGCTGGAGAAGGTGCAGAAGAGAGCCACGAAGCTAGTAAAAGATATGGAGAATCTGAGCTACAAGGAACGGCTCAGAAAACTGGGATTGTTCACCCTCGAAAAGAGAAGACTGCGAGGGGATATGATAGAGACTTTTAAAATACTAAAAGGATTCAACAAAATAGAGCAAGGAACATCGTTATTTACATTGTCAAATGTGACACGGACAAGAGGTCATGGACTGAAACTGAGGGGCAACAGGCCCAGGACAAATGTCAGGAAGTTCTGTTTCACACAGCGAGTGATGGACGCTTGGAATGCTCTCCCGGAGGAGGTTGTGATGGAGACCACCATTCGGGGATTCAAGGGCAAGTTGGATGCACACCTTCTTGCAAATCACATTGAGGGATACAGGTAAACAAGGTATTCATCAGGGAACACCTAGCCTAGCCTCCGCGTGCGTGGGTCACCAGTCTAGATCGCGGAAAAGGCATTTCTTATGTTCTTAGAATAGTTTAATGTGGAAAAATGCAAAGTGATGCACTTAGGCAGAAAAAAATAAGGAACACAAGTATAGAATGTCAGGTGCAACTCTGGGAAAAACTGAACAGGAAAAGGACCTGGGAGTATTAATCGATAGGACACTGAAGCCGTCGGCACAATGCGCGGCGGCAGCGAAGAACGCGAATAGAATGCTAGGCATGATAAAGAAGGGAATCACGAGTAGATCGAAGAAAGTTATAATGCCGCTTTATAGGGCGATGGTCAGACCACACTTGGAATACTGCATCCAGCATTGGTCTCCATACCTAAAGAAGGATATAAAACTGCTAGAGAGGGTGCAGAGACAAGCAACAAAGCTGGTGAAAGGTATGGAGGACCTGGATTACGAGGAAAGACTTAAGAGACTGGGGTTGTTCTCCCTTGAGAAAAGGAGACTGCGAGGCGATATGATCGAGACTTTCAAAATACTGAAAGGATTCGACAAAATGGAGAAGGGAAAGCAGTTATTTACAATGTCCAATGTGGCACGGACAAGAGGACATGGGCTGAAGCTAAGGGGGGACAAGTCCAGGACAAATATCAGGAAGTTCTGCTTCACGCAACGAGTGGTGGACACCTGGAATGCTCTCCCAGAAGAGGTAATTGCGGAATCCACCGTTCTAGGATTTAAGGGTAAGTTAGATGTACATCTCCTTATGAGTGGCATGAAGTGACATGGGTAAGGGTAAGCTAGATGCACTTCTCTTTATGAGAAGCTTAGAGCGATATGGGGACTAAAACTATGCCAGGGTACACCTGGCGGGGCCACTGCGTGTGCGGATTGCCGGACTTGATGGACCTAGGGTCTGTTCTGGAGATGGCGCTTCTTATGTTCTCATATTCCAATCAATTTTAAGAGTTTGGAAGGACTCAACTTCCTTATCATTTATGTTTTGGTGGAATTCTAAGTAACAAATCAAAATTTGACAAAATATGGCTACCTGTTAAATAATTTGTGGAGAATAACATGATTAGGAATGAATAAGTGCTTTCTTTTTTTTTTTTTTTTTTTTAGGATGAAGCCATACTCTTTGTATGGTGTATCTCTGGCCTGTGATATGTTAATTGTTGGGAAAATTGAAATATCTATTCCATGTGGCATCCATGTGTATGAATGAGTAGGATGTTACACTATCTTTATGTGGGGGGAAGGGTGGGGGGAGGTGTTTATTTTAGACTTCTATATATATATCCCTTGCTTATGTTGGGAATTGTTATGTGGAAATATTTTGGAGAATGTATTTTGCTATCTAATTGTTTATATGAAACATTTTCAATAAAAATATTTGAACTTAATCCCCTCCTCCCCATTTTCAGAAAACCTGCCATGTTTCTGCGGATAATTGCCTGCTTCAGGGGGCACCAATACTCTGTCAGGTGTATTATTATGTTAAAAGATGTCAAAGAGTAGAGTCTGTATTCTGATGGTACCCACAGTGTGCTACAGGGAAAGTTCAAGTCAAGTTTCAAGTTTATTATAAATTTGAATTAATTGCTTATTCAAAATTCTAAGCGATGTACAAATCAATAAAATTACAAAATTTTAGGGGGAAACAGAACAAACAATTAGAACTAACCTAACAAAAACATATTGAAACAAAAGGAGAGGATGGGAAGAGAAATACAAGTTGTTGATAGTAAGTAAGACACATATGGGAAAAAAACAATAGGAAGGGAGAAATCAATATGCTTCAAAAAAATTATGAAATAGGATTCAATTGAGGCTCCTAGTCAGGCTTTCTAGCTATCAAATGCGTCTTTAAACAGAAATCTTTTTAACTTGCTCTTAAATCTGTCTAGATTACGTTCTTCCCTTAAATAAATAGGGAGGGAATTCCATGTATGGGGGGGAGGGGGGGCTTTGGCAGAGAAGATGAATTGCTGCCGTGTATTAATGATTTTGAGTGAGGGAACTGTTAATAGATGTTGGTCGTTTGACCTCAGTAATCTTGTTGAGGTGTAGGGAATCAATAATTTATGAATAAAGGCGGGAGTTTTGTGAAGAAGAGATTTGAGGGTTAACAGACTTAATTTATATGTTATGCGGTGAGCAACTGGGAGCCAATGAGCTTTCTTAAGGAGATGATCAAATGATCAAATTTCTTAGCTTTCATTATAAGTTTAATTGAGGCATTTTGTATAATCTGTAGACGTCTGATTTCATTTTGGGCTATTCCCTTAAATCAGTGGTTCCCAACCCTGTCCTGGAGGACTGCCAGGCCAATCGGGTTTTCAGGATAGCCCTAATGAATATGCATGGAGCAGATTTGCATGCCTGTCACTTCCATTATATTCAAATCTCTCTCATGCATATTAATTAAGGCTAGCCTGAAAACCTGATTGGCCTGGTGGTCCTCCAGGACAGGGTTGGGAACCACTGCCTTAAATAGAGCATTACAATAGTCGATTTTTGAAATTACCAAAGAATGAATTAATGTGCTAAGTGACTTTGGACATAAGAATTTCAAAACTGAGGGGGGGATAAGACAGGTGGCATGAGTGTGGTTTGCTTGGTGACTTTGGTTTGGTGCGTTTGGGGGACTGGATGAACGTGTGTTGGATGGGGTGGGAGTGCGTGGGGAATATGGGTTCCACAATGAAAAAGTGGATTGCGGTTGACCTATGGCCTACAGCAGTGGTTCCCAACCCTGTCCTGGAGGACCACCAGCCAGTTGGGTTTTTGGCATAGCCCTAATGGATATGCATGAGAGAGATTTGCATATAATGGAGGTGATAGGCATGCAGATCTGCTCCATGCATATTCATTAGGGCTATCCTGAAAACCTGACTGGCTGGTGGTCCTCCAGGATAGGGTTGGGAACCACTGGCCTACAGTATGTTGTTCATCCATGCTGTTCTATTAGCTCGGTGAGCGGGCTGCTACATGATTGTTTCTGCTTTTCTGTTCTGATTCCCTTCTGTTTGTATTTTTTGCTGGTGCATGGTCATTCTTGCAATCTTCAATAAAATTGATTGAAAAAAAAAATTAAAAAAATTAAAAAGGGGGTTTATTGACAACCAAACCTCACATAAGATGTAGGAAAGAACACCAGGGAGTTAAAATTACATTAAGATGAAAATAAAATAAAAGGGAGGATGGGGGAGGGGGAGGAGAATACATTTGGGAAGGGGGGCGCTTCTAGGGAAGCATTTGTGGTTTTATGTCAAAATGTTAATGTTTCTTGGGCGAAGAAGAGAGATTTCAGATGTTAAAGGAATCTTAAAAAAGAAATGTTTTGACTTTGGATCGGAATTTGTCTATAGATTATTCTGATTTGTTATCTAGGGCAGTGTTTTTCAACCTTTTTACACCCGTGGACCTGCAGAAATAAAATAATTATTTTGTGGACCGTCAAACTACTAAGACCGAAATACATTTTCGCCCCGTCTCCACAAGCTCGGTCTCCACAAACCATCTGATCCCATCTGCACAAGCCTCAGTTATGATTTTATATTGAACGTATTTTATTAAAGTATAAAAAGAACCAATATTCTGTACAATTGTCATTTTATAAATATAAATATTCAGAGCAAGGACCAACAAAACCCCTGTCTCCCCTCCCCTTCACATATATCCCCTCTACTATCAAGAAAACTGAACAAGCCAAATTATTACAGAATGCTACACAGAAATATCATGCTAACAGAATATTGCAGTCACACATGATAGGAATAGTGTTAGGCTTTGCAGTCCCCAGTTATGTTTCTAGCAGGATATATATTTCAAATCTGATATATTGTAATGACAAAATAGAAATAAAATGATTTTTTTCTACCTTTTGTGGTCTCTGCTTTCATCTTCTTTCCACTCTTCCTTCCAGCGTCTGCCCGTTCCATCCACTGTCTGGCCTCTCCCCCTTCCATATGTATCTGACTTCTTTCTATGCCCCTCTCCCCTTTCCATCCAGCCTGTGCCTCCTCTCTCCTTTTTACATCATTCATTCCAGCTTCACTGCTTTCTTCATTTTTATCTCTCCTACACCAGATCTAGCATCTTTATCCCTCTCTCATTTCTCTGCTGACCCCCTTTCTAGCATCAATCTCTCTCTACTTTCTCATTCCTGTCTCTCCCCTTTCCCTCCTCTAATCTCCCTGCCAGCTGTTTCCTTCCTTTTTTCCTTCTCCCTTCCCTCCTTCCCCCTATCCAACAGTAGCTCTCTTCCCATCCCTTTCCCTCCTCCCCTCCCAGTAGCATCTCTTCTTCTACCTCCCTCCAGATCCATTAGCAGCTCTCCCTTTATCCAACAGCTTCCCAGCCTCCAACAGTAGCTTCCTCTCCTTCCAGCAGCTCTCAGTACTTGCCTGCAGCAATGATTTCTTTAGGCAGCCTTGGATCCGTTGCCGCCTCTGAGGAAAGGGGAAGTTACCAAAGTGAATCACTGCCCTGGTAAGTACAGAGCTGCTAGGAGAGGAGACAGCCACTGTTGAAGGCTCCCCATGATCTTACTCCTGCTGTGCCCTGCACATTCACGACCCCCCCAAACCGGCAAAAACAGCCCTGCCGCCCAAGACGAGCCAGAGGCATCCTACCCGCCGCATCCTGCACGTGGGCAGACTCTCAGCACAGACACTGCTGATGGCCCCAATCCACACGCTGACCCCCCCGCGCACGCTAACCATCTCCCTTCTACCTACACCTTCCCCGGGGCCCTCTTCGGTGACTCGGCAGGGGCAGCGATCAAGACAGGCTGCCGACGTCGGGCATTCCCTCTGTGAGTCCCACCTATTTTGTTTCAACTTCCTGTTTCCGCATAGGCGAGACTCACAGAGGGAATGCCCGACGTCGGCAGCCTGTCTTGATCACCCGAGGCTGGGAGGAACAGAAGATTTCCGCGAACACCACTGGGGCAGGAAATTTAACGGTGTCCATCTCGCCGGCCCTGCACGGACCGGCAGGAATTTTCTGTGGACCGGCGGTTGAAGAACTGTGATCTAGGGGAAGGGAGTTCCAAAGTGAGGGAGCAGTGACTGAGATGATAGCCTTTCGGGTAGTGTCGTAAAATAATTCACGGACTGATGGTATTACTAATAGATGATGGTCACTGGATTGGAACATTTGAACGGAAGAGTATGGAATCAAGTGTTTGTATCAATGAAAGCAGGGATATCAGTTTTGTAGGTGAGGATGAGTGTTCTACTTGTGATGTGGTGTGTAATAGGTAGCCAATGGGCATCACAGAGGAGGGGGGGGGGGGGGTGATGGGATCGAACTTTTTCGCTTTATAGATTAGTTTAACGGCTGTGTTTTGTAAGATTTGGAGTCGATGGATTTCTTTTTGTATACCATCCAGAATGTTACTGCTAGGCTTTTATTATCAGCAACAAAATATGATAGGGTGACCCCTCTATATCTCAGATTAATATTGGCTTCCTTTCGAAGTAAGGGGTATTTTTAAATTTATGTACATTAATTTTCTTGATCTTCAATGGAGAAATCTCAGACTATATGATGAATTTAGTCGAACTATCATCTGTTAAGAACTATAACTTGACTAGCAGTCATCTGAGGTTAAGATTTCCGAATCCTTGTATTAAATATAAAACAATACACATCTTTTCCATATTTGGCAGCAAAATGGTGGAACTCTCTTTCAATTCAATTAAGAACTATCCCCTCTTATGAGTGTTTCTGTAAAGGCATGATAACCTTCTCCGATCTGTTTGTGATCCCCGTCTTAATCATTCCTAGCATTCTGTTTGCCCTTTTTGCTGCCGCCGCCGCACATTGCACGGACAACTTAATCGACTTGTCGACCAGTACTCCCAAGTCTCTTTCCTGGAGGGTCTCTCTGAGTACCGCACCAGACATCCTGTATTCGTGTATAAGATTTTTGTTACCAACATGCATCACCTTACACTTATCCACATTAAACCTCATTTGCCATGTCGTGACCCATTTCTCGAGCATGTTTATGTCCTGTTGCAGGTCTTCGCAATCCTTCTGCATCTTCACTACACTGAATAGCTTCATATCGTCCGCAAATTTAATCACCTCGCTTGTCGTACCAATTTCCAGGTCATTTATAAATATGTTGAAGAGCACGGGTCCAAGCACCGAACCCTGCGGCATTCCACTCGTGACGCTTTTCCTGTCCAGGTATTGTCCATTTACCTCCACTCTCTGTTTCCTATCCGCCATCAAGCTCCAGCTCTGTCTCCCCGATTGGTGGATGTACAGAGCTCTCCCATGTAAGTGGCAATGAGCAACTGGTGCACTGAGGGATCGAAGAAGCATAGAGGAAACATTGGAACAAAGTGGGGGTCCCGGAGAACCAGCGTCCATCCCCATGGGAGTCCCGTGGACCTAGGGGGATTCCCACAGGAGTCCCTTGGACCTGGGGGGATTGCTGCGGGGTTCCCGTGGGACCCACGGGATTCCCATAATCCCCGTTCCCATGCAGACCTCTAATTCACACTAACAGATGATTTTGTAAAGGTTTGAAAACCTATTTGTTGGCAAGAAATATCTTTCTCTTTCATTCTAACAGATGAGCTGATTCTTTCTGTTTTGATTTTAATATAAGATTTTAATGTTTTGATTTTAATGCCAGACTGTAATTCTTGGAGATGGCCAGTCTCATTAATTTGGAAATCACATTGAACTCTTATTGAGGTATATTAGCGATTCATAAATATTTATGTAATATCATGCAAAAAAATAAGAGCTTTGGCTCAGCAGCATCCCTTAGCCAGCCCAGGGAGCAGAACCCTAGGCTGGAAATTGAACCCAGGTCTTTTGTTTGGTAGTGCAGAGCAATAGCTGCTAAGTTACTGAGTGCTTTTATATTTCAATTTTAAATTAGAAATAAAAAAATAAGTTTTCTAGAATGGCTGACATAAATAGGCATTATGTTTTATTTTCCTCAATCAACATTGTGTAAAATGTATTGAATTAAGAGCAGTACTGCATTCTCAGATGCGTGAGTCAAAGACATAGAAATAATATTATATGTTAAAATAAGAAATCAAATAGCATTGTTTTACTAGCGTTGTGCTCAGTGGGAATTGTAAATGAATGGAAATCCAAAGCTATACTATATTGTTGTTTTAGCTAAGATATTTCAAATACACAACAAGCCATAAGTTAAAAACCTAAAAGAGACTGTCCTATATTGTAAAACCACTAGAAGGCACTGTTTTATCTTAGTGATTGAAGCATTGCTGGCTACTTTCTCATCAGTTCCTGTTCTCACTGATTCTCTTTCCTGAGAAGATGCTACTCATTTTCTTTCTCAAGCTTGTAACAAGATGAAAAAAACCAGATGATAGTGTCTGTTTGTTTGCAGTTTTGTAGGGATGTGTGTATATGAATGCAACTGTGCATGTATGGCCCGATGCACACCTGCTTCTCTTCCAATACAGAAGGCTGAAAAGAAGGGTTAGAGGCAGAGGCAGTAGTACTCAGCCCAAGTGGGCCCAAAAAGATAGAAGCATCACAGGCAGGCAAGTTAACTTGAATGTAGCATAGTAGTATTAAGCATGCCAGGATAGAGAATGCTAGTATGGTATGGTTGGATCAAGTTTGCTATTAGGAAGAACACCAATGCAGTGCACTGAGCAGTGGTGTACCAAGGGGGGGGGCGGGGAGGGCGGTCCACTCCGGGTGCATGCCCCAAAGGGGTGCACAGCTGGCCACTCACTGGGGAATAGGCTGCCGCCGGGGAAAGGCTTCCACTGCCGTCATCGGGAACAAGCAGGACGAATTCTCCCTTCTTTTCTTCCCTGCAGGGCCGACCAACTCTCGCCGCCCGACGTCAATTCTGACGTCGGAGAGGACGTTCTGGGCCAGCCAATCGCTGCCTGGCTGGCCCAGAACGTCCTCTCCGACTTTAGAATTGAAATCGAGCAACAAAGAGTTAGTCAGCCCCGCGGGGAAGAGAAGCAGGGCGAATTCGGAGCTGGCCTGTTCCCGATGGCGGCAGTGGTAGCCTATTCCCCAGCGGTGGTGGCAGAGGGGAGGGGAGGGAGAAAGAAAGAAATGGGAGGGGGGACAGGGAGCCAGAAAGAAAGGAGGCAGGGTGAAACGAAGAAAGAAATGGGGCACGAAGAAAGAGAGAGAGAAAGACAGACATACAGAAAGAAAGGGGGTATGGAGAGAGAAAGAAAGAAGGGGGTAGGATGAAAGAAAGAAAAAGTTGGGGGAGGGAATGAGGTCTGGAGGAGAGGAAGCATACAGGAGGCTGAAAGAAGGGAAGAAATATTGGATGCACAGTCAGAAGAAGAAAGTGCAACCAGAGACTGATGAAATTACCAAACAAAGGTAGGAAAAATGATTTTATTTTCAATTTAGTGATCAAAATGTGTCTGTTTTGAGAATTTATATATGCTGTCTATATTTTGCACTATGGCCCCCTTTTACTAAACTGCAATAGCGGTTTTTAGCGCAGGGAGCTTATGAGCGTTGAGAGCAGCGTGGGGCATTCAGCACAGCTCCCTGCGCTAAAAAACGCTATTGCGGTTTAGTAAAAAGTGAGGGGGTATATTTGTCTATTTTTGTATAGTTGTTACTGAGGTGACATTGCATAAAGTCATCTGCCTTGACCTCTTTGAAAACCCGCGGAATATAAATGATAATTAACATTTTCTCTGCGTACAGTATGCTTTGTGTTTTTAAAATTTTATTGTTGGTTGATCATTTTGATTTGGCCACGAAGGTAAGGGGGAGGGAGGGAGGGGAGCTGCTGAAAGACATCTAGTAATCCTTGCAGGCTTGACTGTGCAGGGAATTATTTTTGTAAAATCATGTTTTGTTATGTGACTGGCATTATTTAGACTTTAATTTCTATGAATGAATAGAATGAAAATGATGTAAAATTACTTGCTTGTTTTTATGTGCGTGCGCTGAAGGAAAGTGGAGAGAGAGTGGGCTGAGGATGCTGAAGGGAAATGGGGAAGAGAGAGTGGGGAGAAGACGCTGATTTATAAATTGACAATTGTACAGAATATTGTTTCTTTTTATACTTTAATATAATAAGTTCAATATAAAATAATTCAAGGCTTGTGTGGATGGAATCAGATGGTTTGTGGGGATGGGGACCAAGCTTACGGGGATTAGTCCAATAAAATGGTATTTTCTTATTTCTCATTATTTGTTTTATTTTTATTTGTTAATTTGTAAAGTGGTATATTGTTATGTATCAGTTTTTTCAAATTTACATCTACTGTCTTTATATTTTGCACAGTATTAGAGGATATGTATTACTATTTTTGTGGTGTTGTAGTTTTGCATTGTATGCAGAGTCTGGTTTCTTGGCGGTTCAGTTTAACTTTTGTCTACATATTTTTATTTTTAGTTTGTGATTATTCCATATTGGGCGAGGGTGTATCTGTCTGTGTGTATGAAAGGGACATGGCTTTCTGATAGCATCGACTGTACAGGATCAATTGACTGTACAGGATCTGGCTTGTTTAGTTTTACAATGTATGTGTTGGTGTTCTAGTGCTCACTGCGTTGTTTAAGATGCTGCCTTTTCGTAGGTACACTCTTGTTGTGCGATATGTGGATTGTTAAAAATCATATTTTTCATATAGATGGGGGGTGTCAAAAAATGATGGGCCCTGGGTGTCACATATGCTAGGTACGCCACTGGCACTGAGTCAGACTGAGTCAGAGCCAGTAAGCAGTATTGGGGTCACAACTGGAAAGGATGAGATATATGAGGTTAAGCCTTGTTGGGGAGAAAGCTTGGGAGGGGGAGGCTGAGTATGGGGAGAGTATGAGAGGGGAATGCAGTGTCAAAGAGCTTATATGGAAGAATGAGAAATATGAATGGTCAAGACTGGGGTAGGTGGGGTGGGGGAAAATCTTGGAAGAATTTGGAAGAGGGAATGGGGGAGGGAGTGAGCTTGGGAGGAGAGAGGATGGGAGGGATGAAGCCTGTTAGGAGGATTTTGAGACTGGGGAAAAGAAAAGGAACAGACTGATACAAAAGGGCCTTCTGGGGGTAGGGGTGGGGAGGAGTAAAGAAATACATACTGTAATACAGAGATCAACTGGTGTGGAAAATGTATTTGGAGAGAGAGGCTGATGTAATGATGAACTCAGATCGGAGAAAGTTATAATGCCGCTTTATAGGGCAATGGTCAGACCACACTTGGAATACTGCGTCCAACATTGGTCTCCCTACCTAAAGAAGGATATAAAACTGCTGGAGAGGGTGCAGAGACGAGCAACAAAACTGGTGAAGGGTATGGAGAAACTGGAATACGAGGATAGACTTATAACACTAGGATTGTTCTCCCTTGAGAAAAGGAGAATGCGTGGGGATATGATCGAGACCTTCAAAATACTGAAAGGAATCGACAAAATAGAGCAGAGAAGATTATTTACATTGTCCAATTTGACACGGACTAGAGGACATGTAATGAAGCTAAGGGGGGACAGGTTCAGGACTAATGTCAGGAAGTTCTGCTTCACTCAGAGAGTGGTTGACACCTGGAATGCCCTCCCAGAGGAGATTATTGCGGAATCGACCGTCCTAGGCTTCAAGAGCAAACTAGATGCATATCTCCTTAAGAGAGGCATATAAGGATATGGTGGACTATAAATTACTCCAGGTGTACACCTGGCAGGGCCTCCGCGTGTGCGGATCGCCGGACTTGATGGACCGAAGGTCTGATCCGGAGATGGCAGTTCTTATGTTCTTATGTTCTTATGTTCTCAGGAGAGATTAAGAGAGAGAGTCTTCCTCTCTCCCCACCAGTGTTCCCTCTAAGCGGGCGGGTGTTGTGAGCAAACTTTTTTCACCGTGAGCCAAAAATATCGGGCGCCAGCAAGTTATGAGCCAACTCGCCCGATTCTCCTCTCGCCGCCCTGCCATCTGCCGTACGCCTCTTCCGATCGTGCGCTGTGACGAGAAACGTGTGCGCTGCGATGTAATATTTTGTGCGCCAGCGCACGCCAGCGCAGCTTAGCGGGAACACTGGTTCAAATGGTTTTATTTATTTCCCCAAATTTATTTTTGTTATACGCATTGAAAATATTTGATATTGCGTTTAAATCAAAATCTCAATAAACTTGAAACGAGTGCCCGTGAGATTGTGGGAGGGTTAAATACTCAAAACTTAGAAGTTTTTGCTACGCCAGCTTTCTGGTATCTTTACATACAGTGGCGTACCTAGCATATGTAACATCCGGGGCCCATCATTTTTTGGCACCCCCCCCCCCATCTGTAAGAAAAACATGATTTTTAGTAACAAACCACACGTCACACATGAGTACCTAGGAAAAGGCAGCATCTTACATATTGCAGTGAGCAGTACATCAATACACCCATTGTAAAACTAAACAAGCCAGACCAGCACAGATCAATCCTACACCGTCAATCCTAACAGAAAACCATGTCTTTCGAACACACAGAACACAGAAAACACCTTCGCCTAGTAAGGAATATGTAATCACAAACTAACCCCTCCCTCTTTTACAAAACTGTAGTGTGGATTTTAGCTACGGAGGTAACAGCTCTGATGCTCATAAAATTCTGAGCATCAGAGCTGCTACCACCAAGGCTGGTGCTAAAAACGCTTCACAGTTTTGTAAAAGGGGGGATAAAATAAAAATACATAGACAAAGGTTAAATTGAACCAGCAAGAAGCTGGACTCTGCATACAATGCTTCACAGAAACAGTGACACATGTCTCCTAAAGCAATAAATAAATAGAAATTTTTTTCTACCTTTGTCTTCTGTGGTTTCTCCTTTCCTCATCTTCTTGTAACTCTCTTCCTTCCATTCACTGTCTGCCGTCTCTCTTCCCCTATATGGCATCTTCTCTCCTTCTATGCCCCTTCCAGAAACTGTATGCCTCCCCCTTCCATCTCTCCTTTCACCCCATTGGTCTGGCATCTCTCTCCTCGCCTTCCCTCTCCCACACCTCTCCTCATAGTCTGGTATCTCCCCTTCCCTGATTCTCTGGCATCTCTCTCCTTTCCTTTTCTTCCATCTTTCGTTCCCCCTCCATGCTCTCACATCTCCCCCTTCCTTTTCCCTTAGACTGGCATACCTTCCTCCTATGCTCCAAGCCCTGGCATCTCCTTTAATTCCCTCCCTCATCTTCCTTCTCCCTCCAGCTGGGTACCGCAACACTCTTCCCTGCAGCTCTGCACTTCCCCACAATTGCCATGCTTCGGTTCCTCTTCTTCCTTCCTTCCTCCCCCCCCCCCCCGCGGGACCCTGCGGCACCATCAACTCTTACTCCCTCTAATGTCGGCCCTGCAGCTCCAGACTTCCTCGCACCTTCTCCCCTCCCCCTTTGGATCGCTATTATTTTAAATGTTATAGCCGCGGAGCTGTATCCATCAGTGGAGATGTCTAACCTCGGCCTGCCCCGGAACTCTTACTGCAGCAGCCGCCCGTCTAGGCAGGAACAGGAAGTCACTGTTGCAGTAAGAGTTCCGGGGCAGGCCGAGGTTAGACATCTCCACTGATGGATACAGCTCCGCGGCTATAACATTTAAAATAATAGCGATCCAAAGGGGGAGGGGAGAAGGTGCGAGGAAGTCTGGAGCTGCAGGGCCGACATTAGAGGGAGTAAGAGTTGATGGTGCCGCAGGGTCCCGCGGGGGGGGGGGGGGGAGGAAGGAAGGAAGAAGAGGAACCGAAGCATGGCAATTGTGGGGAAGTGCAATCCCCCCAATGCGTCCCCTTACCTTACCTCCCCTTACCTTTGCGACGCGTGTGTGCGCTGTGAAGAGAAACTTTGCGCTGCGATGTAATATTTTGTGCGCGCGCGCAGGCCAACGCACCTTAGCGGGAACACTGCTCCCCACCATCCCATTACCACCAGTCTCTCCCCACTGACCACCCATTTCCAATTGTCTCTTTCTCTTTCTTTACCTCTTCCCATCCAGTCTCTTTCTCTGTCCTCACAATCTGTATCTATTAGCCACAGAAATACTTCCATGTAGAGTATAATCCCCTTCAGGATGTGGGAGAGGGGATTATAAGCTCCACAGCATATATTCGGTGAACTGGCTGAAGGGCACCAGTGGCCACATTATCTCGGGAAGGTGATGGCTCCCAGAGAGAACAGGTATATGGGCCCAGCAGGTAGAGAAAGTACAGGACTGACAGGATTGTGAGCAAAGGGGGAAAGAGGAAGAAGGGGGAGAAGGGGGAGGCTGCCGGCGTTGGTTTGGGCAGGAGTGAAAATGTATGGGATGAAGCCGCTGGGGTCAGGACCTAAGAAGCCTCTGGAAAGTCTCTACAGGTGCCCTATATCCCATTTCTATTGCAGGCTGTTCTTCGATTTGCTTTATTTTATATTTAGCTCACATCTTTTCCTTGGTAGCTTATGTCGGAACAAATGTGCTCTGTAACAGATATTTTGCATTAATGAGAAACGCTTCCTGCCTAAGAATCTGTAGAAGAAATGCAAATAACATGGTGTTACTTGCTCACACCTCCTGTCCTGCTGTACATTTAATTAATAGCTAGCAAGCAACTGCCTGAATATTCATGTTGCAGAAGCTCAAGGTGACCCTGGTTTCTTGCACCACTTCCTAAGCATCAACATTATGAAGAGGATAGGAATAGGGCCACAGGTGGGACAGGTAGAGTAGGCAGCTGCCTAGAAGGTAATTGCATAAGGGAGCACCTAGATCTAGGGACTGGGAAAGGGCCTATAGAGGTGCATATTCCAGAGCAGTGTATCGCAAACTGTGTGCCGCGGCGAGTTTCCGAGCGTGCCGCAAGAGACATGTCCTGTGGGCAGTCAGCTGGCATATCTCCTCCTCTCCTCACCCCCTCACTTTCATAGTAATTTCAGGGTTAGCAAGCTCACAGCCCCGTCTGGAAGGCCTCCATGCATGCAGGGCTGTAAACATGATGACATCACACCTGCGTGTCCCCTTACGCCTTATCACGAAGACCACACATCATTTTAGTAGCCTTCCTCTGGACCGACTCTATTCTTTTTATATCTTTTTGAAGGTGCGGCCTCCAGAACTGTACACAATATTCTAAATGAGGTCTCACCAAAATCTTAATCAAGGGCATCAATACCGCCTTTTTCCTACTGGCCATACCTCTCCCTATACACTCCAGCATTCTTGTAGCTTTCACTGTCACCTTTTCAACCTGTTTGGCCACCTTAAGATCATCACATACAATCACACCCAAGTCCCGCTCTTCTGTCGTGCACATAAGATCTTCATTTCCTAATCTGTACCGTTCCCTCGGGTTTTTGCAGCCCAAATGCATGACCTTGCATTTCTTAGCATTAAATTTTAGCTGCCAAATTTCAGACCATTCTTCAAATTTCGCCAGGTCTTTCTTCATGTTATTCACACCATCCAGCGTGTCTACTTTTCGCATCACCATCCGCGCATGCTTGTAGGCCTTCCAGAAGCGACCCTGAGTTTATTGTGCCAGGGCTTATAAACATATGTGAAAAATTGTTCTAGAGAGTAAAAAAGGGAGCAACATTTCTCTTGGCATATCCATGCAAATGTCTAATCAAATTTTTAGGAGTGAAATATGTCTTTTTTTATGCCAGAACAATGCCGAGCATTCCTGGAAAAGAACAAAATGGCAACCGGGAAAGTTTAGTAAGATCTTTTGACAGTCATAAAGAAAAAGAAAAAGGGCCTTTAACTGCTAAGCCTATTCCTGATTATTTTTTTGCTTTATTTAAGTTGCTCATCTCTCTTGGTACTCTCTCTCTCTCTCTCTCTCTGAATGATGGTCTAAGAAAGATTTAAGCTTTATTGGTTTAATGTATCAATTTCTTGAAATGTTTTTCAATCTGCTTTGCCTGAACAAAAGATCTCTTGTGAAATTATATTAAAATTGTAATAAAGAAATAATAATTTTTTTAAAAAGTGGACTAACATGGCTACCACACCATTTTACTTCTTTTCTATGAAAATGGCAAGAATTCATGCTTTTTTAATTTTTTTTTATCATATACAAACAGAAAGAAGGTTCCTAGCAGAAACATAGGTCTTTGTCCCAATTCATGCATGACCAGTCCTGCAACTGCCTATAAAAGTAAACTCTATAGCAGTAATTGATTGTTCGTAATAATTGTGATATGGTCTGATCATTTTGGGTTACAGGGTTGAACGACTGTTGTGTCATTAAATGCTCCACCTGACTATAGCGTAGTTGGATTTCATTCAGGTCCTAAAGCCTTACATGGTGGCTTTCAATGAGGGCTGGGACTTGTAACTTTGCCAACAGCGTCTATAAATGTTATCTTTTTTCAGATAAGATTCAGAAGGCTGTTGAAGTGATTTGATTGTCACATCAGTCCCTCAATTCTGCCCTACATTTCCTACCATTCTGAAATAATCATATTACTAATATTATTCTAACATTATGGGGGCAATTCTATAGCATAGGTAGCAGTTACTCGCCTAGTACATGCATAAATATTTAGGATAATGATACATATGCATGTAAATATCCAAATTCTGCCTAAGTGCTATACTGTAGATACGTGATTAACTTAGAAAGCAGTACTTGCATGGGAAATGTGCACAGAGAGGGAACCTGGGTGAAACACCCACTTATGCATATACCCCCTAATTCAATAAACTTGTGCACCCAAATTAAGGCATGTAGTATACAGATTTGTGCACACAATTTATAGAATAAGTTTAATTTTAAAAATATTTTTTTATTTATACAATTTTCAATTTTACAAGCATATACATCACTTGTTACAGATCAAGAAAAATAAATTTATAGAAACAAGACATAAAGAAAATATAACTTTTATTTAGTCCACAATATAAGAGATCAAGAAAATAAATTAAACACCTAGGAAATTATTAAACTAATACAGGAGAAAAGGCAATAGATACGCTTTCCTACAGCTGCTGGCAAATCATATATCATTAGGTATGGTTACCAACCTTTCTCTCAACTCAATAAATTCTATAAGTTGTTTAGGCTCAAAAAACAGAAAATTCTTATTCTGATAGGTAACAAAACCTATTTTGCAGGATACTTAACAAGAAATGTAGCCCCCAGAGCCAGAGCTCTGGGCCTCAAGGCCAAGAGTTCTTCTTTCCTACGTCTCTGGGTTTTTTGAGATAAATCTGGAAAACCTCTAACATTTGAGCCTAAAAATTGGTCATTCATATGACGGAAATATAGACGAAGAACAAATTCCTTGTCACTTTCCAGAGCAAGAGTCACAAGCATGGTAGTTCTATTAGTAACTACTTCCAAAGAAGTTTCCAAAAATGAAGATAAATTCATATCCGTCTGTCTGTCTACAGGCAATTTAGCTGGAGTAGATTCCCGTTGAGGATTTATAATGTTGAGGTAATAAGCTCTCACAATAGGGGGCAAATTTTCCAACGGTATGGCCAAAGTCTCTCAAAAATATTTCCTAACCATCTCCACTGGTAAGATGATAGAACATTTAGGAAAGTTTAGAAATCTTAAATTATTCTTTCTCAGTTGATTTTCAAAGTTTTCCATTTAATGCGAAATATATGATCTTTCTTTAACCATTTCTACTTCAACTAATTTCATTTCATTAATCTTAACTTCTTGCATCACCACTTTTTCCTTTAATTTAGATAATAATACCCCCTGTTGCTCCACCTTGAAATAAACAGTCCCATAATCGATTTTAATAACAGAAAGAGTCAATTTTAGGTTGGAGTCCACAACAGATATGGCTTGCCAGAGCGCTTCTAAGTCAATCTTCTCTGGCTTTTTCAACTCCCCAAAATTGATGACATTCTCACCTGAAGCGAGTCTCAGTTCTTCCATAGCTGTGCTAGGAGAATGTGGATGAAAATAACCTGCTCCTTCCTCTGAAGAGTCTGGTGAAGGCGTCCCTCTCAGGCTGGAGTCCACTCTTCCCTCTTGGGGTAACCGGACACCAGTTACTCCTTGCACTAGATCGCTTCCGGGTTGGGGAGGAACCAGTCTCTGCTCCAGGCTCAGCGATGCCTGGCTTGGTTCCACGCTAAGATCTCCAGATAAACCTGGATAGGCCTCCGAGGTAGGTCTGTGTTCTTCACCCGAATGGGCAAATGCGCTCATTATATTTGGCTGTGTCATCCGCTGGGGGGTTCCAGTCGCTGGAGGGTTAGGGCGAGCAGTTCCTTTCCTCTTTCCCATATTGCACGGGAAAGAATTGCACCACTCACTGAGCACAGCAAACGTTCAGCGCTGTCCGCTCAGGCGTGCGCTCTCGACACCATCTTGATCTCCTAATCAGAATAAGTTTAATTAAACACATAATTTAATAACTGGATTGGAGTTAACAGCCATTTATGGCTTCAACCTATGTTAATTGGCACCAAGTAGCAGTTGTGGCCGCAACTGCCCTTAGTCGCTCTTCTAGAAGCTGAGCGCAGAAATTCTATTACATACAACTTCTAGGGGGCATGGGAGGGGCAGGTCAGGCCA
Source organism: Geotrypetes seraphini (assembly GCF_902459505.1). Taxonomy (NCBI): domain Eukaryota; kingdom Metazoa; phylum Chordata; class Amphibia; order Gymnophiona; family Dermophiidae; genus Geotrypetes; species Geotrypetes seraphini. The sequence continues at coordinate 156,737,052 of NC_047090.1, read as the reverse complement.
GGGGTATACGTAGGAATTAAGAATGCAAGTTATAGAATCCTGGGAGTTATGCACCAACAGTTACGCAAAAGAACCTATACCAGATGTCGAAAAGGTATAACTCCTCGCACCAAACTGTGGACTAAGGCTAGTATTCTATAATGGCGGTACCTAAATATTGTTGCTCTTTCTTGAATCTATCCTATAACTTATAGGATATAGGAAGTGTGCGCCTCCAACATTTAGGCACAAACATACCAGCTCCATGACTGGTTCAATGCTTGTGCTTAAATTATAAGTGTATATTTAACCTGTTAGGCTATCAGCATGACTAAGTGCTTATATCCATTCATAGAATAAGTTCTCAGGAGCTCATCCAGAGGCGTCCTGTTACAGAATTGCATTGTGATGTGTTTTTCTCGCTCCTTTCAGGACCTCATAAGAATTTTGGCAAACACCATATGTCGTACAGTATACGAACATACTCCCTGATGAATCTTACAAAAGCAACATGCAAAAACCAATCGAGTACTATCTGAAGCAAAAAAAACAAAACCCATCTAAGGAGGGGAAGAAATGAAGATGCCTTTTATCTACGGACTGTTGCTCAGAATCAATCTGGGCAGAGGTCACTTAACTGTTATTAAAATGCGGTAGCTCAATCATTAGAGCATTAAAAGACAAAATCTTTAATGTCATTTGTGTAGGTAAATTTGAGTTACTGTATTGAAAGAGCAGGGCCAATGAAGCGTTAGGTGGCAGCCAAGCAAGCTACCTAGGGTTAAACTAGAATGATTAGGGGTGACCAGAAATTAAATGGAAGATCGTGGATTACAAACTGTCTCTCTTTATGACTTGCAAATTAGAATGGAAATTAAAAAGCTGGAACACAGAGATCCCCCACGCCTCCCAGACACGGACAACTGAGCAAAGGATGGCGTGCAACTGTCTTTCATTAGCAGGTGCCAATCATTGCATTCCATGACCTTCACCGGTAGCTCCTTTGGCAGGTTCCAGGAATTTTTAGGCAAGTAAGTGGAGATTCACGCAAGCATTTGTACTAACTTATAAAATCGAATATTATGGCAGTAAGATTTGACATGATTTTGGCCATAATTACATGGGTTAATTTCCTTCATAAATGGCTTTAAATAAGCAGGAAATATCCACCTGGATTTTATAAATAGTGTGCAAAGTTGTGTGTTATTCTGAGATGCATGCACAGCTAAATTGGCTAGCAAGCCAACGAGCGCCAATAATTAGATGTTGACAGGTGGAGACGCTCCCTGCTAAAAATTGAATATAGCTAAGTACAAATCTTTCATGATTCGTTATAGGATAAAAGAAATAGAAAAACGTAAAAATATAGTAAACAAGATACATTTGGATCCCATGAAGATTGGGTTCTATGGGTTACCACCCATTTGAACTTTTGGGTAATTAGACCCTCTGAGGATCGCGTATCTCATTTCTCCTTATGAATTTGGAGTGTATTAGTATTATCATACTGGATATTTTTCTTTGGTATAAGTGATATATTGATTCCAGTTTTTTGTATAGCCACTCATTTAAGGACTCGACAATTAATTATTGGCACTAATTTGGATTTGCACATGCATCTTGGTACATGCTATTGTTTAACGAGCTGCATGCAAATCTTAGAGCACACAATTCAAAGGGCCTTAGCAGAGGTATGGGTGGGTCAGTAGCATTCACTAACGATGCATGCAGTATCGCTGAATAGCGGGGATCTGTGCCGAAATTACGCACCAAGATTTACATCAGTTGGTGTAAATCCTCATGCCCAAAATTTGTTGTGGAAATCGGCTCTAAACTCAGTGCACCATTTATAGACTATTACTCTGTGGATTTTTCGCGTGCTGATTATTGAATGCCACTTACTTAATCTACGAGGGGGGTGCTGAAAAGTTCTCAGCTCAACCAAGAAGAGAATGACGTGGACATGGTTGAATCAATGATCTGAAACAATGCCAAAACAGAGACTTTCGTTTCTACAAATTGGCACTTAATGAAATATGATAACACTCTTTTCAGCTACAGTGGCAAAATAACACTCAGAATTTAGGAAGTTGGTTGGTTGGGCTGAGAACTTTTCTGCACCCCCCTCGTAGATTAAGTAAGTGGCATTCAATAATCAGCACGCGAAAAATCCACAGGGTAATAGTCTATAAATGGTGCACTGAGTTTAGAGCCGATTTCCACAACAACTAAAAGTGTAATAAAAGTGAGCCAAGAATAGGACAATCAAGCCATTGTGACATCACTTATGAGGTTGGCTCTTATTGGTGGAAAGAGGTATTATGACATCACAATCTCAGCTCTGGTTACCTGGGACTGAAAGTCTTCACACTACAAGGGTGTGCTGAAAAGTTCTCAGCCCAACCAAGAAGAGAATGAGGTGGTTATAGTTCAACCAATGATCTGAAACAATGTCAAAATATACAACTTCATTTCTGCAAATTGGCAATTAACACTCTTTTCAGCTACAGTGGCAAAAAAACGCTCAGAATTTAGGAAGTTGGTTGGTTGGACTGAGAACATTTCAGCATCCCCTCGTAGTCCCTAATGTTTGGGGAATTGTGTTGAAGTCCCTGGTTGGGATGCAAAATTACCCCCAAGGGTATGAGGTTAGTCTAGGATTCTCAACCCAGTCCTTGAGGAAAAACATGGCCAGTGGGGTTTTCCAGATACCCACAATGGAGATGAATGAGACAGATTTGCATGCAGTGCCTCCACTATGGGCGAATCGATCCTATGCATATTTGCTCCTGAAAATCTGACTGACTAGGTATGCTCCAATGACTAAGTTGAGAGCCACTGCTCTATGGAATATGTACTGAAAAGGAACAGTACCCCACTGTCCTATGTGCATCAATGGTTTGAGGAACACAAGAGGATGTGATACGATGACATTATTCTGTGTGGTATAGTGGTTAAAGCTACAGCCTCAGCATCCTGAAGTTGTAGGTTCAAACCCACGCTGCTCCTTGTGACCCTGAGCAAGTCACTTAATCCCCCCCCATTGCCCCAGATAGATTGTGAGCCCACTGGGACAGAGAGAAAAATGCTTGAGTACCTGAATAAATTCATGTAAACTGTTCTGAGCTTCCCTGGGAGAAGAGTATAGAAAATTGAATAAATAAATATTCTGCCACAAATAGTTTTGGTTTAATAGTATCAATGAGTGAGTAACTGGTGAAATGTACCTTAAGAAGGAATTCTTCCCATTTCTGGAGTTTGCAAGTTCACAAATGGATAATATAAGATCGATTTCCCTCGGTGCTCTCAGCTTGTAAACTTGCAAAATCCAGAGGCAGCAGAAATCTGGGGCTGGCGATGCTGTTGTATTAGGTGGTACAGAACCCCAACCCGCACCTGTGAAATGGATGCAGCATGCTCTCTCTCTTCAGTTGGACATCATAATATAGTATGCATCAGATAGTTACAGTACTAGAGGGGGCCACTCATTATCCTGGCCAAGCTCCACTGGCTTCCGATAATCGCCAGGGTCCCCTATAAATGCGCCTGTCAGTGGCGTACCAAGGGGGGGGCGGGAGGGGCGGTCCGCCCCGGGTACCAAGCCCTGAGGGGGTGCTCCCGGTCCGGTCCCCCCCCCTGCGCCGGGTGTCGCGTCTGGAAACAGCCTGCAGCAAGATCGCGATGCCAGAGATCTTTGCCTGCTTCGACTGTTTCCTCCGCCACGGTCCTGCCCCTCCTCTGATGTCAGAGGAGGGGCGGGACCGCGGCGGAGGAAACAGCCGAAGCAGGCAAAGATCTCTGGCATCGCGCGATCTTGTTGCAGGCTGTTTCCCCAGGGCAGTAGCGTACCAAGGGGGGCGAGGGGGAGGTCCATCCCGGGTGCCGCCTTAGGGGGGGGGTGCACAGCTGGCCCGGTCCCTATCGCGCTCCTACCCTCCCAGCGAAAGCAGCATCGGCGCCATTATCGAAAAAGGTAATGGCGCCATACCTTGGAGCACCAAGGCAGACCGCTTCTCCCCCCTCCCAGCCGAAACCCCGCTGACCATCCTATCTCTCCTCCCCCAAGTGAACCTTTCCGACCCTCCCAGCGAAAGCAGCAAACCTCCCTCCAGTAGCGTCGGCTTTATCCTCCCTCTGCCGCATCACTGATGACGTCATCAGTAACGCGGCAGAGGGAGGAGAAAGCCGCGAAGGAGGTTTGCTGCTCTCGCTGGGAAGGTCGGAAAGGTTCACGGGGGGGGGGGAGATAGGAGGGTCAGCGGGGGTTCGGCTGGGAGGGGGGAGAAGCGGACTGCCTCGGTGCTCCATTACCTTCTTCGGGCAGCAGCAGCGTTTACAATTCGCTGCTGTTGCCGGCTTCAGGCCTTGTTCTCTGCCTGGTCCTGCCTACTTCCAGTTTTCATGAAGACAGGACCCGACAGAGAGGAAGGCCTGAAGCGGGCAACAGCAGTGAATTGTGAATGCTGCTGCTGCCCGATGAAGTTCAGGACATCAGGACATCGGGGAAGGAGCAGGAAGAAACCGGCTGCTGGCTTGGGGGTGAGGGTAGGGAAAGAATCGTGGAAGTGGAGAAATCGGCACGATGGCTTTGTGCGGGCTAGGGGGAGAGAGAAAGAAAGGAAAAAATAAAGAGGGGGGGGGCCAGGGGGAGAGAGAAAGAAAGGCAGAAAGAAAGAGGGGGACCAAGGGGAGAGAAAGAAAGGCAGAAATAAAGAGGGGGTCAAGGGGGAGAGAAAGAAAGGCAGAAAGAAAGAGGAGGGCCAGGGAGAGAGAGAAAGAAAGGCAGAAAGAAAGAGGGGGACCAAGGGGAGAGAAAGAAAGGCAGAAATAAAGAGGGGGGCCAGGAGGAGAGAGAAAGAAAGGCAGAAATAAAGAGGGGAGCCAGGGGGAGAGAGAAAGAAGAAGGACCAGAAGAAGGACCAGAGACTCATGAAATCACCAGACAAAAAAGTAGGAAAAATGATTTTATTTTCAACTTAGTGATCAAAATGTGTCCGTTTTGAAAATTTATATCTGCTGTCTATATTTTGCACTATGGCCCCCTTTTACTAAACCGCAATAGAGTTTTTTAGCGCAGGGAGCCTATGAGCGTCGAGAGCAGCATGGGGCATTCAGCGCAGCTCCCTACACTAAAAACCGCTATCGCAGTTTAGTAAAAAGGGAGGGGGAATATTTGTCTATTTTTGTATAGTTGTTACTGAGGTGACATTGCATAAAGTCATCTGCCTTGACCTCTTTGAAAACCCGCGGAATATAAATGATAATTAACATTTTCTCTGCGTACAGCGTGCTTTGTGTTTTTAAAATTTTATTGTTGGTAGATCATTTTGACTTGGCCACAAAGGTAAGGGGGAGGGAGGGAGGGAAACTGCTGAAAGACATCTAGTAATCCTTGCAGGCTTGACTGCAGGGAATTATTTTTGTAAAATCATGTTTTGTTATGTGACTGGCATTATCTAGACTTTAATTTCTATGAATGAATAGAATGAAAATGATATAAAATTACTTGCTTGTTTTTATGTGCGTGCGCTGAAGGAAAGTGGAGAGAGAGTGGGCTGAGGATGCTGAAGGGAAATGGGGAAGAGAGTGGGGAGAAGACGCTGATTTATAAATTGACAATTGTACAGAATATTGTTTCTTTTTATACTTTAATATAAACAATTCAAGGCTTGTGTGGATGGAATCAGGTGGTTTGCGGGGATGGGGACCGAGCTTAGGGGGATTAGTCCAATAAAATTGTATTTTTTTATATCTCATTATTTGTTTTATTTTTATTTGTTAATTTATAAAGTGGTGATTGTTATGTATCAGTTTTTTCAAATTTACATCTACTGTCTTTATATTTTGCACTGTATTAGAGGACATGTGTTACTGTTTTTTGTGGTGTTGCATTGTATCCAGGGTCTGGTTTCTTGGCGGATCAGTTTAACTTTTGTCTACATATTTCTATTTTTAGTTTGTGATTATTCCATTTTGGGCAAGGGTGTATCTCTGTTCTGTGTGTATGAAAAAGACATAGTTTTCAGTTGGCATTGACTACAGGACCAATTGACTGTGCGGGATCTGGCTTGTTTAGTTTTACAATGTATGTGTTGGTGTTCTAATGCTCACTGCAATGTTTAAGATGCAGCCTTTTCCTAGGTACACTCTTGTGATGCGATATGTAGATTGGTACTAAAAATCATATTTTTCATATAGATGGGGGGGGGTGTCAAAAAATGATGGGCCCCGGGTGCCACATACCCTAGGTACGCCACTGGCGCCTGTTTAACTTTCAAAATCCTATATGGTATCCTCCCTCCCTTTATCCCTCTTTCTTGGAATTCCTCAAACCCTAATACCACCAGATCCTCCCACAAATTAAAACTATCCTTCCCCTCGCTAAAAGGCATTTCCCACACAGGAAAGCTAGGGACCTTCCTCCACTTCAAAATCAATGAGCTCTGGAACAACCTTACCTCCCCTCTTCGGAACTTGAGCTCTCTCCAAGTTTTCCGCAAACATCTGAAAACCTGGCTTTTCTCAAAAAATGTAAGTCTCCCTCACAATTTAGGAATCAAGGAAACTCTTATATCTTGGCATCCCAAGTCCTCTAAATTTTCTTCACACTTCTACCTCTAACCCTCTGTTGTAGTTCCTTTCTATTTCTCCTACTGTAAACCGCGTCGAGCTCTACGAATGTGGAGATGATGCGGTATACAAACCTAAGGATTAGATTAGATTATAGAGAAAAGCAATCACAGAAGTTCTGAAAGTGGTGAAAAATCACATGGGGGTTAATAACTGAGAGTATCTTAAAGGTAAATAAAACAAACGCACTCTATAGTGAGAAAAAAAAAATCAGCATACTAATATGAAAAGACAACCGATTCCCTGTGAGGTTATTGCACTCTTGGATTACTTTAATCAGGAGTTTGCAGATAGCCCTATTATCCATAGTCTGTGATAATGCAAACCCCAGCAATAAGCTTGGTTATATTGTGCTTTGCTTCCTCATCTTTCCAAATATTAAAAGATGTCGCAAAGCCTGGCTGTTGCAATTTATTATTACTGCAACCGATGGTCGTTTAAAACTGGCGATGTCTGTTAAACATGATATACCGCCAATTGCAATCGTGTCTGAGCGTTTTACAACTTGCAATCACCCAACAAACCACGAAAAAAAACCCTCCAATAATAATGACAGGAAAGAGGAAACCAGACAAAAACTTTAACGAACAACCCCGCAGGCAAACCAACTGGCCGTCCGCCTTCAGAGTCACAACCCACAAATGCTAAAGCATTTTAAGTTTTCAAAGCAACTTTAAACAAAATAATGTGGAAGAATTTTATAGGCCAAGTGAGCTCTCTCTCCTTGCCTTCAATTTTGCTTATCTGTAAAATATCGACAAGGGGGTGCTGAAAAGTTCTCAGCCCGATCAACCAATTTCCTAAATTCGGAGTGTTATTTTGTCACGTTAGCTGAAAAGAGTGTTATCTTATTTTGTTATGTGCCAATTTGCAGAAACAAAATTTTTTGTTTTGACATTGTTTCAGATCATTGATTGAACCATATCCACGTCATTCTCTTCTTGGTTGGGCTGAGAACTTTTCAGCAACCCCTAGTAGTGTGAAGACTTTCAGTCTCTGGTAACCAGAGCTGAGATTATGATGTCATAATGCCTCATTCCACCAATAAGAGCCAACCTCATCAGTGATGTCACAATGGCTTGATTGTCCTATACTTGGCTCACTTTTATTATATACAAGAGGGTGCTGAAAAGTTCTCAGCCCAACCAACCAACTTCCTAAATTCTGAGTGTTATTTTGCCACTGTAGCTTAAAAGAGTATTATCTTATTGGCCAATTTGCAGAAACGAAATTCTATTTTATGACATTGTTTCAGAGCATTGATTGAACCATATCCACGTCATTCTCTTCTTGGTTGGGCTGAGAACTTTTCAGCAACCCCTAGTAGTGTGAAGACTTTCAGTCTCTGGTAACCAGAGCTGAGATTATGATGTCATAATGCCTCATTCCACCAATAAGAGCCAACCTCATCAGTGATGTCACAATGTCCTATACTTGGCTCACTTTTATTATATACAAGAGGGTGCTGAAAAGTTCTCAGCCCAACCAACCAACTTCCTAAATTCTGAGTGTTATTTTGCCACTGTAGCTTAAAAGAGTATTATCTTATTGGCCAATTTGCAGAAACGAAATTCTATTTTATGACATTGTTTCAGAGCATTGATTGAACCATATCCACGTTGGGCTGAGAACTTTTCAGCACCCCTTTGTATACTTCTCAGGGATATAGCATCTACATAAACAGCTTATCTAGATACTGTCAATACAACTCTTTTGTAATCCATAATTTAATGTGTGCCTTCAGGATTCTTGAAATACATTTCGGACAGTTCCTTTTGTAAATCGTGTTGTGTTGCAACCTTCGCTCAATTACGAAAAAACAAACGAAAAAGAGTCATATTTAAAATAGTAACTTTCACATCGTGGTTCCACCTACCCAAACGTTAAAAAAAAAAAAAAGACAAGTGAACGCACTTTAAGCTTTAAAGTGACCCCATTATAACTTTATTTAAAGGCCTTATAAGTGTCAGGTGTGATACTGAAGAAAAATGTTACGTCTGACAAAACGCCTCGATTTTTCTCAAGTCTTAATGAGAAGCTGGCCCCGGGGGCTATTTCCTCATCTCAAAGGGCAGCAGATGGGGGACGTCCTCGGGGAGCCGGTCCTTGGAATTTCATCAGCATGCACGGGTGACCTAGCCTTTTCCAGCACGATGAGAGACACGATAAATCATCTTTACAACGAATTCTAATTATCGTTTATGTGGCCCGGGCGCCTCTTGAAAAAGCAGATTTCCAACACTTTTCCCTTATTGCTTGCAGATTTCCGCTTGGGTGTCGAGGGTGGTTTGTTCTCACCCTATCCTCGTGGGATGAGTCGGGTTGACCACATTAGCCCTCCATCACTAGGTATTCAGGAGTGAAACTACTCTAAGTAACACAATTGCTTATATTGAACTAAATCTAATGTTATTTTTCTCAATGAAATCATGTGTTGTTGTCTTAGATGGGATCAGAAGCACATTATGGTCATTAATATTATAATGCCTCTATGCCTACATTGAATTTCATAGATTTTTGCGCGCCGTTGGCTAGATTTCCCTTGGGTACTCCACAGGGAAGCATTGTATCCTTAGGAAATTAAATGTAGAAATTGCTGCAAAAATATTCCACAAATCCAGTAATATAGAAGCGTCTCACGCCCCCTACCCCAAAGGAACTTCATAAGGACTTTGCAACCCCAGAGCCACTGCTGGGTCATGAAATCTTTCAAATGACTATGCACAGACACAGGGTGAACTTATAATTCGTCCTGTACGAGTGCTTGCAAAAGACAAATTGCCTCACTGTCCCGCCAATTTTGTGGCTAGGGGGGCCCTAGGATTTAGGTCACTCTTCTTTAGTTGAAAACTCTGTATCTTTGGGAGTGAAAAGGGTTTTTGGGAAATTTACATTTGGGAGCCGGTCTCCTGAAGTTCTGTTCTCCCACTCATTTAATTGTACTCTGGCTCTACCTTCCTTAAATTTATTTACTCTGCGCAAATTTTTCTGAGTTGAAACCACAGAAATCACCCGATGCCACCCCTGCTGGGTTACTGGAGCGCAGTGCATTCTCCACTTGGGGGGGAGGGGGCGGGGAGGCATTGAGGTCTGTCAAAGTAGATCATTGGGTGGGGAGGAGCACTGAGGTCTGTCAGAGCTAAAGTGTGATTGAGGTAACAGAATGACACTGGGACAAATTTTTCCCCGTAGGAACTCAAATTTCCCATCCCCTCCCCACGAGTTATGTCGCTTTCCCTGTCCCTGCCCCATTCCTGTAAGCACTTATGATTTTAAAGTGTTTGAGGCTTGTGCAGAGGAGGATGAAGATTGCAGGAATGGGGCAGGGACAGGAAAATAACTCGCTGGGATAGGATGGGGACGGGGGAAAAATTTGTCCCCGTGTCATTCTCTAATTGAGGTCTGTCCGAGTTAAGGGGTAAGAGAAAGAGCAGCTGTCAAAACCAAGGGAATCAAATGTTTAAGGAAGTGCCGTTGAGATCCTGCATCCTACACTTTTCTTCAGACTAAGGCAGGGGTGTCAAAGTCCCTCCTCGAGGGCCGCAATCGAGTCGGGGGTTTCAGGATTTCCCCAATGAATATGCATGAGATCTATTTGCATATGCTAATAGATCTCATGCATATTCATTGGGGAAATCCTGAAAACCAAACTGGATTGCGGCCCTTGAGGAGGGACTTTGACACCCCTGGACTAAGGGCTCCTTTTACTAAGGTGCACTAGCGTTTTTTAGCGTGCACAAAAAATTAGCACGTGCAAACCACGCGCTAAATGAAAAATACTAACGCAAGCTCTATGGAGGCGTAAGCGTTTAGTAAAAGGAACCCTAGGTAAAATCATTTGAAATGAGTATCTGCTCTTTAGGGATTTTCTTTGTACCGCTTAACTGAGGGATCCTCACAAGCAGCAGAAGTGAAGGAGCCATAACCTATGCCAGGGGTGTTCGACCTTTTGGCTTCCCTGGGCTGCATTGGCTGAAAAAATTTTTTCTGGGGCTGCGCAAACGCTGCAGCAAAACAGAGGAGGGAGCCGGCAAGACGGTGAACACCCAGGGGAAGCAGAGGAAAACACTGCATCGCCCTCGACCGGGGCTGCACAAAATACTTCACGGGGTCGCAGGTTGGACACCCCTGACTATGCTGAGACTAAAAGTGCCAAAACTTTACAATTTCATAAGCTAAGGAAGTAGTTGGAAGTTAGAGTAGCTACCTGAGAAAAAATAAGTTTTCCGGCCCCAGCACTGGGGTAAAATGCTGACTTCCCTTACCTGAAGGGGTAAAACACGGACATGAAAAGAAGCAGATTTCTAAGGACATGCAGTTGAGATCCGCAAGGTCCCTGAGATCCGTGTTTTACCCCTTCCCGCTTACACTGGCCGGGACTGAGAGCATCTTTGAAAGCTGACCTGTCTCCCTGTGCAGACTCCTTTTCAGTATTACCTTCAGTTGACACAATTAGGCAGCGATGAGGATAGCTTATCCCTTGCCCTGGAGAGGGCAAGTGGCACCGTGTTTCCATGGGGCTGAAAACATTCCAGGCTACAAGTTCGAAACTTCGATTAGTCCTAACTTGGATCTTTCCTGGCAAAAATTAAAATTAAACACGACCAAACGACCAAAAAGCTTAATACTATGCAAGCAAGAATTACTCTTATTCCAACAGTGAAACTTATTTCATCCCTTAAGACAGGGGTGTCAAAGTCCTTCCTCGAGGGCCGCAATCCAGTCGGGTTTTCAAGATTTCCCCAATGAATATGCATGAGATCTATTTGCATATGCTAATAGATCTCATGCATATTCATTGGGGAAATCCTGAAAACCCGACTGGATTGCGGCCCTGGAGGAGGGACTTTGACACCCCTGCCTTAAGAGGTTTGAACTTAGTGAAACAAGTTTCACTGTTGGACGTTTCTGCCTCGATGTAGATTAAAAATATATTTTGGCTCCTTTTTTCCCCAGCATTGTAGGAAGACAGTCAGTTACTGTCCGGGAGTATAATTAAATCTTGTGCTGGCAAGGAATTGGAAGTATTCAGAATAACACACAAAAACAATCCAGCTCCTCCTGAATAATTTGCCATTTACCAAAATTGGTCTAACAAGACTAGGTAGCTCCCTTTTGCAAAACACTAGTGCATTATAACCTCAGAAGTGCCACTTTGTGACAGTTATTTTCAATGGAAAAATAAAGGAGACAGCGGGAAAAATGTCTGGAAAGAGGGTCCCATTATTAGAAGCAGAAAATGTAATTCGTTAAGCGCAATAACATTGTGTAGTCTGTGAAACACGTGTCCTGCTGAGTTTTCGCTCTTAAGATTCAGAGAGATGGCGTTTCAGGGTGAGCATTTAGATAAATGTCACCAGGAGAAATGCAGTCAGTACAGAGTTAATAGCCATCTGGTTATCTGCAGTCTTAGATCCTGTGTCCCCGCGATAAGATGGTTATTAAGCGACCAATATTACATGCCCAAGGATCATTTTCAGAAGCGCCGAGGAAAATAGACTTTATCTAGTCTATTAACTATTGTGTACGGGTTCTTGATGTTTTCCTTTGAGCCAACAGAAGCAGAAAATGTAACCCCTTATTTGATGATGTAAACTCAGACTTTTATCTACGGGACTCTCCGGATTGTCGTTCATGTTGTCAGGGATCATTAATGTGTGAAGGAAGTAGCAAATTAATTCTCCATATACGGTATCCAGTTTAAAGATAGCCCATATGATACGTCTTAGATAAATAATGCTTTTCAGGAATTTAAGTTACTCATTTCATATTCTTTTAGCATAAAATAATAGGCATGCGCACCCAGAACATTTTTGTTTGGTGGTTTTGTTTTATTTTTTGTAGACTTTAAGACTTGGCTAAAACACAAGTCTACAACCCGAACCAGGTAGTATAGAGAGGTAATAGGGGTCTCAAGCGCTCACAGCTATAAGCCCGACATTCTTTTCAAGGCTAATAACCACAAAGTGAGCTCTCATCGGTCCCATACACTCTCTTCTTAAATGATTTTTATAAGTTTTTATACTTTTAAATAGTTTAGTGATCTTAATTTCATATGCAATAAGAAATTAAGCCTTACCTCTCCCCCTTACCTTACTTAGATACTCACTTCGGCCAGCAGGCCCGTCTCTTCAAAATAGCGGGCCTTCTCCTCCCCGGTGTATCCTGGGAGGCACCTGGGAGGGGCCTGAAGCTCTGATTGGCCCATGTTGCTTAAAGTCCCCCCCTTAGAGCCCCAGGTCCTTCCCAGGTGCATCCCAGGATGCACTGAGGAGGGGAAGGCCCATTTTGAAGAGGTGGGACTGCTGGCTGGAGGGAGGAGGCATCCCTCTGGCAAGCCATCTAAGTAAGGTAAGGGGGAGAGGACAGGGGTCGTTGGAGGCATGAGGGGAAGGTTGCAAAGTGGCAGGAAAGAGTGGGCATCTCTCCTGCTGCAGAGGGGCTATTGGGGTGTCTGTTGCCTGGTGGCAGGAGAGAGTGGGCTTCTCTCCTGCTGCTGGAGGGGGGTTGTTTGCAGCGGGAGAGAGTGGGCATCTCTCCTGCTGCAGAGGGGATGTTGGAGGGGGGTGTAGCTTGGCAGCGGGAGAGAGTGGGCATCTTTCCCACTGCCAAGGGGATGTTTGGGGGGGGGGTGGTGTTGCTTGGGGTCAGAAGAGAGTGGGCATCTCTCCTGCTACCGGGGGGATGTTGTTTGTGGCAAGAGAGAGTGGGCATCTCTCCCACTGTTGGGGGGAGGGGGGTATTGTTTGTGGTGGCAGAGAGTGGGCATCTCTCCTGCTGCCGAGGGGGACTATAATACACACACTCAAGAAGCATGCATTTACCACTCCCACAAAAAAAACCTATAATTTATGAGAATCAAGTAATTTTTTTTCATTAGCCACAGCCAAAATACATGCCACAAGATGCACTTTTAACAGTCCTGGCACTGTACCGGCCCTCCCGGACCAGTCGCTGATTTTTATCGCCAAAAGCCAATGCTGCTGTTGAAGAATGACTTGGCGATGTTTAAGAATCCACTAGAGTGCTCATTTCAATATTCAAGAGCCCATTTGCATGACAGAGTTGGAGACTGGTGGAAAGCTCGCTAAAGACCACGATAAGCCGTTTTGATAATCCGCTGCTAAAATGCATGCAGGCTAAACCGTCTGGAGCCAATTTAGCAACTGTGTTAAAGGCAACCTTAAGTTTTGAGAATCTGGTGCTCAGTCCTTTTGCAGCTTCAAGCCTGGTAGAAGATAGGGCCTCAGTGGCAGTGACAGGCCCAGCAAGGGGAAGGGAAGGAGATGCTGGACACAGAGTAAGGGTAGGAAAGAGGAGATGCTAGCCTCTTATGCTGGGGATATGATGGCTTCCTATAGAGTAGGGGTGTCAAAGTCCCTCCTCAAGGGCTGCAATCCAATCAGGTTTTCCCCAATGAATATGCATGAGATTTATTAGCATACAATGAAAGCAGTGCATGCAAATAGATCTCATGCATATTCATTGGGGAAATCTTGAAAACCCGACTGGATTGCGGGTCTCAAGGAGGGACTTTGACACCCCTGCTGTAGAGGGCTTAAAAGGAAAAGGGGGAGATACTGGCCATCTCAAGGAATAGGGAGGGGGATGATGAGAGGAAGGGGAAAGGGAGATGCTAGATTATGGGAATGGTGGGTAGGTCCTTGAGCTATCCCTGAAGGTCATCTAGGGCATCAGATAACCTTGGACTGGCTCTATGGACAAAATCTATTTATAACTTAGTTCTTTAGAATGTAAAATTAAGGAAGTTGAACGAATATACGAATAATGAAAACCCATTCTTGCTAAGTCAACTTTATAGAAATATGAATACAAGAATAGAATACAATGAATAGAAATATGAATATAAGAAAATCTGCAGTGAAAGAGCAGGAAATGAAATATATATGCAGAGAATGATTCACTGTGCTGATCAAAACAAATGTATCACAATGCAGGCTAACTATCTTAAGAGGAAAACACAGAAGACTCAAATTCAAAGAATTTGTAAGACAGACGGTACAGTAAATATCCAACACAACTGATATTTTACGTACTTTCCATTTGTTTTACTCCTCACTACATGAAACTGAAAGTATTGATAATATCATTATAATGGGAAATTTTTTTTCCTAATTTGGGGTGAGTAGGAAACTTTGTATGGTACTTTGAGTATTGGAAAGGATGCTGGATCTAACATTTTGGATCAAAGTCAATTACAAAAGATTGCTCAGGTTTTCATGTATTGACTATCAACATACTGCAGACACTTGATTGGCGTGCATAAAAAAAAAATATATTTACTGTCTTCAATTGATTCAAAATTTGGTGGCCATATTGTTGCTGGCACAGCATTTGGAAACAGGATGATACCAGTGACAATTCCCTTTGTGTTAGGCCTATATATATATATACAGTGGTACCTCGGAATCCGAACGCCCCAGAACTCGACCAACTTGGAATCCGAACTAATTTTTTGCCCCAGAATCCGAATGTACGCCCCAATGAGGAAAAAAGATTGGAAAATGTAACTTGCCAAGCACCATTCTTTACATGCATTCGGGGACCAGTCCCGTTCCCTTCCCTGTGATCCCTGCCATCTCTTCCGTCCTCCCCAGCCAGGCGTTATCTCCCCCCACTTCCGCGATATGGTACCACTCACTCAAACTCCTTCTTCTGTCCTACTTTCATGCCCTTGTCTGAAGTCAGCCGCCACCAGCGCCCCTGCCTCCTCTGACACGACTTCTTTCTCAGCCACATTCACTTCTGCCGGAAACAGGAAATGTGTCAGGTGCGTGCATATACAGGAGGAGGCGAGTTGTGGGGGTGGCTACTAGAAAGGGAAGATGTTGCATTAGGTGCGATAATACGCAGGAGGAGGCGAGTTTATGAGTGAAAGATTCTGGATGGTGGCTGGAGCTTTGGATTCATTTGTTATCAAGGTTCACTTTACCTTTTTTTTACTGTACTATATTTGAGAGTGTTCTGAATTACAAAAAAAAATCCAGTGTATTTAGTGTTAAAATTATTTGAAAATCTGAGTTTGTGAGACCAAGGAACGGATTAATCCCGTTTCTATTATTTTCAATGGGAAAAATTGTCTTGGAATTCGAACATTTTGGAACTTGAACGGGGTTCTGGAACGGATTAAGTTCGGATTCCAAGGTATCCCTTGTATTTTCCCCCTCCCCCCCTTGTGTCGCTGGTCAATAGGTTATCATGCTTATATGACCCAGTCTAATGTCTTTATTTTTAAAACTTTGTTTAACTTATTGCAAACCACCTAGACGTAATGATAGGCAGGATATCAAATCTATAATAAACATGAAACTTGTTGGTAGAGGGGAACTGAGATGAAGATCAAGTTGGAATCAAAGGAGGACAAGGCTAATTGAACTACAGAACTAAATAAACCCTGGCACTTCAACAAGGAAGGCTTGGCCTTCTGCCTACGGCCACTGCCTTCCCCTTGGGTTGGGCCCTCCAGTGCCGACAGCCACCAAGGCTTAGCACCAACGGGGCATGATATCACACAGAACAAGATACAACAGGACACGGTATTGCATCTGGAATTCAGCGGGTAGTCTCGATCCAAAGTGTCGCAGGAGTGTAGCAGGCAATCTGGATCCATAGCAGAGCAGATATACAGTAAAGTAGGCAATAGGTAGCCCAAGCGGTTAATCGCATGAACCAAATGCAAGAACTGAAATAAATTTAGCATGTATCTACACATAGGGCTCCTTTTACTAAGCTGCGTTAGGGCATTAACGCGCGGAATAGCGCATGCTGAATTGCTACGCGCGCTAGACCTTAACGTCAGCATTGAGCTGGCATTAGTTCTAGCCGTGTAGCGCGGCAGTATCCTGCGTGCGCTAAAAACGCTAGCGCACCTCAGTAAAAGGAGCCCATGGGGGTTGTTAATTTCTTTTATCGATCCTAGACATTCAAGCAATAACTTTGATTCCAGTTTTCTCGTAATTCCTACGGGCATGTGAAAGGCAATTCTATAGGCTTGACATGTAGAGATGTGTGCCAATTGAATGCCAAAACATGGCTTATATATTCCTAACAGAAAAATCACCTAAGCAAATAAACACTATATTAAAAAAATTCTCATGAGTGTTTTTGTGAACACTCAGACTCACAACCAAACCGCCAAGTGATACGACACGGCGCAGGTTGCTGATGAGACCATCACACAACGTCTCTTACCACCAGTTATCATTTTATGCATTAGTAAACCAGTTATAAAGATGAAAAAAGATGACTATCTTCTCTGGGACTTCTGGTGGTAGTGGCTCATCTAAGCAACCGCTCGGCAATCATGTTAATTCATACTAGACATAATAAAAGCAAAGTGCTTTCACAAATTCCTCGACCCCACTTTACTTTTATTATTTCTAGTATGAATTAACATGGTTGCCGAGCGGTTGCTTGGATGAAGAGGTTCCAGCAGCGAAGACCTCGAAAAAACCCCTGAATATAAATGATAATTAACATGTTCTCTGCGTATAGTGTGCTTTGTGTTTTTATAATTTTGTGGTTACCGTTATGTATAAATAACATTATATTGTGTGTATATAAAAAATGGATGAAAGAAATTGCATTATTAGTAGTACTATTATTATGGGGGTGGAGTCAGGGGTGGAGTTTGGGCAGGCCTGGGATGGAGTTTGGGTGAACTTAAGAACATAAGAATTGCCGCTGCTGGGTCAGACCAGTGGTCCATCATGCCCAGAAGTCTGCTCACACGGCAGCCCTCTGGTCAAAGATCAGCACCCTAACCGAGACCAGCCCTACCTGACTACATTCCGGTTCAGCAGGAACTTGTCTAACTTTGTCTTGAATCTCTGGAGGGTGTTTTCCCCTATGACAGTCTCCGGAAGAGCGTTCCAGTTTTCTACCACTCTCTGGGTGAAGAAGAACTTCTTTACGTTTGTACGGAATCGATCCCCTTTCAACTTTAGAGAGTGCCCTCTCGTTCTCCCTACCTTGGAGAGGGTGAACAACCTGCCCTTATCTACTAAGTCTATCCCCTTCAGTACCTTGAATGTTTCGATCATGTCCCCTCTCAATCTCCTCTGTTTGAGGGAGAAGAGGCCCAATTTCTCTAATCTTAAGCTGGGTCTGGGGTGGAGCTTGGGCAGGGGTACTCGGTTGGTATTTGCTAGGCTTAGGGGGTACTCGGCTTGAAAAGGTTGAGAAACACTGCTATAAACAACACTTACTGGTTCATTGACAAAGGATGCCTGAGAGTTAGACACCACTAGGCGACATTTATAGAATCAGGGCCTTGGTCTCCCTAGCTAATTGCGAGCATCATAAGTACATAAGAACTGCCATACCAGGACAGAGCGAAGGCGAAGGTCCATCAAGCCCAGCATCCTGTTTCCAACAGTGGCCAACCCAGGTCCCAAGTACCTAGCTAGATCCCAAGTAACAAAACAGATTCCTAGTCCCTGATTATAGTTTATTCTGGAAAAGAGACCACAATCTCTCTCTCTTTCTTTAAATCCATTTTAGGGAAGCACTTGCTGTTTCTTTTTGATCACTATTTTTGAAATTTTTGTGGACATGTACTCAGACTTACAGTCACATTCACAGCTTTGAGTTTTTTGCAGTTCCCCTAAATCAGGAGCAGATTAAGCATTCAAGAAGATCTCTGACCTTCTGCATCATAAATCTCTGTCTTGGTCTAACTTCCAGCAAGTTTCCACTCTGCTCTGAATCTGCTGCTGCTAAGGAAGGATCTCTTGCTTGCTTTTATCTCGCAAGGCAATAAATTTTGTATATAAATTATCCTCTGCCTCCTTTTTGCTCCGAGGGTCTGGCTCAGAACTTCTACCTGCTTTTGTAATTCTACTTTGTCAGCAATATAACCTCCCCAACAAGGCATAAGTCTTGAACACCACCTGTTAAGTTGTAGGCTGTGTCATTACGGCGAACTGATCTTATGCCAACACTCCATCCTAAACTAGTAACTGCCATGGTAATAAACTTTAAACTGAGAAGAAAAGATAGAAGCCTTATCAGTTCTCAAATCATGGTGAAGGTGGGGAAATAAGATTACACTTAACATTTTTACCTTACAGCAAACAAATACTTGCCCTAAGCAACCAAGTAGCTAGCATTCAAACCAAATAAAATTCACCCAGGCCTTGCCATGATTGGTTTGGGAACATGCATGGACCTCCATGCACCACCACTGAGTTGAATGACCCCCCCAAATATATATCTTAATTATTTTTTAAAATTATTATATTTATCAAATTTCAAATTATAATACAAGAATTTACTCTTGTGCCAGAAATATAGCAGAAAAGAATAATATCATAAGTACGAATGTTAAAGAAGAAAGAAGAAACAAATTTTTACTTCTTAGACCTCAAACTTGGAAGGAGGAATTCAAAGAAAAATGAGGAGAATCTTACCCCCTCTTCTACAAAGCCGCGCAGCAACAGCCCCGAAGCCCTTTAAATCTCTATGGGCTTTGGGGCCGTTAGTGCCCGGCAGCCGCTAGTGCGGCTTTGGAGAAGAGGGGGTTAATTTTCATATAATAAATCAGGAATTGGATTAACAGCTTTAAATCCCCTTATTTTAAATTGCTGTTCAAAATATCTAAACGTTCCCTGTTGCCAGCTCCTTCAGGTCTAAAAAGGTTCGCAGCTGTTTGGGAGAGTAGACATTTATCTAGACATTTGCAGGGGTAGGCTAGAAGAAATGTACCACCCAAAGACAATATTTCATGTCTCATTGCAAGAAACAATTTTCTACGCTCCTGCGTCTTCCTAGTTACATCTGGGTACATATACTGTATACTTTTTTCCCATAGAACAATATTTGTGATGTGCGGAAATATATTTGAAACATAGCATTTACATCTTGTTCAAAAACTAAAGAGATTAACAACGTCCCTCTTGCTAAGGTCTCAGATACTGTTGTCTCAAGCAAATCTGTAACATTTAAAGCTTCATTGGGATTTACGTTAACTAATTCAAACTCTGGCTATGCTCCTACTCCTTTTTTTGATGGCAAAGAGTCAGTGGCGTACCTAGGGTATGTGGCACCCGGGGCCCATCATTTTTTGACACCCCCCATGTAGAAAAATATTTTTTGTAATGACCATGAAACGGAATAAATGGTCAGAATAGAAACAGGCAGTGAAAATTTTCTTATATTCCAAACATAACATAACATAAATTATGTCTGAATTGTCATGACATCAAAAGTACATATGGAGTAGTTGCAAGTGATGTTTGGGACAGTTCTGATTGTGTTAGTTTGGTTTTATGTGTTTTTTGAATAGAAGGGTTTTTATTTCTTTTTGAAGGTTTTGCAGTCAGTGGTTGATGTCAATTGGTTGTAGAGTTGGGGGTCGAGTGTTGCAGCTTGAATGGCTAGGAGGTTGTCGAACAGTTTATTTCTTTTGACGTTTTTGGTTGGAGGGTGTGTGAATGGTGCGTGAGTTCTCCTATGTCTGTTTGAAGTGGATTGAATTATTTAGCTGAAGAAATAAGTTACCCCCTCATCCCACACACATTAATTCTCTTCCATTTTTGTTCCCTTTATAAAAAACACTGATAAGTTCCTAGAAAAAAAATACATTAAAATAAGAAGTGAAAACAAAGGCCCCTACAGATGAGAACATAACATAAGAATAGCCTAACTGGGTCAGACCAATGGTCCATCATGCCTAGTAGCCCATTCTCATGGTAGCCAATCCAGGACATTAATACCTGGTCAAAACCCAAAGAGTAGCAACATTCCATGCTACCGATCCAGGGCAAGCAGACTCTTCCCCCATGTCTTAATAACAGATTATGAACTTTTCCTCCAGGAATTTGTCCAAATCTTTCTTAAAACCAGCTACACTATCTGCTTTTACCATAACTTCTGGCCACTTCATTTTTAAGTTTAGATCTTTCCTTTCAAACAGAGACCTTGCTAGATGTCAAATACAGCACAAGGTAACTTCACATGGACTTAGCTGTGCAGGAAATGTGAATCTCCTCATACACCCACCATATAGTGCAAAAATGTGCAAAGGTCTGTTTTTTTCTTTCGATCACTACATAGCCTAATGCCACACAAGCAGCGCTGTTACAAACATATTCTGTAGGTCAATGCTAAGGATAACAAAGTTTCCTTCCTTGGACCAGAAGGAGATATTGATAAACCACTGGAAGAGATCCCAAAACAACACCCAAAGACCCACTCAGTGTGTGAACCAGTTGAGTGGAGTGGACTAACTGGGGGATGGAAATGGGCCCGGATTTTGCTCAGCAGAATTTCCCAGACCACCTCTTCCTCTCAACACATTGACACGCTGCCACCATCACCACTAGGAATACCTCACTGGGTAGGCCAGCTATGCTATAAACTTTATAAAACACATTATTATATTTTCTTATAAAGCACATATTTTAACTGAACTCTCTGACATCCTCAGCCTTTCCATTCACAAAAATAGAAGGAAGAAAAGTTCCCATTTCCTGCTGTCTCATGTCCCCGGCCTATACAATATTTTTTTTCTGCAGACCCTTCAAAAGTCTGACCAAATTTTCGTTTCACTTGCATTATAAAGTACTGAGGATGCCATCTCTCCCCAATCCCAGGTCCTAAAGTCTAAGACAGTAGCGCAAACTAATGCTGCCTGTCCCCCCCCTCACCCTTGAAAGCCTGCCTGCCCGCCCGCCCCACCCTGAAGGCCTGATGCCCCGACCCACCCCGAAGGACCGCTCGCCCCCTGGCCTCCCCGCACCACCTATGAAGCAGCCGCAGCAGGATCGCGACGTCAGCGATCTCTGCGCTGCTTAGGCGCTGCTTCCCGCGCCGCGGTCCCGTCCCTCCTCTGATGTCAGAGGAGGGGCAGGACCACGGCGCAGGAAGCAGCGCCCAAGCAGCTCAGGGATCGCTGACGTCGCGATCCTGCTTCACAGGTGGTGCAGGAAGGTCAGTGGGGCGAGCGGTCCTTCGGGGGTGGGGGGGACTGAACGGCAAGGCCGGGAGCACCCCCACAGGGCTGGCACCCGGGGCGCACCTCCCCCCCCTTGGTACGCCACTGCAAATAGTATATTCAGTTTATAGGTGATATACATTCAGATGAGAATTTCAAAACCTCAATAAGATACTTTTTAAACATCTCGGCAGGAGGCACCCCAATACTCTAGGAAAATTCCAAACACGTATGTTCAATCAGTGGTTAAAGTTCTCCAGTTGTTCAACCTTTCTATTTAACTGATTTTTATCTTTAATGAGTCCTGAAGATAACTCTTGAAGACTTTCCACCTTTTCAGTAACCTGTTTTAAGTTGTTTGTAAATTCTTCCTTAGTCCCATCTAATTTAAGTCCCAAAATGTCCACAGTACTCACTAATACTGCAACTTCCTGTGAAGATCTGGTCACGGTATCGTTCAGCCTGGAGAGAGCCTCCCAGATACTCTCCAGTATCAGCACTGAAGGTTTTACCAATTGAGAGCTGACTTCCTTGCTGGCTCCCAAATCTCCCTGCTTCCTTCTTGCTGTCGTGGCCTCTGCCTCTTGATCAGGGGTTTCCTCTGCAGACTCCATTCGGCAGGGCTCCCCACACAGAACCCCAACTGAAGCTGGGCGAGGTGGTGGAACAGCTACCGGGGGAGATAAAGAGATCTCCAGGGCTAAATCCTCCACTGCTCCTCTAGCGGGAGACAACGCCGTCTTCACCCCAGAAAAATCCTTGGGATTAATAATAGTCATGAACTCCCAAATTGACCACTGTATCGAGAGGAAGTTCTCGGCGTCGAGGGATTTGCTATCCCCTTGCGCTTAGTATGCATCACGGTAAGAAGCAGAAACTTTACTGTTCGCTCACAGGTCAGTTCAGGAGCGCAAGCACATAGCTGCCGCCATCTTGAATTCCTCCCTCTTCATCATATATATCTTAATTTTAATTGTCTGGTAAAATTAACCCCCTCTTTTACAAAGGTGTGCTACGCTTTTTAGTTAAAGAGGGCCTTCATTCAGGCAGACTGCTATTTTTATTACAAAATATATGTTTAAATAAAATAAATTATTTTACCACTTGCCACTCAGGGCCAATGCAGAAAGCTAGCGCAGATGGAAGTAGATGATTAGCACAATTTTTGTGCACAATTTTCTGGGTGCACAATGCGGAGCAGCATTTTGCGCAGAAGCTATCCCTGTACCAGTGCATATCAAGAAAAATCAATGGTAATTTTTATTTATTTTATTATTTCAGTTTTATATCCCGTCCTACCCAGGAGCTCAGAACAGTTTGCAGTAGTACATTCACAGTATCTGGGGTGCTGGGGAAGTGGTACAAGTTTCCAAGTTTATTAGTTTTTAATATCCCGACCATCAAGCAAATGTCTGGCCGGTTAACAATGTTTTGTAGAGGCTAAAAAATATTATAAAATAATGTGAACGTATATGACAGACTAGACATACTGGAAGGTGAGGAAAATAAGGGAAGGAGGGGAGAAGTTACATACTTTAGTGATGAAGGAGAAAGTGGGGAGGGGATAGAACGTGAGGAATGGGGTAGCATTGTTGCTGCAGATACTTATTCGCAGTAGTAGGCAGAAAAAGTGGGAGTGGGAAATAGATAGGAGAGATATTTAAGAGAAGAAAGATATACATGATATATTGTGGGTAGAAACAATACAATCATAGCATTTTAGAGGTAACATAACATAAGAATAGCCTAACTGGGTCAGACCAATGGTCCATCAAGCCCAGTAGCCCGTTCTCACGGTGGCCAATCCAGATCACCAGTATCTGGCCAAAACCCAAGGTGTAGCAATATTCCATGCTACCGATACAGGGCATGCAGTGGCTTCCTCCCCGTGTCTTTCTCAATAACAGACTATGGACTTTTCCTCCAGGAACTTGTCCAAACCTTTCTTAAAACCAGCTACACTATCCGCTCTTAACACATCCTCTGGCAACGCGTTCCAGAGCTTAACTATTCTCTGAGTGAATAAATATTTCCTCCTATTGGTTTTAAAAGTATTTCCCTGTAACTTCATCGAGTGTCCCCTAGTCTTTGTAATTGTTGACAGAGAAAAATCGATCCACTTGTATCCGCTCTACTCCACTCAGGATTTTGTAGACTTCAATCATATCTCCTCTCAGCCATCTTTTCCAAGCTGAAGAGCCATAACCATTTTAGTCTTTCCTCATACGAGAGGGTCGCTCTTCTTTGAACCTTTTCTAGTGCCACTATATCTTTCTTGAGATAAGGAGACCAGAATTGAACGCAATATTCCAGATGTACATGGTTAATCGTGTATATACAGAATACTGCTGGAAGCGGAGAGGACAGAGGGCATTTACAGTATAAGGTAAAAGTATTGGGCATACAGTATACTTAAAATGGTGTGGGGGGAGGGTGGAATAAGCACACACTCATGGCGGGGGGTATTGGGTTTACAGTATGGATATTCGGTCAGTAGTGGTGGTAGCCATGGTATTTAATCCTGATTGGGTTTACGTCATGTCATGTAATTGGTCAATAGCATTGAGGCCAGGTCTACGAGTTTAGGTCAATGGTTATAGAGAGAGAGGTAATGTCTGTAATTGGACTGTTGACGTGAGGAGGATAGAAGGCATTTATAGTGGTCAGCACTTTGTTACTGGTTGTGTTCTGTCAGGTTAGAGTGCCGTTACAGTTTATTCCCTAAGGCTTCAGTGCAGGAGTGCCGTTGTTTGGGAATAAGATGGTGTTTACTGCTTTTTGGAAAGGTAGTAGATCTTATTCTGCTCCAATGCAGAGAACTGCTGAAGAAGTCTAAGGCAAGCAGAATGTGGGAAGTTGAATGCCAGGTGTGAGGAGGCATAGAAGGATTAGCTCATTCTTCTCTAGTAGCATCTAATTATTGGGGGATCAAAGCTGGAGGACTAGCTGTCATGTTGAATAGTTCTATGCAGCTATTTGTTTAATTATTATCCTAGGTGGTTTTTAAAAAAAAATATATTTTAAATCATGCTGAAGAAGAAAATTAAGATTCAGAAGTCCCCTTCTACCTCAATTGTGACTTTTCCCCCTTATCAGCTGTCAATTTGGGGCTTCAGCAGCATTTCCGGGTGGACAGTGGAGGGTAGGTGAGGGCTGAGTACAGGGAATGGAAATGGGAGACTAGGGAGTGGGTGAAAGCTAGACAGACTGGGAGAGGAGGGAAACAGAGAAGGCAATGGGAGTGTTGGAGAGGGGATGAGAGGAAGATGGGGAAAAAAAGCCAGTAGGTAGATGAGATGTGAAAAGAAGGAGACCTAGAGCAAAATAGTGAGAGAAATGGAGAATGAGGGAAAAATCAAATGAGCAGATAAAAAGGCCAAAAAAGAGAAAAGTGCCCCCCCTAAACAGAAAGAGCAGTGCCAGACAGATGTAGAGAAGGAAAGGCATTTGTTAATTGTGTTTTTGGAGTTAAATATCATACATAACATACAGATTCTTATATTCCGCAAGTGTCCAAAAAGATGTATTGCAACTTACAATGAGGTTAATGGATTTTCATTACTGTTACATCAAGAATTGTAGACCATATTGAGTTTAAGTTTTGGGATTACAGAGAGAATATATATGTCTTTAGTGATTTCCTGAGCTGAAGGTAAGAAGAGATCTGTTACAAGTTACTTGGAAGAGAGTTCCATATTATGGGACCTTGAAATTCGAAGGTAGACTTGAACAGTGTTTTACGCAGGACTTGTCGTGAAGAAGGAAAAGCTGGTTTGAAACATTGGGATGTTCTCGAAGTATAGAAGGAATGCGTGATTCTAATGTCAGATGTCAGTTCAGTAGAGTTGTCTTCATATATAGCTTTATGGACCATACAGGCCATCTTAAACTGGATTCTACTTCTTATTGGCAACTAGTGTACCGTATTTTCACATAGATAACGCGCACCCGTGTAAAACGCGCACACGGGTATAGCGCGCAAAAAACACATATTTATGTACATAAATTTTTATATACCGCGCACACCCGTATACCGCGCATGCTGCCCGACTCTCCTTTCGCCCGCCCCGACTCTCCTCTGGAGACCCTGACTCTGTTTTCGCCCACCCCGACTCTCCTTTCCTCCTTGAAGTCCTGTCCCTACCCTGAAAGCCTGATGCCCCCCCGACATCCGATTCACCCCCCCCCGCAGGACCGCTCGCACCCCCACCCCGAAGGACCGCTCGCACGCACCCGCACCCCCACCCTGAAGGACCGCTCGCACCCCCACCCGAAGAACCGCTCGCACCCCCACAGTCTCACCCCCCTCCCCCATGGAGAAGCTGTCTACCTTGTTTCCGGATGCCAGCGAGCCCAGCTGTTTCCTCTGCCGGCGGTCCCGCCCCTTCTCTGAGCCCTGCTGTGCTGCTTTTTCTTCCGGCGGTCCCGCCCTTTCTCTGACATCAGAGAAAGGGCGGGACCGCCTGAAGAGGAAGCAGCGCAGCACAGGGCTCTGAGAAGGGGCAGGACCGCCGGCAAAGGAAGCAGCTGGGCTGGCATCCGGAAACAAGGTAGACAGCTTCTCCATGGGGGAGGGGGGGAGGCTGTGGGGGTGCGAGCGGTTCTTCGGGTGGGGGTGCGAGCGGTCCTTCGGGGTGGGAGTGTGAGCGCTCCTTCCAGGTGATGAATCGGGCGTCGGGGGGGGAAACTATGTAAAAAAATTTTTGTACAACGCGCTCACGCGTATAATGCGCAAGGGTATGCGCGGTTTGTAAAAACCACGTATAACGCGCGCGTTATATGCGAGAAAATACGGTAATTCTGCCAGAAGTGGATTGGTCCTCTTGAACCAGCTCAGGTGAAAGCTCAGTGTAGCCGCTGTGTTCTGGAGCAGTTGTAATCTCTTAAATTCTTTCACTGGGATATTACCGTATAGAGAATTACAATAATCCAGATATGGGAGCAAGACTGCCTGAACCACTATTCTGAAGTTGGTTTGACTCAGTCTTTATCTTATCATTCTTAATTGTCTAAGTCTGAAGAAAAAAATCAATCTGGTTTTGTGTTATTTTGCAAAGTGTATTGCCATATTTAAAGCAGGCCCTTGCACCCAAAATAAAAATATTCAAGACTAATTCAGAGGAAGGCAACATAAATGGTACAGGGTTTGTCATAAAATATATGTGAAGAGATTGGAGGACTTGAAAATGTATACACTGGAGGAAAGGAAAGAGAAAGAGGTGGTATGATTCAGCCATTTAAGTACTTGAAAGGTATTAATATTCAAACAAACCTCTTCCAAAGATGTAGGGGGCGATGGAACTAGAGAACATGAAAGGAGGTTACAGGAAGGTAGACTTAGGAGTAAAGTCAGAAAATACTTTTTCAGAAAGAGAGTGGTGGATGTCTGGCACACCCTTCCAAGAGAGGTGGTAGAGTCAAAAATGGTGAACACATTAAAAAATGCATAGGATAGACACAGGGAATACCTAAATAGAAACAGGAAGAATGCACATGATTGAAGTGTTATCTTGGGAAGACATAGTGGGAACTCAGGCCGATGCTGGACAAATTTCTATGGTCTGTTTCCCGCAAATGGCAAGAAACTAAAAGAAAATTAGCAAATACCAGCATGGGGAACTAAGGCTAATGCTGGACAGACTTTGACAGTCTGTGTCCTGCAAATGGTATGAGATGGGTGGAGTTTTGATAACTACACTATATTAGGTACTTTAGTTAGATTGTGAGCCTTCGGGACAGTAAGGGAATTTCAAAGTACCTATTCTTTATTTATCTTATTTTTATTGTATCCTTTAATGTATATTTCTCTGTAAACCGCTTCGAACTTAACGGATTTAGCGGTATATAAGAAATGAATTACATTACATTAGATCATTTTATTGTCACGTACTGTGAATGTGGGGGCTGTGCAGCTTAGGGGAGAGGGGAAGGCATCTTGACTGGTAAGCTGAAGTCTATCAACAATACTTGGAGTCTTGGTTATAATCCTATATCATCACCATCATATTTGACCGCCAATATGGTCAGTATGGTGGTGACTTCACAACCGGCAATAGAACATGTGTGACTGGGATCTGCACAGAGAGGCAGGCATGACTCTGGCCACCTTGTTGATCAGATCAGATGGACCATGAGGGTCTTTTTCTGTCATCATCTACAGTGTTAATATGTTACCGGTGATCTCAACATCTTGTAGAGTTGCCACACCAACAAAACCCCATATGCTTTAAACAGTGTTTGGCAGTGGAAAGAGCGTGTGCTGTTCTTGAGGTGATAATCATAATCTGAATATTTTTCATAATACGAGTTGTAAGGGGGGACAGCTCCATTATTAGGGAACGTGGAGTTTGTGATACTGAACTGGAGGT